>NW_027071970.1:0-1200000 GCF_038088225.1 Cyrtonyx montezumae
GGTTAGCGTTAGGGTTAGGGTAAGTGTAAGGCTTAGGGTTTAGGGTTAGGGTGCAGTCTACTTTTGGGGTTAGCGTTAGTGTTAAGGTTAAGGTATAGGGTTAGGGTACTGCTAAGATTTAGGGTGAGGGTTAGGTTTAGGATTAAGTTTAAATATTTAGTTCTACAGTAAGTGTTAGGGTATGTTTAAGGTTATCGGATAGGGTTAGGTGTATGATTGGATTTAGGGTTTGGTTTAGGGTTTGTGTTAGCTTTAAAATTACTGTTAGGCTAGAGTAAGGGATCAGGTTAAAGATTTAGTCTTTCATTAAGTGTTAGGGAAGGATTTAGTTAATTTCAGCGGGTTTGGTGAGGACTGGCTTTGATAATAGTGTTATGTTCAGATTTTGTATTAAGGTAAGTTTTTGGCTCAGGGTTAGTGTTTGGGTATAGATTAGGGTTGGGGTTAGTGTTAGGGTTAGGGTGAAGGTATAGGGTTAGAGTTAGGCTATGATTTAGGGTTTGGTTTAAGGATAAGTATAAATATTTAGTTTTACAGTAAGTATTAGGGAATGTGTTAGGTTATTGGATTGGCTTAGGTGTATGATTGGATTTAGGGTTTGGTTTAGGGTTTGTGTTAGATTTAGGATTAGTGTTAGGGTTAGAGTAAGTGTTAGGGTTAAAGTTTTATTCTCACAGTAAGTGTTAGGGAAGGATTTAGGTTATTACATAGGGTTAGGTGGAGATTAGCTATAGTAATAAGGTTATGTTTAGATTTTGTTATACTGTTGCGGTCAGCGTTAGTGTTAAGGAAATCACTCTTATGTTGAAGTCAGACAGCAGCAGGCTACGTTTTAAAGCCGCTCTTCAGTGCATGGCAGCAGGCTGATTCGCGTCTTTCTTCAGCGGCTCAAGCAGCAGAAACCGCGGTTGATGCGTTTCAAGCGGAATCTGCTGTGACGAGCGATTCGAGTGTGAAGTTCGTTTTCGGCTCAGTTTCCTACGGACACATCTGAGATTCTCCGGTGATGAAGTTTGTTGGAAAATATTCGATCCAGTTGGACAGACATCAGAATCTGCGAGAGGAGCAAGCTTCACTCAAATTTCGCATGTACCTTGCTAAGATCAGAAGAGCATACAATTTTGGGAAAGGAATCAGTAATGTTCGTGAGATTGAATAATAAATGGGGACAGACGATGATTCAGTGTTGAAAGTAAAGGACATCAATAAATTTCAGAAAAAAAGTATGAGTACGTGGATGGAAACGATCGTCTGATGCAGACATACATTGTCGACGGTAGGAGAGTAGAAAGGGAACAGAATCTTTCCCCCACACTAACATCGGGGTCCTCCACATCTACATCGACAACGCCAGGAACGGATTCTGTCATAAGGGTAATTACTGATATGTTGGAATCAGACCGCAGCAGGCTGCCGCTTAAAGCCACTCTTCATCGCACGGCAGCAGGCTGATTCGCGTCTTTCTTCAACGGCTAAAGCAGCAGAAACGGCGGTTGATGCGTTTCAAGCGGAATCTGCAGTTACGTGCGATTTGGGTGTAACGTTTGTCAGATTCGGCTCAGTTTCGTACGGACACATCTGCGATTCTCCGGTGATGAAGTTTGTTGGAAAATATTCGATCCGGTGGGACAGACATCAGAATCTGCGAGAGGAGCCAGCTTCAACTCAAATTTCGCGAGTACATTGCAAAGATCAGAAGAGCATACAATTTTGGGAAAGGAATCAGTAATGTTCGTGTGATTGAAAAATAAACGGGGAAAGACGATAATTCAGATTTGAAAGAAAAATACATCAAGAAACTTCAGAAAAAAGAGTATGAATACGTGGACGGAAAGGATCGTCTGATGCAGACATACATTGCCGTTGGTAGGAGAGCAGAAAGGGAACAGAGTCATTCCCCCACACTAACATCGGGGTCCTCCCTAACTTTACCGACAATGCCAGGAACGGATTCTGTCATAAGGATAATCACAGATATGTTGGAGTCAGACCGCAGCAGGCTGCGGCTTAAAGCCACTCTCCAGTGCATGGCAGCAGGCTGATTCGCATCTTTGTTCAGCGGCTAAAACAGCAGAAACGGCGGTTGATGTGTTTCAAGCGGAATCTGCTGTGACGAGCGATTCGAGTGTGACGTTCGTTGCCGATACGGCTCAGTTTCGTACGGGCTCATCTTCGATGCTCCGGTGATGAAGTTTGTTGGAAAAAATTTGATCCGCTTCGACAGACACCATAATCTGCGAGTGGGGCCAGCTTCACTCACAATTCGCCTTTCCTAACCTTAGAAGAGCATACAATTTTGGGGAAGGAATCAGTAATGTCCGTGTGTATGAAAAGGAAAAATTGAGAGAAGCTGTGTTTCTGATTAATCTAGAAGGTCATCAAGAAATGTTAAGGAAAAACTGTGAAAATGTACTGAAATTAAGTTCTGATGCTATCATTCTTTTCAAGTGCTTGCTGAGCCGGCAGAGAACAGAAAATTCCCCCTCACTAACAAAGGGGGGCCGCCCATCTTTTCTAAAAACAACATGAACGGAGTCTGTTATAAGATTAGGGTCTGTCATAGATAAGTCTGTCATAGATGAGGGTTAGTTTTAGGTTTAGTGTTCCGGTTAATATTAGGTTTGGGGTTAGGTTTTAGGGTTGGGGTAGTGTTTGTTGTTGCTTTTGGGGTTGGTGTTGGAGTTTGGGTTAGGGTTAGGGCTTGTGGTTGTGTTTTGTGGTGAGTAGGGGTAGTGGTAGGAGTAGGGTTAGTTTCGGTTTAGGGTTAGGATTAGGGTTCGAGTTAGGGTTAAAGTAACATTTTAGGGTTAGATTTAGGGTTAAGGTTAGTTGTAGGGGTTAGGGTATAGGTTTGGGGTTGGGATTAGGTTTGGGTTTGATGTTGGGTTAGTGTAAGGGTTATGGTAAGGTTTAGGGTTATAATGTAGGGTTACGGTTAGGTCTTTGGGTTAAGGTTAGGTCTAGGGTTAAGGTTAGGGCTTTGGGGTTAGTGTTGAGGTTGGGGTTAGGGTTAGTGTTTGGTTTTGTTTTAAGGTTATGGTTAGGGTTAGGGTTAGGTTTAGGGTTTGGGTTAGGGTTAGAGTTGGGGTTTTTTTTAGGTTTAGTTTTAGGGTTATGTTTAGGGTATAGGGCTAGGGTTTAGGGTTAGGTTTAGTTTTAGTTTTAGGGTTAGGGTTAGGGTTTAGTTTTAGGGTTAGGTTTAGGGTTAGGGTTTAGTTTTAGGGTTAGGTTTAGGGTTAGGGTTTGAGTTTGGTTTTAGGGTTAGGGGTTAGGTTGGGGTTTTGGTAAGGGTTAGGGTTTCGGTTAGGGTAAGGGATAGGGTTTAGGCAGTTGTTTGGGGTTGGGGTTGGTGTTGGTGTTGGGGTTGTTTATAAACGATATGGTTATGGTATAGGTTAGGGTTAGGATTAGGGTTAGGGTGAGGGTTAAGTTTTGGGTTCGGTTTGGGTTTGGGATAGGGTTAGGGTTAGGGTTAGGGTTAGGGTTAAGGTTTAGGGTTTGTGTTAGCGTTAAGGTTAGGTTTAGGGTTAGTGTTAGGTATATAGTTTTAGATTTACAGTAGTTGTTAGGGTTAGGGTTAGGGTTAGGGCTTGACGGTTCTTCACAAAGAAATAATATAGAGGATGGTCTATTTTGAGTAGTTCTATATAGATAGTACACAAATAATACAAAAGAGAAGATGGCACACCTTCAGGATTGCTATAGTTGTGAAGAACAAAACACACCAATCGTTACCAACAGTAAAAGATGTGTTGAGCAAGCAATAAACAAGCAAGAAACAGCGCTGGGCAGCCGGGAGTCTCTCTGCTCCACCAGAGGTGCGCAACGGGGGCCTCCCGATCCCACTTTTTATTTTCTCTTATCTCTACATTCGTGTTTATCTTTCCCTTCCTGGGCTGTGATGGCTGTTAGGTGGGGTCGTTCTCTGCCACCTGGTGATGGATTGTGATGAAAAGGGTCGTAGGCCTCTTCAGCTTCAATCATGCGCACTTAAGAGGAGATCCTTTCCTGGTGGTGGTGATCAGCCCTTAAATGGTGCTTGGAAGACGTGGAGCCAGGCTCCACCACTTCCAATCACTCAGGTATATCATGTCCACATCTGCCCCCATGGCTGACTCGGTGCTCACCTCAGGTGACCAATCAGTGGTTCAGGCCGTGATTCAGCAGTTCCCATAGAGTTAGGGTATGGTTAGGGTGATTGTTAGGGTTAGGGCTATGTTAGGGTTTGGTTTGGTTTAGAGTTAGGCTTAGGGTTGGTATTACTGTTAGGTTTAGCTTTGTGTTAGTGTTAGGGTTAAAGCTAGGGTTAGGGTAGGGTTAGTGTTAGGATTAGCGTTAGGGTTAGTGTTAGGTTTAAAGATTTAATTTCATAGTATGTTTTAGGGTAATTTTTAGGTAATTGGATAGGGTTAGGTGTATGGTTGCATTTAGGGTTGGGGTAAGTGTTAGTGTTAGGGTTAGTGTTGGGTTAGGGTTAGGGTTTGAATTAGGGTTAGGGTTAGTGTTGTTTGGATTAGGGTTTGGTTTAGGTTTAGCGTTAGTGTTTGGGTCTGGGTTAAGGTCAGGGTTAGGGTTTGGGTTAGTGTTAGTGTTAGGGTTAGCTTTTGGGTTAGGTTTAGGGTTAAGGTTACGGTTGGAGTTACGTTTCGGTTTTAGGTGTTGTTGTTGGACTTGGGGTTGTTGTTGGGTTTGGGGCTGGGGTTGGGGTAGGTTTTAGTGTTACATTAGGATTTGTTTTAGATTTAAGGTTACTGTTAGGGCTAGAGTTATGTTTAGCACTGAAACACTGGAAAACACTGAGAAACACTGACACATCTGTCTCGAGTCGGTTTGATTAACAAATACTGCACTGATTTTTATCACAATCCCCCCTTTTCTTTTTTCTCATTTTGTTCATCAAACCATATCACTGCATTTTGAGGTAAAATATGATATTTTCCTTTCAATTGTTCCAGCAGTTTTACATTGCTGCAATTATCTTATTCAGTATTGTTGGTGTACTCATTTTCTAGAATGAATATTTCCAAGTTCTTTCTTAGCCCCCCTCTTTTCTCCTCCTTTTTTTTCTTTATATATATATATATATATGTATATATATATATTTTTTTTTTTCCATAACCAATCTGAATTAAGTGAGAATGTTCTGAATCCAGTAAGCACTTACAATCTGAATTCAGTGAGCACTTTCAGTATGGCTTCTTGAGGCCTTCCAGATTAGGAGACAAAGGTCAAGGTGATTTCACCTCGGAGGTCATCCTCATAGCCCCACCGCTGTATGCCTCTGCCTCCCTCGCCTACTCTTTTGCTTAGAGCAGCGGGGTGTATGATCTTCTCGGCAGCAGTCGTATTCTTCAAGGGAACCTCCTTTTTCCTTGCCTTATAAGTCTCCCCATTCTCTATCTATAATTCCTTTTTAAATTTTAGCCTCTTGATTGCTCACAAAACTATCTCCCAATTATCTTAAAAGGTATTCATAGGAAGAGTGAGTTCACCAATATTCGTCATATACAATGCACAATACATATACAATATGCATATAAAGCATGCGATGAAATGACTGAGTTGTCTTATCTGTTAAAGGAAAAACAACAGTTTTACATTTTTCTTACAGTGATTTTTAGATCATCCAAAGTCTTGGACACCTTCCACTGGGGTTCTGTGTCATGGATGGATCCTTTCACTCGGCTCGCATGGGTCCATCCATGCTCAGCTGTCTGGATCGCTGTTTCTGTTGTTAATAAAACAAGAAAAGGTTCCTCCCATCGAGGAGTTAGAGACGACTCTTTCCATATTTTAATTAAAACCTTATTTCCTGGACTGATTTGGTGTATTGCCATATCTAGTGGGGGCCGTTGTACCACCAGACTTTTCTTTCTCTTATGTAGTAAAGCTTTTAGCCTCTCTTTTTTTTTTTTTTTTTCAGGGGCTATCAGCTTGTATTTCCTTTAGGATCAATAAGGCCGCTAAATTATTTCTCCTTATTTGATTCAACATGTACTACTGCGATTTTCTCTGGTTCTTTTATTGCCCTTAGTTTGTCTTATTAACGATTTGTGAATTAACCTTTTCCCATGTGAGTTTACTGATCCTCTTTCCTCCCATATTTTCCAAAGGTATGGACTACCCCATACACATATATGCAATCTGTATAGATGGTTCCAATTTTCCTTTTAACGTCTGTAGGGCTCTAAGGACTGCATATAATTCACAGCTCTGCGCTGACCACAAAATCCTTAGTTCAGTGAAGGCCTTTTATCCCTCATTTCTCTGATGTTTTTTCCTTTTCTCTTTGTGTGACATGTCTGGCCCAACAGATAAGCCAGCAGCGGATGTCGCCTTCATTGCCATGCAGGAGCATTGTCTTTGTGGTGGTCAGCTTCTCCAAGCGGTACCCCCACGGAAAAGACTATTTGCACCTATTTCTGCTTATCTTTACAACCATAAGCAGAGACAATGGCACCATTACACCCATCCAGATAACCGGCAGTTATCAGTCAGGGTCTTGTCACCAGAAAATGCCTTACGAAGCAAACTTCGAGACAAAGGAAAACAGTTTCTGTCTTTTACACTTACTACTATAATTCTCGATCCACTGCCGACAATAAGCGACCCTAAGATCTGCCTCACCTGCCTCTTACTTCTTGGGGCCTTTAAAGATAAAATCCCATTTACTCGTTCTGGATCTAATTTCTTATTCCCCTTGCTTAACCAGTGTCCCAGATATCTCACTTCCTCTTCTGTAAATTGTAACTAAATTGGCCTTTGAAACTTTCAACCCTTTTGAACCTAAGAAATTTAATAGTTTAATGCTCTCCTGTCTAACCGCCTCCTCATCTGTTCCAGCTAATAGTAAGTCATCTACGTATTGTGCTAAGGTCACCTGTGGGTTTGATTCATAAGTTTTTAACACCTGCTCAACGGCTTGCCCAAACAAGTTAGGGGCTTCTGTGAATCCCTGTGGAAGCACTGTCCATCTAAGTTGTTGTTTTCTATGGGGGTTTGGATCTTCCCACTCAAAGGCGAAGTAATCTCTACATTCTATCTTCAGGGGGCAGGTCCAAAAAGCATCTTTTAGATCAATCACACTATACCATTTAAATTCTGGTTTTAATTGACTAAGCGGGGTATAGGGGTTTGCCACTACTGGGAAACGGGTTATTGTTCTCTTGTTAATTTCTCTTAAATCAAGGACCAATCTGTATGTGCCATCAGGTTTCTTTACAGGGAGTATAGGAGTATTATAGGAAGACATACAGGGTTCTAATAGCCCTTTAGATATTAATCTCTCAATTTCAGGTTGTAGCCCTAATTTACCTTCCTGTGAAATGGGGTATTGTTTTATCCTAACCGGGATCTCTTGTTCCTTTATAGTCACTTCAGACGGTTCTATGTCTAATTTCCCTACGGATTCTGGAGTATACCAAACTTCTGGGTTAATTCTAGCCTCATCTTCTATCGTTAGAGTACATAGATTAACAATTAATTCTCTATCTTTTACTTCCAAATTTATTCTTAACTCCACAATTAAATCTCTCCCTAGCAAATTATATTCTGCTTCAGGTACCAATAAAAAGACCCAATTCCATAGGTGCTAGGTAATTCTATTTCTACCTGCTTTAAACAGGTACCATAAAAGGTTCCCTTTTGCTCCAATTACTAGTAGCTTTTCCGAGGATACAGAACATCCTCGAGGTAAATATTGAACAGTCAATCTTTCTGCGTCTGACAAAAATTCCACTTCCTGACTCTGAGGACCCAATTTCAATTTCGTCACGGGCTCTTTTCTTTCCCGGGTCCCCAGCACATAAAACCCCTTACCCCCTCAGTCCTTCTTAAACATTCTCTCATCCTGAATTCTCTTTCTACAGTCTTTTTTCACGTGTCCCTTTTTCTGACAGTAGAAGCATTCTACTGTCCTTATATCTCTGGGTCTCATCTGGTTAGGTTAAAGCGCGTTCTGTGCCCGAGGAATATTCCCTCTTTTCCTTTTACCACGGCTATCAGAATTTTTTTGCTTGCTTCTTCTGAGTCTCCTCCTCTCTCCGTACGTATACTTTCTGAGCCTCTCTTAGTAATTCATCTAATCCTCTCTGCTGCCAATCCCCCAATTTCTCTAGTTTCCTTTGAATATTCAGGACCTAGCTACAAACTGCGTTTTCAGGAGAACTTGCCCCAGGGGGGTAGCAGGATCTAATCCTGAATATAACTAACTTTTTGGGTAGTCTCTCTAACCACTCAGTAGGAGTTTCATCTTTTTTTTTTTACTCGCTAGAAGCCTTATCAACATTCTGTCACCGAAGGACAGATTCTCTATTCTCTTGAATAATAATAACTCGCAAATCTGCTGTGTGAGTGATGTTCCTGGTTCTGACTATCCCAATTGGGCCGCTGTAAAGGCCACTTTATATCTGCTCCTGGACCAGTCTGGTGTTGTTAATCCCAAACTCGCATACCTGCCTTCCTGATCACATCCCTCTTCTGCACTAAATAGTATGCCCAAAATTGCCTTTATTTCATCTCAGGTATAAAGAGTGGGACCTAAAAATCGATCTAGCCTCTCGGAGACCCCTAAAGGATCCTTTACCAAATTCCCCATTTCCTTTTACTGGTATTTCTCTTAAAGGGAGAAGGTTTCTTCCTTGACCCCTCTCCTGCCTAGTTTGCCTTCTAGTGATCCTTTTCCTAGGGAGGTCTACGGGTTCAGGTTCATCTCCTGAGTCAGATTCAGCTTGCTCCGGAAGAGTCGCTGGATTCTGTTCATGGGGAGCATAAAGGTGGGGGGGGGGTGGGGGGCGGGGGGGGAGAGAGATAGTGTATCATTCACATAAGTATTTAGAGCCTGGTAGATTTGATCCTCAAAGGACCCAAATACTGGTCAGAACAGCTGATCTGCCCCTATCTGCTTTCCTCCTCATATCCCTATACAATAATATACCATTTTACCTTACTCTTTCCTCGTCTAGAGGGAGAATCGCCCCAGTGGTTTAACATAAACCTAGGGAACTTTCTAGTGGTATGCCTGGTAGCTTCACCTGCAAGCCACCCATGGGTTCAGAGGGCTTACTCTGCCTCTGTCCCATCTTCCGGAGCACTCACACACACACACTTGCACCCCTCGGTCGTGACCCACGCCTTCGCGGGCAATGGGAACTGCACTACTAGGGGGTCCACACTCGCTTCGCCCCTATGGGACGTCTCAGTCAGGCGTGCTCCGGGATACCCACCCCAACTGAACGGCTTCACGCAAATACTTACTCAATCCTGAGTCTTCCTTTGGTCTTTGTGAACAAAAATTATGGGGTACTGCAGTTTCTTTCACTCGCTTACCGAATTTAGAGTTCGGAGCTATAGGTCTCTGCACAGGAATTACCAGGCCCAGGGGCCATCCGAAGACGGGGCGCCCCCCCTGGAATGGGAATTCCACAGCAGAGTCACCTGGATCCGAGACACGGCACCAAATTGTTACAGGCGTGAAGAACAATAAACACTAATCGTTACCAACAGTAAAAGATTTATTGAGCAAGCAATAAACAAGCAAGAAACAGCGCTGGGCGGCCGGGAGTCTCTGCTCCACCAGAGGTGCGCAATGGGGGCCTCCTGATCTCACTTGCATTCGTTTTTATCTTTCACTTCCTGGGCTGCGCTGGCTGTTATGTGGGGGTCGTTCTCTGCCACCTGGTGATGGATTGAGATGAAAAGGGCCGTAGGCCTCTTCAGCTTCGATCATGCACACTTAAGAGGAGATTTTCACTTATTTTTCTTTTTTCGGTTTCTTAGAAGGTCACTGCTGTCTGTTGTTCATTGTCCAGTTGTTAGAACTAAGCGCCGTGGCTCCAATTTGCACAAATTCCAAAGTTCTTAGACAAAACATTTATACATCTATTTTGAGACTTCCACAAACAACATAGTTTTCAGAAAGCAAAACACTGAAAAACACTGACACTTCTGTCTCAAGTCGGTTTCATTAACAAATACAGCACTCATTTTTATCACAAGGATGATAAGGCACGCAGAGGACTCCACGTGGGAGGGATCCCCAAGAAGAGATCCTTTCCTGGCGGTGGTCAGCACTTACATGGGGTTTGGGAGAGGTGGAGCCAGGCTCCCCCCCTTCCAGTCACACAGGTATATCACCTCCACTTGTGCCCCCATGGCTGACTTGGTGCTCACCTCAGATGACCAGTGTTTCAGGCCGTGATTGAGCAGTTCCCATACAGTTAGGGTAGGGTAAGGGTTATTGTTATTGTAAGGCTTAGGGTTACGTTTAGGGTTAGGTTTGGGGTTAGGGTTTCGGTTGGGGTTACAGTTAGGGTTATGTTAGGGTTAAGGTTAGGGTTAGGTTTGTGGTTAGGGTTAGTATTAGGATTAGTGTTAGGTTTAAAGATTTAGTTTTGCAGTAAGATTTAGGGTAAGTTTTGGTTATTGGAAAGGGTTAGGTGTAAGATTGAATTTAGGGTAAGGGTTAGGGTAAGTGTTAGTGTTACGGTAAGGGCAAGGGTTAGGGCAAGGAATAGGGTTAAAGATTTAGTCTTAAAGTAAGTGTTAAAGAAGGATTTAGGTAATTTCAGCGGGTTAGGTGAAGACTGGCTTTAGTAATAGGGTTATGTTTAGATTTTGGATTAGTGTTAGGGTAAAGTTTTGGCTTAGGTTTTGGGTAAAGATTAGGGTTGGGGTTAGGGTTAGGGTTAAGGTATAGTTCTAGGGTTAGGCTAAGATTTAGGGTTAGGTTTAAGGATAAGTTTAAATATTTAGTTTTACAGTAAGTGTTAGGGTATGTTTTAGCTTATTGGATAGGGTTAGGTGTATGATTGGATTGAGGGTTTGGTTTAGGATTTGTGTAAGCTTTAGAATTAGTGTTAGGCTAGAGTAAGGGTTCAGGTTAAAGATTTAGTCTTAGAGTAAGTGTTAGGGAAGGATTTAGTTATTTCATAGGGTTAGGTGAAGATTGGCTTTAGTAATAATATTATGTTCAGATTTTTGGATTAGTCTTAGGTTAAGGTTTTGTCTTAGGTTTAAGGTTAGGGTTAGATTTACGGTGAGTTTTAAGGTTTAGTTTACGGTTAGGATTAGGTTTAGGTTTAGGGTTACGGAGAGGGTTAGGGTTTAGGTGAGGGGGAGGGCAAACTTTGAGTTCGGTTTGGGTTTGGGATAGGGTTAGGGATTGGGTTACTGTTAGGTTTAGGGTAGGGATAGGGTTGGGGTTAGGGTTAGGTTTAGGGTTAAGTTTAGGGTTTGGGTTTGTGTTAGAGTTAAGGTTATGATAGCGTTAGGGTTAAGGTTTGGTTTAGATTTAGAGTTAGGGTTAGTGTTAGGTTTATAGATTTAGATTTATAGTAATTGTTAGGGTTAGGGCTTGAGTTAGTGTTAGGCTTAGTGTTTAGGGTTAGGGTGCAGACCACGTTTGGGGTTAGCGTTAGTGATAGGGTTTAGGTAAAGTGTTAGGGCTAGGCTAAGACAGAGAGTTAGTATGAAGGTGAGTGTTAGGGTTTGGTTTAAGATTAAGTTTAAATATTTAGTTCTACAGTAAGTGTTAGGGTATGTTTTAGGTTATTGGATAGGTTTAGGTGTATGATTGGATTTAGGTTAAGGGTTAGGCTTTGTCTTAGCTTTAGAATTACTGTTAGGCTAGAGTAAGGGTTCAGGTTAAAGATTTAGTCTTTCATTAAGTGTTAGGGAAGGATTTATTTAATCTCAGCGGGTTTGGTGAAGACTGGCTTTGATAATAGTGTTACGTTCAGATTTTGTATTAAGGTAAGTTTTTGGCTTAGGGTTAGTGTTGGGTACAGATTAGGGTTGGGGTTAGTGTTAGGGTTAGGGTGAAGGTATAGGGTTAGGGTTAGGGTGAAGGTATAGGGTTAGGGTTAGGCTAAGATTTAGGGTTAGGTTTAAGGATAGGTTTAAATATTTAGTTTTACAGTAAGTATTAGGGAATGTGTTAGGTTATTGGATTGGCTTAGGTGTATGATTGGATTTAGGGTTTGTTTTAGGGTTTGTGTTAGATTTAGGATTAGTGTTAGGGTTAGAGTAAGTGTTAGGGTTAAAGTTTTAGTCTCACAGTAAGAGTTAGGGAAGGATTTAGGTTTTTACATAGGGTTAGGTGAAGATTGGCTATAGTAATAAGGTTATGTTTAGATTTTGGAATAGTCTTAGGTTAAGGTTTAGGCTTAGGTTTAAGGTTTGGTTTAGGGTTGCGGTTAGGATTAGGGTTACGGTTAGTGTTAAGGTTTATTTTAGGGTTAGGGTAGTGTTCGGATTAGGTTTAGGTTTAGAATCACGGTTAGGTTTGGGTTTTATGTTAGGTTTAGAGCTTGAGATAGGCTTAGGGCTTGAGTTAGGGTTAGAATTAGGGTGAAGATTAAGTTTTTTGTTCCGTTTGGTTTTGGGATAGGGTTAGGTTTAGGGTTTGGTTTACTGTTAGGGTTAGGGTAGTTAGGGTGTTAGGGTTAAGTTTAGGGTTAAGGTTAGGGTTAGTGTTATTTTTAGCCTTAAGGTTAGTTTAGGGTTAGAGTTAAGGTGTCACGGTGTTGTCCGTGACAGTGACCCAAAGGAAACCGAGAAGGGAGATGGGAGAGAAAAAAAAGAAACTGCGTCAGTGGCCGCGCGGCCGCTCGAGCAGAGCCGCGCTTCGGGAGGGGGAGGGGGAAACGGTGGGAAGAGATGGGTCCACAAGAAAACAACGGCACGATCTGAGAAGGAACGGTAACTTTACTAAATCTAATAAAATTGAACAATTGAAAGAGAGAGAAAAATTTTCAAACCAAAAGCTATGAGCTTACGCTAAGGAGGACCCGCAGGGGAAGCACACGTGCTGAACCTCCACGGCAGCCCAGAGCAACGCGCCCAGACTGAGCGCCGCCTCCATCCGGTGCGGAGCTCCGCCCCTCCCCTCTGCTGCTCCCCCAGCATTAACTCCTTAACTGCTGCATGATGCTCTGATGTGGAATACCGGCATCAAAACCACAAAACCACAACATTCCACCCCTTATTCCACATCATCACATCATGCTTAACACACATCTATACATAACCAAACAGTAATAACATGAGTTACATAGAAACATATATATATGTATATATATATACATACATACACACGTAATTACAGACTGCATTCCCCCAGCATCAAATTCCCTTGTGGGACACACTGGACGTCCCCATTTTTATCTATTACCCACCAGGTGCACCCAGGTCCCTGCACAAAAACGGTTCCACGGAGGGGTTTGCCCTTTCCAGAGGCTGGAAGGACCCACACCGCTTTTCCCAACATGCTCCTCACATGTACCACAGGGACCTTATCTCCCTCTATGGTCTGTAGGGAGCCGGACTGTGTAGGACCCTCTCGGTTGACTGATCCCCTAGTGTTGACCAGCCAGGTGGCTTCTGCCAGATGCTTCTCCCAGTGCTTGAATGTCCCACCACCCATTGCTCTCAACGTGGTTTTTAACAACCCGTTGTAGCGCTCGATCTTACCAGCAGCTGGTGCATGGTAGGGGATATGGTAGATCCATTCAATGCTGTGTTCTTTGGCCCAGATATCCACAAGAGAATTTTTGAAATGAGTCCCATTATCGGACTCAATTCTCTCTGGAGTGCCATGTCTCCATAGGACTTGTCTCTCGAGCCCTAAGATGGTGTTTCGGGCGGTAGCATGGGGTACTGCGTATGTCTCAAGCCACCCAGTGGTCACCTCCACCATGGTGAGCACGTAACGCTTACCATCGCGAGTTCGTGGCAAGGTGATATAATCAACCTGCCACGCCTCCCCATATTTATACTTTTCCCATCGCCCTTCCTGCCAGAGGGGTTTCATCCTCTTGGCCTGTTTAATTATGGCACATGTGTCACAGTCATGGATAACCTGTGCAACGGCATCCATAGTTAAGTCCACCCCTCGGTCTCTAGCCCACTTATAGGTCGCATCCCTTCCTTGATGGCCTGAGGTCTCATGGGCCCACCGAGCTAAAAATAGCTCTCCTTTGTTCTGCCAGTCCAAATCGATCTGAGACACCTCAATTCTGGCAGCTCGATCTACCTGATGGTTATTTTTCTGCTCTTCAGTAGCTCGATTCTTGGGCACATGAGCATCTACATGGCGCACCTTTACACCCAACCTTTTTGTTCGGGCAGCAATGTCTTTCCACAGTTCAGCAGCCCAAATAGGTTTACCCTTCCGTTGCCAGTTGTCCTGTTCCCACTGCTGCAACCACCCCCTTAAAGCATTTGCCACCATCCAAGAGTCAGTATAAAGATATAGCATGGGCCACCTCTCCCGTTCAGCCACATCTAAGGCCAGCTGGACGGCCTTTACCTCCGCAAATTGGCTTGACTCTCCTTCTCCTTCGGTGGCCTCTGCAACTCGTCGTGTGGGGCTCCACACAGCAGCCTTCCATCTGCGATGCTTCCCAACAATACGACACGATCCATCAGTGAAGAGGGCATACGTCTTTTCATTCTCTAGTAGTTCGTTATATGGTGGGGCCTCTTTAGCACGTGGTATCTCCTCTGATGGGGATGTTCCAAATTTCTTGCCTTCAGGCCAGTCCATGATCACCTCCAGGATTCCTGGACGGTTGAGGTTCCCCATCCGAGCTCGCTGTGTAATCAGCGCAATCCACTTACTCCAGGTGGCATCGGTAGCATGATGGGTGGGGGGAACCTTTCCTTTGAACATCCAATTCAGCATTGGCAGTCGAGGTGCCAGGAGGAGCTGTGTCTCAGTACCAATTACTTCAGAGGCAGCCCGAACCCCCTCGTATGCGGCCAAAATCTCCTTCTCAGTTGGAGTGTAGCACTCCTCTGAATCCCTGTACGCTCTGCTCCAAAATCCAAGGGGTCGGCCTCGGGTCTCCCCAGAGGCTCTTTGCCACAGACTCCAAGTGGGACCTTTCTCTCCAGCAGCAGTGTAGAGGAAGTTTTTCACATCCTGTCCCAACCGAACTGGCCCCAGGGCCACAGCACGGGCTATCTCTTGCTTGATTTGCTCAAAGGCCTGCTGCTGTTCAGGACCCCATGCAAAATTATTCTTTTTCCGAGTCACTTGATAGAGGGGGCTTACTATGAGGCTGTAGTTTGGGATGTGCATCCTCCAAAAACCTACTACACCCAGAAAAGACTGTGTCTCTTTCTTGCTAGTGGGTGGTGACATACTGGTGATTTTGTCAATCACATCTCCTGGAATGTGACGACGTCCATCTTGCCATTTTACTCCAAGGAATTGAATTTCTTGGGCAGGTCCCTTCACTTTGTTCCGTTTAATAGCAAAACCAGCACCCAGAAGAATTTGGATTATTTGCTCTCCTTTTTTAAAAACTTCCTCTGCTGTATCACCCCACACAACAATGTCATCAATATACTGGAGGTGCTCAGGTGCCCCACCCTGTTCCAGTGTGGTTTGAATCAGCCCATGGCAGATGGTTGGGCTGTGTTTCCACCCATGGGGCAAACGGTTCCAGGTGTACTGAATGCCCCTCCAGGTGAAAGCAAACTGTGGTCTGCACTCTGTGGCCAAAGGAATAGAAAAGAATGCATTGGCAATGTCTATAGTGGCATACCACTTGGCTGCTTTTGACTCCAGTTCATACTGCAGCTCCAACATATCTGGCACAGCAGCACTCAGTGGGGGTGTGACTTCATTCAGGCCACGGTAATCTACCGTCAGCCTCCATTCTCCACTGGCTTTACGCACCGGCCATATGGGGCTGTTAAAAGGTGAGTGAGTCTTGCTGATCACTCCCTGGCTCTCTAGCTGACGGATCAAGTTATGAATGGGGAGCAAGGAATCCCTGTTGGTGCGGTACTGCCGTCTGTGCACTGTTTTTGTAGCGATAGGTACCTGCTGCTCTTTCACTTTCAGTACCCCCACAACAGACGGATCTTCTGACAGGCCAGGTAAAACAGACAGCTGCTGAATGTTGTCTGCATCTACAGCAGCTATTCCAAAAGCCCATCGGTACCCCTTGGGATCCTTGAAATGTCCCCTTCTGAGATAGTCAATACCGAGTATGCATGGAGCCCCCTGTCCAGTCACTATGGGATGCTTCTGCCAGGTTTTACCGGTGAGGCTTATTTCTGCCTCCAACACAGACAGTTCCTGAGAACCCCCAGTCACTCCAGAAATATGAATCAACTCTGTCCCTTTATAACTCGAGGGCATCAGAGTGCACTGTGCACCAGTGTCCACCAGTGCCTTATATCTTTGTGGCTCTAATGTGCCAGGCCATCTAATCCACACAGTCCAATACACTCTGTTATCCCTTTCCCTCCCCTGGCTGAGGGCAGGGCCCCTCTATTGGTTACCTGCAGTGACGGGAGCAATTTCATTGGTGGCTGATCTCTGCTGTAGTTCTCTCACCCGTGCTCGCAGTACAGGAGTGGGTTTTTTATGCCACTTCCTCATGTCCTCTCCGTTTTCTCGTAAGAAGCTCCACATGGCCACACGTGACATGATGTTACTGCCGTCATTTGCTCGTGCAGAGGGGCGGTTGCCTTTGGTGGCCGAGACTTTCAACAGTTTGATAAATTGCTTCATCAGATTCTTTGCGTCATGCTCGTCTTCATCAGGTGTTTCCAATACTGACACAGGTTCATCCCTATTCATCAGTAATGACAGTTCGTCCAGTATAGTTTTCTGTGTCTCCTTAATCTCACCTACTTCTTCTGCTACTATAGCTGCAATGGAAGCACGTGATGGTGGAAACTGCTGTTCAAAGTTTTGAAGTGTAATAGTCAATTCATAAACTGGGAGTCTCCTGTCTTGACCCTCGAATCTATGGAACATTGCTACCAGTGTACTTGCGTACCTCTCTGGTGCTGTTTTTGAGAGCTTGCGATATACATCAGGTGTGCACCTTACTCTATCAGGATCACGGTCCTGGTGTGGATTGTTAGGGACGAAATTGGGATCATACAGCATCTCTACTACGGCTGTTTCTCTCAAAAATTGGATGCCTTTCTCCACGGTGTTCCATCTTTCCACCTTAGGCTCCAGATCATCTTTGTAAGGGTATCTATCCTTTACAGCCACTAGTACTCGTTCCCAGAGGGTAGCGACTCCATTCAGACATCTGCCAATTCCTCTGTCGATAGCTGGGTCTCGGGCAATGCTTGCCAGTTGGCGGGCTTCACTGCCATCTAGGGACACACTGCTGGCACCGCTGTCCCAACACCGCAGCAACCAGGTGACAATAGATTCACCCGAGCGCCGTACAAACTCCTTTCTTGAATCTTGTATTTCAGTCATCTTTAGGGGCCGACGAGTAGTGGTAACAGTGACTCCATCATCATCGCTGTCTTCTCCATGTCTCTCACTTTTCTTAGTGGCCTTTTTAGGTGGTGGTGGTGGTGGTGGTGCTGAGGAGGGCCCCTCGCCTGGATCTTCCTTTTTTTTCTCTGCTTCTTCTTCTTTCCGTTCTAGGCGCGAGGACGGCCGTGTCCATTTCTGGCCTTCCACAGGGGCAACCGACACTGATACCGGTGCTTCCTGTGATTGGTCAGGTCTAACTTCGAGGTTTTCATTTTTGCTTTGGACCTTGGTTTGGAAACCATTTCTCTCCAGAATATCAATTATGGCTCGATAAGCACAAGCCAGACCCCAAACAATACATTCCTTCTCAGATCGTCCTGAGTCCCATGACTCCTTACCTAAACACTCACTGAATTTCTCAGGGTCCCACAGGTGCTCAAGATCAAAATTGCATAACACCGGGGGTCCCCACGCTTCTAATTTCTTTCCTAATTTTTTCCACCTTCCCTGCCATTCAACACTCTCTGGTTTTGAGGAAAGCTTCCTCCACATGATGTAAATTACTATTGCAGAGAGTGCATACAGAAAAACAGATAACACAGTTGCCACAACTGCCGGGCTGACATCCTGAATATAGGTAAAGACCTGAAAACAGTAATTGGAAACCGTTCCAAATGCCGCATAATCTGTCACGTTAGCCAGGGTGTTTAGGTAGGAGGCATGTAACCCCCTCAGCGCACTAAAGTAGCTGTATATCCACATTACTCCGGCGCTGAACGCGAGGAGCTTAAAAAGACGCCAGCATGCTGTAAGGTACATGAAAAACCTTAGTCCACTCTGCACCAGATTTACAATGGAGAGCCAATACTGCACTGCCCGCATTCTCCACCAATAATTGTCACGGTGTTGTCCGTGACAGTGACCCAAAGGAAACCAAGAAGGTAGATGGGAGAGAAAAAAAAGAAACTGCGTCAGTGGCCGCGCGGCCGCCCGAGCAGAGCCGCGCTCCGGGAGGGGGAGGGGGAAACGGCGGGAAGAGATGGGTCTACAAGAAAACAACGGCACGATCTGAGAAGGAACGGTAACTTTACTAAATCTAATAAAATTGAACAATTGAAAGAGAGAGAAAAATTTTCAAACCAAAAGCTATGAGCTTACGCTAAGGAGGACCCGCAGGGGAAGCACACGTGCTGAACCTCCACGGCAGCCCAGAGCAACGCGCCCAGACCGAGCGCCGCCTCCATCCGGTGAGGAGCTCCGCCCCTCCCCTCTGCTGCTCCCCCAGCATTAACTCCTTAACTGCTGCATGATGCTCTGATGTGGAATACCGGCATCAAAACCACAAAGCCACAACATAAGGTTAGGATTAGAGTTAGGGTAAGGTTTAGTGTTAGGTTTCTAGATTAAGATTTATAGCAATTGTTAGGTTTAGGTTAGGGATTGAGTTATGGTTAGGGTTAGTGTGGGGTAAATAACTCCCAAGGATGGTACTTCACAAAGAAATAGTATAGATGATGGTATATTTTTTTGTTGTTCTATATAGATAGTATACAAATAATACGAAAGAGAGGATGGCTCACCATCAGTATGATAAGGCTCGCAGGGGACTCCACGTGGGAGGGATCTCTGAGATGTTTACGGTTAGGGTAGGGTTAGGGTAGGGTTAGGGTTAGCTTAGGGGTTAGGATTAATGTTAGGATTCTTGTTAGGGTTAGTGTTAGTTTTAGAGATTTAGTTTTAAAGTAAGTTTTATGTTATTGTATAGGGTTGGGTGTACAATTGGATTTAGTGTTAAGGTTAGGGTAAGTGTTAGCGTTAGGGTAAGCGTTAGGGTTAAAGAATTAGTCTTAGAGTAAGTGTTAGGGAAGGATTTAGGTAATTTTAGCGGCTTCGGTGAAGATTGGCTTTAGTAATAATTTTATGTTTTTAATTTGGATTTGTGTTGGGGTAAGATTTTGGCTTAGGTTTAGGGTTAGGGTAAGGATTAGGGTTGGGGTTAGCGTTAGGGTTAGGGTTAAGGTATAGGGTTAGGGTTAGTGATGGGTTAGGGTTAGTGTTTGTGTTGTTTGGATTAAGGTTTGGTTTAGGTTTAGCATTAGTGTTTGGGTTAGTGTTAGGTTTAGAGTTAGTGTTAGGTTCAGGGTTAATGTTAGGGTTAGGTTTAGGGTTAGGTGTAGGGTAAGGGTTTGATATAGGCTTAGGGTAGGAATAGGGGTAGGTTTAGGCTTAGGGTATAGGTGAGGGTTAAGTTTAGGGTGTGGGTTAGGTTTATGGTTAGGGGTTAGGTGTTGTTGGTGTTGGGTTTGGGGATGGGGATGCAGTTGGAGTTGGGTTAGGTTTAGGGTAGTGTTTGAGTTTGGGTTACTTTTTGAATTAGGGTCAGGGTATGGGTTTGGTTTAGGGTTAGGGTTAGGGTTATGGGTTAGCGTTAGGGTTAGGGTAAGTGTAAGGCTTAGGGTTTAGGGTTAGGGTGCAGACTACTTTTGGGGTTAGCGTTAGTGTTAAGGTTAAGGTATAGGGTTAGGGTAAGGCTAAGATTTAGGGTTAGAGTGAGGGTGAGGGTTAGGTTTAGGATTAAGTTTAAATATTTAGTTCTACAGTAAGTGTTAGGGTATGTTTAAGGTTATCGGATAGGGTTAGGTGTATGATTGGATTTAGGGTTTGGTTTAGGGTTTGTGTTAGCTTTAAAATTACTGTTAGGCTAGAGTAAGGGTTCAGGTTAAAGATTTAGTCTTTCATTAAGTGTTAGGGAAGGATTTAGTTAATTTCAGCGGGTTTGGTGAGGACTGGCTTTGATAATAGTGTTATGTTCAGATTTTGTATTAAGGTAAGTTTTTGGCTCAGGGTTAGTGTTTGGGTACAGATTAGGGTTGGGGTTAGTGTTAGGGTTAGAGTGAAGGTATAGGGTTAGAGTTAGGCTATGATTTAGGGTTTGGTTTAAGGATAAGTATAAATATTTAGTTTTACAGTAAGTATTAGGGAATGTGTTAGGTTATTGGATTGGCTTAGGTGTATGATTGGATTTAGGGTTTGGTTTAGGGTTTGTGTTAGATTTAGGATTAGTGTTAGGGTTAGAGTAAGTGTTAGGGTTAAAGTTTTAGTCTCACAGTAAGTGTTAGGGAAGGATTTAGGTTATTACATAGGGTTAGGTGGAGATTAGCTATAGTAATAAGGTTATATTTAGATTTTGTTATACTGTTGCGGTCAGCGTTAGTGTTAAGGAAATCACTCTTATGTTGAAGTCAGACAGCAGCAGGCTACGTTTTAAAGCCGCTCTTCAGTGCATGGCAGCAGGCTGATTCGCGTCTTTCTTCAGCGGCTCAAGCAGCAGAAACCGCGGTTGATGCGTTTCAAGCGGAATCTGCTGTGACGAGCGATTCGAGTGTGATGTTCGTTTTCGGCTCAGTTTCATACGGACACATCTGAGATTCTCCGGTGATGAAGTTTGTTGGAAAATATTCGATCCAGTTGGACAGACATCAGAATCTGCGAGAGGAGCAAGCTTCACTCAAATTTCGCATGTACCTTGCTAAGATCAGAAGAGCATACAATTTTGGGAAAGGAATCAGTAATGTTCGTGAGATTGAATAATAAATGGGGACAGACGATGATTCAGTGTTGAAAGTAAAGGACATCAATAAATTTCAGAAAAAAAGTATGAGTACGTGGATGGAAACGATCGTCTGATGCAGACATACATTGTCGACGGTAGGAGAGTAGAAAGGGAACAGAATCTTTCTCCCACACTAACATCGGGGTCCTCCACATCTACATCGACAACGCCAGGAACGGATTCTGTCATAAGGGTAATTACTGATATGTTGGAATCAGACCGCAGCTGGCTGCCGCTTAAAGCCGCTCTTCATCGCACGGCAGCAGGCTGATTCGCGTCTTTCTTCAACGGCTCAAGCAGCAGAAACCGCGGTTGATGCGTTTCAAGCGGAATCTGCAGTTACGAGCGATTTGGGTGTAACGTTTGTCAGATTCGGCTCAGTTTCGTACGGACACATCTGCGATTCTCCGGTGATGAAGTTTGTTGGAAAATATTCGATCCGGTGGGACAGACATCAGAATCTGCGAGAGGAGCCAGCTTCACTCAAATTTCAAGTGTACATTTCTAAAATCGGTAGAGCATACAATTTTGGGAAAGGAAACAGTAATGTTCGTGTGATTAAATAATAAACGGGGAAAGACGATAATTTAGATTTGAAAGAAAAATACATCAAAAAGTTTCTGAAATAAAGTATGAAAACGTAGACGGAGATGAACGTCTGATGCATACATATATTGCCGACGGTAGCAGAGCAGAAAGGCAACAGAATCTTTCCACCACACTAACATCGGGGTCCTCCCTATCTTTACCGACAACGCCAGGTACGGATTCTGTAATAAGGGTAATCACTGATATGTTCAAAAAAGACCGCAGCAGGCTGCTGTTTAAAGCCGTTCTTCAGTGCACGGCAGCAGGCTGATTCGCGTCTTTCTTCAGCGGCTAAAGCAGCAGAAACCGCGGTTGATGCGTTTCAAGCGGAATCTGCTGTGACGAGCGATTCGAGTGTGATGTTCGTTGCCGATTCGGCTCAGTTTCGTACGGGCTAATCTGCGATGCTCCGGTGATGAAGTTTGTTGGAAAATATTTAGCCTGGTTCGGCAGATTGGTGTCTGCGAGAATGACTGGAATCTGTGAGAGGAACAAGCATCACCCAAATTTCGCGTGTACATTGCTAAGATCAGAAGAGCATACAATTTTGGGAAAGGAATCAGTAATGTTCGTGAGATTGAATAATAAATGGGGACAGACGATGATTCAGTGTTGAAAGTAAAGGACATCAATAAATTTCAGAAAAAAAGTATGAGTACGTGGATGGAAACGATCGTCTGATGCAGACATACATTGTCGACGGTAGGAGAGTAGAAAGGGAACAGAATCTTTCTCCCACACTAACATCGGGGTCCTCCACATCTACATCGACAACGCCAGGAACGGATTCTGTCATAAGGGTAATTACTGATATGTTGGAATCAGACCGCAGCTGGCTGCCGCTTAAAGCCGCTCTTCATCGCACGGCAGCAGGCTGATTCGCGTCTTTCTTCAACGGCTCAAGCAGCAGAAACGGCGGTTGATGCGTTTCAAGCGGAATCTGCAGTTACGAGCGATTTGGGTGTAACGTTTGTCAGATTCGGCTCAGTTTCGTACGGACACATCTGCGATTCTCCGGTGATGAAGTTTGTTGGAAAATATTCGATCCGGTGGGACAGACATCAGAATCTGCGAGAGGAGCCAGCTTCACTCAAATTTCAAGTGTACATTTCTAAAATCGGTAGAGCATACAATTTTGGGAAAGGAAACAGTAATGTTCGTGTGATTAAATAATAAACGGGGAAAGACGATAATTTAGATTTGAAAGAAAAATACATTAAAAAGTTTCTGAAATAAAGTATGAAAACGTAGACGGAGATGAACGTCTGATGCATACATATATTGCCGACGGTAGCAGAGCAGAAAGGCAACAGAATCTTTCCACCACACTAACATCGGGGTCCTCCCTATCTTTACCGACAACGCCAGGTACGGATTCTGTAATAAGGGTAATCACTGATATGTTCAAAAAAGACCGCAGCAGGCTGCTGTTTAAAGCCGTTCTTCAGTGCACGGCAGCAGGCTGATTCGCGTCTTTCTTCAGCGGCTAAAGCAGCAGAAACCGCGGTTGATGCGTTTCAAGCGGAATCTGCTGTGACGAGCGATTCGAGTGTGATGTTCGTTGCCGATTCGGCTCAGTTTCGTACGGGCTAATCTGCGATGCTCCGGTGATGAAGTTTGTTGGAAAATATTTAGCCTGGTTCGGCAGATTGGTGTCTGCGAGAATGACTGGAATCTGTGAGAGGAACAAGCATCACCCAAATTTCGCGTGTACATTGCTAAGATCAGAAGAGCATACAATTTTGAGTGAGGAATCAGTAACGCCATTGTGTGCGAAATGGAAACGGCACTGACAAAGTTTCACAAAGAAAAAGACATCAAAAAGTTTCTGAAATAAAGTATGAAAACGTAGACGGAGATGAACGTCTGATGCATACATAGATTGCCGACGGTAGCGGAGCAGAAAGGGAATTGAATCTTTCCCCCACACTAACATCGGGGTCCTCTCTGTCTTTACCGACAACGCCAGGTACGGATTCTGTAATAAGGGTAATCACTGTTATGTTGGAGTCAGACCGCAGCAGGCTGCTGTTTAAAGCCGCTCTTCAGTGCACGGCAGCAGGCTGATTCGCGTCTTTGTTCAGCGGCTAAAGCAGCAGAAACGGCGGTTGATGCGTTTCAAGCGGAATCTGCTGTGACGAGCGATTCGAGTGTGACGTTCGTTGCTGATCCGGCTCAGTTTCGTACGGGCTCATCTTCGATTCTCCAGTGATGAATTTTGTTGGAAAATATTTAGCCCAGCTCGGCAGATTGTTGTCTGCGAGAATGACTGAAATCAGAAGAGCATACAATTTTGAGTAAGGAATCAGAAACGCCCTTGTGTGCGAAATGGAAACGGCACTGACAAAGTTTCACAAAGAAAAAGACATCAAAAAGTTTCTGAAATAAAGTATGTAAACGTTGACGGAGATGAACGTCTGATGCAGACATACATTGCCGTCGGTAGGAGAGCAGAAAGGCAACAGAATCTTTCCCCCACACTAACATCGGGGTCCTCCCTATCTTTACCGACAACGCCAGGAACGGATTCTGTAATAAGGGTAATCACTGATATGTTCAAAAAAGACCGCAGCAGGCTGCTGTTTAAAGCCGCTCTTCAGTGCACGGCAGCAGGCTGATTCGCGTCTTTCTTCAGCGGCTAAAGCAGCAGAAACCGCGGTTGATGCGTTTCAAGCGGAATCTGCAGTTACGAGCGATTTGGGTGTAACGTTTGTCAGATTCGGCTCAGTTTCGTACGGACACATCTGCGATTCTCCGGTGATGAAGTTTGTTGGAAAATATTCGATCCGGTGGGACAGACATCAGAATCTGCGAGAGGAGCCAGCTTCACTCAAATTTCAAGAGTACATTTCTAAAATCGGTAGAGCATACAATTTTGGGAAAGGAAACAGTAATGTTCGTGTGATTAAATAATAAACGGGGAAAGACGATAATTCAGATTTGAAAGAAAAAGACATCAAAAAGTTTTTGAAATGAAGTATGTATACGTGGAACGGAAAGGATCGTCTGATGCAGACATACATTGCCGTCGGTAGGAGAGCAGAAAGGCAACAGAATCTTTCCCCCACACTAACATCGGGGTCCTCCCTATCTTTACCGACAACGCCAGGAACGGATTCTGTAATAAGGGTAATCACTGATATGTTCAAAAAAGACCGCAGCAGGCTGCTGTTTAAAGCCGCTCTTCAGTGCACGGCAGCAGGCTGAGTCGCGTCTTTCTTCAGCGGCTCAAGCAGCAGAAACGGCGGTTGATGCGTTTCAAGCGGAATCTGCTGTGACTAGCGATTCGAGTGTGACGTTCGTTGCCGATCCGGCTCAGTTTCGTACGGGCTCATCTGCGATTTACCGGTGATGAAATTTGTTGGAAAATATTCGATCCGGTGGGACAGACATCAGAATCTGCGAGAGGAGCCAGCTTCACTCAAATTTCGAGTGTACATTTTTAAAATCTGTAGAGCATACAATTTTGGGAAAGGAATCAGTAATGTTCATGTGATTAAAAAATAAACGGGGAACAACGATAATTCAGATTTGAAAGAAAAAGACATCAAAAAGTTTTTGAAAGGATGTATGTATACGTGGAACGGAAAGGATCGTCTGATGCACACATACATTGCCATCGGTAGGAGAGCAGAAAGGGAACAGAATCTTTCCACCACACTAACATCGGGGTCCTCCCTATCTTTACCGACAACGCCAGGTACGGATTCTGTAATAAGGGTAATCACTGTTATGTTGGAGTCAGACCGCAGCAGGCTGCTGTTTAAAGCCGCTCTTCAGTGCACGGCAGCAGGCTGAGTCGCGTCTTTCTTCAGCGGCTAAAGCAGCAGAAACGGCGGTTGATGCGTTTCAAGCGGAATCTGCTGTGACGAACGATTCGAGTGTGACGTTCGTTGCCGATACGGCTCAGTTTCGTATGGGCTCATCTTCGATGCTCCGGTGATGAAGTTTGTTGGAAAAAATTCGATCCGCTTCGACAGACACCATAATCTGCGAGTGGGGCCTGCTTCACTCACAATTCGCCTTTCCTAACCTTAGAAGAGCATACAATTTTGGGGAAGGAATCAGTAATGTCCGTGTGTATGAAAAGGAAAAATTGAGAGAAGCTGTGTTTCTGATTAATCTTGAAGGTCATCAAGAAATGTTAAGGAAAAACTGTGAAAATGTACTGAAATTAAGTTCTGATGCTATCATTCTTTTCAAGTGCTTGCTGAGCCGGCAGAGAACAGAAAATTCCCCCTCACTAACAAAGGGGGGCCGCCCATCTTTTCTAAAAACAACATGAACGGAGTCTGTTATAAGATTAGGGTCTGTCATAGATAAGTCTGTCATAGATTAGGGTTAGTTTTAGGTTTAGTGTTCCGGTTAATATTAGGTTTGGGGTTAGGTTTTAGGGTTGGGGTAGTGTTTGTTGTTGCTTTTGGGGTTGGTGTTGGAGTTTGGGTTAGGGTTAGGGCTTGTGGTTGTGTTTTGTGGTGAGTAGGGGTAGTGGTAGGAGTAGGGTTAGTTTCGGTTTAGGGTTAGGATTAGGGTTCGAGTTAGGGTTAAAGTAACATTTTAGGGTTAGATTTAGGGTTAAGGTTAGTTGTAGGGGTTAGGGTATAGGTTTGGGGTTGGGATTAGGTTTGGGTTTGATGTTGGGTTAGTGTAAGGGTTATGGTAAGGTTTAGGGTAATAATGTAGGGTTACGGTTAGGTCTTTGGGTTAAGGTTAGGTCTAGGGTTAAGGTTAGGGCTTTGGGGTTAGTGTTGAGGTTGGGGTTAGGGTTAGTGTTTGGTTTTGTTTTAAGGTTATGGTTAGGGTTAGGGCTAGGTTTAGGTTTAGGGTTAGGTTTAAGGTTTGGCTTAGTGTTTTGGGGTTACCGTTGGAGATGGGGTCGGTGTTAGGATTAGGGTTAGGGTTAGGTTTAGGGTTCGGGTTAGGGTTAGGGTTAGAGTTGGGGTTTTTTTAGGTTTAGTTTTAGGGTTATGTTTAGGGTATAGGGCTAGGGTTTAGGGTTAGGTTTAGTTTTAGTTTTAGGGTTAGGGCTAGGGTTTAGTTTTAGGGTTAGGTTTAGGGTATAGGGCTAGGGTTTAGGGTTAGGTTTAGTTTTAGTTTTAGGGTTAGGGTTAGGGTTTAGTTTTAGGGTTAGGTTTAGGGTTAGGGTTTAGTTTTAGGGTTAGGTTTAGGGTTAGGGTTTGAGTTTGGTTTTAGGGTTAGGGGTTAGGTTGGGGTTTTGGTAAGGGTTAGGGTTTCGGTTAGGGTAAGGGATAGGGTTTAGGCAGTTGTTTGGGGTTGGGGTTGGTGTTGGTGTTGGGGTTGTTTATAAACGATATGGTTATGGTATAGGTTAGGGTTAGGATTAGGGTTAGGGTGAGGGTTAAGTTTTGGGTTCGGTTTGGGTTTGGGATAGGGTTAGGGTTAGGGTTAGGGTTAAGGTTTAGGGTTTGTGTTAGCGTTAAGGTTAGGTTTAGGGTTAGTGTTAGGTATATAGTTTTAGATTTACAGTAGTTGTTAGGGTTAGGGTTAGGGCTTGACGGTTCTTCACAAAGAAATAATATAGAGGATGGTCTATTTTGAGTAGTTCTATATAGATAGTACACAAATAATACAAAAGAGAAGATGGCACACCTTCAGGATTGCTATAGTTGTGAAGAACAAAACACACCAATCGTTACCAACAGTAAAAGATGTGTTGAGCAAGCAAGAAACAAGCAAGAAACAGCGCTGGGCGGCCGGGAGTCTCTCTGCTCCACCAGAGGTGCGCAACGGGGGCCTCCCGATCCCACTTTTTATTTTCTCTTATCTCTACATTCGTGTTTATCTTTCCCTTCCTGGGCTGTGATGGCTGTTAGGTGGGGTCGTTCTCTGCCACCTGGTGATGGATTGTGATGAAAAGGGTCGTAGGCCTCTTCAGCTTCAATCATGCGCACTTAAGAGGAGATCCTTTCCTGGTGGTGGTGATCAGCCCTTAAATGGTGCTTGGAAGACGTGGAGCCAGGCTCCACCACTTCCAATCACTCAGGTATATCATGTCCACATCTGCCCCCATGGCTGACTCGGTGCTCACCTCAGGTGACCAATCAGTGGTTCAGGCCGTGATTCAGCAGTTCCCATAGAGTTAGGGTATGGTTAGGGTGATTGTTAGGGTTAGGGCTATGTTAGGGTTTGGTTTGGTTTAGAGTTAGGCTTAGGGTTGGTATTACTGTTAGGTTTAGCTTTGTGTTAGTGTTAGGGTTAAAGCTAGGGTTAGGGTAGGGTTAGTGTTAGGATTAGCGTTAGGGTTAGTGTTAGGTTTAAAGATTTAATTTCATAGTATGTTTTAGGGTAATTTTTAGGTAATTGGATAGGGTTAGGTGTATGGTTGCATTTAGGGTTGGGGTAAGTGTTAGTGTTAGGGTTAGTGTTGGGTTAGGGTTAGGGTTTGAATTAGGGTTAGGGTTAGTGTTGTTTGGATTAGGGTTTGGTTTAGGTTTAGCGTTAGTGTTTGGGTCTGGGTTAAGGTCAGGGTTAGGGTTTGGGTTAGTGTTAGTGTTAGGGTTAGCTTTTGGGTTAGGTTTAGGGTTAAGGTTACGGTTGGAGTTACGTTTCGGTTTTAGGTGTTGTTGTTGGACTTGGGGTTGTTGTTGGGTTTGGGGCTGGGGTTGGGGTAGGTTTTAGTGTTACATTAGGATTTGTTTTAGATTTAAGGTTACTGTTAGGGCTAGAGTTATGTTTAGCACTGAAACACTGGAAAACACTGAGAAACACTGACACATCTGTCTCGAGTCGGTTTGATTAACAAATACTGCACTGATTTTTATCACAATCCCCCCTTTTCTTTTTTCTCATTTTGTTCATCAAACCATATCACTGCATTTTGAGGTAAAATATGATATTTTCCTTTCAATTGTTCCAGCAGTTTTACATTGCTGCAATTATCTTATTCAGTATTGTTGGTGTACTCATTTTCTAGAATGAATATTTCCAAGTTCTTTCTTAGCCCCCCTCTTTTCTCCTCCTTTTTTTTCTTTTTATATATATATATATATATATATTTTTTTTTTTTTTTCCATAACCAATCTGAATTAAGTGAGAATGTTCTGAATCCAGTAAGCACTTACAATCTGAATTCAGTGAGCACTTTCAGTATGGCTTCTTGAGGCCTTCCAGATTAGGAGACAAAGGTCAAGGTGATTTCACCTCGGAGGTCATCCTCATAGCCCCACCGCTGTATGCCTCTGCCTCCCTCGCCTACTCTTTTGCTTAGAGCAGCGGGGTGTATGATCTTCTCGGCAGCAGTCGTATTCTTCAAGGGAACCTCCTTTTTCCTTGCCTTATAAGTCTCCCCATTCTCTATCTATAATTCCTTTTTAAATTTTAGCCTCTTGATTGCTCACAAAACTATCTCCCAATTATCTTAAAAGGTATTCATAGGAAGAGTGAGTTCACCAATATTCGTCATATACAATGCACAATACATATACAATATGCATATAAAGCATGCGATGAAATGACTGAGTTGTCTTATCTGTTAAAGGAAAAACAACAGTTTTACATTTTTCTTACAGTGATTTTTAGATCATCCAAAGTCTTGGACACCTTCCACTGGGGTTCTGTGTCATGGATGGATCCTTTCACTCGGCTCGCATGGGTCCATCCATGCTCAGCTGTCTGGATCGCTGTTTCTGTTGTTAATAAAACAAGAAAAGGTTCCTCCCATCGAGGAGTTAGAGACGACTCTTTCCATATTTTAATTAAAACCTTATTTCCTGGACTGATTTGGTGTATTGCCATATCTAGTGGGGGCCGTTGTACCACCAGACTTTTCTTTCTCTTATGTAGTAAAGCTTTTAGCCTCTCTTTTTTTTTTTTTTTTTCAGGGGCTATCAGCTTGTATTTCCTTTAGGATCAATAAGGCCGCTAAATTATTTCTCCTTATTTGATTCAACATGTACTACTGCGATTTTCTCTGGTTCTTTTATTGCCCTTAGTTTGTCTTATTAACGATTTGTGAATTAACCTTTTCCCATGTGAGTTTACTGATCCTCTTTCCTCCCATATTTTCCAAAGGTATGGACTACCCCATACACATATATGCAATCTGTATAGATGGTTCCAATTTTCCTTTTAACGTCTGTAGGGCTCTAAGGACTGCATATAATTCACAGCTCTGCGCTGACCACAAAATCCTTAGTTCAGTGAAGGCCTTTTATCCCTCATTTCTCTGATGTTTTTTCCTTTTCTCTTTGTGTGACATGTCTGGCCCAACAGATAAGCCAGCAGCGGATGTCGCCTTCATTGCCATGCAGGAGCATTGTCTTTGTGGTGGTCAGCTTCTCCAAGCGGTACCCCCACGGAAAAGACTATTTGCACCTATTTCTGCTTATCTTTACAACCATAAGCAGAGACAATGGCACCATTACACCCATCCAGATAACCGGCAGTTATCAGTCAGGGTCTTGTCACCAGAAAATGCCTTACGAAGCAAACTTCGAGACAAAGGAAAACAGTTTCTGTCTTTTACACTTACTACTATAATTCTCGATCCACTGCCGACAATATCCCAGCGACCCTAAGATCTGCCTCACCTGCCTCTTACTTCTTGGGGCCTTTAAAGATAAAATCCCATTTACTCGTTCTGGATCTAATTTCTTATTCCCCTTGCTTAACCAATGTCCCAGATATCTCACTTCCTCTTCTGTAAATTGTAACTAAATTGGCCTTTGAAACTTTCAACCCTTTTGAACCTAAGAAATTTAATAGTTTAATGCTCTCCTGTCTAACCGCCTCCTCATCTGTTCCAGCTAATAGTAAGTCATCTACGTATTGTGCTAAGGTCACCTGTGGGTTTGATTCATAAGTTTTTAACACCTGCTCAACAGCTTGCCCAAACAAGTTAGGGGCTTCTGTGAATCCCTGTGGAAGCACTGTCCATCTAAGTTGTTGTTTTCTATGGGGGTTTGGATCTTCCCACTCAAAGGCGAAGTAATCTCTACATTCTATCTTCAGGGGGCAGGTCCAAAAAGCATCTTTTAGATCAATCACACTATACCATTTAAATTCTGGTTTTAATTGACTAAGCGGGGTATAGGGGTTTGCCACTACTGGGAAACGGGTTATTGTTCTCTTGTTAATTTCTCTTAAATCAAGGACCAATCTGTATGTGCCATCAGGTTTCTTTACAGGGAGTATAGGAGTATTATAGGAAGACATACAGGGTTCTAATAGCCCTTTAGATATTAATCTCTCAATTTCAGGTTGTAGCCCTAATTTACCTTCCTGTGAAATGGGGTATTGTTTTATCCTAACCGGGATCTCTTGTTCCTTTATAGTCACTTCAGACGGTTCTATGTCTAATTTCCCTACGGATTCTGGAGTATACCAAACTTCTGGGTTAATTCTAGCCTCATCTTCTATCGTTAGAGTACATAGATTAACAATTAATTCTCTATCTTTTACTTCCAAATTTATTCTTAACTCCACAATTAAATCTCTCCCTAGCAAATTATATTCTGCTTCAGGTACCAATAAAAAGACCCAATTCCATAGGTGCTAGGTAATTCTATTTCTACCTGCTTTAAACAGGTACCATAAAAGGTTCCCTTTTGCTCCAATTACTAGTAGCTTTTCCGAGGATACAGAACATCCTCGAGGTAAATATTGAACAGTCAATCTTTCTGCGTCTGACAAAAATTCCACTTCCTGACTCTGAGGACCCAATTTCAATTTCGTCACGGGCTCTTTTCTTTCCCGGGTCCCCAGCACATAAAACCCCTTACCCCCTCAGTCCTTCTTAAACATTCTCTCATCTTGAATTCTCTTTCTACAGTCTTTTTTCACGTGTCCCTTTTTCTGACAGTAGAAGCATTCTACTGTCCTTATATCTCTGGGTCTCATCTGGTTAGGTTAAAGCGCGTTCTGTGCCCGAGGAATATTCCCTCTTTTCCTTTTACCACGGCTATCAGAATTTTTTTGCTTGCTTCTTCTGAGTCTCCTCCTCTCTCCGTACGTATACTTTCTGAGCCTCTCTTAGTAATTCATCTAATCCTCTCTGCTGCCAATCCCCCAATTTCTCTAGTTTCCTTTGAATATTCAGGACCTAGCTTCAAACTGCGTTTTCAGGAGAACTTGCCCCAGGGGGGTAGCAGGATCTAATCCTGAATATAACTAACTTTTTGGGTAGTCTCCCTAACCACTCAGTAGGAGTTTCATCTTTTTTTTTTACTCGCTAGAAGCCTTATCAACATTCTGTCACCGAAGGACAGATTCTCTATTCTCTTGAATAATAATAACTCGCAAATCTGCTGTGTGAGTGATGTTCCTGGTTCTGACTATCCCAATTGGGCCGCTGTAAAGGCCACTTTATATCTGCTCCTGGACCAGTCTGGTGTTGTTAATCCCAAACTCGCATACCTGCCTTCCTGATCACATCCCTCTTCTGCACTAAATAGTATGCCCAAAATTGCCTTTATTTCATCTCAGGTATAAAGAGTGGGACCTAAAAATCGATCTAGCCTCTCGGAGACCCCTAAAGGATCCTTTACCAAATTCCCCATTTCCTTTTACTGGTATTTCTCTTAAAGGGAGAAGGTTTCTTCCTTGACCCCTCTCCTGCCTAGTTTGCCTTCTAGTGATCCTTTTCCTAGGGAGGTCTACGGGTTCAGGTTCATCTCCTGAGTCAGATTCAGCTTGCTCCGGAAGAGTCGCTGGATTCTGTTCATGGGGAGCATAAAGGGGGGGGGGGGGGGGGGAGAGAGAGATAGTGTATCATTCACATAAGTATTTAGAGCCTGGTAGATTTGATCCTCAAAGGACCCAAATACTGGTCAGAACAGCTGATCTGCCCCTATCTGCTTTCCTCCTCATATCCCTATACAATAATATACCATTTTACCTTACTCTTTCCTCGTCTAGAGGGAGAATCGCCCCAGTGGTTTAACATAAACCTAGGGAACTTTCTAGTGGTATGCCTGGTAGCTTCACCTGCAAGCCACCCATGGGTTCAGAGGGCTTACTCTGCCTCTGTCTCATCTTCCGGAGCACTCACACACACACACTTGCACCCCTCGGTCGTGACCCACGCCTTCGCGGGCAATGGGAACTGCACTACTAGGGGGTCCACACTCGCTTCGCCCCTACGGGACGTCTCAGTCAGGCGTGCTCTGGGATACCCACCCCAACTGAACGGCTTCACGCAAATACTTACTCAATCCTGAGTCTTCCTTTGGTCTTTGTGAACAAAAATTATGGGGTACTGCAGTTTCTTTCACTCGCTTACCGAATTTAGAGTTCGGAGCTATAGGTCTCTGCACAGGAATTACCAGGCCCAGGGGCCATCCGAAGACGGGGCGCCCCCCCTGGAATGGGAATTCCACAGCAGAGTCACCTGGATCCGAGACACGGCACCAAATTGTTACAGGCGTGAAGAACAATAAACACTAATCATTACCAACAGTAAAAGATTTATTGAGCAAGCAATAAACAAGCAAGAAACAGCGCTGTGAGGCCGGGAGTCTCTGCTCCACCAGAGGTGCGCAATGGGGGCCTCCTGATCTCACTTGCATTCGTTTTTATCTTTCACTTCCTGGGCTGCGCTGGCTGTTATGTGGGGGTCGTTCTCTGCCACCTGGTGATGGATTGAGATGAAAAGGGCCGTAGGCCTCTTCAGCTTCGATCATGGACACTTAAGAGGAGATTTTCACTTATTTTTCTTTTTTCGGTTTCTTAGAAGGTCACTGCTGTCTGTTGTTCATTGTCCAGTTGTTAGAACTAAGCGCCGTGGCTCCAATTTGCACAAATTCCAAAGTTCTTAGACAAAACATTTATACATCTATTTTGAGACTTCCACAAACTACATAGTTTTCAGAAAGCAAAACACTGAAAAACATTGACACTTCTGTCTCAAGTCGGTTTCATTAACAAATACAGCACTCATTTTTATCACAAGGATGATAAGGCACGCAGAGGACTCCACGTGGGAGGGATCCCCAAGAAGAGATCCTTTCCTGGCGGTGGTCAGCACTTACATGGGGTTTGGGAGAGGTGGAGCCAGGCTCCCCCCCTTCCAGTCACACAGGTATATCACCTCCACTTGTGCCCCCATGGCTGACTTGGTGCTCACCTCAGATGACCAGTGTTTCAGGCCGTGATTGAGCAGTTCCCATACAGTTAGGGTAGGGTAAGGGTTATTGTTATTGTAAGGCTTAGGGTTACGTTTAGGGTTAGGTTTGGGGTTAGGGTTTCGGTTGGGGTTACAGTTAGGGTTATGTTAGGGTTAAGGTTAGGGTTAGGTTTGTGGTTAGGGTTAGTATTAGGATTAGTGTTAGGTTTAAAGATTTAGTTTTGCAGTAAGATTTAGGGTAAGTTTTGGTTATTGGAAAGGGTTAGGTGTAAGATTGAATTTAGGGTAAGGGTTAGGGTAAGTGTTAGTGTTACGGTAAGGGCAAGGGTTAGGGCAAGGAATAGGGTTAAAGATTTAGTCTTAAAGTAAGTGTTAAAGAAGGATTTAGGTAATTTCAGCGGGTTAGGTGAAGACTGGCTTTAGTAATAGGGTTATGCTTAGATTTTGGATTAGTGTTAGGGTAAAGTTTTGGCTTAGGTTTTGGGTAAAGATTAGGGTTGGGGTTAGGGTTAGGGTTAAGGTATAGTTCTAGGGTTAGGCTAAGATTTAGGGTTAGGTTTAAGGATAAGTTTAAATATTTAGTTTTACAGTAAGTGTTAGGGTATGTTTTAGCTTATTGGATAGGGTTAGGTGTATGATTGGATTGAGGGTTTGGTTTAGGATTTGTGTAAGCTTTAGAATTAGTGTTAGGCTAGAGTAAGGGTTCAGGTTAAAGATTTAGTCTTAGAGTAAGTGTTAGGGAAGGATTTAGTTATTTCATAGGGTTAGGTGAAGATTGGCTTTAGTAATAATATTATGTTCAGATTTTTGGATTAGTCTTAGGTTAAGGTTTTGACTTAGGTTTAAGGTTAGGGTTAGATTTACGGTGAGTTTTAAGGTTTAGTTTACGGTTAGGATTAGGTTTAGGTTTAGGGTTACGGAGAGGGTTAGGGTTTAGGTGAGGGGGAGGGCAAACTTTGAGTTCGGTTTGGGTTTGGGATAGGGTTAGGGATTGGGTTACTGTTAGGTTTAGGGTAGGGATAGGGTTGGGGTTAGGGTTAGGTTTAGGGTTAAGTTTAGGGTTTGGGTTTGTGTTAGAGTTAAGGTTATGATAGGGTTAGGGTTAAGGTTAGGTTTAGATTTAGAGTTAGGGTTAGTGTTAGGTTTATAGATTTAGATTTATAGTAATTGTTAGGGTTAGGGCTTGAGTTAGTGTTAGGCTTAGTGTTTAGGTTTAGGGTGCAGACCACGTTTGGGGTTAGCGTTAGTGATAGGGTTTAGGTAAAGTGTTAGGGCTAGGCTAAGACAGAGAGTTAGTATGAAGGTGAGTGTTAGGGTTTGGTTTAAGATTAAGTTTAAATATTTAGTTCTACAGTAAGTGTTAGGGTATGTTTTAGGTTATTGGATAGGGTTAGGTGTATGATTGGATTTAGGTTAAGGGTTAGGCTTTGTCTTAGCTTTAGAATTACTGTTAGGCTAGAGTAAGGGTTCAGGTTAAAGATTTAGTCTTTCATTAAGTGTTAGGGAAGGATTTATTTAATCTCAGCGGGTTTGGTGAAGACTGGCTTTGATAATAGTGTTACGTTCAGATTTTGTATTAAGGTAAGTTTTTGGCTTAGGGTTAGTGTTGGGTACAGATTAGGGTTGGGGTTAGTGTTAGGGTTAGGGTGAAGGTATAGGGTTAGGGTTAGGCTAAGATTTAGGGTTAGGTTTAAGGATTAGGTTTAAATATAAGGGTTAGGTTTAAATATTTATAAAGGGTTAGGTTTAAATATAAATAAATAAGGGTTAGGTTTAAATATTTAGTTTTACAGTAAGTATTAGGGAATGTGTTAGGTTATTGGATTGGCTTAGGTGTATTGATTGGATTTAGGGTTTGTTTTAGGGTTTGTGTTAGATTTAGGATTAGTGTTAGGGTTAGAGTAAGTGTTAGGGTTAAAGTTTTAGTCTCACAGTAAGAGTTAGGGAAGGATTTAGGTTTTTACATAGGGTTAGGTGAAGATTGGCTATAGTAATAAGGTTATGTTTAGATTTTGGAATAGTCTTAGGTTAAGGTTTAGGCTTAGGTTTAAGGTTTGGTTTAGGGTTGCGGTGTGGATTAGGGTTACGGTTAGTGTTAAGGTTTATTTTAGGGTTAGGGTAGTGTTAGGATTAGGTTTAGGTTTAGAATCACGGTTAGGGTTGGGTTTTATCTTAGGTTTAGAGCTTGAGATAGGCTTAGGGCTTGAGTTGGGTTAGAATTAGGGTGAAGATTAAGTTTTGGGTTCGGTTTGGTTTTGGGATAGGGTTAGGTATAGGGTTTGGTTTACTGTTAGGGTTAGGGTAGTGTTAGGGTGTTAGGGTTAAGTTTAGGGATAAGGTTAGGGTTAGTGTTATTTTTAGCCTTAAGGTTAGTTTAGGGTTAGAGTTAAGGTTAGGTTTAGAGTTAGGGTAAGGTTTAGTGTTAGGTTTCTAGATTAAGATTTATAGCAATTGTTAGGTTTAGGTTAGGGATTGAGTTATGGTTAGGGTTAGTGTGGGGTAAATAACTCCCAAGGATGGTACTTCACAAAGAAATAGTATAGATGAAGGTATATTTTTTTGTTGTTCTATATAGATAGTATACAAATAATACGAAAGAGAGGATGGCTCACCATCAGTATGATAAGGCTCGCAGGGGACTCCACGTGGGAGGGATCTCTGAGATGTTTACGGTTAGGGTAGGGTTAGGGTAGGGTTAGGGTTAGCTTAGGGGTTAGGATTAGTGTTAGGATTCTTGTTAGGGTTAGTGTTAGTTTTAGAGATTTAGTTTTAAAGTAAGTTTTATGTTATTGTATAGGGTTGGGTGTACAATTGGATTTAGTGTTAAGGTTAGGGTAAGTGTTAGCGTTAGGGTAAGCGTTAGGGTTAAAGAATTAGTCTTAGAGTAAGTGTTAGGGAAGGATTTAGGTAATTTTAGCGGCTTCGGTGAAGATTGGCTTTAGTAATAATTTTATGTTTTTAATTTGGATTTGTGTTGGGGTAAGATTTTGGCTTAGGTTTAGGGTTAGGGTAAGGATTAGGGTTGGTGTTAGCTTTAGGGTTAGGGTTAGTGATGGGTTGGGGTTAGTGTTTGTGTTGTTTGGATTAAGGTTTGGTTTAGGTTTTGCATTAGTGTTTGGGTCAGGGTCAGTGTTTGGGTTAGTGTTAGGTTTAGAGTTAGTGTTAGGTTCAGGGTTAATGTTAGGGTTAGGTTTAGGGTTAGGTGTAGGGTTAGGGTTTGATATAGGCTTAGGGTAGGAATAGGGGTAGGTTTAGGCTTAGGGTATAGGTGAGGGTTAAGTTTAGGGTGTGGGTTAGGTTTATGGTTAGGGGTTAGGTGTTGTTGGTGTTGGGTTTGGGGATGGGGTAGCAGTTGGAGTTGGGTTAGGTTTAGGGTAGTGTTTGGGTTTGGGTTACTTTTTGAATTAGGGTCAGGGTATGGGTTTGGTTTAGGGTTAGGGTTAGGGTTATGGGTTAGCGTTAGGGTTAGGGTAAGTGTAAGGCTTAGGGTTTAGGGTTAGGGTGCAGACTACTTTTGGGGTTAGCGTTAGTGTTAAGGTTAAGGTATAGGGTTAGGGTAATGCTAAGATTTAGGGTGAGGGTTAGGTTTAGGATTAAGTTTAAATATTTAGTTCTACAGTAAGTGTTAGGGTATGTTTAAGGTTATCGGATAGGGTTAGGTGTATGATTGGATTTAGGGTTTGGTTTAGGGTTTGTGTTAGCTTTAAAATTACTGTTAGGCTAGAGTAAGGGTTCAGGTTAAAGATTTAGTCTTTCATTAAGTGTTAGGGAAGGATTTAGTTAATTTCAGCGGGTTTGGTGAGGACTGGCTTTGATAATAGTGTTATGTTCAGATTTTGTATTAAGGTAAGTTTTTGGCTCAGGGTTAGTGTTTGGGTACAGATTAGGGTTGGGGTTAGTGTTAGGGTTAGGGTGAAGGTATAGGGTTAGAGTTAGGCTATGATTTAGGGTTTGGTTTAAGGATAAGTATAAATATTTAGTTTTACAGTAAGTATTAGGGAATGTGTTAGGTTATTGGATTGGCTTAGGTGTATGATTGGATTTAGGGTTTGGTTTAGGGTTTGTGTTAGATTTAGGATTAGTGTTAGGGTTAGAGTAAGTGTTAGGGTTAAAGTTTTAGTCTCACAGTAAGTGTTAGGGAAGGATTTAGGTTATTACATAGGGTTAGGTGGAGATTAGCTATAGTAATAAGGTTATGTTTAGATTTTGTTATACTGTTGCGGTCAGCGTTAGTGTTAAGGAAATCACTCTTATGTTGAAGTCAGACAGCAGCAGGCTACGTTTTAAAGCCGCTCTTCAGTGCATGGCAGCAGGCTGATTCGCGTCTTTCTTCAGCGGCTCAAGCAGCAGAAACCGCGGTTGATGCGTTTCAAGCGGAATCTGCTGTGACGAGCGATTCGAGTGTGAAGTTTGTTTTCGGCTCAGTTTCGTACGGACACATCTGAGATTCTCCGGTGATGAAGTTTGTTGGAAAATATTCGATCCTGTTGGACAGACATCAGAATCTGCGAGAGGAGCAAGCTTCACTCAAATTTCGCGTGTACCTTGCTAAGATCAGAAGAGCATACAATTTTGGGAAAGGAATCAGTAATGTTCGTGAGATTGAATAATAAATGGGGACAGACGATGATTCAGTGTTGAAAGTAAAGGACATCAATAAATTTCAGAAAAAAAGTATGAGTATGTGGATGGAAACGATCGTCTGATGCAGACATACATTGTCGACGGTAGGAGAGTAGAAAGGGAACAGAATCTTTCCCCCACACTAACATCGGGGTCCTCCACATCTACATCGACAACGCCAGGAACGGATTCTGTCATAAGGGTAATTACTGATATGTTGGAATCAGACCGCAGCAGGCTGCCGCTTAAAGCCGCTCTTCATCGCACGGCAGCAGGCTGATTCGCGTCTTTCTTCAACGGCTCAAGCAGCAGAAACCGCGGTTGATGCGTTTCAAGCGGAATCTGCAGTTACGAGCGATTTGGGTGTAACGTTTGTCAGATTCGGCTCAGTTTCGTACGGAAACATCTGCGATTCTCCGGTGATGAAGTTTGTTGGAAAATATTCGATCCGGTGGGACAGACATCATAATCTGCGAGAGGAGCCAGCTTCACTCAAATTTCAAGTGTACATTTCTAAAATCGGTAGAGCATACAATTATGGGAAAGGAAACAGTAATGTTCGTGTGATTAAATAATAAACGGGGAAAGACGATAATTCAGATTTGAAAGAAAAAGACATCAAAAAGTTTTTGAAATGAAGTATGTATACGTGGAACGGAAAGGATCGTCTGATGCACACATACATTGCCGTCGGTAGGAGAGCAGAAAGGCAACAGAATCTTTCCCCCACACTAACATCGGGGTCCTCCCTATCTTTACCGACAACGCCAGGAACGGATTCTGTAATAAGGGTAATCACTGATATGTTCAAAAAAGACCGCAGCAGGCTGCTGTTTAAAGCCGCTCTTCAGTGCATGGCAGCAGGCTGAGTCGCGTCTTTCTTCAGCGGCTCAAGCAGCAGAAACCGCGGTTGATGCGTTTCAAGCGGAATCTGCTGTGACGAGCGATTCGAGTGTGACGTTCGTTGCCGATTCGGCTCAGTTTCGTACGGGCTAATCTGCGATGCACCGGTGATGAAGTTTGTTGGAAAATATTTAGCCTGGTTCGGCAGATTGGTGTCTGCGAGAATGACTGGAATCTGTGAGAGGAACAAGCATCACCCAAATTTCGCGTGTACTTTGCTAAGATCAGAAGAGCATACAATTTTGAGTGAGGAATCAGTAACGCCCTTGTGTGCGAAATGGAAACGGCACTGACAAAGTTTCACAAAGAAAAAGACATCAAAAAGTTTCTGAAATAAAGTATGAAAACGTAGACGGAGATGAACGTCTGATGCATACATAGATTGCCGTCGGTAGCAGAGCAGAAAGGGAACAGAATCTTTCCCCCACACTAACATCGGGGTCCTCCCTATCTTTACCGACAACGCCAGGTACGGATTCTGTAATAAGGGTAATCACTAATATGTTCAAAAAAGACCGCAGCAGGCTGCTGTTTAAAGCCGCTCTTCAGTGCACGGCAGCAGGCTGAGTCGCGTCTTTCTTCAGCGGCTCAAGCAGCAGAAACGGCGGTTGATGCGTTTCAAGCGGAATCTGCTGTGACGAGCGATTCGAGTGTGACGTTCGTTGCCGATCCGGCTCAGTTTCGTACGGGCTCATCTGCGATTTACCGGTGATGAAATTTGTTGGAAAATATTCGATCCGGTGGGACAGACATCAGAATCTGCGAGAGGAGCCAGCTTCACTCAAATTTCGAGTGTACATTTCTAAAATCGGTAGAGCATACAATTTTGGGAAAGGAATCAGTAATGTTCATGTGATTAAAAAATAAACGGGGAAAGACGATAATTCAGATTTGAAAGAAAAAGACATCAAAAAGTTTTTGAAATGAAGTATGTATACGTGGAACGGAAAGGATCGTCTGATGCAGACATACATTGCCATCGGTAGGAGAGCAGAAAGGGAACAGAATCTTTCCCCCACACTAACATCGGGGTCCTCCCTATCTTTACCGACAACGCCAGGTACGGATTCTGTAATAAGGGTAATCACTGTTATGTTGGAGTCAGACCGCAGCAGGCTGCTGTTTAAAGCCGCTCTTCAGTGCACGGCAGCAGGCTGAGTCGCGTCTTTCTTCAGCGGCTAAAGCAGCAGAAACGGCGGTTGATGCGTTTCAAGCCGAATCTGCTGTGACGAGCGATTCGAGTGTGACGTTCGTTGCCGATACGGCTCAGTTTCGTACGGGCTCATCTTCGATGCTCCGGTGATGAAGTTTGTTGGAAAAAATTCGATCCGCTTCGACAGACACCATAATCTGCGAGTGGGGCCAGCTTCACTCACAATTCGCCTTTACTAACCTTAGAAGAGCATACAATTTTGGGGAAGGAATCAGTAATGTCCGTGTGTATGAAAAGGAAAAATTGAGAGAAGCTGTGTTTCTGATTAATCTAGAAGGTCATCAAGAAATGTTAAGGAAAAACTGTGAAAATGTACTGAAATTAAGTTCTGATGCTATCATTCTTTTCAAGTGCTTGCTGAGCCGGCAGAGAACAGAAAATTCCCCCTCACTAACAAAGGGGGGCCGCCCATCTTTTCTAAAAACAACATGAACGGAGTCTGTTATAAGATTAGGGTCTGTCATAGATAAGTCTGTCATAGATTAGGGTTAGTTTTAGGTTTAGTGTTCCGGTTAATATTAGGTTTGGGGTTAGGTTTTAGGGTTGGGGTAGTGTTTGTTGTTGCTTTTGGGGTTGGTGTTGGAGTTTGGGTTAGGGTTAGGGCTTGTGGTTGTGTTTTGTGGTGAGTAGGGGTAGTGGTAGGAGTAGGGTTAGTTTCGGTTTAGGGTTAGGATTAGGGTTCGAGTTAGGGTTAAAGTAACATTTTAGGGTTAGATTTAGGGTTAAGGTTAGTTGTAGGGGTTAGAGTATAGGTTTGGGGTTGGGATTAGGTTTGGGTTTGATGTTGGGTTAGTGTAAGGGTTATGGTAAGGTTTAGGGTTATAATGTAGGGTTACGGTTAGGTCTTTGGGTTAAGGTTAGGTCTAGGGTTAAGGTTAGGGCTTTGGGGTTAGTGTTGAGGTTGGGGTTAGGGTTAGTGTTTGGTTTTGTTTTAAGGTTATGGTTAGGGTTAGGGTTAGGTTTAGGGTTCGGGTTAGGGTTAGAGTTGGGGTTTTTTTTAGGTTTAGTTTTAGGGTTATGTTTAGGGTATAGGGCTAGGGTTTAGGGTTAGGTTTAGTTTTAGTTTTAGGGTTAGGGCTAGGGTTTAGTTTTAGGGTTAGGTTTAGGGTATAGGGCTAGGGTTTAGGGTTAGGTTTAGTTTTAGTTTTAGGGTTAGGGTTAGGGTTTAGTTTTAGGGTTAGGTTTAGGGTTAGGGTTTAGTTTTAGGGTTAGGTTTAGGGTTAGGGTTTGAGTTTGGTTTTAGGGTTAGGGGTTAGGTTGGGGTTTTGGTAAGGGTTACGGTTTCGGTTAGGGTAAGGGATAGGGTTTAGGCAGTTGTTTGGGGTTGGGGTTGGTGTTGGTGTTGGGGTTGTTTATAAACGATATGGTTATGGTATAGGTTAGGGTTAGGATTAGGGTTAGGGTGAGGGTTAAGTTTTGGGTTCGGTTTGGGTTTGGGATAGGGTTAGGGTTAGGGTTAGGGTTAAGGTTTAGGGTTTGTGTTAGCGTTAAGGTTAGGTTTAGGGTTAGTGTTAGGTATATAGTTTTAGATTTACAGTAGTTGTTAGGGTTAGGGTTAGGGCTTGACGGTTCTTCACAAAGAAATAATATAGAGGATGGTCTATTTTGAGTAGTTCTATATAGATAGTACACAAATAATACAAAAGAGAAGATGGCACACCTTCAGGATTGCTATAGTTGTGAAGAACAAAACACACCAATCGTTACCAACAGTAAAAGATGTGTTGAGCAAGCAAGAAACAAGCAAGAAACAGCGCTGGGCGGCCGGGAGTCTCTCTGCTCCACCAGAGGTGCGCAACGGGGGCCTCCCGATCCCACTTTTTATTTTCTCTTATCTCTACATTCGTGTTTATCTTTCCCTTCCTGGGCTGTGATGGCTGTTAGGTGGGGTCGTTCTCTGCCACCTGGTGATGGATTGTGATGAAAAGGGTCGTAGGCCTCTTCAGCTTCAATCATGCGCACTTAAGAGGAGATCCTTTCCTGGTGGTGGTGATCAGCCCTTAAATGGTGCTTGGAAGACGTGGAGCCAGGCTCCACCACTTCCAATCACTCAGGTATATCATGTCCACATCTGCCCCCATGGCTGACTCGGTGCTCACCTCAGGTGACCAATCAGTGGTTCAGGCCGTGATTCAGCAGTTCCCATAGAGTTAGGGTATGGTTAGGGTGATTGTTAGGGTTAGGGCTATGTTAGGGTTTGGTTTGGTTTAGAGTTAGGCTTAGGGTTGGTATTACTGTTAGGTTTAGCTTTGTGTTAGTGTTAGGGTTAAAGCTAGGGTTAGGGTAGGGTTAGTGTTAGGATTAGCGTTAGGGTTAGTGTTAGGTTTAAAGATTTAATTTCATAGTATGTTTTAGGGTAATTTTTAGGTAATTGGATAGGGTTAGGTGTATGGTTGCATTTAGGGTTGGGGTAAGTGTTAGTGTTAGGGTTAGTGTTGGGTTAGGGTTAGGGTTTGAATTAGGGTTAGGGTTAGTGTTGTTTGGATTAGGGTTTGGTTTAGGTTTAGCGTTAGTGTTTGGGTCTGGGTTAAGGTCAGGGTTAGGGTTTGGGTTAGTGTTAGTGTTAGGGTTAGCTTTTGGGTTAGGTTTAGTGTTAAGGTTACGGTTGGAGTTACGTTTCGGTTTTAGGTGTTGTTGTTGGACTTGGGGTTGTTGTTGGGTTTGGGGCTGGGGTTGGGGTAGGTTTTAGTGTTACATTAGGATTTGTTTTAGATTTAAGGTTACTGTTAGGGCTAGAGTTATGTTTAGCACTGAAACACTGAAAAACACTGAAAAACACTGACACATCTGTCTCGAGTCGGTTTGATTAACAAATACTGCACTGATTTTTATCACAATCCCCCCTTTTCTTTTTTCTCATTTTGTTCATCAAACCATATCACTGCATTTTGAGGTAAAATATGATATTTTCCTTTCAATTGTTCCAGCAGTTTTACATTGCTGCAATTATCTTATTCAGTATTGTTGGTGTACTCATTTTCTAGAATGAATATTTCCAAGTTCTTTCTTAGCCCCCCTCTTTTCTCCTCCTTTTTTTTCTTTTTATATATATATATATTTTTTTTTTCCATAACCAATCTGAATTAAGTGAGAATGTTCTGAATCCAGTAAGCACTTACAATCTGAATTCAGTGAGCACTTTCAGTATGGCTTCTTGAGGCCTTCCAGATTAGGAGACAAAGGTCAAGGTGATTTCACCTCGGAGGTCATCCTCATAGCCCCACCGCTGTATGCCTCTGCCTCCCTCGCCTACTCTTTTGCTTAGAGCAGCGGGGTGTATGATCTTCTCGGCAGCAGTCGTATTCTTCAAGGGAACCTCCTTTTTCCTTGCCTTATAAGTCTCCCCATTCTCTATCTATAATTCCTTTTTAAATTTTAGCCTCTTGATTGCTCACAAAACTATCTCCCAATTATCTTAAAAGGTATTCATAGGAAGAGTGAGTTCACCAATATTCGTCATATACAATGCACAATACATATACAATATGCATATAAAGCATGCGATGAAATGACTGAGTTGTCTTATCTGTTAAAGGAAAAACAACAGTTTTACATTTTTCTTACAGTGATTTTTAGATCATCCAAAGTCTTGGACACCTTCCACTGGGGTTCTGTGTCATGGATGGATCCTTTCACTCGGCTCGTGGGTCCATCCATGCTCAGCTGTCTGGATCGCTGTTTCTGTTGTTAATAAAACAAGAAAAGGTTCCTCCCATCGAGGAGTTAGAGACGACTCTTTCCATATTTTAATTAAAACCTTATTTCCTGGACTGATTTGGTGTATTGCCATATCTAGTGGGGGCCGTTGTACCACCAGACTTTTCTTTCTCTTATGTAGTAAAGCTTTTAGCCTCTCTTTTTTTTTTTTTTTTTCAGGGGCTATCAGCTTGTATTTCCTTTAGGATCAATAAGGCCGCTAAATTATTTCTCCTTATTTGATTCAACATGTACTACTGCGATTTTCTCTGGTTCTTTTATTGCCCTTAGTTTGTCTTATTAACGATTTGTGAATTAACCTTTTCCCATGTGAGTTTACTGATCCTCTTTCCTCCCATATTTTCCAAAGGTATGGACTACCCCATACACATATATGCAATCTGTATAGATGGTTCCAATTTTCCTTTTAACGTCTGTAGGGCTCTAAGGACTGCATATAATTCACAGCTCTGCGCTGACCACAAAATCCTTAGTTCAGTGAAGGCCTTTTATCCCTCATTTCTCTGATGTTTTTTCCTTTTCTCTTTGTGTGACATGTCTGGCCCAACAGATAAGCCAGCAGCGGATGTCGCCTTCATTGCCATGCAGGAGCATTGTCTTTGTGGTGGTCAGCTTCTCCAAGCGGTACCCCCACGGAAAAGACTATTTGCACCTATTTCTGCTTATCTTTACAACCATAAGCAGAGACAATGGCACCATTACACCCATCCAGATAACCGGCAGTTATCAGTCAGGGTCTTGTCACCAGAAAATGCCTTACGAAGCAAACTTCGAGACAAAGGAAAACAGTTTCTGTCTTTTACACTTACTACTATAATTCTCGATCCACTGCCGACAATATCCCAGCGACCCTAAGATCTGCCTCACCTGCCTCTTACTTCTTGGGGCCTTTAAAGATAAAATCCCATTTACTCGTTCTGGATCTAATTTCTTATTCCCCTTGCTTAACCAATGTCCCAGATATCTCACTTCCTCTTCTGTAAATTGTAACTAAATTGGCCTTTGAAACTTTCAACCCTTTTGAACCTAAGAAATTTAATAGTTTAATGCTCTCCTGTCTAACCGCCTCCTCATCTGTTCCAGCTAATAGTAAGTCATCTACGTATTGTGCTAAGGTCACCTGTGGGTTTGATTCATAAGTTTTTAACACCTGCTCAACAGCTTGCCCAAACAAGTTAGGGGCTTCTGTGAATCCCTGTGGAAGCACTGTCCATCTAAGTTGTTGTTTTCTATAGGGGTTTGGATCTTCCCACTCAAAGGCGAAGTAATCTCTACATTCTATCTTCAGGGGGCAGGTCCAAAAAGCATCTTTTAGATCAATCACACTATACCATTTAAATTCTGGTTTTAATTGACTAAGCGGGGTATAGGGGTTTGCCACTACTGGGAAACGGGTTATTGTTCTCTTGTTAATTTCTCTTAAATCAAGGACCAATCTGTATGTGCCATCAGGTTTCTTTACAGGGAGTATAGGAGTATTATAGGAAGACATACAGGGTTCTAATAGCCCTTTAGATATTAATCTCTCAATTTCAGGTTGTAGCCCTAATTTACCTTCCTGTGAAATGGGGTATTGTTTTATCCTAACCGGGATCTCTTGTTCCTTTATAGTCACTTCAGACGGTTCTATGTCTAATTTCCCTACAGATTCTGGAGTATACCAAACTTCTGGGTTAATTCTAGCCTCATCTTCTATCGTTAGAGTACATAGATTAACAATTAATTCTCTATCTTTTACTTCCAAATTTATTCTTAACTCCACAATTAAATCTCTCCCTAGCAAATTATATTCTGCTTCAGGTACCAATAAAAAGACCCAATTCCATAGGTGCTAGGTAATTCTATTTCTACCTGCTTTAAACAGGTACCATAAAAGGTTCCCTTTTGCTCCAATTACTAGTAGCTTTTCCGAGGATACAGAACATCCTCGAGGTAAATATTGAACAGTCAATCTTTCTGCGTCTGACAAAAATTCCACTTCCTGACTCTGAGGACCCAATTTCAATTTCGTCACGGGCTCTTTTCTTTCCCGGGTCCCCAGCACATAAAGCCCCTTACCCCCTCAGTCCTTCTTAAACATTCTCTCATCCTGAATTCTCTTTCTACAGTCTTTTTTCACGTGTCCCTTTTTCTGACAGTAGAAGCATTCTACTGTCCTTATATCTCTGGGTCTCATCTGGTTAGGTTAAAGCGCGTTCTGTGCCCGAGGAATATTCTCTCTTTTCCTTTTACCACGGCTATCAGAATTTTTTTGCTTGCTTCTTCTGAGTCTCCTCCTCTCTCCGTACGTATACTTTCTGAGCCTCTCTTAGTAATTCATCTAATCCTCTCTGCTGCCAATCCCCCAATTTCTCTAGTTTCCTTTGAATATTCAGGACCTAGCTACAAACTGCGTTTTCAGGAGAACTTGCCCCAGGGGGGTAGCAGGATCTAATCCTGAATATAACTAACTTTTTGGGTAGTCTCTCTAACCACTCTGTAGGAGTTTCATCTTTTTTTTTACTCGCTAGAAGCCTTATCAACATTCTGTCACCGAAGGACAGATTCTCTATTCTCTTGAATAATAATAACTCGCAAATCTGCTGTGTGAGTGATGTTCCTGGTTCTGACTATCCCAATTGGGCCGCTGTAAAGGCCACTTTATATCTGCTCCTGGACCAGCCTGGTGTTGTTAATCCCAAACTCGCATACCTGCCTTCCTGATCACATCCCTCTTCTGCACTAAATAGTATGCCCAAAATTGCCTTTATTTCATCTCAGGTATAAAGAGTGGGACCTAAAAATCGATCTAGCCTCTCGGAGACCCCTAAAGGATCCTTTACCAAATTCCCCATTTCCTTTTACTGGTATTTCTCTTAAAGGGAGAAGGTTTCTTCCTTGACCCCTCTCCTGCCTAGTTTGCCTTCTAGTGATCCTTTTCCTAGGGAGGTCTACGGGTTCAGGTTCATCTCCTGAGTCAGATTCAGCTTGCTCCGGAAGAGTCGCTGGATTCTGTTCATGGGGAGCATAAAGGGGGGGGGGGGGGGGGGGAAAGAGATAGTGTATCATTCACATAAGTATTTAGAGCCTGGTAGATTTGATCCTCAAAGGACCCAAATACTGGTCAGAACAGCTGATCTGCCCCTATCTGCTTTCCTCCTCATATCCCTATACAATAATATACGATTTTACCTTACTCTTTCCTCGTCTAGAGGGAGAATCGCCCCAGTGGTTTAACATAAACCTAGGGAACTTTCTAGTGGTATGCCTGGTAGCTTCACCTGCAAGCCACCCATGGGTTCAGAGGGCTTACTCTGCCTCTGTCCCATCTTCCGGAGCACTCACACACACACACTTGCACCCCTCGGTCGTGACCCACGCCTTCGCGGGCAATGGGAACTGCACTACTAGGGGGTCCACACTCGCTTCGCCCCTACGGGACGTCTCAGTCAGGCGTGCTCCGGGATACCCACCCCAACTGAACGGCTTCACGCAAATACTTACTCAATCCTGAGTCTTCCTTTGGTCTTTGTGAACAAAAATTATGGGGTACTGCAGTTTCTTTCACTTGCTTACCGAATTTAGAGTTAGGAGCTATAGGTCTCTGCACAGGAATTACCAGGCCCAGGGGCCATCCGAAGACGGGGCGCCCCCCCTGGAATGGGAATTCCACAGCAGAGTCACCTGGATCCGAGACACGGCACCAAATTGTTAAGGCGTGAAGAACAATAAACACTAATCGTTACCAACAGTAAAAGATGTGTTGAGCAAGCAATAAACAAGCAAGAAACAGAGCTGTGAGGCCGGGAGTCTCTGCTCCACCAGAGGTGCGCAATGGGGGCCTCCTGATCTCACTTGCATTCGTTTTTATCTTTCACTTCCTGGGCTGCGCTGGCTGTTATGTGGGGGTCGTTCTCTGCCACCTGGTGATGGATTGAGATGAAAAGGGCCGTAGGCCTCTTCAGCTTCGATCATGCACACTTAAGAGGAGATTTTCACTTATTTTTCTTTTTTCGGTTTCTTAGAAGGTCACTGCTGTCTGTTGTTCATTGTCCAGTTGTTAGAACTAAGCGCCGTGGCTCCAATTTGCACAAATTCCAAAGTTCTTAGACAAAACATTTATACATCTATTTTGAGACTTCTACAAACTACATAGTTTTCAGAAAGCAAAACACTGAAAAACACTGACACTTCTGTCTCAAGTCGGTTTCATTAACAAATACAGCACTCATTTTTATCACAAGGATGATAAGGCACGCAGAGGACTCCACGTGGGAGGGATCCCCAAGAAGAGATCCTTTCCTGGCGGTGGTCAGCACTTACATGGGGTTTGGGAGAGGTGGAGCCAGGCTCCCCCCCTTCCAGTCACACAGGTATATCACCTCCACTTGTGCCCCCATGGCTGACTTGGTGCTCACCTCAGATGACCAGTGTTTCAGGCCGTGATTGAGCAGTTCCCATACAGTTAGGGTAGGGTAAGGGTTATTGTTATTGTAAGGCTTAGGGTTACGTTTAGGGTTAGGTTTGGGGTTAGGGTTTCGGTTGGGGTTACAGTTAGGGTTATGTTAGGGTTAAGGTTAGGGTTAGGTTTGTGGTTAGGGTTAGTATTAGGATTAGTGTTAGGTTTAAAGATTTAGTTTTGCAGTAAGATTTAGGGTAAGTTTTGGTTATTGGAAAGGGTTAGGTGTAAGATTGAATTTAGGGTAAGGGTTAGGGTAAGTGTTAGTGTTACGGTAAGGGCAAGGGTTAGGGCAAGGAATAGGGTTAAAGATTTAGTCTTAAAGTAAGTGTTAAAGAAGGATTTAGGTAATTTCAGCGGGTTAGGTGAAGACTGGCTTTAGTAATAGGGTTATGCTTAGATTTTGGATTAGTGTTAGGGTAAAGTTTTGGCTTAGGTTTTGGGTAAAGATTAGGGTTGGGGTTAGGGTTAGGGTTAAGGTATAGTTCTAGGGTTAGGCTAAGATTTAGGGTTAGGTTTAAGGATAAGTTTAAATATTTAGTTTTACAGTAAGTGTTAGGGTATGTTTTAGCTTATTGGATAGGGTTAGGTGTATGATTGGATTGAGGGTTTGGTTTAGGATTTGTGTAAGCTTTAGAATTAGTGTTAGGCTAGAGTAAGGGTTCAGGTTAAAGATTTAGTCTTAGAGTAAGTGTTAGGGAAGGATTTAGTTATTTCATAGGGTTAGGTGAAGATTGGCTTTAGTAATAATATTATGTTCAGATTTTTGGATTAGTCTTAGGTTAAGGTTTTGACTTAGGTTTAAGGTTAGGGTTAGATTTACGGTGAGTTTTAAGGTTTAGTTTACGGTTAGGATTAGGTTTAGGTTTAGGGTTACGGAGAGGGTTAGGGTTTAGGTGAGGGGGAGGGCAAACTTTGAGTTCGGTTTGGGTTTGGGATAGGGTTAGGGATTGGGTTACTGTTAGGTTTAGGGTAGGGATAGGGTTGGGGTTAGGGTTAGGTTTAGGGTTAAGTTTAGGGTTTGGGTTTGTGTTAGAGTTAAGGTTATGATAGGGTTAGGGTTAAGGTTAGGTTTAGATTTAGAGTTAGGGTTAGTGTTAGGTTTATAGATTTAGATTTATAGTAATTGTTAGGGTTAGGGCTTGAGTTAGTGTTAGGCTTAGTGTTTAGGTTTAGGGTGCAGACCACGTTTGGGGTTAGCGTTAGTGATAGGGTTTAGGTAAAGTGTTAGGGCTAGGCTAAGACAGAGAGTTAGTATGAAGGTGAGTGTTAGGGTTTGGTTTAAGATTAAGTTTAAATATTTAGTTCTACAGTAAGTGTTAGGGTATGTTTTAGGTTATTGGATAGGGTTAGGTGTATGATTGGATTTAGGTTAAGGGTTAGGCTTTGTCTTAGCTTTAGAATTACTGTTAGGCTAGAGTAAGGGTTCAGGTTAAAGATTTAGTCTTTCATTAAGTGTTAGGGAAGGATTTATTTAATCTCAGCGGGTTTGGTGAAGACTGGCTTTGATAATAGTGTTACGTTCAGATTTTGTATTAAGGTAAGTTTTTGGCTTAGGGTTAGTGTTGGGTACAGATTAGGGTTGGGGTTAGTGTTAGGGTTAGGGTGAAGGTATAGAGTTAGGGTTAGGCTAAGATTTAGGGTTAGGTTTAAGGATTAGGTTTAAATATAAGGGTTAGGTTTAAATATTTATAAAGGGTTAGGTTTAAATATAAATAAATAAGGGTTAGGTTTAAATATTTAGTTTTACAGTAAGTATTAGGGAATGTGTTAGGTTATTGGATTGGCTTAGGTGTATGATTGGATTTAGGGTTTGTTTTAGGGTTTGTGTTAGATTTAGGATTAGTGTTAGGGTTAGAGTAAGTGTTAGGGTTAAAGTTTTAGTCTCACAGTAAGAGTTAGGGAAGGATTTAGGTTATTACATAGGGTTAGGTGGAGATTGGCTATAGTAATAAGGTTATGTTTAGATTTTGGAATAGTCTTAGGTTAAGGTTTAGGCTTAGGTTTAAGGTTTGGTTTAGGGTTGCGGTTTGGATTAGGGTTACGGTTAGTGTTAAGGTTTATTTTAGGGTTAGGGTAGTGTTAGGATTAGGTTTAGGTTTAGAATCACGGTTAGGGTTGGGTTTTATCTTAGGTTTAGAGCTTGAGATAGGCTTAGGGCTTGAGTTAGGGTTAGAATTAGGGTGAAGATTAAGTTTTGGGTTCGGTTTGGTTTTGGGATAGGGTTAGGTTTAGGGTTTGGTTTACTGTTAGGGTTAGGGTAGTGTTAGGGTGTTAGGGTTAAGTTTAGGGTTAAGGTTAGGGTTAGTGTTATTTTTAGCCTTAAGGTTAGTTTAGGGTTAGAGTTAAGTTTAGGTTTAGAGTTAGGGTAAGGTTTAGTGTTAGGTTTCTAGATTAAGATTTATAGCAATTGTTAGGTTTAGGTTAGGGATTGAGTTATGGTTAGGGTTAGTGTGGGGTAAATAACTCCCAAGGATGTTACTTCACAAAGAAATAGTATAGATGAAGGTATATTTTTTTGTTGTTCTATATAGATAGTATACAAATAATACGAAAGAGAGGATGGCTCACCATCAGTATGATAAGGCTCGCAGGGGACTCCACGTGGGAGGGATCTCTGAGATGTTTACGGTTAGGGTAGGGTTAGGGTAGGGTTAGGGTTAGCTTAGGGGTTAGGATTAGTGTTAGGATTCTTGTTAGGGTTAGTGTTAGTTTTAGAGATTTAGTTTTAAAGTAAGTTTTATGTTATTGTATAGGGTTGGGTGTACAATTGGATTTAGTGTTAAGGTTAGGGTAAGTGTTAGCGTTAGGGTAAGCGTTAGGGTTAAAGAATTAGTCTTAGAGTAAGTGTTAGGGAAGGATTTAGGTAATTTTAGCGGCTTCGGTGAAGATTGGCTTTAGTAATAATTTTATGTTTTTAATTTGGATTTGTGTTGGGGTAAGATTTTGGCTTAGGTTTAGGGTTAGGGTAAGGATTAGGGTTGGGGTTAGCGTTAGGGTTAGGGTTAGTGATGGGTTGGGGTTAGTGTTTGTGTTGTTTGGATTAAGGTTTGGTTTAGGTTTTGCATTAGTGTTTGGGTCAGGGTCAGTGTTTGGGTTAGTGTTAGGTTTAGAGTTAGTGTTAGGTTCAGGGTTAATGTTAGGGTTAGGTTTAGGGTTAGGTGTAGGGTTAGGGTTTGATATAGGCTTAGGGTAGGAATAGGGGTAGGTTTAGGCTTAGGGTATAGGTGAGGGTTAAGTTTAGGGTGTGGGTTAGGTTTATGGTTAGGGGTTAGGTGTTGTTGGTGTTGGGTTTGGGGATGGGGTAGCAGTTGGAGTTGGGTTAGGTTTAGGGTAGTGTTTGGGTTTGGGTTACTTTTTGAATTAGGGTCAGGGTATGGGTTTGGTTTAGGGTTAGGGTTAGGGTTATGGGTTAGCGTTAGGGTTAGGGTAAGTGTAAGGCTTAGGGTTTAGGGTTAGGGTGCAGACTACTTTTGGGGTTAGCGTTAGTGTTAAGGTTAAGGTATAGGGTTAGGCTAATGCTAAGATTTAGGGTGAGGGTTAGGTTTAGGATTAAGTTTAAATATTTAGTTCTACAGTAAGTGTTAGGGTATGTTTAAGGTTATCGGATAGGGTTAGGTGTATGATTGGATTTAGGGTTTGGTTTAGGGTTTGTGTTAGCTTTAAAATTACTGTTAGGCTAGAGTAAGGGTTCAGGTTAAAGATTTAGTCTTTTATTAAGTGTTAGGGAAGGATTTAGTTAATTTCAGCGGGTTTGGTGAGGACTGGCTTTGATAATAGTGTTATGTTCAGATTTTGTATTAAGGTAAGTTTTTGGCTCAGGGTTAGTGTTTGGGTACAGATTAGGGTTGGGGTTAGTGTTAGGGTTAGGGTGAAGGTATAGGGTTAGAGTTAGGCTATGATTTAGGGTTTGGTTTAAGGATAAGTATAAATATTTAGTTTTACAGTAAGTATTAGGGAATGTGTTAGGTTATTGGATTGGCTTAGGTGTATGATTGGATTTAGGGTTTGGTTTAGGGTTTGTGTTAGATTTAGGATTAGTGTTAGGGTTAGAGTAAGTGTTAGGGTTAAAGTTTTATTCTCACAGTAAGTGTTAGGGAAGGATTTAGGTTATTACATAGGGTTAGGTGGAGATTAGCTATAGTAATAAGGTTATGTTTAGATTTTGTTATACTGTTGCGGTCAGCGTTAATGTTAAGGAAATCACTCTTATGTTGAAGTCAGACAGCAGCAGGCTACGTTTTAAAGCCGCTCTTCAGTGCATGGCAGCAGGCTGATTCGCGTCTTTCTTCAGCGGCTCAAGCAGCAGAAACCGCGGTTGATGCGTTTCAAGCGGAATCTGCTGTGACGAGCGATTCGAGTGTGACGTTCGTTGCCGATTCGGCTGAGTTTCGTACGGGCTCATCTTCGATTCTCCGGTGATGAAGTTTGTTGGAAAAAATTCGATCCGCTTCGACAGACACCATAATCTGCGAGTGGGGCCAGCTTCACTCACAATTCGCCTTTACTAACCTTAGAAGAGCATACAATTTTGGGGAAGGAATCAGTAATGTCCGTGTGTATGAAAAGGAAAAAGTGAGAGAAGGTGTGTTTCTGATTAATCTAGAAGGTCATCAAGAAATGTTAAGGAAAAACTGTGAAAATGTACTGAAATTAAGTTCTGATGCTATCATTCTTTTCAAGTGCTTGCTGAGCCGGCAGAGAACAGAAAATTCCCCCTCACTAACAAAGGGGGGCCGCCCATCTTTTCTAAAAACAACATGAACGGAGTCTGTTATAAGATTAGGGTCTGTCATAGATAAGTCTGTCATAGATTAGGGTTAGTTTTAGGTTTAGTGTTCCGGTTAATATTAGGTTTGGGGTTAGGTTTTAGGGTTGGGGTAGTGTTTGTTGTTGCTTTTGGGGTTGGTGTTGGAGTTTGGGTTAGGGTTAGGGCTTGTGGTTGTGTTTTGTGGTGAGTAGGGGTAGTGGTAGGAGTAGGGTTAGTTTCGGTTTAGGGTTAGGATTAGGGTTCGAGTTAGGGTTAAAGTAACATTTTAGGGTTAGATTTAGGGTTAAGGTTAGTTGTAGGGGTTAGAGTATAGGTTTGGGGTTGGGATTAGGTTTGGGTTTGATGTTGGGTTAGTGTAAGGGTTATGGTAAGGTTTAGGGTTATAATGTAGGGTTACGGTTAGGTCTTTGGGTTAAGGTTAGGTCTAGGGTTAAGGTTAGGGCTTTGGGGTTAGTGTTGAGGTTGGGGTTAGGGTTAGTGTTTGGTTTTGTTTTAAGGTTATGGTTAGGGTTAGGGTTAGGTTTAGGGTTCGAGTTAGGGTTAGAGTTGGGGTTTTTTTTAGGTTTAGTTTTAGGGTTATGTTTAGGGTATAGGGCTAGGGTTTAGGGTTAGGTTTAGTTTTAGTTTTAGGGTTAGGGCTAGGGTTTAGTTTTAGGGTTAGGTTTAGGGTATAGGGCTAGGGTTTAGGGTTAGGTTTAGTTTTAGTTTTAGGGTTAGGGTTAGGGTTTAGTTTTAGGGTTAGGTTTAGGGTTAGGGTTTAGTTTTAGGGTTAGGTTTAGGGTTAGGGTTTGAGTTTGGTTTTAGGGTTAGGGGTTAGGTTGGGGTTTTGGTAAGGGTTAGGGTTTCGGTTAGGGTAAGGGATAGGGGAGTTGTTTGGGGTTGGGGTTGGTGTTGGTGTTGGGGTTGTTTATAAACGATATGGTTATGGTATAGGTTAGGGTTAGGATTAGGGTTAGGGTGAGGGTTAAGTTTTGGGTTCGGTTTGGGTTTGGGATAGGGTTAGGGTTAGGGTTAGGGTTAAGGTTTAGGGTTTGTGTTAGCGTTAAGGTTAGGTTTAGGGTTAGTGTTAGGTATATAGTTTTAGATTTACAGTAGTTGTTAGGGTTAGGGTTAGGGCTTGACGGTTCTTCACAAAGAAATAATATAGAGGATGGTCTATTTTGAGTAGTTCTATATAGATAGTACACAAATAATACAAAAGAGAAGATGGCACACCTTCAGGATTGCTATAGTTGTGAAGAACAAAACACACCAATCGTTACCAACAGTAAAAGATGTGTTGAGCAAGCAAGAAACAAGCAAGAAACAGCGCTGGGCGGCCGGGAGTCTCTCTGCTCCACCAGAGGTGCGCAACGGGGGCCTCCCGATCCCACTTTTTATTTTCTCTTATCTCTACATTCGTGTTTATCTTTCCCTTCCTGGGCTGTGATGGCTGTTAGGTGGGGTCGTTCTCTGCCACCTGGTGATGGATTGTGATGAAAAGGGTCGTAGGCCTCTTCAGCTTCAATCATGCGCACTTAAGAGGAGATCCTTTCCTGGTGGTGGTGATCAGCCCTTAAATGGTGCTTGGAAGACGTGGAGCCAGGCTCCACCACTTCCAATCACTCAGGTATATCATGTCCACATCTGCCCCCATGGCTGACTCGGTGCTCACCTCAGGTGACCAATCAGTGGTTCAGGCCGTGATTCAGCAGTTCCCATAGAGTTAGGGTATGGTTAGGGTGATTGTTAGGGTTAGGGCTATGTTAGGGTTTGGTTTGGTTTAGAGTTAGGCTTAGGGTTGGTATTACTGTTAGGTTTAGCTTTGTGTTAGTGTTAGGGTTAAAGCTAGGGTTAGGGTAGGGTTAGTGTTAGGATTAGCGTTAGGGTTAGTGTTAGGTTTAAAGATTTAATTTCATAGTATGTTTTAGGGTAATTTTTAGGTAATTGGATAGGGTTAGGTGTATGGTTGCATTTAGGGTTGGGGTAAGTGTTAGTGTTAGGGTTAGTGTTGGGTTAGGGTTAGGGTTTGAATTAGGGTTAGGGTTAGTGTTGTTTGGATTAGGGTTTGGTTTAGGTTTAGCGTTAGTGTTTGGGTCTGGGTTAAGGTCAGGGTTAGGGTTTGGGTTAGTGTTAGTGTTAGGGTTAGCTTTTGGGTTAGGTTTAGGGTTAAGGTTACGGTTGGAGTTACGTTTCGGTTTTAGGTGTTGTTGTTGGACTTGGGGTTGTTGTTGGGTTTGGGGCTGGGGTTGGGGTAGGTTTTAGTGTTACATTAGGATTTGTTTTAGATTTAAGGTTACTGTTAGGGCTAGAGTTATGTTTAGCACTGAAACACTGGAAAACACTGAGAAACACTGACACATCTGTCTCGAGTCGGTTTGATTAACAAATACTGCACTGATTTTTATCACAATCCCCCCTTTTCTTTTTTCTCATTTTGTTCATCAAACCATATCACTGCATTTTGAGGTAAAATATGATATTTTCCTTTCAATTGTTCCAGCAGTTTTACATTGCTGCAATTATCTTATTCAGTATTGTTGGTGTACTCATTTTCTAGAATGAATATTTCCAAGTTCTTTCTTAGCCCCCCTCTTTTCTCCTCCTTTTTTTTCTTTTTATATATATATATATTTTTTTTTTCCATAACCAATCTGAATTAAGTGAGAATGTTCTGAATCCAGTAAGCACTTACAATCTGAATTCAGTGAGCACTTTCAGTATGGCTTCTTGAGGCCTTCCAGATTAGGAGACAAAGGTCAAGGTGATTTCACCTCGGAGGTCATCCTCATAGCCCCACCGCTGTATGCCTCTGCCTCCCTCGCCTACTCTTTTGCTTAGAGCAGCGGGGTGTATGATCTTCTCGGCAGCAGTCGTATTCTTCAAGGGAACCTCCTTTTTCCTTGCCTTATAAGTCTCCCCATTCTCTATCTATAATTCCTTTTTAAATTTTAGCCTCTTGATTGCTCACAAAACTATCTCCCAATTATCTTAAAAGGTATTCATAGGAAGAGTGAGTTCACCAATATTCGTCATATACAATGCACAATACATATACAATATGCATATAAAGCATGCGATGAAATGACTGAGTTGTCTTATCTGTTAAAGGAAAAACAACAGTTTTACATTTTTCTTACAGTGATTTTTAGATCATCCAAAGTCTTGGACACCTTCCACTGGGGTTCTGTGTCATGGATGGATCCTTTCACTCGGCTCGCATGGGTCCATCCATGCTCAGCTGTCTGGATCGCTGTTTCTGTTGTTAATAAAACAAGAAAAGGTTCCTCCCATCGAGGAGTTAGAGACGACTCTTTCCATATTTTAATTAAAACCTTATTTCCTGGACTGATTTGGTGTATTGCCATATCTAGTGGGGGCCGTTGTACCACCAGACTTTTCTTTCTCTTATGTAGTAAAGCTTTTAGCCTCTCTTTTTTTTTTTTTTTTTTTTTCAGGGGCTATCAGCTTGTATTTCCTTTAGGATCAATAAGGCCGCTAAATTATTTCTCCTTATTTGATTCAACATGTACTACTGCGATTTTCTCTGGTTCTTTTATTGCCCTTAGTTTGTCTTATTAAAGATTTGTGAATTAACCTTTTCCCATGTGAGTTTACTGATCCTCTTTCCTCCCATATTTTCCAAAGGTATGGACTACCCCATACACATATATGCAATCTGTATAGATGGTTCCAATTTTCCTTTTAACGTCTGTAGGGCTCTAAGGACTGCATATAATTCACAGCTCTGCGCTGACCACAAAATCCTTAGTTCAGTGAAGGCCTTTTATCCCTCATTTCTCTGATGTTTTTTCCTTTTCTCTTTGTGTGACATGTCTGGCCCAACAGATAAGCCAGCAGCGGATGTCGCCTTCATTGCCATGCAGGAGCATTGTCTTTGTGGTGGTCAGCTTCTCCAAGCGGTACCCCCACGGAAAAGACTATTTGCACCTATTTCTGCTTATCTTTACAACCATAAGCAGAGACAATGGCACCATTACACCCATCCAGATAACCGGCAGTTATCAGTCAGGGTCTTGTCACCAGAAAATGCCTTACGAAGCAAACTTCGAGACAAAGGAAAACAGTTTCTGTCTTTTACACTTACTACTATAATTCTCGATCCACTGCCGACAATATCCCAGCGACCCTAAGATCTGCCTCACCTGCCTCTTACTTCTTGGGGCCTTTAAAGATAAAATCCCATTTACTCGTTCTGGATCTAATTTCTTATTCCCCTTGCTTAACCAATGTCCCAGATATCTCACTTCCTCTTCTGTAAATTGTAACTAAATTGGCCTTTGAAACTTTCAACCCTTTTGAACCTAAGAAATTTAATAGTTTAATGCTCTCCTGTCTAACCGCCTCCTCATCTGTTCCAGCTAATAGTAAGTCATCTACGTATTGTGCTAAGGTCACCTGTGGGTTTGATTCGTAAGTTTTTAACACCTGCTCAACGGCTTGCCCAAACAAGTTAGGGGCTTCTGTGAATCCCTGTGGAAGCACTGTCCATCTAAGTTGTTGTTTTCTATGGGGGTTTGGATCTTCCCACTCAAAGGCGAAGTAATCTCTACATTCTATCTTCAGGGGCCAGGTCCAAAAAGCATCTTTTAGATCAATCACACTATACCATTTAAATTCTGGTTTTAATTGACTAAGCGGGGTATAGGGGTTTGCCACTACTGGGAAACGGGTTATTGTTCTCTTGTTAATTTCTCTTAAATCAAGGACCAATCTGTATGTGCCATCAGGTTTCTTTACAGGGAGTATAGGAGTATTATAGGAAGACATACAGGGTTCTAATAGCCCTTTAGATATTAATCTCTCAATTTCAGGTTGTAGCCCTAATTTACCTTCCTGTGAAATGGGGTATTGTTTTATCCTAACCGGAATCTCTTGTTCCTTTATAGTCACTTCAGACGGTTCTATGTCTAATTTCCCTACGGATTCTGGAGTATACCAAACTTCTGGGTTAATTCTAGCCTCATCTTCTATCGTTAGAGTACATAGATTAACAATTAATTCTCTATCTTTTACTTCCAAATTTATTCTTAACTCCACAATTAAATCTCTCCCTAGCAAATTATATTCTGCTTCAGGTACCAATAAAAAGACCCAATTCCATAGGTGCTAGGTAATTCTATTTCTACCTGCTTTAAACAGGTACCATAAAAGGTTCCCTTTTGCTCCAATTACTAGTAGCTTTTCCGAGGATACAGAACATCCTCGAGGTAAATATTGAACAGTCAATCTTTCTGCGTCTGACAAAAATTCCACTTCCTGACTCTGAGGACCCAATTTCAATTTCGTCACGGGCTCTTTTCTTTCCCGGGTCCCCAGCACATAAAACCCCTTACCCCCTCAGTCCTTCTTAAACATTCTCTCATCCTGAATTCTCTTTCTACAGTCTTTTTTCACGTGTCCCTTTTTCTGACAGTAGAAGCATTCTACTGTCCTTATATCTCTGGGTCTCATCTGGTTAGGTTAAAGCGCGTTCTGTGCCCGAGGAATATTCCCTCTTTTCCTTTTACCACGGCTATCAGAATTTTTTTGCTTGCTTCTTCTGAGTCTCCTCCTCTCTCCGTACGTATACTTTCTGAGCCTCTCTTAGTAATTCATCTAATCCTCTCTGCTGCCAATCCCCCAATTTCTCTAGTTTCCTTTGAATATTCAGGACCTAGCTACAAACTGCGTTTTCAGGAGAACTTGCCCCAGGGGGGTAGCAGGATCTAATCCTGAATATAACTAACTTTTTGGGTAGTCTCTCTAACCACTCTGTAGGAGTTTCATCTTTTTTTTTTACTCGCTAGAAGCCTTATCAACATTCTGTCACCGAAGGACAGATTCACTATTCTCTTGAATAATAATAACTCGCAAATCTGCTGTGTGAGTGATGTTCCTGGTTCTGACTATCCCAATTGGGCCGCTGTAAAGGCCACTTTATATCTGCTCCTGGACCAGCCTGGTGTTGTTAATCCCAAACTCGCATACCTGCCTTCCTGATCACATCCCTCTTCTGCACTAAATAGTATGCCCAAAATTGCCTTTATTTCATCTCAGGTATAAAGAGTGGGACCTAAAAATCGATCTAGCCTCTCGGAGACCCCTAAAGGATCCTTTACCAAATTCCCCATTTCCTTTTACTGGTATTTCTCTTAAAGGGAGAAGGTTTCTTCCTTGACCCCTCTCCTGCCTAGTTTGCCTTCTAGTGATCCTTTTCCTAGGGAGGTCTACGGGTTCAGGTTCATCTCCTGAGTCAGATTCAGCTTGCTCCGGAAGAGTCGCTGGATTCTGTTCATGGGGAGCATAAAGGGGGGGGGGGGGGGGGAGAGAGATAGTGTATCATTCACATAAGTATTTAGAGCCTGGTAGATTTGATCCTCAAAGGACCCAAATACTGGTCAGAACAGCTGATCTGCCCCTATCTGCTTTCCTCCTCATATCCCTATACAATAATATACGATTTTACCTTACTCTTTCCTCGTCTAAAGGGAGAATCGCCCCAGTGGTTTAACATAAACCTAGGGAACTTTCTAGTGGTATGCCTGGTAGCTTCACCTGCAAGCCACCCATGGGTTCAGAGAGCTTACTCTGCCTCTGTCCCATCTTCCGGAGCACTCACACACACACACTTGCACCCCTCGGTCGTGACCCACGCCTTCGCGGGCAATGGGAACTGCACTACTAGGGGGTCCACACTCGCTTCGCCCCTACGGGACGTCTCAGTCAGGCGTGCTCCGGGATACCCACCCCAACTGAACGGCTTCACGCAAATACTTACTCAATCCTGAGTCTTCCTTTGGTCTTTGTGAACAAAAATTATGGGGTACTGCAGTTTCTTTCACTTGCTTACCGAATTTAGAGTTAGGAGCTATAGGTCTCTGCACAGGAATTACCAGGCCCAGGGGCCATCCGAAGACGGGGCGCCCCCCCTGGAATGGGAATTCCACAGCAGAGTCACCTGGATCCGAGACACGGCACCAAATTGTTAAGGCGTGAAGAACAATAAACACTAATCGTTACCAACAGTAAAAGATTTATTGAGCAAGCAATAAACAAGCAAGAAACAGCGCTGTGAGGCCGGGAGTCTCTGCTCCACCAGAGGTGCGCAATGGGGGCCTCCTGATCTCACTTGCATTCGTTTTTATCTTTCACTTCCTGGGCTGCGCTGGCTGTTATGTGGGGGTCGTTCTCTGCCACCTGGTGATGGATTGAGATGAAAAGGGCCGTAGGCCTCTTCAGCTTCGATCATGCACACTTAAGAGGAGATTTTCACTTATTTTTCTTTTTTCGGTTTCTTAGAAGGTCACTGCTGTCTGTTGTTCATTGTCCAGTTGTTAGAACTAAGCGCCGTGGCTCCAATTTGCACAAATTCCAAAGTTCTTAGACAAAACATTTATACATCTATTTTGAGACTTCTACAAACTACATAGTTTTCAGAAAGCAAAACACTGAAAAACACTGACACTTCTGTCTCAAGTCGGTTTCATTAACAAATACAGCACTCATTTTTATCACAAGGATGATAAGGCACGCAGAGGACTCCACGTGGGAGGGATCCCCAAGAAGAGATCCTTTCCTGGCGGTGGTCAGCACTTACATGGGGTTTGGGAGAGGTGGAGCCAGGCTCCCCCCCTTCCAGTCACACAGGTATATCACCTCCACTTGTGCCCCCATGGCTGACTTGGTGCTCACCTCAGATGACCAGTGTTTCAGGCCGTGATTGAGCAGTTCCCATACAGTTAGGGTAGGGTAAGGGTTATTGTTATTGTAAGGCTTAGGGTTACGTTTAGGGTTAGGTTTGGGGTTAGGGTTTCGGTTGGGGTTACAGTTAGGGTTATGTTAGGGTTAAGGTTAGGGTTAGGTTTGTGGTTAGGGTTAGTATTAGGATTAGTGTTAGGTTTAAAGATTTAGTTTTGCAGTAAGATTTAGGGTAAGTTTTGGTTATTGGAAAGGGTTAGGTGTAAGATTGAATTTAGGGTAAGGGTTAGGGTAAGTGTTAGTGTTACGGTAAGGGCAAGGGTTAGGGCAAGGAATAGGGTTAAAGATTTAGTCTTAAAGTAAGTGTTAAAGAAGGATTTAGGTAATTTCAGCGGGTTAGGTGAAGACTGGCTTTAGTAATAGGGTTATGCTTAGATTTTGGATTAGTGTTAGGGTAAAGTTTTGGCTTAGGTTTTGGGTAAAGATTAGGGTTGGGGTTAGGGTTAGGGTTAAGGTATAGTTCTAGGGTTAGGCTAAGATTTAGGGTTAGGTTTAAGGATAAGTTTAAATATTTAGTTTTACAGTAAGTGTTAGGGTATGTTTTAGCTTATTGGATAGGGTTAGGTGTATGATTGGATTGAGGGTTTGGTTTAGGATTTGTGTAAGCTTTAGAATTAGTGTTAGGCTAGAGTAAGGGTTCAGGTTAAAGATTTAGTCTTAGAGTAAGTGTTAGGGAAGGATTTAGTTATTTCATAGGGTTAGGTGAAGATTGGCTTTAGTAATAATATTATGTTCAGATTTTTGGATTAGTCTTAGGTTAAGGTTTTGTCTTAGGTTTAAGGTTAGGGTTAGATTTACGGTGAGTTTTAAGGTTTAGTTTACGGTTAGGATTAGGTTTAGGTTTAGGGTTACGGAGAGGGTTAGGGTTTAGGTGAGGGGGAGGGCAAACTTTGAGTTCGGTTTGGGTTTGGGATAGGGTTAGGGATTGGGTTACTGTTAGGTTTAGGGTAGGGATAGGGTTGGGGTTAGGGTTAGGTTAAGGGTTAAGTTTAGGGTTTGGGTTTGTGTTAGAGTTAAGGTTATGATAGGGTTAGGGTTAAGGTTAGGTTTAGATTTAGAGTTAGGGTTAGTGTTAGGTTTATAGATTTAGATTTATAGTAATTGTTAGGGTTAGGGCTTGAGTTAGTGTTAGGCTTAGTGTTTAGGCTTAGGGTGCAGACCACGTTTGGGGTTAGCGTTAGTGATAGGGTTTAGGTAAAGTGTTAGGGCTAGGCTAAGACAGAGAGTTAGTATGAAGGTGAGTGTTAGGGTTTGGTTTAAGATTAAGTTTAAATATTTAGTTCTACAGTAAGTGTTAGGGTATGTTTTAGGTTATTGGATAGGGTTAGGTGTATGATTGGATTTAGGTTAAGGGTTAGGCTTTGTCTTAGCTTTAGAATTACTGTTAGGCTAGAGTAAGGGTTCAGGTTAAAGATTTAGTCTTTCATTAAGTGTTAGGGAAGGATTTATTTAATCTCAGCGGGTTTGGTGAAGACTGGCTTTGATAATAGTGTTACGTTCAGATTTTGTATTAAGGTAAGTTTTTGGCTTAGGGTTAGTGTTGGGTACAGATTAGGGTTGGGGTTAGTGTTAGGGTTAGGGTGAAGGTATAGAGTTAGGGTTAGGCTAAGATTTAGGGTTAGGTTTAAGGATTAGGTTTAAATATAAGGGTTAGGTTTAAATATTTATAAAGGGTTAGGTTTAAATATAAATAAATAAGGGTTAGGTTTAAATATTTAGTTTTACAGTAAGTATTAGGGAATGTGTTAGGTTATTGGATTGGCTTAGGTGTATGATTGGATTTAGGATTTGTTTTAGGGTTTGTGTTAGATTTAGGATTAGTGTTAGGGTTAGAGTAAGTGTTAGGGTTAAAGTTTTAGTCTCACAGTAAGAGTTAGGGAAGGATTTAGGTTATTACATAGGGTTAGGTGGAGATTGGCTATAGTAATAAGGTTATGTTTAGATTTTGGAATAGTCTTAGGTTAAGGTTTAGGCTTAGGTTTAAGGTTTGGTTTAGGGTTGCGGTTTGGATTAGGGTTACGGTTAGTGTTAAGGTTTATTTTAGGGTTAGGGTAGTGTTAGGATTAGGTTTAGGTTTAGAATCACGGTTAGGGTTGGGTTTTATCTTAGGTTTAGAGCTTGAGATAGGCTTAGGGCTTGAGTTGGGTTAGAATTAGGGTGAAGATTAAGTTTTGGGTTCGGTTTGGTTTTGGGATAGGGTTAGGTATAGGGTTTGGTTTACTGTTAGGGTTAGGGTAGTGTTAGGGTGTTAGGGTTAAGTTTAGGGATAAGGTTAGGGTTAGTGTTATTTTTAGCCTTAAGGTTAGTTTAGGGTTAGAGTTAAGGTTAGGTTTAGAGTTAGGGTAAGGTTTAGTGTTAGGTTTCTAGATTAAGATTTATAGCAATTGTTAGGTTTAGGTTAGGGATTGAGTTATGGGTAGGGTTAGTGTGGGGTAAATAACTCCCAAGGATGTTACTTCACAAAGAAATAGTATAGATGAAGGTATATTTTTTTGTTGTTCTATATAGATAGTATACAAATAATACGAAAGAGAGGATGGCTCACCATCAGTATGATAAGGCTCGCAGGGGACTCCACGTGGGAGGGATCTCTGAGATGTTTACGGTTAGGGTAGGGTTAGGGTAGGGTTAGGGTTAGCTTAGGGGTTAGGATTAGTGTTAGGATTCTTGTTAGGGTTAGTGTTAGTTTTAGAGATTTAGTTTTAAAGTAAGTTTTATGTTATTGTATAGGGTTGGGTGTACAATTGGATTTAGTGTTAAGGTTAGGGTAAGTGTTAGCGTTAGGGTAAGCGTTAGGGTTAAAGAATTAGTCTTAGAGTAAGTGTTAGGGAAGGATTTAGGTAATTTTAGCGGCTTCGGTGAAGATTGGCTTTAGTAATAATTTTATGTTTTTAATTTGGATTTGTGTTGGGGTAAGATTTTGGCTTAGGTTTAGGGTTAGGGTAAGGATTAGGGTTGGGGTTAGCGTTAGGGTTAGGGTTAGTGATGGGTTGGGGTTAGTGTTTGTGTTGTTTGGATTAAGGTTTGGTTTAGGTTTTGCATTAGTGTTTGGGTCAGGGTCAGTGTTTGGGTTAGTGTTAGGTTTAGAGTTAGTGTTAGGTTCAGGGTTAATGTTAGGGTTAGGTTTAGGGTTAGGTGTAGGGTTAGGGTTTGATATAGGCTTAGGGTAGGAATAGGGGTAGGTTTAGGCTTAGGGTATAGGTGAGGGTTAAGTTTAGGGTGTGGGTTAGGTTTAGGTTTAAGTTTAAATATTTAGTTCTACAGTAAGTGTTAGGGTATGTTTAAGGTAAGTTTTTGGCTCAGGTATTAGGTATCAGGTATTTAATCAGGTATTTAAGGTAAGTTTTTGGCTTAAGGGTATTAAGGTAAGTTTTTGGCTCAGGGTTAGTGTTTGGGTACAGATTAGGGTTGGGGTTAGTGTTAGTGTTAGGGTGAAGGTATAGGGTTAGAGTTAGGCTATGGTTTAGGGTTTGGTTTAAGGAGAAGTATAAATATTTAGTTTTACAGTAAGTATTAGGGAATGTGTTAGGTTATTGGATTGGCTTAGGTGTATGATTGGATTTAGGGTTTGGTTTAGGGTTTGTGTTAGATTTAGGATTAGTGTTAGGGTTAGAGTAAGTGTTAGGGTTAAAGTTTTATTCTCACAGTAAGTGTTAGGGAAGGATTTAGGTTATTACATAGGGTTAGGTGGAGATTAGCTATAGTAATAATGTTATGTTTAGATTTTGTTATACTGTTGCGGTCAGCGTTAGTGTTAAGGAAATCACTCTTATGTTGAAGTCAGACCGCAGCAGGCTACGTTTTAAAGCCGCTCTTCAGTGCATGGCAGCAGGCTGATTCGCGTCTTTCTTCAGCGGCTCAAGCAGCAGAAACCGCGGTTGATGCGTTTCAAGCGGAATCTGCTGTGACGAGCGATTCGAGTGTGAAGTTCGTTTTCGGCTCAGTTTCGTACGGACACATCTGAGATTCTCCGGTGATGAAGTTTGTTGGAAAATATTCGATCCTGTTGGACAGACATCAGAATCTGCGAGAGGAGCAAGCTTCACTCAAATTTCGCGTGTACCTTGCTATGATCAGAAGAGCATACAATTTTGGGAAAGGAATCAGTAATGTTCGTGAGATTGAATAATAAATGGGGACAGACGATGATTCAGTGTTGAAAGTAAAGGACATCAATAAATTTCAGAAAAAAAGTATGAGTACGTGGATGGAAACGATCGTCTGATGCAGACATACATTGTCGACGGTAGGAGAGTAGAAAGGGAACAGAATCTTTCCCCCACACTAACATCGGGGTCCTCCACATCTACATCGACAACGCCAGGAACGGATTCTGTCATAAGGGTAATTACTGATATGTTGGAATCAGACCGCAGCAGGCTGCCGCTTAAAGCCGCTCTTCATCGCACGGCAGCAGGCTGATTCGCGTCTTTCTTCAACGGCTCAAGCAGCAGAAACCGCGGTTGATGCGTTTCAAGCGGAATCTGCAGTTACGAGCGATTTGGGTGTAACGTTTGTCAGATTCGGCTCAGTTTCGTACGGAAACATCTGCGATTCTCCGGTGATGAAGTTTGTTGGAAAATATTCGATCCGGTGGGACAGACATCAGAATCTGCGAGAGGAGCCAGCTTCACTCAAATTTCAAGTGTACATTTCTAAAATCGGTAGAGCATACAATTATGGGAAAGGAAACAGTAATGTTCGTGTGATTAAATAATAAACGGGGAAAGACGATAATTCAGATTTGAAAGAAAAAGACATCAAAAAGTTTTTGAAATGAAGTATGTATACGTGGAACGGAAAGGATCGTCTGATGCAGACATTCATTGCCGTCGGTAGGAGAGCAGAAAGGCAACAGAATCTTTCCCCCACACTAACATCGGGGTCCTCCCTATCTTTACCGACAACGCCAGGAACGGATTCTGTAATAAGGGTAATCACTGATATGTTCAAAAAAGACCGCAGCAGGCTGCTGTTTAAAGCCGCTCTTCAGTGCATGGCAGCAGGCTGAGTCGCGTCTTTCTTCAGCGGCTCAAGCAGCAGAAACCGCGGTTGATGCGTTTCAAGCGGAATCGGCTGTGACGAGCGATTCGAGTGTGACGTTCGTTGCCGATTCGGCTCAGTTTCGTACGGGCTCATCTGCGATGCTCCGGTGATGAAGTTTGTTGGAAAATATTTAGCCTGGTTCGGCAGATTGGTGTCTGCGAGAATGACTGGAATCTGTGAGAGGAACAAGCATCACCCAAATTTCGCGTGTACATTGCTAAGATCAGAAGAGCATACAATTTTGAGTGAGGAATCAGTAACGCCCTTGTGTGCGAAATGGAAACGGCACTGACAAAGTTTCACAAAGAAAAAGACATCAAAAAGTTTCTGAAATAAAGTATGAAAACGTAGACGGAGATGAACGTCTGATGCATACATAGATTGCCGACGGTAGCAGAGCAGAAAGGGAACAGAATCTTTCCCCCACACTAACATCGGGGTCCTCCCTATCTTTACCGACAACGCCAGGTACGGATTCTGTAATAAGGGTAATCACTGTTATGTTGGAGTCAGACCGCAGCAGGCTGCTGTTTAAAGCCGCTCTTCAGTGCACGGCAGCAGGCTGAGTCGCGTCTTTCTTCAGCGGCTCAAGCAGCAGAAACGGCGGTTGATGCGTTTCAAGCGGAATCTGCTGTGACGAGCGATTCGAGTGTGACGTTCGTTGCCGATTCGGCTGAGTTTCGTACGGGCTCATCTTCGATTCTCCGGTGATGAAGTTTGTTGGAAAATATTTAGCCCGGCTCGGCAGATTGTTGTCTGCGCGAATGACTGAAATCAGAAGAGCATACAATTTTGAGTAAGGAATCAGAAACGCCCTTGTGTGCGAAATGGAAACGGCATTGAAAAAGTTTCACAAAGAAAAAGACATCAAAAAGTTTCTGAAATAAAGTATGTAAACGTTGACGGAGATGAACGTCTGATGCAGACATACATTGCCGTCGGTAGGAGAGCAGAAAGGCAACAGAATCTTTCCCCCACACTAACATCGGGGTCCTCCCTATCTTTACCGACAACGCCAGGAACGGATTCTGTAATAAGGGTAATCACTGATATGTTCAAAAAAGACCGCAGCAGGCTGCTGTTTAAAGCCGCTCTTCAGTGCACGGCAGCAGGCTGAGTCGCGTCTTTCTTCAGCGGCTCAAGCAGCAGAAACCGCGGTTGATGCGTTTCAAGCGGAATCTGCTGTGACGAGCGATTCGAGTGTGACGTTCGTTGCCGATCCGGCTCAGTTTCGTACGGGCTCATCTGCGATTTACCGGTGATGAAATTTGTTGGAAAATATTCGATCCGGTGGGACAGACATCAGAATCTGCGAGAGGAGCCAGCTTCACTCAAATTTCGAGTGTACATTTCTAAAATCGGTAGAGCATACAATTTTGGGAAAGGAATCAGTAATGTTCATGTGATTAAAAAATAAACGGGGAAAGACGATAATTCAGATTTGAAAGAAAAAGACATCAAAAAGTTTTTGAAATGAAGTATGTATACGTGGAACGGAAAGGATCGTCTGATGCAGACATACATTGCCATCGGTAGGAGAGCAGAAAGGGAACAGAATCTTTCCCCCACACTAACATCGGGGTCCTCCCTATCTTTACCGACAACGCCAGGTACGGATTCTGTAATAAGGGTAATCACTGTTATGTTGGAGTCAGACCGCAGCAGGCTGCTGTTTAAAGCCGCTCTTCAGTGCACGGCAGCAGGCTGAGTCGCGTCTTTCTTCAGCGGCTAAAGCAGCAGAAACGGCGGTTGATGCGTTTCAAGCCGAATCTGCTGTGACGAGCGATTCGAGTGTGACGTTCGTTGCCGATACGGCTCAGTTTCGTACGGGCTCATCTTCGATGCTCCGGTGATGAAGTTTGTTGGAAAAAATTCGATCCGCTTCGACAGACACCATAATCTGCGAGTGGGGCCAGCTTCACTCACAATTCGCCTTTACTAACCTTAGAAGAGCATACAATTTTGGGGAAGGAATCAGTAATGTCCGTGTGTATGAAAAGGAAAAATTGAGAGAAGCTGTGTTTCTGATTAATCTAGAAGGTCATCAAGAAATGTTAAGGAAAAACTGTGAAAATGTACTGAAATTAAGTTCTGATGCTATCATTCTTTTCAAGTGCTTGCTGAGCCGGCAGAGAACAGAAAATTCCCCCTCACTAACAAAGGGGGGCCGCCCATCTGTTCTAAAAACAACATGAACGGAGTCTGTTATAAGATTAGGGTCTGTCATAGATAAGTCTGTCATAGATTAGGGTTAGTTTTAGGTTTAGTGTTCCGGTTAATATTAGGTTTGGGGTTAGGTTTTAGGGTTGGGGTAGTGTTTGTTGTTGCTTTTGGGGTTGGTGTTGGAGTTTGGGTTAGGGTTAGGGCTTGTGGTTGTGTTTTGTGGTGAGTAGGGGTAGTGGTAGGAGTAGGGTTAGTTTCGGTTTAGGGTTAGGATTAGGGTTCGAGTTAGGGTTAAAGTAACATTTTAGGGTTAGATTTAGGGTTAAGGTTAGTTGTAGGGGTTAGAGTATAGGTTTGGGGTTGGGATTAGGTTTGGGTTTGATGTTGGGTTAGTGTAAGGGTTATGGTAAGGTTTAGGGTTATAATGTAGGGTTACGGTTAGGTCTTTGGGTTAAGGTTAGGTCTAGGGTTAAGGTTAGGGCTTTGGGGTTAGTGTTGAGGTTGGGGTTAGGGTTAGTGTTTGGTTTTGTTTTAAGGTTATGGTTAGGGTTAGGGTTAGGTTTAGGTTTAGGGTTAGGTTTAAGGTTTGGCTTAGTGTTTTGTTTAGGGTTCGGGTTAGGGTTAGGGTTAGAGTTGGGGTTTTTTTTAGGTTTAGTTTTAGGGTTATGTTTAGGGTATAGGGCTAGGGTTTAGGGTTAGGTTTAGTTTTAGTTTTAGGGTTAGGGCTAGGGTTTAGTTTTAGGGTTAGGTTTAGGGTATAGGGCTAGGGTTTAGGGTTAGGTTTAGTTTTAGTTTTAGGGTTAGGGTTAGGGTTTAGTTTTAGGGTTAGGTTTAGGGTTAGGGTTTAGTTTTAGGGTTAGCTTTAGGGTTAGGGTTTGAGTTTGGTTTTAGGGTTAGGGGTTAGGTTGGGGTTTTGGTAAGGGTTAGGGTTTCGGTTAGGGTAAGGGATAGGGTTTAGGCAGTTGTTTGGGGTTGGGGTTGGTGTTGGTGTTGGGGTTGTTTATAAACGATATGGTTATGGTATAGGTTAGGGTTAGGATTAGGGTTAGGGTGAGGGTTAAGTTTTGGGTTCGGTTTGGGTTTGGGATAGGGTTAGGGTTAGGGTTAGGGTTAAGGTTTAGGGTTTGTGTTAGCGTTAAGGTTAGGTTTAGGGTTAGTGTTAGGTATATAGTTTTAGATTTACAGTAGTTGTTAGGGTTAGGGTTAGGGCTTGACGGTTCTTCACAAAGAAATAATATAGAGGATGGTCTATTTTGAGTAGTTCTATATAGATAGTACACAAATAATACAAAAGAGAAGATGGCACACCTTCAGGATTGCTATAGTTGTGAAGAACAAAACACACCAATCGTTACCAACAGTAAAAGATGTGTTGAGCAAGCAATAAACAAGCAAGAAACAGCGCTGGGCGGCCGGGAGTCTCTCTGCTCCACCAGAGGTGCGCAACGGGGGCCTCCCGATCCCACTTTTTATTTTCTCTTATCTCTACATTCGTGTTTATCTTTCCCTTCCTGGGCTGTGATGGCTGTTAGGTGGGGTCGTTCTCTGCCACCTGGTGATGGATTGTGATGAAAAGGGTCGTAGGCCTCTTCAGCTTCAATCATGCGCACTTAAGAGGAGATCCTTTCCTGGTGGTGGTGATCAGCCCTTAAATGGTGCTTGGAAGACGTGGAGCCAGGCTCCACCACTTCCAATCACTCAGGTATATCATGTCCACATCTGCCCCCATGGCTGACTCGGTGCTCACCTCAGGTGACCAATCAGTGGTTCAGGCCGTGATTCAGCAGTTCCCATAGAGTTAGGGTATGGTTAGGGTGATTGTTAGGGTTAGGGCTATGTTAGGGTTTGGTTTGGTTTAGAGTTAGGCTTAGGGTTGGTATTACTGTTAGGTTTAGCTTTGTGTTAGTGTTAGGGTTAAAGCTAGGGTTAGGGTAGGGTTAGTGTTAGGATTAGCGTTAGGGTTAGTGTTAGGTTTAAGGATTTAATTTCATAGTATGTTTTAGGGTAATTTTTAGGTAATTGGATAGGGTTAGGTGTATGGTTGCATTTAGTGTTGGGGTAAGTGTTAGTGTTAGGGTTAGTGTTGGGTTAGGGTTAGGGTTTGAATTAGGGTTAGGGTTAGTGTTGTTTGGATTAGGGTTTGGTTTAGGTTTAGCGTTAGTGTTTGGGTCTGGGTTAAGGTCAGGGTTAGGGTTTGGGTTAGTGTTAGTGTTAGGGTTAGCTTTTGGGTTAGGTTTAGGGTTAAGGTTACGGTTGGAGTTACGTTTCGGTTTTAGGTGTTGTTGTTGGACTTGGGGTTGTTGTTGGGTTTGGGGCTGGGGTTGGGGTAGGTTTTAGTGTTACATTAGGATTTGTTTTAGATTTAAGGTTACTGTTAGGGCTAGAGTTATGTTTAGCACTGAAACACTGGAAAACACTGAGAAACACTGACACATCTGTCTCGAGTCGGTTTGATTAACAAATACTGCACTGATTTTTATCACAATCCCCCCTTTTCTTTTTTCTCATTTTGTTCATCAAACCATATCACTGCATTTTGAGGTAAAATATGATATTTTCCTTTCAATTGTTCCAGCAGTTTTACATTGCTGCAATTATCTTATTCAGTATTGTTGGTGTACTCATTTTCTAGAATGAATATTTCCAAGTTCTTTCTTAGCCCCCCTCTTTTCTCCTCCTTTTTTTTCTTTTTATATATATATTTATTTTTTTTTTTCCATAACCAATCTGAATTAAGTGAGAATGTTCTGAATCCAGTAAGCACTTACAATCTGAATTCAGTGAGCACTTTCAGTATGGCTTCTTGAGGCCTTCCAGATTAGGAGACAAAGGTCAAGGTGATTTCACCTTGGAGGTCATCCTCATAGCCCCACCGCTGTATGCCTCTGCCTCCCTCGCCTACTCTTTTGCTTAGAGCAGCGGGGTGTATGATCTTCTCGGCAGCAGTCGTATTCTTCAAGGGAACCTCCTTTATCCTTGCCTTATAAGTCTCCCCATTCTCTATCTATAATTCCTTTTTAAATTTTAGCCTCTTGATTGCTCACAAAACTATCTCCCAATTATCTTAAAAGGTATTCATAGGAAGAGTGAGTTCACCAATATTCGTCATATACAATGCACAATACATATACAATATGCATATAAAGCATGCGATGAAATGACTGAGTTGTCTTATCTGTTAAAGGAAAAACAACAGTTTTACATTTTTCTTACAGTGATTTTTAGATCATCCAAAGTCTTGGACACCTTCCACTGGGGTTCTGTGTCATGGATGGATCCTTTCACTCGGCTCGCATGGGTCCATCCATGCTCAGCTGTCTGGATCGCTGTTTCTGTTGTTAATAAAACAAGAAAAGGTTCCTCCCATCGAGGAGTTAGAGACGACTCTTTCCATATTTTAATTAAAACCTTATTTCCTGGACTGATTTGGTGTATTGCCATATCTAGTGGGGGCCGTTGTACCACCAGACTTTTCTTTCTCTTATGTAGTAAAGCTTTTAGCCTCTCTTTTTTTTTTTTTTTTTTTCAGGGGCTATCAGCTTGTATTTCCTTTAGGATCAATAAGGCCGCTAAATTATTTCTCCTTATTTGATTCAACATGTACTACTGCGATTTTCTCTGGTTCTTTTATTGCCCTTAGTTTGTCTTATTAAAGATTTGTGAATTAACCTTTTCCCATGTGAGTTTACTGATCCTCTTTCCTCCCATATTTTCCAAAGGTATGGACTACCCCATACACATATATGCAATCTGTATAGATGGTTCCAATTTTCCTTTTAACGTCTGTAGGGCTCTAAGGACTGCATATAATTCACAGCTCTGCGCTGACCACAAAATCCTTAGTTCAGTGAAGGCCTTTTATCCCTCATTTCTCTGATGTTTTTTCCTTTTCTCTTTGTGTGACATGTCTGGCCCAACAGATAAGCCAGCAGCGGATGTCGCCTTCATTGCCATGCAGGAGCATTGTCTTTGTGGTGGTCAGCTTCTCCAAGCGGTACCCCCACGGAAAAGACTATTTGCACCTATTTCTGCTTATCTTTACAACCATAAGCAGAGACAATGGCACCATTACACCCATCCAGATAACCGGCAGTTATCAGTCAGGGTCTTGTCACCAGAAAATGCCTTACGAAGCAAACTTCGAGACAAAGGAAAACAGTTTCTGTCTTTTACACTTACTACTATAATTCTCGATCCACTGCCGACAATATCCCAGCGACCCTAAGATCTGCCTCACCTGCCTCTTACTTCTTGGGGCCTTTAAAGATAAAATCCCATTTACTCGTTCTGGATCTAATTTCTTATTCCCCTTGCTTAACCAATGTCCCAGATATCTCACTTCCTCTTCTGTAAATTGTAACTAAATTGGCCTTTGAAATTTTCAACCCTTTTGAACCTAAGAAATTTAATAGTTTAATGCTCTCCTGTCTAACCGCCTCCTCATCTGTTCCAGCTAATAGTAAGTCATCTACGTATTGTGCTAAGGTCACCTGTGGGTTTGATTCGTAAGTTTTTAACACCTGCTCAACAGCTTGCCCAAACAAGTTAGGGGCTTCTGTGAATCCCTGTGGAAGCACTGTCCATCTAAGTTGTTGTTTTCTATAGGGGTTTGGATCTTCCCACTCAAAGGCGAAGTAATCTCTACATTCTATCTTCAGGGGGCAGGTCCAAAAAGCATCTTTTAGATCAATCACACTATACCATTTAAATTCTGGTTTTAATTGACTAAGCGGGGTATAGGGGTTTGCCACTACTGGGAAACGGGTTATTGTTCTCTTGTTAATTTCTCTTAAATCAAGGACCAATCTGTATGTGCCATCAGGTTTCTTTACAGGGAGTATAGGAGTATTATAGGAAGACATACAGGGTTCTAATAGCCCTTTAGATATTAATCTCTCAATTTCAGGTTGTAGCCCTAATTTACCTTCCTGTGAAATGGGGTATTGTTTTATCCTAACCGGGATCTCTTGTTCCTTTATAGTCACTTCAGACGGTTCTATGTCTAATTTCCCTACGGATTCTGGAGTATACCAAACTTCTGGGTTAATTCTAGCCTCATCTTCTATCGTTAGAGTACATAGATTAACAATTAATTCTCTATCTTTTACTTCCAAATTTATTCTTAACTCCACAATTAAATCTCTCCCTAGCAAATTATATTCTGCTTCAGGTACCAATAAAAAGACCCAATTCCATAGGTGCTAGGTAATTCTATTTCTACCTGCTTTAAACAGGTACCATAAAAGGTTCCCTTTTGCTCCAATTACTAGTAGCTTTTCCGAGGATACAGAACATCCTCGAGGTAAATATTGAACAGTCAATCTTTCTGCGTCTGACAAAAATTCCACTTCCTGACTCTGAGGACCCAATTTCAATTTCGTCACGGGCTCTTTTCTTTCCCGGGTCCCCAGCACATAAAACCCCTTACCCCCTCAGTCCTTCTTAAACATTCTCTCATCCTGAATTCTCTTTCTACAGTCTTTTTTCACGTGTCCCTTTTTCTGACAGTAGAAGCATTCTACTGTCCTTATATCTCTGGGTCTCATCTGGTTAGGTTAAAGCGCGTTCTGTGCCCGAGGAATATTCCCTCTTTTCCTTTTACCACGGCTATCAGAATTTTTTTGCTTGCTTCTTCTGAGTCTCCTCCTCTCTCCGTACGTATACTTTCTGAGCCTCTCTTAGTAATTCATCTAATCCTCTCTGCTGCCAATCCCCCAATTTCTCTAGTTTCCTTTGAATATTCAGGACCTAGCTACAAACTGCGTTTTCAGGAGAACTTGCCCCAGGGGGGTAGCAGGATCTAATCCTGAATATAACTAACTTTTTGGGTAGTCTCTCTAACCACTCAGTAGGAGTTTCATCTTTTTTTTTTACTCGCTAGAAGCCTTATCAACATTCTGTCACCGAAGGACAGATTCTCTATTCTCTTGAATAATAATAACTCGCAAATCTGCTGTGTGAGTGATGTTCCTGGTTCTGACTATCCCAATTGGGCCGCTGTAAAGGCCACTTTATATCTGCTCCTGGACCAGCCTGGTGTTGTTAATCCCAAACTCGCATACCTGCCTTCCTGATCACATCCCTCTTCTGCACTAAATAGTATGCCCAAAATTGCCTTTATTTCATCTCAGGTATAAAGAGTGGGACCTAAAAATCGATCTAGCCTCTCGGAGACCCCTAAAGGATCCTTTACCAAATTCCCCATTTCCTTTTACTGGTATTTCTCTTAAAGGGAGAAGGTTTCTTCCTTGACCCCTCTCCTGCCTAGTTTGCCTTCTAGTGATCCTTTTCCTAGGGAGGTCTACGGGTTCAGGTTCATCTCCTGAGTCAGATTCAGCTTGCTCTGGAGGAGTCGCTGGATTCTGTTCATGGGGAGCATAAAGGGGGGGGGGGGGGAGAGATAGTGTATCATTCACATAAGTATTTAGAGCCTGGTAGATTTGATCCTCAAAGGACCCAAATACTGGCCAGAACAGCTGATCTGCCCCTATCTGCTTTCCTCCTCATATCCCTATACAATAATATACGATTTTACCTTACTCTTTCCTCGTCTAGAGGGAGAATCGCCCCAGTGGTTTAACATAAACCTAGGGAACTTTCTAGTGGTATGCCTGGTAGCTTCACCTGCAAGCCACCCATGGGTTCAGAGGGCTTACTCTGCCTCTGTCCCATCTTCCGGAGCACTCACACACACACACTTGCACCCCTCGGTCGTGACCCACGCCTTCGCGGGCAATGGGAACTGCACTACTAGGGGGTCCACACTCGCTTCGCCCCTACGGGACGTCTCAGTCAGGCGTGCTCCGGGATACCCACCCCAACTGAACGGCTTCACGCAAATACTTACTCAATCCTGAGTCTTCCTTTGGTCTTTGTGAACAAAAATTATGGGGTACTGCAGTTTCTTTCACTCGCTTACCGAATTTAGAGTTCGGAGCTATAGGTCTCTGCACAGGAATTACCAGGCCCAGGGGCCATCCGAAGACGGGGAGCACCCCCTGGAATGGGAATTCCACAGCAGAGTCACCTGGATCCGAGACACGGCACCAAATTGTTAAGGCGTGAAGAACAATAAACACTAATCGTTACCAACAGTAAAAGATGTGTTGAGCAAGCAATAAACAAGCAAGAAACAGCGCTGTGAGGCCGGGAGTCTCTGCTCCACCAGAGGTGCGCAATGGGGGCCTCCTGATCTCACTTGCATTCGTTTTTATCTTTCACTTCCTGGGCTGCGCTGGCTGTTATGTGGGGGTCGTTCTCTGCCACCTGGTGATGGATTGAGATGAAAAGGGCCGTAGGCCTCTTCAGCTTCGATCATGCACACTTAAGAGGAGATTTTCACTTATTTTTCTTTTTTCGGTTTCTTAGAAGGTCACTGCTGTCTGTTGTTCATTGTCCAGTTGTTAGAACTAAGCGCCGTGGCTCCAATTTGCACAAATTCCAAAGTTCTTAGACAAAACATTTATACATCTATTTTGAGACTTCTACAAACTACATAGTTTTCAGAAAGCAAAACACTGAAAAACACTGACACTTCTGTCTCAAGTCGGTTTCATTAACAAATACAGCACTCATTTTTATCACAAGGATGATAAGGCACGCAGAGGACTCCACGTGGGAGGGATCCCCAAGAAGAGATCCTTTCCTGGCGGTGGTCAGCACTTACATGGGGTTTGGGAGAGGTGGAGCCAGGCTCCCCCCCTTCCAGTCACACAGGTATATCACCTCCACTTGTGCCCCCATGGCTGACTTGGTGCTCACCTCAGATGACCAGTGTTTCAGGCCGTGATTGAGCAGTTCCCATACAGTTAGGGTAGGGTAAGGGTTATTGTTATTGTAAGGCTTAGGGTTACGTTTAGGGTTAGGTTTGGGGTTAGGGTTTCGGTTGGGGTTACAGTTAGGGTTATGTTAGGGTTAAGGTTAGGGTTAGGTTTGTGGTTAGGGTTAGTATTAGGATTAGTGTTAGGTTTAAAGATTTAGTTTTGCAGTAAGATTTAGGGTAAGTTTTGGTTATTGGAAAGGGTTAGGTGTAAGATTGAATTTAGGGTAAGGGTTAGGGTAAGTGTTAGTGTTACGGTAAGGGCAAGGGTTAGGGCAAGGAATAGGGTTAAAGATTTAGTCTTAAAGTAAGTGTTAAAGAAGGATTTAGGTAATTTCAGCGGGTTAGGTGAAGACTGGCTTTAGTAATAGGGTTATGCTTAGATTTTGGATTAGTGTTAGGGTAAAGTTTTGGCTTAGGTTTTGGGTAAAGATTAGGGTTGGGGTTAGGGTTAGGGTTAAGGTATAGTTCTAGGGTTAGGCTAAGATTTAGGGTTAGGTTTAAGGATAAGTTTAAATATTTAGTTTTACAGTAAGTGTTAGGGTATGTTTTAGCTTATTGGATAGGGTTAGGTGTATGATTGGATTGAGGGTTTGGTTTAGGATTTGTGTAAGCTTTAGAATTAGTGTTAGGCTAGAGTAAGGGTTCAGGTTAAAGATTTAGTCTTAGAGTAAGTGTTAGGGAAGGATTTAGTTATTTCATAGGGTTAGGTGAAGATTGGCTTTAGTAATAATATTATGTTCAGATTTTTGGATTAGTCTTAGGTTAAGGTTTTGTCTTAGGTTTAAGGTTAGGGTTAGATTTACGGTGAGTTTTAAGGTTTAGTTTACGGTTAGGATTAGGTTTAGGTTTAGGGTTACGGAGAGGGTTAGGGTTTAGGTGAGGGGGAGGGCAAACTTTGAGTTCGGTTTGGGTTTGGGATAGGGTTAGGGATTGGGTTACTGTTAGGTTTAGGGTAGGGATAGGGTTGGGGTTAGGGTTAGGTTAAGGGTTAAGTTTAGGGTTTGGGTTTGTGTTAGAGTTAAGGTTATGATAGGGTTAGGGTTAAGGTTAGGTTTAGATTTAGAGTTAGGGTTAGTGTTAGGTTTATAGATTTAGATTTATAGTAATTGTTAGGGTTAGGGCTTGAGTTAGTGTTAGGCTTAGTGTTTAGGCTTAGGGTGCAGACCACGTTTGGGGTTAGCGTTAGTGATAGGGTTTAGGTAAAGTGTTAGGGCTAGGCTAAGACAGAGAGTTAGTATGAAGGTGAGTGTTAGGGTTTGGTTTAAGATTAAGTTTAAATATTTAGTTCTACAGTAAGTGTTAGGGTATGTTTTAGGTTATTGGATAGGGTTAGGTGTATGATTGGATTTAGGTTAAGGGTTAGGCTTTGTCTTAGCTTTAGAATTACTGTTAGGCTAGAGTAAGGGTTCAGGTTAAAGATTTAGTCTTTCATTAAGTGTTAGGGAAGGATTTATTTAATCTCAGCGGGTTTGGTGAAGACTGGCTTTGATAATAGTGTTACGTTCAGATTTTGTATTAAGGTAAGTTTTTGGCTTAGGGTTAGTGTTGGGTACAGATTAGGGTTGGGGTTAGTGTTAGGGTTAGGGTGAAGGTATAGAGTTAGGGTTAGGCTAAGATTTAGGGTTAGGTTTAAGGATTAGGTTTAAATATAAGGGTTAGGTTTAAATATTTATAAAGGGTTAGGTTTAAATATAAATAAATAAGGGTTAGGTTTAAATATTTAGTTTTACAGTAAGTATTAGGGAATGTGTTAGGTTATTGGATTGGCTTAGGTGTATGATTGGATTTAGGGTTTGTTTTAGGGTTTGTGTTAGATTTAGGATTAGTGTTAGGGTTAGAGTAAGTGTTAGGGTTAAAGTTTTAGTCTCACAGTAAGAGTTAGGGAAGGATTTAGGTTATTACATAGGGTTAGGTGGAGATTGGCTATAGTAATAAGGTTATGTTTAGATTTTGGAATAGTCTTAGGTTAAGGTTTAGGCTTAGGTTTAAGGTTTGGTTTAGGGTTGCGGTTTGGATTAGGGTTACGGTTAGTGTTAAGGTTTATTTTAGGGTTAGGGTAGTGTTAGGATTAGGTTTAGGTTTAGAATCACGGTTAGGGTTGGGTTTTATCTTAGGTTTAGAGCTTGAGATAGGCTTAGGGCTTGAGTTGGGTTAGAATTAGGGTGAAGATTAAGTTTTGGGTTCGGTTTGGTTTTGGGATAGGGTTAGGTATAGGGTTTGGTTTACTGTTAGGGTTAGGGTAGTGTTAGGGTGTTAGGGTTAAGTTTAGGGATAAGGTTAGGGTTAGTGTTATTTTTAGCCTTAAGGTTAGTTTAGGGTTAGAGTTAAGGTTAGGTTTAGAGTTAGGGTAAGGTTTAGTGTTAGGTTTCTAGATTAAGATTTATAGCAATTGTTAGGTTTAGGTTAGGGATTGAGTTATGGTTAGGGTTAGTGTGGGGTAAATAACTCCCAAGGATGTTACTTCACAAAGAAATAGTATAGATGAAGGTATATTTTTTTGTTGTTCTATATAGATAGTATACAAATAATACGAAAGAGAGGATGGCTCACCATCAGTATGATAAGGCTCGCAGGGGACTCCACGTGGGAGGGATCTCTGAGATGTTTACGGTTAGGGTAGGGTTAGGGTAGGGTTAGGGTTAGCTTAGGGGTTAGGATTAGTGTTAGGATTCTTGTTAGGGTTAGTGTTAGTTTTAGAGATTTAGTTTTAAAGTAAGTTTTATGTTATTGTATAGGGTTGGGTGTACAATTGGATTTAGTGTTAAGGTTAGGGTAAGTGTTAGCGTTAGGGTAAGCGTTAGGGTTAAAGAATTAGTCTTAGAGTAAGTGTTAGGGAAGGATTTAGGTAATTTTAGCGGCTTCGGTGAAGATTGGCTTTAGTAATAATTTTATGTTTTTAATTTGGATTTGTGTTGGGGTAAGATTTTGGCTTAGGTTTAGGGTTAGGGTAAGGATTAGGGTTGGGGTTAGCGTTAGGGTTAGGGTTAGTGATGGGTTGGGGTTAGTGTTTGTGTTGTTTGGATTAAGGTTTGGTTTAGGTTTTGCATTAGTGTTTGGGTCAGGGTCAGTGTTTGGGTTAGTGTTAGGTTTAGAGTTAGTGTTAGGTTCAGGGTTAATGTTAGGGTTAGGTTTAGGGTTAGGTGTAGGGTTAGGGTTTGATATAGGCTTAGGGTAGGAATAGGGGTAGGTTTAGGCTTAGGGTATAGGTGAGGGTTAAGTTTAGGGTGTGGGTTAGGTTTATGGTTAGGGGTTAGGTGTTGTTGGTGTTGGGTTTGGGGATGGGGTAGCAGTTGAAGTTGGGTTAGGTTTAGGGTAGTGTTTGCGTTTGGGTTACTTTTTGAATTAGGGTCAGGGTATGGGTTTGGTTTAGGGTTAGGGTTAGGGTTTTGGGTTAGCGTTAAGTTTAGGGTAAGTGTAAGGCTTAGGGTTTAGGGTTAGGGTGAAGACTACTTTTGGGGTTAGCGTTAGTGTTAAGGTTAAGGTATAGGGTTAGGGTAAGGCTAAGATTTAGGGTTAGAGTGAGGGTGAGGGTTAGGTTTAGGTTTAAGTTTAAATATTTAGTTCTACAGTAAGTGTTAGGGTATGTTTAAGGTTATCGGATAGGGTTAGGTGTATGATTGGATTTAGGGTTTGGTTTAGGGTTTGTGTTAGCTTTAGAATTACTGTTAGGCTAGAGTAAGGGTTCAGGTTAAAGATTTAGTCTTTCATTAAATGTTAGGGAAGGATTTAGTTAATTTCAGCGGGTTTGGTGAGGACTGGCTTTGATGATAGTGTTATGTTCAGATTTTGTATTAAGGTAAGTTTTTGGCTCAGGGTTAGTGTTTGGGTACAGATTAGGGTTGGGGTTAGTGTTAGGGTTAGGGTGAAGGTATAGGGTTAGAGTTAGGCTATGGTTTAGGGTTTGGTTTAAGGAGAAGTATAAATATTTAGTTTTACAGTAAGTATTAGGGAATGTGTTAGGTTATTGGATTGGCTTAGGTGTATGATTGGATTTAGGGTTTGGTTTAGGGTTTGTGTTAGATTTAGGATTAGTGTTAGGGTTAGAGTAAGTGTTAGGGTTAAAGTTTTATTCTCACAGTAAGTGTTAGGGAAGGATTTAGGTTATTACATAGGGTTAGGTGGAGATTAGCTATAGTAATAAGGTTATGTTTAGATTTTGTTATACTGTTGCGGTCAGCGTTAGTGTTAAGGAAATCACTCTTATGTTGAAGTCAGACAGCAGCAGGCTACGTTTTAAAGCCACTCTTCAGTGCATGGCAGCAGGCTGATTCGCGTCTTTCTTCAGCGGCTCAAGCAGCAGAAACCGCGGTTGATGCGTTTCAAGCGGAATCTGCTGTGACGAGCGATTCGAGTGTGAAGTTCGTTTTCGGCTCAGTTTCGTACGGACACATCTGAGATTCTCCGGTGATGAAGTTTGTTGGAAAATATTCGATCCTGTTGGACAGACATCAGAATCTGCGAGAGGAGCAAGCTTCACTCAAATTTCGCGTGTACCTTGCTATGATCAGAAGAGCATACAATTTTGGGAAAGGAATCAGTAATGTTCGTGAGATTGAATAATAAATGGGGACAGACGATGATTCAGTGTTGAAAGTAAAGGACATCAATAAATTTCAGAAAAAAAGTATGAGTACGTGGATGGAAACGATCGTCTGATGCAGACATACATTGTCGACGGTAGGAGAGTAGAAAGGGAACAGAATCTTTCCCCCACACTAACATCGGGGTCCTCCACATCTACATCGACAACGCCAGGAACGGATTCTGTCATAAGGGTAATTACTGATATGTTGGAATCAGACCGCAGCAGGCTGCCGCTTAAAGCCGCTCTTCATCGCACGGCAGCAGGCTGATTCGCGTCTTTCTTCAACGGCTCAAGCAGCAGAAACCGCGGTTGATGCGTTTCAAGCGGAATCTGCAGTTACGAGCGATTTGGGTGTAACGTTTGTCAGATTCGGCTCAGTTTCGTACGGAAACATCTGCGATTCTCCGGTGATGAAGTTTGTTGGAAAATATTCGATCCGGTGGGACAGACATCATAATCTGCGAGAGGAGCCAGCTTCACTCAAATTTCGAGTGTACATTTCTAAAATCGGTAGAGCATACAATTATGGGAAAGGAAACAGTAATGTTCGTGTGATTAAATAATAAACGGGGAAAGACGATAATTCAGATTTGAAAGAAAAAGACATCAAAAAGTTTCTGAAATAAAGTATGTATACGTGGAACGGAAAGGATCGTCTGATGCAGACATACATTGCCATCGGTAGGAGAGCAGAAAGGCAACAGAATCTTTCCCCCACACTAACATCGGGGTCCTCCCTATCTTTACCGACAACGCCAGGAACGGATTCTGTAATAAGGGTAATCACTGATATGTTCAAAAAAGACCGCAGCAGGCTGCTGTTTAAAGCCGCTCTTCAGTGCACGGCAGCAGGCTGAGTCGCGTCTTTCTTCAGCGGCTAAAGCAGCAGAAACCGCGGTTGATGCGTTTCAAGCGGAATCTGCTGTGACGAGCGATTCGAGTGTGACGTTCGTTGCCGATCCGGCTCAGTTTCGTACGGGCTCATCTGCGATTTACCGGTGATGAAATTTGTTGGAAAATATTCGATCCGGTGGGACAGACATCAGAATCTGCGAGAGGAGCCAGCTTCACTCAAATTTCGAGTGTACATTTCTAAAATCGGTAGAGCATACAATTTTGGGAAAGGAATCAGTAATGTTCATGTGATTAAAAAATAAACGGGGAAAGACGATAATTCAGATTTGAAAGAAAAAGACATCAAAAAGTTTTTGAAATGAAGTATGTATACGTGGAACGGAAAGGATCGTCTGATGCAGACATACATTGCCATCGGTAGGAGAGCAGAAAGGGAACAGAATCTTTCCCCCACACTAACATCGGGGTCCTCCCTATCTTTACCGACAACGCCAGGTACGGATTCTGTAATAAGGGTAATCACTGTTATGTTGGAGTCAGACCGCAGCAGGCTGCTGTTTAAAGCCGCTCTTCAGTGCACGGCAGCAGGCTGAGTCGCGTCTTTCTTCAGCGGCTAAAGCAGCAGAAACGGCGGTTGATGCGTTCCAAGCGGAATCTGCTGTGACGAGCGATTCGAGTGTGACGTTCGTTGCCGATACGGCTCAGTTTCGTACGGGCTCATCTTCGATGCTCCGGTGATGAAGTTTGTTGGAAAAAATTCGATCCGCTTCGACAGACACCATAATCTGCGAGTGGGGCCAGCTTCACTCACAATTCGCCTTTACTAACCTTAGAAGAGCATACAATTTTGGGGAAGGAATCAGTAATGTCCGTGTGTATGAAAAGGAAAAATTGAGAGAAGCTGTGTTTCTGATTAATCTAGAAGGTCATCAAGAAATGTTAAGGAAAAACTGTGAAAATGTACTGAAATTAAGTTCTGATGCTATCATTCTTTTCAAGTGCTTGCTGAGCCGGCAGAGAACAGAAAATTCCCCCTCACTAACAAAGGGGGGCCGCCCATCTTTTCTAAAAACAACATGAACGGAGTCTGTTATAAGATTAGGGTCTGTCATAGATAAGTCTGTCATAGATTAGGGTTAGTTTTAGGTTTAGTGTTCCGGTTAATATTAGGTTTGGGGTTAGGTTTTAGGGTTGGGGTAGTGTTTGTTGTTGCTTTTGGGGTTGGTGTTGGAGTTTGGGTTAGGGTTAGGGCTTGTGGTTGTGTTTTGTGGTGAGTAGGGGTAGTGGTAGGAGTAGGGTTAGTTTCGGTTTAGGGTTAGGATTAGGGTTCGAGTTAGGGTTAAAGTAACATTTTAGGGTTAGATTTAGGGTTAAGGTTAGTTGTAGGAGTTAGAGTATAGGTTTGGGGTTGGGATTAGGTTTGGGTTTGATGTTGGGTTAGTGTAAGGGTTATGGTAAGGTTTAGGGTTATAATGTAGGGTTACGGTTAGGTCTTTGGGTTAAGGTTAGGTCTAGGGTTAAGGTTAGGGCTTTGGGGTTAGTGTTGAGGTTGGGGTTAGGGTTAGTGTTTGGTTTTGTTTTAAGGTTATGGTTAGGGTTAGGGTTAGGTTTAGGGTTCGAGTTAGGGTTAGAGTTGGGGTTTTTTTTAGGTTTAGTTTTAGGGTTATGTTTAGGGTATAGGGCTAGGGTTTAGGGTTAGGTTTAGTTTTAGTTTTAGGGTTAGGGCTAGGGTTTAGTTTTAGGGTTAGGGCTAGGGTATAGGGCTAGGGTTTAGGGTTAGGTTTAGTTTTAGTTTTAGGGTTAGGGTTAGGGTTTAGTTTTAGGGTTAGGTTTAGGGTTAGGGTTTAGTTTTAGGGTTAGGTTTAGGATTAGGGTTTGAGTTTGGTTTTAGGGTTAGGGGTTAGGTTGGGGTTTTGGTAAGGGTTACGGTTTCGGTTAGGGTAAGGGATAGGGTTTAGGCAGTTGTTTGGGGTTGGGGTTGGTGTTGGTGTTGGGGTTGTTTATAAACGATATGGTTATGGTATAGGTTAGGGTTAGGATTAGGGTTAGGGTGAGGGTTAAGTTTTGGGTTCGGTTTGGGTTTGGGATAGGGTTAGGGTTAGGGTTAGGGTTAAGGTTTAGGGTTTGTGTTAGCGTTAAGGTTAGGTTTAGGGTTAGTGTTAGGTATATAGTTTTAGATTTACAGTAGTTGTTAGGGTTAGGGTTAGGGCTTGACGGTTCTTCACAAAGAAATAATATAGAGGATGGTCTATTTTGAGTAGTTCTATATAGATAGTACACAAATAATACAAAAGAGAAGATGGCACACCTTCAGGATTGCTATAGTTGTGAAGAACAAAACACACCAATCGTTACCAACAGTAAAAGATGTGTTGAGCAAGCAATAAACAAGCAAGAAACAGCGCTGGGCGGCCGGGAGTCTCTCTGCTCCACCAGAGGTGCGCAACGGGGGCCTCCCGATCCCACTTTTTATTTTCTCTTATCTCTACATTCGTGTTTATCTTTCCCTTCCTGGGCTGTGATGGCTGTTAGGTGGGGTCGTTCTCTGCCACCTGGTGATGGATTGTGATGAAAAGGGTCGTAGGCCTCTTCAGCTTCAATCATGCGCACTTAAGAGGAGATCCTTTCCTGGTGGTGGTGATCAGCCCTTAAATGGTGCTTGGAAGACGTGGAGCCAGGCTCCACCACTTCCAATCACTCAGGTATATCATGTCCACATCTGCCCCCATGGCTGACTCGGTGCTCACCTCAGGTGACCAATCAGTGGTTCAGGCCGTGATTCAGCAGTTCCCATAGAGTTAGGGTATGGTTAGGGTGATTGTTAGGGTTAGGGCTATGTTAGGGTTTGGTTTGGTTTAGAGTTAGGCTTAGGGTTGGTATTACTGTTAGGTTTAGCTTTGTGTTAGTGTTAGGGTTAAAGCTAGGGTTAGGGTAGGGTTAGTGTTAGGATTAGCGTTAGGGTTAGTGTTAGGTTTAAAGATTTAATTTCATAGTATGTTTTAGGGTAATTTTTAGGTAATTGGATAGGGTTAGGTGTATGGTTGCATTTAGGGTTGGGGTAAGTGTTAGTGTTAGGGTTAGTGTTGGGTTAGGGTTAGGGTTTGAATTAGGGTTAGGGTTAGTGTTGTTTGGATTAGGGTTTGGTTTAGGTTTAGCGTTAGTGTTTGGGTCTGGGTTAAGGTCAGGGTTAGGGTTTGGGTTAGTGTTAGTGTTAGGGTTAGCTTTTGGGTTAGGTTTAGGGTTAAGGTTACGGTTGGAGTTACGTTTCGGTTTTAGGTGTTGTTGTTGGACTTGGGGTTGTTGTTGGGTTTGGGGCTGGGGTTGGGGTAGGTTTTAGTGTTACATTAGGATTTGTTTTAGATTTAAGGTTACTGTTAGGGCTAGAGTTATGTTTAGCACTGAAACACTGAAAAACACTGAAAAACACTGACACATCTGTCTCGAGTCGGTTTGATTAACAAATACTGCACTGATTTTTATCACAATCCCCCCTTTTCTTTTTTCTCATTTTGTTCATCAAACCATATCACTGCATTTTGAGGTAAAATATGATATTTTCCTTTCAATTGTTCCAGCAGTTTTACATTGCTGCAATTATCTTATTCAGTATTGTTGGTGTACTCATTTTCTAGAATGAATATTTCCAAGTTCTTTCTTAGCCCCCCTCTTTTCTCCTCCTTTTTTTTCTTTTTATATATATATATATATATATTTTTTTTTTTCCATAACCAATCTGAATTAAGTGAGAATGTTCTGAATCCAGTAAGCACTTACAATCTGAATTCAGTGAGCACTTTCAGTATGGCTTCTTGAGGCCTTCCAGATTAGGAGACAAAGGTCAAGGTGATTTCACCTCGGAGGTCATCCTCATAGCCCCACCGCTGTATGCCTCTGCCTCCCTCGCCTACTCTTTTGCTTAGAGCAGCGGGGTGTATGATCTTCTCGGCAGCAGTCGTATTCTTCAAGGGAACCTCCTTTTTCCTTGCCTTATAAGTCTCCCCATTCTCTATCTATAATTCCTTTTTAAATTTTAGCCTCTTGATTGCTCACAAAACTATCTCCCAATTATCTTAAAAGGTATTCATAGGAAGAGTGAGTTCACCAATATTCGTCATATACAATGCACAATACATATACAATATGCATATAAAGCATGCGATGAAATGACTGAGTTGTCTTATCTGTTAAAGGAAAAACAACAGTTTTACATTTTTCTTACAGTGATTTTTAGATCATCCAAAGTCTTGGACACCTTCCACTGGGGTTCTGTGTCATGGATGGATCCTTTCACTCGGCTCGCATGGGTCCATCCATGCTCAGCTGTCTGGATCGCTGTTTCTGTTGTTAATAAAACAAGAAAAGGTTCCTCCCATCGAGGAGTTAGAGACGACTCTTTCCATATTTTAATTAAAACCTTATTTCCTGGACTGATTTGGTGTATTGCCATATCTAGTGGGGGCCGTTGTACCACCAGACTTTTCTTTCTCTTATGTAGTAAAGCTTTTAGCCTCTCTTTTTTTTTTTTTTTTTTTTTCAGGGGCTATCAGCTTGTATTTCCTTTAGGATCAATAAGGCCGCTAAATTATTTCTCCTTATTTGATTCAACATGTACTACTGCGATTTTCTCTGGTTCTTTTATTGCCCTTAGTTTGTCTTATTAACGATTTGTGAATTAACCTTTTCCCATGTGAGTTTACTGATCCTCTTTCCTCCCATATTTTCCAAAGGTATGGACTACCCCATACACATATATGCAATCTGTATAGATGGTTCCAATTTTCCTTTTAACGTCTGTAGGGCTCTAAGGACTGCATATAATTCACAGCTCTGCGCTGACCACAAAATCCTTAGTTCAGTGAAGGCCTTTTATCCCTCATTTCTCTGATGTTTTTTCCTTTTCTCTTTGTGTGACATGTCTGGCCCAACAGATAAGCCAGCAGCGGATGTCGCCTTCATTGCCATGCAGGAGCATTGTCTTTGTGGTGGTCAGCTTCTCCAAGCGGTACCCCCACGGAAAAGACTATTTGCACCTATTTCTGCTTATCTTTACAACCATAAGCAGAGACAATGGCACCATTACACCCATCCAGATAACCGGCAGTTATCAGTCAGGGTCTTGTCACCAGAAAATGCCTTACGAAGCAAACTTCGAGACAAAGGAAAACAGTTTCTGTCTTTTACACTTACTACTATAATTCTCGATCCACTGCCGACAATATCCCAGCGACCCTAAGATCTGCCTCACCTGCCTCTTACTTCTTGGGGCCTTTAAAGATAAAATCCCATTTACTCGTTCTGGATCTAATTTCTTATTCCCCTTGCTTAACCAATGTCCCAGATATCTCACTTCCTCTTCTGTAAATTGTAACTAAATTGGCCTTTGAAACTTTCAACCCTTTTGAACCTAAGAAATTTAATAGTTTAATGCTCTCCTGTCTAACCGCCTCCTCATCTGTTCCAGCTAATAGTAAGTCATCTACGTATTGTGCTAAGGTCACCTGTGGGTTTGATTCGTAAGTTTTTAACACCTGCTCAACGGCTTGCCCAAACAAGTTAGGGGCTTCTGTGAATCCCTGTGGAAGCACTGTCCATCTAAGTTGTTGTTTTCTATGGGGGTTTGGATCTTCCCACTCAAAGGCGAAGTAATCTCTACATTCTATCTTCAGGGGCCAGGTCCAAAAAGCATCTTTTAGATCAATCACACTATACCATTTAAATTCTGGTTTTAATTGACTAAGCGGGGTATAGGGGTTTGCCACTACTGGGAAACGGGTTATTGTTCTCTTGTTAATTTCTCTTAAATCAAGGACCAATCTGTATGTGCCATCAGGTTTCTTTACAGGGAGTATAGGAGTATTATAGGAAGACATACAGGGTTCTAATAGCCCTTTAGATATTAATCTCTCAATTTCAGGTTGTAGCCCTAATTTACCTTCCTGTGAAATGGGGTATTGTTTTATCCTAACCGGAATCTCTTGTTCCTTTATAGTCACTTCAGACGGTTCTATGTCTAATTTCCCTACGGATTCTGGAGTATACCAAACTTCTGGGTTAATTCTAGCCTCATCTTCTATCGTTAGAGTACATAGATTAACAATTAATTCTCTATCTTTTACTTCCAAATTTATTCTTAACTCCACAATTAAATCTCTCCCTAGCAAATTATATTCTGCTTCAGGTACCAATAAAAAGACCCAATTCCATAGGTGCTAGGTAATTCTATTTCTACCTGCTTTAAACAGGTACCATAAAAGGTTCCCTTTTGCTCCAATTACTAGTAGCTTTTCCGAGGATACAGAACATCCTCGAGGTAAATATTGAACAGTCAATCTTTCTGCGTCTGACAAAAATTCCACTTCCTGACTCTGAGGACCCAATTTCAATTTCGTCACGGGCTCTTTTCTTTCCCGGGTCCCCAGCACATAAAACCCCTTACCCCCTCAGTCCTTCTTAAACATTCTCTCATCCTGAATTCTCTTTCTACAGTCTTTTTTCACGTGTCCCTTTTTCTGACAGTAGAAGCATTCTACTGTCCTTATATCTCTGGGTCTCATCTGGTTAGGTTAAAGCGCGTTCTGTGCCCGAGGAATATTCCCTCTTTTCCTTTTACCACGGCTATCAGAATTTTTTTGCTTGCTTCTTCTGAGTCTCCTCCTCTCTCCGTACGTATACTTTCTGAGCCTCTCTTAGTAATTCATCTAATCCTCTCTGCTGCCAATCCCCCAATTTCTCTAGTTTCCTTTGAATATTCAGGACCTAGCTACAAACTGCGTTTTCAGGAGAACTTGCCCCAGGGGGGTAGCAGGATCTAATCCTGAATATAACTAACTTTTTGGGTAGTCTCTCTAACCACTCTGTAGGAGTTTCATCTTTTTTTTTTACTCGCTAGAAGCCTTATCAACATTCTGTCACCGAAGGACAGATTCACTATTCTCTTGAATAATAATAACTCGCAAATCTGCTGTGTGAGTGATGTTCCTGGTTCTGACTATCCCAATTGGGCCGCTGTAAAGGCCACTTTATATCTGCTCCTGGACCAGCCTGGTGTTGTTAATCCCAAACTCGCATACCTGCCTTCCTGATCACATCCCTCTTCTGCACTAAATAGTATGCCCAAAATTGCCTTTATTTCATCTCAGGTATAAAGAGTGGGACCTAAAAATCGATCTAGCCTCTCGGAGACCCCTAAAGGATCCTTTACCAAATTCCCCATTTCCTTTTACTGGTATTTCTCTTAAAGGGAGAAGGTTTCTTCCTTGACCCCTCTCCTGCCTAGTTTGCCTTCTAGTGATCCTTTTCCTAGGGAGGTCTACGGGTTCAGGTTCATCTCCTGAGTCAGATTCAGCTTGCTCCGGAAGAGTCGCTGGATTCTGTTCATGGGGAGCATAAAGGGGGGGGGGGGGGGGGAGAGAGATAGTGTATCATTCACATAAGTATTTAGAGCCTGGTAGATTTGATCCTCAAAGGACCCAAATACTGGTCAGAACAGCTGATCTGCCCCTATCTGCTTTCCTCCTCATATCCCTATACAATAATATACGATTTTACCTTACTCTTTCCTCGTCTAAAGGGAGAATCGCCCCAGTGGTTTAACATAAACCTAGGGAACTTTCTAGTGGTATGCCTGGTAGCTTCACCTGCAAGCCACCCATGGGTTCAGAGGGCTTACTCTGCCTCTGTCCCATCTTCCGGAGCACTCACACACACACACTTGCACCCCTCGGTCGTGACCCACGCCTTCGCGGGCAATGGGAACTGCACTACTAGGGGGTCCACACTCGCTTCGCCCCTACGGGACGTCTCAGTCAGGCGTGCTCCGGGATACCCACCCCAACTGAACGGCTTCACGCAAATACTTACTCAATCCTGAGTCTTCCTTTGGTCTTTGTGAACAAAAATTATGGGGTACTGCAGTTTCTTTCACTTGCTTACCGAATTTAGAGTTAGGAGCTATAGGTCTCTGCACAGGAATTACCAGGCCCAGGGGCCATCCGAAGACGGGGCGCCCCCCTGGAATGGGAATTCCACAGCAGAGTCACCTGGATCCGAGACACGGCACCAAATTGTTAAGGCGTGAAGAACAATAAACACTAATCGTTACCAACAGTAAAAGATTTATTGAGCAAGCAATAAACAAGCAAGAAACAGCGCTGTGAGGCCGGGAGTCTCTGCTCCACCAGAGGTGCGCAATGGGGGCCTCCTGATCTCACTTGCATTCGTTTTTATCTTTCACTTCCTGGGCTGCGCTGGCTGTTATGTGGGGGTCGTTCTCTGCCACCTGGTGATGGATTGAGATGAAAAGGGCCGTAGGCCTCTTCAGCTTCGATCATGCACACTTAAGAGGAGATTTTCACTTATTTTTCTTTTTTCGGTTTCTTAGAAGGTCACTGCTGTCTGTTGTTCATTGTCCAGTTGTTAGAACTAAGCGCCGTGGCTCCAATTTGCACAAATTCCAAAGTTCTTAGACAAAACATTTATACATCTATTTTGAGACTTCTACAAACTACATAGTTTTCAGAAAGCAAAACACTGAAAAACACTGACACTTCTGTCTCAAGTCGGTTTCATTAACAAATACAGCACTCATTTTTATCACAAGGATGATAAGGCACGCAGAGGACTCCACGTGGGAGGGATCCCCAAGAAGAGATCCTTTCCTGGCGGTGGTCAGCACTTACATGGGGTTTGGGAGAGGTGGAGCCAGGCTCCCCCCCTTCCAGTCACACAGGTATATCACCTCCACTTGTGCCCCCATGGCTGACTTGGTGCTCACCTCAGATGACCAGTGTTTCAGGCCGTGATTGAGCAGTTCCCATACAGTTAGGGTAGGGTAAGGGTTATTGTTATTGTAAGGCTTAGGGTTACGTTTAGGGTTAGGTTTGGGGTTAGGGTTTCGGTTGGGGTTACAGTTAGGGTTATGTTAGGGTTAAGGTTAGGGTTAGGTTTGTGGTTAGGGTTAGTATTAGGATTAGTGTTAGGTTTAAAGATTTAGTTTTGCAGTAAGATTTAGGGTAAGTTTTGGTTATTGGAAAGGGTTAGGTGTAAGATTGAATTTAGGGTAAGGGTTAGGGTAAGTGTTAGTGTTACGGTAAGGGCAAGGGTTAGGGCAAGGAATAGGGTTAAAGATTTAGTCTTAAAGTAAGTGTTAAAGAAGGATTTAGGTAATTTCAGCGGGTTAGGTGAAGACTGGCTTTAGTAATAGGGTTATGCTTAGATTTTGGATTAGTGTTAGGGTAAAGTTTTGGCTTAGGTTTTGGGTAAAGATTAGGGTTGGGGTTAGGGTTAGGGTTAAGGTATAGTTCTAGGGTTAGGCTAAGATTTAGGGTTAGGTTTAAGGATAAGTTTAAATATTTAGTTTTACAGTAAGTGTTAGGGTATGTTTTAGCTTATTGGATAGGGTTAGGTGTATGATTGGATTGAGGGTTTGGTTTAGGATTTGTGTAAGCTTTAGAATTAGTGTTAGGCTAGAGTAAGGGTTCAGGTTAAAGATTTAGTCTTAGAGTAAGTGTTAGGGAAGGATTTAGTTATTTCATAGGGTTAGGTGAAGATTGGCTTTAGTAATAATATTATGTTCAGATTTTTGGATTAGTCTTAGGTTAAGGTTTTGTCTTAGGTTTAAGGTTAGGGTTAGATTTACGGTGAGTTTTAAGGTTTAGTTTACGGTTAGGATTAGGTTTAGGTTTAGGGTTACGGAGAGGGTTAGGGTTTAGGTGAGGGGGAGGGCAAACTTTGAGTTCGGTTTGGGTTTGGGATAGGGTTAGGGATTGGGTTACTGTTAGGTTTAGGGTAGGGATAGGGTTGGGGTTAGGGTTAGGTTAAGGGTTAAGTTTAGGGTTTGGGTTTGTGTTAGAGTTAAGGTTATGATAGGGTTAGGGTTAAGGTTAGGTTTAGATTTAGAGTTAGGGTTAGTGTTAGGTTTATAGATTTAGATTTATAGTAATTGTTAGGGTTAGGGCTTGAGTTAGTGTTAGGCTTAGTGTTTAGGCTTAGGGTGCAGACCACGTTTGGGGTTAGCGTTAGTGATAGGGTTTAGGTAAAGTGTTAGGGCTAGGCTAAGACAGAGAGTTAGTATGAAGGTGAGTGTTAGGGTTTGGTTTAAGATTAAGTTTAAATATTTAGTTCTACAGTAAGTGTTAGGGTATGTTTTAGGTTATTGGATAGGGTTAGGTGTATGATTGGATTTAGGTTAAGGGTTAGGCTTTGTCTTAGCTTTAGAATTACTGTTAGGCTAGAGTAAGGGTTCAGGTTAAAGATTTAGTCTTTCATTAAGTGTTAGGGAAGGATTTATTTAATCTCAGCGGGTTTGGTGAAGACTGGCATTGATAATAGTGTTACGTTCAGATTTTGTATTAAGGTAAGTTTTTGGCTTAGGGTTAGTGTTGGGTACAGATTAGGGTTGGGGTTAGTGTTAGGGTTAGGGTGAAGGTATAGAGTTAGGGTTAGGCTAAGATTTAGGGTTAGGTTTAAGGATTAGGTTTAAATATAAGGGTTAGGTTTAAATATTTATAAAGGGTTAGGTTTAAATATAAATAAATAAGGGTTAGGTTTAAATATTTAGTTTTACAGTAAGTATTAGGGAATGTGTTAGGTTATTGGATTGGCTTAGGTGTATGATTGGATTTAGGGTTTGGTTTAGGGTTTGTGTTAGATTTAGGATTAGTGTTAGGGTTAGAGTAAGTGTTAGGGTTAAAGTTTTAGTCTCACAGTAAGAGTTAGGGAAGGATTTAGGTTATTACATAGGGTTAGGTGGAGATTGGCTATAGTAATAAGGTTATGTTTAGATTTTGGAATAGTCTTAGGTTAAGGTTTAGGCTTAGGTTTAAGGTTTGGTTTAGGGTTGCGGTTTGGATTAGGGTTACGGTTAGTGTTAAGGTTTATTTTAGGGTTAGGGTAGTGTTCGGATTAGGTTTAGGTTTAGAATCACGGTTAGGGTTGGGTTTTATCTTAGGTTTAGAGCTTGAGATAGGCTTAGGGCTTGAGTTGGGTTAGAATTAGGGTGAAGATTAAGTTTTGGGTTCGGTTTGGTTTTGGGATAGGGTTAGGTATAGGGTTTGGTTTACTGTTAGGGTTAGGGTAGTGTTAGGGTGTTAGGGTTAAGTTTAGGGATAAGGTTAGGGTTAGTGTTATTTTTAGCCTTAAGGTTAGTTTAGGGTTAGAGTTAAGGTTAGGTTTAGAGTTAGGGTAAGGTTTAGTGTTAGGTTTCTAGATTAAGATTTATAGCAATTGTTAGGTTTAGGTTAGGGATTGAGTTATGGTTAGGGTTAGTGTGGGGTAAATAACTCCCAAGGATGTTACTTCACAAAGAAATAGTATAGATGAAGGTATATTTTTTTGTTGTTCTATATAGATAGTATACAAATAATACGAAAGAGAGGATGGCTCACCATCAGTATGATAAGGCTCGCAGGGGACTCCACGTGGGAGGGATCTCTGAGATGTTTACGGTTAGGGTAGGGTTAGGGTAGGGTTAGGGTTAGCTTAGGGGTTAGGATTAGTGTTAGGATTCTTGTTAGGGTTAGTGTTAGTTTTAGAGATTTAGTTTTAAAGTAAGTTTTATGTTATTGTATAGGGTTGGGTGTACAATTGGATTTAGTGTTAAGGTTAGGGTAAGTGTTAGCGTTAGGGTAAGCGTTAGGGTTAAAGAATTAGTCTTAGAGTAAGTGTTAGGGAAGGATTTAGGTAATTTTAGCGGCTTCGGTGAAGATTGGCTTTAGTAATAATTTTATGTTTTTAATTTGGATTTGTGTTGGGGTAAGATTTTGGCTTAGGTTTAGGGTTAGGGTAAGGATTAGGGTTGGGGTTAGCGTTAGGGTTAGGGTTAGTGATGGGTTGGGGTTAGTGTTTGTGTTGTTTGGATTAAGGTTTGGTTTAGGTTTTGCATTAGTGTTTGGGTCAGGGTCAGTGTTTGGGTTAGTGTTAGGTTTAGAGTTAGTGTTAGGTTCAGGGTTAATGTTAGGGTTAGGTTTAGGGTTAGGTGTAGGGTTAGGGTTTGATATAGGCTTAGGGTAGGAATAGGGGTAGGTTTAGGCTTAGGGTATAGGTGAGGGTTAAGTTTAGGGTGTGGGTTAGGTTTATGGTTAGGGGTTAGGTGTTGTTGGTGTTGGGTTTGGGGATGGGGTAGCAGTTGAAGTTGGGTTAGGTTTAGGGTAGTGTTTGCGTTTGGGTTACTTTTTGAATTAGGGTCAGGGTATGGGTTTGGTTTAGGGTTAGGGTTAGGGTTTTGGGTTAGCGTTAAGTTTAGGGTAAGTGTAAGGCTTAGGGTTTAGGGTTAGGGTGAAGACTACTTTTGGGGTTAGCGTTAGTGTTAAGGTTAAGGTATAGGGTTAGGGTAAGGCTAAGATTTAGGGTTAGAGTGAGGGTGAGGGTTAGGTTTAGGTTTAAGTTTAAATATTTAGTTCTACAGTAAGTGTTAGGGTATGTTTAAGGTTATCGGATAGGGTTAGGTGTATGATTGGATTTAGGGTTTGGTTTAGGGTTTGTGTTAGCTTTAGAATTACTGTTAGGCTAGAGTAAGGGTTCAGGTTAAAGATTTAGTCTTTCATTAAATGTTAGGGAAGGATTTAGTTAATTTCAGCGGGTTTGGTGAGGACTGGCTTTGATGATAGTGTTATGTTCAGATTTTGTATTAAGGTAAGTTTTTGGCTCAGGGTTAGTGTTTGGGTACAGATTAGGGTTGGGGTTAGTGTTAGGGTTAGGGTGAAGGTATAGGGTTAGAGTTAGGCTATGGTTTAGGGTTTGGTTTAAGGAGAAGTATAAATATTTAGTTTTACAGTAAGTATTAGGGAATGTGTTAGGTTATTGGATTGGCTTAGGTGTATGATTGGATTTAGGGTTTGGTTTAGGGTTTGTGTTAGATTTAGGATTAGTGTTAGGGTTAGAGTAAGTGTTAGGGTTAAAGTTTTATTCTCACAGTAAGTGTTAGGGAAGGATTTAGGTTATTACATAGGGTTAGGTGGAGATTAGCTATAGTAATAAGGTTATGTTTAGATTTTGTTATACTGTTGCGGTCAGCGTTAGTGTTAAGGAAATCACTCTTATGTTGAAGTCAGACAGCAGCAGGCTACGTTTTAAAGCCGCTCTTCAGTGCATGGCAGCAGGCTGATTCGCGTCTTTCTTCAGCGGCTCAAGCAGCAGAAACCGCGGTTGATGCGTTTCAAGCGGAATCTGCTGTGACGAGCGATTCGAGTGTGAAGTTCGTTTTCGGCTCAGTTTCGTACGGACACATCTGAGATTCTCCGGTGATGAAGTTTGTTGGAAAATATTCGATCCTGTTGGACAGACATCAGAATCTGCGAGAGGAGCAAGCTTCACTCAAATTTCGCGTGTACCTTGCTATGATCAGAAGAGCATACAATTTTGGGAAAGGAATCAGTAATGTTCGTGAGATTGAATAATAAATGGGGACAGACGATGATTCAGTGTTGAAAGTAAAGGACATCAATAAATTTCAGAAAAAAAGTATGAGTACGTGGATGGAAACGATCGTCTGATGCAGACATACATTGTCGACGGTAGGAGAGTAGAAAGGGAACAGAATCTTTCCCCCACACTAACATCGGGGTCCTCCACATCTACATCGACAACGCCAGGAACGGATTCTGTCATAAGGGTAATTACTGATATGTTGGAATCAGACCGCAGCAGGCTGCCGCTTAAAGCCGCTCTTCATCGCACGGCAGCAGGCTGATTCGCGTCTTTCTTCAACGGCTCAAGCAGCAGAAACCGCGGTTGATGCGTTTCAAGCGGAATCTGCAGTTACGAGCGATTTGGGTGTAACGTTTGTCAGATTCGGCTCAGTTTCGTACGGAAACATCTGCGATTCTCCGGTGATGAAGTTTGTTGGAAAATATTCGATCCGGTGGGACAGAAATCAGAATCTGCGAGAGGAGCCAGCTTCACTCAAATTTCGAGTGTACATTTCTAAAATCGGTAGAGCATACAATTATGGGAAAGGAAACAGTAATGTTCGTGTGATTAAATAATAAACGGGGAAAGACGATAATTCAGATTTGAAAGAAAAAGACATCAAAAAGTTTCTGAAATAAAGTATGTATACGTGGAACGGAAAGGATCGTCTGATGCAGACATACATTGCCATCGGTAGGAGAGCAGAAAGGCAACAGAATCTTTCCCCCACACTAACATCGGGGTCCTCCCTATCTTTACCGACAACGCCAGGAACGGATTCTGTAATAAGGGTAATCACTGATATGTTCAAAAAAGACCGCAGCAGGCTGCTGTTTAAAGCCGCTCTTCAGTGCACGGCAGCAGGCTGAGTCGCGTCTTTCTTCAGCGGCTAAAGCAGCAGAAACCGCGGTTGATGCGTTTCAAGCGGAATCTGCTGTGACGAGCGATTCGAGTGTGACGTTCGTTGCCGATCCGGCTCAGTTTCGTACGGGCTCATCTGCGATTTACCGGTGATGAAATTTGTTGGAAAATATTCGATCCGGTGGGACAGACATCAGAATCTGCGAGAGGAGCCAGCTTCACTCAAATTTCGAGTGTACATTTCTAAAATCGGTAGAGCATACAATTTTGGGAAAGGAATCAGTAATGTTCATGTGATTAAAAAATAAACGGGGAAAGACGATAATTCAGATTTGAAAGAAAAAGACATCAAAAAGTTTTTGAAATGAAGTATGTATACGTGGAACGGAAAGGATCGTCTGATGCAGACATACATTGCCATCGGTAGGAGAGCAGAAAGGGAACAGAATCTTTCCCCCACACTAACATCGGGGTCCTCCCTATCTTTACCGACAACGCCAGGTACGGATTCTGTAATAAGGGTAATCACTGTTATGTTGGAGTCAGACCGCAGCAGGCTGCTGTTTAAAGCCGCTCTTCAGTGCACGGCAGCAGGCTGAGTCGCGTCTTTCTTCAGCGGCTAAAGCAGCAGAAACGGCGGTTGATGCGTTCCAAGCGGAATCTGCTGTGACGAGCGATTCGAGTGTGACGTTCGTTGCCGATACGGCTCAGTTTCGTACGGGCTCATCTTCGATGCTCCGGTGATGAAGTTTGTTGGAAAAAATTCGATCCGCTTCGACAGACACCATAATCTGCGAGTGGGGCCAGCTTCACTCACAATTCGCCTTTACTAACCTTAGAAGAGCATACAATTTTGGGGAAGGAATCAGTAATGTCCGTGTGTATGAAAAGGAAAAATTGAGAGAAGCTGTGTTTCTGATTAATCTAGAAGGTCATCAAGAAATGTTAAGGAAAAACTGTGAAAATGTACTGAAATTAAGTTCTGATGCTATCATTCTTTTCAAGTGCTTGCTGAGCCGGCAGAGAACAGAAAATTCCCCCTCACTAACAAAGGGGGGCCGCCCATCTTTTCTAAAAACAACATGAACGGAGTCTGTTATAAGATTAGGGTCTGTCATAGATAAGTCTGTCATAGATTAGGGTTAGTTTTAGGTTTAGTGTTCCGGTTAATATTAGGTTTGGGGTTAGGTTTTAGGGTTGGGGTAGTGTTTGTTGTTGCTTTTGGGGTTGGTGTTGGAGTTTGGGTTAGGGTTAGGGCTTGTGGTTGTGTTTTGTGGTGAGTAGGGGTAGTGGTAGGAGTAGGGTTAGTTTCGGTTTAGGGTTAGGATTAGGGTTCGAGTTAGGGTTAAAGTAACATTTTAGGGTTAGATTTAGGGTTAAGGTTAGTTGTAGGAGTTAGAGTATAGGTTTGGGGTTGGGATTAGGTTTGGGTTTGATGTTGGGTTAGTGTAAGGGTTATGGTAAGGTTTAGGGTTATAATGTAGGGTTACGGTTAGGTCTTTGGGTTAAGGTTAGGTCTAGGGTTAAGGTTAGGGCTTTGGGGTTAGTGTTGAGGTTGGGGTTAGGGTTAGTGTTTGGTTTTGTTTTAAGGTTATGGTTAGGGTTAGGGTTAGGTTTAGGGTTCGAGTTAGGGTTAGAGTTGGGGTTTTTTTTAGGTTTAGTTTTAGGGTTATGTTTAGGGTATAGGGCTAGGGTTTAGGGTTAGGTTTAGTTTTAGTTTTAGGGTTAGGGCTAGGGTTTCGTTTTAGGGTTAGGTTTAGGGTATAGGGCTAGGGTTTAGGGTTAGGTTTAGTTTTAGTTTTAGGGTTAGGGTTAGGGTTTAGTTTTAGGGTTAGGTTTAGGGTTAGGGTTTAGTTTTAGGGTTAGGTTTAGGGTTAGGGTTTGAGTTTGGTTTTAGGGTTAGGGGTTAGGTTGGGGTTTTGGTAAGGGTTACGGTTTCGGTTAGGGTAAGGGATAGGGTTTAGGCAGTTGTTTGGGGTTGGGGTTGGTGTTGGTGTTGGGGTTGTTTATAAACGATATGGTTATGGTATAGGTTAGGGTTAGGATTAGGGTTAGGGTGAGGGTTAAGTTTTGGGTTCGGTTTGGGTTTGGGATAGGGTTAGGGTTAGGGTTAGGGTTAAGGTTTAGGGTTTGTGTTAGCGTTAAGGTTAGGTTTAGGGTTAGTGTTAGGTATATAGTTTTAGATTTACAGTAGTTGTTAGGGTTAGGGTTAGGGCTTGACGGTTCTTCACAAAGAAATAATATAGAGGATGGTCTATTTTGAGTAGTTCTATATAGATAGTACACAAATAATACAAAAGAGAAGATGGCACACCTTCAGGATTGCTATAGTTGTGAAGAACAAAACACACCAATCGTTACCAACAGTAAAAGATGTGTTGAGCAAGCAATAAACAAGCAAGAAACAGCGCTGGGCGGCCGGGAGTCTCTCTGCTCCACCAGAGGTGCGCAACGGGGGCCTCCCGATCCCACTTTTTATTTTCTCTTATCTCTACATTCGTGTTTATCTTTCCCTTCCTGGGCTGTGATGGCTGTTAGGTGGGGTCGTTCTCTGCCACCTGGTGATGGATTGTGATGAAAAGGGTCGTAGGCCTCTTCAGCTTCAATCATGCGCACTTAAGAGGAGATCCTTTCCTGGTGGTGGTGATCAGCCCTTAAATGGTGCTTGGAAGACGTGGAGCCAGGCTCCACCACTTCCAATCACTCAGGTATATCATGTCCACATCTGCCCCCATGGCTGATTCGGTGCTCACCTCAGGTGACCAATCAGTGGTTCAGGCCGTGATTCAGCAGTTCCCATAGAGTTAGGGTATGGTTAGGGTGATTGTTAGGGTTAGGGCTATGTTAGGGTTTGGTTTGGTTTAGAGTTAGGCTTAGGGTTGGTATTACTGTTAGGTTTAGCTTTGTGTTAGTGTTAGGGTTAAAGCTAGGGTTAGAGTAGGGTTAGTGTTAGGATTAGCGTTAGGGTTAGTGTTAGGTTTAAAGATTTAATTTCATAGTATGTTTTAGGGTAATTTTTAGGTAATTGGATAGGGTTAGGTGTATGGTTGCATTTAGGGTTGGGGTAAGTGTTAGTGTTAGGGTTAGTGTTGGGTTAGGGTTAGGGTTTGAATTAGGGTTAGGGTTAGTGTTGTTTGGATTAGGGTTTGGTTTAGGTTTAGCGTTAGTGTTTGGGTCTGGGTTAAGGTCAGGGTTAGGGTTTGGGTTAGTGTTAGTGTTAGGGTTAGCTTTTGGGTTAGGTTTAGGGTTAAGGTTACGGTTGGAGTTACGTTTCGGTTTTAGGTGTTGTTGTTGGACTTGGGGTTGTTGTTGGGTTTGGGGCTGGGGTTGGGGTAGGTTTTAGTGTTACATTAGGATTTGTTTTAGATTTAAGGTTACTGTTAGGGCTAGAGTTATGTTTAGCACTGAAACACTGGAAAACACTGAGAAACACTGACACATCTGTCTCGAGTCGGTTTGATTAACAAATACTGCACTGATTTTTATCACAATCCCCCCTTTTCTTTTTTCTCATTTTGTTCATCAAACCATATCACTGCATTTTGAGGTAAAATATGATATTTTCCTTTCAATTGTTCCAGCAGTTTTACATTGCTGCAATTATCTTATTCAGTATTGTTGGTGTACTCATTTTCTAGAATGAATATTTCCAAGTTCTTTCTTAGCCCCCCTCTTTTCTCCTCCTTTTTTTTTGATTTTATATATATATATATATTTTTTTTTTTTTTTTTTTCCATAACCAATCTGAATTAAGTGAGAATGTTCTGAATCCAGTAAGCACTTACAATCTGAATTCAGTGAGCACTTTCAGTATGGCTTCTTGAGGCCTTCTAGATTAGGAGACAAAGGTCAAGGTGATTTCACCTCGGAGGTCATCCTCATAGCCCCACCGCTGTATGCCTCTGCCTCCCTCGCCTACTCTTTTGCTTAGAGCAGCGGGGTGTATGATCTTCTCGGCAGCAGTCGTATTCTTCAAGGGAACCTCCTTTTTCCTTGCCTTATAAGTCTCCCCATTCTCTATCTATAATTCCTTTTTAAATTTTAGCCTCTTGATTGCTCACAAAACTATCTCCCAATTATCTTAAAAGGTATTCATAGGAAGAGTGAGTTCACCAATATTCGTCATATACAATGCACAATACATATACAATATGCATATAAAGCATGCGATGAAATGACTGAGTTGTCTTATCTGTTAAAGGAAAAACAACAGTTTTACATTTTTCTTACAGTGATTTTTAGATCATCCAAAGTCTTGGACACCTTCCACTGGGGTTCTGTGTCATGGATGGATCCTTTCACTCGGCTCGCATGGGTCCATCCATGCTCAGCTGTCTGGATCGCTGTTTCTGTTGTTAATAAAACAAGAAAAGGTTCCTCCCATCGAGGAGTTAGAGACGACTCTTTCCATATTTTAATTAAAACCTTATTTCCTGGACTGATTTGGTGTATTGCCATATCTAGTGGGGGCCGTTGTACCACCAGACTTTTCTTTCTCTTATGTAGTAAAGCTTTTAGCCTCTCTTTTTTTTTTTTTTTTTTTCAGGGGCTATCAGCTTGTATTTCCTTTAGGATCAATAAGGCCGCTAAATTATTTCTCCTTATTTGATTCAACATGTACTACTGCGATTTTCTCTGGTTCTTTTATTGCCCTTAGTTTGTCTTATTAAAGATTTGTGAATTAACCTTTTCCCATGTGAGTTTACTGATCCTCTTTCCTCCCATATTTTCCAAAGGTATGGACTACCCCATACACATATATGCAATCTGTATAGATGGTTCCAATTTTCCTTTTAACGTCTGTAGGGCTCTAAGGACTGCATATAATTCACAGCTCTGCGCTGACCACAAAATCCTTAGTTCAGTGAAGGCCTTTTATCCCTCATTTCTCTGATGTTTTTTCCTTTTCTCTTTGTGTGACATGTCTGGCCCAACAGATAAGCCAGCAGCGGATGTCGCCTTCATTGCCATGCAGGAGCATTGTCTTTGTGGTGGTCAGCTTCTCCAAGCGGTACCCCCACGGAAAAGACTATTTGCACCTATTTCTGCTTATCTTTACAACCATAAGCAGAGACAATGGCACCATTACACCCATCCAGATAACCGGCAGTTATCAGTCAGGGTCTTGTCACCAGAAAATGCCTTACGAAGCAAACTTCGAGACAAAGGAAAACAGTTTCTGTCTTTTACACTTACTACTATAATTCTCGATCCACTGCCGACAATATCCCAGCGACCCTAAGATCTGCCTCACCTGCCTCTTACTTCTTGGGGCCTTTAAAGATAAAATCCCATTTACTCGTTCTGGATCTAATTTCTTATTCCCCTTGCTTAACCAATGTCCCAGATATCTCACTTCCTCTTCTGTAAATTGTAACTAAATTGGCCTTTGAAACTTTCAACCCTTTTGAACCTAAGAAATTTAATAGTTTAATGCTCTCCTGTCTAACCGCCTCCTCATCTGTTCCAGCTAATAGTAAGTCATCTACGTATTGTGCTAAGGTCACCTGTGGGTTTGATTCGTAAGTTTTTAACACCTGCTCAACAGCTTGCCCAAACAAGTTAGGGGCTTCTGTGAATCCCTGTGGAAGCACTGTCCATCTAAGTTGTTGTTTTCTATAGGGGTTTGGATCTTCCCACTCAAAGGCAAAGTAATCTCTACATTCTATCTTCAGGGGGCAGGTCCAAAAAGCATCTTTTAGATCAATCACACTATACCATTTAAATTCTGGTTTTAATTGACTAAGCGGGGTATAGGGGTTTGCCACTACTGGGAAACGGGTTATTGTTCTCTTGTTAATTTCTCTTAAATCAAGGACCAATCTGTATGTGCCATCAGGTTTCTTTACAGGGAGTATAGGAGTATTATAGGAAGACATACAGGGTTCTAATAGCCCTTTAGATATTAATCTCTCAATTTCAGGTTGTAGCCCTAATTTACCTTCCTGTGAAATGGGGTATTGTTTTATCCTAACCGGGATCTCTTGTTCCTTTATAGTCACTTCAGACGGTTCTATGTCTAATTTCCCTACGGATTCTGGAGTATACCAAACTTCTGGGTTAATTCTAGCCTCATCTTCTATCGTTAGAGTACATAGATTAACAATTAATTCTCTATCTTTTACTTCCAAATTTATTCTTAACTCCACAATTAAATCTCTCCCTAGCAAATTATATTCTGCTTCAGGTACCAATAAAAAGACCCAATTCCATAGGTGCTAGGTAATTCTATTTCTACCTGCTTTAAACAGGTACCATAAAAGGTTCCCTTTTGCTCCAATTACTAGTAGCTTTTCCGAGGATACAGAACATCCTCGAGGTAAATATTGAACAGTCAATCTTTCTGCGTCTGACAAAAATTCCACTTCCTGACTCTGAGGACCCAATTTCAATTTCGTCACGGGCTCTTTTCTTTCCCGGGTCCCCAGCACATAAAACCCCTTACCCCCTCAGTCCTTCTTAAACATTCTCTCATCCTGAATTCTCTTTCTACAGTCTTTTTTCACGTGTCCCTTTTTCTGACAGTAGAAGCATTCTACTGTCCTTATATCTCTGGGTCTCATCTGGTTAGGTTAAAGCGCGTTCTGTGCCCGAGGAATATTCTCTCTTTTCCTTTTACCACGGCTATCAGAATTTTTTTGCTTGCTTCTTCTGAGTCTCCTCCTCTCTCCGTACGTATACTTTCTGAGCCTCTCTTAGTAATTCATCTAATCCTCTCTGCTGCCAATCCCCCAATTTCTCTAGTTTCCTTTGAATATTCAGGACCTAGCTACAAACTGCGTTTTCAGGAGAACTTGCCCCAGGGGGGTAGCAGGATCTAATCCTGAATATAACTAACTTTTTGGGTAGTCTCTCTAACCACTCAGTAGGAGTTTCATCTTTTTTTTTTACTCGCTAGAAGCCTTATCAACATTCTGTCACCGAAGGACAGATTCTCTATTCTCTTGAATAATAATAACTCGCAAATCTGCTGTGTGAGTGATGTTCCTGGTTCTGACTATCCCAATTGGGCCGCTGTAAAGGCCACTTTATATCTGCTCCTGGACCAGCCTGGTGTTGTTAATCCCAAACTCGCATACCTGCCTTCCTGATCACATCCCTCTTCTGCACTAAATAGTATGCCCAAAATTGCCTTTATTTCATCTCAGGTATAAAGAGTGGGACCTAAAAATCGATCTAGCCTCTCGGAGACCCCTAAAGGATCCTTTACCAAATTCCCCATTTCCTTTTACTGGTATTTCTCTTAAAGGGAGAAGGTTTCTTCCTTGACCCCTCTCCTGCCTAGTTTGCCTTCTAGTGATCCTTTTCCTAGGGAGGTCTACGGGTTCAGGTTCATCTCCTGAGTCAGATTCAGCTTGCTCCGGAAGAGTCGCTGGATTCTGTTCATGGGGAGCATAAAGGGGGGGGGGGGGGAGAGAGATAGTGTATCATTCACATAAGTATTTAGAGCCTGGTAGATTTGATCCTCAAAGGACCCAAATACTGGTCAGAACAGCTGATCTGCCCCTATCTGCTTTCCTCCTCATATCCCTATACAATAATATACCATTTTACCTTACTCTTTCCTCGTCTAGAGGGAGAATCGCCCCAGTGGTTTAACATAAACCTAGGGAACTTTCTAGTGGTATGCCTGGTAGCTTCACCTGCAAGCCACCCATGGGTTCAGAGGGCTTACTCTGCCTCTGTCCCATCTTCCGGAGCACTCACACACACACACTTGCACCCCTCGGTCGTGACCCACGCCTTCGCGGGCAATGGGAACTGCACTACTAGGGGGTCCACACTCGCTTCGCCCCTACGGGACGTCTCAGTCAGGCGTGCTCCGGGATACCCACCCCAACTGAACGGCTTCACGCAAATACTTACTCAATCCTGACTCTTCCTTTGGTCTTTGTGAACAAAAATTATGGGGTACTGCAGTTTCTTTCACTCGCTTACCGAATTTAGAGTTCGGAGCTATAGGTCTCTGCACAGGAATTACCAGGCCCAGGGGCCATCCGAAGACGGGGCGCCCCCCCTGGAATGGGAATTCCACAGCAGAGTCACCTGGATCCGAGACACGGCACCAAATTGTTACAGGCGTGAAGAACAATAAACACTAATCGTTACCAACAGTAAAAGATTTATTGAGCAAGCAATAAACAAGCAAGAAACAGCGCTGTGAGGCCGGGAGTCTCTGCTCCACCAGAGGTGCGCAATGGGGGCCTCCTGATCTCACTTGCATTCGTTTTTATCTTTCACTTCCTGGGCTGCGCTGGCTGTTATGTGGGGGTCGTTCTCTGCCACCTGGTGATGGATTGAGATGAAAAGGGCCGTAGGCCTCTTCAGCTTCGATCATGCACACTTAAGAGGAGATTTTCACTTATTTTTCTTTTTTCGGTTTCTTAGAAGGTCACTGCTGTCTGTTGTTCATTGTCCAGTTGTTAGAACTAAGCGCCGTGGCTCCAATTTGCACAAATTCCAAAGTTCTTAGACAAAACATTTATACATCTATTTTGAGACTTCTACAAACTACATAGTTTTCAGAAAGCAAAACACTGAAAAACACTGACACTTCTGTCTCAAGTCGGTTTCATTAACAAATACAGCACTCATTTTTATCACAAGGATGATAAGGCACGCAGAGGACTCCACGTGGGAGGGATCCCCAAGAAGAGATCCTTTCCTGGCGGTGGTCAGCACTTACATGGGGTTTGGGAGAGGTGGAGCCAGGCTCCCCCCCTTCCAGTCACACAGGTATATCACCTCCACTTGTGCCCCCATGGCTGACTTGGTGCTCACCTCAGATGACCAGTGTTTCAGGCCGTGATTGAGCAGTTCCCATACAGTTAGGGTAGGGTAAGGGTTATTGTTATTGTAAGGCTTAGGGTTACGTTTAGGGTTAGGTTTGGGGTTAGGGTTTCGGTTGGGGTTACAGTTAGGGTTATGTTAGGGTTAAGGTTAGGGTTAGGTTTGTGGTTAGGGTTAGTATTAGGATTAGTGTTAGGTTTAAAGATTTAGTTTTGCAGTAAGATTTAGGGTAAGTTTTGGTTATTGGAAAGGGTTAGGTGTAAGATTGAATTTAGGGTAAGGGTTAGGGTAAGTGTTAGTGTTACGGTAAGGGCAAGGGTTAGGGCAAGGAATAGGGTTAAAGATTTAGTCTTAAAGTAAGTGTTAAAGAAGGATTTAGGTAATTTCAGCGGGTTAGGTGAAGACTGGCTTTAGTAATAGGGTTATGCTTAGATTTTGGATTAGTGTTAGGGTAAAGTTTTGGCTTAGGTTTTGGGTAAAGATTAGGGTTGGGGTTAGGGTTAGGGTTAAGGTATAGTTCTAGGGTTAGGCTAAGATTTAGGGTTAGGTTTAAGGATAAGTTTAAATATTTAGTTTTACAGTAAGTGTTAGGGTATGTTTTAGCTTATTGGATAGGGTTAGGTGTATGATTGGATTGAGGGTTTGGTTTAGGATTTGTGTAAGCTTTAGAATTAGTGTTAGGCTAGAGTAAGGGTTCAGGTTAAAGATTTAGTCTTAGAGTAAGTGTTAGGGAAGGATTTAGTTATTTCATAGGGTTAGGTGAAGATTGGCTTTAGTAATAATATTATGTTCAGATTTTTGGATTAGTCTTAGGTTAAGGTTTTGTCTTAGGTTTAAGGTTAGGGTTAGATTTACGGTGAGTTTTAAGGTTTAGTTTACGGTTAGGATTAGGTTTAGGTTTAGGGTTACGGAGAGGGTTAGGGTTTAGGTGAGGGGGAGGGCAAACTTTGAGTTCGGTTTGGGTTTGGGATAGGGTTAGGGATTGGGTTACTGTTAGGTTTAGGGTAGGGATAGGGTTGGGGTTAGGGTTAGGTTAAGGGTTAAGTTTAGGGTTTGGGTTTGTGTTAGAGTTAAGGTTATGATAGGGTTAGGGTTAAGGTTAGGTTTAGATTTAGAGTTAGGGTTAGTGTTAGGTTTATAGATTTAGATTTATAGTAATTGTTAGGGTTAGGGCTTGAGTTAGTGTTAGGCTTAGTGTTTAGGCTTAGGGTGCAGACCACGTTTGGGGTTAGCGTTAGTGATAGGGTTTAGGTAAAGTGTTAGGGCTAGGCTAAGACAGAGAGTTAGTATGAAGGTGAGTGTTAGGGTTTGGTTTAAGATTAAGTTTAAATATTTAGTTCTACAGTAAGTGTTAGGGTATGTTTTAGGTTATTGGATAGGGTTAGGTGTATGATTGGATTTAGGTTAAGGGTTAGGCTTTGTCTTAGCTTTAGAATTACTGTTAGGCTAGAGTAAGGGTTCAGGTTAAAGATTTAGTCTTTCATTAAGTGTTAGGGAAGGATTTATTTAATCTCAGCGGGTTTGGTGAAGACTGGCTTTGATAATAGTGTTACGTTCAGATTTTGTATTAAGGTAAGTTTTTGGCTTAGGGTTAGTGTTGGGTACAGATTAGGGTTGGGGTTAGTGTTAGGGTTAGGGTGAAGGTATAGAGTTAGGGTTAGGCTAAGATTTAGGGTTAGGTTTAAGGATTAGGTTTAAATATAAGGGTTAGGTTTAAATATTTATAAAGGGTTAGGTTTAAATATAAATAAATAAGGGTTAGGTTTAAATATTTAGTTTTACAGTAAGTATTAGGGAATGTGTTAGGTTATTGGATTGGCTTAGGTGTATGATTGGATTTAGGGTTTGGTTTAGGGTTTGTGTTAGATTTAGGATTAGTGTTAGGGTTAGAGTAAGTGTTAGGGTTAAAGTTTTAGTCTCACAGTAAGAGTTAGGGAAGGATTTAGGTTATTACATAGGGTTAGGTGGAGATTGGCTATAGTAATAAGGTTATGTTTAGATTTTGGAATAGTCTTAGGTTAAGGTTTAGGCTTAGGTTTAAGGTTTGGTTTAGGGTTGCGGTTTGGATTAGGGTTACGGTTAGTGTTAAGGTTTATTTTAGGGTTAGGGTAGTGTTCGGATTAGGTTTAGGTTTAGAATCACGGTTAGGGTTGGGTTTTATCTTAGGTTTAGAGCTTGAGATAGGCTTAGGGCTTGAGTTGGGTTAGAATTAGGGTGAAGATTAAGTTTTGGGTTCGGTTTGGTTTTGGGATAGGGTTAGGTATAGGGTTTGGTTTACTGTTAGGGTTAGGGTAGTGTTAGGGTGTTAGGGTTAAGTTTAGGGATAAGGTTAGGGTTAGTGTTATTTTTAGCCTTAAGGTTAGTTTAGGGTTAGAGTTAAGGTTAGGTTTAGAGTTAGGGTAAGGTTTAGTGTTAGGTTTCTAGATTAAGATTTATAGCAATTGTTAGGTTTAGGTTAGGGATTGAGTTATGGTTAGGGTTAGTGTGGGGTAAATAACTCCCAAGGATGTTACTTCACAAAGAAATAGTATAGATGAAGGTATATTTTTTTGTTGTTCTATATAGATAGTATACAAATAATACGAAAGAGAGGATGGCTCACCATCAGTATGATAAGGCTCGCAGGGGACTCCACGTGGGAGGGATCTCTGAGATGTTTACGGTTAGGGTAGGGTTAGGGTAGGGTTAGGGTTAGCTTAGGGGTTAGGATTAGTGTTAGGATTCTTGTTAGGGTTAGTGTTAGTTTTAGAGATTTAGTTTTAAAGTAAGTTTTATGTTATTGTATAGGGTTGGGTGTACAATTGGATTTAGTGTTAAGGTTAGGGTAAGTGTTAGCGTTAGGGTAAGCGTTAGGGTTAAAGAATTAGTCTTAGAGTAAGTGTTAGGGAAGGATTTAGGTAATTTTAGCGGCTTCGGTGAAGATTGGCTTTAGTAATAATTTTATGTTTTTAATTTGGATTTGTGTTGGGGTAAGATTTTGGCTTAGGTTTAGGGTTAGGGTAAGGATTAGGGTTGGGGTTAGCGTTAGGGTTAGGGTTAGTGATGGGTTGGGGTTAGTGTTTGTGTTGTTTGGATTAAGGTTTGGTTTAGGTTTTGCATTAGTGTTTGGGTCAGGGTCAGTGTTTGGGTTAGTGTTAGGTTTAGAGTTAGTGTTAGGTTCAGGGTTAATGTTAGGGTTAGGTTTAGGGTTAGGTGTAGGGTTAGGGTTTGATATAGGCTTAGGGTAGGAATAGGGGTAGGTTTAGGCTTAGGGTATAGGTGAGGGTTAAGTTTAGGGTGTGGGTTAGGTTTATGGTTAGGGGTTAGGTGTTGTTGGTGTTGGGTTTGGGGATGGGGTAGCAGTTGAAGTTGGGTTAGGTTTAGGGTAGTGTTTGCGTTTGGGTTACTTTTTGAATTAGGGTCAGGGTATGGGTTTGGTTTAGGGTTAGGGTTAGGGTTTTGGGTTAGCGTTAAGTTTAGGGTAAGTGTAAGGCTTAGGGTTTAGGGTTAGGGTGAAGACTACTTTTGGGGTTAGCGTTAGTGTTAAGGTTAAGGTATAGGGTTAGGGTAAGGCTAAGATTTAGGGTTAGAGTGAGGGTGAGGGTTAGGTTTAGGTTTAAGTTTAAATATTTAGTTCTACAGTAAGTGTTAGGGTATGTTTAAGGTTATCGGATAGGGTTAGGTGTATGATTGGATTTAGGGTTTGGTTTAGGGTTTGTGTTAGCTTTAGAATTACTGTTAGGCTAGAGTAAGGGTTCAGGTTAAAGATTTAGTCTTTCATTAAATGTTAGGGAAGGATTTAGTTAATTTCAGCGGGTTTGGTGAGGACTGGCTTTGATGATAGTGTTATGTTCAGATTTTGTATTAAGGTAAGTTTTTGGCTCAGGGTTAGTGTTTGGGTACAGATTAGGGTTGGGGTTAGTGTTAGGGTTAGGGTGAAGGTATAGGGTTAGAGTTAGGCTATGGTTTAGGGTTTGGTTTAAGGAGAAGTATAAATATTTAGTTTTACAGTAAGTATTAGGGAATGTGTTAGGTTATTGGATTGGCTTAGGTGTATGATTGGATTTAGGGTTTGGTTTAGGGTTTGTGTTAGATTTAGGATTAGTGTTAGGGTTAGAGTAAGTGTTAGGGTTAAAGTTTTATTCTCACAGTAAGTGTTAGGGAAGGATTTAGGTTATTACATAGGGTTAGGTGGAGATTAGCTATAGTAATAAGGTTATGTTTAGATTTTGTTATACTGTTGCGGTCAGCGTTAGTGTTAAGGAAATCACTCTTATGTTGAAGTCAGACAGCAGCAGGCTACGTTTTAAAGCCGCTCTTCAGTGCATGGCAGCAGGCTGATTCGCGTCTTTCTTCAGCGGCTCAAGCAGCAGAAACCGCGGTTGATGCGTTTCAAGCGGAATCTGCTGTGACGAGCGATTCGAGTGTGAAGTTCGTTTTCGGCTCAGTTTCGTACGGACACATCTGAGATTCTCCGGTGATGAAGTTTGTTGGAAAATATTCGATCCTGTTGGACAGACATCAGAATCTGCGAGAGGAGCAAGCTTCACTCAAATTTCGCGTGTACCTTGCTAAGATCAGAAGAGCATACAATTTTGGGAAAGGAATCAGTAATGTTCGTGAGATTGAATAATAAATGGGGACAGACGATGATTCAGTGTTGAAAGTAAAGGACATCAATAAATTTCAGAAAAAAAGTATGAGTACGTGGATGGAAACGATCGTCTGATGCAGACATACATTGTCGACGGTAGGAGAGTAGAAAGGGAACAGAATCTTTCCCCCACACTAACATCGGGGTCCTCCACATCTACATCGACAACGCCAGGAACGGATTCTGTCATAAGGGTAATTACTGATATGTTGGAATCAGACCGCAGCAGGCTGCCGGTTAAAGCCGCTCTTCATCGCACGGCAGCAGGCTGATTCGCGTCTTTCTTCAACGGCTCAAGCAGCAGAAACCGCGGTTGATGCGTTTCAAGCGGAATCTGCAGTTACGAGCGATTTGGGTGTAACGTTTGTCAGATTCGGCTCAGTTTCGTACGGAAACATCTGCGATTCTCCGGTGATGAAGTTTGTTGGAAAATATTCGATCCGGTGGGACAGACATCATAATCTGCGAGAGGAGCCAGCTTCACTCAAATTTCGAGCGTACATTTCTAAAATCGGTAGAGCATACAATTATGGGAAAGGAAACAGTAATGTTCGTGTGATTAAATAATAAACGGGGAAAGACGATAATTCAGATTTGAAAGAAAAAGACATCAAAAAGTTTCTGAAATAAAGTATGTATACGTGGAACGGAAAGGATCGTCTGATGCAGACATACATTGCCGTCGGTAGGAGAGCAGAAAGGCAACAGAATCTTTCCCCCACACTAACATCGGGGTCCTCCCTATCTTTACCGACAACGCCAGGAACGGATTCTGTAATAAGGGTAATCACTGATATGTTCAAAAAAGACCGCAGCAGGCTGCTGTTTAAAGCCGCTCTTCAGTGCATGGCAGCAGGCTGAGTCGCGTCTTTCTTCAGCGGCTCAAGCAGCAGAAACCGCGGTTGATGCGTTTCAAGCGGAATCTGCTGTGACGAGCGATTCGAGTGTGACGTTCGTTGCCGATTCGGCTCAGTTTCGTACGGGCTCATCTGCGATGCTCCGGTGATGAAGTTTGTTGGAAAATATTTAGCCTGGTTCGGCAGATTGGTGTCTGCGAGAATGACTGGAATCTGTGAGAGGAACAAGCATCACCCAAATTTCGCGTGTACATTGCTAAGATCAGAAGAGCATACAATTTTGAGTGAGGAATCAGTAACGCCCTTGTGTGCGAAATGGAAACGGCACTGACAAAGTTTCACAAAGAAAAAGACATCAAAAAGTTTCTGAAATAAAGTATGTATACGTGGAACGGAAAGGATCGTCTGATGCAGACATACATTGCCATCGGTAGGAGAGCAGAAAGGGAACAGAATCTTTCCCCCACACTAACATCGGGGTCCTCCCTATCTTTACCGACAACGCCAGGTACGGATTCTGTAATAAGGGTAATCACTGTTATGTTGGAGTCAGACCGCAGCAGGCTGCTGTTTAAAGCCGCTCTTCAGTGCACGGCAGCAGGCTGAGTCGCGTCTTTCTTCAGCGGCTCAAGCAGCAGAAACGGCGGTTGATGCGTTTCAAGCGGAATCTGCTGTGACGAGCGATTCGAGTGTGACGTTCGTTGCCGATTCGGCTGAGTTTCGTACGGGCTCATCTTCGATTCTCCGGTGATGAAGTTTGTTGGAAAAAATTCGATCCGCTTCGACAGACACCATAATCTGCGAGTGGGGCCAGCTTCACTCACAATTCGCCTTTACTAACCTTAGAAGAGCATACAATTTTGGGGAAGGAATCAGTAATGTCCGTGTGTATGAAAAGGAAAAATTGAGAGAAGCTGTGTTTCTGATTAATCTAGAAGGTCATCAAGAAATGTTAAGGAAAAACTGTGAAAATGTACTGAAATTAAGTTCTGATGCTATCATTCTTTTCAAGTGCTTGCTGAGCCGGCAGAGAACAGAAAATTCCCCCTCACTAACAAAGGGGGGCCGCCCATCTTTTCTAAAAACAACATGAACGGAGTCTGTTATAAGATTAGGGTCTGTCATAGATAAGTCTGTCATAGATTAGGGTTAGTTTTAGGTTTAGTGTTCCGGTTAATATTAGGTTTGGGGTTAGGTTTTAGGGTTGGGGTAGTGTTTGTTGTTGCTTTTGGGGTTGGTGTTGGAGTTTGGGTTAGGGTTAGGGCTTGTGGTTGTGTTTTGTGGTGAGTAGGGGTAGTGGTAGGAGTAGGGTTAGTTTCGGTTTAGGGTTAGGATTAGGGTTCGAGTTAGGGTTAAAGTAACATTTTAGGGTTAGATTTAGGGTTAAGGTTAGTTGTAGGGGTTAGAGTATAGGTTTGGGGTTGGGATTAGGTTTGGGTTTGATGTTGGGTTAGTGTAAGGGTTATGGTAAGGTTTAGGGTTATAATGTAGGGTTACGGTTAGGTCTTTGGGTTAAGGTTAGGTCTAGGGTTAAGGTTAGGGCTTTGGGGTTAGTGTTGAGGTTGGGGTTAGGGTTAGTGTTTGGTTTTGTTTTAAGGTTATGGTTAGGGTTAGGGTTAGGTTTAGGGTTCGAGTTAGGGTTAGAGTTGGGGTTTTTTTTAGGTTTCGTTTTAGGGTTAGGTTTAGGGTATAGGGCTAGGGTTTAGGGTTAGGTTTAGTTTTAGTTTTAGGGTTAGGGTTAGGGTTTAGTTTTAGGGTTAGGTTTAGGGTTAGGGTTTAGTTTTAGGGTTAGGTTTAGGGTTAGGGTTTGAGTTTGGTTTTAGGGTTAGGGGTTAGGTTGGGGTTTTGGTAAGGGTTACGGTTTCGGTTAGGGTAAGGGATAGGGTTTAGGCAGTTGTTTGGGGTTGGGGTTGGTGTTGGTGTTGGGGTTGTTTATAAACGATATGGTTATGGTATAGGTTAGGGTTAGGATTAGGGTTAGGGTGAGGGTTAAGTTTTGGGTTCGGTTTGGGTTTGGGATAGGGTTAGGGTTAGGGTTAGGGTTAAGGTTTAGGGTTTGTGTTAGCGTTAAGGTTAGGTTTAGGGTTAGTGTTAGGTATATAGTTTTAGATTTACAGTAGTTGTTAGGGTTAGGGTTAGGGCTTGACGGTTCTTCACAAAGAAATAATATAGAGGATGGTCTATTTTGAGTAGTTCTATATAGATAGTACACAAATAATACAAAAGAGAAGATGGCACACCTTCAGGATTGCTATAGTTGTGAAGAACAAAACACACCAATCGTTACCAACAGTAAAAGATGTGTTGAGCAAGCAATAAACAAGCAAGAAACAGCGCTGGGCGGCCGGGAGTCTCTCTGCTCCACCAGAGGTGCGCAACGGGGGCCTCCCGATCCCACTTTTTATTTTCTCTTATCTCTACATTCGTGTTTATCTTTCCCTTCCTGGGCTGTGATGGCTGTTAGGTGGGGTCGTTCTCTGCCACCTGGTGATGGATTGTGATGAAAAGGGTCGTAGGCCTCTTCAGCTTCAATCATGCGCACTTAAGAGGAGATCCTTTCCTGGTGGTGGTGATCAGCCCTTAAATGGTGCTTGGAAGACGTGGAGCCAGGCTCCACCACTTCCAATCACTCAGGTATATCATGTCCACATCTGCCCCCATGGCTGATTCGGTGCTCACCTCAGGTGACCAATCAGTGGTTCAGGCCGTGATTCAGCAGTTCCCATAGAGTTAGGGTATGGTTAGGGTGATTGTTAGGGTTAGGGCTATGTTAGGGTTTGGTTTGGTTTAGAGTTAGGCTTAGGGTTGGTATTACTGTTAGGTTTAGCTTTGTGTTAGTGTTAGGGTTAAAGCTAGGGTTAGGGTAGGGTTAGTGTTAGGATTAGCGTTAGGGTTAGTGTTAGGTTTAAAGATTTAATTTCATAGTATGTTTTAGGGTAATTTTTAGGTAATTGGATAGGGTTAGGTGTATGGTTGCATTTAGGGTTGGGGTAAGTGTTAGTGTTAGGGTTAGTGTTGGGTTAGGGTTAGGGTTTGAATTAGGGTTAGGGTTAGTGTTGTTTGGATTAGGGTTTGGTTTAGGTTTAGCGTTAGTGTTTGGGTCTGGGTTAAGGTCAGGGTTAGGGTTTGGGTTAGTGTTAGTGTTAGGGTTAGCTTTTGGGTTAGGTTTAGGGTTAAGGTTACGGTTGGAGTTACGTTTCGGTTTTAGGTGTTGTTGTTGGACTTGGGGTTGTTGTTGGGTTTGGGGCTGGGGTTGGGGTAGGTTTTAGTGTTACATTAGGATTTGTTTTAGATTTAAGGTTACTGTTAGGGCTAGAGTTATGTTTAGCACTGAAACACTGGAAAACACTGAGAAACACTGACACATCTGTCTCGAGTCGGTTTGATTAACAAATACTGCACTGATTTTTATCACAATCCCCCCTTTTCTTTTTTCTCATTTTGTTCATCAAACCATATCACTGCATTTTGAGGTAAAATATGATATTTTCCTTTCAATTGTTCCAGCAGTTTTACATTGCTGCAATTATCTTATTCAGTATTGTTGGTGTACTCATTTTCTAGAATGAATATTTCCAAGTTCTTTCTTAGCCCCCCTCTTTTCTCCTCCTTTTTTTTTTGATTTTATATATATATATATATATATTTTTTTTTTTTTCCATAACCAATCTGAATTAAGTGAGAATGTTCTGAATCCAGTAAGCACTTACAATCTGAATTCAGTGAGCACTTTCAGTATGGCTTCTTGAGGCCTTCTAGATTAGGAGACAAAGGTCAAGGTGATTTCACCTCGGAGGTCATCCTCATAGCCCCACCGCTGTATGCCTCTGCCTCCCTCGCCTACTCTTTTGCTTAGAGCAGCGGGGTGTATGATCTTCTCGGCAGCAGTCGTATTCTTCAAGGGAACCTCCTTTTTCCTTGCCTTATAAGTCTCCCCATTCTCTATCTATAATTCCTTTTTAAATTTTAGCCTCTTGATTGCTCACAAAACTATCTCCCAATTATCTTAAAAGGTATTCATAGGAAGAGTGAGTTCACCAATATTCGTCATATACAATGCACAATACATATACAATATGCATATAAAGCATGCGATGAAATGACTGAGTTGTCTTATCTGTTAAAGGAAAAACAACAGTTTTACATTTTTCTTACAGTGATTTTTAGATCATCCAAAGTCTTGGACACCTTCCACTGGGGTTCTGTGTCATGGATGGATCCTTTCACTCGGCTCGCATGGGTCCATCCATGCTCAGCTGTCTGGATCGCTGTTTCTGTTGTTAATAAAACAAGAAAAGGTTCCTCCCATCGAGGAGTTAGAGACGACTCTTTCCATATTTTAATTAAAACCTTATTTCCTGGACTGATTTGGTGTATTGCCATATCTAGTGGGGGCCGTTGTACCACCAGACTTTTCTTTCTCTTATGTAGTAAAGCTTTTAGCCTCTCTTTTTTTTTTTTTTTTTTTTCAGGGGCTATCAGCTTGTATTTCCTTTAGGATCAATAAGGCCGCTAAATTATTTCTCCTTATTTGATTCAACATGTACTACTGCGATTTTCTCTGGTTCTTTTATTGCCCTTAGTTTGTCTTATTAAAGATTTGTGAATTAACCTTTTCCCATGTGAGTTTACTGATCCTCTTTCCTCCCATATTTTCCAAAGGTATGGACTACCCCATACACATATATGCAATCTGTATAGATGGTTCCAATTTTCCTTTTAACGTCTGTAGGGCTCTAAGGACTGCATATAATTCACAGCTCTGCGCTGACCACAAAATCCTTAGTTCAGTGAAGGCCTTTTATCCCTCATTTCTCTGATGTTTTTTCCTTTTCTCTTTGTGTGACATGTCTGGCCCAACAGATAAGCCAGCAGCGGATGTCGCCTTCATTGCCATGCAGGAGCATTGTCTTTGTGGTGGTCAGCTTCTCCAAGCGGTACCCCCACGGAAAAGACTATTTGCACCTATTTCTGCTTATCTTTACAACCATAAGCAGAGACAATGGCACCATTACACCCATCCAGATAACCGGCAGTTATCAGTCAGGGTCTTGTCACCAGAAAATGCCTTACGAAGCAAACTTCGAGACAAAGGAAAACAGTTTCTGTCTTTTACACTTACTACTATAATTCTCGATCCACTGCCGACAATATCCCAGCGACCCTAAGATCTGCCTCACCTGCCTCTTACTTCTTGGGGCCTTTAAAGATAAAATCCCATTTACTCGTTCTGGATCTAATTTCTTATTCCCCTTGCTTAACCAATGTCCCAGATATCTCACTTCCTCTTCTGTAAATTGTAACTAAATTGGCCTTTGAAACTTTCAACCCTTTTGAACCTAAGAAATTTAATAGTTTAATGCTCTCCTGTCTAACCGCCTCCTCATCTGTTCCAGCTAATAGTAAGTCATCTACGTATTGTGCTAAGGTCACCTGTGGGTTTGATTCGTAAGTTTTTAACACCTGCTCAACAGCTTGCCCAAACAAGTTAGGGGCTTCTGTGAATCCCTGTGGAAGCACTGTCCATCTAAGTTGTTGTTTTCTATAGGGGTTTGGATCTTCCCACTCAAAGGCGAAGTAATCTCTACATTCTATCTTCAGGGGGCAGGTCCAAAAAGCATCTTTTAGATCAATCACACTATACCATTTAAATTCTGGTTTTAATTGACTAAGCGGGGTATAGGGGTTTGCCACTACTGGGAAACGGGTTATTGTTCTCTTGTTAATTTCTCTTAAATCAAGGACCAATCTGTATGTGCCATCAGGTTTCTTTACAGGGAGTATAGGAGTATTATAGGAAGACATACAGGGTTCTAATAGCCCTTTAGATATTAATCTCTCAATTTCAGGTTGTAGCCCTAATTTACCTTCCTGTGAAATGGGGTATTGTTTTATCCTAACCGGGATCTCTTGTTCCTTTATAGTCACTTCAGACGGTTCTATGTCTAATTTCCCTACGGATTCTGGAGTATACCAAACTTCTGGGTTAATTCTAGCCTCATCTTCTATCGTTAGAGTACATAGATTAACAATTAATTCTCTATCTTTTACTTCCAAATTTATTCTTAACTCCACAATTAAATCTCTCCCTAGCAAATTATATTCTGCTTCAGGTACCAATAAAAAGACCCAATTCCATAGGTGCTAGGTAATTCTATTTCTACCTGCTTTAAACAGGTACCATAAAAGGTTCCCTTTTGCTCCAATTACTAGTAGCTTTTCCGAGGATACAGAACATCCTCGAGGTAAATATTGAACAGTCAATCTTTCTGCGTCTGACAAAAATTCCACTTCCTGACTCTGAGGACCCAATTTCAATTTCGTCACGGGCTCTTTTCTTTCCCGGGTCCCCAGCACATAAAACCCCTTACCCCCTCAGTCCTTCTTAAACATTCTCTCATCCTGAATTCTCTTTCTACAGTCTTTTTTCACGTGTCCCTTTTTCTGACAGTAGAAGCATTCTACTGTCCTTATATCTCTGGGTCTCATCTGGTTAGGTTAAAGCGCGTTCTGTGCCCGAGGAATATTCTCTCTTTTCCTTTTACCACGGCTATCAGAATTTTTTTGCATGCTTCTTCTGAGTCTCCTCCTCTCTCTGTACGTATACTTTCTGAGCCTCTCTTAGTAATTCATCTAATTCTCTCTGCTGCCAATCCCCCAATTTCTCTAGTTTCCTTTGAATATTCAGGACCTAGCTACAAACTGCGTTTTCAGGAGAACTTGCCCCAGGGGGGTAGCAGGATCTAATCCTGAATATAACTAACTTTTTGGGTAGTCTCTCTAACCACTCAGTAGGAGTTTCATCTTTTTTTTTACTCGCTAGAAGCCTTATCAACATTCTGTCACCGAAGGACAGATTCTCTATTCTCTTGAATAATAATAACTCGCAAATCTGCTGTGTGAGTGATGTTCCTGGTTCTGACTATCCCAATTGGGCCGCTGTAAAGGCCACTTTATATCTGCTCCTGGACCAGCCTGGTGTTGTTAATCCCAAACTCGCATACCTGCCTTCCTGATCACATCCCTCTTCTGCACTAAATAGTATGCCCAAAATTGCCTTTATTTCATCTCAGGTATAAAGAGTGGGACCTAAAAATCGATCTAGCCTCTCGGAGACCCCTAAAGGATCCTTTACCAAATTCCCCATTTCCTTTTACTGGTATTTCTCTTAAAGGGAGAAGGTTTCTTCCTTGACCCCTCTCCTGCCTAGTTTGCCTTCTAGTGATCCTTTTCCTAGGGAGGTCTACGGGTTCAGGTTCATCTCCTGAGTCAGATTCAGCTTGCTCCGGAAGAGTCGCTGGATTCTGTTCATGGGGAGCATAAAGGGGGGGGGGGGGGGGGAGAGAGATAGTGTATCATTCACATAAGTATTTAGAGCCTGGTAGATTTGATCCTCAAAGGACCCAAATACTGGTCAGAACAGCTGATCTGCCCCTATCTGCTTTCCTCCTCATATCCCTATACAATAATATACCATTTTACCTTACTCTTTCCTCGTCTAGAGGGAGAATCGCCCCAGTGGTTTAACATAAACCTAGGGAACTTTCTAGTGGTATGCCTGGTAGCTTCACCTGCAAGCCACCCATGGGTTCAGAGGGCTTACTCTGCCTCTGTCCCATCTTCCGGAGCACTCACACACACACACTTGCACCCCTCGGTCGTGACCCACGCCTTCGCGGGCAATGGGAACTGCACTACTAGGGGGTCCACACTCGCTTCGCCCCTACGGGACGTCTCAGTCAGGCGTGCTCCGGGATACCCACCCCAACTGAACGGCTTCACGCAAATACTTACTCAATCCTGAGTCTTCCTTTGGTCTTTGTGAACAAAAATTATGGGGTACTGCAGTTTCTTTCACTCGCTTACCGAATTTAGAGTTAGGAGCTATAGGTCTCTGCACAGGAATTACCAGGCCCAGGGGCCATCCGAAGACGGGGCGCCCCCCCTGGAATGGGAATTCCACAGCAGAGTCACCTGGATCCGAGACACGGCACCAAATTGTTAAGGCGTGAAGAACAATAAACACTAATCGTTACCAACAGTAAAAGATTTATTGAGCAAGCAATAAACAAGCAAGAAACAGCGCTGTGAGGCCGGGAGTCTCTGCTCCACCAGAGGTGCGCAATGGGGGCCTCCTGATCTCACTTGCATTCGTTTTTATCTTTCACTTCCTGGGCTGCGCTGGCTGTTATGTGGGGGTCGTTCTCTGCCACCTGGTGATGGATTGAGATGAAAAGGGCCGTAGGCCTCTTCAGCTTCGATCATGCACACTTAAGAGGAGATTTTCACTTATTTTTCTTTTTTCGGTTTCTTAGAAGGTCACTGCTGTCTGTTGTTCATTGTCCAGTTGTTAGAACTAAGCGCCGTGGCTCCAATTTGCACAAATTCCAAAGTTCTTAGACAAAACATTTATACATCTATTTTGAGACTTCTACAAACTACATAGTTTTCAGAAAGCAAAACACTGAAAAACACTGACACTTCTGTCTCAAGTCGGTTTCATTAACAAATACAGCACTCATTTTTATCACAAGGATGATAAGGCACGCAGAGGACTCCACGTGGGAGGGATCCCCAAGAAGAGATCCTTTCCTGGCGGTGGTCAGCACTTACATGGGGTTTGGGAGAGGTGGAGCCAGGCTCCCCCCCTTCCAGTCACACAGGTATATCACCTCCACTTGTGCCCCCATGGCTGACTTGGTGCTCACCTCAGATGACCAGTGTTTCAGGCCGTGATTGAGCAGTTCCCATACAGTTAGGGTAGGGTAAGGGTTATTGTTATTGTAAGGCTTAGGGTTACGTTTAGGGTTAGGTTTGGGGTTAGGGTTTCGGTTGGGGTTACAGTTAGGGTTATGTTAGGGTTAAGGTTAGGGTTAGGTTTGTGGTTAGGGTTAGTATTAGGATTAGTGTTAGGTTTAAAGATTTAGTTTTGCAGTAAGATTTAGGGTAAGTTTTGGTTATTGGAAAGGGTTAGGTGTAAGATTGAATTTAGGGTAAGGGTTAGGGTAAGTGTTAGTGTTACGGTAAGGGCAAGGGTTAGGGCAAGGAATAGGGTTAAAGATTTAGTCTTAAAGTAAGTGTTAAAGAAGGATTTAGGTAATTTCAGCGGGTTAGGTGAAGACTGGCTTTAGTAATAGGGTTATGCTTAGATTTTGGATTAGTGTTAGGGTAAAGTTTTGGCTTAGGTTTTGGGTAAAGATTAGGGTTGGGGTTAGGGTTAGGGTTAAGGTATAGTTCTAGGGTTAGGCTAAGATTTAGGGTTAGGTTTAAGGATAAGTTTAAATATTTAGTTTTACAGTAAGTGTTAGGGTATGTTTTAGCTTATTGGATAGGGTTAGGTGTATGATTGGATTGAGGGTTTGGTTTAGGATTTGTGTAAGCTTTAGAATTAGTGTTAGGCTAGAGTAAGGGTTCAGGTTAAAGATTTAGTCTTAGAGTAAGTGTTAGGGAAGGATTTAGTTATTTCATAGGGTTAGGTGAAGATTGGCTTTAGTAATAATATTATGTTCAGATTTTTGGATTAGTCTTAGGTTAAGGTTTTGTCTTAGGTTTAAGGTTAGGGTTAGATTTACGGTGAGTTTTAAGGTTTAGTTTACGGTTAGGATTAGGTTTAGGTTTAGGGTTACGGAGAGGGTTAGGGTTTAGGTGAGGGGGAGGGCAAACTTTGAGTTCGGTTTGGGTTTGGGATAGGGTTAGGGATTGGGTTACTGTTAGGTTTAGGGTAGGGATAGGGTTGGGGTTAGGGTTAGGTTAAGGGTTAAGTTTAGGGTTTGGGTTTGTGTTAGAGTTAAGGTTATGATAGGGTTAGGGTTAAGGTTAGGTTTAGATTTAGAGTTAGGGTTAGTGTTAGGTTTATAGATTTAGATTTATAGTAATTGTTAGGGTTAGGGCTTGAGTTAGTGTTAGGCTTAGTGTTTAGGCTTAGGGTGCAGACCACGTTTGGGGTTAGCGTTAGTGATAGGGTTTAGGTAAAGTGTTAGGGCTAGGCTAAGACAGAGAGTTAGTATGAAGGTGAGTGTTAGGGTTTGGTTTAAGATTAAGTTTAAATATTTAGTTCTACAGTAAGTGTTAGGGTATGTTTTAGGTTATTGGATAGGGTTAGGTGTATGATTGGATTTAGGTTAAGGGTTAGGCTTTGTCTTAGCTTTAGAATTACTGTTAGGCTAGAGTAAGGGTTCAGGTTAAAGATTTAGTCTTTCATTAAGTGTTAGGGAAGGATTTATTTAATCTCAGCGGGTTTGGTGAAGACTGGCTTTGATAATAGTGTTACGTTCAGATTTTGTATTAAGGTAAGTTTTTGGCTTAGGGTTAGTGTTGGGTACAGATTAGGGTTGGGGTTAGTGTTAGGGTTAGGGTGAAGGTATAGAGTTAGGGTTAGGCTAAGATTTAGGGTTAGGTTTAAGGATTAGGTTTAAATATAAGGGTTAGGTTTAAATATTTATAAAGGGTTAGGTTTAAATATAAATAAATAAGGGTTAGGTTTAAATATTTAGTTTTACAGTAAGTATTAGGGAATGTGTTAGGTTATTGGATTGGCTTAGGTGTATGATTGGATTTAGGGTTTGTTTTAGGGTTTGTGTTAGATTTAGGATTAGTGTTAGGGTTAGAGTAAGTGTTAGGGTTAAAGTTTTAGTCTCACAGTAAGAGTTAGGGAAGGATTTAGGTTATTACATAGGGTTAGGTGGAGATTGGCTATAGTAATAAGGTTATGTTTAGATTTTGGAATAGTCTTAGGTTAAGGTTTAGGCTTAGGTTTAAGGTTTGGTTTAGGGTTGCGGTTTGGATTAGGGTTACGGTTAGTGTTAAGGTTTATTTTAGGGTTAGGGTAGTGTTCGGATTAGGTTTAGGTTTAGAATCACGGTTAGGGTTGGGTTTTATCTTAGGTTTAGAGCTTGAGATAGGCTTAGGGCTTGAGTTGGGTTAGAATTAGGGTGAAGATTAAGTTTTGGGTTCGGTTTGGTTTTGGGATAGGGTTAGGTATAGGGTTTGGTTTACTGTTAGGGTTAGGGTAGTGTTAGGGTGTTAGGGTTAAGTTTAGGGATAAGGTTAGGGTTAGTGTTATTTTTAGCCTTAAGGTTAGTTTAGGGTTAGAGTTAAGGTTAGGTTTAGAGTTAGGGTAAGGTTTAGTGTTAGGTTTCTAGATTAAGATTTATAGCAATTGTTAGGTTTAGGTTAGGGATTGAGTTATGGTTAGGGTTAGTGTGGGGTAAATAACTCCCAAGGATGTTACTTCACAAAGAAATAGTATAGATGAAGGTATATTTTTTTGTTGTTCTATATAGATAGTATACAAATAATACGAAAGAGAGGATGGCTCACCATCAGTATGATAAGGCTCGCAGGGGACTCCACGTGGGAGGGATCTCTGAGATGTTTACGGTTAGGGTAGGGTTAGGGTAGGGTTAGGGTTAGCTTAGGGGTTAGGATTAGTGTTAGGATTCTTGTTAGGGTTAGTGTTAGTTTTAGAGATTTAGTTTTAAAGTAAGTTTTATGTTATTGTATAGGGTTGGGTGTACAATTGGATTTAGTGTTAAGGTTAGGGTAAGTGTTAGCGTTAGGGTAAGCGTTAGGGTTAAAGAATTAGTCTTAGAGTAAGTGTTAGGGAAGGATTTAGGTAATTTTAGCGGCTTCGGTGAAGATTGGCTTTAGTAATAATTTTATGTTTTTAATTTGGATTTGTGTTGGGGTAAGATTTTGGCTTAGGTTTAGGGTTAGGGTAAGGATTAGGGTTGGGGTTAGCGTTAGGGTTAGGGTTAGTGATGGGTTGGGGTTAGTGTTTGTGTTGTTTGGATTAAGGTTTGGTTTAGGTTTTGCATTAGTGTTTGGGTCAGGGTCAGTGTTTGGGTTAGTGTTAGGTTTAGAGTTAGTGTTAGGTTCAGGGTTAATGTTAGGGTTAGGTTTAGGGTTAGGTGTAGGGATAGGGTTTGATATAGGCTTAGGGTAGGAATAGGGGTAGGTTTAGGCTTAGGGTATAGGTGAGGGTTAAGTTTAGGGTGTGGGTTAGGTTTATGGTTAGGGGTTAGGTGTTGTTGGTGTTGGGTTTGGGGATGGGGTAGCAGTTGGAGTTGGGTTAGGTTTAGGGTAGTGTTTGAGTTTGGGTTACTTTTTGAATTAGGGTCAGGGTATGGGTTTGGTTTAGGGTTAGGGTTAGGGTTTTGGGTTAGCGTTAAGTTTAGGGTAAGGGTAAGGCTTAGGGTTTAGGGTTAGGGTGAAGACTACTTTTGGGGTTAGCGTTAGTGTTAAGGTTAAGGTATAGGGTTAGGGTAAGGCTAAGATTTAGGGTTAGAGTGAGGGTGAGGGTTAGGTTTAGGTTTAAGTTTAAATATTTAGTTCTACAGTAAGTGTTAGGGTATGTTTAAGGTTATCGGATAGGGTTAGGTGTATGATTGGATTTAGGGTTTGGTTTAGGGTTTGTGTTAGCTTTAGAATTACTGTTAGGCTAGAGTAAGGGTTCAGGTTAAAGATTTAGTCTTTCATTAAATGTTAGGGAAGGATTTAGTTAATTTCAGCGGGTTTGGTGAGGACTGGCTTTGATGATAGTGTTATGTTCAGATTTTGTATTAAGGTAAGTTTTTGGCTCAGGGTTAGTGTTTGGGTACAGATTAGGGTTGGGGTTAGTGTTAGGGTTAGGGTGAAGGTATAGAGTTAGAGTTAGGCTATGGTTTAGGGTTTGGTTTAAGGAGAAGTATAAATATTTAGTTTTACAGTAAGTATTAGGGAATGTGTTAGGTTATTGGATTGGCTTAGGTGTATGGATTTAGGGTTTGGTTTAGGGTTTGTGTTAGATTTAGGATTAGTGTTAGGGTTAGAGTAAGTGTTAGGGTTAAAGTTTTATTCTCACAGTAAGTGTTAGGGAAGGATTTAGGTTATTACATAGGGTTAGGTGGAGATTAGCTATAGTAATAAGGTTATGTTTAGATTTTGTTATACTGTTGCGGTCAGCGTTAGTGTTAAGGAAATCACTCTTATGTTGAAGTCAGACAGCAGCAGGCTACGTTTTAAAGCCGCTCTTCAGTGCATGGCAGTAGGCTGATTCGCGTCTTTCTTCAGCGGCTCAAGCAGCAGAAACCGCGGTTGATGCGTTTCAAGCGGAATCTGCTGTGACGAGCGATTCGAGTGTGAAGTTCGTTTTCGGCTCAGTTTCGTACGGACACATCTGAGATTCTCCGGTGATGAAGTTTGTTGGAAAATATTCGATCCTGTTGGACAGACATCAGAATCTGCGAGAGGAGCAAGCTTCACTCAAATTTCGCGTGTACCTTGCTAAGATCAGAAGAGCATACAATTTTGGGAAAGGAATCAGTAATGTTCGTGAGATTGAATAATAAATGGGGACAGACGATGATTCAGTGTTGAAAGTAAAGGACATCAATAAATTTCAGAAAAAAAGTATGAGTACGTGGATGGAAACGATCGTCTGATGCAGACATACATTGTCGACGGTAGGAGAGTAGAAAGGGAACAGAATCTTTCCCCCACACTAACATCGGGGTCCTCCACATCTACATCGACAACGCCAGGAACGGATTCTGTCATAAGGGTAATTACTGATATGTTGGAATCAGACCGCAGCAGGCTGCCGGTTAAAGCCGCTCTTCATCGCACGGCAGCAGGCTGATTCGCGTCTTTCTTCAACGGCTCAAGCAGCAGAAACCGCGGTTGATGCGTTTCAAGCGGAATCTGCAGTTACGAGCGATTTGGGTGTAACGTTTGTCAGATTCGGCTCAGTTTCGTACGGAAACATCTGCGATTCTCCGGTGATGAAGTTTGTTGGAAAATATTCGATCCGGTGGGACAGACATCATAATCTGCGAGAGGAGCCAGCTTCACTCAAATTTCGAGTGTACATTTCTAAAATCGGTAGAGCATACAATTATGGGAAAGGAAACAGTAATGTTCGTGTGATTAAATAATAAACGGGGAAAGACGATAATTCAGATTTGAAAGAAAAAGACATCAAAAAGTTTTTGAAATGAAGTATGTATACGTGGAACGGAAAGGATCGTCTGATGCAGACATACATTGCCGTCGGTAGGAGAGCAGAAAGGCAACAGAATCTTTCCCCCACACTAACATCGGGGTCCTCCCTATCTTTACCGACAACGCCAGGAACGGATTCTGTAATAAGGGTAATCACTGATATGTTCAAAAAAGACCGCAGCAGGCTGCTGTTTAAAGCCGCTCTTCAGTGCATGGCAGCAGGCTGAGTCGCGTCTTTCTTCAGCGGCTCAAGCAGCAGAAACCGCGGTTGATGCGTTTCAAGCGGAATCTGCTGTGACGAGCGATTCGAGTGTGACGTTCGTTGCCGATTCGGCTCAGTTTCGTACGGGCTCATCTGCGATGCTCCGGTGATGAAGTTTGTTGGAAAATATTTAGCCTGGTTCGGCAGATTGGTGTCTGCGAGAATGACTGGAATCTGTGAGAGGAACAAGCATCACCCAAATTTCGCGTGTACATTGCTAAGATCAGAAGAGCATACAATTTTGAGTGAGGAATCAGTAACGCCCTTGTTTGCGAAATGGAAACGGCACTGACAAAGTTTCACAAAGAAAAAGACATCAAAAAGTTTCTGAAATAAAGTATGAAAACGTAGACGGAGATGAACGTCTGATGCATACATAGATTGCCGACGGTAGCAGAGCAGAAAGGGAACAGAATCTTTCCCCCACACTAACATCGGGGTCCTCCCTATCTTTACCGACAACGCCAGGTACGGATTCTGTAATAAGGGTAATCACTAATATGTTCAAAAAAGACCGCAGCAGGCTGCTGTTTAAAGCCGCTCTTCAGTGCACGGCAGCAGGCTGAGTCGCGTCTTTCTTCAGCGGCTCAAGCAGCAGAAACCGCGGTTGATGCGTTTCAAGCGGAATCTGCTGTGACGAGCGATTCGAGTGTGACGTTCGTTGCCGATTCGGCTCAGTTTCGTACGGGCTCATCTGCGATGCTCCGGTGATGAAGTTTGTTGGAAAATATTTAGCCTGGTTCGGCAGATTGGTGTCTGCGAGAATGACTGGAATCTGTGAGAGGAACAAGCATCACCCAAATTTCGCGTGTACATTGCTAAGATCAGAAGAGCATACAATTTTGAGTGAGGAATCAGTAACGCCCTTGTGTGCGAAATGGAAACGGCACTGACAAAGTTTCACAAAGAAAAAGACATCAAAAAGTTTCTGAAATAAAGTATGAAAACGTAGACGGAGATGAACGTCTGATGCATACATAGATGCCGACGGTAGCAGAGCAGAAAGGGAACAGAATCTTTCCCCCACACTAACATCGGGGTCCTCCCTATCTTTACCGACAACGCCAGGTACGGATTCTGTAATAAGGGTAATCACTGATATGTTCAAAAAAGACCGCAGCAGGCTGCTGTTTAAAGCCGCTCTTCAGTGCATGGCAGCAGGCTGAGTCGCGTCTTTCTTCAGCGGCTCAAGCAGCAGAAACGGCGGTTGATGCGTTTCAAGCGGAATCTGCTGTGACGAGCGATTCGAGTGTGACGTTCGTTGCCGATCCGGCTCAGTTTCGTACGGGCTCATCTGCGATTTACCGGTGATGAAATTTGTTGGAAAATATTCGATCCGGTGGGACAGAAATCAGAATCTGCGAGAGGAGCCAGCTTCACTCAAATTTCGAGTGTACATTTCTAAAATCGGTAGAGCATACAATTTTGGGAAAGGAATCAGTAATGTTCATGTGATTAAAAAATAAACGGGGAAAGACGATAATTCAGATTTGAAAGAAAAAGACATCAAAAAGTTTTTGAAATGAAGTATGTATACGTGGAACGGAAAGGATCGTCTGATGCAGACATACATTGCCGTCGGTAGGAGAGCAGAAAGGGAACAGAATCTTTCCCCCACACTAACATCGGGGTCCTCCCTATCTTTACCGACAACGCCAGGTACGGATTCTGTAATAAGGGTAATCACTGTTATGTTGGAGTCAGACCGCAGCAGGCTGCTGTTTAAAGCCGCTCTTCAGTGCACGGCAGCAGGCTGAGTCGCGTCTTTCTTCAGCGGCTCAAGCAGCAAAAACGGCGGTTGATGCGTTTCAAGCGGAATCTGCTGTGACGAGCGATTCGAGTGTGACGTTCGTTGCCGATACGGCTCAGTTTCGTACGGGCTCATCTTCGACGCTCCGGTGATGAAGTTTGTTGGAAAAAATTCGATCCGCTTCGACAGACACCATAATCTGCGAGTGGGGCCAGCTTCACTCACAATTCGCCTTTACTAACCTTAGAAGAGCATACAATTTTGGGGAAGGAATCAGTAATGTCCGTGTGTATGAAAAGGAAAAATTGAGAGAAGCTGTGTTTCTGATTAATCTAGAAGGTCATCAAGAAATGTTAAGGAAAAACTGTGAAAATGTACTGAAATTAAGTTCTGATGCTATCATTCTTTTCAAGTGCTTGCTGAGCCGGCAGAGAACAGAAAATTCCCCCTCACTAACAAAGGGGGGCCGCCCATCTTTTCTAAAAACAACATGAACGGAGTCTGTTATAAGATTAGGGTCTGTCATAGATAAGTCTGTCATAGATTAGGGTTAGTTTTAGGTTTAGTGTTCCGGTTAATATTAGGTTTGGGGTTAGGTTTTAGGGTTGGGGTAGTGTTTGTTGTTGCTTTTGGGGTTGGTGTTGGAGTTTGGGTTAGGGTTAGGGCTTGTGGTTGTGTTTTGTGGTGAGTAGGGGTAGTGGTAGGAGTAGGGTTAGTTTCGGTTTAGGGTTAGGATTAGGGTTCGAGTTAGGGTTAAAGTAACATTTTAGGGTTAGATTTAGGGTTAAGGTTAGTTGTAGGAGTTAGAGTATAGGTTTGGGGTTGGGATTAGGTTTGGGTTTGATGTTGGGTTAGTGTAAGGGTTATGGTAAGGTTTAGGGTTATAATGTAGGGTTACGGTTAGGTCTTTGGGTTAAGGTTAGGTCTAGGGTTAAGGTTAGGGCTTTGGGGTTAGTGTTGAGGTTGGGGTTAGGGTTAGTGTTTGGTTTTGTTTTAAGGTTATGGTTAGGGTTAGGGTTAGGTTTAGGGTTCGGGTTAGGGTTAGAGTTGGGGTTTTTTTTAGGTTTAGTTTTAGGGTTATGTTTAGGGTATAGGGCTAGGGTTTAGGGTTAGGTTTAGTTTTAGTTTTAGGGTTAGGGCTAGGGTTTAGTTTTAGGGTTAGGTTTAGGGTATAGGGCTAGGGTTTAGGGTTAGGTTTAGTTTTAGTTTTAGGGTTAGGGTTAGGGTTTAGTTTTAGGGTTAGGTTTAGGGTTAGGGTTTAGTTTTAGGGTTAGGTTTAGGGTTAGGGTTTGAGTTTGGTTTTAGGGTTAGGGGTTAGGTTGGGGTTTTGGTAAGGGTTAGGGTTTCGGTTAGGGTAAGGGATAGGGTTTAGGCAGTTGTTTGGGGTTGGGGTTGGTGTTGGTGTTGGGGTTGTTTATAAACGATATGGTTATGGTATAGGTTAGGGTTAGGATTAGGGTTAGGGTGAGGGTTAAGTTTTGGGTTCGGCTTGGGTTTGGGATAGGGTTAGGGTTAGGGTTAGGGTTAAGGTTTAGGGTTTGTGTTAGCGTTAAGGTTAGGTTTAGGGTTAGTGTTAGGTATATAGTTTTAGATTTACAGTAGTTGTTAGGGTTAGGGTTAAGGCTTGACGGTTCTTCACAAAGAAATAATATAGAGGATGGTCTATTTTGAGTAGTTCTATATAGATAGTACACAAATAATACAAAAGAGAAGATGGCACACCTTCAGGATTGCTATAGTTGTGAAGAACAAAACACACCAATCGTTACCAACAGTAAAAGATGTGTTGAGCAAGCAATAAACAAGCAAGAAACAGCGCTGGGCGGCCGGGAGTCTCTCTGCTCCACCAGAGGTGCGCAACGGGGGCCTCCCGATCCCACTTTTTATTTTCTCTTATCTCTACATTCGTGTTTATCTTTCCCTTCCTGGGCTGTGATGGCTGTTAGGTGGGGTCGTTCTCTGCCACCTGGTGATGGATTGTGATGAAAAGGGTCGTAGGCCTCTTCAGCTTCAATCATGCGCACTTAAGAGGAGATCCTTTCCTGGTGGTGGTGATCAGCCCTTAAATGGTGCTTGGAAGACGTGGAGCCAGGCTCCACCACTTCCAATCACTCAGGTATATCATGTCCACATCTGCCCCCATGGCTGACTCGGTGCTCACCTCAGGTGACCAATCAGTGGTTCAGGCCGTGATTCAGCAGTTCCCATAGAGTTAGGGTATGGTTAGGGTGATTGTTAGGGTTAGGGCTATGTTAGGGTTTGGTTTGGTTTAGAGTTAGGCTTAGGGTTGGTATTACTGTTAGGTTTAGCTTTGTGTTAGTGTTAGGGTTAAAGCTAGGGTTAGTGTTAGGATTAGCGTTAGGGTTAGTGTTAGGTTTAAAGATTTAATTTCATAGTATGTTTTAGGGTAATTTTTAGGTAATTGGATAGGGTTAGGTGTATGGTTGCATTTAGGGTTGGGGTAAGTGTTAGTGTTAGGGTTAGTGTTGGGTTAGGGTTAGGGTTTGAATTAGGGTTAGGGTTAGTGTTGTTTGGATTAGGGTTTGGTTTAGGTTTAGCGTTAGTGTTTGGGTCTGGGTTAAGGTCAGGGTTAGGGTTTGGGTTAGTGTTAGTGTTAGGGTTAGCTTTTGGGTTAGGTTTAGGGTTAAGGTTACGGTTGGAGTTACGTTTCGGTTTTAGGTGTTGTTGTTGGACTTGGGGTTGTTGTTGGGTTTGGGGCTGGGGTTGGGGTAGGTTTTAGTGTTACATTAGGATTTGTTTTAGATTTAAGGTTACTGTTAGGGCTAGAGTTATGTTTAGCACTGAAACACTGGAAAACACTGAGAAACACTGACACATCTGTCTCGAGTCGGTTTGATTAACAAATACTGCACTGATTTTTATCACAATCCCCCCTTTTCTTTTTTCTCATTTTGTTCATCAAACCATATCACTGCATTTTGAGGTAAAATATGATATTTTCCTTTCAATTGTTCCAGCAGTTTTACATTGCTGCAATTATCTTATTCAGTATTGTTGGTGTACTCATTTTCTAGAATGAATATTTCCAAGTTCTTTCTTAGCCCCCCTCTTTTCTCCTCCTTTTTTTTTGATTTTATATATATATATATATATATTTTTTTTTTTTTTTTTCCATAACCAATCTGAATTAAGTGAGAATGTTCTGAATCCAGTAAGCACTTACAATCTGAATTCAGTGAGCACTTTCAGTATGGCTTCTTGAGGCCTTCTAGATTAGGAGACAAAGGTCAAGGTGATTTCACCTCGGAGGTCATCCTCATAGCCCCACCGCTGTATGCCTCTGCCTCCCTCGCCTACTCTTTTGCTTAGAGCAGCGGGGTGTATGATCTTCTCGGCAGCAGTCGTATTCTTCAAGGGAACCTCCTTTTTCCTTGCCTTATAAGTCTCCCCATTCTCTATCTATAATTCCTTTTTAAATTTTAGCCTCTTGATTGCTCACAAAACTATCTCCCAATTATCTTAAAAGGTATTCATAGGAAGAGTGAGTTCACCAATATTCGTCATATACAATGCACAATACATATACAATATGCATATAAAGCATGCGATGAAATGACTGAGTTGTCTTATCTGTTAAAGGAAAAACAACAGTTTTACATTTTTCTTACAGTGATTTTTAGATCATCCAAAGTCTTGGACACCTTCCACTGGGGTTCTGTGTCATGGATGGATCCTTTCACTCGGCTCGCATGGGTCCATCCATGCTCAGCTGTCTGGATCGCTGTTTCTGTTGTTAATAAAACAAGAAAAGGTTCCTCCCATCGAGGAGTTAGAGACGACTCTTTCCATATTTTAATTAAAACCTTATTTCCTGGACTGATTTGGTGTATTGCCATATCTAGTGGGGGCCGTTGTACCACCAGACTTTTCTTTCTCTTATGTAGTAAAGCTTTTAGCCTCTCTTTTTTTTTTTTTTTTTTTTTTTTTCAGGGGCTATCAGCTTGTATTTCCTTTAGGATCAATAAGGCCGCTAAATTATTTCTCCTTATTTGATTCAACATGTACTACTGCGATTTTCTCTGGTTCTTTTATTGCCCTTAGTTTGTCTTATTAAAGATTTGTGAATTAACCTTTTCCCATGTGAGTTTACTGATCCTCTTTCCTCCCATATTTTCCAAAGGTATGGACTACCCCATACACATATATGCAATCTGTATAGATGGTTCCAATTTTCCTTTTAACGTCTGTAGGGCTCTAAGGACTGCATATAATTCACAGCTCTGCGCTGACCACAAAATCCTTAGTTCAGTGAAGGCCTTTTATCCCTCATTTCTCTGATGTTTTTTCCTTTTCTCTTTGTGTGACATGTCTGGCCCAACAGATAAGCCAGCAGCGGATGTCGCCTTCATTGCCATGCAGGAGCATTGTCTTTGTGGTGGTCAGCTTCTCCAAGCGGTACCCCCACGGAAAAGACTATTTGCACCTATTTCTGCTTATCTTTACAACCATAAGCAGAGACAATGGCACCATTACACCCATCCAGATAACCGGCAGTTATCAGTCAGGGTCTTGTCACCAGAAAATGCCTTACGAAGCAAACTTCGAGACAAAGGAAAACAGTTTCTGTCTTTTACACTTACTACTATAATTCTCGATCCACTGCCGACAATATCCCAGCGACCCTAAGATCTGCCTCACCTGCCTCTTACTTCTTGGGGCCTTTAAAGATAAAATCCCATTTACTCGTTCTGGATCTAATTTCTTATTCCCCTTGCTTAACCAATGTCCCAGATATCTCACTTCCTCTTCTGTAAATTGTAACTAAATTGGCCTTTGAAACTTTCAACCCTTTTGAACCTAAGAAATTTAATAGTTTAATGCTCTCCTGTCTAACCGCCTCCTCATCTGTTCCAGCTAATAGTAAGTCATCTACGTATTGTGCTAAGGTCACCTGTGGGTTTGATTCGTAAGTTTTTAACACCTGCTCAACAGCTTGCCCAAACAAGTTAGGGGCTTCTGTGAATCCCTGTGGAAGCACTGTCCATCTAAGTTGTTGTTTTCTATAGGGGTTTGGATCTTCCCACTCAAAGGCGAAGTAATCTCTACATTCTATCTTCAGGGGGCAGGTCCAAAAAGCATCTTTTAGATCAATCACACTATACCATTTAAATTCTGGTTTTAATTGACTAAGCGGGGTATAGGGGTTTGCCACTACTGGGAAACGGGTTATTGTTCTCTTGTTAATTTCTCTTAAATCAAGGACCAATCTGTATGTGCCATCAGGTTTCTTTACAGGGAGTATAGGAGTATTATAGGAAGACATACAGGGTTCTAATAGCCCTTTAGATATTAATCTCTCAATTTCAGGTTGTAGCCCTAATTTACCTTCCTGTGAAATGGGGTATTGTTTTATCCTAACCGGGATCTCTTGTTCCTTTATAGTCACTTCAGACGGTTCTATGTCTAATTTCCCTACGGATTCTGGAGTATACCAAACTTCTGGGTTAATTCTAGCCTCATCTTCTATCGTTAGAGTACATAGATTAACAATTAATTCTCTATCTTTTACTTCCAAATTTATTCTTAACTCCACAATTAAATCTCTCCCTAGCAAATTATATTCTGCTTCAGGTACCAATAAAAAGACCCAATTCCATAGGTGCTAGGTAATTCTATTTCTACCTGCTTTAAACAGGTACCATAAAAGGTTCCCTTTTGCTCCAATTACTAGTAGCTTTTCCGAGGATACAGAACATCCTCGAGGTAAATATTGAACAGTCAATCTTTCTGCGTCTGACAAAAATTCCACTTCCTGACTCTGAGGACCCAATTTCAATTTCGTCACGGGCTCTTTTCTTTCCCGGGTCCCCAGCACATAAAACCCCTTACCCCCTCAGTCCTTCTTAAACATTCTCTCATCCTGAATTCTCTTTCTACAGTCTTTTTTCACGTGTCCCTTTTTCTGACAGTAGAAGCATTCTACTGTCCTTATATCTCTGGGTCTCATCTGGTTAGGTTAAAGCGCGTTCTGTGCCCGAGGAATATTCTCTCTTTTCCTTTTACCACGGCTATCAGAATTTTTTTGCTTGCTTCTTCTGAGTCTCCTCCTCTCTCCGTACGTATACTTTCTGAGCCTCTCTTAGTAATTCATCTAATCCTCTCTGCTGCCAATCCCCCAATTTCTCTAGTTTCCTTTGAATATTCAGGACCTAGCTACAAACTGCGTTTTCAGGAGAACTTGCCCCAGGGGGGTAGCAGGATCTAATCCTGAATATAACTAACTTTTTGGGTAGTCTCTCTAACCACTCAGTAGGAGTTTCATCTTTTTTTTTTACTCGCTAGAAGCCTTATCAACATTCTGTCACCGAAGGACAGATTCTCTATTCTCTTGAATAATAATAACTCGCAAATCTGCTGTGTGAGTGATGTTCCTGGTTCTGACTATCCCAATTGGGCCGCTGTAAAGGCCACTTTATATCTGCTCCTGGACCAGCCTGGTGTTGTTAATCCCAAACTCGCATACCTGCCTTCCTGATCACATCCCTCTTCTGCACTAAATAGTATGCCCAAAATTGCCTTTATTTCATCTCAGGTATAAAGAGTGGGACCTAAAAATCGATCTAGCCTCTCGGAGACCCCTAAAGGATCCTTTACCAAATTCCCCATTTCCTTTTACTGGTATTTCTCTTAAAGGGAGAAGGTTTCTTCCTTGACCCCTCTCCTGCCTAGTTTGCCTTCTAGTGATCCTTTTCCTAGGGAGGTCTACGGGTTCAGGTTCATCTCCTGAGTCAGATTCAGCTTGCTCCGGAAGAGTCGCTGGATTCTGTTCATGGGGAGCATAAAGGGGGGGGGGGGGGGAGAGAGATAGTGTATCATTCACATAAGTATTTAGAGCCTGGTAGATTTGATCCTCAAAGGACCCAAATACTGGTCAGAACAGCTGATCTGCCCCTATCTGCTTTCCTCCTCATATCCCTATACAATAATATACCATTTTACCTTACTCTTTCCTCGTCTAGAGGGAGAATCGCCCCAGTGGTTTAACATAAACCTAGGGAACTTTCTAGTGGTATGCCTGGTAGCTTCACCTGCAAGCCACCCATGGGTTCAGAGGGCTTACTCTGCCTCTGTCCCATCTTCCGGAGCACTCACACACACACACTTGCACCCCTCGGTCGTGACCCACGCCTTCGCGGGCAATGGGAACTGCACTACTAGGGGGTCCACACTCGCTTCGCCCCTACGGGACGTCTCAGTCAGGCGTGCTCCGGGATACCCACCCCAACTGAACGGCTTCACGCAAATACTTACTCAATCCTGAGTCTTCCTTTGGTCTTTGTGAACAAAAATTATGGGGTACTGCAGTTTCTTTCACTCGCTTACCGAATTTAGAGTTAGGAGCTATAGGTCTCTGCACAGGAATTACCAGGCCCAGGGGCCATCCGAAGACGGGGCGCCCCCCCTGGAATGGGAATTCCACAGCAGAGTCACCTGGATCCGAGACACGGCACCAAATTGTTAAGGCGTGAAGAACAATAAACACTAATCGTTACCAACAGTAAAAGATTTATTGAGCAAGCAATAAACAAGCAAGAAACAGCGCTGTGAGGCCGGGAGTCTCTGCTCCACCAGAGGTGCGCAATGGGGGCCTCCTGATCTCACTTGCATTCGTTTTTATCTTTCACTTCCTGGGCTGCGCTGGCTGTTATGTGGGGGTCGTTCTCTGCCACCTGGTGATGGATTGAGATGAAAAGGGCCGTAGGCCTCTTCAGCTTCGATCATGCACACTTAAGAGGAGATTTTCACTTATTTTTCTTTTTTCGGTTTCTTAGAAGGTCACTGCTGTCTGTTGTTCATTGTCCAGTTGTTAGAACTAAGCGCCGTGGCTCCAATTTGCACAAATTCCAAAGTTCTTAGACAAAACATTTATACATCTATTTTGAGACTTCTACAAACTACATAGTTTTCAGAAAGCAAAACACTGAAAAACACTGACACTTCTGTCTCAAGTCGGTTTCATTAACAAATACAGCACTCATTTTTATCACAAGGATGATAAGGCACGCAGAGGACTCCACGTGGGAGGGATCCCCAAGAAGAGATCCTTTCCTGGCGGTGGTCAGCACTTACATGGGGTTTGGGAGAGGTGGAGCCAGGCTCCCCCCCTTCCAGTCACACAGGTATATCACCTCCACTTGTGCCCCCATGGCTGACTTGGTGCTCACCTCAGATGACCAGTGTTTCAGGCCGTGATTGAGCAGTTCCCATACAGTTAGGGTAGGGTAAGGGTTATTGTTATTGTAAGGCTTAGGGTTACGTTTAGGGTTAGGTTTGGGGTTAGGGTTTCGGTTGGGGTTACAGTTAGGGTTATGTTAGGGTTAAGGTTAGGGTTAGGTTTGTGGTTAGGGTTAGTATTAGGATTAGTGTTAGGTTTAAAGATTTAGTTTTGCAGTAAGATTTAGGGTAAGTTTTGGTTATTGGAAAGGGTTAGGTGTAAGATTGAATTTAGGGTAAGGGTTAGGGTAAGTGTTAGTGTTACGGTAAGGGCAAGGGTTAGGGCAAGGAATAGGGTTAAAGATTTAGTCTTAAAGTAAGTGTTAAAGAAGGATTTAGGTAATTTCAGCGGGTTAGGTGAAGACTGGCTTTAGTAATAGGGTTATGCTTAGATTTTGGATTAGTGTTAGGGTAAAGTTTTGGCTTAGGTTTTGGGTAAAGATTAGGGTTGGGGTTAGGGTTAGGGTTAAGGTATAGTTCTAGGGTTAGGCTAAGATTTAGGGTTAGGTTTAAGGATAAGTTTAAATATTTAGTTTTACAGTAAGTGTTAGGGTATGTTTTAGCTTATTGGATAGGGTTAGGTGTATGATTGGATTGAGGGTTTGGTTTAGGATTTGTGTAAGCTTTAGAATTAGTGTTAGGCTAGAGTAAGGGTTCAGGTTAAAGATTTAGTCTTAGAGTAAGTGTTAGGGAAGGATTTAGTTATTTCATAGGGTTAGGTGAAGATTGGCTTTAGTAATAATATTATGTTCAGATTTTTGGATTAGTCTTAGGTTAAGGTTTTGTCTTAGGTTTAAGGTTAGGGTTAGATTTACGGTGAGTTTTAAGGTTTAGTTTACGGTTAGGATTAGGTTTAGGTTTAGGGTTACGGAGAGGGTTAGGGTTTAGGTGAGGGGGAGGGCAAACTTTGAGTTCGGTTTGGGTTTGGGATAGGGTTAGGGATTGGGTTACTGTTAGGTTTAGGGTAGGGATAGGGTTGGGGTTAGGGTTAGGTTAAGGGTTAAGTTTAGGGTTTGGGTTTGTGTTAGAGTTAAGGTTATGATAGGGTTAGGGTTAAGGTTAGGTTTAGATTTAGAGTTAGGGTTAGTGTTAGGTTTATAGATTTAGATTTATAGTAATTGTTAGGGTTAGGGCTTGAGTTAGTGTTAGGCTTAGTGTTTAGGCTTAGGGTGCAGACCACGTTTGGGGTTAGCGTTAGTGATAGGGTTTAGGTAAAGTGTTAGGGCTAGGCTAAGACAGAGAGTTAGTATGAAGGTGAGTGTTAGGGTTTGGTTTAAGATTAAGTTTAAATATTTAGTTCTACAGTAAGTGTTAGGGTATGTTTTAGGTTATTGGATAGGGTTAGGTGTATGATTGGATTTAGGTTAAGGGTTAGGCTTTGTCTTAGCTTTAGAATTACTGTTAGGCTAGAGTAAGGGTTCAGGTTAAAGATTTAGTCTTTCATTAAGTGTTAGGGAAGGATTTATTTAATCTCAGCGGGTTTGGTGAAGACTGGCTTTGATAATAGTGTTACGTTCAGATTTTGTATTAAGGTAAGTTTTTGGCTTAGGGTTAGTGTTGGGTACAGATTAGGGTTGGGGTTAGTGTTAGGGTTAGGGTGAAGGTATAGAGTTAGGGTTAGGCTAAGATTTAGGGTTAGGTTTAAGGATTAGGTTTAAATATAAGGGTTAGGTTTAAATATTTATAAAGGGTTAGGTTTAAATATAAATAAATAAGGGTTAGGTTTAAATATTTAGTTTTACAGTAAGTATTAGGGAATGTGTTAGGTTATTGGATTGGCTTAGGTGTATGATTGGATTTAGGGTTTGGTTTAGGGTTTGTGTTAGATTTAGGATTAGTGTTAGGGTTAGAGTAAGTGTTAGGGTTAAAGTTTTAGTCTCACAGTAAGAGTTAGGGAAGGATTTAGGTTATTACATAGGGTTAGGTGGAGATTGGCTATAGTAATAAGGTTATGTTTAGATTTTGGAATAGTCTTAGGTTAAGGTTTAGGCTTAGGTTTAAGGTTTGGTTTAGGGTTGCGGTTTGGATTAGGGTTACGGTTAGTGTTAAGGTTTATTTTAGGGTTAGGGTAGTGTTCGGATTAGGTTTAGGTTTAGAATCACGGTTAGGGTTGGGTTTTATCTTAGGTTTAGAGCTTGAGATAGGCTTAGGGCTTGAGTTGGGTTAGAATTAGGGTGAAGATTAAGTTTTGGGTTCGGTTTGGTTTTGGGATAGGGTTAGGTATAGGGTTTGGTTTACTGTTAGGGTTAGGGTAGTGTTAGGGTGTTAGGGTTAAGTTTAGGGATAAGGTTAGGGTTAGTGTTATTTTTAGCCTTAAGGTTAGTTTAGGGTTAGAGTTAAGGTTAGGTTTAGAGTTAGGGTAAGGTTTAGTGTTAGGTTTCTAGATTAAGATTTATAGCAATTGTTAGGTTTAGGTTAGGGATTGAGTTATGGTTAGGGTTAGTGTGGGGTAAATAACTCCCAAGGATGTTACTTCACAAAGAAATAGTATAGATGAAGGTATATTTTTTTGTTGTTCTATATAGATAGTATACAAATAATACGAAAGAGAGGATGGCTCACCATCAGTATGATAAGGCTCGCAGGGGACTCCACGTGGGAGGGATCTCTGAGATGTTTACGGTTAGGGTAGGGTTAGGGTAGGGTTAGGGTTAGCTTAGGGGTTAGGATTAGTGTTAGGATTCTTGTTAGGGTTAGTGTTAGTTTTAGAGATTTAGTTTTAAAGTAAGTTTTATGTTATTGTATAGGGTTGGGTGTACAATTGGATTTAGTGTTAAGGTTAGGGTAAGTGTTAGCGTTAGGGTAAGCGTTAGGGTTAAAGAATTAGTCTTAGAGTAAGTGTTAGGGAAGGATTTAGGTAATTTTAGCGGCTTCGGTGAAGATTGGCTTTAGTAATAATTTTATGTTTTTAATTTGGATTTGTGTTGGGGTAAGATTTTGGCTTAGGTTTAGGGTTAGGGTAAGGATTAGGGTTGGGGTTAGCGTTAGGGTTAGGGTTAGTGATGGGTTGGGGTTAGTGTTTGTGTTGTTTGGATTAAGGTTTGGTTTAGGTTTTGCATTAGTGTTTGGGTCAGGGTCAGTGTTTGGGTTAGTGTTAGGTTTAGAGTTAGTGTTAGGTTCAGGGTTAATGTTAGGGTTAGGTTTAGGGTTAGGTGTAGGGATAGGGTTTGATATAGGCTTAGGGTAGGAATAGGGGTAGGTTTAGGCTTAGGGTATAGGTGAGGGTTAAGTTTAGGGTGTGGGTTAGGTTTATGGTTAGGGGTTAGGTGTTGTTGGTGTTGGGTTTGGGGATGGGGTAGCAGTTGGAGTTGGGTTAGGTTTAGGGTAGTGTTTGAGTTTGGGTTACTTTTTGAATTAGGGTCAGGGTATGGGTTTGGTTTAGGGTTAGGGTTAGGGTTTTGGGTTAGCGTTAAGTTTAGGGTAAGGGTAAGGCTTAGGGTTTAGGGTTAGGGTGAAGACTACTTTTGGGGTTAGCGTTAGTGTTAAGGTTAAGGTATAGGGTTAGGGTAAGGCTAAGATTTAGGGTTAGAGTGAGGGTGAGGGTTAGGTTTAGGTTTAAGTTTAAATATTTAGTTCTACAGTAAGTGTTAGGGTATGTTTAAGGTTATCGGATAGGGTTAGGTGTATGATTGGATTTAGGGTTTGGTTTAGGGTTTGTGTTAGCTTTAGAATTACTGTTAGGCTAGAGTAAGGGTTCAGGTTAAAGATTTAGTCTTTCATTAAATGTTAGGGAAGGATTTAGTTAATTTCAGCGGGTTTGGTGAGGACTGGCTTTGATGATAGTGTTATGTTCAGATTTTGTATTAAGGTAAGTTTTTGGCTCAGGGTTAGTGTTTGGGTACAGATTAGGGTTGGGGTTAGTGTTAGGGTTAGGGTGAAGGTATAGAGTTAGAGTTAGGCTATGGTTTAGGGTTTGGTTTAAGGAGAAGTATAAATATTTAGTTTTACAGTAAGTATTAGGGAATGTGTTAGGTTATTGGATTGGCTTAGGTGTATGGATTTAGGGTTTGGTTTAGGGTTTGTGTTAGATTTAGGATTAGTGTTAGGGTTAGAGTAAGTGTTAGGGTTAAAGTTTTATTCTCACAGTAAGTGTTAGGGAAGGATTTAGGTTATTACATAGGGTTAGGTGGAGATTAGCTATAGTAATAAGGTTATGTTTAGATTTTGTTATACTGTTGCGGTCAGCGTTAGTGTTAAGGAAATCACTCTTATGTTGAAGTCAGACAGCAGCAGGCTACGTTTTAAAGCCGCTCTTCAGTGCATGGCAGTAGGCTGATTCGCGTCTTTCTTCAGCGGCTCAAGCAGCAGAAACCGCGGTTGATGCGTTTCAAGCGGAATCTGCTGTGACGAGCGATTCGAGTGTGAAGTTCGTTTTCGGCTCAGTTTCGTACGGACACATCTGAGATTCTCCGGTGATGAAGTTTGTTGGAAAATATTCGATCCTGTTGGACAGACATCAGAATCTGCGAGAGGAGCAAGCTTCACTCAAATTTCGCGTGTACCTTGCTAAGATCAGAAGAGCATACAATTTTGGGAAAGGAATCAGTAATGTTCGTGAGATTGAATAATAAATGGGGACAGACGATGATTCAGTGTTGAAAGTAAAGGACATCAATAAATTTCAGAAAAAAAGTATGAGTACGTGGATGGAAACGATCGTCTGATGCAGACATACATTGTCGACGGTAGGAGAGTAGAAAGGGAACAGAATCTTTCCCCCACACTAACATCGGGGTCCTCCACATCTACATCGACAACGCCAGGAACGGATTCTGTCATAAGGGTAATTACTGATATGTTGGAATCAGACCGCAGCAGGCTGCCGGTTAAAGCCGCTCTTCATCGCACGGCAGCAGGCTGATTCGCGTCTTTCTTCAACGGCTCAAGCAGCAGAAACCGCGGTTGATGCGTTTCAAGCGGAATCTGCAGTTACGAGCGATTTGGGTGTAACGTTTGTCAGATTCGGCTCAGTTTCGTACGGAAACATCTGCGATTCTCCGGTGATGAAGTTTGTTGGAAAATATTCGATCCGGTGGGACAGACATCATAATCTGCGAGAGGAGCCAGCTTCACTCAAATTTCGAGTGTACATTTCTAAAATCGGTAGAGCATACAATTATGGGAAAGGAAACAGTAATGTTCGTGTGATTAAATAATAAACGGGGAAAGACGATAATTCAGATTTGAAAGAAAAAGACATCAAAAAGTTTTTGAAATGAAGTATGTATACGTGGAACGGAAAGGATCGTCTGATGCAGACATACATTGCCGTCGGTAGGAGAGCAGAAAGGCAACAGAATCTTTCCCCCACACTAACATCGGGGTCCTCCCTATCTTTACCGACAACGCCAGGAACGGATTCTGTAATAAGGGTAATCACTGATATGTTCAAAAAAGACCGCAGCAGGCTGCTGTTTAAAGCCGCTCTTCAGTGCATGGCAGCAGGCTGAGTCGCGTCTTTCTTCAGCGGCTCAAGCAGCAGAAACCGCGGTTGATGCGTTTCAAGCGGAATCTGCTGTGACGAGCGATTCGAGTGTGACGTTCGTTGCCGATTCGGCTCAGTTTCGTACGGGCTCATCTGCGATGCTCCGGTGATGAAGTTTGTTGGAAAATATTTAGCCTGGTTCGGCAGATTGGTGTCTGCGAGAATGACTGGAATCTGTGAGAGGAACAAGCATCACCCAAATTTCGCGTGTACATTGCTAAGATCAGAAGAGCATACAATTTTGAGTGAGGAATCAGTAACGCCCTTGTTTGCGAAATGGAAACGGCACTGACAAAGTTTCACAAAGAAAAAGACATCAAAAAGTTTCTGAAATAAAGTATGAAAACGTAGACGGAGATGAACGTCTGATGCATACATAGATTGCCGACGGTAGCAGAGCAGAAAGGGAACAGAATCTTTCCCCCACACTAACATCGGGGTCCTCCCTATCTTTACCGACAACGCCAGGTACGGATTCTGTAATAAGGGTAATCACTAATATGTTCAAAAAAGACCGCAGCAGGCTGCTGTTTAAAGCCGCTCTTCAGTGCACGGCAGCAGGCTGAGTCGCGTCTTTCTTCAGCGGCTCAAGCAGCAGAAACCGCGGTTGATGCGTTTCAAGCGGAATCTGCTGTGACGAGCGATTCGAGTGTGACGTTCGTTGCCGATTCGGCTCAGTTTCGTACGGGCTCATCTGCGATGCTCCGGTGATGAAGTTTGTTGGAAAATATTTAGCCTGGTTCGGCAGATTGGTGTCTGCGAGAATGACTGGAATCTGTGAGAGGAACAAGCATCACCCAAATTTCGCGTGTACATTGCTAAGATCAGAAGAGCATACAATTTTGAGTGAGGAATCAGTAACGCCCTTGTGTGCGAAATGGAAACGGCACTGACAAAGTTTCACAAAGAAAAAGACATCAAAAAGTTTCTGAAATAAAGTATGAAAACGTAGACGGAGATGAACGTCTGATGCATACATAGATGCCGACGGTAGCAGAGCAGAAAGGGAACAGAATCTTTCCCCCACACTAACATCGGGGTCCTCCCTATCTTTACCGACAACGCCAGGTACGGATTCTGTAATAAGGGTAATCACTGATATGTTCAAAAAAGACCGCAGCAGGCTGCTGTTTAAAGCCGCTCTTCAGTGCATGGCAGCAGGCTGAGTCGCGTCTTTCTTCAGCGGCTCAAGCAGCAGAAACGGCGGTTGATGCGTTTCAAGCGGAATCTGCTGTGACGAGCGATTCGAGTGTGACGTTCGTTGCCGATCCGGCTCAGTTTCGTACGGGCTCATCTGCGATTTACCGGTGATGAAATTTGTTGGAAAATATTCGATCCGGTGGGACAGAAATCAGAATCTGCGAGAGGAGCCAGCTTCACTCAAATTTCGAGTGTACATTTCTAAAATCGGTAGAGCATACAATTTTGGGAAAGGAATCAGTAATGTTCATGTGATTAAAAAATAAACGGGGAAAGACGATAATTCAGATTTGAAAGAAAAAGACATCAAAAAGTTTTTGAAATGAAGTATGTATACGTGGAACGGAAAGGATCGTCTGATGCAGACATACATTGCCGTCGGTAGGAGAGCAGAAAGGGAACAGAATCTTTCCCCCACACTAACATCGGGGTCCTCCCTATCTTTACCGACAACGCCAGGTACGGATTCTGTAATAAGGGTAATCACTGTTATGTTGGAGTCAGACCGCAGCAGGCTGCTGTTTAAAGCCGCTCTTCAGTGCACGGCAGCAGGCTGAGTCGCGTCTTTCTTCAGCGGCTCAAGCAGCAAAAACGGCGGTTGATGCGTTTCAAGCGGAATCTGCTGTGACGAGCGATTCGAGTGTGACGTTCGTTGCCGATACGGCTCAGTTTCGTACGGGCTCATCTTCGACGCTCCGGTGATGAAGTTTGTTGGAAAAAATTCGATCCGCTTCGACAGACACCATAATCTGCGAGTGGGGCCAGCTTCACTCACAATTCGCCTTTACTAACCTTAGAAGAGCATACAATTTTGGGGAAGGAATCAGTAATGTCCGTGTGTATGAAAAGGAAAAATTGAGAGAAGCTGTGTTTCTGATTAATCTAGAAGGTCATCAAGAAATGTTAAGGAAAAACTGTGAAAATGTACTGAAATTAAGTTCTGATGCTATCATTCTTTTCAAGTGCTTGCTGAGCCGGCAGAGAACAGAAAATTCCCCCTCACTAACAAAGGGGGGCCGCCCATCTTTTCTAAAAACAACATGAACGGAGTCTGTTATAAGATTAGGGTCTGTCATAGATAAGTCTGTCATAGATTAGGGTTAGTTTTAGGTTTAGTGTTCCGGTTAATATTAGGTTTGGGGTTAGGTTTTAGGGTTGGGGTAGTGTTTGTTGTTGCTTTTGGGGTTGGTGTTGGAGTTTGGGTTAGGGTTAGGGCTTGTGGTTGTGTTTTGTGGTGAGTAGGGGTAGTGGTAGGAGTAGGGTTAGTTTCGGTTTAGGGTTAGGATTAGGGTTCGAGTTAGGGTTAAAGTAACATTTTAGGGTTAGATTTAGGGTTAAGGTTAGTTGTAGGAGTTAGAGTATAGGTTTGGGGTTGGGATTAGGTTTGGGTTTGATGTTGGGTTAGTGTAAGGGTTATGGTAAGGTTTAGGGTTATAATGTAGGGTTACGGTTAGGTCTTTGGGTTAAGGTTAGGTCTAGGGTTAAGGTTAGGGCTTTGGGGTTAGTGTTGAGGTTGGGGTTAGGGTTAGTGTTTGGTTTTGTTTTAAGGTTATGGTTAGGGTTAGGGTTAGGTTTAGGGTTCGGGTTAGGGTTAGAGTTGGGGTTTTTTTTAGGTTTAGTTTTAGGGTTATGTTTAGGGTATAGGGCTAGGGTTTAGGGTTAGGTTTAGTTTTAGTTTTAGGGTTAGGGCTAGGGTTTAGTTTTAGGGTTAGGTTTAGGGTATAGGGCTAGGGTTTAGGGTTAGGTTTAGTTTTAGTTTTAGGGTTAGGGTTAGGGTTTAGTTTTAGGGTTAGGTTTAGGGTTAGGGTTTAGTTTTAGGGTTAGGTTTAGGGTTAGGGTTTGAGTTTGGTTTTAGGGTTAGGGGTTAGGTTGGGGTTTTGGTAAGGGTTAGGGTTTCGGTTAGGGTAAGGGATAGGGTTTAGGCAGTTGTTTGGGGTTGGGGTTGGTGTTGGTGTTGGGGTTGTTTATAAACGATATGGTTATGGTATAGGTTAGGGTTAGGATTAGGGTTAGGGTGAGGGTTAAGTTTTGGGTTCGGCTTGGGTTTGGGATAGGGTTAGGGTTAGGGTTAGGGTTAAGGTTTAGGGTTTGTGTTAGCGTTAAGGTTAGGTTTAGGGTTAGTGTTAGGTATATAGTTTTAGATTTACAGTAGTTGTTAGGGTTAGGGTTAAGGCTTGACGGTTCTTCACAAAGAAATAATATAGAGGATGGTCTATTTTGAGTAGTTCTATATAGATAGTACACAAATAATACAAAAGAGAAGATGGCACACCTTCAGGATTGCTATAGTTGTGAAGAACAAAACACACCAATCGTTACCAACAGTAAAAGATGTGTTGAGCAAGCAATAAACAAGCAAGAAACAGCGCTGGGCGGCCGGGAGTCTCTCTGCTCCACCAGAGGTGCGCAACGGGGGCCTCCCGATCCCACTTTTTATTTTCTCTTATCTCTACATTCGTGTTTATCTTTCCCTTCCTGGGCTGTGATGGCTGTTAGGTGGGGTCGTTCTCTGCCACCTGGTGATGGATTGTGATGAAAAGGGTCGTAGGCCTCTTCAGCTTCAATCATGCGCACTTAAGAGGAGATCCTTTCCTGGTGGTGGTGATCAGCCCTTAAATGGTGCTTGGAAGACGTGGAGCCAGGCTCCACCACTTCCAATCACTCAGGTATATCATGTCCACATCTGCCCCCATGGCTGACTCGGTGCTCACCTCAGGTGACCAATCAGTGGTTCAGGCCGTGATTCAGCAGTTCCCATAGAGTTAGGGTATGGTTAGGGTGATTGTTAGGGTTAGGGCTATGTTAGGGTTTGGTTTGGTTTAGAGTTAGGCTTAGGGTTGGTATTACTGTTAGGTTTAGCTTTGTGTTAGTGTTAGGGTTAAAGCTAGGGTTAGTGTTAGGATTAGCGTTAGGGTTAGTGTTAGGTTTAAAGATTTAATTTCATAGTATGTTTTAGGGTAATTTTTAGGTAATTGGATAGGGTTAGGTGTATGGTTGCATTTAGGGTTGGGGTAAGTGTTAGTGTTAGGGTTAGTGTTGGGTTAGGGTTAGGGTTTGAATTAGGGTTAGGGTTAGTGTTGTTTGGATTAGGGTTTGGTTTAGGTTTAGCGTTAGTGTTTGGGTCTGGGTTAAGGTCAGGGTTAGGGTTTGGGTTAGTGTTAGTGTTAGGGTTAGCTTTTGGGTTAGGTTTAGGGTTAAGGTTACGGTTGGAGTTACGTTTCGGTTTTAGGTGTTGTTGTTGGACTTGGGGTTGTTGTTGGGTTTGGGGCTGGGGTTGGGGTAGGTTTTAGTGTTACATTAGGATTTGTTTTAGATTTAAGGTTACTGTTAGGGCTAGAGTTATGTTTAGCACTGAAACACTGGAAAACACTGAGAAACACTGACACATCTGTCTCGAGTCGGTTTGATTAACAAATACTGCACTGATTTTTATCACAATCCCCCCTTTTCTTTTTTCTCATTTTGTTCATCAAACCATATCACTGCATTTTGAGGTAAAATATGATATTTTCCTTTCAATTGTTCCAGCAGTTTTACATGCTGCAATTATCTTATTCAGTATTGTTGGTGTACTCATTTTCTAGAATGAATATTTCCAAGTTCTTTCTTAGCCCCCCTCTTTTCTCCTCCTTTTTTTTTGATTTTATATATATATATATATATATATATTTTTTTTTTTTTTTTCCATAACCAATCTGAATTAAGTGAGAATGTTCTGAATCCAGTAAGCACTTACAATCTGAATTCAGTGAGCACTTTCAGTATGGCTTCTTGAGGCCTTCTAGATTAGGAGACAAAGGTCAAGGTGATTTCACCTCGGAGGTCATCCTCATAGCCCCACCGCTGTATGCCTCTGCCTCCCTCGCCTACTCTTTTGCTTAGAGCAGCGGGGTGTATGATCTTCTCGGCAGCAGTCGTATTCTTCAAGGGAACCTCCTTTTTCCTTGCCTTATAAGTCTCCCCATTCTCTATCTATAATTCCTTTTTAAATTTTAGCCTCTTGATTGCTCACAAAACTATCTCCCAATTATCTTAAAAGGTATTCATAGGAAGAGTGAGTTCACCAATATTCGTCATATACAATGCACAATACATATACAATATGCATATAAAGCATGCGATGAAATGACTGAGTTGTCTTATCTGTTAAAGGAAAAACAACAGTTTTACATTTTTCTTACAGTGATTTTTAGATCATCCAAAGTCTTGGACACCTTCCACTGGGGTTCTGTGTCATGGATGGATCCTTTCACTCGGCTCGCATGGGTCCATCCATGCTCAGCTGTCTGGATCGCTGTTTCTGTTGTTAATAAAACAAGAAAAGGTTCCTCCCATCGAGGAGTTAGAGACGACTCTTTCCATATTTTAATTAAAACCTTATTTCCTGGACTGATTTGGTGTATTGCCATATCTAGTGGGGGCCGTTGTACCACCAGACTTTTCTTTCTCTTATGTAGTAAAGCTTTTAGCCTCTCTTTTTTTTTTTTTTTTTTTTTTTTTCAGGGGCTATCAGCTTGTATTTCCTTTAGGATCAATAAGGCCGCTAAATTATTTCTCCTTATTTGATTCAACATGTACTACTGCGATTTTCTCTGGTTCTTTTATTGCCCTTAGTTTGTCTTATTAAAGATTTGTGAATTAACCTTTTCCCATGTGAGTTTACTGATCCTCTTTCCTCCCATATTTTCCAAAGGTATGGACTACCCCATACACATATATGCAATCTGTATAGATGGTTCCAATTTTCCTTTTAACGTCTGTAGGGCTCTAAGGACTGCATATAATTCACAGCTCTGCGCTGACCACAAAATCCTTAGTTCAGTGAAGGCCTTTTATCCCTCATTTCTCTGATGTTTTTTCCTTTTCTCTTTGTGTGACATGTCTGGCCCAACAGATAAGCCAGCAGCGGATGTCGCCTTCATTGCCATGCAGGAGCATTGTCTTTGTGGTGGTCAGCTTCTCCAAGCGGTACCCCCACGGAAAAGACTATTTGCACCTATTTCTGCTTATCTTTACAACCATAAGCAGAGACAATGGCACCATTACACCCATCCAGATAACCGGCAGTTATCAGTCAGGGTCTTGTCACCAGAAAATGCCTTACGAAGCAAACTTCGAGACAAAGGAAAACAGTTTCTGTCTTTTACACTTACTACTATAATTCTCGATCCACTGCCGACAATATCCCAGCGACCCTAAGATCTGCCTCACCTGCCTCTTACTTCTTGGGGCCTTTAAAGATAAAATCCCATTTACTCGTTCTGGATCTAATTTCTTATTCCCCTTGCTTAACCAATGTCCCAGATATCTCACTTCCTCTTCTGTAAATTGTAACTAAATTGGCCTTTGAAACTTTCAACCCTTTTGAACCTAAGAAATTTAATAGTTTAATGCTCTCCTGTCTAACCGCCTCCTCATCTGTTCCAGCTAATAGTAAGTCATCTACGTATTGTGCTAAGGTCACCTGTGGGTTTGATTCGTAAGTTTTTAACACCTGCTCAACAGCTTGCCCAAACAAGTTAGGGGCTTCTGTGAATCCCTGTGGAAGCACTGTCCATCTAAGTTGTTGTTTTCTATAGGGGTTTGGATCTTCCCACTCAAAGGCGAAGTAATCTCTACATTCTATCTTCAGGGGGCAGGTCCAAAAAGCATCTTTTAGATCAATCACACTATACCATTTAAATTCTGGTTTTAATTGACTAAGCGGGGTATAGGGGTTTGCCACTACTGGGAAACGGGTTATTGTTCTCTTGTTAATTTCTCTTAAATCAAGGACCAATCTGTATGTGCCATCAGGTTTCTTTACAGGGAGTATAGGAGTATTATAGGAAGACATACAGGGTTCTAATAGCCCTTTAGATATTAATCTCTCAATTTCAGGTTGTAGCCCTAATTTACCTTCCTGTGAAATGGGGTATTGTTTTATCCTAACCGGGATCTCTTGTTCCTTTATAGTCACTTCAGACGGTTCTATGTCTAATTTCCCTACGGATTCTGGAGTATACCAAACTTCTGGGTTAATTCTAGCCTCATCTTCTATCGTTAGAGTACATAGATTAACAATTAATTCTCTATCTTTTACTTCCAAATTTATTCTTAACTCCACAATTAAATCTCTCCCTAGCAAATTATATTCTGCTTCAGGTACCAATAAAAAGACCCAATTCCATAGGTGCTAGGTAATTCTATTTCTACCTGCTTTAAACAGGTACCATAAAAGGTTCCCTTTTGCTCCAATTACTAGTAGCTTTTCCGAGGATACAGAACATCCTCGAGGTAAATATTGAACAGTCAATCTTTCTGCGTCTGACAAAAATTCCACTTCCTGACTCTGAGGACCCAATTTCAATTTCGTCACGGGCTCTTTTCTTTCCCGGGTCCCCAGCACATAAAACCCCTTACCCCCTCAGTCCTTCTTAAACATTCTCTCATCCTGAATTCTCTTTCTACAGTCTTTTTTCACGTGTCCCTTTTTCTGACAGTAGAAGCATTCTACTGTCCTTATATCTCTGGGTCTCATCTGGTTAGGTTAAAGCGCGTTCTGTGCCCGAGGAATATTCTCTCTTTTCCTTTTACCACGGCTATCAGAATTTTTTTGCTTGCTTCTTCTGAGTCTCCTCCTCTCTCCGTACGTATACTTTCTGAGCCTCTCTTAGTAATTCATCTAATCCTCTCTGCTGCCAATCCCCCAATTTCTCTAGTTTCCTTTGAATATTCAGGACCTAGCTACAAACTGCGTTTTCAGGAGAACTTGCCCCAGGGGGGTAGCAGGATCTAATCCTGAATATAACTAACTTTTTGGGTAGTCTCTCTAACCACTCAGTAGGAGTTTCATCTTTTTTTTTTACTCGCTAGAAGCCTTATCAACATTCTGTCACCGAAGGACAGATTCTCTATTCTCTTGAATAATAATAACTCGCAAATCTGCTGTGTGAGTGATGTTCCTGGTTCTGACTATCCCAATTGGGCCGCTGTAAAGGCCACTTTATATCTGCTCCTGGACCAGCCTGGTGTTGTTAATCCCAAACTCGCATACCTGCCTTCCTGATCACATCCCTCTTCTGCACTAAATAGTATGCCCAAAATTGCCTTTATTTCATCTCAGGTATAAAGAGTGGGACCTAAAAATCGATCTAGCCTCTCGGAGACCCCTAAAGGATCCTTTACCAAATTCCCCATTTCCTTTTACTGGTATTTCTCTTAAAGGGAGAAGGTTTCTTCCTTGACCCCTCTCCTGCCTAGTTTGCCTTCTAGTGATCCTTTTCCTAGGGAGGTCTACGGGTTCAGGTTCATCTCCTGAGTCAGATTCAGCTTGCTCCGGAAGAGTCGCTGGATTCTGTTCATGGGGAGCATAAAGGGGGGGGGGGGGGGAGAGAGATAGTGTATCATTCACATAAGTATTTAGAGCCTGGTAGATTTGATCCTCAAAGGACCCAAATACTGGTCAGAACAGCTGATCTGCCCCTATCTGCTTTCCTCCTCATATCCCTATACAATAATATACCATTTTACCTTACTCTTTCCTCGTCTAGAGGGAGAATCGCCCCAGTGGTTTAACATAAACCTAGGGAACTTTCTAGTGGTATGCCTGGTAGCTTCACCTGCAAGCCACCCATGGGTTCAGAGGGCTTACTCTGCCTCTGTCCCATCTTCCGGAGCACTCACACACACACACTTGCACCCCTCGGTCGTGACCTACGCCTTCGCGGGCAATGGGAACTGCACTACTAGGGGGTCCACACTCGCTTCGCCCCTACGGGACGTCTCAGTCAGGCGTGCTCCGGGATACCCACCCCAACTGAACGGCTTCACGCAAATACTTACTCAATCCTGAGTCTTCCTTTGGTCTTTGTGAACAAAAATTATGGGGTACTGCAGTTTCTTTCACTCGCTTACCGAATTTAGAGTTCGGAGCTATAGGTCTCTGCACAGGAATTACCAGGCCCAGGGGCCATCCGAAGACGGGGCGCCCCCCCTGGAATGGGAATTCCACAGCAGAGTCACCTGGATCCGAGACACGGCACCAAATTGTTACAGGCGTGAAGAACAATAAACACTAATCGTTACCAACAGTAAAAGATTTATTGAGCAAGCAATAAACAAGCAAGAAACAGCGCTGTGAGGCCGGGAGTCTCTGCTCCACCAGAGGTGCGCAATGGGGGCCTCCTGATCTCACTTGCATTCGTTTTTATCTTTCACTTCCTGGGCTGCGCTGGCTGTTATGTGGGGGTCGTTCTCTGCCACCTGGTGATGGATTGAGATGAAAAGGGCCGTAGGCCTCTTCAGCTTCGATCATGCACACTTAAGAGGAGATTTTCACTTATTTTTCTTTTTTCGGTTTCTTAGAAGGTCACTGCTGTCTGTTGTTCATTGTCCAGTTGTTAGAACTAAGCGCCGTGGCTCCAATTTGCACAAATTCCAAAGTTCTTAGACAAAACATTTATACATGTATTTTGAGACTTCTACAAACTACATAGTTTTCAGAAAGCAAAATACTGAAAAACACTGACACTTCTGTCTCAAGTCGGTTTCATTAACAAATACAGCACTCATTTTTATCACAAGGATGATAAGGCACGCAGAGGACTCCACGTGGGAGGGATCCCCAAGAAGAGATCCTTTCCTGGCGGTGGTCAGCACTTACATGGGGTTTGGGAGAGGTGGAGCCAGGCTCCCCCCCTTCCAGTCACACAGGTATATCACCTCCACTTGTGCCCCCATGGCTGACTTGGTGCTCACCTCAGATGACCAGTGTTTCAGGCCGTGATTGAGCAGTTCCCATACAGTTAGGGTAGGGTAAGGGTTATTGTTATTGTAAGGCTTAGGGTTACGTTTAGGGTTAGGTTTGGGGTTAGGGTTTCGGTTGGGGTTACAGTTAGGGTTATGTTAGGGTTAAGGTTAGGGTTAGGTTTGTGGTTAGGGTTAGTATTAGGATTAGTGTTAGGTTTAAAGATTTAGTTTTGCAGTAAGATTTAGGGTAAGTTTTGGTTATTGGAAAGGGTTAGGTGTAAGATTGAATTTAGGGTAAGGGTTAGGGTAAGTGTTAGTGTTACGGTAAGGGCAAGGGTTAGGGCAAGGAATAGGGTTAAAGATTTAGTCTTAAAGTAAGTGTTAAAGAAGGATTTAGGTAATTTCAGCGGGTTAGGTGAAGACTGGCTTTAGTAATAGGGTTATGCTTAGATTTTGGATTAGTGTTAGGGTAAAGTTTTGGCTTAGGTTTTGGGTAAAGATTAGGGTTGGGGTTAGGGTTAGGGTTAAGGTATAGTTCTAGGGTTAGGCTAAGATTTAGGGTTAGGTTTAAGGATAAGTTTAAATATTTAGTTTTACAGTAAGTGTTAGGGTATGTTTTAGCTTATTGGATAGGGTTAGGTGTATGATTGGATTGAGGGTTTGGTTTAGGATTTGTGTAAGCTTTAGAATTAGTGTTAGGCTAGAGTAAGGGTTCAGGTTAAAGATTTAGTCTTAGAGTAAGTGTTAGGGAAGGATTTAGTTATTTCATAGGGTTAGGTGAAGATTGGCTTTAGTAATAATATTATGTTCAGATTTTTGGATTAGTCTTAGGTTAAGGTTTTGTCTTAGGTTTAAGGTTAGGGTTAGATTTACGGTGAGTTTTAAGGTTTAGTTTACGGTTAGGATTAGGTTTAGGTTTAGGGTTACGGAGAGGGTTAGGGTTTAGGTGAGGGGGAGGGCAAACTTTGAGTTCGGTTTGGGTTTGGGATAGGGTTAGGGATTGGGTTACTGTTAGGTTTAGGGTAGGGATAGGGTTGGGGTTAGGGTTAGGTTAAGGGTTAAGTTTAGGGTTTGGGTTTGTGTTAGAGTTAAGGTTATGATAGGGTTAGGGTTAAGGTTAGGTTTAGATTTAGAGTTAGGGTTAGTGTTAGGTTTATAGATTTAGATTTATAGTAATTGTTAGGGTTAGGGCTTGAGTTAGTGTTAGGCTTAGTGTTTAGGCTTAGGGTGCAGACCACGTTTGGGGTTAGCGTTAGTGATAGGGTTTAGGTAAAGTGTTAGGGCTAGGCTAAGACAGAGAGTTAGTATGAAGGTGAGTGTTAGGGTTTGGTTTAAGATTAAGTTTAAATATTTAGTTCTACAGTAAGTGTTAGGGTATGTTTTAGGTTATTGGATAGGGTTAGGTGTATGATTGGATTTAGGTTAAGGGTTAGGCTTTGTCTTAGCTTTAGAATTACTGTTAGGCTAGAGTAAGGGTTCAGGTTAAAGATTTAGTCTTTCATTAAGTGTTAGGGAAGGATTTATTTAATCTCAGCGGGTTTGGTGAAGACTGGCTTTGATAATAGTGTTACGTTCAGATTTTGTATTAAGGTAAGTTTTTGGCTTAGGGTTAGTGTTGGGTACAGATTAGGGTTGGGGTTAGTGTTAGGGTTAGGGTGAAGGTATAGAGTTAGGGTTAGGCTAAGATTTAGGGTTAGGTTTAAGGATTAGGTTTAAATATAAGGGTTAGGTTTAAATATTTATAAAGGGTTAGGTTTAAATATAAATAAATAAGGGTTAGGTTTAAATATTTAGTTTTACAGTAAGTATTAGGGAATGTGTTAGGTTATTGGATTGGCTTAGGTGTATGATTGGATTTAGGGTTTGGTTTAGGGTTTGTGTTAGATTTAGGATTAGTGTTAGGGTTAGAGTAAGTGTTAGGGTTAAAGTTTTAGTCTCACAGTAAGAGTTAGGGAAGGATTTAGGTTATTACATAGGGTTAGGTGGAGATTGGCTATAGTAATAAGGTTATGTTTAGATTTTGGAATAGTCTTAGGTTAAGGTTTAGGCTTAGGTTTAAGGTTTGGTTTAGGGTTGCGGTTTGGATTAGGGTTACGGTTAGTGTTAAGGTTTATTTTAGGGTTAGGGTAGTGTTCGGATTAGGTTTAGGTTTAGAATCACGGTTAGGGTTGGGTTTTATCTTAGGTTTAGAGCTTGAGATAGGCTTAGGGCTTGAGTTGGGTTAGAATTAGGGTGAAGATTAAGTTTTGGGTTCGGTTTGGTTTTGGGATAGGGTTAGGTATAGGGTTTGGTTTACTGTTAGGGTTAGGGTAGTGTTAGGGTGTTAGGGTTAAGTTTAGGGATAAGGTTAGGGTTAGTGTTATTTTTAGCCTTAAGGTTAGTTTAGGGTTAGAGTTAAGGTTAGGTTTAGAGTTAGGGTAAGGTTTAGTGTTAGGTTTCTAGATTAAGATTTATAGCAATTGTTAGGTTTAGGTTAGGGATTGAGTTATGGTTAGGGTTAGTGTGGGGTAAATAACTCCCAAGGATGTTACTTCACAAAGAAATAGTATAGATGAAGGTATATTTTTTTGTTGTTCTATATAGATAGTATACAAATAATACGAAAGAGAGGATGGCTCACCATCAGTATGATAAGGCTCGCAGGGGACTCCACGTGGGAGGGATCTCTGAGATGTTTACGGTTAGGGTAGGGTTAGGGTAGGGTTAGGGTTAGCTTAGGGGTTAGGATTAGTGTTAGGATTCTTGTTAGGGTTAGTGTTAGTTTTAGAGATTTAGTTTTAAAGTAAGTTTTATGTTATTGTATAGGGTTGGGTGTACAATTGGATTTAGTGTTAAGGTTAGGGTAAGTGTTAGCGTTAGGGTAAGCGTTAGGGTTAAAGAATTAGTCTTAGAGTAAGTGTTAGGGAAGGATTTAGGTAATTTTAGCGGCTTCGGTGAAGATTGGCTTTAGTAATAATTTTATGTTTTTAATTTGGATTTGTGTTGGGGTAAGATTTTGGCTTAGGTTTAGGGTTAGGGTAAGGATTAGGGTTGGGGTTAGCGTTAGGGTTAGGGTTAGTGATGGGTTGGGGTTAGTGTTTGTGTTGTTTGGATTAAGGTTTGGTTTAGGTTTTGCATTAGTGTTTGGGTCAGGGTCAGTGTTTGGGTTAGTGTTAGGTTTAGAGTTAGTGTTAGGTTCAGGGTTAATGTTAGGGTTAGGTTTAGGGTTAGGTGTAGGGATAGGGTTTGATATAGGCTTAGGGTAGGAATAGGGGTAGGTTTAGGCTTAGGGTATAGGTGAGGGTTAAGTTTAGGGTGTGGGTTAGGTTTATGGTTAGGGGTTAGGTGTTGTTGGTGTTGGGTTTGGGGATGGGGTAGCAGTTGGAGTTGGGTTAGGTTTAGGGTAGTGTTTGAGTTTGGGTTACTTTTTGAATTAGGGTCAGGGTATGGGTTTGGTTTAGGGTTAGGGTTAGGGTTTTGGGTTAGCGTTAAGTTTAGGGTAAGGGTAAGGCTTAGGGTTTAGGGTTAGGGTGAAGACTACTTTTGGGGTTAGCGTTAGTGTTAAGGTTAAGGTATAGGGTTAGGGTAAGGCTAAGATTTAGGGTTAGAGTGAGGGTGAGGGTTAGGTTTAGGTTTAAGTTTAAATATTTAGTTCTACAGTAAGTGTTAGGGTATGTTTAAGGTTATCGGATAGGGTTAGGTGTATGATTGGATTTAGGGTTTGGTTTAGGGTTTGTGTTAGCTTTAGAATTACTGTTAGGCTAGAGTAAGGGTTCAGGTTAAAGATTTAGTCTTTCATTAAATGTTAGGGAAGGATTTAGTTAATTTCAGCGGGTTTGGTGAGGACTGGCTTTGATGATAGTGTTATGTTCAGATTTTGTATTAAGGTAAGTTTTTGGCTCAGGGTTAGTGTTTGGGTACAGATTAGGGTTGGGGTTAGTGTTAGGGTTAGGGTGAAGGTATAGAGTTAGAGTTAGGCTATGGTTTAGGGTTTGGTTTAAGGAGAAGTATAAATATTTAGTTTTACAGTAAGTATTAGGGAATGTGTTAGGTTATTGGATTGGCTTAGGTGTATGGATTTAGGGTTTGGTTTAGGGTTTGTGTTAGATTTAGGATTAGTGTTAGGGTTAGAGTAAGTGTTAGGGTTAAAGTTTTATTCTCACAGTAAGTGTTAGGGAAGGATTTAGGTTATTACATAGGGTTAGGTGGAGATTAGCTATAGTAATAAGGTTATGTTTAGATTTTGTTATACTGTTGCGGTCAGCGTTAGTGTTAAGGAAATCACTCTTATGTTGAAGTCAGACAGCAGCAGGCTACGTTTTAAAGCCGCTCTTCAGTGCATGGCAGTAGGCTGATTCGCGTCTTTCTTCAGCGGCTCAAGCAGCAGAAACCGCGGTTGATGCGTTTCAAGCGGAATCTGCTGTGACGAGCGATTCGAGTGTGAAGTTCGTTTTCGGCTCAGTTTCGTACGGACACATCTGAGATTCTCCGGTGATGAAGTTTGTTGGAAAATATTCGATCCTGTTGGACAGACATCAGAATCTGCGAGAGGAGCAAGCTTCACTCAAATTTCGCGTGTACCTTGCTAAGATCAGAAGAGCATACAATTTTGGGAAAGGAATCAGTAATGTTCGTGAGATTGAATAATAAATGGGGACAGACGATGATTCAGTGTTGAAAGTAAAGGACATCAATAAATTTCAGAAAAAAAGTATGAGTACGTGGATGGAAACGATCGTCTGATGCAGACATACATTGTCGACGGTAGGAGAGTAGAAAGGGAACAGAATCTTTCCCCCACACTAACATCGGGGTCCTCCACATCTACATCGACAACGCCAGGAACGGATTCTGTCATAAGGGTAATTACTGATATGTTGGAATCAGACCGCAGCAGGCTGCCGGTTAAAGCCGCTCTTCATCGCACGGCAGCAGGCTGATTCGCGTCTTTCTTCAACGGCTCAAGCAGCAGAAACCGCGGTTGATGCGTTTCAAGCGGAATCTGCAGTTACGAGCGATTTGGGTGTAACGTTTGTCAGATTCGGCTCAGTTTCGTACGGAAACATCTGCGATTCTCCGGTGATGAAGTTTGTTGGAAAATATTCGATCCGGTGGGACAGACATCATAATCTGCGAGAGGAGCCAGCTTCACTCAAATTTCGAGTGTACATTTCTAAAATCGGTAGAGCATACAATTATGGGAAAGGAAACAGTAATGTTCGTGTGATTAAATAATAAACGGGGAAAGACGATAATTCAGATTTGAAAGAAAAAGACATCAAAAAGTTTTTGAAATGAAGTATGTATACGTGGAACGGAAAGGATCGTCTGATGCAGACATACATTGCCGTCGGTAGGAGAGCAGAAAGGCAACAGAATCTTTCCCCCACACTAACATCGGGGTCCTCCCTATCTTTACCGACAACGCCAGGAACGGATTCTGTAATAAGGGTAATCACTGATATGTTCAAAAAAGACCGCAGCAGGCTGCTGTTTAAAGCCGCTCTTCAGTGCATGGCAGCAGGCTGAGTCGCGTCTTTCTTCAGCGGCTCAAGCAGCAGAAACCGCGGTTGATGCGTTTCAAGCGGAATCTGCTGTGACGAGCGATTCGAGTGTGACGTTCGTTGCCGATTCGGCTCAGTTTCGTACGGGCTCATCTGCGATGCTCCGGTGATGAAGTTTGTTGGAAAATATTTAGCCTGGTTCGGCAGATTGGTGTCTGCGAGAATGACTGGAATCTGTGAGAGGAACAAGCATCACCCAAATTTCGCGTGTACATTGCTAAGATCAGAAGAGCATACAATTTTGAGTGAGGAATCAGTAACGCCCTTGTGTGCGAAATGGAAACGGCACTGACAAAGTTTCACAAAGAAAAAGACATCAAAAAGTTTCTGAAATAAAGTATGAAAACGTAGACGGAGATGAACGTCTGATGCATACATAGATTGCCGACGGTAGCAGAGCAGAAAGGGAACAGAATCTTTCCCCCACACTAACATCGGGGTCCTCCCTATCTTTACCGACAACGCCAGGTACGGATTCTGTAATAAGGGTAATCACTGATATGTTCAAAAAAGACCGCAGCAGGCTGCTGTTTAAAGCCGCTCTTCAGTGCACGGCAGCAGGCTGAGTCGCGTCTTTCTTCAGCGGCTCAAGCAGCAGAAACGGCGGTTGATGCGTTTCAAGCGGAATCTGCTGTGACGAGCGATTCGAGTGTGACGTTCGTTGCCGATCCGGCTCAGTTTCGTACGGGCTCATCTGCGATTTACCGGTGATGAAATTTGTTGGAAAATATTCGATCCGGTGGGACAGAAATCAGAATCTGCGAGAGGAGCCAGCTTCACTCAAATTTCGAGTGTACATTTCTAAAATCGGTAGAGCATACAATTTTGGGAAAGGAATCAGTAATGTTCATGTGATTAAAAAATAAACGGGGAAAGACGATAATTCAGATTTGAAAGAAAAAGACATCAAAAAGTTTTTGAAATGAAGTATGTATACGTGGAACGGAAAGGATCGTCTGATGCAGACATACATTGCCGTCGGTAGGAGAGCAGAAAGGCAACAGAATCTTTCCCCCACACTAACATCGGGGTCCTCCCTATCTTTACCGACAACGCCAGGTACGGATTCTGTAATAAGGGTAATCACTGTTATGTTGGAGTCAGACCGCAGCAGGCTGCTGTTTAAAGCCGCTCTTCAGTGCACGGCAGCAGGCTGAGTCGCGTCTTTCTTCAGCGGCTCAAGCAGCAAAAACGGCGGTTGATGCGTTTCAAGCGGAATCTGCTGTGACGAGCGATTCGAGTGTGACGTTCGTTGCCGATACGGCTCAGTTTCGTACGGGCTCATCTTCGACGCTCCGGTGATGAAGTTTGTTGGAAAAAATTCGATCCGCTTCGACAGACACCATAATCTGCGAGTGGGGCCAGCTTCACTCACAATTCGCCTTTACTAACCTTAGAAGCAATTTTGGGGAAGGAATCAGTAATGTCCGTGTGTATGAAAAGGAAAAATTGAGAGAAGCTGTGTTTCTGATTAATCTAGAAGGTCATCAAGAAATGTTAAGGAAAAACTGTGAAAATGTACTGAAATTAAGTTCTGATGCTATCATTCTTTTCAAGTGCTTGCTGAGCCGGCAGAGAACAGAAAATTCCCCCTCACTAACAAAGGGGGGCCGCCCATCTTTTCTAAAAACAACATGAACGGAGTCTGTTATAAGATTAGGGTCTGTCATAGATAAGTCTGTCATAGATTAGGGTTAGTTTTAGGTTTAGTGTTCCGGTTAATATTAGGTTTGGGGTTAGGTTTTAGGGTTGGGGTAGTGTTTGTTGTTGCTTTTGGGGTTGGTGTTGGAGTTTGGGTTAGGGTTAGGGCTTGTGGTTGTGTTTTGTGGTGAGTAGGGGTAGTGGTAGGAGTAGGGTTAGTTTCGGTTTAGGGTTAGGATTAGGGTTCGAGTTAGGGTTAAAGTAACATTTTAGGGTTAGATTTAGGGTTAAGGTTAGTTGTAGGAGTTAGAGTATAGGTTTGGGGTTGGGATTAGGTTTGGGTTTGATGTTGGGTTAGTGTAAGGGTTATGGTAAGGTTTAGGGTTATAATGTAGGGTTACGGTTAGGTCTTTGGGTTAAGGTTAGGTCTAGGGTTAAGGTTAGGGCTTTGGGGTTAGTGTTGAGGTTGGGGTTAGGGTTAGTGTTTGGTTTTGTTTTAAGGTTATGGTTAGGGTTAGGGTTAGGTTTAGGGTTCGGGTTAGGGTTAGAGTTGGGGTTTTTTTTAGGTTTAGTTTTAGGGTTATGTTTAGGGTATAGGGCTAGGGTTTAGGGTTAGGTTTAGTTTTAGTTTTAGGGTTAGGGCTAGGGTTTAGTTTTAGGGTTAGGTTTAGGGTATAGGGCTAGGGTTTAGGGTTAGGTTTAGTTTTAGTTTTAGGGTTAGGGTTAGGGTTTAGTTTTAGGGTTAGGTTTAGGGTTAGGGTTTAGTTTTAGGGTTAGGTTTAGGGTTAGGGTTTGAGTTTGGTTTTAGGGTTAGGGGTTAGGTTGGGGTTTTGGTAAGGGTTAGGGTTTCGGTTAGGGTAAGGGATAGGGTTTAGGCAGTTGTTTGGGGTTGGGGTTGGTGTTGGTGTTGGGGTTGTTTATAAACGATATGGTTATGGTATAGGTTAGGGTTAGGATTAGGGTTAGGGTGAGGGTTAAGTTTTGGGTTCGGCTTGGGTTTGGGATAGGGTTAGGGTTAGGGTTAGGGTTAAGGTTTAGGGTTTGTGTTAGCGTTAAGGTTAGGTTTAGGGTTAGTGTTAGGTATATAGTTTTAGATTTACAGTAGTTGTTAGGGTTAGGGTTAAGGCTTGACGGTTCTTCACAAAGAAATAATATAGAGGATGGTCTATTTTGAGTAGTTCTATATAGATAGTACACAAATAATACAAAAGAGAAGATGGCACACCTTCAGGATTGCTATAGTTGTGAAGAACAAAACACACCAATCGTTACCAACAGTAAAAGATGTGTTGAGCAAGCAATAAACAAGCAAGAAACAGCGCTGGGCGGCCGGGAGTCTCTCTGCTCCACCAGAGGTGCGCAACGGGGGCCTCCCGATCCCACTTTTTATTTTCTCTTATCTCTACATTCGTGTTTATCTTTCCCTTCCTGGGCTGTGATGGCTGTTAGGTGGGGTCGTTCTCTGCCACCTGGTGATGGATTGTGATGAAAAGGGTCGTAGGCCTCTTCAGCTTCAATCATGCGCACTTAAGAGGAGATCCTTTCCTGGTGGTGGTGATCAGCCCTTAAATGGTGCTTGGAAGACGTGGAGCCAGGCTCCACCACTTCCAATCACTCAGGTATATCATGTCCACATCTGCCCCCATGGCTGACTCGGTGCTCACCTCAGGTGACCAATCAGTGGTTCAGGCCGTGATTCAGCAGTTCCCATAGAGTTAGGGTATGGTTAGGGTGATTGTTAGGGTTAGGGCTATGTTAGGGTTTGGTTTGGTTTAGAGTTAGGCTTAGGGTTGGTATTACTGTTAGGTTTAGCTTTGTGTTAGTGTTAGGGTTAAAGCTAGGGTTAGTGTTAGGATTAGCGTTAGGGTTAGTGTTAGGTTTAAAGATTTAATTTCATAGTATGTTTTAGGGTAATTTTTAGGTAATTGGATAGGGTTAGGTGTATGGTTGCATTTAGGGTTGGGGTAAGTGTTAGTGTTAGGGTTAGTGTTGGGTTAGGGTTAGGGTTTGAATTAGGGTTAGGGTTAGTGTTGTTTGGATTAGGGTTTGGTTTAGGTTTAGCGTTAGTGTTTGGGTCTGGGTTAAGGTCAGGGTTAGGGTTTGGGTTAGTGTTAGTGTTAGGGTTAGCTTTTGGGTTAGGTTTAGGGTTAAGGTTACGGTTGGAGTTACGTTTCGGTTTTAGGTGTTGTTGTTGGACTTGGGGTTGTTGTTGGGTTTGGGGCTGGGGTTGGGGTAGGTTTTAGTGTTACATTAGGATTTGTTTTAGATTTAAGGTTACTGTTAGGGCTAGAGTTATGTTTAGCACTGAAACACTGGAAAACACTGAGAAACACTGACACATCTGTCTCGAGTCGGTTTGATTAACAAATACTGCACTGATTTTTATCACAATCCCCCCTTTTCTTTTTTCTCATTTTGTTCATCAAACCATATCACTGCATTTTGAGGTAAAATATGATATTTTCCTTTCAATTGTTCCAGCAGTTTTACATTGCTGCAATTATCTTATTCAGTATTGTTGGTGTACTCATTTTCTAGAATGAATATTTCCAAGTTCTTTCTTAGCCCCCCTCTTTTCTCCTCCTTTTTTTTTGATTTTATATATATATATATATATATATTTTTTTTTTTTTTCCATAACCAATCTGAATTAAGTGAGAATGTTCTGAATCCAGTAAGCACTTACAATCTGAATTCAGTGAGCACTTTCAGTATGGCTTCTTGAGGCCTTCTAGATTAGGAGACAAAGGTCAAGGTGATTTCACCTCGGAGGTCATCCTCATAGCCCCACCGCTGTATGCCTCTGCCTCCCTCGCCTACTCTTTTGCTTAGAGCAGCGGGGTGTATGATCTTCTCGGCAGCAGTCGTATTCTTCAAGGGAACCTCCTTTTTCCTTGCCTTATAAGTCTCCCCATTCTCTATCTATAATTCCTTTTTAAATTTTAGCCTCTTGATTGCTCACAAAACTATCTCCCAATTATCTTAAAAGGTATTCATAGGAAGAGTGAGTTCACCAATATTCGTCATATACAATGCACAATACATATACAATATGCATATAAAGCATGCGATGAAATGACTGAGTTGTCTTATCTGTTAAAGGAAAAACAACAGTTTTACATTTTTCTTACAGTGATTTTTAGATCATCCAAAGTCTTGGACACCTTCCACTGGGGTTCTGTGTCATGGATGGATCCTTTCACTCGGCTCGCATGGGTCCATCCATGCTCAGCTGTCTGGATCGCTGTTTCTGTTGTTAATAAAACAAGAAAAGGTTCCTCCCATCGAGGAGTTAGAGACGACTCTTTCCATATTTTAATTAAAACCTTATTTCCTGGACTGATTTGGTGTATTGCCATATCTAGTGGGGGCCGTTGTACCACCAGACTTTTCTTTCTCTTATGTAGTAAAGCTTTTAGCCTCTCTTTTTTTTTTTTTTTTTTTTTCAGGGGCTATCAGCTTGTATTTCCTTTAGGATCAATAAGGCCGCTAAATTATTTCTCCTTATTTGATTCAACATGTACTACTGCGATTTTCTCTGGTTCTTTTATTGCCCTTAGTTTGTCTTATTAAAGATTTGTGAATTAACCTTTTCCCATGTGAGTTTACTGATCCTCTTTCCTCCCATATTTTCCAAAGGTATGGACTACCCCATACACATATATGCAATCTGTATAGATGGTTCCAATTTTCCTTTTAACGTCTGTAGGGCTCTAAGGACTGCATATAATTCACAGCTCTGCGCTGACCACAAAATCCTTAGTTCAGTGAAGGCCTTTTATCCCTCATTTCTCTGATGTTTTTTCCTTTTCTCTTTGTGTGACATGTCTGGCCCAACAGATAAGCCAGCAGCGGATGTCGCCTTCATTGCCATGCAGGAGCATTGTCTTTGTGGTGGTCAGCTTCTCCAAGCGGTACCCCCACGGAAAAGACTATTTGCACCTATTTCTGCTTATCTTTACAACCATAAGCAGAGACAATGGCACCATTACACCCATCCAGATAACCGGCAGTTATCAGTCAGGGTCTTGTCACCAGAAAATGCCTTACGAAGCAAACTTCGAGACAAAGGAAAACAGTTTCTGTCTTTTACACTTACTACTATAATTCTCGATCCACTGCCGACAATATCCCAGCGACCCTAAGATCTGCCTCACCTGCCTCTTACTTCTTGGGGCCTTTAAAGATAAAATCCCATTTACTCGTTCTGGATCTAATTTCTTATTCCCCTTGCTTAACCAATGTCCCAGATATCTCACTTCCTCTTCTGTAAATTGTAACTAAATTGGCCTTTGAAACTTTCAACCCTTTTGAACCTAAGAAATTTAATAGTTTAATGCTCTCCTGTCTAACCGCCTCCTCATCTGTTCCAGCTAATAGTAAGTCATCTACGTATTGTGCTAAGGTCACCTGTGGGTTTGATTCGTAAGTTTTTAACACCTGCTCAACAGCTTGCCCAAACAAGTTAGGGGCTTCTGTGAATCCCTGTGGAAGCACTGTCCATCTAAGTTGTTGTTTTCTATAGGGGTTTGGATCTTCCCACTCAAAGGCGAAGTAATCTCTACATTCTATCTTCAGGGGGCAGGTCCAAAAAGCATCTTTTAGATCAATCACACTATACCATTTAAATTCTGGTTTTAATTGACTAAGCGGGGTATAGGGGTTTGCCACTACTGGGAAACGGGTTATTGTTCTCTTGTTAATTTCTCTTAAATCAAGGACCAATCTGTATGTGCCATCAGGTTTCTTTACAGGGAGTATAGGAGTATTATAGGAAGACATACAGGGTTCTAATAGCCCTTTAGATATTAATCTCTCAATTTCAGGTTGTAGCCCTAATTTACCTTCCTGTGAAATGGGGTATTGTTTTATCCTAACCGGGATCTCTTGTTCCTTTATAGTCACTTCAGACGGTTCTATGTCTAATTTCCCTACGGATTCTGGAGTATACCAAACTTCTGGGTTAATTCTAGCCTCATCTTCTATCGTTAGAGTACATAGATTAACAATTAATTCTCTATCTTTTACTTCCAAATTTATTCTTAACTCCACAATTAAATCTCTCCCTAGCAAATTATATTCTGCTTCAGGTACCAATAAAAAGACCCAATTCCATAGGTGCTAGGTAATTCTATTTCTACCTGCTTTAAACAGGTACCATAAAAGGTTCCCTTTTGCTCCAATTACTAGTAGCTTTTCCGAGGATACAGAACATCCTCGAGGTAAATATTGAACAGTCAATCTTTCTGCGTCTGACAAAAATTCCACTTCCTGACTCTGAGGACCCAATTTCAATTTCGTCACGGGCTCTTTTCTTTCCCGGGTCCCCAGCACATAAAACCCCTTACCCCCTCAGTCCTTCTTAAACATTCTCTCATCCTGAATTCTCTTTCTACAGTCTTTTTTCACGTGTCCCTTTTTCTGACAGTAGAAGCATTCTACTGTCCTTATATCTCTGGGTCTCATCTGGTTAGGTTAAAGCGCGTTCTGTGCCCGAGGAATATTCTCTCTTTTCCTTTTACCACGGCTATCAGAATTTTTTTGCTTGCTTCTTCTGAGTCTCCTCCTCTCTCCGTACGTATACTTTCTGAGCCTCTCTTAGTAATTCATCTAATCCTCTCTGCTGCCAATCCCCCAATTTCTCTAGTTTCCTTTGAATATTCAGGACCTAGCTACAAACTGCGTTTTCAGGAGAACTTGCCCCAGGGGGGTAGCAGGATCTAATCCTGAATATAACTAACTTTTTGGGTAGTCTCTCTAACCACTCAGTAGGAGTTTCATCTTTTTTTTTTACTCGCTAGAAGCCTTATCAACATTCTGTCACCGAAGGACAGATTCTCTATTCTCTTGAATAATAATAACTCGCAAATCTGCTGTGTGAGTGATGTTCCTGGTTCTGACTATCCCAATTGGGCCGCTGTAAAGGCCACTTTATATCTGCTCCTGGACCAGCCTGGTGTTGTTAATCCCAAACTCGCATACCTGCCTTCCTGATCACATCCCTCTTCTGCACTAAATAGTATGCCCAAAATTGCCTTTATTTCATCTCAGGTATAAAGAGTGGGACCTAAAAATCGATCTAGCCTCTCGGAGACCCCTAAAGGATCCTTTACCAAATTCCCCATTTCCTTTTACTGGTATTTCTCTTAAAGGGAGAAGGTTTCTTCCTTGACCCCTCTCCTGCCTAGTTTGCCTTCTAGTGATCCTTTTCCTAGGGAGGTCTACGGGTTCAGGTTCATCTCCTGAGTCAGATTCAGCTTGCTCCGGAAGAGTCGCTGGATTCTGTTCATGGGGAGCATAAAGGGGGGGGGGGGGGGAGAGAGATAGTGTATCATTCACATAAGTATTTAGAGCCTGGTAGATTTGATCCTCAAAGGACCCAAATACTGGTCAGAACAGCTGATCTGCCCCTATCTGCTTTCCTCCTCATATCCCTATACAATAATATACCATTTTACCTTACTCTTTCCTCGTCTAGAGGGAGAATCGCCCCAGTGGTTTAACATAAACCTAGGGAACTTTCTAGTGGTATGCCTGGTAGCTTCACCTGCAAGCCACCCATGGGTTCAGAGGGCTTACTCTGCCTCTGTCCCATCTTCCGGAGCACTCACACACACACACTTGCACCCCTCGGTCGTGACCCACGCCTTCGCGGGCAATGGGAACTGCACTACTAGGGGGTCCACACTCGCTTCGCCCCTACGGGACGTCTCAGTCAGGCGTGCTCCGGGATACCCACCCCAACTGAACGGCTTCACGCAAATACTTACTCAATCCTGACTCTTCCTTTGGTCTTTGTGAACAAAAATTATGGGGTACTGCAGTTTCTTTCACTCGCTTACCGAATTTAGAGTTCGGAGCTATAGGTCTCTGCACAGGAATTACCAGGCCCAGGGGCCATCCGAAGACGGGGCGCCCCCCCTGGAATGGGAATTCCACAGCAGAGTCACCTGGATCCGAGACACGGCACCAAATTGTTACAGGCGTGAAGAACAATAAACACTAATCGTTACCAACAGTAAAAGATTTATTGAGCAAGCAATAAACAAGCAAGAAACAGCGCTGTGAGGCCGGGAGTCTCTGCTCCACCAGAGGTGCGCAATGGGGGCCTCCTGATCTCACTTGCATTCGTTTTTATCTTTCACTTCCTGGGCTGCGCTGGCTGTTATGTGGGGGTCGTTCTCTGCCACCTGGTGATGGATTGAGATGAAAAGGGCCGTAGGCCTCTTCAGCTTCGATCATGCACACTTAAGAGGAGATTTTCACTTATTTTTCTTTTTTCGGTTTCTTAGAAGGTCACTGCTGTCTGTTGTTCATTGTCCAGTTGTTAGAACTAAGCGCCGTGGCTCCAATTTGCACAAATTCCAAAGTTCTTAGACAAAACATTTATACATCTATTTTGAGACTTCTACAAACTACATAGTTTTCAGAAAGCAAAACACTGAAAAACACTGACACTTCTGTCTCAAGTCGGTTTCATTAACAAATACAGCACTCATTTTTATCACAAGGATGATAAGGCACGCAGAGGACTCCACGTGGGAGGGATCCCCAAGAAGAGATCCTTTCCTGGCGGTGGTCAGCACTTACATGGGGTTTGGGAGAGGTGGAGCCAGGCTCCCCCCCTTCCAGTCACACAGGTATATCACCTCCACTTGTGCCCCCATGGCTGACTTGGTGCTCACCTCAGATGACCAGTGTTTCAGGCCGTGATTGAGCAGTTCCCATACAGTTAGGGTAGGGTAAGGGTTATTGTTATTGTAAGGCTTAGGGTTACGTTTAGGGTTAGGTTTGGGGTTAGGGTTTCGGTTGGGGTTACAGTTAGGGTTATGTTAGGGTTAAGGTTAGGGTTAGGTTTGTGGTTAGGGTTAGTATTAGGATTAGTGTTAGGTTTAAAGATTTAGTTTTGCAGTAAGATTTAGGGTAAGTTTTGGTTATTGGAAAGGGTTAGGTGTAAGATTGAATTTAGGGTAAGGGTTAGGGTAAGTGTTAGTGTTACGGTAAGGGCAAGGGTTAGGGCAAGGAATAGGGTTAAAGATTTAGTCTTAAAGTAAGTGTTAAAGAAGGATTTAGGTAATTTCAGCGGGTTAGGTGAAGACTGGCTTTAGTAATAGGGTTATGCTTAGATTTTGGATTAGTGTTAGGGTAAAGTTTTGGCTTAGGTTTTGGGTAAAGATTAGGGTTGGGGTTAGGGTTAGGGTTAAGGTATAGTTCTAGGGTTAGGCTAAGATTTAGGGTTAGGTTTAAGGATAAGTTTAAATATTTAGTTTTACAGTAAGTGTTAGGGTATGTTTTAGCTTATTGGATAGGGTTAGGTGTATGATTGGATTGAGGGTTTGGTTTAGGATTTGTGTAAGCTTTAGAATTAGTGTTAGGCTAGAGTAAGGGTTCAGGTTAAAGATTTAGTCTTAGAGTAAGTGTTAGGGAAGGATTTAGTTATTTCATAGGGTTAGGTGAAGATTGGCTTTAGTAATAATATTATGTTCAGATTTTTGGATTAGTCTTAGGTTAAGGTTTTGTCTTAGGTTTAAGGTTAGGGTTAGATTTACGGTGAGTTTTAAGGTTTAGTTTACGGTTAGGATTAGGTTTAGGTTTAGGGTTACGGAGAGGGTTAGGGTTTAGGTGAGGGGGAGGGCAAACTTTGAGTTCGGTTTGGGTTTGGGATAGGGTTAGGGATTGGGTTACTGTTAGGTTTAGGGTAGGGATAGGGTTGGGGTTAGGGTTAGGTTAAGGGTTAAGTTTAGGGTTTGGGTTTGTGTTAGAGTTAAGGTTATGATAGGGTTAGGGTTAAGGTTAGGTTTAGATTTAGAGTTAGGGTTAGTGTTAGGTTTATAGATTTAGATTTATAGTAATTGTTAGGGTTAGGGCTTGAGTTAGTGTTAGGCTTAGTGTTTAGGCTTAGGGTGCAGACCACGTTTGGGGTTAGCGTTAGTGATAGGGTTTAGGTAAAGTGTTAGGGCTAGGCTAAGACAGAGAGTTAGTATGAAGGTGAGTGTTAGGGTTTGGTTTAAGATTAAGTTTAAATATTTAGTTCTACAGTAAGTGTTAGGGTATGTTTTAGGTTATTGGATAGGGTTAGGTGTATGATTGGATTTAGGTTAAGGGTTAGGCTTTGTCTTAGCTTTAGAATTACTGTTAGGCTAGAGTAAGGGTTCAGGTTAAAGATTTAGTCTTTCATTAAGTGTTAGGGAAGGATTTATTTAATCTCAGCGGGTTTGGTGAAGACTGGCTTTGATAATAGTGTTACGTTCAGATTTTGTATTAAGGTAAGTTTTTGGCTTAGGGTTAGTGTTGGGTACAGATTAGGGTTGGGGTTAGTGTTAGGGTTAGGGTGAAGGTATAGAGTTAGGGTTAGGCTAAGATTTAGGGTTAGGTTTAAGGATTAGGTTTAAATATAAGGGTTAGGTTTAAATATTTATAAAGGGTTAGGTTTAAATATAAATAAATAAGGGTTAGGTTTAAATATTTAGTTTTACAGTAAGTATTAGGGAATGTGTTAGGTTATTGGATTGGCTTAGGTGTATGATTGGATTTAGGGTTTGTTTTAGGGTTTGTGTTAGATTTAGGATTAGTGTTAGGGTTAGAGTAAGTGTTAGGGTTAAAGTTTTAGTCTCACAGTAAGAGTTAGGGAAGGATTTAGGTTATTACATAGGGTTAGGTGGAGATTGGCTATAGTAATAAGGTTATGTTTAGATTTTGGAATAGTCTTAGGTTAAGGTTTAGGCTTAGGTTTAAGGTTTGGTTTAGGGTTGCGGTTTGGATTAGGGTTACGGTTAGTGTTAAGGTTTATTTTAGGGTTAGGGTAGTGTTCGGATTAGGTTTAGGTTTAGAATCACGGTTAGGGTTGGGTTTTATCTTAGGTTTAGAGCTTGAGATAGGCTTAGGGCTTGAGTTGGGTTAGAATTAGGGTGAAGATTAAGTTTTGGGTTCGGTTTGGTTTTGGGATAGGGTTAGGTATAGGGTTTGGTTTACTGTTAGGGTTAGGGTAGTGTTAGGGTGTTAGGGTTAAGTTTAGGGATAAGGTTAGGGTTAGTGTTATTTTTAGCCTTAAGGTTAGTTTAGGGTTAGAGTTAAGGTTAGGTTTAGAGTTAGGGTAAGGTTTAGTGTTAGGTTTCTAGATTAAGATTTATAGCAATTGTTAGGTTTAGGTTAGGGATTGAGTTATGGTTAGGGTTAGTGTGGGGTAAATAACTCCCAAGGATGTTACTTCACAAAGAAATAGTATAGATGAAGGTATATTTTTTTGTTGTTCTATATAGATAGTATACAAATAATACGAAAGAGAGGATGGCTCACCATCAGTATGATAAGGCTCGCAGGGGACTCCACGTGGGAGGGATCTCTGAGATGTTTACGGTTAGGGTAGGGTTAGGGTAGGGTTAGGGTTAGCTTAGGGGTTAGGATTAGTGTTAGGATTCTTGTTAGGGTTAGTGTTAGTTTTAGAGATTTAGTTTTAAAGTAAGTTTTATGTTATTGTATAGGGTTGGGTGTACAATTGGATTTAGTGTTAAGGTTAGGGTAAGTGTTAGCGTTAGGGTAAGCGTTAGGGTTAAAGAATTAGTCTTAGAGTAAGTGTTAGGGAAGGATTTAGGTAATTTTAGCGGCTTCGGTGAAGATTGGCTTTAGTAATAATTTTATGTTTTTAATTTGGATTTGTGTTGGGGTAAGATTTTGGCTTAGGTTTAGGGTTAGGGTAAGGATTAGGGTTGGGGTTAGCGTTAGGGTTAGGGTTAGTGATGGGTTGGGGTTAGTGTTTGTGTTGTTTGGATTAAGGTTTGGTTTAGGTTTTGCATTAGTGTTTGGGTCAGGGTCAGTGTTTGGGTTAGTGTTAGGTTTAGAGTTAGTGTTAGGTTCAGGGTTAATGTTAGGGTTAGGTTTAGGGTTAGGTGTAGGGATAGGGTTTGATATAGGCTTAGGGTAGGAATAGGGGTAGGTTTAGGCTTAGGGTATAGGTGAGGGTTAAGTTTAGGGTGTGGGTTAGGTTTATGGTTAGGGGTTAGGTGTTGTTGGTGTTGGGTTTGGGGATGGGGTAGCAGTTGGAGTTGGGTTAGGTTTAGGGTAGTGTTTGAGTTTGGGTTACTTTTTGAATTAGGGTCAGGGTATGGGTTTGGTTTAGGGTTAGGGTTAGGGTTTTGGGTTAGCGTTAAGTTTAGGGTAAGGGTAAGGCTTAGGGTTTAGGGTTAGGGTGAAGACTACTTTTGGGGTTAGCGTTAGTGTTAAGGTTAAGGTATAGGGTTAGGGTAAGGCTAAGATTTAGGGTTAGAGTGAGGGTGAGGGTTAGGTTTAGGTTTAAGTTTAAATATTTAGTTCTACAGTAAGTGTTAGGGTATGTTTAAGGTTATCGGATAGGGTTAGGTGTATGATTGGATTTAGGGTTTGGTTTAGGGTTTGTGTTAGCTTTAGAATTACTGTTAGGCTAGAGTAAGGGTTCAGGTTAAAGATTTAGTCTTTCATTAAATGTTAGGGAAGGATTTAGTTAATTTCAGCGGGTTTGGTGAGGACTGGCTTTGATGATAGTGTTATGTTCAGATTTTGTATTAAGGTAAGTTTTTGGCTCAGGGTTAGTGTTTGGGTACAGATTAGGGTTGGGGTTAGTGTTAGGGTTAGGGTGAAGGTATAGAGTTAGAGTTAGGCTATGGTTTAGGGTTTGGTTTAAGGAGAAGTATAAATATTTAGTTTTACAGTAAGTATTAGGGAATGTGTTAGGTTATTGGATTGGCTTAGGTGTATGGATTTAGGGTTTGGTTTAGGGTTTGTGTTAGATTTAGGATTAGTGTTAGGGTTAGAGTAAGTGTTAGGGTTAAAGTTTTATTCTCACAGTAAGTGTTAGGGAAGGATTTAGGTTATTACATAGGGTTAGGTGGAGATTAGCTATAGTAATAAGGTTATGTTTAGATTTTGTTATACTGTTGCGGTCAGCGTTAGTGTTAAGGAAATCACTCTTATGTTGAAGTCAGACAGCAGCAGGCTACGTTTTAAAGCCGCTCTTCAGTGCATGGCAGTAGGCTGATTCGCGTCTTTCTTCAGCGGCTCAAGCAGCAGAAACCGCGGTTGATGCGTTTCAAGCGGAATCTGCTGTGACGAGCGATTCGAGTGTGAAGTTCGTTTTCGGCTCAGTTTCGTACGGACACATCTGAGATTCTCCGGTGATGAAGTTTGTTGGAAAATATTCGATCCTGTTGGACAGACATCAGAATCTGCGAGAGGAGCAAGCTTCACTCAAATTTCGCGTGTACCTTGCTAAGATCAGAAGAGCATACAATTTTGGGAAAGGAATCAGTAATGTTCGTGAGATTGAATAATAAATGGGGACAGACGATGATTCAGTGTTGAAAGTAAAGGACATCAATAAATTTCAGAAAAAAAGTATGAGTACGTGGATGGAAACGATCGTCTGATGCAGACATACATTGTCGACGGTAGGAGAGTAGAAAGGGAACAGAATCTTTCCCCCACACTAACATCGGGGTCCTCCACATCTACATCGACAACGCCAGGAACGGATTCTGTCATAAGGGTAATTACTGATATGTTGGAATCAGACCGCAGCAGGCTGCCGGTTAAAGCCGCTCTTCATCGCACGGCAGCAGGCTGATTCGCGTCTTTCTTCAACGGCTCAAGCAGCAGAAACCGCGGTTGATGCGTTTCAAGCGGAATCTGCAGTTACGAGCGATTTGGGTGTAACGTTTGTCAGATTCGGCTCAGTTTCGTACGGAAACATCTGCGATTCTCCGGTGATGAAGTTTGTTGGAAAATATTCGATCCGGTGGGACAGACATCATAATCTGCGAGAGGAGCCAGCTTCACTCAAATTTCGAGTGTACATTTCTAAAATCGGTAGAGCATACAATTATGGGAAAGGAAACAGTAATGTTCGTGTGATTAAATAATAAACGGGGAAAGACGATAATTCAGATTTGAAAGAAAAAGACATCAAAAAGTTTTTGAAATGAAGTATGTATACGTGGAACGGAAAGGATCGTCTGATGCAGACATACATTGCCGTCGGTAGGAGAGCAGAAAGGCAACAGAATCTTTCCCCCACACTAACATCGGGGTCCTCCCTATCTTTACCGACAACGCCAGGAACGGATTCTGTAATAAGGGTAATCACTGATATGTTCAAAAAAGACCGCAGCAGGCTGCTGTTTAAAGCCGCTCTTCAGTGCATGGCAGCAGGCTGAGTCGCGTCTTTCTTCAGCGGCTCAAGCAGCAGAAACCGCGGTTGATGCGTTTCAAGCGGAATCTGCTGTGACGAGCGATTCGAGTGTGACGTTCGTTGCCGATTCGGCTCAGTTTCGTACGGGCTCATCTGCGATGCTCCGGTGATGAAGTTTGTTGGAAAATATTTAGCCTGGTTCGGCAGATTGGTGTCTGCGACAATGACTGGAATCTGTGAGAGGAACAAGCATCACCCAAATTTCGCGTGTACATTGCTAAGATCAGAAGAGCATACAATTTTGAGTGAGGAATCAGTAACGCCCTTGTTTGCGAAATGGAAACGGCACTGACAAAGTTTCACAAAGAAAAAGACATCAAAAAGTTTCTGAAATAAAGTATGAAAACGTAGACGGAGATGAACGTCTGATGCATACATAGATTGCCGACGGTAGCAGAGCAGAAAGGGAACAGAATCTTTCCCCCACACTAACATCGGGGTCCTCCCTATCTTTACCGACAACGCCAGGTACGGATTCTGTAATAAGGGTAATCACTAATATGTTCAAAAAAGACCGCAGCAGGCTGCTGTTTAAAGCCGCTCTTCAGTGCACGGCAGCAGGCTGAGTCGCGTCTTTCTTCAGCGGCTCAAGCAGCAGAAACGGCGGTTGATGCGTTTCAAGCGGAATCTGCTGTGACGAGCGATTCGAGTGTGACGTTCGTTGCCGATTCGGCTCAGTTTCGTACGGGCTCATCTGCGATGCTCCGGTGATGAAGTTTGTTGGAAAATATTTAGCCTGGTTCGGCAGATTGGTGTCTGCGAGAATGACTGGAATCTGTGAGAGGAACAAGCATCACCCAAATTTCGCGTGTACATTGCTAAGATCAGAAGAGCATACAATTTTGAGTGAGGAATCAGTAACGCCCTTGTGTGCGAAATGGAAACGGCACTGACAAAGTTTCACAAAGAAAAAGACATCAAAAAGTTTCTGAAATAAAGTATGAAAACGTAGACGGAGATGAACGTCTGATGCATACATAGATGCCGACGGTAGCAGAGCAGAAAGGGAACAGAATCTTTCCCCCACACTAACATCGGGGTCCTCCCTATCTTTACCGACAACGCCAGGTACGGATTCTGTAATAAGGGTAATCACTGATATGTTCAAAAAAGACCGCAGCAGGCTGCTGTTTAAAGCCGCTCTTCAGTGCATGGCAGCAGGCTGAGTCGCGTCTTTCTTCAGCGGCTCAAGCAGCAGAAACGGCGGTTGATGCGTTTCAAGCGGAATCTGCTGTGACGAGCGATTCGAGTGTGACGTTCGTTGCCGATCCGGCTCAGTTTCGTACGGGCTCATCTGCGATTTACCGGTGATGAAATTTGTTGGAAAATATTCGATCCGGTGGGACAGAAATCAGAATCTGCGAGAGGAGCCAGCTTCACTCAAATTTCGAGTGTACATTTCTAAAATCGGTAGAGCATACAATTTTGGGAAAGGAATCAGTAATGTTCATGTGATTAAAAAATAAACGGGGAAAGACGATAATTCAGATTTGAAAGAAAAAGACATCAAAAAGTTTTTGAAATGAAGTATGTATACGTGGAACGGAAAGGATCGTCTGATGCAGACATACATTGCCGTCGGTAGGAGAGCAGAAAGGCAACAGAATCTTTCCCCCACACTAACATCGGGGTCCTCCCTATCTTTACCGACAACGCCAGGTACGGATTCTGTAATAAGGGTAATCACTGTTATGTTGGAGTCAGACCGCAGCAGGCTGCTGTTTAAAGCCGCTCTTCAGTGCACGGCAGCAGGCTGAGTCGCGTCTTTCTTCAGCGGCTCAAGCAGCAAAAACGGCGGTTGATGCGTTTCAAGCGGAATCTGCTGTGACGAGCGATTCGAGTGTGACGTTCGTTGCCGATACGGCTCAGTTTCGTACGGGCTCATCTTCGACGCTCCGGTGATGAAGTTTGTTGGAAAAAATTCGATCCGCTTCGACAGACACCATAATCTGCGAGTGGGGCCAGCTTCACTCACAATTCGCCTTTACTAACCTTAGAAGCAATTTTGGGGAAGGAATCAGTAATGTCCGTGTGTATGAAAAGGAAAAATTGAGAGAAGCTGTGTTTCTGATTAATCTAGAAGGTCATCAAGAAATGTTAAGGAAAAACTGTGAAAATGTACTGAAATTAAGTTCTGATGCTATCATTCTTTTCAAGTGCTTGCTGAGCCGGCAGAGAACAGAAAATTCCCCCTCACTAACAAAGGGGGGCCGCCCATCTTTTCTAAAAACAACATGAACGGAGTCTGTTATAAGATTAGGGTCTGTCATAGATAAGTCTGTCATAGATTAGGGTTAGTTTTAGGTTTAGTGTTCCGGTTAATATTAGGTTTGGGGTTAGGTTTTAGGGTTGGGGTAGTGTTTGTTGTTGCTTTTGGGGTTGGTGTTGGAGTTTGGGTTAGGGTTAGGGCTTGTGGTTGTGTTTTGTGGTGAGTAGGGGTAGTGGTAGGAGTAGGGTTAGTTTCGGTTTAGGGTTAGGATTAGGGTTCGAGTTAGGGTTAAAGTAACATTTTAGGGTTAGATTTAGGGTTAAGGTTAGTTGTAGGAGTTAGAGTATAGGTTTGGGGTTGGGATTAGGTTTGGGTTTGATGTTGGGTTAGTGTAAGGGTTATGGTAAGGTTTAGGGTTATAATGTAGGGTTACGGTTAGGTCTTTGGGTTAAGGTTAGGTCTAGGGTTAAGGTTAGGGCTTTGGGGTTAGTGTTGAGGTTGGGGTTAGGGTTAGTGTTTGGTTTTGTTTTAAGGTTATGGTTAGGGTTAGGGTTAGGTTTAGGGTTCGGGTTAGGGTTAGAGTTGGGGTTTTTTTTAGGTTTAGTTTTAGGGTTATGTTTAGGGTATAGGGCTAGGGTTTAGGGTTAGGTTTAGTTTTAGTTCTAGGGTTAGGGCTAGGGTTTAGTTTTAGGGTTAGGTTTAGGGTATAGGGCTAGGGTTTAGGGTTAGGTTTAGTTTTAGTTTTAGGGTTAGGGTTAGGGTTTAGTTTTAGGGTTAGGTTTAGGGTTAGGGTTTAGTTTTAGGGTTAGGTTTAGGGTTAGGGTTTGAGTTTGGTTTTAGGGTTAGGGGTTAGGTTGGGGTTTTGGTAAGGGTTAGGGTTTCGGTTAGGGTAAGGGATAGGGTTTAGGCAGTTGTTTGGGGTTGGGGTTGGTGTTGGTGTTGGGGTTGTTTATAAACGATATGGTTATGGTATAGGTTAGGGTTAGGATTAGGGTTAGGGTGAGGGTTAAGTTTTGGGTTCGGCTTGGGTTTGGGATAGGGTTAGGGTTAGGGTTAGGGTTAAGGTTTAGGGTTTGTGTTAGCGTTAAGGTTAGGTTTAGGGTTAGTGTTAGGTATATAGTTTTAGATTTACAGTAGTTGTTAGGGTTAGGGTTAAGGCTTGACGGTTCTTCACAAAGAAATAATATAGAGGATGGTCTATTTTGAGTAGTTCTATATAGATAGTACACAAATAATACAAAAGAGAAGATGGCACACCTTCAGGATTGCTATAGTTGTGAAGAACAAAACACACCAATCGTTACCAACAGTAAAAGATGTGTTGAGCAAGCAATAAACAAGCAAGAAACAGCGCTGGGCGGCCGGGAGTCTCTCTGCTCCACCAGAGGTGCGCAACGGGGGCCTCCCGATCCCACTTTTTATTTTCTCTTATCTCTACATTCGTGTTTATCTTTCCCTTCCTGGGCTGTGATGGCTGTTAGGTGGGGTCGTTCTCTGCCACCTGGTGATGGATTGTGATGAAAAGGGTCGTAGGCCTCTTCAGCTTCAATCATGCGCACTTAAGAGGAGATCCTTTCCTGGTGGTGGTGATCAGCCCTTAAATGGTGCTTGGAAGACGTGGAGCCAGGCTCCACCACTTCCAATCACTCAGGTATATCATGTCCACATCTGCCCCCATGGCTGACTCGGTGCTCACCTCAGGTGACCAATCAGTGGTTCAGGCCGTGATTCAGCAGTTCCCATAGAGTTAGGGTATGGTTAGGGTGATTGTTAGGGTTAGGGCTATGTTAGGGTTTGGTTTGGTTTAGAGTTAGGCTTAGGGTTGGTATTACTGTTAGGTTTAGCTTTGTGTTAGTGTTAGGGTTAAAGCTAGGGTTAGTGTTAGGATTAGCGTTAGGGTTAGTGTTAGGTTTAAAGATTTAATTTCATAGTATGTTTTAGGGTAATTTTTAGGTAATTGGATAGGGTTAGGTGTATGGTTGCATTTAGGGTTGGGGTAAGTGTTAGTGTTAGGGTTAGTGTTGGGTTAGGGTTAGGGTTTGAATTAGGGTTAGGGTTAGTGTTGTTTGGATTAGGGTTTGGTTTAGGTTTAGCGTTAGTGTTTGGGTCTGGGTTAAGGTCAGGGTTAGGGTTTGGGTTAGTGTTAGTGTTAGGGTTAGCTTTTGGGTTAGGTTTAGGGTTAAGGTTACGGTTGGAGTTACGTTTCGGTTTTAGGTGTTGTTGTTGGACTTGGGGTTGTTGTTGGGTTTGGGGCTGGGGTTGGGGTAGGTTTTAGTGTTACATTAGGATTTGTTTTAGATTTAAGGTTACTGTTAGGGCTAGAGTTATGTTTAGCACTGAAACACTGGAAAACACTGAGAAACACTGACACATCTGTCTCGAGTCGGTTTGATTAACAAATACTGCACTGATTTTTATCACAATCCCCCCTTTTCTTTTTTCTCATTTTGTTCATCAAACCATATCACTGCATTTTGAGGTAAAATATGATATTTTCCTTTCAATTGTTCCAGCAGTTTTACATTGCTGCAATTATCTTATTCAGTATTGTTGGTGTACTCATTTTCTAGAATGAATATTTCCAAGTTCTTTCTTAGCCCCCCTCTTTTCTCCTCCTTTTTTTTTGATTTTATATATATATATATATATATATTTTTTTTTTTTTTCCATAACCAATCTGAATTAAGTGAGAATGTTCTGAATCCAGTAAGCACTTACAATCTGAATTCAGTGAGCACTTTCAGTATGGCTTCTTGAGGCCTTCTAGATTAGGAGACAAAGGTCAAGGTGATTTCACCTCGGAGGTCATCCTCATAGCCCCACCGCTGTATGCCTCTGCCTCCCTCGCCTACTCTTTTGCTTAGAGCAGCGGGGTGTATGATCTTCTCGGCAGCAGTCGTATTCTTCAAGGGAACCTCCTTTTTCCTTGCCTTATAAGTCTCCCCATTCTCTATCTATAATTCCTTTTTAAATTTTAGCCTCTTGATTGCTCACAAAACTATCTCCCAATTATCTTAAAAGGTATTCATAGGAAGAGTGAGTTCACCAATATTCGTCATATACAATGCACAATACATATACAATATGCATATAAAGCATGCGATGAAATGACTGAGTTGTCTTATCTGTTAAAGGAAAAACAACAGTTTTACATTTTTCTTACAGTGATTTTTAGATCATCCAAAGTCTTGGACACCTTCCACTGGGGTTCTGTGTCATGGATGGATCCTTTCACTCGGCTCGCATGGGTCCATCCATGCTCAGCTGTCTGGATCGCTGTTTCTGTTGTTAATAAAACAAGAAAAGGTTCCTCCCATCGAGGAGTTAGAGACGACTCTTTCCATATTTTAATTAAAACCTTATTTCCTGGACTGATTTGGTGTATTGCCATATCTAGTGGGGGCCGTTGTACCACCAGACTTTTCTTTCTCTTATGTAGTAAAGCTTTTAGCCTCTCTTTTTTTTTTTTTTTTTTTTTTCAGGGGCTATCAGCTTGTATTTCCTTTAGGATCAATAAGGCCGCTAAATTATTTCTCCTTATTTGATTCAACATGTACTACTGCGATTTTCTCTGGTTCTTTTATTGCCCTTAGTTTGTCTTATTAAAGATTTGTGAATTAACCTTTTCCCATGTGAGTTTACTGATCCTCTTTCCTCCCATATTTTCCAAAGGTATGGACTACCCCATACACATATATGCAATCTGTATAGATGGTTCCAATTTTCCTTTTAACGTCTGTAGGGCTCTAAGGACTGCATATAATTCACAGCTCTGCGCTGACCACAAAATCCTTAGTTCAGTGAAGGCCTTTTATCCCTCATTTCTCTGATGTTTTTTCCTTTTCTCTTTGTGTGACATGTCTGGCCCAACAGATAAGCCAGCAGCGGATGTCGCCTTCATTGCCATGCAGGAGCATTGTCTTTGTGGTGGTCAGCTTCTCCAAGCGGTACCCCCACGGAAAAGACTATTTGCACCTATTTCTGCTTATCTTTACAACCATAAGCAGAGACAATGGCACCATTACACCCATCCAGATAACCGGCAGTTATCAGTCAGGGTCTTGTCACCAGAAAATGCCTTACGAAGCAAACTTCGAGACAAAGGAAAACAGTTTCTGTCTTTTACACTTACTACTATAATTCTCGATCCACTGCCGACAATATCCCAGCGACCCTAAGATCTGCCTCACCTGCCTCTTACTTCTTGGGGCCTTTAAAGATAAAATCCCATTTACTCGTTCTGGATCTAATTTCTTATTCCCCTTGCTTAACCAATGTCCCAGATATCTCACTTCCTCTTCTGTAAATTGTAACTAAATTGGCCTTTGAAACTTTCAACCCTTTTGAACCTAAGAAATTTAATAGTTTAATGCTCTCCTGTCTAACCGCCTCCTCATCTGTTCCAGCTAATAGTAAGTCATCTACGTATTGTGCTAAGGTCACCTGTGGGTTTGATTCGTAAGTTTTTAACACCTGCTCAACAGCTTGCCCAAACAAGTTAGGGGCTTCTGTGAATCCCTGTGGAAGCACTGTCCATCTAAGTTGTTGTTTTCTATAGGGGTTTGGATCTTCCCACTCAAAGGCGAAGTAATCTCTACATTCTATCTTCAGGGGGCAGGTCCAAAAAGCATCTTTTAGATCAATCACACTATACCATTTAAATTCTGGTTTTAATTGACTAAGCGGGGTATAGGGGTTTGCCACTACTGGGAAACGGGTTATTGTTCTCTTGTTAATTTCTCTTAAATCAAGGACCAATCTGTATGTGCCATCAGGTTTCTTTACAGGGAGTATAGGAGTATTATAGGAAGACATACAGGGTTCTAATAGCCCTTTAGATATTAATCTCTCAATTTCAGGTTGTAGCCCTAATTTACCTTCCTGTGAAATGGGGTATTGTTTTATCCTAACCGGGATCTCTTGTTCCTTTATAGTCACTTCAGACGGTTCTATGTCTAATTTCCCTACGGATTCTGGAGTATACCAAACTTCTGGGTTAATTCTAGCCTCATCTTCTATCGTTAGAGTACATAGATTAACAATTAATTCTCTATCTTTTACTTCCAAATTTATTCTTAACTCCACAATTAAATCTCTCCCTAGCAAATTATATTCTGCTTCAGGTACCAATAAAAAGACCCAATTCCATAGGTGCTAGGTAATTCTATTTCTACCTGCTTTAAACAGGTACCATAAAAGGTTCCCTTTTGCTCCAATTACTAGTAGCTTTTCCGAGGATACAGAACATCCTCGAGGTAAATATTGAACAGTCAATCTTTCTGCGTCTGACAAAAATTCCACTTCCTGACTCTGAGGACCCAATTTCAATTTCGTCACGGGCTCTTTTCTTTCCCGGGTCCCCAGCACATAAAACCCCTTACCCCCTCAGTCCTTCTTAAACATTCTCTCATCCTGAATTCTCTTTCTACAGTCTTTTTTCACGTGTCCCTTTTTCTGACAGTAGAAGCATTCTACTGTCCTTATATCTCTGGGTCTCATCTGGTTAGGTTAAAGCGCGTTCTGTGCCCGAGGAATATTCTCTCTTTTCCTTTTACCACGGCTATCAGAATTTTTTTGCTTGCTTCTTCTGAGTCTCCTCCTCTCTCCGTACGTATACTTTCTGAGCCTCTCTTAGTAATTCATCTAATCCTCTCTGCTGCCAATCCCCCAATTTCTCTAGTTTCCTTTGAATATTCAGGACCTAGCTACAAACTGCGTTTTCAGGAGAACTTGCCCCAGGGGGGTAGCAGGATCTAATCCTGAATATAACTAACTTTTTGGGTAGTCTCTCTAACCACTCAGTAGGAGTTTCATCTTTTTTTTTACTCGCTAGAAGCCTTATCAACATTCTGTCACCGAAGGACAGATTCTCTATTCTCTTGAATAATAATAACTCGCAAATCTGCTGTGTGAGTGATGTTCCTGGTTCTGACTATCCCAATTGGGCCGCTGTAAAGGCCACTTTATATCTGCTCCTGGACCAGCCTGGTGTTGTTAATCCCAAACTCGCATACCTGCCTTCCTGATCACATCCCTCTTCTGCACTAAATAGTATGCCCAAAATTGCCTTTATTTCATCTCAGGTATAAAGAGTGGGACCTAAAAATCGATCTAGCCTCTCGGAGACCCCTAAAGGATCCTTTACCAAATTCCCCATTTCCTTTTACTGGTATTTCTCTTAAAGGGAGAAGGTTTCTTCCTTGACCCCTCTCCTGCCTAGTTTGCCTTCTAGTGATCCTTTTCCTAGGGAGGTCTACGGGTTCAGGTTCATCTCCTGAGTCAGATTCAGCTTGCTCCGGAAGAGTCGCTGGATTCTGTTCATGGGGAGCATAAAGGGGGGGGGGGGGGAGAGAGATAGTGTATCATTCACATAAGTATTTAGAGCCTGGTAGATTTGATCCTCAAAGGACCCAAATACTGGTCAGAACAGCTGATCTGCCCCTATCTGCTTTCCTCCTCATATCCCTATACAATAATATACCATTTTACCTTACTCTTTCCTCGTCTAGAGGGAGAATCGCCCCAGTGGTTTAACATAAACCTAGGGAACTTTCTAGTGGTATGCCTGGTAGCTTCACCTGCAAGCCACCCATGGGTTCAGAGGGCTTACTCTGCCTCTGTCCCATCTTCCGGAGCACTCACACACACACACTTGCACCCCTCGGTCGTGACCCACGCCTTCGCGGGCAATGGGAACTGCACTACTAGGGGGTCCACACTCGCTTCGCCCCTACGGGACGTCTCAGTCAGGCGTGCTCCGGGATACCCACCCCAACTGAACGGCTTCACGCAAATACTTACTCAATCCTGACTCTTCCTTTGGTCTTTGTGAACAAAAATTATGGGGTACTGCAGTTTCTTTCACTCGCTTACCGAATTTAGAGTTCGGAGCTATAGGTCTCTGCACAGGAATTACCAGGCCCAGGGGCCATCCGAAGACGGGGCGCCCCCCCTGGAATGGGAATTCCACAGCAGAGTCACCTGGATCCGAGACACGGCACCAAATTGTTACAGGCGTGAAGAACAATAAACACTAATCGTTACCAACAGTAAAAGATTTATTGAGCAAGCAATAAACAAGCAAGAAACAGCGCTGTGAGGCCGGGAGTCTCTGCTCCACCAGAGGTGCGCAATGGGGGCCTCCTGATCTCACTTGCATTCGTTTTTATCTTTCACTTCCTGGGCTGCGCTGGCTGTTATGTGGGGGTCGTTCTCTGCCACCTGGTGATGGATTGAGATGAAAAGGGCCGTAGGCCTCTTCAGCTTCGATCATGCACACTTAAGAGGAGATTTTCACTTATTTTTCTTTTTTCGGTTTCTTAGAAGGTCACTGCTGTCTGTTGTTCATTGTCCAGTTGTTAGAACTAAGCGCCGTGGCTCCAATTTGCACAAATTCCAAAGTTCTTAGACAAAACATTTATACATCTATTTTGAGACTTCTACAAACTACATAGTTTTCAGAAAGCAAAACACTGAAAAACACTGACACTTCTGTCTCAAGTCGGTTTCATTAACAAATACAGCACTCATTTTTATCACAAGGATGATAAGGCACGCAGAGGACTCCACGTGGGAGGGATCCCCAAGAAGAGATCCTTTCCTGGCGGTGGTCAGCACTTACATGGGGTTTGGGAGAGGTGGAGCCAGGCTCCCCCCCTTCCAGTCACACAGGTATATCACCTCCACTTGTGCCCCCATGGCTGACTTGGTGCTCACCTCAGATGACCAGTGTTTCAGGCCGTGATTGAGCAGTTCCCATACAGTTAGGGTAGGGTAAGGGTTATTGTTATTGTAAGGCTTAGGGTTACGTTTAGGGTTAGGTTTGGGGTTAGGGTTTCGGTTGGGGTTACAGTTAGGGTTATGTTAGGGTTAAGGTTAGGGTTAGGTTTGTGGTTAGGGTTAGTATTAGGATTAGTGTTAGGTTTAAAGATTTAGTTTTGCAGTAAGATTTAGGGTAAGTTTTGGTTATTGGAAAGGGTTAGGTGTAAGATTGAATTTAGGGTAAGGGTTAGGGTAAGTGTTAGTGTTACGGTAAGGGCAAGGGTTAGGGCAAGGAATAGGGTTAAAGATTTAGTCTTAAAGTAAGTGTTAAAGAAGGATTTAGGTAATTTCAGCGGGTTAGGTGAAGACTGGCTTTAGTAATAGGGTTATGCTTAGATTTTGGATTAGTGTTAGGGTAAAGTTTTGGCTTAGGTTTTGGGTAAAGATTAGGGTTGGGGTTAGGGTTAGGGTTAAGGTATAGTTCTAGGGTTAGGCTAAGATTTAGGGTTAGGTTTAAGGATAAGTTTAAATATTTAGTTTTACAGTAAGTGTTAGGGTATGTTTTAGCTTATTGGATAGGGTTAGGTGTATGATTGGATTGAGGGTTTGGTTTAGGATTTGTGTAAGCTTTAGAATTAGTGTTAGGCTAGAGTAAGGGTTCAGGTTAAAGATTTAGTCTTAGAGTAAGTGTTAGGGAAGGATTTAGTTATTTCATAGGGTTAGGTGAAGATTGGCTTTAGTAATAATATTATGTTCAGATTTTTGGATTAGTCTTAGGTTAAGGTTTTGTCTTAGGTTTAAGGTTAGGGTTAGATTTACGGTGAGTTTTAAGGTTTAGTTTACGGTTAGGATTAGGTTTAGGTTTAGGGTTACGGAGAGGGTTAGGGTTTAGGTGAGGGGGAGGGCAAACTTTGAGTTCGGTTTGGGTTTGGGATAGGGTTAGGGATTGGGTTACTGTTAGGTTTAGGGTAGGGATAGGGTTGGGGTTAGGGTTAGGTTAAGGGTTAAGTTTAGGGTTTGGGTTTGTGTTAGAGTTAAGGTTATGATAGGGTTAGGGTTAAGGTTAGGTTTAGATTTAGAGTTAGGGTTAGTGTTAGGTTTATAGATTTAGATTTATAGTAATTGTTAGGGTTAGGGCTTGAGTTAGTGTTAGGCTTAGTGTTTAGGCTTAGGGTGCAGACCACGTTTGGGGTTAGCGTTAGTGATAGGGTTTAGGTAAAGTGTTAGGGCTAGGCTAAGACAGAGAGTTAGTATGAAGGTGAGTGTTAGGGTTTGGTTTAAGATTAAGTTTAAATATTTAGTTCTACAGTAAGTGTTAGGGTATGTTTTAGGTTATTGGATAGGGTTAGGTGTATGATTGGATTTAGGTTAAGGGTTAGGCTTTGTCTTAGCTTTAGAATTACTGTTAGGCTAGAGTAAGGGTTCAGGTTAAAGATTTAGTCTTTCATTAAGTGTTAGGGAAGGATTTATTTAATCTCAGCGGGTTTGGTGAAGACTGGCTTTGATAATAGTGTTACGTTCAGATTTTGTATTAAGGTAAGTTTTTGGCTTAGGGTTAGTGTTGGGTACAGATTAGGGTTGGGGTTAGTGTTAGGGTTAGGGTGAAGGTATAGAGTTAGGGTTAGGCTAAGATTTAGGGTTAGGTTTAAGGATTAGGTTTAAATATAAGGGTTAGGTTTAAATATTTATAAAGGGTTAGGTTTAAATATAAATAAATAAGGGTTAGGTTTAAATATTTAGTTTTACAGTAAGTATTAGGGAATGTGTTAGGTTATTGGATTGGCTTAGGTGTATGATTGGATTTAGGGTTTGTTTTAGGGTTTGTGTTAGATTTAGGATTAGTGTTAGGGTTAGAGTAAGTGTTAGGGTTAAAGTTTTAGTCTCACAGTAAGAGTTAGGGAAGGATTTAGGTTATTACATAGGGTTAGGTGGAGATTGGCTATAGTAATAAGGTTATGTTTAGATTTTGGAATAGTCTTAGGTTAAGGTTTAGGCTTAGGTTTAAGGTTTGGTTTAGGGTTGCGGTTTGGATTAGGGTTACGGTTAGTGTTAAGGTTTATTTTAGGGTTAGGGTAGTGTTCGGATTAGGTTTAGGTTTAGAATCACGGTTAGGGTTGGGTTTTATCTTAGGTTTAGAGCTTGAGATAGGCTTAGGGCTTGAGTTGGGTTAGAATTAGGGTGAAGATTAAGTTTTGGGTTCGGTTTGGTTTTGGGATAGGGTTAGGTATAGGGTTTGGTTTACTGTTAGGGTTAGGGTAGTGTTAGGGTGTTAGGGTTAAGTTTAGGGATAAGGTTAGGGTTAGTGTTATTTTTAGCCTTAAGGTTAGTTTAGGGTTAGAGTTAAGGTTAGGTTTAGAGTTAGGGTAAGGTTTAGTGTTAGGTTTCTAGATTAAGATTTATAGCAATTGTTAGGTTTAGGTTAGGGATTGAGTTATGGTTAGGGTTAGTGTGGGGTAAATAACTCCCAAGGATGTTACTTCACAAAGAAATAGTATAGATGAAGGTATATTTTTTTGTTGTTCTATATAGATAGTATACAAATAATACGAAAGAGAGGATGGCTCACCATCAGTATGATAAGGCTCGCAGGGGACTCCACGTGGGAGGGATCTCTGAGATGTTTACGGTTAGGGTAGGGTTAGGGTAGGGTTAGGGTTAGCTTAGGGGTTAGGATTAGTGTTAGGATTCTTGTTAGGGTTAGTGTTAGTTTTAGAGATTTAGTTTTAAAGTAAGTTTTATGTTATTGTATAGGGTTGGGTGTACAATTGGATTTAGTGTTAAGGTTAGGGTAAGTGTTAGCGTTAGGGTAAGCGTTAGGGTTAAAGAATTAGTCTTAGAGTAAGTGTTAGGGAAGGATTTAGGTAATTTTAGCGGCTTCGGTGAAGATTGGCTTTAGTAATAATTTTATGTTTTTAATTTGGATTTGTGTTGGGGTAAGATTTTGGCTTAGGTTTAGGGTTAGGGTAAGGATTAGGGTTGGGGTTAGCGTTAGGGTTAGGGTTAGTGATGGGTTGGGGTTAGTGTTTGTGTTGTTTGGATTAAGGTTTGGTTTAGGTTTTGCATTAGTGTTTGGGTCAGGGTCAGTGTTTGGGTTAGTGTTAGGTTTAGAGTTAGTGTTAGGTTCAGGGTTAATGTTAGGGTTAGGTTTAGGGTTAGGTGTAGGGATAGGGTTTGATATAGGCTTAGGGTAGGAATAGGGGTAGGTTTAGGCTTAGGGTATAGGTGAGGGTTAAGTTTAGGGTGTGGGTTAGGTTTATGGTTAGGGGTTAGGTGTTGTTGGTGTTGGGTTTGGGGATGGGGTAGCAGTTGGAGTTGGGTTAGGTTTAGGGTAGTGTTTGAGTTTGGGTTACTTTTTGAATTAGGGTCAGGGTATGGGTTTGGTTTAGGGTTAGGGTTAGGGTTTTGGGTTAGCGTTAAGTTTAGGGTAAGGGTAAGGCTTAGGGTTTAGGGTTAGGGTGAAGACTACTTTTGGGGTTAGCGTTAGTGTTAAGGTTAAGGTATAGGGTTAGGGTAAGGCTAAGATTTAGGGTTAGAGTGAGGGTGAGGGTTAGGTTTAGGTTTAAGTTTAAATATTTAGTTCTACAGTAAGTGTTAGGGTATGTTTAAGGTTATCGGATAGGGTTAGGTGTATGATTGGATTTAGGGTTTGGTTTAGGGTTTGTGTTAGCTTTAGAATTACTGTTAGGCTAGAGTAAGGGTTCAGGTTAAAGATTTAGTCTTTCATTAAATGTTAGGGAAGGATTTAGTTAATTTCAGCGGGTTTGGTGAGGACTGGCTTTGATGATAGTGTTATGTTCAGATTTTGTATTAAGGTAAGTTTTTGGCTCAGGGTTAGTGTTTGGGTACAGATTAGGGTTGGGGTTAGTGTTAGGGTTAGGGTGAAGGTATAGAGTTAGAGTTAGGCTATGGTTTAGGGTTTGGTTTAAGGAGAAGTATAAATATTTAGTTTTACAGTAAGTATTAGGGAATGTGTTAGGTTATTGGATTGGCTTAGGTGTATGGATTTAGGGTTTGGTTTAGGGTTTGTGTTAGATTTAGGATTAGTGTTAGGGTTAGAGTAAGTGTTAGGGTTAAAGTTTTATTCTCACAGTAAGTGTTAGGGAAGGATTTAGGTTATTACATAGGGTTAGGTGGAGATTAGCTATAGTAATAAGGTTATGTTTAGATTTTGTTATACTGTTGCGGTCAGCGTTAGTGTTAAGGAAATCACTCTTATGTTGAAGTCAGACAGCAGCAGGCTACGTTTTAAAGCCGCTCTTCAGTGCATGGCAGTAGGCTGATTCGCGTCTTTCTTCAGCGGCTCAAGCAGCAGAAACCGCGGTTGATGCGTTTCAAGCGGAATCTGCTGTGACGAGCGATTCGAGTGTGAAGTTCGTTTTCGGCTCAGTTTCGTACGGACACATCTGAGATTCTCCGGTGATGAAGTTTGTTGGAAAATATTCGATCCTGTTGGACAGACATCAGAATCTGCGAGAGGAGCAAGCTTCACTCAAATTTCGCGTGTACCTTGCTAAGATCAGAAGAGCATACAATTTTGGGAAAGGAATCAGTAATGTTCGTGAGATTGAATAATAAATGGGGACAGACGATGATTCAGTGTTGAAAGTAAAGGACATCAATAAATTTCAGAAAAAAAGTATGAGTACGTGGATGGAAACGATCGTCTGATGCAGACATACATTGTCGACGGTAGGAGAGTAGAAAGGGAACAGAATCTTTCCCCCACACTAACATCGGGGTCCTCCACATCTACATCGACAACGCCAGGAACGGATTCTGTCATAAGGGTAATTACTGATATGTTGGAATCAGACCGCAGCAGGCTGCCGGTTAAAGCCGCTCTTCATCGCACGGCAGCAGGCTGATTCGCGTCTTTCTTCAACGGCTCAAGCAGCAGAAACCGCGGTTGATGCGTTTCAAGCGGAATCTGCAGTTACGAGCGATTTGGGTGTAACGTTTGTCAGATTCGGCTCAGTTTCGTACGGAAACATCTGCGATTCTCCGGTGATGAAGTTTGTTGGAAAATATTCGATCCGGTGGGACAGACATCATAATCTGCGAGAGGAGCCAGCTTCACTCAAATTTCGAGTGTACATTTCTAAAATCGGTAGAGCATACAATTATGGGAAAGGAAACAGTAATGTTCGTGTGATTAAATAATAAACGGGGAAAGACGATAATTCAGATTTGAAAGAAAAAGACATCAAAAAGTTTTTGAAATGAAGTATGTATACGTGGAACGGAAAGGATCGTCTGATGCAGACATACATTGCCGTCGGTAGGAGAGCAGAAAGGCAACAGAATCTTTCCCCCACACTAACATCGGGGTCCTCCCTATCTTTACCGACAACGCCAGGAACGGATTCTGTAATAAGGGTAATCACTGATATGTTCAAAAAAGACCGCAGCAGGCTGCTGTTTAAAGCCGCTCTTCAGTGCATGGCAGCAGGCTGAGTCGCGTCTTTCTTCAGCGGCTCAAGCAGCAGAAACCGCGGTTGATGCGTTTCAAGCGGAATCTGCTGTGACGAGCGATTCGAGTGTGACGTTCGTTGCCGATTCGGCTCAGTTTCGTACGGGCTCATCTGCGATGCTCCGGTGATGAAGTTTGTTGGAAAATATTTAGCCTGGTTCGGCAGATTGGTGTCTGCGAGAATGACTGGAATCTGTGAGAGGAACAAGCATCACCCAAATTTCGCGTGTACATTGCTAAGATCAGAAGAGCATACAATTTTGAGTGAGGAATCAGTAACGCCCTTGTTTGCGAAATGGAAACGGCACTGACAAAGTTTCACAAAGAAAAAGACATCAAAAAGTTTCTGAAATAAAGTATGAAAACGTAGACGGAGATGAACGTCTGATGCATACATAGATTGCCGACGGTAGCAGAGCAGAAAGGGAACAGAATCTTTCCCCCACACTAACATCGGGGTCCTCCCTATCTTTACCGACAACGCCAGGTACGGATTCTGTAATAAGGGTAATCACTAATATGTTCAAAAAAGACCGCAGCAGGCTGCTGTTTAAAGCCGCTCTTCAGTGCACGGCAGCAGGCTGAGTCGCGTCTTTCTTCAGCGGCTCAAGCAGCAGAAACGGCGGTTGATGCGTTTCAAGCGGAATCTGCTGTGACGAGCGATTCGAGTGTGACGTTCGTTGCCGATTCGGCTCAGTTTCGTACGGGCTCATCTGCGATGCTCCGGTGATGAAGTTTGTTGGAAAATATTTAGCCTGGTTCGGCAGATTGGTGTCTGCGAGAATGACTGGAATCTGTGAGAGGAACAAGCATCACCCAAATTTCGCGTGTACATTGCTAAGATCAGAAGAGCATACAATTTTGAGTGAGGAATCAGTAACGCCCTTGTGTGCGAAATGGAAACGGCACTGACAAAGTTTCACAAAGAAAAAGACATCAAAAAGTTTCTGAAATAAAGTATGAAAACGTAGACGGAGATGAACGTCTGATGCATACATAGATGCCGACGGTAGCAGAGCAGAAAGGGAACAGAATCTTTCCCCCACACTAACATCGGGGTCCTCCCTATCTTTACCGACAACGCCAGGTACGGATTCTGTAATAAGGGTAATCACTGATATGTTCAAAAAAGACCGCAGCAGGCTGCTGTTTAAAGCCGCTCTTCAGTGCATGGCAGCAGGCTGAGTCGCGTCTTTCTTCAGCGGCTCAAGCAGCAGAAACGGCGGTTGATGCGTTTCAAGCGGAATCTGCTGTGACGAGCGATTCGAGTGTGACGTTCGTTGCCGATCCGGCTCAGTTTCGTACGGGCTCATCTGCGATTTACCGGTGATGAAATTTGTTGGAAAATATTCGATCCGGTGGGACAGAAATCAGAATCTGCGAGAGGAGCCAGCTTCACTCAAATTTCGAGTGTACATTTCTAAAATCGGTAGAGCATACAATTTTGGGAAAGGAATCAGTAATGTTCATGTGATTAAAAAATAAACGGGGAAAGACGATAATTCAGATTTGAAAGAAAAAGACATCAAAAAGTTTTTGAAATGAAGTATGTATACGTGGAACGGAAAGGATCGTCTGATGCAGACATACATTGCCGTCGGTAGGAGAGCAGAAAGGCAACAGAATCTTTCCCCCACACTAACATCGGGGTCCTCCCTATCTTTACCGACAACGCCAGGTACGGATTCTGTAATAAGGGTAATCACTGTTATGTTGGAGTCAGACCGCAGCAGGCTGCTGTTTAAAGCCGCTCTTCAGTGCACGGCAGCAGGCTGAGTCGCGTCTTTCTTCAGCGGCTCAAGCAGCAAAAACGGCGGTTGATGCGTTTCAAGCGGAATCTGCTGTGACGAGCGATTCGAGTGTGACGTTCGTTGCCGATACGGCTCAGTTTCGTACGGGCTCATCTTCGACGCTCCGGTGATGAAGTTTGTTGGAAAAAATTCGATCCGCTTCGACAGACACCATAATCTGCGAGTGGGGCCAGCTTCACTCACAATTCGCCTTTACTAACCTTAGAAGCAATTTTGGGGAAGGAATCAGTAATGTCCGTGTGTATGAAAAGGAAAAATTGAGAGAAGCTGTGTTTCTGATTAATCTAGAAGGTCATCAAGAAATGTTAAGGAAAAACTGTGAAAATGTACTGAAATTAAGTTCTGATGCTATCATTCTTTTCAAGTGCTTGCTGAGCCGGCAGAGAACAGAAAATTCCCCCTCACTAACAAAGGGGGGCCGCCCATCTTTTCTAAAAACAACATGAACGGAGTCTGTTATAAGATTAGGGTCTGTCATAGATAAGTCTGTCATAGATTAGGGTTAGTTTTAGGTTTAGTGTTCCGGTTAATATTAGGTTTGGGGTTAGGTTTTAGGGTTGGGGTAGTGTTTGTTGTTGCTTTTGGGGTTGGTGTTGGAGTTTGGGTTAGGGTTAGGGCTTGTGGTTGTGTTTTGTGGTGAGTAGGGGTAGTGGTAGGAGTAGGGTTAGTTTCGGTTTAGGGTTAGGATTAGGGTTCGAGTTAGGGTTAAAGTAACATTTTAGGGTTAGATTTAGGGTTAAGGTTAGTTGTAGGAGTTAGAGTATAGGTTTGGGGTTGGGATTAGGTTTGGGTTTGATGTTGGGTTAGTGTAAGGGTTATGGTAAGGTTTAGGGTTATAATGTAGGGTTACGGTTAGGTCTTTGGGTTAAGGTTAGGTCTAGGGTTAAGGTTAGGGCTTTGGGGTTAGTGTTGAGGTTGGGGTTAGGGTTAGTGTTTGGTTTTGTTTTAAGGTTATGGTTAGGGTTAGGGTTAGGTTTAGGGTTCGGGTTAGGGTTAGAGTTGGGGTTTTTTTTAGGTTTAGTTTTAGGGTTATGTTTAGGGTATAGGGCTAGGGTTTAGGGTTAGGTTTAGTTTTAGTTCTAGGGTTAGGGCTAGGGTTTAGTTTTAGGGTTAGGTTTAGGGTATAGGGCTAGGGTTTAGGGTTAGGTTTAGTTTTAGTTTTAGGGTTAGGGTTAGGGTTTAGTTTTAGGGTTAGGTTTAGGGTTAGGGTTTAGTTTTAGGGTTAGGTTTAGGGTTAGGGTTTGAGTTTGGTTTTAGGGTTAGGGGTTAGGTTGGGGTTTTGGTAAGGGTTAGGGTTTCGGTTAGGGTAAGGGATAGGGTTTAGGCAGTTGTTTGGGGTTGGGGTTGGTGTTGGTGTTGGGGTTGTTTATAAACGATATGGTTATGGTATAGGTTAGGGTTAGGATTAGGGTTAGGGTGAGGGTTAAGTTTTGGGTTCGGCTTGGGTTTGGGATAGGGTTAGGGTTAGGGTTAGGGTTAAGGTTTAGGGTTTGTGTTAGCGTTAAGGTTAGGTTTAGGGTTAGTGTTAGGTATATAGTTTTAGATTTACAGTAGTTGTTAGGGTTAGGGTTAAGGCTTGACGGTTCTTCACAAAGAAATAATATAGAGGATGGTCTATTTTGAGTAGTTCTATATAGATAGTACACAAATAATACAAAAGAGAAGATGGCACACCTTCAGGATTGCTATAGTTGTGAAGAACAAAACACACCAATCGTTACCAACAGTAAAAGATGTGTTGAGCAAGCAATAAACAAGCAAGAAACAGCGCTGGGCGGCCGGGAGTCTCTCTGCTCCACCAGAGGTGCGCAACGGGGGCCTCCCGATCCCACTTTTTATTTTCTCTTATCTCTACATTCGTGTTTATCTTTCCCTTCCTGGGCTGTGATGGCTGTTAGGTGGGGTCGTTCTCTGCCACCTGGTGATGGATTGTGATGAAAAGGGTCGTAGGCCTCTTCAGCTTCAATCATGCGCACTTAAGAGGAGATCCTTTCCTGGTGGTGGTGATCAGCCCTTAAATGGTGCTTGGAAGACGTGGAGCCAGGCTCCACCACTTCCAATCACTCAGGTATATCATGTCCACATCTGCCCCCATGGCTGACTCGGTGCTCACCTCAGGTGACCAATCAGTGGTTCAGGCCGTGATTCAGCAGTTCCCATAGAGTTAGGGTATGGTTAGGGTGATTGTTAGGGTTAGGGCTATGTTAGGGTTTGGTTTGGTTTAGAGTTAGGCTTAGGGTTGGTATTACTGTTAGGTTTAGCTTTGTGTTAGTGTTAGGGTTAAAGCTAGGGTTAGTGTTAGGATTAGCGTTAGGGTTAGTGTTAGGTTTAAAGATTTAATTTCATAGTATGTTTTAGGGTAATTTTTAGGTAATTGGATAGGGTTAGGTGTATGGTTGCATTTAGGGTTGGGGTAAGTGTTAGTGTTAGGGTTAGTGTTGGGTTAGGGTTAGGGTTTGAATTAGGGTTAGGGTTAGTGTTGTTTGGATTAGGGTTTGGTTTAGGTTTAGCGTTAGTGTTTGGGTCTGGGTTAAGGTCAGGGTTAGGGTTTGGGTTAGTGTTAGTGTTAGGGTTAGCTTTTGGGTTAGGTTTAGGGTTAAGGTTACGGTTGGAGTTACGTTTCGGTTTTAGGTGTTGTTGTTGGACTTGGGGTTGTTGTTGGGTTTGGGGCTGGGGTTGGGGTAGGTTTTAGTGTTACATTAGGATTTGTTTTAGATTTAAGGTTACTGTTAGGGCTAGAGTTATGTTTAGCACTGAAACACTGGAAAACACTGAGAAACACTGACACATCTGTCTCGAGTCGGTTTGATTAACAAATACTGCACTGATTTTTATCACAATCCCCCCTTTTCTTTTTTCTCATTTTGTTCATCAAACCATATCACTGCATTTTGAGGTAAAATATGATATTTTCCTTTCAATTGTTCCAGCAGTTTTACATTGCTGCAATTATCTTATTCAGTATTGTTGGTGTACTCATTTTCTAGAATGAATATTTCCAAGTTCTTTCTTAGCCCCCCTCTTTTCTCCTCCTTTTTTTTTGATTTTATATATATATATATATATATATTTTTTTTTTTTTTCCATAACCAATCTGAATTAAGTGAGAATGTTCTGAATCCAGTAAGCACTTACAATCTGAATTCAGTGAGCACTTTCAGTATGGCTTCTTGAGGCCTTCTAGATTAGGAGACAAAGGTCAAGGTGATTTCACCTCGGAGGTCATCCTCATAGCCCCACCGCTGTATGCCTCTGCCTCCCTCGCCTACTCTTTTGCTTAGAGCAGCGGGGTGTATGATCTTCTCGGCAGCAGTCGTATTCTTCAAGGGAACCTCCTTTTTCCTTGCCTTATAAGTCTCCCCATTCTCTATCTATAATTCCTTTTTAAATTTTAGCCTCTTGATTGCTCACAAAACTATCTCCCAATTATCTTAAAAGGTATTCATAGGAAGAGTGAGTTCACCAATATTCGTCATATACAATGCACAATACATATACAATATGCATATAAAGCATGCGATGAAATGACTGAGTTGTCTTATCTGTTAAAGGAAAAACAACAGTTTTACATTTTTCTTACAGTGATTTTTAGATCATCCAAAGTCTTGGACACCTTCCACTGGGGTTCTGTGTCATGGATGGATCCTTTCACTCGGCTCGCATGGGTCCATCCATGCTCAGCTGTCTGGATCGCTGTTTCTGTTGTTAATAAAACAAGAAAAGGTTCCTCCCATCGAGGAGTTAGAGACGACTCTTTCCATATTTTAATTAAAACCTTATTTCCTGGACTGATTTGGTGTATTGCCATATCTAGTGGGGGCCGTTGTACCACCAGACTTTTCTTTCTCTTATGTAGTAAAGCTTTTAGCCTCTCTTTTTTTTTTTTTTTTTTTTTTCAGGGGCTATCAGCTTGTATTTCCTTTAGGATCAATAAGGCCGCTAAATTATTTCTCCTTATTTGATTCAACATGTACTACTGCGATTTTCTCTGGTTCTTTTATTGCCCTTAGTTTGTCTTATTAAAGATTTGTGAATTAACCTTTTCCCATGTGAGTTTACTGATCCTCTTTCCTCCCATATTTTCCAAAGGTATGGACTACCCCATACACATATATGCAATCTGTATAGATGGTTCCAATTTTCCTTTTAACGTCTGTAGGGCTCTAAGGACTGCATATAATTCACAGCTCTGCGCTGACCACAAAATCCTTAGTTCAGTGAAGGCCTTTTATCCCTCATTTCTCTGATGTTTTTTCCTTTTCTCTTTGTGTGACATGTCTGGCCCAACAGATAAGCCAGCAGCGGATGTCGCCTTCATTGCCATGCAGGAGCATTGTCTTTGTGGTGGTCAGCTTCTCCAAGCGGTACCCCCACGGAAAAGACTATTTGCACCTATTTCTGCTTATCTTTACAACCATAAGCAGAGACAATGGCACCATTACACCCATCCAGATAACCGGCAGTTATCAGTCAGGGTCTTGTCACCAGAAAATGCCTTACGAAGCAAACTTCGAGACAAAGGAAAACAGTTTCTGTCTTTTACACTTACTACTATAATTCTCGATCCACTGCCGACAATATCCCAGCGACCCTAAGATCTGCCTCACCTGCCTCTTACTTCTTGGGGCCTTTAAAGATAAAATCCCATTTACTCGTTCTGGATCTAATTTCTTATTCCCCTTGCTTAACCAATGTCCCAGATATCTCACTTCCTCTTCTGTAAATTGTAACTAAATTGGCCTTTGAAACTTTCAACCCTTTTGAACCTAAGAAATTTAATAGTTTAATGCTCTCCTGTCTAACCGCCTCCTCATCTGTTCCAGCTAATAGTAAGTCATCTACGTATTGTGCTAAGGTCACCTGTGGGTTTGATTCGTAAGTTTTTAACACCTGCTCAACAGCTTGCCCAAACAAGTTAGGGGCTTCTGTGAATCCCTGTGGAAGCACTGTCCATCTAAGTTGTTGTTTTCTATAGGGGTTTGGATCTTCCCACTCAAAGGCGAAGTAATCTCTACATTCTATCTTCAGGGGGCAGGTCCAAAAAGCATCTTTTAGATCAATCACACTATACCATTTAAATTCTGGTTTTAATTGACTAAGCGGGGTATAGGGGTTTGCCACTACTGGGAAACGGGTTATTGTTCTCTTGTTAATTTCTCTTAAATCAAGGACCAATCTGTATGTGCCATCAGGTTTCTTTACAGGGAGTATAGGAGTATTATAGGAAGACATACAGGGTTCTAATAGCCCTTTAGATATTAATCTCTCAATTTCAGGTTGTAGCCCTAATTTACCTTCCTGTGAAATGGGGTATTGTTTTATCCTAACCGGGATCTCTTGTTCCTTTATAGTCACTTCAGACGGTTCTATGTCTAATTTCCCTACGGATTCTGGAGTATACCAAACTTCTGGGTTAATTCTAGCCTCATCTTCTATCGTTAGAGTACATAGATTAACAATTAATTCTCTATCTTTTACTTCCAAATTTATTCTTAACTCCACAATTAAATCTCTCCCTAGCAAATTATATTCTGCTTCAGGTACCAATAAAAAGACCCAATTCCATAGGTGCTAGGTAATTCTATTTCTACCTGCTTTAAACAGGTACCATAAAAGGTTCCCTTTTGCTCCAATTACTAGTAGCTTTTCCGAGGATACAGAACATCCTCGAGGTAAATATTGAACAGTCAATCTTTCTGCGTCTGACAAAAATTCCACTTCCTGACTCTGAGGACCCAATTTCAATTTCGTCACGGGCTCTTTTCTTTCCCGGGTCCCCAGCACATAAAACCCCTTACCCCCTCAGTCCTTCTTAAACATTCTCTCATCCTGAATTCTCTTTCTACAGTCTTTTTTCACGTGTCCCTTTTTCTGACAGTAGAAGCATTCTACTGTCCTTATATCTCTGGGTCTCATCTGGTTAGGTTAAAGCGCGTTCTGTGCCCGAGGAATATTCTCTCTTTTCCTTTTACCACGGCTATCAGAATTTTTTTGCTTGCTTCTTCTGAGTCTCCTCCTCTCTCCGTACGTATACTTTCTGAGCCTCTCTTAGTAATTCATCTAATCCTCTCTGCTGCCAATCCCCCAATTTCTCTAGTTTCCTTTGAATATTCAGGACCTAGCTACAAACTGCGTTTTCAGGAGAACTTGCCCCAGGGGGGTAGCAGGATCTAATCCTGAATATAACTAACTTTTTGGGTAGTCTCTCTAACCACTCAGTAGGAGTTTCATCTTTTTTTTTTACTCGCTAGAAGCCTTATCAACATTCTGTCACCGAAGGACAGATTCTCTATTCTCTTGAATAATAATAACTCGCAAATCTGCTGTGTGAGTGATGTTCCTGGTTCTGACTATCCCAATTGGGCCGCTGTAAAGGCCACTTTATATCTGCTCCTGGACCAGCCTGGTGTTGTTAATCCCAAACTCGCATACCTGCCTTCCTGATCACATCCCTCTTCTGCACTAAATAGTATGCCCAAAATTGCCTTTATTTCATCTCAGGTATAAAGAGTGGGACCTAAAAATCGATCTAGCCTCTCGGAGACCCCTAAAGGATCCTTTACCAAATTCCCCATTTCCTTTTACTGGTATTTCTCTTAAAGGGAGAAGGTTTCTTCCTTGACCCCTCTCCTGCCTAGTTTGCCTTCTAGTGATCCTTTTCCTAGGGAGGTCTACGGGTTCAGGTTCATCTCCTGAGTCAGATTCAGCTTGCTCCGGAAGAGTCGCTGGATTCTGTTCATGGGGAGCATAAAGGGGGGGGGGGGGGGAGAGAGATAGTGTATCATTCACATAAGTATTTAGAGCCTGGTAGATTTGATCCTCAAAGGACCCAAATACTGGTCAGAACAGCTGATCTGCCCCTATCTGCTTTCCTCCTCATATCCCTATACAATAATATACCATTTTACCTTACTCTTTCCTCGTCTAGAGGGAGAATCGCCCCAGTGGTTTAACATAAACCTAGGGAACTTTCTAGTGGTATGCCTGGTAGCTTCACCTGCAAGCCACCCATGGGTTCAGAGGGCTTACTCTGCCTCTGTCCCATCTTCCGGAGCACTCACACACACACACTTGCACCCCTCGGTCGTGACCTACGCCTTCGCGGGCAATGGGAACTGCACTACTAGGGGGTCCACACTCGCTTCGCCCCTACGGGACGTCTCAGTCAGGCGTGCTCCGGGATACCCACCCCAACTGAACGGCTTCACGCAAATACTTACTCAATCCTGAGTCTTCCTTTGGTCTTTGTGAACAAAAATTATGGGGTACTGCAGTTTCTTTCACTCGCTTACCGAATTTAGAGTTCGGAGCTATAGGTCTCTGCACAGGAATTACCAGGCCCAGGGGCCATCCGAAGACGGGGCGCCCCCCCTGGAATGGGAATTCCACAGCAGAGTCACCTGGATCCGAGACACGGCACCAAATTGTTACAGGCGTGAAGAACAATAAACACTAATCGTTACCAACAGTAAAAGATTTATTGAGCAAGCAATAAACAAGCAAGAAACAGCGCTGTGAGGCCGGGAGTCTCTGCTCCACCAGAGGTGCGCAATGGGGGCCTCCTGATCTCACTTGCATTCGTTTTTATCTTTCACTTCCTGGGCTGCGCTGGCTGTTATGTGGGGGTCGTTCTCTGCCACCTGGTGATGGATTGAGATGAAAAGGGCCGTAGGCCTCTTCAGCTTCGATCATGCACACTTAAGAGGAGATTTTCACTTATTTTTCTTTTTTCGGTTTCTTAGAAGGTCACTGCTGTCTGTTGTTCATTGTCCAGTTGTTAGAACTAAGCGCCGTGGCTCCAATTTGCACAAATTCCAAAGTTCTTAGACAAAACATTTATACATGTATTTTGAGACTTCTACAAACTACATAGTTTTCAGAAAGCAAAATACTGAAAAACACTGACACTTCTGTCTCAAGTCGGTTTCATTAACAAATACAGCACTCATTTTTATCACAAGGATGATAAGGCACGCAGAGGACTCCACGTGGGAGGGATCCCCAAGAAGAGATCCTTTCCTGGCGGTGGTCAGCACTTACATGGGGTTTGGGAGAGGTGGAGCCAGGCTCCCCCCCTTCCAGTCACACAGGTATATCACCTCCACTTGTGCCCCCATGGCTGACTTGGTGCTCACCTCAGATGACCAGTGTTTCAGGCCGTGATTGAGCAGTTCCCATACAGTTAGGGTAGGGTAAGGGTTATTGTTATTGTAAGGCTTAGGGTTACGTTTAGGGTTAGGTTTGGGGTTAGGGTTTCGGTTGGGGTTACAGTTAGGGTTATGTTAGGGTTAAGGTTAGGGTTAGGTTTGTGGTTAGGGTTAGTATTAGGATTAGTGTTAGGTTTAAAGATTTAGTTTTGCAGTAAGATTTAGGGTAAGTTTTGGTTATTGGAAAGGGTTAGGTGTAAGATTGAATTTAGGGTAAGGGTTAGGGTAAGTGTTAGTGTTACGGTAAGGGCAAGGGTTAGGGCAAGGAATAGGGTTAAAGATTTAGTCTTAAAGTAAGTGTTAAAGAAGGATTTAGGTAATTTCAGCGGGTTAGGTGAAGACTGGCTTTAGTAATAGGGTTATGCTTAGATTTTGGATTAGTGTTAGGGTAAAGTTTTGGCTTAGGTTTTGGGTAAAGATTAGGGTTGGGGTTAGGGTTAGGGTTAAGGTATAGTTCTAGGGTTAGGCTAAGATTTAGGGTTAGGTTTAAGGATAAGTTTAAATATTTAGTTTTACAGTAAGTGTTAGGGTATGTTTTAGCTTATTGGATAGGGTTAGGTGTATGATTGGATTGAGGGTTTGGTTTAGGATTTGTGTAAGCTTTAGAATTAGTGTTAGGCTAGAGTAAGGGTTCAGGTTAAAGATTTAGTCTTAGAGTAAGTGTTAGGGAAGGATTTAGTTATTTCATAGGGTTAGGTGAAGATTGGCTTTAGTAATAATATTATGTTCAGATTTTTGGATTAGTCTTAGGTTAAGGTTTTGTCTTAGGTTTAAGGTTAGGGTTAGATTTACGGTGAGTTTTAAGGTTTAGTTTACGGTTAGGATTAGGTTTAGGTTTAGGGTTACGGAGAGGGTTAGGGTTTAGGTGAGGGGGAGGGCAAACTTTGAGTTCGGTTTGGGTTTGGGATAGGGTTAGGGATTGGGTTACTGTTAGGTTTAGGGTAGGGATAGGGTTGGGGTTAGGGTTAGGTTAAGGGTTAAGTTTAGGGTTTGGGTTTGTGTTAGAGTTAAGGTTATGATAGGGTTAGGGTTAAGGTTAGGTTTAGATTTAGAGTTAGGGTTAGTGTTAGGTTTATAGATTTAGATTTATAGTAATTGTTAGGGTTAGGGCTTGAGTTAGTGTTAGGCTTAGTGTTTAGGCTTAGGGTGCAGACCACGTTTGGGGTTAGCGTTAGTGATAGGGTTTAGGTAAAGTGTTAGGGCTAGGCTAAGACAGAGAGTTAGTATGAAGGTGAGTGTTAGGGTTTGGTTTAAGATTAAGTTTAAATATTTAGTTCTACAGTAAGTGTTAGGGTATGTTTTAGGTTATTGGATAGGGTTAGGTGTATGATTGGATTTAGGTTAAGGGTTAGGCTTTGTCTTAGCTTTAGAATTACTGTTAGGCTAGAGTAAGGGTTCAGGTTAAAGATTTAGTCTTTCATTAAGTGTTAGGGAAGGATTTATTTAATCTCAGCGGGTTTGGTGAAGACTGGCTTTGATAATAGTGTTACGTTCAGATTTTGTATTAAGGTAAGTTTTTGGCTTAGGGTTAGTGTTGGGTACAGATTAGGGTTGGGGTTAGTGTTAGGGTTAGGGTGAAGGTATAGAGTTAGGGTTAGGCTAAGATTTAGGGTTAGGTTTAAGGATTAGGTTTAAATATAAGGGTTAGGTTTAAATATTTATAAAGGGTTAGGTTTAAATATAAATAAATAAGGGTTAGGTTTAAATATTTAGTTTTACAGTAAGTATTAGGGAATGTGTTAGGTTATTGGATTGGCTTAGGTGTATGATTGGATTTAGGGTTTGGTTTAGGGTTTGTGTTAGATTTAGGATTAGTGTTAGGGTTAGAGTAAGTGTTAGGGTTAAAGTTTTAGTCTCACAGTAAGAGTTAGGGAAGGATTTAGGTTATTACATAGGGTTAGGTGGAGATTGGCTATAGTAATAAGGTTATGTTTAGATTTTGGAATAGTCTTAGGTTAAGGTTTAGGCTTAGGTTTAAGGTTTGGTTTAGGGTTGCGGTTTGGATTAGGGTTACGGTTAGTGTTAAGGTTTATTTTAGGGTTAGGGTAGTGTTCGGATTAGGTTTAGGTTTAGAATCACGGTTAGGGTTGGGTTTTATCTTAGGTTTAGAGCTTGAGATAGGCTTAGGGCTTGAGTTGGGTTAGAATTAGGGTGAAGATTAAGTTTTGGGTTCGGTTTGGTTTTGGGATAGGGTTAGGTATAGGGTTTGGTTTACTGTTAGGGTTAGGGTAGTGTTAGGGTGTTAGGGTTAAGTTTAGGGATAAGGTTAGGGTTAGTGTTATTTTTAGCCTTAAGGTTAGTTTAGGGTTAGAGTTAAGGTTAGGTTTAGAGTTAGGGTAAGGTTTAGTGTTAGGTTTCTAGATTAAGATTTATAGCAATTGTTAGGTTTAGGTTAGGGATTGAGTTATGGTTAGGGTTAGTGTGGGGTAAATAACTCCCAAGGATGTTACTTCACAAAGAAATAGTATAGATGAAGGTATATTTTTTTGTTGTTCTATATAGATAGTATACAAATAATACGAAAGAGAGGATGGCTCACCATCAGTATGATAAGGCTCGCAGGGGACTCCACGTGGGAGGGATCTCTGAGATGTTTACGGTTAGGGTAGGGTTAGGGTAGGGTTAGGGTTAGCTTAGGGGTTAGGATTAGTGTTAGGATTCTTGTTAGGGTTAGTGTTAGTTTTAGAGATTTAGTTTTAAAGTAAGTTTTATGTTATTGTATAGGGTTGGGTGTACAATTGGATTTAGTGTTAAGGTTAGGGTAAGTGTTAGCGTTAGGGTAAGCGTTAGGGTTAAAGAATTAGTCTTAGAGTAAGTGTTAGGGAAGGATTTAGGTAATTTTAGCGGCTTCGGTGAAGATTGGCTTTAGTAATAATTTTATGTTTTTAATTTGGATTTGTGTTGGGGTAAGATTTTGGCTTAGGTTTAGGGTTAGGGTAAGGATTAGGGTTGGGGTTAGCGTTAGGGTTAGGGTTAGTGATGGGTTGGGGTTAGTGTTTGTGTTGTTTGGATTAAGGTTTGGTTTAGGTTTTGCATTAGTGTTTGGGTCAGGGTCAGTGTTTGGGTTAGTGTTAGGTTTAGAGTTAGTGTTAGGTTCAGGGTTAATGTTAGGGTTAGGTTTAGGGTTAGGTGTAGGGATAGGGTTTGATATAGGCTTAGGGTAGGAATAGGGGTAGGTTTAGGCTTAGGGTATAGGTGAGGGTTAAGTTTAGGGTGTGGGTTAGGTTTATGGTTAGGGGTTAGGTGTTGTTGGTGTTGGGTTTGGGGATGGGGTAGCAGTTGGAGTTGGGTTAGGTTTAGGGTAGTGTTTGAGTTTGGGTTACTTTTTGAATTAGGGTCAGGGTATGGGTTTGGTTTAGGGTTAGGGTTAGGGTTTTGGGTTAGCGTTAAGTTTAGGGTAAGGGTAAGGCTTAGGGTTTAGGGTTAGGGTGAAGACTACTTTTGGGGTTAGCGTTAGTGTTAAGGTTAAGGTATAGGGTTAGGGTAAGGCTAAGATTTAGGGTTAGAGTGAGGGTGAGGGTTAGGTTTAGGTTTAAGTTTAAATATTTAGTTCTACAGTAAGTGTTAGGGTATGTTTAAGGTTATCGGATAGGGTTAGGTGTATGATTGGATTTAGGGTTTGGTTTAGGGTTTGTGTTAGCTTTAGAATTACTGTTAGGCTAGAGTAAGGGTTCAGGTTAAAGATTTAGTCTTTCATTAAATGTTAGGGAAGGATTTAGTTAATTTCAGCGGGTTTGGTGAGGACTGGCTTTGATGATAGTGTTATGTTCAGATTTTGTATTAAGGTAAGTTTTTGGCTCAGGGTTAGTGTTTGGGTACAGATTAGGGTTGGGTAAGTGTTAGGGTTAGGGTGAAGGTATAGAGTTAGAGTTAGGCTATGGTTTAGGGTTTGGTTTAAGGAGAAGTATAAATATTTAGTTTTACAGTAAGTATTAGGGAATGTGTTAGGTTATTGGATTGGCTTAGGTGTATGGATTTAGGGTTTGGTTTAGGGTTTGTGTTAGATTTAGGATTAGTGTTAGGGTTAGAGTAAGTGTTAGGGTTAAAGTTTTATTCTCACAGTAAGTGTTAGGGAAGGATTTAGGTTATTACATAGGGTTAGGTGGAGATTAGCTATAGTAATAAGGTTATGTTTAGATTTTGTTATACTGTTGCGGTCAGCGTTAGTGTTAAGGAAATCACTCTTATGTTGAAGTCAGACAGCAGCAGGCTACGTTTTAAAGCCGCTCTTCAGTGCATGGCAGTAGGCTGATTCGCGTCTTTCTTCAGCGGCTCAAGCAGCAGAAACCGCGGTTGATGCGTTTCAAGCGGAATCTGCTGTGACGAGCGATTCGAGTGTGAAGTTCGTTTTCGGCTCAGTTTCGTACGGACACATCTGAGATTCTCCGGTGATGAAGTTTGTTGGAAAATATTCGATCCTGTTGGACAGACATCAGAATCTGCGAGAGGAGCAAGCTTCACTCAAATTTCGCGTGTACCTTGCTAAGATCAGAAGAGCATACAATTTTGGGAAAGGAATCAGTAATGTTCGTGAGATTGAATAATAAATGGGGACAGACGATGATTCAGTGTTGAAAGTAAAGGACATCAATAAATTTCAGAAAAAAAGTATGAGTACGTGGATGGAAACGATCGTCTGATGCAGACATACATTGTCGACGGTAGGAGAGTAGAAAGGGAACAGAATCTTTCCCCCACACTAACATCGGGGTCCTCCACATCTACATCGACAACGCCAGGAACGGATTCTGTCATAAGGGTAATTACTGATATGTTGGAATCAGACCGCAGCAGGCTGCCGGTTAAAGCCGCTCTTCATCGCACGGCAGCAGGCTGATTCGCGTCTTTCTTCAACGGCTCAAGCAGCAGAAACCGCGGTTGATGCGTTTCAAGCGGAATCTGCAGTTACGAGCGATTTGGGTGTAACGTTTGTCAGATTCGGCTCAGTTTCGTACGGAAACATCTGCGATTCTCCGGTGATGAAGTTTGTTGGAAAATATTCGATCCGGTGGGACAGACATCAGAATCTGCGAGAGGAGCCAGCTTCACTCAAATTTCGAGTGTACATTTCTAAAATCGGTAGAGCATACAATTATGGGAAAGGAAACAGTAATGTTCGTGTGATTAAATAATAAACGGGGAAAGACGATAATTCAGATTTGAAAGAAAAAGACATCAAAAAGTTTTTGAAATGAAGTATGTATACGTGGAACGGAAAGGATCGTCTGATGCAGACATACATTGCCGTCGGTAGGAGAGCAGAAAGGCAACAGAATCTTTCCCCCACACTAACATCGGGGTCCTCCCTATCTTTACCGACAACGCCAGGAACGGATTCTGTAATAAGGGTAATCACTGATATGTTCAAAAAAGACCGCAGCAGGCTGCTGTTTAAAGCCGCTCTTCAGTGCATGGCAGCAGGCTGAGTCGCGTCTTTCTTCAGCGGCTCAAGCAGCAGAAACCGCGGTTGATGCGTTTCAAGCGGAATCTGCTGTGACGAGCGATTCGAGTGTGACGTTCGTTGCCGATTCGGCTCAGTTTCGTACGGGCTCATCTGCGATGCTCCGGTGATGAAGTTTGTTGGAAAATATTTAGCCTGGTTCGGCAGATTGGTGTCTGCGAGAATGACTGGAATCTGTGAGAGGAACAAGCATCACCCAAATTTCGCGTGTACATTGCTAAGATCAGAAGAGCATACAATTTTGAGTGAGGAATCAGTAACGCCCTTGTTTGCGAAATGGAAACGGCACTGACAAAGTTTCACAAAGAAAAAGACATCAAAAAGTTTCTGAAATAAAGTATGAAAACGTAGACGGAGATGAACGTCTGATGCATACATAGATTGCCGACGGTAGCAGAGCAGAAAGGGAACAGAATCTTTCCCCCACACTAACATCGGGGTCCTCCCTATCTTTACCGACAACGCCAGGTACGGATTCTGTAATAAGGGTAATCACTGATATGTTCAAAAAAGACCGCAGCAGGCTGCTGTTTAAAGCCGCTCTTCAGTGCACGGCAGCAGGCTGAGTCGCGTCTTTCTTCAGCGGCTCAAGCAGCAGAAACGGCGGTTGATGCGTTTCAAGCGGAATCTGCTGTGACGAGCGATTCGAGTGTGACGTTCGTTGCCGATCCGGCTCAGTTTCGTACGGGCTCATCTGCGATTTACCGGTGATGAAATTTGTTGGAAAATATTCGATCCGGTGGGACAGACATCAGAATCTGCGAGAGGAGCCAGCTTCACTCAAATTTCGAGTGTACATTTCTAAAATCGGTAGAGCATACAATTATGGGAAAGGAATCAGTAATGTTCATGTGATTAAAAAATAAACGGGGAAAGACGATAATTCAGATTTGAAAGAAAAAGACATCAAAAAGTTTTTGAAATGAAGTATGTATACGTGGAACGGAAAGGATCGTCTGATGCAGACATACATTGCCGTCGGTAGGAGAGCAGAAAGGCAACAGAATCTTTCCCCCACACTAACATCGGGGTCCTCCCTATCTTTACCGACAACGCCAGGTACGGATTCTGTAATAAGGGTAATCACTGTTATGTTGGAGTCAGACCGCAGCAGGCTGCTGTTTAAAGCCGCTCTTCAGTGCACGGCAGCAGGCTGAGTCGCGTCTTTCTTCAGCGGCTCAAGCAGCAAAAACGGCGGTTGATGCGTTTCAAGCGGAATCTGCTGTGACGAGCGATTCGAGTGTGACGTTCGTTGCCGATTCGGCTCAGTTTCGTACGGGCTCATCTTCGACGCTCCGGTGATGAAGTTTGTTGGAAAAAATTCGATCCGCTTCGACAGACACCATAATCTGCGAGTGGGGCCAGCTTCACTCACAATTCGCCTTTACTAACCTTAGAAGCAATTTTGGGGAAGGAATCAGTAATGTCCGTGTGTATGAAAAGGAAAAATTGAGAGAAGCTGTGTTTCTGATTAATCTAGAAGGTCATCAAGAAATGTTAAGGAAAAACTGTGAAAATGTACTGAAATTAAGTTCTGATGCTATCATTCTTTTCAAGTGCTTGCTGAGCCGGCAGAGAACAGAAAATTCCCCCTCACTAACAAAGGGGGGCCGCCCATCTTTTCTAAAAACAACATGAACGGAGTCTGTTATAAGATTAGGGTCTGTCATAGATAAGTCTGTCATAGATTAGGGTTAGTTTTAGGTTTAGTGTTCCGGTTAATATTAGGTTTGGGGTTAGGTTTTAGGGTTGGGGTAGTGTTTGTTGTTGCTTTTGGGGTTGGTGTTGGAGTTTGGGTTAGGGTTAGGGCTTGTGGTTGTGTTTTGTGGTGAGTAGGGGTAGTGGTAGGAGTAGGGTTAGTTTCGGTTTAGGGTTAGGATTAGGGTTCGAGTTAGGGTTAAAGTAACATTTTAGGGTTAGATTTAGGGTTAAGGTTAGTTGTAGGAGTTAGAGTATAGGTTTGGGGTTGGGATTAGGTTTGGGTTTGATGTTGGGTTAGTGTAAGGGTTATGGTAAGGTTTAGGGTTATAATGTAGGGTTACGGTTAGGTCTTTGGGTTAAGGTTAGGTCTAGGGTTAAGGTTAGGGCTTTGGGGTTAGTGTTGAGGTTGGGGTTAGGGTTAGTGTTTGGTTTTGTTTTAAGGTTATGGTTAGGGTTAGGGTTAGGTTTAGGGTTCGGGTTAGGGTTAGAGTTGGGGTTTTTTTTAGGTTTAGTTTTAGGGTTATGTTTAGGGTATAGGGCTAGGGTTTAGGGTTAGGTTTAGTTTTAGTTTTAGGGTTAGGGCTAGGGTTTAGTTTTAGGGTTAGGTTTAGGGTTAGGGTTTAGTTTTAGGGTTAGGTTTAGGGTTAGGGTTTGAGTTTGGTTTTAGGGTTAGGGGTTAGGTTGGGGTTTTGGTAAGGGTTAGGGTTTCGGTTAGGGTAAGGGATAGGGGAGTTGTTTGGGGTTGGGGTTGGTGTTGGTGTTGGGGTTGTTTATAAACGATATGGTTATGGTATAGGTTAGGGTTAGGATTAGGGTTAGGGTGAGGGTTAAGTTTTGGGTTCGGTTTGGGTTTGGGATAGGGTTAGGGTTAGGGTTAGGGTTAAGGTTTAGGGTTTGTGTTAGCGTTAAGGTTAGGTTTAGGGTTAGTGTTAGGTATATAGTTTTAGATTTACAGTAGTTGTTAGGGTTAGGGTTAGGGCTTGACGGTTCTTCACAAAGAAATAATATAGAGGATGGTCTATTTTGAGTAGTTCTATATAGATAGTACACAAATAATACAAAAGAGAAGATGGCACACCTTCAGGATTGCTATAGTTGTGAAGAACAAAACACACCAATCGTTACCAACAGTAAAAGATGTGTTGAGCAAGCAATAAACAAGCAAGAAACAGCGCTGGGCGGCCGGGAGTCTCTCTGCTCCACCAGAGGTGCGCAACGGGGGCCTCCCGATCCCACTTTTTATTTTCTCTTATCTCTACATTCGTGTTTATCTTTCCCTTCCTGGGCTGTGATGGCTGTTAGGTGGGGTCGTTCTCTGCCACCTGGTGATGGATTGTGATGAAAAGGGTCGTAGGCCTCTTCAGCTTCAATCATGCGCACTTAAGAGGAGATCCTTTCCTGGTGGTGGTGATCAGCCCTTAAATGGTGCTTGGAAGACGTGGAGCCAGGCTCCACCACTTCCAATCACTCAGGTATATCATGTCCACATCTGCCCCCATGGCTGACTCGGTGCTCACCTCAGGTGACCAATCAGTGGTTCAGGCCGTGATTCAGCAGTTCCCATAGAGTTAGGGTATGGTTAGGGTGATTGTTAGGGTTAGGGCTATGTTAGGGTTTGGTTTGGTTTAGAGTTAGGCTTAGGGTTGGTATTACTGTTAGGTTTAGCTTTGTGTTAGTGTTAGGGTTAAAGCTAGGGTTAGTGTTAGGATTAGCGTTAGGGTTAGTGTTAGGTTTAAAGATTTAATTTCATAGTATGTTTTAGGGTAATTTTTAGGTAATTGGATAGGGTTAGGTGTATGGTTGCATTTAGGGTTGGGGTAAGTGTTAGTGTTAGGGTTAGTGTTGGGTTAGGGTTAGGGTTTGAATTAGGGTTAGGGTTAGTGTTGTTTGGATTAGGGTTTGGTTTAGGTTTAGCGTTAGTGTTTGGGTCTGGGTTAAGGTCAGGGTTAGGGTTTGGGTTAGTGTTAGTGTTAGGGTTAGCTTTTGGGTTAGGTTTAGGGTTAAGGTTACGGTTGGAGTTACGTTTCGGTTTTAGGTGTTGTTGTTGGACTTGGGGTTGTTGTTGGGTTTGGGGCTGGGGTTGGGGTAGGTTTTAGTGTTACATTAGGATTTGTTTTAGATTTAAGGTTACTGTTAGGGCTAGAGTTATGTTTAGCACTGAAACACTGAAAAACACTGAAAAACACTGACACATCTGTCTCGAGTCGGTTTGATTAACAAATACTGCACTGATTTTTATCACAATCCCCCCTTTTCTTTTTTCTCATTTTGTTCATCAAACCATATCACTGCATTTTGAGGTAAAATATGATATTTTCCTTTCAATTGTTCCAGCAGTTTTACATTGCTGCAATTATCTTATTCAGTATTGTTGGTGTACTCATTTTCTAGAATGAATATTTCCAAGTTCTTTCTTAGCCCCCCTCTTTTCTCCTCCTTTTTTTTTCTTTTTATATATATATATATATATATTTTTTTTTTTTTTCCATAACCAATCTGAATTAAGTGAGAATGTTCTGAATCCAGTAAGCACTTACAATCTGAATTCAGTGAGCACTTTCAGTATGGCTTCTTGAGGCCTTCTAGATTAGGAGACAAAGGTCAAGGTGATTTCACCTCGGAGGTCATCCTCATAGCCCCACCGCTGTATGCCTCTGCCTCCCTCGCCTACTCTTTTGCTTAGAGCAGCGGGGTGTATGATCTTCTCGGCAGCAGTCGTATTCTTCAAGGGAACCTCCTTTTTCCTTGCCTTATAAGTCTCCCCATTCTCTATCTATAATTCCTTTTTAAATTTTAGCCTCTTGATTGCTCACAAAACTATCTCCCAATTATCTTAAAAGGTATTCATAGGAAGAGTGAGTTCACCAATATTCGTCATATACAATGCACAATACATATACAATATGCATATAAAGCATGCGATGAAATGACTGAGTTGTCTTATCTGTTAAAGGAAAAACAACAGTTTTACATTTTTCTTACAGTGATTTTTAGATCATCCAAAGTCTTGGACACCTTCCACTGGGGTTCTGTGTCATGGATGGATCCTTTCACTCGGCTCGCATGGGTCCATCCATGCTCAGCTGTCTGGATCGCTGTTTCTGTTGTTAATAAAACAAGAAAAGGTTCCTCCCATCGAGGAGTTAGAGACGACTCTTTCCATATTTTAATTAAAACCTTATTTCCTGGACTGATTTGGTGTATTGCCATATCTAGTGGGGGCCGTTGTACCACCAGACTTTTCTTTCTCTTATGTAGTAAAGCTTTTAGCCTCTCTTTTTTTTTTTTTTTTTTTTTTTTTCAGGGGCTATCAGCTTGTATTTCCTTTAGGATCAATAAGGCCGCTAAATTATTTCTCCTTATTTGATTCAACATGTACTACTGCGATTTTCTCTGGTTCTTTTATTGCCCTTAGTTTGTCTTATTAAAGATTTGTGAATTAACCTTTTCCCATGTGAGTTTACTGATCCTCTTTCCTCCCATATTTTCCAAAGGTATGGACTACCCCATACACATATATGCAATCTGTATAGATGGTTCCAATTTTCCTTTTAACGTCTGTAGGGCTCTAAGGACTGCATATAATTCACAGCTCTGCGCTGACCACAAAATCCTTAGTTCAGTGAAGGCCTTTTATCCCTCATTTCTCTGATGTTTTTTCCTTTTCTCTTTGTGTGACATGTCTGGCCCAACAGATAAGCCAGCAGCGGATGTCGCCTTCATTGCCATGCAGGAGCATTGTCTTTGTGGTGGTCAGCTTCTCCAAGCGGTACCCCCACGGAAAAGACTATTTGCACCTATTTCTGCTTATCTTTACAACCATAAGCAGAGACAATGGCACCATTACACCCATCCAGATAACCGGCAGTTATCAGTCAGGGTCTTGTCACCAGAAAATGCCTTACGAAGCAAACTTCGAGACAAAGGAAAACAGTTTCTGTCTTTTACACTTACTACTATAATTCTCGATCCACTGCCGACAATATCCCAGCGACCCTAAGATCTGCCTCACCTGCCTCTTACTTCTTGGGGCCTTTAAAGATAAAATCCCATTTACTCGTTCTGGATCTAATTTCTTATTCCCCTTGCTTAACCAATGTCCCAGATATCTCACTTCCTCTTCTGTAAATTGTAACTAAATTGGCCTTTGAAACTTTCAACCCTTTTGAACCTAAGAAATTTAATAGTTTAATGCTCTCCTGTCTAACCGCCTCCTCATCTGTTCCAGCTAATAGTAAGTCATCTACGTATTGTGCTAAGGTCACCTGTGGGTTTGATTCGTAAGTTTTTAACACCTGCTCAACAGCTTGCCCAAACAAGTTAGGGGCTTCTGTGAATCCCTGTGGAAGCACTGTCCATCTAAGTTGTTGTTTTCTATAGGGGTTTGGATCTTCCCACTCAAAGGCGAAGTAATCTCTACATTCTATCTTCAGGGGGCAGGTCCAAAAAGCATCTTTTAGATCAATCACACTATACCATTTAAATTCTGGTTTTAATTGACTAAGCGGGGTATAGGGGTTTGCCACTACTGGGAAACGGGTTATTGTTCTCTTGTTAATTTCTCTTAAATCAAGGACCAATCTGTATGTGCCATCAGGTTTCTTTACAGGGAGTATAGGAGTATTATAGGAAGACATACAGGGTTCTAATAGCCCTTTAGATATTAATCTCTCAATTTCAGGTTGTAGCCCTAATTTACCTTCCTGTGAAATGGGGTATTGTTTTATCCTAACCGGGATCTCTTGTTCCTTTATAGTCACTTCAGACGGTTCTATGTCTAATTTCCCTACGGATTCTGGAGTATACCAAACTTCTGGGTTAATTCTAGCCTCATCTTCTATCGTTAGAGTACATAGATTAACAATTAATTCTCTATCTTTTACTTCCAAATTTATTCTTAACTCCACAATTAAATCTCTCCCTAGCAAATTATATTCTGCTTCAGGTACCAATAAAAAGACCCAATTCCATAGGTGCTAGGTAATTCTATTTCTACCTGCTTTAAACAGGTACCATAAAAGGTTCCCTTTTGCTCCAATTACTAGTAGCTTTTCCGAGGATACAGAACATCCTCGAGGTAAATATTGAACAGTCAATCTTTCTGCGTCTGACAAAAATTCCACTTCCTGACTCTGAGGACCCAATTTCAATTTCGTCACGGGCTCTTTTCTTTCCCGGGTCCCCAGCACATAAAACCCCTTACCCCCTCAGTCCTTCTTAAACATTCTCTCATCCTGAATTCTCTTTCTACAGTCTTTTTTCACGTGTCCCTTTTTCTGACAGTAGAAGCATTCTACTGTCCTTATATCTCTGGGTCTCATCTGGTTAGGTTAAAGCGCGTTCTGTGCCCGAGGAATATTCTCTCTTTTCCTTTTACCACGGCTATCAGAATTTTTTTGCTTGCTTCTTCTGAGTCTCCTCCTCTCTCCGTACGTATACTTTCTGAGCCTCTCTTAGTAATTCATCTAATCCTCTCTGCTGCCAATCCCCCAATTTCTCTAGTTTCCTTTGAATATTCAGGACCTAGCTACAAACTGCGTTTTCAGGAGAACTTGCCCCAGGGGGGTAGCAGGATCTAATCCTGAATATAACTAACTTTTTGGGTAGTCTCTCTAACCACTCAGTAGGAGTTTCATCTTTTTTTTTTACTCGCTAGAAGCCTTATCAACATTCTGTCACCGAAGGACAGATTCTCTATTCTCTTGAATAATAATAACTCGCAAATCTGCTGTGTGAGTGATGTTCCTGGTTCTGACTATCCCAATTGGGCCGCTGTAAAGGCCACTTTATATCTGCTCCTGGACCAGCCTGGTGTTGTTAATCCCAAACTCGCATACCTGCCTTCCTGATCACATCCCTCTTCTGCACTAAATAGTATGCCCAAAATTGCCTTTATTTCATCTCAGGTATAAAGAGTGGGACCTAAAAATCGATCTAGCCTCTCGGAGACCCCTAAAGGATCCTTTACCAAATTCCCCATTTCCTTTTACTGGTATTTCTCTTAAAGGGAGAAGGTTTCTTCCTTGACCCCTCTCCTGCCTAGTTTGCCTTCTAGTGATCCTTTTCCTAGGGAGGTCTACGGGTTCAGGTTCATCTCCTGAGTCAGATTCAGCTTGCTCCGGAAGAGTCGCTGGATTCTGTTCATGGGGAGCATAAAGGGGGGGGGGGGGGGAGAGAGATAGTGTATCATTCACATAAGTATTTAGAGCCTGGTAGATTTGATCCTCAAAGGACCCAAATACTGGTCAGAACAGCTGATCTGCCCCTATCTGCTTTCCTCCTCATATCCCTATACAATAATATACCATTTTACCTTACTCTTTCCTCGTCTAGAGGGAGAATCGCCCCAGTGGTTTAACATAAACCTAGGGAACTTTCTAGTGGTATGCCTGGTAGCTTCACCTGCAAGCCACCCATGGGTTCAGAGGGCTTACTCTGCCTCTGTCCCATCTTCCGGAGCACTCACACACACACACTTGCACCCCTCGGTCGTGACCTACGCCTTCGCGGGCAATGGGAACTGCACTACTAGGGGGTCCACACTCGCTTCGCCCCTACGGGACGTCTCAGTCAGGCGTGCTCCGGGATACCCACCCCAACTGAACGGCTTCACGCAAATACTTACTCAATCCTGAGTCTTCCTTTGGTCTTTGTGAACAAAAATTATGGGGTACTGCAGTTTCTTTCACTCGCTTACCGAATTTAGAGTTCGGAGCTATAGGTCTCTGCACAGGAATTACCAGGCCCAGGGGCCATCCGAAGACGGGGCGCCCCCCCTGGAATGGGAATTCCACAGCAGAGTCACCTGGATCCGAGACACGGCACCAAATTGTTATAGGCGTGAAGAACAATAAACACTAATCGTTACCAGCAGTAAAAGATTTATTGAGCAAGCAATAAACAAGCAAGAAACAGCGCTGTGAGGCCGGGAGTCTCTGCTCCACCAGAGGTGCGCAATGGGGGCCTCCTGATCTCACTTGCATTCGTTTTTATCTTTCACTTCCTGGGCTGCACTGGCTGTTATGTGGGGGTCGTTCTCTGCCACCTGGTGATGGATTGAGATGAAAAGGGCCGTAGGCCTCTTCAGCTTCGATCATGCACACTTAAGAGGAGATTTTCACTTATTTTTCTTTTTTCGGTTTCTTAGAAGGTCACTGCTGTCTGTTGTTCATTGTCCAGTTGTTAGAACTAAGCGCCGTGGCTCCAATTTGCACAAATTCCAAAGTTCTTAGACAAAACATTTATACATGTATTTTGAGACTTCTACAAACTACATAGTTTTCAGAAAGCAAAATACTGAAAAACACTGACACTTCTGTCTCAAGTCGGTTTCATTAACAAATACAGCACTCATTTTTATCACAAGGATGATAAGGCACGCAGAGGACTCCACGTGGGAGGGATCCCCAAGAAGAGATCCTTTCCTGGCGGTGGTCAGCACTTACATGGGGTTTGGGAGAGGTGGAGCCAGGCTCCCCCCCTTCCAGTCACACAGGTATATCACCTCCACTTGTGCCCCCATGGCTGACTTGGTGCTCACCTCAGATGACCAGTGTTTCAGGCCGTGATTGAGCAGTTCCCATACAGTTAGGGTAGGGTAAGGGTTATTGTTATTGTAAGGCTTAGGGTTACGTTTAGGGTTAGGTTTGGGGTTAGGGTTTCGGTTGGGGTTACAGTTAGGGTTATGTTAGGGTTAAGGTTAGGGTTAGGTTTGTGGTTAGGGTTAGTATTAGGATTAGTGTTAGGTTTAAAGATTTAGTTTTGCAGTAAGATTTAGGGTAAGTTTTGGTTATTGGAAAGGGTTAGGTGTAAGATTGAATTTAGGGTAAGGGTTAGGGTAAGTGTTAGTGTTACGGTAAGGGCAAGGGTTAGGGCAAGGAATAGGGTTAAAGATTTAGTCTTAAAGTAAGTGTTAAAGAAGGATTTAGGTAATTTCAGCGGGTTAGGTGAAGACTGGCTTTAGTAATAGGGTTATGCTTAGATTTTGGATTAGTGTTAGGGTAAAGTTTTGGCTTAGGTTTTGGGTAAAGATTAGGGTTGGGGTTAGGGTTAGGGTTAAGGTATAGTTCTAGGGTTAGGCTAAGATTTAGGGTTAGGTTTAAGGATAAGTTTAAATATTTAGTTTTACAGTAAGTGTTAGGGTATGTTTTAGCTTATTGGATAGGGTTAGGTGTATGATTGGATTGAGGGTTTGGTTTAGGATTTGTGTAAGCTTTAGAATTAGTGTTAGGCTAGAGTAAGGGTTCAGGTTAAAGATTTAGTCTTAGAGTAAGTGTTAGGGAAGGATTTAGTTATTTCATAGGGTTAGGTGAAGATTGGCTTTAGTAATAATATTATGTTCAGATTTTTGGATTAGTCTTAGGTTAAGGTTTTGTCTTAGGTTTAAGGTTAGGGTTAGATTTACGGTGAGTTTTAAGGTTTAGTTTACGGTTAGGATTAGGTTTAGGTTTAGGGTTACGGAGAGGGTTAGGGTTTAGGTGAGGGGGAGGGCAAACTTTGAGTTCGGTTTGGGTTTGGGATAGGGTTAGGGATTGGGTTACTGTTAGGTTTAGGGTAGGGATAGGGTTGGGGTTAGGGTTAGGTTAAGGGTTAAGTTTAGGGTTTGGGTTTGTGTTAGAGTTAAGGTTATGATAGGGTTAGGGTTAAGGTTAGGTTTAGATTTAGAGTTAGGGTTAGTGTTAGGTTTATAGATTTAGATTTATAGTAATTGTTAGGGTTAGGGCTTGAGTTAGTGTTAGGCTTAGTGTTTAGGTTTAGGGTGCAGACCACGTTTGGGGTTAGCGTTAGTGATAGGGTTTAGGTAAAGTGTTAGGGCTAGGCTAAGACAGAGAGTTAGTATGAAGGTGAGTGTTAGGGTTTGGTTTAAGATTAAGTTTAAATATTTAGTTCTACAGTAAGTGTTAGGGTATGTTTTAGGTTATTGGATAGGGTTAGGTGTATGATTGGATTTAGGTTAAGGGTTAGGCTTTGTCTTAGCTTTAGAATTACTGTTAGGCTAGAGTAAGGGTTCAGGTTAAAGATTTAGTCTTTCATTAAGTGTTAGGGAAGGATTTATTTAATCTCAGCGGGTTTGGTGAAGACTGGCATTGATAATAGTGTTACGTTCAGATTTTGTATTAAGGTAAGTTTTTGGCTTAGGGTTAGTGTTGGGTACAGATTAGGGTTGGGGTTAGTGTTAGGGTTAGGGTGAAGGTATAGAGTTAGGGTTAGGCTAAGATTTAGGGTTAGGTTTAAGGATTAGGTTTAAATATAAGGGTTAGGTTTAAATATTTATAAAGGGTTAGGTTTAAATATAAATAAATAAGGGTTAGGTTTAAATATTTAGTTTTACAGTAAGTGTTAGTGTATGTTTAAGGTTATCGGATAGGGTTAGGTGTATGATTGGATTTAGGGTTTGTTTTAGGGTTTGTGTTAGATTTAGGATTAGTGTTAGGGTTAGAGTAAGTGTTAGGGTTAAAGTTTTAGTCTCACAGTAAGAGTTAGGGAAGGATTTAGGTTATTACATAGGGTTCGGTGGAGATTGGCTATAGTAATAAGGTTATGTTTAGATTTTGGAATAGTCTTAGGTTAAGGTTTAGGCTTAGGTTTAAGGTTTGGTTTAGGGTTGCGGTTTGGATTAGGGTAACGGTTAGCGTTAAGGTTTATTTTAGGGTTAGGGTAGTGTTAGGATTAGGTTTAGGTTTAGAATCACGGTTAGGGTTGGGTTTTATCTTAGGTTTAGAGCTTGAGATAGGCTTAGGGCTTGAGTTGGGTTAGAATTAGGGTGAAGATTAAGTTTTGGGTTCGGTTTGGTTTTGGGATAGGGTTAGGTATAGGGTTTGGTTTACTGTTAGGGTTAGGGTAGTGTTAGGGTGTTAGGGTTAAGTTTAGGGATAAGGTTAGGGTTAGTGTTATTTTTAGCCTTAAGGTTAGTTTAGGGTTAGAGTTAAGGTTAGGTTTAGAGTTAGGGTAAGGTTTAGTGTTAGGTTTCTAGATTAAGATTTATAGCAATTGTTAGGTTTAGGTTAGGGATTGAGTTATGGTTAGGGTTAGTGTGGGGTAAATAACTCCCAAGGATGGTACTTCACAAAGAAATAGTATAGATGAAGGTATATTTTTTTGTTGTTCTATATAGATAGTATACAAATAATACGAAAGAGAGGATGGCTCACCATCAGTATGATAAGGCTCGCAGGGGACTCCACGTGGGAGGGATCTCTGAGATGTTTACGGTTAGGGTAGGGTTAGGGTTAGGTTAGGGTTAGCTTAGGGGTTAGGATTAGTGTTAGGATTCTTCTTAGGGTTAGTGTTAGTTTTAGAGATTTAGTTTTAAAGTAAGTTTTATGTTATTGTATAGGGTTGGGTGTACAATTGGATTTAGTGTTAAGGTTAGGGTAAGTGTTAGCGTTAGGGTAAGCGTTAGGGTTAAAGAATTAGTCTTAGAGTAAGTGTTAGGGAAGGATTTAGGTAATTTTAGCGGCTTCGGTGAAGATTGGCTTTAGTAATAATTTTATGTTTTTAATTTGGATTTGTGTTGGGGTAAGATTTTGGCTTAGGTTTAGGGTTAGGGTAAGGATTAGGGTTGGGGTTAGCGTTAGGGTTAGGGTTAGTGATGGGTTGGGGTTAGTGTTTGTGTTGTTTGGATTAAGGTTTGGTTTAGGTTTTGCATTAGTGTTTGGGTCAGGGTCAGTGTTTGGGTTAGTGTTAGGTTTAGAGTTAGTGTTAGGTTCAGGGTTAATGTTAGGGTTAGGTTTAGGGTTAGGTGTAGGGATAGGGTTTGATATAGGCTTAGGGTAGGAATAGGGGTAGGTTTAGGCTTAGGGTATAGGTGAGGGTTAAGTTTAGGGTGTGGGTTAGGTTTATGGTTAGGGGTTAGGTGTTGTTGGTGTTGGGTTTGGGGATGGGGTAGCAGTTGGAGTTGGGTTAGGTTTAGGGTAGTGTTTGGGTTTGGGTTACTTTTTGAATTAGGGTCAGGGTATGGGTTTGGTTTAGGGTTAGGGTTAGGGTTATGGGTTAGCGTTAGGGTTAGGGTAAGTGTAAGGCTTAGGGTTTAGGGTTAGGGTGCAGACTACTTTTGGGGTTAGCGTTAGTGTTAAGGTTAAGGTATAGGGTTAGGGTAAGGCTAAGATTTAGGGTTAGAGTGAGGGTGAGCGTTAGGTTTAGGTTTAAGTTTAAATATTTAGTTCTACAGTAAGTGTTAGGGTATGTTTAAGGTTATCGGATAGGGTTAGGTGTATGATTGGATTTAGGGTTTGTTTTAGGGTTTGTGTTAGATTTAGGATTAGTGTTAGGGTTAGAGTAAGTGTTAGGGTTAAAGTTTTAGTCTCACAGTAAGAGTTAGGCAAGGATTTAGGTTATTACATAGGGTTCGGTGGAGATTGGCTATAGTAATAAGGTTATGTTTAGATTTTGGAATAGTCTTAGGTTAAGGTTTAGGCTTAGGTTTAAGGTTTGGTTTAGGGTTGCGGTGTGGATTAGGGTTACGGTTAGTGTTAAGGTTTATTTTAGGGTTAGGGTAGTGTTTGGATTAGGTTTAGGTTTAGAATCACGGTTAGGGTTGGGTTTTATCTTAGGTTTAGAGCTTGAGATAGGCTTAGGGCTTGAGTTAGGGTTAGAATTAGGGTGAAGATTAAGTTTTGGGTTCGGTTTGGTTTTGGGATAGGGTTAGGTATAGGGTTTGGTTTACTGTTAGGGTTAGGGTAGTGTTAGGGTGTTAGGGTTAAGTTTAGGGATAAGGTTAGGGTTAGTGTTATTTTTAGCCTTAAGGTTAGTTTAGGGTTAGAGTTAAGGTTAGGTTTAGAGTTAGGGTAAGGTTTAGTGTTAGGTTTCTAGATTAAGATTTATAGCAATTGTTAGGTTTAGGTTAGGGATTGAGTTATGGTTAGGGTTAGTGTGGGGTAAATAACTCCCAAGGATGGTACTTCACAAAGAAATAGTATAGATGAAGGTATATTTTTTTGTTGTTCTATATAGATAGTAAACAAATAATACGAAAGAGAGGATGGCTCACCATCAGTATGATAAGGCTCGCAGGGGACTCCACGTGGGAGGGATCTCTGAGATGTTTACGGTTAGGGTAGGGTTAGGGTTAGGTTAGGGGTTAGGATTAGTGTTAGGATTCTTGTTAGGGTTAGTGTTAGTTTTAGAGATTTAGTTTTAAAGTAAGTTTTTTGTTATTGTATAGGTTTGGGTGTACAATTGGATTTAGTGTTAAGGTTAGGGTAAGTGTTAGCGTTAGGGTAAGCGTTAGGGTTAAAGAATTAGTCTTAGAGTAAGTGTTAGGGAAGGATTTAGGTAATTTTAGCGGCTTCGGTGAAGATTGGCTTTAGTAATAATTTTATGTTTTTAATTTGGATTTGTGTTGGGGTAAGATTTTGGCTTAGGTTTAGGGTTAGGGTAAGGATTAGGGTTGGGGTTAGCGTTAGGGTTAGGGTTAAGGTATAGGGTTAGGGTTAGTGATGGGTTAGGGTTTGGGTTTGAATTAGTGTTTGTGTTGGTGTTGTTTGGATTAAGGTTTGATTTAGGTTTTGCATTAGTGTTTTGGTCTGGGTTAGGGTTTGGGTTGGTGATAGGTTTAGGGTTAGTGTTAGGTTCAGGGTTAATGTTAGGGTTAGGTTTAGGGTTAGGTGTAGGGTTAGGGTTTGATATAGGCTTAGGGTAGGAATAGGGGTAGGTTTAGGCTTAGGGTATAGGTGAGGGTTAAGTTTAGGGTGTGGGTTAGGTTTATGGTTAGGGGTTAGGTGTTGTTGGTGTTGGGTTTGGGGATGGGGTAGCAGTTGGAGTTGGGTTAGGTTTAGGGTAGTGTTTGGGTTTGGGTTACTTTTTGAATTAGGGTCAGGGTATGGGTTTGGTTTAGGGTTAGGGTTAGGGTTATGGGTTAGCGTTAGGGTTAGGGTAAGTGTAAGGCTTAGGGTTTAGGGTTAGGGTGCAGACTACTTTTGGGGTTAGCGTTAGTGTTAAGGTTAAGGTATAGGGTTAGGGTAAGGCTAAGATTTAGGGTTAGAGTGAGGGTGAGCGTTAGGTTTAGGTTTAAGTTTAAATATTTAGTTCTACAGTAAGTGTTAGGGTATGTTTAAGTTTATCGGATAGGGTTAGGTGTATGATTGGATTTAGGGTTTGTTTTAGGGTTTGTGTTAGATTTAGGATTAGTGTTAGGCTTAAAGTTTTAGTCTCACAGTAAGAGTTAGGGAAGGATTTAGGTTTTTACATAGGGTTAGGTGAAGATTGGCTATAGTAATAAGGTTATGTTTAGATTTTGGAATAGTCTTAGGTTAAGGTTTAGGCTTAGGTTTAAGGTTTGGTTTAGGGTTGCGGTTTGGATTAGGGTTACGGTTAGTGTTATGGTTTATTTTAGGGTTAGGGTAGTGTTCGGATTAGGTTTAGGTTTAGAATCACGGTTAGGTTTGGGTTTTATGTTAGGTTTAGAGCTTGAGATAGGCTTAGGGCTTGAGTTAGGGTTAGAATTAGGGTGAAGATTAAGTTTTGGGTTCGGTTTGGTTTTGGGATAGGGTTAGGTTTAGGGTTTGGTTTACTGTTAGGGTTAGGGTAGTGTTAGGGTGTTAGGGTTAAGTTTAGGGTTAAGGTTAGGGTTAGTGTTATTTTTAGCCTTAAGGTTAGTTTAGGGTTAGAGTTAAGGTTAGGTTTAGAGTTAGGGTAAGGTTTAGTGTTAGGTTTCTAGATTAAGATTTATAGCAATTGTTAGGTTTAGGTTAGGGATTGAGTTATGGTTAGGGTTAGTGTGGGGTAAATAACTCCCAAGGATGGTACTTCACAAAGAAATAGTATAGATGAAGGTATATTTTTTTGTTGTTCTATATAGATAGTATACAAATAATACGAAAGAGAGGATGGCTCACCATCAGTATGATAAGGCTCGCAGGGGACTCCACGTGGGAGGGATCTCTGAGATGTTTACGGTTAGGGTAGGGTTAGGGTTAGGTTAGGGTTAGCTTAGGGGTTAGGATTAGTGTTAGGATTCTTGTTAGGGTTAGTGTTAGTTTTAGAGATTTAGTTTTAAAGTAAGTTTTATGTTATTGTATAGGGTTGGGTGTACAATTGGATTTAGTGTTAAGGTTAGGGTAAGTGTTAGCGTTAGGGTAAGCGTTAGGGTTAAAGAATTAGTCTTAGAGTAAGTGTTAGGGAAGGATTTAGGTAATTTTAGCGGCTTCGGTGAAGATTGGCTTTAGTAATAATTTTATGTTTTTAATTTGGATTTGTGTTGGGTAAGATTTTGGCTTAGGTTTAGGGTTAGGGTAAGGATTAGGGTTGGGGTTAGCGTTAGGGTTAGGGTTAGTGATGGGTTGGGGTTAGTGTTTGTGTTGTTTGGATTAAGGTTTGGTTTAGGTTTTGCATTAGTGTTTGGGTCAGGGTCAGTGTTTGGGTTAGTGTTAGGTTTAGAGTTAGTGTTAGGTTCAGGGTTAATGTTAGGGTTAGGTTTAGGGTTAGGTGTAGGGATAGGGTTTGATATAGGCTTAGGGTAGGAATAGGGGTAGGTTTAGGCTTAGGGTATAGGTGAGGGTTAAGTTTAGGGTGTGGGTTAGGTTTATGGTTAGGGGTTAGGTGTTGTTGGTGTTGGGTTTGGGGATGGGGTAGCAGTTGGAGTTGGGTTAGGTTTAGGGTAGTGTTTGGGTTTGGGTTACTTTTTGAATTAGGGTCAGGGTATGGGTTTGGTTTAGGGTTAGGGTTAGGGTTATGGGTTAGCGTTAGGGTTAGGGTAAGTGTAAGGCTTAGGGTTTAGGGTTAGGGTGCAGACTACTTTTGGGGTTAGCGTTAGTGTTAAGGTTAAGGTATAGGGTTAGGGTAAGGCTAAGATTTAGGGTTAGAGTGAGGGTGAGCGTTAGGTTTAGGTTTAAGTTTAAATATTTAGTTCTACAGTAAGTGTTAGGGTATGTTTAAGGTTATCGGATAGGGTTAGGTGTATGATTGGATTTAGGGTTTGTTTTAGGGTTTGTGTTAGATTTAGGATTAGTGTTAGGGTTAGAGTAAGTGTTAGGGTTAAAGTTTTAGTCTCACAGTAAGAGTTAGGCAAGGATTTAGGTTATTACATAGGGTTCGGTGGAGATTGGCTATAATAATAAGGTTATGTTTAGATTTTGGAATAGTCTTAGGTTAAGGTTTAGGCTTAGGTTTAAGGTTTGGTTTAGGGTTGCGGTGTGGATTAGGGTTACGGTTAGTGTTAAGGTTTATTTTAGGGTTAGGGTAGTGTTCGGATTAGGTTTAGGTTTAGAATCACGGTTAGGGTTGGGTTTTATCTTAGGTTTAGAGCTTGAGATAGGCTTAGGGCTTGAGTTAGGGTTAGAATTAGGGTGAAGATTAAGTTTTGGGTTCGGTTTGGTTTTGGGATAGGGTTAGGTATAGGGTTTGGTTTACTGTTAGGGTTAGGGTAGTGTTAGGGTGTTAGGGTTAAGTTTAGGGATAAGGTTAGGGTTAGTGTTATTTTTAGCCTTAAGGTTAGTTTAGGGTTAGAGTTAAGGTTAGGTTTAGAGTTAGGGTAAGGTTTAGTGTTAGGTTTCTAGATTAAGATTTATAGCAATTGTTAGGTTTAGGTTAGGGATTGAGTTATGGTTAGGGTTAGTGTGGGGTAAATAACTCCCAAGGATGGTACTTCACAAAGAAATAGTATAGATGAAGGTATATTTTTTTGTTGTTCTATATAGATAGTAAACAAATAATACGAAAGAGAGGATGGCTCACCATCAGTATGATAAGGCTCGCAGGGGACTCCACGTGGGAGGGATCTCTGAGATGTTTACGGTTAGGGTAGGGTTAGGGTTAGGTTAGGGGTTAGGATTAGTGTTAGGATTCTTGTTAGGGTTAGTGTTAGTTTTAGAGATTTAGTTTTAAAGTAAGTTTTTTGTTATTGTATAGGGTTGGGTGTACAATTGGATTTAGTGTTAAGGTTAGGGTAAGTGTTAGCGTTAGGGTAAGCGTTAGGGTTAAAGAATTAGTCTTAGAGTAAGTGTTAGGGAAGGATTTAGGTAATTTTAGCGGCTTCGGTGAAGATTGGCTTTAGTAATAATTTTATGTTTTTAATTTGGATTTGTGTTGGGGTAAGATTTTGGCTTAGGTTTAGGGTTAGGGTAAGGATTAGGGTTGGGGTTAGCGTTAGGGTTAGGGTTAAGGTATAGGGTTAGGGTTAGTGATGGGTTAGGGTTTGGGTTTGAATTAGTGTTTGTGTTGGTGTTGTTTGGATTAAGGTTTGATTTAGGTTTTGCATTAGTGTTTGGGTCTGGGTTAGGGTTTGGGTTGGTGATAGGTTTAGGGTTAGTGTTAGGTTCAGGGTTAATGTTAGGGTTAGGTTTAGGGTTAGGTGTAGGGTTAGGGTTTGATATAGGCTTAGGGTAGGAATAGGGGTAGGTTTAGGCTTAGGGTATAGGTGAGGGTTAAGTTTAGGGTGTGGGTTAGGTTTATGGTTAGGGGTTAGGTGTTGTTGGTGTTGGGTTTGGGGATGGGGTAGCAGTTGGAGTTGGGTTAGGTTTAGGGTAGTGTTTGGGTTTGGGTTACTTTTTGAATTAGGGTCAGGGTATGGGTTTGGTTTAGGGTTAGGGTTAGGATTATGGGTTAGCGTTAGGGTTAGGGTAAGTGTAAGGCTTAGGGTTTAGGGTTAGGGTGCAGACTACTTTTGGGGTTAGCGTTAGTGTTAAGGTTAAGGTATAGGGTTAGGGTAAGGCTAAGATTTAGGGTTAGAGTGAGGGAGAGCGTTAGGTTTAGGTTTAAGTTTAAATATTTAGTTCTACAGTAAGTGTTAGGGTATGTTTAAGGTTATCAGATAGGGTTAGGTGTATGATTGGATTTAGGGTTTGTTTTAGGGTTTGTGTTAGATTTAGGATTAGTGTTAGGCTTAAAGTTTTAGTCTCACAGTAAGAGTTAGGGAAGGATTTAGGTTTTTACATAGGGTTAGGTGAAGATTGGCTATAGTAATAAGGTTATGTTTAGATTTTGGAATAGTCTTAGGTTAAGGTTTAGGCTTAGGTTTAAGGTTTGGTTTAGGGTTGCGGTTTGGATTAGGGTTACGGTTAGTGTTATGGTTTATTTTAGGGTTAGGGTAGTGTTCGGATTAGGTTTAGGTTTAGAATCACGGTTAGGTTTGGGTTTTATGTTAGGTTTAGAGCTTGAGATAGGCTTAGGGCTTGAGTTAGGGTTAGAATTAGGGTGAAGATTAAGTTTTGGGTTCGGTTTAGTTTTGGGATAGGGTTAGGTTTAGGGTTTGGTTTACTGTTAGGGTTAGGGTAGTGTTAGGGTGTTAGGGTTAAGTTTAGGGTTAAGGTTAGGGTTAGTGTTATTTTTAGCCTTAAGGTTAGTTTAGGGTTAGAGTTAAGGTTAGGTTTAGAGTTAGGGTAAGGTTTAGTGTTAGGTTTCTAGATTAAGATTTATAGCAATTGTTAGGTTTAGGTTAGGGATTGAGTTATGGTTAGGGTTAGTGTGGGGTAAATAACTCCCAAGGATGGTACTTCACAAAGAAATAGTATAGATGAAGGTATATTTTTTTGTTGTTCTATATAGATAGTTTACAAATAATACGAAAGAGAGGATGGCTCACCATCAGTATGATAAGGCTCGCAGGGGACTCCACGTGGGAGGGATCTCTGAGATGTTTACGGTTAGGGTAGGGTTAGGGTAGGGTTAGGGTTAGCTTAGGGGTTAGGATTAGTGTTAGGATTCTTCTTAGGGTTAGTGTTAGTTTTAGAGATTTAGTTTTAAAGTAAGTTTTATGTTATTGTATAGGGTTGGGTGTACAATTGGATTTAGTGTTAAGGTTAGGGTAAGTGTTAGCGTTAGGGTAAGCGTTAGGGTTAAAGAATTAGTCTTAGAGTAAGTGTTAGGGAAGGATTTAGGTAATTTTAGCGGCTTCGGTGAAGATTGGCTTTTGTAATAATTTTATGTTTTTAATTTGGATTTGTGTTGGGGTAAGATTTTGGCTTAGGTTTAGGGTTAGGGTAAGGATTAGGGTTGGGGTTAGCGTTAGGGTTAGGGTTAGTGATGGGTTGGGGTTAGTGTTTGTGTTGTTTGGATTAAGGTTTGGTTTAGGTTTTGCATTAGTGTTTGGGTCAGGGTCAGTGTTTGGGTTAGTGTTAGGTTTAGAGTTAGTGTTAGGTTCAGGGTTAATGTTAGGGTTAGGTTTAGGGTTAGGTGTAGGGATAGGGTTTGATATAGGCTTAGGGTAGGAATAGGGGTAGGTTTAGGCTTAGGGTATAGGTGAGGGTTAAGTTTAGGGTGTGGGTTAGGTTTATGGTTAGGGGTTAGGTGTTGTTGGTGTTGGGTTTGGGGATGGGGTAGCAGTTGGAGTTGGGTTAGGTTTAGGGTAGTGTTTGGGTTTGGGTTACTTTTTGAATTAGGGTCAGGGTATGGGTTTGGTTTAGGGTTAGGGTTAGGGTTATGGGTTAGCGTTAGGGTTAGGGTAAGTGTAAGGCTTAGGGTTTAGGGTTAGGGTGCAGACTACTTTTGGGGTTAGCGTTAGTGTTAAGGTTAAGGTATAGGGTTAGGGTAAGGCTAAGATTTAGGGTTAGAGTGAGGGTGAGGGTTAGGTTTAGGTTTAAGTTTAAATATTTAGTTCTACAGTAAGTGTTAGGGTATGTTTAAGGTTATCGGATAGGGTTAGGTGTATGATTGGATTTAGGGTTTGTTTTAGGGTTTGTGTTAGATTTAGGATTAGTGTTAGGGTTAGAGTAAGTGTTAGGGTTAAAGTTTTAGTCTCACAGTAAGAGTTAGGCAAGGATTTAGGTTATTACATAGGGTTCGGTGGAGATTGGCTATAGTAATAAGGTTATGTTTAGATTTTGGAATAGTCTTAGGTTAAGGTTTAGGCTTAGGTTTAAGGTTTGGTTTAGGGTTGCGGTGTGGATTAGGGTTACGGTTAGTGTTAAGGTTTATTTTAGGGTTAGGGTAGTGTTCGGATTAGGTTTAGGTTTAGAATCACGGTTAGGGTTGGGTTTTATGTTAGGTTTAGAGCTTGAGATAGGCTTAGGGCTTGAGTTGGGTTAGAATTAGGGTGAAGATTAAGTTTTGGGTTCGGTTTGGTTTTGGGATAGGGTTAGGTATAGGGTTTGGTTTACTGTTAGGGTTAGGGTAGTGTTAGGGTGTTAGGGTTAAGTTTAGGGATAAGGTTAGGGTTAGTGTTATTTTTAGCCTTAAGGTTAGTTTAGGGTTAGAGTTAAGGTTAGGTTTAGAGTTAGGGTAAGGTTTAGTGTTAGGTTTCTAGATTAAGATTTATAGCAATTGTTAGGTTTAGGTTAGGGATTGAGTTATGGTTAGGGTTAGTGTGGGGTAAATAACTCCCAAGGATGGTACTTCACAAAGAAATAGTATAGATGAAGGTATATTTTTTTGTTGTTCTATATAGATAGTATACAAATAATACGAAAGAGAGGATGGCTCACCATCAGTATGATAAGGCTCGCAGGGGACTCCACGTGGGAGGGATCTCTGAGATGTTTACGGTTAGGGTAGGGTTAGGGTTAGGTTAGGGGTTAGGATTAGTGTTAGGATTCTTGTTAGGGTTAGTGTTAGTTTTAGAGATTTAGTTTTAAAGTAAGTTTTGTGTTATTGTATAGGGTTGGGTGTACAATTGGATTTAGTGTTAAGGTTAGGGTAAGTGTTAGCGTTAGGGTAAGCGTTAGGGTTAAAGAATTAGTCTTAGAGTAAGTGTTAGGGAAGGATTTAGGTAATTTTAGCGGCTTCGGTGAAGATTGGCTTTAGTAATAATTTTATGTTTTTAATTTGGATTTGTGTTGGGGTAAGATTTTGGCTTAGGTTTAGGGTTAGGTTAAGGATTAGGGTTGGGGTTAGCGTTAGGGTTAGGGTTAAGGTATAGGGTTAGGGTTAGTGATGGGTTAGGGTTTGGGTTTGAATTAGTGTTTGTGTTGGTGTTGTTTGGATTAAGGTTTGATTTAGGTTTTGCATTAGTGTTTGGGTCTGGGTTAGGGTTTGGGTTGGTGATAGGTTTAGGGTTAGTGTTAGGTTCAGGGTTAATGTTAGGGTTAGGTTTAGGGTTAGGTGTAGGGATAGGGTTTGATATAGGCTTAGGGTAGGAATAGGGGTAGGTTTAGGCTTAGGGTATAGGTGAGGGTTAAGTTTAGGGTGTGGGTTAGGTTTATGGTTAGGGGTTAGGTGTTGTTGGTGTTGGGTTTGGGGATGGGGTAGCAGTTGGAGTTGGGTTAGGTTTAGGGTAGTGTTTGGGTTTGGGTTACTTTTTGAATTAGGGTCAGGGTATGGGTTTGGTTTAGGGTTAGGGTTAGGGTTATGGGTTAGCGTTAGGGTTAGGGTAAGTGTAAGGCTTAGGGTTTAGGGTTAGGGTGCAGACTACTTTTGGGGTTAGCGTTAGTGTTAAGGTTAAGGTATAGGGTTAGGGTAAGGCTAAGATTTAGGGTTAGAGTGAGGGTGAGCGTTAGGTTTAGGTTTAAGTTTAAATATTTAGTCCTACAGTAAGTGTTAGGGTATGTTTAAGGTTATCGGATAGGGTTAGGTGTATGATTGGATTTAGGGTTTGTTTTAGGGTTTGTGTTAGATTTAGGATTAGTGTTAGGCTTAAAGTTTTAGTCTCACAGTAAGAGTTAGGGAAGGATTTAGGTTTTTACATAGGGTTAGGTGAAGATTGGCTATAGTAATAAGGTTATGTTTAGATTTTGGAATAGTCTTAGGTTAAGGTTTAGGCTTAGGTTTAAGGTTTGGTTTAGGGTTGCGGTTTGGATTAGGGTTACGGTTAGTGTTATGGTTTATTTTAGGGTTAGGGTAGTGTTCGGATTAGGTTTAGGTTTAGAATCACGGTTAGGTTTGGGTTTTATGTTAGGTTTAGAGCTTGAGATAGGCTTAGGGCTTGAGTTAGGGTTAGAATTAGGGTGAAGATTAAGTTTTGGGTTCGGTTTGGTTTTGGGATAGGGTTAGGTTTAGGGTTTGGTTTACTGTTAGGGTTAGGGTAGTGTTAGGGTGTTAGGGTTAAGTTTAGGGTTAAGGTTAGGGTTAGTGTTATTTTTAGCCTTAAGGTTAGTTTAGGGTTAGAGTTAAGGTTAGGTTTAGAGTTAGGGTAAGGTTTAGTGTTAGGTTTCTAGATTAAGATTTATAGCAATTGTTAGGTTTAGGTTAGGGATTGAGTTATGGTTAGGGTTAGTGTGGGGTAAATAACTCCCAAGGATGTTACTTCACAAAGAAATAGTATAGATGAAGGTATATTTTTTTGTTGTTCTATATAGATAGTATACAAATAATACGAAAGAGAGGATGGCTCACCATCAGTATGATAAGGCTCGCAGGGGACTCCACGTGGGAGGGATCTCTGAGATGTTTACGGTTAGGGTAGGGTTAGGGTTAGGTTAGGGTTAGCTTAGGGGTTAGGATTAGTGTTAGGATTCTTGTTAGGGTTAGTGTTAGTTTTAGAGATTTAGTTTTAAAGTAAGTTTTATGTTATTGTATAGGGTTGGGTGTACAATTGGATTTAGTGTTAAGGTTAGGGTAAGTGTTAGCGTTAGGGTAAGCGTTAGGGTTAAAGAATTAGTCTTAGAGTAAGTGTTAGGGAAGGATTTAGGTAATTTTAGCGGCTTCGGTGAAGATTGGCTTTAGTAATAATTTTATGTTTTTAATTTGGATTTGTGTTGGGTAAGATTTTGGCTTAGGTTTAGGGTTAGGGTAAGGATTAGGGTTGGGGTTAGCGTTAGGGTTAGGGTTAGTGATGGGTTGGGGTTAGTGTTTGTGTTGTTTGGATTAAGGTTTGGTTTAGGTTTTGCATTAGTGTTTGGGTCAGGGTCAGTGTTTGGGTTAGTGTTAGGTTTAGAGTTAGTGTTAGGTTCAGGGTTAATGTTAGGGTTAGGTTTAGGGTTAGGTGTAGGGATAGGGTTTGATATAGGCTTAGGGTAGGAATAGGGGTAGGTTTAGGCTTAGGGTATAGGTGAGGGTTAAGTTTAGGGTGTGGGTTAGGTTTATGGTTAGGGGTTAGGTGTTGTTGGTGTTGGGTTTGGGGATGGGGTAGCAGTTGGAGTTGGGTTAGGTTTAGGGTAGTGTTTGGGTTTGGGTTACTTTTTGAATTAGGGTCAGGGTATGGGTTTGGTTTAGGGTTAGGGTTAGGGTTATGGGTTAGCGTTAGGGTTAGGGTAAGTGTAAGGCTTAGGGTTTAGGGTTAGGGTGCAGACTACTTTTGGGGTTAGCGTTAGTGTTAAGGTTAAGGTATAGGGTTAGGGTAAGGCTAAGATTTAGGGTTAGAGTGAGGGTGAGCGTTAGGTTTAGGTTTAAGTTTAAATATTTAGTTCTACAGTAAGTGTTAGGGTATGTTTAAGGTTATCGGATAGGGTTAGGTGTATGATTGGATTTAGGGTTTGTTTTAGGGTTTGTGTTAGATTTAGGATTAGTGTTAGGGTTAGAGTAAGTGTTAGGGTTAAAGTTTTAGTCTCACAGTAAGAGTTAGGCAAGGATTTAGGTTATTACATAGGGTTCGGTGGAGATTGGCTATAATAATAAGGTTATGTTTAGATTTTGGAATAGTCTTAGGTTAAGGTTTAGGCTTAGGTTTAAGGTTTGGTTTAGGGTTGCGGTGTGGATTAGGGTTACGGTTAGTGTTAAGGTTTATTTTAGGGTTAGGGTAGTGTTCGGATTAGGTTTAGGTTTAGAATCACGGTTAGGGTTGGGTTTTATGTTAGGTTTAGAGCTTGAGATAGGCTTAGGGCTTGAGTTAGGGTTAGAATTAGGGTGAAGATTAAGTTTTGGGTTCGGTTTGGTTTTGGGATAGGGTTAGGTATAGGGTTTGGTTTACTGTTAGGGTTAGGGTAGTGTTAGGGTGTTAGGGTTAAGTTTAGGGATAAGGTTAGGGTTAGTGTTATTTTTAGCCTTAAGGTTAGTTTAGGGTTAGAGTTAAGGTTAGGTTTAGAGTTAGGGTAAGGTTTAGTGTTAGGTTTCTAGATTAAGATTTATAGCAATTGTTAGGTTTAGGTTAGGGATTGAGTTATGGTTAGGGTTAGTGTGGGGTAAATAACTCCCAAGGATGGTACTTCACAAAGAAATAGTATAGATGAAGGTATATTTTTTTGTTGTTCTATATAGATAGTATACAAATAATACGAAAGAGAGGATGGCTCACCATCAGGATGATAAGGCTCGCAGGGGACTCCACGTGGGAGGGATCTCTGAGATGTTTACGGTTAGGGTAGGGTTAGGGTTAGGTTAGTGGTTAGGATTAGTGTTAGGATTCTTGTTAGGGTTAGTGTTAGTTTTAGAGATTTAGTTTTAAAGTAAGTTTTATGTTATTGTATAGGGTTGGGTGTACAATTGGATTTAGTGTTAAGGTTAGGGTAAGTGTTAGCGTTAGGGTAAGCGTTAGGGTTAAAGAATTAGTCTTAGAGTAAGTGTTAGGGAAGGATTTAGGTAATTTTAGCGGCTTCGGTGAAGATTGGCTTTAGTAATAATTTTATGTTTTTAATTTGGATTTGTGTTGGGGTAAGATTTTGGCTTAGGTTTAGGGTTAGGTTAAGGATTAGGGTTGGGGTTAGCGTTAGGGTTAGGGTTAAGGTATAGGGTTAGGGTTAGTGATGGGTTAGGGTTTGGGTTTGAATTAGTGTTTGTGTTGGTGTTGTTTGGATTAAGGTTTGATTTAGGTTTTGCATTAGTGTTTGGGTCTGGGTTAGGGTTTGGGTTGGTGATAGGTTTAGGGTTAGTGTTAGGTTCAGGGTTAATGTTAGGGTTAGGTTTAGGGTTAGGTGTAGGGTTAGGGTTTGATATAGGCTTAGGGTAGGAATAGGGGTAGGTTTAGGCTTAGGGTATAGGTGAGGGTTAAGTTTAGGGTGTGGGTTAGGTTTATGGTTAGGGGTTAGGTGTTGTTGGTGTTGGGTTTGGGGATGGGGTAGCAGTTGGAGTTGGGTTAGGTTTAGGGTAGTGTTTGGGTTTGGGTTACTTTTTGAATTAGGGTCAGGGTATGGGTTTGGTTTAGGGTTAGGGTTAGGATTATGGGTTAGCGTTAGGGTTAGGGTAAGTGTAAGGCTTAGGGTTTAGGGTTAGGGTGCAGACTACTTTTGGGGTTAGCGTTAGTGTTAAGGTTAAGGTATAGGGTTAGGGTAAGGCTAAGATTTAGGGTTAGAGTGAGGGAGAGCGTTAGGTTTAGGTTTAAGTTTAAATATTTAGTTCTACAGTAAGTGTTAGGGTATGTTTAAGGTTATCGGATAGGGTTAGGTGTATGATTGGATTTAGGGTTTGTTTTAGGGTTTGTGTTAGATTTAGGATTAGTGTTAGGCTTAAAGTTTTAGTCTCACAGTAAGAGTTAGGGAAGGATTTAGGTTTTTACATAGGGTTAGGTGAAGATTGGCTATAGTAATAAGGTTATGTTTAGATTTTGGAATAGTCTTAGGTTAAGGTTTAGGCTTAGGTTTAAGGTTTGGTTTAGGGTTGCGGTTTGGATTAGGGTTACGGTTAGTGTTATGGTTTATTTTAGGGTTAGGGTAGTGTTCGGATTAGGTTTAGGTTTAGAATCACGGTTAGGTTTGGGTTTTATGTTAGGTTTAGAGCTTGAGATAGGCTTAGGGCTTGAGTTAGGGTTAGAATTAGGGTGAAGATTAAGTTTTGGGTTCGGTTTAGTTTTGGGATAGGGTTAGGTTTAGGGTTTGGTTTACTGTTAGGGTTAGGGTAGTGTTAGGGTGTTAGGGTTAAGTTTAGGGTTAAGGTTAGGGTTAGTGTTATTTTTAGCCTTAAGGTTAGTTTAGGGTTAGAGTTAAGGTTAGGTTTAGAGTTAGGGTAAGGTTTAGTGTTAGGTTTCTAGATTAAGATTTATAGCAATTGTTAGGTTTAGGTTAGGGATTGAGTTATGGTTAGGGTTAGTGTGGGGTAAATAACTCCCAAGGATGGTACTTCACAAAGAAATAGTATAGATGAAGGTATATTTTTTTGTTGTTCTATATAGATAGTTTACAAATAATACGAAAGAGAGGATGGCTCACCATCAGTATGATAAGGCTCGCAGGGGACTCCACGTGGGAGGGATCTCTGAGATGTTTACGGTTAGGGTAGGGTTAGGGTAGGGTTAGGGTTAGCTTAGGGGTTAGGATTAGTGTTAGGATTCTTCTTAGGGTTAGTGTTAGTTTTAGAGATTTAGTTTTAAAGTAAGTTTTATGTTATTGTATAGGGTTGGGTGTACAATTGGATTTAGTGTTAAGGTTAGGGTAAGTGTTAGCGTTAGGGTAAGCGTTAGGGTTAAAGAATTAGTCTTAGAGTAAGTGTTAGGGAAGGATTTAGGTAATTTTAGCGGCTTCGGTGAAGATTGGCTTTTGTAATAATTTTATGTTTTTAATTTGGATTTGTGTTGGGGTAAGATTTTGGCTTAGGTTTAGGGTTAGGGTAAGGATTAGGGTTGGGGTTAGCGTTAGGGTTAGGGTTAGTGATGGGTTGGGGTTAGTGTTTGTGTTGTTTGGATTAAGGTTTGGTTTAGGTTTTGCATTAGTGTTTGGGTCAGGGTCAGTGTTTGGGTTAGTGTTAGGTTTAGAGTTAGTGTTAGGTTCAGGGTTAATGTTAGGGTTAGGTTTAGGGTTAGGTGTAGGGATAGGGTTTGATATAGGCTTAGGGTAGGAATAGGGGTAGGTTTAGGCTTAGGGTATAGGTGAGGGTTAAGTTTAGGGTGTGGGTTAGGTTTATGGTTAGGGGTTAGGTGTTGTTGGTGTTGGGTTTGGGGATGGGGTAGCAGTTGGAGTTGGGTTAGGTTTAGGGTAGTGTTTGGGTTTGGGTTACTTTTTGAATTAGGGTCAGGGTATGGGTTTGGTTTAGGGTTAGGGTTAGGGTTATGGGTTAGCGTTAGGGTTAGGGTAAGTGTAAGGCTTAGGGTTTAGGGTTAGGGTGCAGACTACTTTTGGGGTTAGCGTTAGTGTTAAGGTTAAGGTATAGGGTTAGGGTAAGGCTAAGATTTAGGGTTAGAGTGAGGGTGAGGGTTAGGTTTAGGTTTAAGTTTAAATATTTAGTTCTACAGTAAGTGTTAGGGTATGTTTAAGGTTATCGGATAGGGTTAGGTGTATGATTGGATTTAGGGTTTGTTTTAGGGTTTGTGTTAGATTTAGGATTAGTGTTAGGGTTAGAGTAAGTGTTAGGGTTAAAGTTTTAGTCTCACAGTAAGAGTTAGGGAAGGATTTAGGTTTTTACATAGGGTTAGGTGAAGATTGGCTATAGTAATAAGGTTATGTTTAGATTTTGGAATAGTCTTAGGTTAAGGTTTAGGCTTAGGTTTAAGGTTTGGTTTAGGGTTGCGGTGTGGATTAGGGTTACGGTTAGTGTTAAGGTTTATTTTAGGGTTAGGGTAGTGTTCGGATTAGGTTTAGGTTTAGAATCACGGTTAGGGTTGGGTTTTATCTTAGGTTTAGAGCTTGAGATAGGCTTAGGGCTTGAGTTGGGTTAGAATTAGGGTGAAGATTAAGTTTTGGGTTCGGTTTGGTTTTGGGATAGGGTTAGGTATAGGGTTTGGTTTACTGTTAGGGTTAGGGTAGTGTTAGGGTGTTAGGGTTAAGTTTAGGGATAAGGTTAGGGTTAGTGTTATTTTTAGCCTTAAGGTTAGTTTAGGGTTAGAGTTAAGGTTAGGTTTAGAGTTAGGGTAAGGTTTAGTGTTAGGTTTCTAGATTAAGATTTATAGCAATTGTTAGGTTTAGGTTAGGGATTGAGTTATGGTTAGGGTTAGTGTGGGGTAAATAACTCCCAAGGATGGTACTTCACAAAGAAATAGTATAGATGAAGGTATATTTTTTTGTTGTTCTATATAGATAGTATACAAATAATACGAAAGAGAGGATGGCTCACCATCAGTATGATAAGGCTCGCAGGGGACTCCACGTGGGAGGGATCTCTGAGATGTTTACGGTTAGGGTAGGGTTAGGGTTAGGTTAGGGGTTAGGATTAGTGTTAGGATTCTTGTTAGGGTTAGTGTTAGTTTTAGAGATTTAGTTTTAAAGTAAGTTTTTTGTTATTGTATAGGGTTGGGTGTACAATTGGATTTAGTGTTAAGGTTAGGGTAAGTGTTAGCGTTAGGGTAAGCGTTAGGGTTAAAGAATTAGTCTTAGAGTAAGTGTTAGGGAAGGATTTAGGTAATTTTAGCGGCTTCGGTGAAGATTGGCTTTAGTAATAATTTTATGTTTTTAATTTGGATTTGTGTTGGGGTAAGATTTTGGCTTAGGTTTAGGGTTAGGTTAAGGATTAGGGTTGGGGTTAGCGTTAGGGTTAGGGTTAGTGATGGGTTGGGGTTAGTGTTTGTGTTGTTTGGATTAAGGTTTGGTTTAGGTTTTGCATTAGTGTTTGGGTCAGGGTCAGTGTTTGGGTTAGTGTTAGGTTTAGAGTTAGTGTTAGGTTCAGGGTTAATGTTAGGGTTAGGTTTAGGGTTAGGTGTAGGGATAGGGTTTGATATAGGCTTAGGGTAGGAATAGGGGTAGGTTTAGGCTTAGGGTATAGGTGAGGGTTAAGTTTAGGGTGTGGGTTAGGTTTATGGTTAGGGGTTAGGTGTTGTTGGTGTTGGGTTTGGGGATGGGGTAGCAGTTGGAGTTGGGTTAGGTTTAGGGTAGTGTTTGGGTTTGGGATACTTTTTGAATTAGGGTCAGGGTATGGGTTTGGTTTAGGGTTAGGGTTAGGGTTATGGGTTAGCGTTAGGGTTAGGGTAAGTGTAAGGCTTAGGGTTTAGGGTTAGGGTGCAGACTACTTTTGGGGTTAGCGTTAGTGTTAAGGTTAAGGTATAGGGTTAGGGTAAGGCTAAGATTTAGGGTTAGAGTGAGGGTGAGGGTTAGGTTTAGGTTTAAGTTTAAATATTTAGTTCTACAGTAAGTGTTAGGGTATGTTTAAGGTTATCGGATAGGGTTAGGTGTATGATTGGATTTAGGGTTTGTTTTAGGGTTTGTGTTAGATTTAGGATTAGTGTTAGGGTTAGAGTAAGTGTTAGGGTTAAAGTTTTAGTCTCACAGTAAAAGTTAGGCAAGGATTTAGGTTATTACATAGGGTTCGGTGGAGATTGGCTATAATAATAAGGTTATGTTTAGATTTTGGAATAGTCTTAGGTTAAGGTTTAGGCTTAGGTTTAAGGTTTGGTTTAGGGTTGCGGTGTGGATTAGGGTTACGGTTAGTGTTAAGGTTTATTTTAGGGTTAGGGTAGTGTTCGGATTAGGTTTAGGTTTAGAATCACGGTTAGGGTTGGGTTTTATGTTAGGTTTAGAGCTTGAGATAGGCTTAGGGCTTGAGTTGGGTTAGAATTAGGGTGAAGATTAAGTTTTGGGTTCGGTTTGGTTTTGGGATAGGGTTAGGTTTAGGGTTTGGTTTACTGTTAGGGTTAGGGTAGTGTTAGGGTGTTAGGGTTAAGTTTAGGGATAAGGTTAGGGTTAGTGTTATTTTTAGCCTTAAGGTTAGTTTAGGGTTAGAGTTAAGGTTATGTTTAGAGTTAGGGTAAGGTTTAGTGTTAGGTTTCTAGATTAAGATTTATAGCAATTGTTAGGTTTAGGTTAGGGATTGAGTTATGGTTAGGGTTAGTGTGGGGTAAATAACTCCCAAGGATGGTACTTCACAAAGAAATAGTATAGATGAAGGTATATTTTTTTGTTGTTCTATATAGATAGTAAACAAATAATACGAAAGAGAGGATGGCTCACCATCAGTATGATAAGGCTCGCAGGGGACTCCACGTGGGAGGGATCTCTGAGATGTTTACGGTTAGGGTAGGGTTAGGGTTAGGTTAGGGGTTAGGATTAGTGTTAGGATTCTTGTTAGGGTTAGTGTTAGTTTTAGAGATTTAGTTTTAAAGTAAGTTTTTTGTTATTGTATAGGGTTGGGTGTACAATTGGATTTAGTGTTAAGGTTAGGGTAAGTGTTAGCGTTAGGGTAAGCGTTAGGGTTAAAGAATTAGTCTTAGAGTAAGTGTTAGGGAAGGATTTAGGTAATTTTAGCGGCTTCGGTGAAGATTGGCTTTAGTAATAATTTTATGTTTTTAATTTGGATTTGTGTTGGGGTAAGATTTTGGCTTAGGTTTAGGGTTAGGTTAAGGATTAGGGTTGGGGTTAGCGTTAGGGTTAGGGTTAAGGTATAGGGTTAGGGTTAGTGATGGGTTAGGGTTTGGGTTTGAATTAGTGTTTGTGTTGGTGTTGTTTGGATTAAGGTTTGATTTAGGTTTTGCATTAGTGTTTGGGTCTGGGTTAGGGTTTGGGTTGGTGATAGGTTTAGGGTTAGTGTTAGGTTCAGGGTTAATGTTAGGGTTAGGATTAGGGTTAGGTGTAGGGTTAGGGTTTGATATAGGCTTAGGGTAGGAATAGGGGTAGGTTTAGGCTTAGGGTATAGGTGAGGGTTAAGTTTAGGGTGTGGGTTAGGTTTATGGTTAGGGGTTAGGTGTTGTTGGTGTTGGGTTTGGGGATGGGGTAGCAGTTGGAGTTGGGTTAGGTTTAGGGTAGTGTTTGGGTTTGGGTTACTTTTTGAATTAGGGTCAGGGTATGGGTTTGGTTTAGGGTTAGGGTTAGGGTTATGGGTTAGCGTTAGGGTTAGGGTAAGTGTAAGGCTTAGGGTTTAGGGTTAGGGTGCAGACTACTTTTGGGGTTAGCGTTAGTGTTAAGGTTAAGGTATAGGGTTAGGGTAAGGCTAAGATTTAGGGTTAGAGTGAGGGTGAGCGTTAGGTTTAGGTTTAAGTTTTAATATTTAGTTCTACAGTAAGTGTTAGGGTATGTTTAAGGTTATCGGATAGGGTTAGGTGTATGATTGGATTTAGGGTTTGTTTTAGGGTTTGTGTTAGATTTAGGATTAGTGTTAGGCTTAAAGTTTTAGTCTCACAGTAAGAGTTAGGGAAGGATTTAGGTTTTTACATAGGGTTAGGTGAAGATTGGCTATAGTAATAAGGTTATGTTTAGATTTTGGAATAGTCTTAGGTTAAGGTTTAGGCTTAGGTTTAAGGTTTGGTTTAGGGTTGCGGTTTGGATTAGGGTTACGGTTAGTGTTAAGGTTTATTTTAGGGTTAGGGTAGTGTTCGGATTAGGTTTAGGTTTAGAATCACGGTTAGGTTTGGGTTTTATGTTAGGTTTAGAGCTTGAGATAGGCTTAGGGCTTGAGTTAGGGTTAGAATTAGGGTGAAGATTAAGTTTTGGGTTCGGTTTGGTTTTGGGATAGGGTTAGGTTTAGGGTTTGGTTTACTGTTAGGGTTAGGGTAGTGTTAGGGTGTTAGGGTTAAGTTTAGGGTTAAGGTTAGGGTTAGTGTTATTTTTAGCCTTAAGGTTAGTTTAGGGTTAGAGTTAAGGTTAGGTTTAGAGTTAGGGTAAGGTTTAGTGTTAGGTTTCTAGATTAAGATTTATAGCAATTGTTAGGTTTAGGTTAGGGATTGAGTTATGGTTAGGGTTAGTGTGGGGTAAATAACTCCCAAGGATGGTACTTCACAAAGAAATAGTATAGATGAAGGTATATTTTTTTGTTGTTCTATATAGATAGTATACAAATAATACGAAAGAGAGGATGGCTCACCATCAGTATGATAAGGCTCGCAGGGGACTCCACGTGGGAGGGATCTCTGAGATGTTTACGGTTAGGGTAGGGTTAGGGTAGGGTTAGGGTTAGCTTAGGGGTTAGGATTAGTGTTAGGATTCTTGTTAGGGTTAGTGTTAGTTTTAGAGATTTAGTTTTAAAGTAAGTTTTATGTTATTGTATAGGGTTGGGTGTACAATTGGATTTAGTGTTAAGGTTAGGGTAAGTGTTAGCGTTAGGGTAAGCGTTAGGGTTAAAGAATTAGTCTTAGAGTAAGTGTTAGGGAAGGATTTAGGTAATTTTAGCGGCTTCGGTGAAGATTGGCTTTAGTAATAATTTTATGTTTTTAATTTGGATTTGTGTTGGGGTAAGATTTTGGCTTAGGTTTAGGGTTAGGGTAAGGATTAGGGTTGGGGTTAGCGTTAGGGTTAGGGTTAGTGATGGGTTGGGGTTAGTGTTTGTGTTGTTTGGATTAAGGTTTGGTTTAGGTTTTGCATTAGTGTTTGGGTCAGGGTCAGTGTTTGGGTTAGTGTTAGGTTTAGAGTTAGTGTTAGGTTCAGGGTTAATGTTAGGGTTAGGTTTAGGGTTAGGTGTAGGGATAGGGTTTGATATAGGCTTAGGGTAGGAATAGGGGTAGGTTTAGGCTTAGGGTATAGGTGAGGGTTAAGTTTAGGGTGTGGGTTAGGTTTATGGTTAGGGGTTAGGTGTTGTTGGTGTTGGGTTTGGGGATGGGGTAGCAGTTGGGGTTGGGTTAGGTTTAGGGTAGTGTTTGGGTTTGGGTTACTTTTTGAATTAGGGTCAGGGTATGGGTTTGGTTTAGGGTTAGGGTTAGGGTTATGGGTTAGCGTTAGGGTTAGGGTAAGTGTAAGGCTTAGGGTTTAGGGTTAGGGTGCAGACTACTTTTGGGGTTAGCGTTAGTGTTAAGGTTAAGGTATAGGGTTAGGGTAAGGCTAAGATTTAGGGTTAGAGTGAGGGTGAGGGTTAGGTTTAGGTTTAAGTTTAAATATTTAGTTCTACAGTAAGTGTTAGGGTATGTTTAAGGTTATCGGATAGGGTTAGGTGTATGATTGGATTTAGGGTTTGTTTTAGGGTTTGTGTTAGATTTAGGATTAGTGTTAGGGTTAGAGTAAGTGTTAGGGTTAAAGTTTTAGTCTCACAGTAAGAGTTAGGGAAGGATTTAGGTTTTTACATAGGGTTAGGTGAAGATTGGCTATAGTAATAAGGTTATGTTTAGATTTTGGAATAGTCTTAGGTTAAGGTTTAGGCTTAGGTTTAAGGTTTGGTTTAGGGTTGCGGTGTGGATTAGGGTTACGGTTAGTGTTAAGGTTTATTTTAGGGTTAGGGTAGTGTTCGGATTAGGTTTAGGTTTAGAATCACGGTTAGGGTTGGGTTTTATCTTAGGTTTAGAGCTTGAGATAGGCTTAGGGCTTGAGTTGGGTTAGAATTAGGGTGAAGATTAAGTTTTGGGTTCGGTTTGGTTTTGGGATAGGGTTAGGTATAGGGTTTGGTTTACTGTTAGGGTTAGGGTAGTGTTAGGGTGTTAGGGTTAAGTTTAGGGATAAGGTTAGGGTTAGTGTTATTTTTAGCCTTAAGGTTAGTTTAGGGTTAGAGTTAAGGTTAGGTTTAGAGTTAGGGTAAGGTTTAGTGTTAGGTTTCTAGATTAAGATTTATAGCAATTGTTAGGTTTAGGTTAGGGATTGAGTTATGGTTAGGGTTAGTGTGGGGTAAATAACTCCCAAGGATGGTACTTCACAAAGAAATAGTATAGATGAAGGTATATTTTTTTGTTGTTCTATATAGATAGTATACAAATAATACGAAAGAGAGGATGGCTCACCATCAGTATGATAAGGCTCGCAGGGGACTCCACGTGGGAGGGATCTCTGAGATGTTTACGGTTAGGGTAGGGTTAGGGTTAGGTTAGGGGTTAGGATTAGTGTTAGGATTCTTGTTAGGGTTAGTGTTAGTTTTAGAGATTTAGTTTTAAAGTAAGTTTTGTGTTATTGTATAGGGTTGGGTGTACAATTGGATTTAGTGTTAAGGTTAGGGTAAGTGTTAGCGTTAGGGTAAGCGTTAGGGTTAAAGAATTAGTCTTAGAGTAAGTGTTAGGGAAGGATTTAGGTAATTTTAGCGGCTTCGGTGAAGATTGGCTTTAGTAATAATTTTATGTTTTTAATTTGGATTTGTGTTGGGGTAAGATTTTGGCTTAGGTTTAGGGTTAGGTTAAGGATTAGGGTTGGGGTTAGCGTTAGGGTTAGGGTTAAGGTATAGGGTTAGGGTTAGTGATGGGTTAGGGTTTGGGTTTGAATTAGTGTTTGTGTTGGTGTTGTTTGGATTAAGGTTTGATTTAGGTTTTGCATTAGTGTTTGGGTCTGGGTTAGGGTTTGGGTTGGTGATAGGTTTAGGGTTAGTGTTAGGTTCAGGGTTAATGTTAGGGTTAGGTTTAGGGTTAGGTGTAGGGATAGGGTTTGATATAGGCTTAGGGTAGGAATAGGGGTAGGTTTAGGCTTAGGGTATAGGTGAGGGTTAAGTTTAGGGTGTGGGTTAGGTTTATGGTTAGGGGTTAGGTGTTGTTGGTGTTGGGTTTGGGGATGGGGTAGCAGTTGGAGTTGGGTTAGGTTTAGGGTAGTGTTTGGGTTTGGGTTACTTTTTGAATTAGGGTCAGGGTATGGGTTTGGTTTAGGGTTAGGGTTAGGGTTATGGGTTAGCGTTAGGGTTAGGGTAAGTGTAAGGCTTAGGGTTTAGGGTTAGGGTGCAGACTACTTTTGGGGTTAGCGTTAGTGTTAAGGTTAAGGTATAGGGTTAGGGTAAGGCTAAGATTTAGGGTTAGAGTGAGGGTGAGCGTTAGGTTTAGGTTTAAGTTTAAATATTTAGTTCTACAGTAAGTGTTAGGGTATGTTTAAGTTTATCGGATAGGGTTAGGTGTATGATTGGATTTAGGGTTTGTTTTAGGGTTTGTGTTAGATTTAGGATTAGTGTTAGGCTTAAAGTTTTAGTCTCACAGTAAGAGTTAGGGAAGGATTTAGGTTTTTACATAGGGTTAGGTGAAGATTGGCTATAGTAATAAGGTTATGTTTAGATTTTGGAATAGTCTTAGGTTAAGGTTTAGGCTTAGGTTTAAGGTTTGGTTTAGGGTTGCGGTTTGGATTAGGGTTACGGTTAGTGTTATGGTTTATTTTAGGGTTAGGGTAGTGTTCGGATTAGGTTTAGGTTTAGAATCACGGTTAGGTTTGGGTTTTATGTTAGGTTTAGAGCTTGAGATAGGCTTAGGGCTTGAGTTAGGGTTAGAATTAGGGTGAAGATTAAGTTTTGGGTTCGGTTTGGTTTTGGGATAGGGTTAGGTTTAGGGTTTGGTTTACTGTTAGGGTTAGGGTAGTGTTAGGGTGTTAGGGTTAAGTTTAGGGTTAAGGTTAGGGTTAGTGTTATTTTTAGCCTTAAGGTTAGTTTAGGGTTAGAGTTAAGGTTAGGTTTAGAGTTAGGGTAAGGTTTAGTGTTAGGTTTCTAGATTAAGATTTATAGCAATTGTTAGGTTTAGGTTAGGGATTGAGTTATGGTTAGGGTTAGTGTGGGGTAAATAACTCCCAAGGATGGTACTTCACAAAGAAATAGTATAGATGAAGGTATATTTTTTTGTTGTTCTATATAGATAGTATACAAATAATACGAAAGAGAGGATGGCTCACCATCAGTATGATAAGGCTCGCAGGGGACTCCACGTGGGAGGGATCTCTGAGATGTTTACGGTTAGGGTAGGGTTAGGGTTAGGTTAGGGTTAGCTTAGGGGTTAGGATTAGTGTTAGGATTCTTGTTAGGGTTAGTGTTAGTTTTAGAGATTTAGTTTTAAAGTAAGTTTTATGTTATTGTATAGGGTTGGGTGTACAATTGGATTTAGTGTTAAGGTTAGGGTAAGTGTTAGCGTTAGGGTAAGCGTTAGGGTTAAAGAATTAGTCTTAGAGTAAGTGTTAGGGAAGGATTTAGGTAATTTTAGCGGCTTCGGTGAAGATTGGCTTTAGTAATAATTTTATGTTTTTAATTTGGATTTGTGTTGGGTAAGATTTTGGCTTAGGTTTAGGGTTAGGGTAAGGATTAGGGTTGGGGTTAGCGTTAGGGTTAGGGTTAGTGATGGGTTGGGGTTAGTGTTTGTGTTGTTTGGATTAAGGTTTGGTTTAGGTTTTGCATTAGTGTTTGGGTCAGGGTCAGTGTTTGGGTTAGTGTTAGGTTTAGAGTTAGTGTTAGGTTCAGGGTTAATGTTAGGGTTAGGTTTAGGGTTAGGTGTAGGGATAGGGTTTGATATAGGCTTAGGGTAGGAATAGGGGTAGGTTTAGGCTTAGGGTATAGGTGAGGGTTAAGTTTAGGGTGTGGGTTAGGTTTATGGTTAGGGGTTAGGTGTTGTTGGTGTTGGGTTTGGGGATGGGGTAGCAGTTGGAGTTGGGTTAGGTTTAGGGTAGTGTTTGGGTTTGGGTTACTTTTTGAATTAGGGTCAGGGTATGGGTTTGGTTTAGGGTTAGGGTTAGGGTTATGGGTTAGCGTTAGGGTTAGGGTAAGTGTAAGGCTTAGGGTTTAGGGTTAGGGTGCAGACTACTTTTGGGGTTAGCGTTAGTGTTAAGGTTAAGGTATAGGGTTAGGGTAAGGCTAAGATTTAGGGTTAGAGTGAGGGTGAGCGTTAGGTTTAGGTTTAAGTTTAAATATTTAGTTCTACAGTAAGTGTTAGGGTATGTTTAAGGTTATCGGATAGGGTTAGGTGTATGATTGGATTTAGGGTTTGTTTTAGGGTTTGTGTTAGATTTAGGATTAGTGTTAGGGTTAGAGTAAGTGTTAGGGTTAAAGTTTTAGTCTCACAGTAAGAGTTAGGCAAGGATTTAGGTTATTACATAGGGTTCGGTGGAGATTGGCTATAATAATAAGGTTATGTTTAGATTTTGGAATAGTCTTAGGTTAAGGTTTAGGCTTAGGTTTAAGGTTTGGTTTAGGGTTGCGGTGTGGATTAGGGTTACGGTTAGTGTTAAGGTTTATTTTAGGGTTAGGGTAGTGTTCGGATTAGGTTTAGGTTTAGAATCACGGTTAGGGTTGGGTTTTATCTTAGGTTTAGAGCTTGAGATAGGCTTAGGGCTTGAGTTAGGGTTAGAATTAGGGTGAAGATTAAGTTTTGGGTTCGGTTTGGTTTTGGGATAGGGTTAGGTATAGGGTTTGGTTTACTGTTAGGGTTAGGGTAGTGTTAGGGTGTTAGGGTTAAGTTTAGGGATAAGGTTAGGGTTAGTGTTATTTTTAGCCTTAAGGTTAGTTTAGGGTTAGAGTTAAGGTTAGGTTTAGAGTTAGGGTAAGGTTTAGTGTTAGGTTTCTAGATTAAGATTTATAGCAATTGTTAGGTTTAGGTTAGGGATTGAGTTATGGTTAGGGTTAGTGTGGGGTAAATAACTCCCAAGGATGGTACTTCACAAAGAAATAGTATAGATGAAGGTATATTTTTTTGTTGTTCTATATAGATAGTAAACAAATAATACGAAAGAGAGGATGGCTCACCATCAGTATGATAAGGCTCGCAGGGGACTCCACGTGGGAGGGATCTCTGAGATGTTTACGGTTAGGGTAGGGTTAGGGTTAGGTTAGGGGTTAGGATTAGTGTTAGGATTCTTGTTAGGGTTAGTGTTAGTTTTAGAGATTTAGTTTTAAAGTAAGTTTTTTGTTATTGTATAGGGTTGGGTGTACAATTGGATTTAGTGTTAAGGTTAGGGTAAGTGTTAGCGTTAGGGTAAGCGTTAGGGTTAAAGAATTAGTCTTAGAGTAAGTGTTAGGGAAGGATTTAGGTAATTTTAGCGGCTTCGGTGAAGATTGGCTTTAGTAATAATTTTATGTTTTTAATTTGGATTTGTGTTGGGGTAAGATTTTGGCTTAGGTTTAGGGTTAGGTTAAGGATTAGGGTTGGGGTTAGCGTTAGGGTTAGGGTTAAGGTATAGGGTTAGGGTTAGTGATGGGTTAGGGTTTGGGTTTGAATTAGTGTTTGTGTTGGTGTTGTTTGGATTAAGGTTTGATTTAGGTTTTGCATTAGTGTTTGGGTCTGGGTTAGGGTTTGGGTTGGTGATAGGTTTAGGGTTAGTGTTAGGTTCAGGGTTAATGTTAGGGTTAGGTTTAGGGTTAGGTGTAGGGTTAGGGTTTGATATAGGCTTAGGGTAGGAATAGGGTTAGGTTTAGGCTTAGGGTATAGGTGAGGGTTAAGTTTAGGGTGTGGGTTAGGTTTATGGTTAGGGGTTAGGTGTTGTTGGTGTTGGGTTTGGGGATGGGGTAGCAGTTGGAGTTGGGTTAGGTTTAGGGTAGTGTTTGGGTTTGGGTTACTTTTTGAATTAGGGTCAGGGTATGGGTTTGGTTTAGGGTTAGGTTTAGGGTTATGGGTTAGCGTTAGGGTTAGGGTAAGTGTAAGGCTTAGGGTTTAGGGTTAGGGTGCAGACTACTTTTGGGGTTAGCGTTAGTGTTAAGGTTAAGGTATAGGGTTAGGGTAAGGCTAAGATTTAGGGTTAGAGTGAGGGTGAGCGTTAGGTTTAGGTTTAAGTTTAAATATTTAGTTCTACAGTAAGTGTTAGGGTATGTTTAAGGTTATCGGATAGGGTTAGGTGTATGATTGGATTTAGGGTTTGTTTTAGGGTTTGTGTTAGATTTAGGATTAGTGTTAGGCTTAAAGTTTTAGTCTCACAGTAAGAGTTAGGGAAGGATTTAGGTTTTTACATAGGGTTAGGTGAAGATTGGCTATAGTAATAAGGTTATGTTTAGATTTTGGAATAGTCTTAGGTTAAGGTTTAGGCTTAGGTTTAAGGTTTGGTTTAGGGTTGCGGTTTGGATTAGGGTTACGGTTAGTGTTAAGGTTTATTTTAGGGTTAGGGTAGTGTTCGGATTAGGTTTAGGTTTAGAATCACGGTTAGGTTTGGGTTTTATGTTAGGTTTAGAGCTTGAGATAGGCTTAGGGCTTGAGTTAGGGTTAGAATTAGGGTGAAGATTAAGTTTTGGGTTCGGTTTGGTTTTGGGATAGGGTTAGGTTTAGGGTTTGGTTTACTGTTAGGGTTAGGGTAGTGTTAGGGTGTTAGGGTTAAGTTTAGGGTTAAGGTTAGGGTTAGTGTTATTTTTAGCCTTAAGGTTAGTTTAGGGTTAGAGTTAAGGTTAGGTTTAGAGTTAGGGTAAGGTTTAGTGTTAGGTTTCTAGATTAAGATTTATAGCAATTGTTAGGTTTAGGTTAGGGATTGAGTTATGGTTAGGGTTAGTGTGGGGTAAATAACTCCCAAGGATGGTACTTCACAAAGAAATAGTATAGATGAAGGTATATTTTTTTGTTGTTCTATATAGATAGTATACAAATAATACGAAAGAGAGGATGGCTCACCATCAGTATGATAAGGCTCGCAGGGGACTCCACGTGGGAGGGATCTCTGAGATGTTTACGGTTAGGGTAGGGTTAGGGTAGGGTTAGGGTTAGCTTAGGGGTTAGGATTAGTGTTAGGATTCTTGTTAGGGTTAGTGTTAGTTTTAGAGATTTAGTTTTAAAGTAAGTTTTATGTTATTGTATAGGGTTGGGTGTACAATTGGATTTAGTGTTAAGGTTAGGGTAAGTGTTAGCGTTAGGGTAAGCGTTAGGGTTAAAGAATTAGTCTTAGAGTAAGTGTTAGGGAAGGATTTAGGTAATTTTAGCGGCTTCGGTGAAGATTGGCTTTAGTAATAATTTTATGTTTTTAATTTGGATTTGTGTTGGGGTAAGATTTTGGCTTAGGTTTAGGGTTAGGGTAAGGATTAGGGTTGGGGTTAGCGTTAGGGTTAGGGTTAGTGATGGGTTGGGGTTAGTGTTTGTGTTGTTTGGATTAAGGTTTGGTTTAGGTTTTGCATTAGTGTTTGGGTCAGGGTCAGTGTTTGGGTTAGTGTTAGGTTTAGAGTTAGTGTTAGGTTCAGGGTTAATGTTAGGGTTAGGTTTAGGGTTAGGTGTAGGGATAGGGTTTGATATAGGCTTAGGGTAGGAATAGGGGTAGGTTTAGGCTTAGGGTATAGGTGAGGGTTAAGTTTAGGGTGTGGGTTAGGTTTATGGTTAGGGGTTAGGTGTTGTTGGTGTTGGGTTTGGGGATGGGGTAGCAGTTGGGGTTGGGTTAGGTTTAGGGTAGTGTTTGGGTTTGGGTTACTTTTTGAATTAGGGTCAGGGTATGGGTTTGGTTTAGGGTTAGGGTTAGGGTTATGGGTTAGCGTTAGGGTTAGGGTAAGTGTAAGGCTTAGGGTTTAGGGTTAGGGTGCAGACTACTTTTGGGGTTAGCGTTAGTGTTAAGGTTAAGGTATAGGGTTAGGGTAAGGCTAAGATTTAGGGTTAGAGTGAGGGTGAGGGTTAGGTTTAGGTTTAAGTTTAAATATTTAGTTCTACAGTAAGTGTTAGGGTATGTTTAAGGTTATCGGATAGGGTTAGGTGTATGATTGGATTTAGGGTTTGTTTTAGGGTTTGTGTTAGATTTAGGATTAGTGTTAGGGTTAGAGTAAGTGTTAGGGTTAAAGTTTTAGTCTCACAGTAAGAGTTAGGGAAGGATTTAGGTTTTTACATAGGGTTAGGTGAAGATTGGCTATAGTAATAAGGTTATGTTTAGATTTTGGAATAGTCTTAGGTTAAGGTTTAGGCTTAGGTTTAAGGTTTGGTTTAGGGTTGCGGTGTGGATTAGGGTTACGGTTAGTGTTAAGGTTTATTTTAGGGTTAGGGTAGTGTTCGGATTAGGTTTAGGTTTAGAATCACGGTTAGGGTTGGGTTTTATCTTAGGTTTAGAGCTTGAGATAGGCTTAGGGCTTGAGTTGGGTTAGAATTAGGGTGAAGATTAAGTTTTGGGTTCGGTTTGGTTTTGGGATAGGGTTAGGTATAGGGTTTGGTTTACTGTTAGGGTTAGGGTAGTGTTAGGGTGTTAGGGTTAAGTTTAGGGATAAGGTTAGGGTTAGTGTTATTTTTAGCCTTAAGGTTAGTTTAGGGTTAGAGTTAAGGTTAGGTTTAGAGTTAGGGTAAGGTTTAGTGTTAGGTTTCTAGATTAAGATTTATAGCAATTGTTAGGTTTAGGTTAGGGATTGAGTTATGGTTAGGGTTAGTGTGGGGTAAATAACTCCCAAGGATGGTACTTCACAAAGAAATAGTATAGATGAAGGTATATTTTTTTGTTGTTCTATATAGATAGTATACAAATAATACGAAAGAGAGGATGGCTCACCATCAGTATGATAAGGCTCGCAGGGGACTCCACGTGGGAGGGATCTCTGAGATGTTTACGGTTAGGGTAGGGTTAGGGTTAGGTTAGGGGTTAGGATTAGTGTTAGGATTCTTGTTAGGGTTAGTGTTAGTTTTAGAGATTTAGTTTTAAAGTAAGTTTTGTGTTATTGTATAGGGTTGGGTGTACAATTGGATTTAGTGTTAAGGTTAGGGTAAGTGTTAGCGTTAGGGTAAGCGTTAGGGTTAAAGAATTAGTCTTAGAGTAAGTGTTAGGGAAGGATTTAGGTAATTTTAGCGGCTTCGGTGAAGATTGGCTTTAGTAATAATTTTATGTTTTTAATTTGGATTTGTGTTGGGGTAAGATTTTGGCTTAGGTTTAGGGTTAGGTTAAGGATTAGGGTTGGGGTTAGCGTTAGGGTTAGGGTTAAGGTATAGGGTTAGGGTTAGTGATGGGTTAGGGTTTGGGTTTGAATTAGTGTTTGTGTTGGTGTTGTTTGGATTAAGGTTTGATTTAGGTTTTGCATTAGTGTTTGGGTCTGGGTTAGGGTTTGGGTTGGTGATAGGTTTAGGGTTAGTGTTAGGTTCAGGGTTAATGTTAGGGTTAGGTTTAGGGTTAGGTGTAGGGATAGGGTTTGATATAGGCTTAGGGTAGGAATAGGGGTAGGTTTAGGCTTAGGGTATAGGTGAGGGTTAAGTTTAGGGTGTGGGTTAGGTTTATGGTTAGGGGTTAGGTGTTGTTGGTGTTGGGTTTGGGGATGGGGTAGCAGTTGGAGTTGGGTTAGGTTTAGGGTAGTGTTTGGGTTTGGGTTACTTTTTGAATTAGGGTCAGGGTATGGGTTTGGTTTAGGGTTAGGGTTAGGGTTATGGGTTAGCGTTAGGGTTAGGGTAAGTGTAAGGCTTAGGGTTTAGGGTTAGGGTGCAGACTACTTTTGGGGTTAGCGTTAGTGTTAAGGTTAAGGTATAGGGTTAGGGTAAGGCTAAGATTTAGGGTTAGAGTGAGGGTGAGCGTTAGGTTTAGGTTTAAGTTTAAATATTTAGTTCTACAGTAAGTGTTAGGGTATGTTTAAGTTTATCGGATAGGGTTAGGTGTATGATTGGATTTAGGGTTTGTTTTAGGGTTTGTGTTAGATTTAGGATTAGTGTTAGGCTTAAAGTTTTAGTCTCACAGTAAGAGTTAGGGAAGGATTTAGGTTTTTACATAGGGTTAGGTGAAGATTGGCTATAGTAATAAGGTTATGTTTAGATTTTGGAATAGTCTTAGGTTAAGGTTTAGGCTTAGGTTTAAGGTTTGGTTTAGGGTTGCGGTTTGGATTAGGGTTACGGTTAGTGTTATGGTTTATTTTAGGGTTAGGGTAGTGTTCGGATTAGGTTTAGGTTTAGAATCACGGTTAGGTTTGGGTTTTATGTTAGGTTTAGAGCTTGAGATAGGCTTAGGGCTTGAGTTAGGGTTAGAATTAGGGTGAAGATTAAGTTTTGGGTTCGGTTTGGTTTTGGGATAGGGTTAGGTTTAGGGTTTGGTTTACTGTTAGGGTTAGGGTAGTGTTAGGGTGTTAGGGTTAAGTTTAGGGTTAAGGTTAGGGTTAGTGTTATTTTTAGCCTTAAGGTTAGTTTAGGGTTAGAGTTAAGGTTAGGTTTAGAGTTAGGGTAAGGTTTAGTGTTAGGTTTCTAGATTAAGATTTATAGCAATTGTTAGGTTTAGGTTAGGGATTGAGTTATGGTTAGGGTTAGTGTGGGGTAAATAACTCCCAAGGATGGTACTTCACAAAGAAATAGTATAGATGAAGGTATATTTTTTTGTTGTTCTATATAGATAGTATACAAATAATACGAAAGAGAGGATGGCTCACCATCAGTATGATAAGGCTCGCAGGGGACTCCACGTGGGAGGGATCTCTGAGATGTTTACGGTTAGGGTAGGGTTAGGGTTAGGTTAGGGTTAGCTTAGGGGTTAGGATTAGTGTTAGGATTCTTGTTAGGGTTAGTGTTAGTTTTAGAGATTTAGTTTTAAAGTAAGTTTTATGTTATTGTATAGGGTTGGGTGTACAATTGGATTTAGTGTTAAGGTTAGGGTAAGTGTTAGCGTTAGGGTAAGCGTTAGGGTTAAAGAATTAGTCTTAGAGTAAGTGTTAGGGAAGGATTTAGGTAATTTTAGCGGCTTCGGTGAAGATTGGCTTTAGTAATAATTTTATGTTTTTAATTTGGATTTGTGTTGGGTAAGATTTTGGCTTAGGTTTAGGGTTAGGGTAAGGATTAGGGTTGGGGTTAGCGTTAGGGTTAGGGTTAGTGATGGGTTGGGGTTAGTGTTTGTGTTGTTTGGATTAAGGTTTGGTTTAGGTTTTGCATTAGTGTTTGGGTCAGGGTCAGTGTTTGGGTTAGTGTTAGGTTTAGAGTTAGTGTTAGGTTCAGGGTTAATGTTAGGGTTAGGTTTAGGGTTAGGTGTAGGGATAGGGTTTGATATAGGCTTAGGGTAGGAATAGGGGTAGGTTTAGGCTTAGGGTATAGGTGAGGGTTAAGTTTAGGGTGTGGGTTAGGTTTATGGTTAGGGGTTAGGTGTTGTTGGTGTTGGGTTTGGGGATGGGGTAGCAGTTGGAGTTGGGTTAGGTTTAGGGTAGTGTTTGGGTTTGGGTTACTTTTTGAATTAGGGTCAGGGTATGGGTTTGGTTTAGGGTTAGGGTTAGGGTTATGGGTTAGCGTTAGGGTTAGGGTAAGTGTAAGGCTTAGGGTTTAGGGTTAGGGTGCAGACTACTTTTGGGGTTAGCGTTAGTGTTAAGGTTAAGGTATAGGGTTAGGGTAAGGCTAAGATTTAGGGTTAGAGTGAGGGTGAGCGTTAGGTTTAGGTTTAAGTTTAAATATTTAGTTCTACAGTAAGTGTTAGGGTATGTTTAAGGTTATCGGATAGGGTTAGGTGTATGATTGGATTTAGGGTTTGTTTTAGGGTTTGTGTTAGATTTAGGATTAGTGTTAGGGTTAGAGTAAGTGTTAGGGTTAAAGTTTTAGTCTCACAGTAAGAGTTAGGCAAGGATTTAGGTTATTACATAGGGTTCGGTGGAGATTGGCTATAATAATAAGGTTATGTTTAGATTTTGGAATAGTCTTAGGTTAAGGTTTAGGCTTAGGTTTAAGGTTTGGTTTAGGGTTGCGGTGTGGATTAGGGTTACGGTTAGTGTTAAGGTTTATTTTAGGGTTAGGGTAGTGTTCGGATTAGGTTTAGGTTTAGAATCACGGTTAGGGTTGGGTTTTATCTTAGGTTTAGAGCTTGAGATAGGCTTAGGGCTTGAGTTAGGGTTAGAATTAGGGTGAAGATTAAGTTTTGGGTTCGGTTTGGTTTTGGGATAGGGTTAGGTATAGGGTTTGGTTTACTGTTAGGGTTAGGGTAGTGTTAGGGTGTTAGGGTTAAGTTTAGGGATAAGGTTAGGGTTAGTGTTATTTTTAGCCTTAAGGTTAGTTTAGGGTTAGAGTTAAGGTTAGGTTTAGAGTTAGGGTAAGGTTTAGTGTTAGGTTTCTAGATTAAGATTTATAGCAATTGTTAGGTTTAGGTTAGGGATTGAGTTATGGTTAGGGTTAGTGTGGGGTAAATAACTCCCAAGGATGGTACTTCACAAAGAAATAGTATAGATGAAGGTATATTTTTTTGTTGTTCTATATAGATAGTAAACAAATAATACGAAAGAGAGGATGGCTCACCATCAGTATGATAAGGCTCGCAGGGGACTCCACGTGGGAGGGATCTCTGAGATGTTTACGGTTAGGGTAGGGTTAGGGTTAGGTTAGGGGTTAGGATTAGTGTTAGGATTCTTGTTAGGGTTAGTGTTAGTTTTAGAGATTTAGTTTTAAAGTAAGTTTTTTGTTATTGTATAGGGTTGGGTGTACAATTGGATTTAGTGTTAAGGTTAGGGTAAGTGTTAGCGTTAGGGTAAGCGTTAGGGTTAAAGAATTAGTCTTAGAGTAAGTGTTAGGGAAGGATTTAGGTAATTTTAGCGGCTTCGGTGAAGATTGGCTTTAGTAATAATTTTATGTTTTTAATTTGGATTTGTGTTGGGGTAAGATTTTGGCTTAGGTTTAGGGTTAGGTTAAGGATTAGGGTTGGGGTTAGCGTTAGGGTTAGGGTTAAGGTATAGGGTTAGGGTTAGTGATGGGTTAGGGTTTGGGTTTGAATTAGTGTTTGTGTTGGTGTTGTTTGGATTAAGGTTTGATTTAGGTTTTGCATTAGTGTTTGGGTCTGGGTTAGGGTTTGGGTTGGTGATAGGTTTAGGGTTAGTGTTAGGTTCAGGGTTAATGTTAGGGTTAGGTTTAGGGTTAGGTGTAGGGTTAGGGTTTGATATAGGCTTAGGGTAGGAATAGGGTTAGGTTTAGGCTTAGGGTATAGGTGAGGGTTAAGTTTAGGGTGTGGGTTAGGTTTATGGTTAGGGGTTAGGTGTTGTTGGTGTTGGGTTTGGGGATGGGGTAGCAGTTGGAGTTGGGTTAGGTTTAGGGTAGTGTTTGGGTTTGGGTTACTTTTTGAATTAGGGTCAGGGTATGGGTTTGGTTTAGGGTTAGGTTTAGGGTTATGGGTTAGCGTTAGGGTTAGGGTAAGTGTAAGGCTTAGGGTTTAGGGTTAGGGTGCAGACTACTTTTGGGGTTAGCGTTAGTGTTAAGGTTAAGGTATAGGGTTAGGGTAAGGCTAAGATTTAGGGTTAGAGTGAGGGTGAGCGTTAGGTTTAGGTTTAAGTTTAAATATTTAGTTCTACAGTAAGTGTTAGGGTATGTTTAAGGTTATCGGATAGGGTTAGGTGTATGATTGGATTTAGGGTTTGTTTTAGGGTTTGTGTTAGATTTAGGATTAGTGTTAGGCTTAAAGTTTTAGTCTCACAGTAAGAGTTAGGGAAGGATTTAGGTTTTTACATAGGGTTAGGTGAAGATTGGCTATAGTAATAAGGTTATGTTTAGATTTTGGAATAGTCTTAGGTTAAGGTTTAGGCTTAGGTTTAAGGTTTGGTTTAGGGTTGCGGTTTGGATTAGGGTTACGGTTAGTGTTATGGTTTATTTTAGGGTTAGGGTAGTGTTCGGATTAGGTTTAGGTTTAGAATCACGGTTAGGTTTGGGTTTTATGTTAGGTTTAGAGCTTGAGATAGGCTTAGGGCTTGAGTTAGGGTTAGAATTAGGGTGAAGATTAAGTTTTGGGTTCGGTTTGGTTTTGGGATAGGGTTAGGTTTAGGGTTTGGTTTACTGTTAGGGTTAGGGTAGTGTTAGGGTGTTAGGGTTAAGTTTAGGGTTAAGGTTAGGGTTAGTGTTATTTTTAGCCTTAAGGTTAGTTTAGGGTTAGAGTTAAGGTTAGGTTTAGAGTTAGGGTAAGGTTTAGTGTTAGGTTTCTAGATTAAGATTTATAGCAATTGTTAGGTTTAGGTTAGGGATTGAGTTATGGTTAGGGTTAGTGTGGGGTAAATAACTCCCAAGGATGGTACTTCACAAAGAAATAGTATAGATGAAGGTATATTTTTTTGTTGTTCTATATAGATAGTATACAAATAATACGAAAGAGAGGATGGCTCACCATCAGTATGATAAGGCTCGCAGGGGACTCCACGTGGGAGGGATCTCTGAGATGTTTACGGTTAGGGTAGGGTTAGGGTTAGGTTAGGGTTAGCTTAGGGGTTAGGATTAGTGTTAGGATTCTTGTTAGGGTTAGTGTTAGTTTTAGAGATTTAGTTTTAAAGTAAGTTTTATGTTATTGTATAGGGTTGGGTGTACAATTGGATTTAGTGTTAAGGTTAGGGTAAGTGTTAGCGTTAGGGTAAGCGTTAGGGTTAAAGAATTAGTCTTAGAGTAAGTGTTAGGGAAGGATTTAGGTAATTTTAGCGGCTTCGGTGAAGATTGGCTTTAGTAATAATTTTATGTTTTTAATTTGGATTTGTGTTGGGGTAAGATTTTGGCTTAGGTTTAGGGTTAGGGTAAGGATTAGGGTTGGGGTTAGCGTTAGGGTTAGGGTTAGTGATGGGTTGGGGTTAGTGTTTGTGTTGTTTGGATTAAGGTTTGGTTTAGGTTTTGCATTAGTGTTTGGGTCAGGGTCAGTGTTTGGGTTAGTGTTAGGTTTAGAGTTAGTGTTAGGTTCAGGGTTAATGTTAGGGTTAGGTTTAGGGTTAGGTGTAGGGATAGGGTTTGATATAGGCTTAGGGTAGGAATAGGGGTAGGTTTAGGCTTAGGGTATAGGTGAGGGTTAAGTTTAGGGTGTGGGTTAGGTTTATGGTTAGGGGTTAGGTGTTGTTGGTGTTGGGTTTGGGGATGGGGTAGCAGTTGGAGTTGGGTTAGGTTTAGGGTAGTGTTTGGGTTTGGGTTACTTTTTGAATTAGGGTCAGGGTATGGGTTTGGTTTAGGGTTAGGGTTAGGGTTATGGGTTAGCGTTAGGGTTAGGGTAAGTGTAAGGCTTAGGGTTTAGGGTTAGGGTGCAGACTACTTTTGGGGTTAGCGTTAGTGTTAAGGTTAAGGTATAGGGTTAGGGTAAGGCTAAGATTTAGGGTTAGAGTGAGGGTGAGGGTTAGGTTTAGGTTTAAGTTTAAATATTTAGTTCTACAGTAAGTGTTAGGGTATGTTTAAGGTTATCAGATAGGGTTAGGTGTATGATTGGATTTAGGGTTTGTTTTAGGGTTTGTGTTAGATTTAGGATTAGTGTTAGGGTTAGAGTAAGTGTTAGGGTTAAAGTTTTAGTCTCACAGTAAGAGTTAGGGAAGGATTTAGGTTTTTACATAGGGTTAGGTGAAGATTGGCTATAGTAATAAGGTTATGTTTAGATTTTGGAATAGTCTTAGGTTAAGGTTTAGGCTTAGGTTTAAGGTTTGGTTTAGGGTTGCGGTTTGGATTAGGGTTACGGTTAGTGTTAAGGTTTATTTTAGGGTTAGGGTAGTGTTCGGATTAGGTTTAGGTTTAGAATCACGGTTAGGTTTGGGTTTTATGTTAGGTTTAGAGCTTGAGATAGGCTTAGGGCTTGAGTTAGGGTTAGAATTAGGGTGAAGATTAAGTTTTGGGTTCGGTTTGGTTTTGGGATAGGGTTAGGTTTAGGGTTTGGTTTACTGTTAGGGTTAGGGTAGTGTTAGGGTGTTAGGGTTAAGTTTAGGGTTAAGGTTAGGGTTAGTGTTATTTTTAGCCTTAAGGTTAGTTTAGGGTTAGAGTTAAGGTTAGGTTTAGAGTTAGGGTAAGGTTTAGTGTTAGGTTTCTAGATTAAGATTTATAGCAATTGTTAGGTTTAGGTTAGGGATTGAGTTATGGTTAGGGTTAGTGTGGGGTAAATAACTCCCAAGGATGGTACTTCACAAAGAAATAGTATAGATGAAGGTATATTTTTTTGTTGTTCTATATAGATAGTATACAAATAATACGAAAGAGAGGATGGCTCACCATCAGTATGATAAGGCTCGCAGGGGACTCCACGTGGGAGGGATCTCTGAGATGTTTACGGTTAGGGTAGGGTTAGGGTTAGGTTAGGGGTTAGGATTAGTGTTAGGATTCTTGTTAGGGTTAGTGTTAGTTTTAGAGATTTAGTTTTAAAGTAAGTTTTATGTTATTGTATAGGGTTGGGTGTACAATTGGATTTAGTGTTAAGGTTAGGGTAAGTGTTAGCGTTAGGGTAAGCGTTAGGGTTAAAGAATTAGTCTTAGAGTAAGTGTTAGGGAAGGATTTAGGTAATTTTAGCGGCTTCGGTGAAGATTGGCTTTAGTAATAATTTTATGTTTTTAATTTGGATTTGTGTTGGGGTAAGATTTTGGCTTAGGTTTAGGGTTAGGGTAAGGATTAGGGTTGGGGTTAGCGTTAGGGTTAGGGTTATGGTATAGGTTTTAGGGTTAGTGATGGGTTAGGGTTAGTGTTTGTGTTGTTTGGATTAAGGTTTGGTTTAGGTTTTGCATTAGTGTTTGGGTCAGGGTCAGTGTTTGGTTTAGTGTTAAGTTTAGGGTTAGTGTTAGGTTCAGGGTTAATGTTAGGGTTAGGTTTAGGGTTAGGTGTAGGGTTAGTGTTTGATATAGGCTTAGGGTAGGAATAGGGGTAGGTTTAGGCTTAGGGTATAGGTGAGGTGTTAGGAACGATGCATTTGGGACAGCATGGTCGCTTGAGCGCGTAGCATTCCCCCAGGGGAATGGTGCGTGCAGAAGAAAGAATAACATGTACTTGATTTAGCAACCAGAACAAGATCAAGAAAGTAAAATGTTATACCACGTAGCTCATCGTGTACTTAAGTGATAATATGTAACATATCAAATCTTTGTGTGGAATGCATTATGTAAGCTAAAACTAACCAATCAGAAAGCACATATCACGAGTGCTGTGCATGATCTTTGTAAGAAAATACTATATAATAGGCACCGATTTGCTATTAAAATTGAAGCTTGCTCACATTGAGTATGTGTATGCTTCCCCACGTCACTCTGGGATAACCTTGGCTAAACGCGGCAAACACCTTGGTTTGCAACATTTGGTTCCCGAACAGGGACCCGAGTACGTGGTTTTGGACCAAAACCTCTGCTGCTTTGCAGCAGAGAAGCTCCGTAGGTTCGGTCGACCGCACAGCGGGACCGGCACAAATGCGAAAAGTGAAAAGCTGCGTAGCTTCAGTTGACCGCGCAGCGGGACCGGCACGGGATCCAGGGGCTAAGCGACTGGCCAGCGCGATTTCTCCTCCTCAGAGTGCCTTTGTTCCTGCGGAACAGAACGGATGGAGAGAGAGGTAGCCCAAAATCTTTTATCATGCTTTTTAGAAAAGCGGGGAATTAGTGCTGGCACCCTTAAAGCAGTGCCAAATATTTTGGATTATGGACGGACAGTGGGAGTTTTCTTGACGGCAGGGACATTGTTTAATATCGATCAGTGGCGTACCTTAGGTGACGTGTTGTGGGATCATGTAATTGATGATAGAAAGGAGGCGAAAAAGCTGATGAAGCCTTGGCGGGAGATTACTAATTGCATAAAGCGGCATAAGATTGAACAGGAGGTAGCGGGACAGGCAGTTGCTCAGTTGCATGGCGGAGCTGCCGCTGCGACTGGTCGAATTGAAGATCCCCCTCAGCCGTCCCTAGGGATCCCTGTCCCTGTACAGGTATCAGCGGTGCTGCCCACTGCACCAGCGGCTGAGGACCCGGAGACAGAACCTGATCATTTTCCCCCAGAGGAGGGAAATGGGGATCTCCCACCACCACCGTCATTACCTCCTCCACCGTCGCTTTCAGGCGGCAAGGTGCGTAAAAGTGGACCCACCGCAGGTCCCCTTGCACGACCTCACTGGGCAGAAATCGCTCGACAAGCCGTGGAGCAAGGTCACTCTGACGTGGCTGAAATAATTGGTCAGGCTTTTCCCATTCGATTCGAGCCCACAGCAGATGGTGGAGCTCAAGGGGTTCATGTTCCTCTTGGTTGGAAAATGCTATTTCAATTGCGTTCTACAGTGTCAGAACATGGGTTGCATAGTGAACCGGCTCGTCAATTGTTAACTTATATATGGTCTAGCAGTGTGCTTGTTCCAGAGGATGTAAAAACAATTATGAGAATGATTATGAAGCCGTCAGAACAAATGATGTGGCAATCTCATTGGCGCCGCTTATGTGAATTGAGTGCTAGCGTGCCACGAGATATGTATGATCCATTGTACCAAGTGACAGCTGACCAATTGACGGGTAGTAATATGTTCTCTAGACCAGAGATGCAGGTTCAAATGGGGCCAGAAGTGTGTATGGAAAGTATGAACCTAGCTCGAGATGCGTATAACATGGTGCGGTCATCGAAACCGGCTCCCTCTTATTTATCGATCAAGCAGAGTCGGGAAGAATCTTTTGCTAACTTTGTCGATAAGATAACTGATGCGTTGTCACATGCAGATGTACCTGATTGGATGAAACAGTCTTTGTTACGTCAGTGTCTATTAGAAAATAGTAATCAAGCTACAAAAGCAATTCTTGCCACTCTCCCTTTAAATGCCACTGTTGAAGAAATGTTAGAGCGTATGAGCCGAGTGCCTACCCCCACTCAAGCGATGTAAAGCTCTGTTGTTCAAGATATAGGTGAAAAGTTGGCTGGAGCCCAGGATCGGGTGTTTGCTGCCTTTGGACCGCTGTTGCAGCAAGCTGAGAGTAAAGCAGCGTCTTCGACCCCGCGCCCTCAACGTTGCTTTAAGTGCGGACGAAATGGTCATTTTTGCACAGACTGTAAGTCAACAAATGCATGGTGTAATAACTGTCGGTCAAATACTCATGCTACAGTTGTATGTCGTTCGGGAAACGCCAAGCGGAGCGCGAGCTGCCGCGCGACGATAACAGTAGCGAGCAATTCTCACTCTCCCCAGCCACACCAGGTAGCCTCGGCCTCGACTTGGCAACATCAGTAGATGTAACATTGATTGATAATCGGCCACAGAAAATTCCATCAACTGTATGGGAACTGCTCAATCACGGCCTGAAACACTGGTCATCTGAGGTGAGCACCAAGTCAGCCATGGGGGCACAAGTGGAGGTGATATACCTGTGTGACTGGAAGGGGGGGAGCCTGGCTCCACCTCTCCCAAACCCCATGTAAGTGCTGACCACCGCCAGGAAAGGATCTCTTCTTGGGGATCCCTCCAACGTGGAGTCCTCTGCGTGCCTTATCATCCTTGTGATAAAAATGAGTGCTGTATTTGTTAATGAAACCGACTTGAGACAGAAGTGTCAGTGTTTTTCAGTGTTTTGCTTTCTGAAAACTATGTAGTTTGTAGAAGTCTCAAAATAGATGTATAAATGTTTTGTCTAAGAACTTTGGAATTTGTGCAAATTGGAGCCACGGTGCTTAGTTCTAACAACTGGACAATGAACAACAGACAGCAGTGACCTTCTAAGAAACCGAAAAAAGAAAAATAAGTGAAAATCTCCTCTTAAGTGTGCATGATCGAAGCTGAAGAGGCCTACGGCCCTTTTCATCTCAATCCATCACCAGGTGGCAGAGAACGACCCCCACATAACAGCCAGCGCAGCCCAGGAAGTGAAAGATAAAAACGAATGCAAGTGAGATCAGGAGGCCCCCATTGCGCACCTCTGGTGGAGCAGAGACTCCCGGCCTCACAGCGCTGTTTCTTGCTTGTTTATTGCTTGCTCAACACATCTTTTACTGTTGGTAACGATTAGTGTTTATTGTTCTTCACGCCTGTAACAATTTGGTGCCGTGTCTCGGATCCAGGTGACTCTGCTGTGGAATTCCCATTCCAGGGGGGGCGCCCCGTCTTCGGATGGCCCCTGGGCCTGGTAATTCCTGTGCAGAGACCTATAGCTCCGAACTCTAAATTCGGTAAGCGAGTGAAAGAAACTGCAGTACCCCATAATTTTTGTTCACAAAGACCAAAGGAAGACTCAGGATTGAGTAAGTATTTGCGTGAAGCCGTTCAGTTGGGGTGGGTATCCCGGAGCACGCCTGACTGAGACGTCCCGTAGGGGCGAAGCGAGTGTGGACCCCCTAGTAGTGCAGTTCCCATTGCCCTCGAAGGCGTGGGTCACGACCGAGGGGTGCAAGTGTGTGTGTGTGAGTGCTCCGGAAGATGGGACAGAGGCAGAGTAAGCCCTCTGAACCCATGGGTGGCTTGCAGGTGAAGCTACCAGGCATACCACTAGAAAGTTCCCTAGGTTTATGTTAAACCACTGGGGCGATTCTCCCTCTAGACGAGGAAAGAGTAAGGTAAAATCGTATATTATTGTATAGGGATATGAGGAGGAAAGCAGATAGGGGCAGATCAGCTGTTCTGACCAGTATTTGGGTCCTTTGAGGATCAAATCTACCAGGTTCTAAATACTTATGTGAATGATACACTATCTCTCCCCCCCCCCCCCCCCCCCCTTTATGCTCCCCATGAACAGAATCCAGCGACTCTTCCGGAGCAAGCTGAATCTGACTCAGGAGATGAACCTGAACCCGTAGACCTCCCTAGGAAAAGGATCACTAGAAGGCAAACTAGGCAGGAGAGGGGTCAAGGAAGAAACCTTCTCCCTTTAAGAGAAATACCAGTAAAAGGAAATGGGGAATTTGGTAAAGGATCCTTTAGGGGTCTCCGAGAGGCTAGATCGATTTTTAGGTCCCACTCTTTATACCTGAGATGAAATAAAGGCAATTTTGGGCATACTATTTAGTGCAGAAGAGGGATGTGATCAGGAAGGCAGGTATGCGAGTTTGGGATTAACAACACCAGGCTGGTCCAGGAGCAGATATAAAGTGGCCTTTACAGCGGCCCAATTGGGATAGTCAGAACCAGGAACATCACTCACACAGCAGATTTGCGAGTTATTATTATTCAAGAGAATAGAGAATCTGTCCTTCGGTGACAGAACGTTGATAAGGCTTCTAGCGAGTAAAAAAAAAAGATGAAACTCCTACTGAGTGGTTAGAGAGACTACCCAAAAAGTTAGTTATATTCAGGATTAGATCCTGCTACCCCCCTGGGGCAAGTTCTCCTGAAAACGCAGTTTGTAGCTAGGTCCTGAATATTCAAAGGAAACTAGAGAAATTGGGGGATTGGCAGCAGAGAGGATTAGATGAATTACTAAGAGAGGCTCAGAAAGTATACGTACGGAGAGAGGAGGAGACTCAGAAGAAGCAAGCAAAAAAATTCTGATAGCCGTGGTAAAAGGAAAAGAGGGAATATTCCTCGGGCACAGAACGCGCTTTAACCTAACCAGATGAGACCCAGAGATATAAGGACAGTAGAATGCTTCTACTGTCAGAAAAAGGGACACGTGAAAAAAGACTGTAGAAAGAGAATTCAGGATGAGAGAATGTTTAAGAAGGACTGAGGGGGTAAGGGGTTTTATGTGCTGGGGACCCGGGAAAGAAAAGAGCCCGTGACGAAATTGAAATTGGGTCCTCAGAGTCAGGAAGTGGAATTTTTGTCAGACGCAGAAAGATTGACTGTTCAATATTTACCTCGAGGATGTTCTGTATCCTCGGAAAAGCTACTAGTAATTGGAGCAAAAGGGAACCTTTTATGGTACCTGTTTAAAGCAGGTAGAAATAGAATTACCTAGCACCTATGGAATTGGGTCTTTTTATTGGTACCTGAAGCAGAATATAATTTGCTAGGGAGAGATTTAATTGTGGAGTTAAGAATAAATTTGGAAGTAAAAGATAGAGAATTAATTGTTAATCTATGTACTCTAACGATAGAAGATGAGGCTAGAATTAACCCAGAAGTTTGGTATACTCCAGAATCAGTAGGGAAATTAGACATAGAACCGTCTGAAGTGACTATAAAGGAACAAGAGATCCCGGTTAGGATAAAACAATACCCCATTTCACAGGAAGGTAAATTAGGGCTACAACCTGAAATTGAGAGATTAGTATCTAAAGGGCTATTAGAACCCTGTATGTCTTCCTATAATACTCCTATACTCCCTGTAAAGAAACCTGATGGCACATACAGATTGGTCCTTGATTTAAGAGAAATTAACAAGAGAACAATAACCCGTTTCCCAGTAGTGGCAAACCCCTATACCCCGCTTAGTCAATTAAAACCAGAATTTAAATGGTATAGTGTGATTGATCTAAAAGATGCTTTTTGGACCTGCCCCCTGAAGATAGAATGTAGAGATTACTTCGCCTTTGAGTGGGAAGATCCAAACCCCCATAGAAAACAACAACTTAGATGGACAGTGCTTCCACAGGGATTCACAGAAGCCCCTAACTTGTTTGGGCAAGCCGTTGAGCAGGTGTTAAAAACTTACGAATCAAACCCACAGGTGACCTTAGCACAATACGTAGATGACTTACTATTAGCTGGAACAGATGAGGAGGCGGTTAGACAGGAGAGCATTAAACTATTAAATTTCTTAGGTTCAAAAGGGTTGAAAGTTTCAAAGGCCAATTTAGTTACAATTTACAGAAGAGGAAGTGAGATATCTGGGACATTGGTTAAGCAAGGGGAATAAGAAATTAGATCCAGAACGAGTAAATGGGATTTTATCTTTAAAGGCCCCAAGAAGTAAGAGGCAGGTGAGGCAGATCTTAGGGTCGCTGGGATATTGTCGGCAGTGGATCGAGAATTATAGTAGTAAGTGTAAAAGACAGAAACTGTTTTCCTTTGTCTCGAAGTTTGCTTCGTAAGGCATTTTCTGGTGACAAGACCCTGACTGATAACTGCCGGTTATCTGGATGGGTGTAATGGTGCCATTGTCTCTGCTTATGGTTGTAAAGATAAGCAGAAATAGGTGCAAATAGTCTTTTCCGTGGGGGTACCGCTTGGAGAAGCTGACCACCACAAAGACAATGCTCCTGCATGGCAATGAAGGCGACATCCGCTGCTGGCTTATCTGTTGGGCCAGACATGTCACACAAAGAGAAAAGGAAAAAACATCAGAGAAATGAGGGATAAAAGGCCTTCACTGAACTAAGGATTTTGTGGTCAGCGCAGAGCTGTGAATTATATGCAGTCCTTAGAGCCCTACAGACGTTAAAAGGAAAATTGGAACCATCTATACAGATTGCATATATGTGTATGGGGTAGTCCATACCTTTGGAAAATATGGGAGGAAAGAGGATCAGTAAACTCACATGGGAAAAGGTTAATTCACAAATCTTTAATAAGACAAACTAAGGGCAATAAAAGAACCAGAGAAAATCGCAGTAGTACATGTTGAATCAAATAAGGAGAAATAATTTAGCGGCCTTATTGATCCTAAAGGAAATACAAGCTGATAGCCCCTGAAAAAAAAAAAAAAAAAAAGAGAGGCTAAAAGCTTTACTACATAAGAGAAAGAAAAGTCTGGTGGTACAACGGCCCCCACTAGATATGGCAATACACCAAATCAGTCCAGGAAATAAGGTTTTAATTAAAATATGGAAAGAGTCGTCTCTAACTCCTCGATGGGAGGAACCTTTTCTTGTTTTATTAACAACAGAAACAGCGATCCAGACAGCTGAGCATGGATGGACCCATGCGAGCCGAGTGAAAGGATCCATCACACAGAACCCCAGTGGAAGGTGTCCAAGACTTTGGATGATCTAAAAATCACTGTAAGAAAAATGTAAAACTGTTGTTTTTCCTTTAACAGATAAGACAACTCAGTCATTTCATCGCATGCTTTATATGCATATTGTATATGTATTGTGCATTGTATATGACGAATATTGGTGAACTCACTCTTCCTATGAATACCTTTTAAGATAATTGGGAGATAGTTTTGTGAGCAATCAAGAGGCTAAAATTTAAAAAGGAATTATAGATAGAGAATGGGGAGACTTATAAGGCAAGGAAAAAGGAGGTTCCCTTGAAGAATACGACTGCTGCCGAGAAGATCATACACCCCGCTGCTCTAAGCAAAAGAGTAGGCGAGGGAGGCAGAGGCATACAGCGGTGGGGCTATGAGGATGACCTCCGAGGTGAAATCACCTTGACCTTTGTCTCCTAATCTAGAAGGCCTCAAGAAGCCATACTGAAAGTGCTCACTGAATTCAGATTGTAAGTGCTTACTGGATTCAGAACATTCTCACTTAATTCAGATTGGTTATGGAAAAAAAAAAAAAATATATATATATATATATATAAAAAGAAAAAAAAAGGAGGAGAAAAGAGGGGGGCTAAGAAAGAACTTGGAAATATTCATTCTAGAAAATGAGTACACCAACAATACTGAATAAGATAATTGCAGCAATGTAAAACTGCTGGAACAATTGAAAGGAAAATATCATATTTTACCTCAAAATGCAGTGATATGGTTTGATGAACAAAATGAGAAAAAAGAAAAGGGGGGATTGTGATAAAAATCAGTGCAGTATTTGTTAATCAAACCGACTCGAGACAGATGTGTCAGTGTTTTTCAGTGTTTTTCAGTGTTTCAGTGCTAAACATAACTCTAGCCCTAACAGTAACCTTAAATCTAAAACAAATCCTAATGTAACACTAAAACCTACCCCAACCCCAGCCCCAAACCCAACAACAACCCCAAGTCCAACAACAACACCTAAAACCGAAACGTAACTCCAACCGTAACCTTAACCCTAAACCTAACCCAAAAGCTAACCCTAACACTAACACTAACCCAAACCCTAACCCTGACCTTAACCCAGACCCAAACACTAACGCTAAACCTAAACCAAACCCTAATCCAAACAACACTAACCCTAACCCTAATTCAAACCCTAACCCTAACCCAACACTAACCCTAACACTAACACTTACCCCAACCCTAAATGCAACCATACACCTAACCCTATCCAATTACCTAAAAATTACCCTAAAACATACTATGAAATTAAATCTTTAAACCTAACACTAACCCTAACGCTAATCCTAACACTAACCCTAGCTTTAACCCTAACACTAACACAAAGCTAAACCTAACAGTAATACCAACCCTAAGCCTAACTCTAAACCAAACCAAACCCTAACATAGCCCTAACCCTAACAATCACCCTAACCATACCCTAACTCTATGGGAACTGCTGAATCACGGCCTGAACCACTGATTGGTCACCTGAGGTGAGCACCGAGTCAGCCATGGGGGCAGATGTGGACATGATATACCTGAGTGATTGGAAGTGGTGGAGCCTGGCTCCACGTCTTCCAAGCACCATTTAAGGGCTGATCACCACCACCAGGAAAGGATCTCCTCTTAAGTGCGCATGATTGAAGCTGAAGAGGCCTACGACCCTTTTCATCACAATCCATCACCAGGTGGCAGAGAACGACCCCACCTAACAGCCATCACAGCCCAGGAAGGGAAAGATAAACACGAATGTAGAGATAAGAGAAAATAAAAAGTGGGATCGGGAGGCCCCCGTTGCGCACCTCTGGTGGAGCAGAGAGACTCCCGGCCGCCCAGCGCTGTTTCTTGCTTGTTTATTGCTTGCTCAACACATCTTTTACTGTTGGTAACGATTGGTGTGTTTTGTTCTTCACAACTATAGCAATCCTGAAGGTGTGCCATCTTCTCTTTTGTATTATTTGTGTACTATCTATATAGAACTACTCAAAATAGACCATCCTCTATATTATTTCTTTGTGAAGAACCGTCAAGCCCTAACCCTAACCCTAACAACTACTGTAAATCTAAAACTATATACCTAACACTAACCCTAAACCTAACCTTAACGCTAACACAAACCCTAAACCTTAACCCTAACCCTAACCCTAACCCTATCCCAAACCCAAACCGAACCCAAAACTTAACCCTCACCCTAACCCTAATCCTAACCCTAACCTATACCATAACCATATCGTTTATAAACAACCCCAACACCAACACCAACCCCAACCCCAAACAACTCCCCTATCCCTTACCCTAACCGAAACCCTAACCCTTACCAAAACCCCAACCTAACCCCTAACCCTAAAACCAAACTCAAACCCTAACCCTAAACCTAACCCTAAAACTAAACCCTAACCCTAAACCTAACCCTAAAACTAAACCCTAACCCTAACCCTAAAACTAAAACTAAACCTAACCCTAAACCCTAGCCCTATACCCTAAACCTAACCCTAAAACTAAACCTAAAAAAAACCCCAACTCTAACCCTAACCCTAACCCGAACCCTAAACCTAACCCTAACCCTAATACTTACACCAACCCCATCTCCAACGGTAACCCCATAACACTAAGCCAAACCTTAAACCTAACCCTAAACCTAAACCTAGCCCTAACCCTAACCATAACCTTAAAACAAAACCAAACACTAACCCTAACCCCAACCTCAACACTAACCCCAAAGCCCTAACCTTAACCCTAGACCTAACCTTAACCCAAAGACCTAACCGTAACCCTACATTATAACCCTAAACCTTACCATAACCCTTACACTAACCCAACATCAAACCCAAACCTAATCCCAACCCCAAACCTATACCCTAACCCCTACAACTAACCTTAACCCTAAATCTAACCCTAAAATGTTACTTTAACCCTAACTCGAACCCTAATCCTAACCCTAAACCGAAACTAACCCTACTCCTACCACTACCCCTACTCACCACAAAACACAACCACAAGCCCTAACCCTAACCCAAACTCCAACACCAACCCCAAAAGCAACAACAAACACTACCCCAACCCTAAAACCTAACCCCAAACCTAATATTAACCGGAACACTAAACCTAAAACTAACCCTAATCTATGACAGACTTATCTATGACAGACCCTAATCTTATAACAGACTCCGTTCATGTTGTTTTTAGAAAAGATGGGCGGCCCCCCTTTGTTAGTGAGGGGGAATTTTCTGTTCTCTGCCGGCTCAGCAAGCACTTGAAAAGAATGATAGCATCAGAACTTAATTTCAGTACATTTTCACAGTTTTTCCTTAACATTTCTTGATGACCTTCTAGATTAATCAGAAACACAGCTTCTCTCAATTTTTCCTTTTCATACACACGGACATTACTGATTCCTTCCCCAAAATTGCTTCTAAGGTTAGTAAAGGCGAATTGTGAGTGAAGCTGGCCCCACTCGCAGATTATGGTGTCTGTCGAAGCGGATCGAATTTTTTCCAACAAACTTCATCACCGGAGCATCGAAGATGAGCCCGTACGAAACTCAGCCGAATCGGCAACGAACGTCACACTCGAATCGCTCGTCACAGCAGATTCCGCTTGAAACGCATCAACCGCCGTTTCTGCTGCTTTAGCCGCTGAAGAAAGACGCGACTCAGCCTGCTGCCGTGCACTGAAGAGCGGCTTTAAACAGCAGCCTGCTGCGGTCTGACTCCAACATAACAGTGATTACCCTTATTACAGAATCCGTACCTGGCGTTGTCGGTAAAGATAGGGAGGACCCCGATGTTAGTGTGGGGGAAAGATTCTGTTGCCTTTCTGCTCTCCTACCGATGGCAATGTATGTCTGCATCAGACGATCCTTTCCGTTCCACGTATACATACTTCATTTCAAAAACTTTTTGATGTCTTTTTCTTTCAAATCTGAATTATCGTCTTTCCCCGTTTATTTTTTAATCACATGAACATTACTGATTCCTTTCCCATAATTGTATGCTCTACCGATTTTAGAAATGTACACTCGAAATTTGAGTGAAGCTGGCTCCTCTCGCAGATTCTGATGTCTGTCCCACCGGATCGAATATTTTCCAACAAATTTCATCACCGGTAAATCGCAGATGAGCCCGTACGAAACTGAGCCGGATCGGCAACGAACGTCACACTCGAATCGCTCGTCACAGCAGATTCCGCTTGAAACGCATCAACCGCGGTTTCTGCTGCTTTAGCCGCTGAAGAAAGACGCGACTCAGCCTGCTGCCGTGCACTGAAGAGCGGCTTTAAACAGCAGCCTGCTGCGGTCTTTTTTGAACATATCAGTGATTACCCTTATTACAGAATCCGTTCCTGGCGTTGTCGGTAAAGATAGGGAGAACCCCGATGTTAGTGTGGGGGAAAGATTCTGTTGCCTTTCTGCTCTCCTACCGACGGCAATGTATGTCTGCATCAGACGTTCATCTCCGTCAACGTTTACATACTTTATTTCAGAAACTTTTTGATGTCTTTTTCTTTGTGAAACTTTTTCAATGCCGTTTCCATTTCGCACACAAGGGCGTTTCTGATTCCTTACTCAAAATTGTATGCTCTTCTGATTTCAGTCATTCTCGCAGACAACAATCTGCCGAGCCGGGCTAAATATTTTCCAACAAACTTCATCACCGGAGAATCGAAGATGAGCCCGTACGAAACTCAGCCGAATCGGCAACGAACGTCACACTCGAATCGCTCGTCACAGCAGATTCCGCTTGAAACGCATCAACCGCCGTTTCTGCTGCTTGAGCCGCTGAAGAAAGACGCGACTCAGCCTGCTGCCGTGCGATGAAGAGCGGCTTTAAACAGCAGCCTGCTGCGGTCTGACTCCAACATAACAGTGATTACCCTTATTACAGAATCCGTACCTGGCGTTGTCGGTAAAGATAGGGAGGACCCCGATGTTAGTGTGGGGGAAAGATTCTGTTGCCTTTCTGCTCTCCTACCGACGGCAATGTATGTCTGCATCAGACGATCCTTTCCGTTCCACGTATACATACTTCATTTCAAAAACTTTTTGATGTCTTTTTCTTTCAAATCTGAATTATCGTCTTTCCCCGTTTATTTTTTAATCACATGAACATTACTGTTTCCTTTCCCATAATTGTATGCTCTACCGATTTTAGAAATGTACACTCGAAATTTGAGTGAAGCTGGCTCCTCTCGCAGATTCTGATGTCTGTCCCACCGGATCGAATATTTTCCAACAAATTTCATCACCGGTAAATCGCAGATGAGCCCGTACGAAACTGAGCCGGATCGGCAACGAACGTCACACTCGAATCGCTCGTCACAGCAGATTCCGCTTGAAACGCATCAACCGCGGTTTCTGCTGCTTTAGCCGCTGAAGAAAGACGCGACTCAGCCTGCTGCCGTGCACTGAAGAGCGGCTTTAAACAGCAGCCTGCTGCGGTCTTTTTTGAACATATCAGTGATTACCCTTATTACAGAATCCGTTCCTGGCGTTGTCGGTAAAGATAGGGAGGACCCCGATGTTAGTGTGGGGGAAAGATTCTGTTGCCTTTCTGCTCTCCTACTGACGGCAATGTATGTCTGCATCAGACGTTCATCTCCGTCAACGTTTACATACTTTATTTCAGAAACTTTTTGATGTCTTTTTCTTTGTGAAACTTTTTCAATGCCGTTTCCATTTCGCACACAAGGGCGTTTCTGATTCCTTACTCAAAATTGTATGCTCTTCTGATTTCAGTCATTCTCGCAGACAACAATCTGCCGAGCCGGGCTAAATATTTTCCAACAAACTTCATCACCGGAGCATCGCAGATTAGCCCGTACGAAACTGAGCCGAATAGGCAACGAACGTCACACTCGAATCGCTCGTCACAGCAGATTCCGCTTGAAACGCATCAACCGCGGTTTCTGCTGCTTGAGCCGCTGAAGAAAGACGCGACTCAGCCTGCTGCCATGCACTGAAGAGCGGCTTTAAACAGCAGCCTGCTGCGGTCTTTTTTGAACATATCAGTGATTACCCTTATTACAGAATCCGTTCCTGGCGTTGTCGGTAAAGATAGGGAGGACCCCGATGTTAGTGTGGGGGAAAGATTCTGTTGCCTTTCTGCTCTCCTACCGACGGCAATGAATGTCTGCATCAGACGTTCATCTCCGTCAACGTTTACATACTTTATTTCAGAAACTTTTTGATGTCTTTTTCTTTGTGAAACTTTTTCAATGCCGTTTCCATTTCGCACACAAGGGCGTTTCTGATTCCTTACTCAAAATTGTATGCTCTTCTGATTTCAGTCATTCTCGCAGACAACAATCTGCCGAGCCGGGCTAAATATTTTCCAACAAACTTCATCACCGGAGAATCGAAGATGAGCCCGTACGAAACTCAGCCGAATCGGCAACGAACGTCACACTCGAATCGCTCGTCACAGCAGATTCCGCTTGAAACGCATCAACCGCCGTTTCTGCTGCTTGAGCCGCTGAAGAAAGACGCGACTCAGCCTGCTGCCGTGCGATGAAGAGCGGCTTTAAACAGCAGCCTGCTGCGGTCTGACTCCAACATAACAGTGATTACCCTTATTACAGAATCCGTACCTGGCGTTGTCGGTAAAGATAGGGAGGACCCCGATGTTAGTGTGGGGGAAAGATTCTGTTGCCTTTCTGCTCTCCTACCGACGGCAATGTATGTCTGCATCAGACGATCCTTTCCGTTCCACGTATACATACTTCATTTCAAAAACTTTTTGATGTCTTTTTCTTTCAAATCTGAATTATCGTCTTTCCCCGTTTATTTTTTAATCACATGAACATTACTGTTTCCTTTCCCATAATTGTATGCTCTACCGATTTTAGAAATGTACACTCGAAATTTGAGTGAAGCTGGCTCCTCTCGCAGATTCTGATGTCTGTCCCACCGGATCGAATATTTTCCAACAAATTTCATCACCGGTAAATCGCAGATGAGCCCGTACGAAACTGAGCCGGATCGGCAACGAACGTCACACTCGAATCGCTCGTCACAGCAGATTCCGCTTGAAACGCATCAACCGCGGTTTCTGCTGCTTTAGCCGCTGAAGAAAGACGCGACTCAGCCTGCTGCCGTGCACTGAAGAGCGGCTTTAAACAGCAGCCTGCTGCGGTCTTTTTTGAACATATCAGTGATTACCCTTATTACAGAATCCGTTCCTGGCGTTGTCGGTAAAGATAGGGAGGACCCCGATGTTAGTGTGGGGGAAAGATTCTGTTGCCTTTCTGCTCTCCTACCGACGGCAATGAATGTCTGCATCAGACGTTCATCTCCGTCAACGTTTACATACTTTATTTCAGAAACTTTTTGATGTCTTTTTCTTTGTGAAACTTTTTCAATGCCGTTTCCATTTCGCACACAAGGGCGTTTCTGATTCCTTACTCAAAATTGTATGCTCTTCTGATTTCAGTCATTCTCGCAGACAACAATCTGCCGAGCCGGGCTAAATATTTTCCAACAAACTTCATCACCGGAGCATCGCAGATTAGCCCGTACGAAACTGAGCCGAATAGGCAACGAACGTCACACTCGAATCGCTCGTCACAGCAGATTCCGCTTGAAACGCATCAACCGCGGTTTCTGCTGCTTGAGCCGCTGAAGAAAGACGCGACTCAGCCTGCTGCCATGCACTGAAGAGCGGCTTTAAACAGCAGCCTGCTGCGGTCTTTTTTGAACATATCAGTGATTACCCTTATTACAGAATCCGTTCCTGGCGTTGTCGGTAAAGATAGGGAGGACCCCGATGTTAGTGTGGGGGAAAGATTCTGTTGCCTTTCTGCTCTCCTACCGACGGCAATGAATGTCTGCATCAGACGTTCATCTCCGTCAACGTTTACATACTTTATTTCAGAAACTTTTTGATGTCTTTTTCTTTGTGAAACTTTTTCAATGCCGTTTCCATTTCGCACACAAGGGCGTTTCTGATTCCTTACTCAAAATTGTATGCTCTTCTGATTTCAGTCATTCTCGCAGACAACAATCTGCCGAGCCGGGCTAAATATTTTCCAACAAACTTCATCACCGGAGAATCGAAGATGAGCCCGTACGAAACTCAGCCGAATCGGCAACGAACGTCACACTCGATTCGTTTTCCAGCAGATTCCGCTTGAAACGCATCAACCGCGGTTTCTGCTGCTTGAGCCGCTGAAGAAAGACGCGACTCAGCCTGCTGCCGTGCACTGAAGAGCGGCTTTAAACAGCAGCCTGCTGCGGTCTTTTTTGAACATATCAGTGATTACCCTTATTACAGAATCCGTTCCTGGCGTTGTCGGTAAAGATAGGGAGGACCCCGATGTTAGTGTGGGGGAAAGATTCTGTTCCCTTTCTGCTCTGCTACCGTCGGCAATATATGTATGCATCAGACGTTCATCTCCGTCTACGTTTTCATACTTTATTTCAGAAACTTTTTGATGTCTTTTTCTTTGTGAAACTTTGTCAGTGCCGTTTCCATTTCGCACACAAGGGCGTTACTGATTCCTCACTCAAAATTGAATGCTCGTCTGATCTTAGCAATGTACACGCGAAATTTGGGTGATGCTTGTTCCTCTCACAGATTCCAGTCATTCTCGCAGACACCAATCTGCCTAACCAGGCTAAATATTTTCCAACAAACTTCATCACCGGAGCATCGCAGATTAGCCCGTACGAAACTGAGCCGAATCGGCAACGAACGTCACACTCGAATCGCTCGTCACAGCAGATTCCGCTTGAAACGCATCAACCGCGGTTTCTGCTGCTTGAGCCGCTGAACAAAGACGCGACTCAGCCTGCTGCCGTGCACTGAAGAGCGGCTTTAAACAGCAGCCTGCTGCGGTCTGACTCCAACATAACAGTGATTACCCTTATTACAGAATCCGTACCTGGCGTTGTCGGTAAAGATAGGGAGGACCCCGATGTTAGTGTGGGGGAAAGATTCTGTTCCCTTTCTGCTCTCCTACCGATGGCAATGTATGTCTGCATCAGACGATCCTTTCCGTTCCACGTATACATACTTCATTTCAAAAACTTTTTGATGTCTTTTTCTTTCAAATCTGAATTATCGTCTTTCCCCGTTTATTATTTAATCACACGAACATTACAGTTTCCTTTCCCATAATTGTATGCTCTACCGATTTTAGAAATGTACACTTGAAATTTGAGTGAAGCTGGCTCCTCTCGCTGATTCTGATGTCTGTCCCACCGGATCGAATATTTTCCAACAAACTTCATCACCGGAGCATCGCAGATTAGCCCGTACGAAACTGAGCCGAATCGGCAACGAACGTCACACTCGAATCGCTCGTCACAGCAGATTCCGCTTGAAACGCATCAACCGCGGTTTCTGCTGCTTGAGCCGCTGAAGAAAGACGCGACTCAGCCTGCTGCCATGCACTGAAGAGCGGCTTTAAAACGTAGCCTGTTGCGGTCTGACTTCAACATAAGAATGAATTCCTTAACACTAACGCTGACCGCAACAGTATAACAAAATCTAAACATAACCTTATTACTATAGCTAATCTTCACCTAACCCTATGAAATAAGCTAAATCCTTCCCTAACACTTACTTTAAGACTGAAACTTTTACCCTAACACTTACTCTAACCCTAACACTAATCCTAAATCTAATACAAACCGTAAACCAAACCCTAAATCCAATCATACACCTAAGCCTATCCAATAACCTAACACATTCCCTAATACTTACTGTAAAACTAAATATTTATACTTATCCTTAAACCAAAGCCTAAATCATAGCCTAACCCTAACCCTATACCTTCACCCTAACCCTAACACTAACCCCAACCCTAATCTGTGCCCAAACACTAACCCTGAGCCAAAAACTTACCTTAATACAAAATCTGAACATAACACTATCATCAAAGCCAGTCCTCACCAAACCCGCTGAAATTAACTAAATCCTTCCCTAACATTTAATGAAAGACTAAATCTTTAACCTGAACCCTTACTCTAGCCTAACAGTAATTCTAACACAAACCCTAAACCAAACCCTAAATCCAATCATACACCTAACCCTATCCGATAACCTTAAACATACCCTAACACTTACTGTAGAACTAAATATTTAAACTTAAACCTAAACCTAACCCTCACCCTCACTCTAACCCTAAATCTTAGCCTTACCCTAACCCTATACCTTAACCTTAACACTAACGCTAACTCCAAAAGTAGTCTGCACCCTATCCCTAAACCCTAAGCCTTACACTTACCCTAACCATAACGCTAACCCATAACCCTAACCCTAACCCTAAACCAAACCCATACCCTGACCCTAATTCAAAAAGTAACCCAAACCCAAACACTACCCTAAACCTAACCCAACTCGAACTGCAACCCCATCCCCAAACCCAACACCAACACCTAACCCCTAACCACACCCTAAACCTAACCCACACCCTAAACTTAATCCTCACTGTTGCAAACCAAGGTGTTTGCCGCGTTTAGCCAAGGTTAACCCAGAGTGACGTGGGGAAGCATACACATACTCAATGTGAGCAAGCTTCAATTTTATTAGCAAATCGGTGCCTATTATATAGTATTTTCTTACAAAGATCATGCAGAGCACTCGTGATATGTGTTTTCTGATTGGTTAGTTTTAGCTTACATAATGCATTCCACACAAAGATTTGGTATGTTACACATTATCACTTAAGTACACTATGAGCTACGCGGTATAACATTTTACTTTCTTGATCTTGTTCTGGTTGCTAAATCAAGTACATGTTATTCTTTCTTCTGCACGCGCCATTTCCCTGGGGGAATGCTACGCGTTTAAGCGACCATGCTGTCCCAAATGTATCGTTCCTAACATTTCCCCTGTTTTTTCTTTTAAAGTAATAGAGTCGTGACCTCCTTGCTCTATTAGTCAATTTTGAAAGATATCAGCTGTGGCCGCAAGATTTCCTTGTGGCGTAACTAGTCGGACTGTGCAGGAGACGACTATGCGGGCCACAATAATAGCTACAATGATGATAAGTATCCACTTTATATTTTCCTTAAGCAATTCATATAAGCAGGATGAGAGTCCCGGAAAGATTGACCGAAACCAATCATCGATGGGATTATGGTCTTTCATTACCTGTTGTGTGTGATTGAGCAACCAATGAATTTTATTATGAATAGATTGACTATTATCAGATAGGTTAAAGCAACACATACCCTCAAAATCTTTACAACTATGCCCCTGTGCTAGTAATAAGAAATCAATGGCAGCGCGATTTTGCAGTACAGCGTGTCTCAAGCTATTCATATCCTCCAACATTTCTTCAAGAATTAATGATGTAATATTACTTTGCTTAACAGTCCAACAAGCTAGTCTCTCGATTTTGGTTAAGGCTTGGGCTGCTGCTACACCTGGAACCAGGAAAGAAGTGAAGACATTTGCTGTTGTTGTCCATAGTTTTATCTCGTCCGAGCACTAGGTTGTCAGCGCTGAAGCGGCTCTCCGATGTCGACGACTGTTGCTATTGATCAAGGCTTTGGAGATATTCAGCCATTCCTGATGGCGAGGAGCAAACAAAGTTAATTTGCCAAGATAACATGGTCCCCCTACTATGTTCTTTGGGAGGCCTGCCCAGGCCCTATCGCCACATATAAGGAAAATTCCTTAGCTGACCGATTATTTAGTAAAAACTCTCGTCTCCTAACCCCTCCTTCAGATGTATAACGCAAGCCATAAGCATTTCCTTTAGAGAAACTAAAGAAAGACACTTGTCCAAGATTGACCTAAATAAGGACTATGAATAACCATTAGTAGTTTTGGATTATTGTGCGCAAATTTTTCAAAGGTACTACCTAGACCAAGCAACAAACAAGTAGTTTTAGATCCATTTACATTATCAACCGCGCGGGATCTCAGTAAATCCAATTCCTGGGGGTCCCATGGCAAGGAACTATTGAGGCTACGGATTAAACATGCACTTTGGGTTGCAGGCTCTGAGTATTTACAGGCAGAAACATTTCTGACATATGCCTTGAATTCCCGAGTCTCGTACCCTGGCCACCCAATTAAACAGGTACGAAAGGGCTCTCCAGCTGATTGTAAGCTAAGACAAAAATCTAGATTATGTGTAAGGTTTGCCCATGTTACCCAGACATTTGAACTAGATGCCAATAGCGGTGGTTGCCTGGTCGCTGCTACCGGGAGAATCAGCAGGAATGTCAGGATGTTCCATAGCAACTCGTGTCCACTTCGTAGGGACCCATAGTGGACCTGTGGGAGTAAGCACACACATGTATCCTCTACCCATAAATAATACCGGGGCTTGATCACACCAAACTCCAGATTTCGGATCCCGATACTTTACACGCATTGCAGATTTTTGAACAGGAGAAGGAGTGTCCTCAATTCCCTGCTGGTGTTTGAGGATAGGTGGGACCGATTCTCCTTCTAAAACACATAAATGATTCAATGTAAAAAGAGCATGATGTAATTTTTGACCGGGATCTGGATGGTCAAATTTATCGAGATACATTTTTAGGGTACGATGCGCTCTTTCTATAATAGCTTGACCAGTCGGAGAATGTGGAATGCCGAAGATATGCTTAACTCCCCACTTTTGAAGAAATTGTTGAACTTTGACTCCTGCGTAAGCTGGGGTATTATCTGTTTTAATACTCTGTGGAACTCCCATAATTGCAAAACATGCAGTGAGATGACGAATAACATGAACTGCTCGTTCTCCATTTTGAGCGGTTGCCCACTAAAACCTTACTGTAGGTATCGATTGACACATGTAGGTAATGATATCTGCCTAGATTACGAACATGAGTAACATCCATTTGCCAAATTTCAAGCGGACCAAGTCCTCTAGGATTCACGCCTATACCTAATCCTGGGCCATGGTTTGAACACTGAGGGCATGCGCGAACAATAGCTCGTGCGTCGGTCAATGAAATATCAAACTGCCGTTTTAAACCCTTCGCATTTTGATGACGCATAGCATGAGTCTGCCGAGCCAGCTGAAATGGGTCTACAGAGAGTGCGGACGATACTAGTTGATCAGCAATCGCATTGCTTTCGCCTAGACCCAAAGTAGTCCGATGGCTTCTAATGTGCAAGGCACAATATTGGGCAGTGCGAGTGGAAATGGCTCGCTTCAAAGTACATAGTAAGGAAAACAATCGCTGATTAGAAATGTCTCTTATGCGCGCTCCCTCGATTCTTTGAACAAGTCCTACTACATAGATCGAGTCCGAGACTATATTAATAGGATGATGTACCCAATTCAGGAGCGACCATACCACAGCCAGGAGTTCGAGGGTCTGTAAGGAATCTTCAGGCGTAGCTGTCATCACATGTGATTGCCACTGCGTCTGATTTTTACATACTGCTGCTGCTTTTCGGGTCAGAGTTAGTTTTAGGGTTAAAGTTTTTGTCTTACAGAAAGTGTTAGGGAAGGATTTAGGTTATTTCATAGGGTTAGGTGAAGATTGGCTATAGTAATAAGGTTATGTTTAGATTTTGGAATACTGTTGCGGGTTGCTTTAGTGTTAAGGTAATCACTGTTATGTTGGAGTCAGACTGCAGGAAGCTGCGGCTTAAAGCCGCTCTTCAGTGTACGGCAGCATGCTGATTCGCATCTTTCTTCAGCGGCTCAAGTAGCAGAAACCGCGATTGATACGCTTTAAGCGGAATCTGAACTTCCGAGCGATTCGAGTGTGACGTTCGTTGCCGATCCAGCTCAGTTTTGTACGGGCTAATCAGCGATACTCCGGTGATGAAGTTTGTTGGAAAATATTTAGCCCGGTTCGGCAGACTGGTGTCTGCGAGAATCACTGGAATCTGCGAGAGGTACAAGCTTCACTCAAATTTCGCTTGTACATTGCTAAGAGAAGAAGAGCATACAATTTTGGGAATCAGTAATGTTCGTGTGATTGAAAAATAAACGGGGAAAGATGATGACTTAGTGTTGAAAGAAAACGACATCAAGAATCTTCAGAAAAAAAATTATGAATACGTGGACGGAAAAGGTCGTTTGATGCGGACATTCGTTGCCGTCGGTTGCAGAGCATAACGGGAACAGAATCTTTCCCCCACACTAACATCGGCGTTCTCCTCATCTACAACGCCAGGCAAGGATTATGTCATAAGGGTAATCACTGATCTGTTGGAGTCAGACCGCAGAAGGCTGCTGTTTAAAGCCGCTCTTCAGTGCATGGCAGCAGGCTGAGTCGCGTCTTTCTTCAGCGGCTCAAGCAGCAGAAACCGCGGTTGATGCGTTTCAAGCGGAATCTGCTGTGACGAGCGATTCGAATGTGACGTTCGTTGCCGATTCGGCTCAGTTTCGTACGGACACATCTGAGATTCTCCGGTGATGAAGTTTGTTGGAAAATACTCGATTCTGTGTGACAGACATCAGAATCTGCGAGAGGAGCCAGTTTCACTCAAATTTCGCATGTACATTGCTAAGATCAAAAGAGCAGACAATTTTGGGGAAGGAATCTGTAACGTCCTTTTGTGCGAAAAGGAAAAGGGATTGACGAAGATTCAAGAAGAAAAAGACATCAAAAAGTTTCTGAAATGAAGTATGAAAACGTTATCGTCTGATGCAGACATACATTGTCGACGGTAGCAGAGCAGAAAGGGAACAGAATCTTTCCACCACACTAACATCGGGATCCTTCCCATCTCTAACGACAATTCCAGGAAGGGATTCTGTCATAAGGGTCATGAATTATCTTTTCATTCTGTCATAATCACTGAGATGTTGGAGTCAGACCGCAGAAGGCTGCGGCTTAAAGCCGCTCTTCAGCGCTTGCAGCCGGCTGATAAGCGTCTTTCTTCAGACGTTTATGAAGCAGATACCGCGATTGATGCGTTTCAAGCGGAATCCGAGGTTAAGAGCAATAAGAGTTTGACGTTCGTTGCCAACTCGACTTAGTTTCCTGCGGGCTCATCTTCGATGCTCCTGTAATGAAGTTTGTTTGGGAAATTTTCGAACCGCTGTTGCAGACAGCAGAATCTGCGAGAGGAGCCAGCTTCACTCACAATTCGCCTTTTCTAACCTCAGAAGAGCAGACAATTTTTGGGAAAGGAATCAGTAACGTCCTTTTGTGCGAAAAGGAAACGGGATTGACGACGTTTCACAAAGAAAAAGACATCAAAAAGTTTCTGAAATGAAGTTTGGAAACGTGAACGAAAAGGATCGTCTGATGCAGACATACATTGAACACGGTAGCAGAGCAGAAAGGGAACAGAATCTTTCCCCCACACTAACATCGGGGTCTTCCCCATCTCCATCGACAACGCCAGGAACGGATTCTATCATAAGGATAATCACTGCTACGTTGGAATCAGACAGCAGCTGGCTGCGATTAAAGCTTCTCATCAGTGCACGGCAGCAGGCTGAGTCGCGTCTTTCTTCAGCGGCTCAAACAGCAGAAACCCTTTTTGATGCGTATCAAAAGTAATCTGCTGCTACGAGCGATTCGAGTGTGACGTTCGTTGACGATACGGCTCAGTTTCGTACGGGCACATCTGAGATTCTCTGGTGATGAAGTTTGTTGGAAAATATTCGATCCGGTGGGACAGAGATAAGAATCTGCGAGAGGAGCTACTTTCACCCAAATTTCGCATCTACATTGCTAAGATCAGAAGAGCATACAATTTTGGGAAAAGAAATGAGTAATGTTCGTGTGATTGAAAAATAAACGGGGAAAGACGATGATTCAGAGATGAAAGAAAAAGACATCAAAACGTTTTTGAAATGAAGAATGAATACGTGAACGGAAAGGATCGTCTGATGCAGACATACGTTGCCTTCGGTTGCAGAGCATAACGGGAACAGAATCTTTCCCCCACACTAACATCGGGGTCCTCCACATCTACATCGACAACGCTTACATCGACAACGCCAGGAACGGATTCTGTCATAAGGGTAATCACTGATATGTTGGAGTCAGACCGCAGAAGGCTGCGGCTTAAAGCCGCTCTTCAGTGCATGGCAGCAGGCTGAGTCGCGTCTTTCTTCAGCGGCTCAAACAGCAGAAACCGCGGTTGATGCGTTTCAAGCGGAATCTGCTGCTACGAGCGATTCTAGTTTGACGTCCGTTGCCGATTCGGCTCAGTTTCGTACGGGCACATCTGCGATTTACCGGTGATGAAGTTTGTTGGAAAATATTCGATCCGGTGGGACAGACATCAGAATCTGCGAGAGGAGCCAGTTTCACTCAAATTTCGCATCCACTTTGCTAAGATCAGAAGAGCATACAATTTTGGGGAAGAAATGAGTAATGTTCGTGTGATTGAATAATAAACGGGGAGAGACGATGATTCAGTCTTGAAAGAAAAAGACATCAAGAATCTTCAGAAAAAAAGTTGAATTCGTGGCCGGAAAGGATCGTCTGATGCAGACATACATTGTCGACGTTAGCAGAGCAGAAAGGGAACAGAATCTTTCCCCCTCACTAACATCGGGGTCCTCCCCATCTACATCGAGAAGGCCAGGAACGGATTCTGTCATAAGGGTAATCACTGTTGGAGTCAGACCGCAGCTGACTGCGTTTTAAAGCCGCTCTTCAGTGCAAGGCAGCAGGCTGATTCGCGTCTTTCTTCAACGGCTCAAGCAGCAGAAACCGCGGTTGATGCGTTTCAAGCGGAATCTGCTGTGACGAGCGATTCGAGTGTGACGTTCGTTGCGGATACGGCTCAGTTTCGTACGGGCTCATCTTCGATGCTCCTGTAATGAAGTTTGTTGGGGAAATTTTCGAACCGCTGTTGCAGACATCAGAATCTGCAAGAGGGGCCAGCTTCACTCACAATTCGCCTTTACTAACCTCAGAAGAGCAGAAAATTTTTGGGAAAGGAATCTGTAACGTCCTTGTGTGCGAAAAGGAAAAATTGAGGGAAACTGTGTTTCTGAGGAATCTAGAAGGTCATCAAGAAATGTTAAAGAAAAACTGTGAAAATGTGTACTGAAATTATGTTCTGATGCTATTATTCTTTGCAAATGCTTGCTGAGCCGGCAGAGAACAGAAAATTCCCCTCACTAACGAATGGGGGCAGCCCAACTTTCCTATAAACACCATGAACGGAGTCTGTTATAAGAATAAACTACGTAATGTTGGAATCATTTGGCAGTGGAGATAAGCCGCATTACAGAGCAAGGCAGCCGGCTGATTAGCATTCTGCCTTCGGAACTGTAGAAGACACAAATTTTTTCAAGCTTAATCCATGGTTATGAAGCGATTACAGCCAGACTTTCTCCCTCCATTCAGACCTGATTATTTGAAAAGATTTGAAAGGTTTTATAACCAGTATAAAAATTTCTAGAAAGTTTAAGGGTCATGGTTACGGTTATAGTTCAGGGTTATAGATTAGGGTTAGGGTGAAGGTTAGTGTTAGGGTTAGTATTAAGTTTAGGGTTAGGGTTAGGGTTAAGGTTACCTTGAGGGTTTAGGATTAGGGTAGGGTTTAGGGGTATGGTTAGGGTTCTGTTTAGGGTTAGGGTTAGTGCTTGTGGTAGGGTTAGGGGTAAGTTAAAATTTAGGGATAGGATTAGTGTTAGTGCTTGTGGCTGGTTTTGGTGTAGGGGTAGGCTAAGGTTTAGGGATAGGATTATGGTTAGGGTTTGTGGTTGGGTTAGGGGTAGGTGTAGTGACAGTGTTAGGATTAGGGTTATGGTATAGAGTATATGATTAAGGTTAGGGTTATTGTTGGAGTTAGGGTTAGGGTTTGTGCTTGTGGTTGCTTTTGGGGAAGGGTTAGGTTTAGGGTTAGGGTTAGTCCTTGTGGTTGGTTTTGGGGTAGGGGTAGGGTTAGCGTTAGGGTTAGGGGTTACAGTTATAGGTTTGGGTTGGGGTTTGTGTTAGTGTTAAGGATAGGGTTAGGTTTAGTGTTAGGGTTAGGGTTAGGATTTGGGTTAGAGTTTGGTTTTGGGTCAGGACTAGGTTTAGGGTTAGGCTTAGGGTTAGCGTAAAGGCTTCAGGTTTAGGGTCATAGATTAGGGTTAGGGTTAGAGTTGTTGTCATAGATTAGGGTTAGTTTTAGGTTTAGTGTTCCGGTTAATATTAGGTTTGGGGTTAGGTTTTAGGGTCGGGGTTGTGTTTGTAGTTGTGTTTGTGGTTGGTGTTGGAGTTTGGGTTAGGGTTAGGGCTTGTGGTTGTGTTTTGTTGTGAGTAGGGGTAGTGGTAGGATTAGGGTTTGTTTCGGTTTAGGGTTAGGATTAGGGTTCGAGTTAGGGTTAAAGTAACATTTTAGGGTTAGATTTAGGGTTAGGGTTAGTTGTATTGGTTAGGGTATAGGTTTGGGGTTGGGATTAGGTTTGGTTTGGTGTTGAGTTAGTTGTAGGGCTATGGTAAGGTTTAGGATTAGAATGTAGGGTTACGGTTAGGTTTATGGTTAGGGCTTTGGGGTTAGTGTTGAGGTTGGGGTTAGGTTTAGGGTTAGGTTTTGTTTTAAGGTTATGGTTAGGGTTAGGGCTAGGTTTAGATTTAGGGTTAGGTTTAAGGTTTGGCTTATAGGTTCATAGGTTCATAAGGTTGGAAAGGACCTACAAGATCATCTAGTCCAACCATCCTCCTATCACTATCCCTACCCAACTAGATCATATCCCTTAGACAGAGCAGTTCAGAGCAGTTCTTCAAACTTTTCTAGAGAGCACAGGCACCAGCGAAGAAGGGGCGTTAAGAACATTGGATTTAAATGTCTGCAGACGGCTTTTAGTTCTTTTCTCCGACAGGGTGCCAGCCTCAAATCCTTCTGTGTCCTAAACTTTTGTGCCAGCCCCAAGGTGCATTGCTCCACCAAACTTGCACACCTACCTGCAGAAGCACTGCATATTTGTAAGCCAAGCTCATACATATTCAGCAGGTTTCAGGACATTTCTTTACATACTCAATGTTTTCATCCCTCTCCCTGATACATGAACTTTGGCTTTCTTAGGTGGTCCCATCCCGCATGCCCCCTCAAACTGGTTGCTTCACTTCCTGCTCTCTGACCACAGTGTCCCCACGGCCCCCCCATTCCTTCTTTGTAATCTCCAGGGACTCTTTCCCCCCTGGTCCACCTCCCATCTGACCGCTAGAGTCCCACTTGCCTCCAGTTCCCCTTTTCTGATCCCTAGAGTTCTCTTCCACTCTCATCTAAGTGCCTTCGCCCTCCCCCATTCTGACCCCTAGGGTCCCATGCCTCCCCCCCACCTTGAGTATCCCCACTCTGTCCCCTGTCTGTCCTCTCTCCATTCTGACTACAGGGTCCCCTGTCCCTTCTCCCCATCCCCCCATAGTGAACTACAGAGTCCCCTGTCCATCCCCTCGCCCAGCCCTGTCCCCACAAGTCCCTCCATTCTGACCCCAGGGTTCCCTTTCCCCCCCCACCCTGAGGTCCTTCCTCCATCGGGTCTCACTATTCTGTCTCCAGAGTCCCTTCCCCCCCCATCTCCCCCACACCCATCGTATTCCCCCATTCTCATCCTCTTCCCCCTCCCTCCTCCTTTGTCCCTTCTGTCTGACCCTCAGCTTTTCTTGTCTCTTCCCACTCCACATCTCCTTCTTCAGACCCCCAGAACATACCCTTGCTTCCAATTCCCCCTTCAACTCCCTTTCTCAGCTCCCAGGTTCCCTTTCCATTCCATAGAAGCCCCCACAACCCCCCAGTTTTCCCTGTCACCCCCCTCTCCACCACCAGACCCTGTTTCATCCCAATAGAGACCCTGCTCACCCTTTTATCCACCCTTTATTCCCAGACCCCCTTTCCTCCCAACACAAGCCCCATTTCCCTCTTTCCCTCTCTCAGTGACCCAAGTTCCCCCTCACTCCCCTCTCTTTCAGTCTCCATGCCCCCTTTCCACCCCATAGAGGCCCCTCACAGCCTCTCAACTTCCCCCTTTACCTCTCCCTCTGCTCCCACACACTCCTTCCCCATCAGAGAAGACCCACTCAAGCCCTTCCCCCCCTCCCCTTAAATCCCTGCAAACCCCTTTTCACCTACAGAAGCTCCCCTACCTCTTTCTCCCCTACAACCCCTCTGTTCACACCTGGAGCTGTGCGGAAGGATCTGGAGATGTCCTGGAAGGTTCCATAGACGTGCTTTCTTCATTGCTTTCCCCATTCCCCTTTTTACCACCCCCCCTCTCCTGTTCCTTTTCCTCCCCCCTTTTTCCCCTTTGGCTTCCCACCCCCCCTCCCCTTCCCCTCATTGTTTTTATTCTTTATTTGTGTTTACAACAGTACCTCTTTCTACTGCCAGTGCTCATCTCTGTCAACTTACTATTGCAACACAACTTTCATAGTCACACTTTCTCTCCTTTCTGGAAAGTAAATACACAAATTCACCTATATCAGATGAGAGTCTATTATTCACAACTGCTGTGAGCTTTGTCAGGCTAGTTACTTTCTCTACTCCTCAAGTACTCTCTCCCTCACTACCTCTTCACATTACCTTGAACTCTTGTGCTTTTTTCTCCCTCTATATTACTTTAATTAACGAGAGAGAGAGAGAGAGAGACCTCCTGACATTTAGCATAAGTTCTTGAAACTTTTCCAGAAAGCAAAGATACCAGGGAAGAAGAAGCAGCATAGAGAACATTTGATTTGAATGTCTGCAGACAGCTTCTGTTTCTTTTCTCCTACAGGGTGCCAGCCTGAAATCCTTCTGTGACCAAAATGAATGCATTGGACGAAGCGCCAATTACTGGAAGAAAGTTCTAATTGGTTTGGAAACCATCCAAAGGAGCAAAAGTGTCCCTGAACCGACTCATCCTCTCTTCAGACATTTCCATCGTGTGGACATTCAGCTGCAGAAGGATTGATCAAAGATCAGAGTAAGGGGGGTTACGTGTCAGCTTGTGGTTGTGGTTTAACCTGGAAGATGGCTGAGCACAATAGCACCTGGTAGGGAATATCCCTGTTTTTGTTGTTTGTTTGTTTCTGTTATTTCTTGTTATTGTTGTTTTTGCATTGTGTAACTCAGTGGTTTTGTTCCTGTAAGACTGCTGCTGCTGAGATTTGGGAGCATCAGAATGTGTCTGATAAAGTTCTCAAAAAAAGATTCTTTTTCACCCTTTTTTTCTTGTATGAGAGGAAAATGAGTAAAGTCATTAACCTCCTCCTACCTGATTACTTCCTGGGTGCTGAAGTGCGCTCGCTGTTCCAAGTATCCGTGAGTCTGTTGGGTAGGCCTTGTCTTTTGCTTTGGTTGCAGGTCTTTCAGGTTGCAGCCTATGTAGAAGAGGTACATACAGCATTTGCAGTGTTGGAGTCAGTCTTGCAGTTGATGGCAAAACAGAGGATGCTTTGCTATTATTAGAAGCTATGAAGAATGTGGTTTCGTCCTGGAATCTTGCCAAGGTAAGTTCCTAACTTGCATTACCCCCAGTGCATTTTCTTTACTTGCATTCCAGCTGATTCTGATTAATCTAAATGCTCTTGTTTGGCTTTGCCAATGAAAGGCAGATTGGGAATGATGATGTGTTGCCAGAAGAACAAGAAGAATGCCAAATCTTCTTAACAGAAAGCATTACCCAATGAAGGTCATTGTCGAAAGCTCCTCAGCTCTGTCGGTAGCCAACACAGTGCTTCTTGCTGCTTCTTGCTCAACAGCTTGTTTGGAGAGATGCAGTGGTGTGGCTTACTGTTCCAGAGTGAAACCAGTTGCAGACTTTGCTTGAAGGTGAGTGAAAACTGACTTGTTGCCTCAAGACAGAAAACTTGCCTAACTGCAGTGGGTTGATCTGTCCTGGGCAACTTCTTTAGCACACCAGAACATGGAATGTTTTGACTCCTGCAGGTGACAACTTTGATGTGAACAAACAGCATTTTCCTGCTGTCTTCTTAGTGAGGTTGATAGATTCCAAGTGGAATTCATGCTTGTGTGAGTTGTCCTCTTACGTTAATTTTAACAGACATGGGGCTTTGCTGGGAAAAATATATAAATAAATAAGGAACAAAGCAAAAAGAACATTTCTGTCTTCCTGTAATGGAAGCCTGGTGAGCTGTTGTACCAGAGTTCAGCATGCAGCTTGGAACTAGAGGATGTCTTCTTGAACAGTAAAAGTTTCAGATACAGCTCCCATGGCAATAGGTTGAGATCAGTTTGTAAAAAGCATGGGTTTCCCACAAGTACTATGAAAGAAGTCCTCTTCAGCTGCTGTTTAATGTCTTCTGGAACTTCAAATGCACAAACCTATTCAGTAGTATGTGTTGCTGCAGACAGCTTTTCTTTTATTCTCAGGCCTGAATTTTGCTTCTTCACCTCTGCAGATGACACCTGGATGGCTCTTCTCCATAACCCTATATTGTTGGATGTAAGGCCATCCATATCATAATCCTTGTGGCAGTATCAAGATGCAGGCTTGTTCCTGATCTGAGACTTGGATTTCAAAGGCAGTAGTGTAAGACGTAATTGGGCTCGGAGGTTGGAACTTGTTATGTTGCAGCATGCTCTGTAACTTGTCTGTCCCAGCATTCTGCAACTTGGTCTGCTTATGCTATGGATGGAGAGAAAATGTGTAGGCTCCAAATCTATTTCTAACTACTTCAGAATTAGTTCTGGTCTGTAATAAGGGAGTTGTGGGGTTAGTGTTGCTGTTGTTCTGAAGTAATTTAATCTTCATATTGTGTTCAGTTTCTGTCCAAAGATGAGAAGACAGCTGTGCCATCAGGAGATCCACCGCGTGATGATGGAGCTATCACCTACCCCAGAGCAGAGAGCTCTTGCTGGCTTTCTCAAGCTGCCTTCCACATCCTTCTGTTATGAGAATAAGCTTGGATACATACTTGAAGCGGAAGTAAGGTAAGGAGTGACCAAGTTGAATTTTGTGTTGCTACTTTAGTGGGGAAAGGGTATGGTACTACTGTAACCAGCAGACCTGATGGCTGCTGCAGACCTGATGACCTGTAGTTTGTCCTGATGGGCAGTAATGCTCCTGCCATCTTCCTTTTGGGCAAGGATCTCTTGTCTCCATTCCCACGTCTGTTTTGTGTTACTCTTAATAAAATTACCAAGGTGCTTGTTGTCTGAAAACAGGAAACCTGTGGCAGACATCCAGGCTGAAGAGCTGTCACTGGTGTAATAAAGCACCTGTATGCAGACAGGAATGGGACGCTGACTTGCTGATGTGTACAGCTCTTAAATCATATGGAGAAACATATGTTTGCTGGGCTTGAAATCTGAAGGGCTTAAAAGCTCTGTTATGAGCATCGATGAGAACTTCCACTCATTTCTATAGTTTAGATGAAGACTACAAAGTCTATGAAACAGTTGTTAAGAAATGTAATGGAAGGTGATCATAAAGGAAAAAGGAAATTGCAAGGTATGCCTGAAAACACAGAACTTCTGAGATGCTGACATTTCAACTTTGAATCTATAGGACATTTAGGCTGTAAGGTTATCTGGGATAGTGAGTTAAGTGAGTTGGTTCCCTGAGATAGGTAGTTTTAGAAACACTGATGCTGAGGTCAGAAAAGCAGCACCTGTACAGACAGTTTTAGCATCAGTGATTGATATGTGAGCATTATGTGCAACCTGAATGAGAAATGGATGTTTTATCTAAACAAGAGCATCAAAGTGCTTTCCTAGCTGGAGACCTTCTGCCATTCTTTTGGAGAGTTAAGCTTCAGAAAGATGAATGGAAGACCAGGGCAGGGAGGGAGATGGAAAAATGTTCTACAGCTGTGAACATTTGCTACTTCTGCAGATAGTTTATGTTCATGATGAGTTTATCAGTTAATCAGTAGTTCAAAAATAAAGTGCATTGTTTTAAAAGCCAGCTATATGTTTTCTTTAGGTAAAACTACAAGCGCAGAGGACTGAATTTGTTTGCTTACATGCTTGTGGTTTTTTTGACAGTGCCTCAAACCTTAGTGTTTTGTACCTGAATCTGGAAAGATAACAGGTGAGGTTTGATTTTGAGAAGATGAGTTTCTGAGTGCTAGGAAGAGATGGCATATATTGAGCTATCCGATACAGAAGCAAATGTCACAGAGTGCTAGGAGTAGAGGCAGCTGCAGACTGACATGTTCATCGTTGCATGGAAGTTCTCTGATAGCAGTAGGAAACCAAGCCTTGCAAACGTGCAGTTCCTGTGCCACTCTTTGGAATACTGGTGCTGTGTGAAAAGTTCCAGCCTTCCTTGAAGATGTTCTGGGTATCATGAGGTTAATTTATGATGTAGGTGCCAAAGACTATCTCCATATTAAGCCTCCTTGTCATCTTTTTTCCACTGATTTTGGTTCTTTGCAGTAGGCATCCCAGGCAAGATTGAACTGGGACGTGAATGTGCTCCTACTTCGGCGAATCAACCAGCTCCTGGGGAGATGGGTGCAGGACAAACTCTGAAGGCTCCTCCTCCATCTGCCGGAGGAATCAGCAGCAGTGCTCAAGATGAGAGCCTGGAAGACTCTCGGATGGAAGTTAACATTCAAAACATGGAAGTATGAGCAATGTCTTTACAGAAATGTTTGTCACTAAATTTGTAGAATTATTCTCACACCTCTAAGTCGTGACTGTCTTCACATTGTGAGGAATAAAACATGCATCAGAGGAAATGCACTGACTGCTCTGACTTCGCCTCAGGTCTTTTCTAACACAGTTTCCTAAATTACAACATCTGTGGTGAATACAATTCCTCCTGCCATGTATGTAAGAGTGAATTGATTTCAGAGAGATTTCAAAACAAAACAGTTATCACTGATATCATTGATACTACTTCAAAGGTACTTCGGGGACTTTAGTCAGCTGTTGTGTAACACCACGATTAGAAACAAAAGCTGATCTGCAGGACAGAATCAAGATGAAGTGAAAATTGAATGGGTTTTGGAGCCATTTCAGCATTTTTCCCTTGATTTTTCCAGCTCCAGGAACAAGAAGAAGCTGTGAAGGGATGAGAAGCATCCCTGGATAAACTAAAAGAGATGCGGTAATTTAATGATACTTACTGCTTTACTTGCCATTATCATGGTTTTATGATTTTTTTGGTACTGGTATTCCACATCATAACATCATGTAGTGCATTTGGAGTTAAAGAGTTAATGCTCCAGCTCCGTGGATCATCAATAGTTCCAGGTATACCTGTCTCAGAAGAGAAGAAGAACTGCATTCCCCAGAGGACTGTGCGATGCTTTGCATTTTTATGTGTTTACGCTCAGAGGGAAAGATAAAAACACCACTCAGCAGTGGGTGCTCGCTGCCGTCCGCCTTCAGCGTTAGTGTAAGGCCTTTGGTTTATCGGACACTCTCTCTTGCTCATTATATTTGATTTATTAGCTTTAATTCCAATTATATTTTATTATATTGTGTTATTTTGCTTTCTGATATCTTATTTAGTAAATTAGCTTTCCTCCTCAGATCATTGCTGCTGTTTTGTTTCTAGGCCCATTTCCCTTTTCCCTTTCCCCTTCCCCTTTCCTGGGGCGTGGGTCCGTGGGTCCCCCACACCAATCGTCACGGAACCAGGCCGAACCTGCCCGTAAACTGTTGACATTTTTGGCGCCCAACGTGGGGCAAAACCAGCTACCTTAGCCAGGCAGAGACGTACTTTTTAGAGTGAATCTCTCTTTGCTCTCAGAGCTTCGTTAGCTTATCTGTACTGCAGGTGCTGTACGGCAAAACACGACCTTGAAGTCTGGGCGTACTGCCAGTTGTCCTGGGATATTTGTAAACGTTTTGGGTGCTGCCAGCTAGTTTTAGTTAAGAAAAAAAAATGCTTTATCTTTTTAAACTGCTCTTAAAGGGAATGCTTTTCATCGTTTTTTTCCCTTGTAATGCTCAGAACGTACTGGGACTTAATTAAGTTTGCCAGTCTGATCCATGGAGCTTGGTCTCTATGATACGATATGATATGATAAACTAAAAACACTGATGGAAATACCTTCCTGGCTTTTGTATATGATGTGGCATTCTGTTCCAGAGGGAGTAACTCCAGATTAAGTTGCTAACTCTATGGAACTTGTGATTTTTAAACAGACTCCTGGCCTCTCCTTTGAATTCATTATGCATTTTCTGAATGCTCATCCAATGCTTGTAATGACTGTGGTGTCAGTCTCCATGAACGTACTCCTCATCAGTATCTGTATTTATAATACTTTGAGAAAGCCTTCCCCAGAGCCAGAGAATACTGACTGGCAGGGAGTTTGGAGGGACTTAGGAGAGACTTTAGAGAAATGGGCATCATCGGTGTCATAGAACTTTTCTCCTGAACACCTGCAAGATCCTGAGAACTTAAGCAGATATTTGAGACAAATACAAACAGATCTGAGGAGGCCCAAATTATTTTGGGTCTGGCTGATGCTTACCGGGCCTTATTCAATACTATCCCAGATTGGCATGGAGTTTTTGAAATAAAGAGAGAGAGTCTCCGAGTCAAAAGGGACAGTCTCCTGATCCAGAAAGAGAGTCATTTAGCTGACAAACAGACTCTCCAGTCCAATCTAAATGCCCTCCAGACCGAGAGAGACACCCTCCAATCTGAGAGGGACAACCTCCGGTTTCAACGAGATAATGACAATTTGGGACTGGAGGTTGGGATAAAACAGCAAGGGCTTAGGGGTGGTATTTGGGGGAAATAATGTTGGAAATGTCTGAGATAATATTTTAGGAGACAGGATCTCTAGTGAAGAAATTTTTCATTTGCTATTGCAATGGCAGGCATCCTGCCTACAGGAGCTTATCTATGGGAACACCATTACAGCTCTTATACTTTTTCCCACAAACTTACACCCTGCCCTCTTTTCTGATTGGCTGGGTATTCCAGGTTCACAATCTTACCAGATATACATTTGTTAATTACCTTATGACATTTGTTAATTTGTATTTGTCATAAACGCCCAGAGTCCAATCAGAGATTTTGCAATATTTTATTACAGTCAAAAGGCGAAAAGCAGTAAGCAAACAGTGCTGGGTGTGCCAGGGAGTCTCTGCTCCAGCAACAGCACACACCGAAAAGACCAACCTCCCTTCTTTTATACACAGTTCCACCCGATTCCCCAAAAGTCTCCTCCTTCCTTCATTCCATGTCACTTTGTCCTTCTGCGCTTGCATAGGCTGTTGCTAGGGATTGTATTCTTCCCTCTGGGGGTCGTGAGGAGGAAGATAAGTTGTCTTCCTCAATGTCCTTCTATTCATCCTTGGTTCCAGGCATGCACACATTGGGTTAGTTGTGCAAGGATAATTGCTCAAGGTTCAGGCTTAGTTAAAGGATGCTGATACAACATTTTCTCTGGCTTATCGGGGGCCCACACATACATCTTGTTCTCTCTTTATCTCTTTTCTACCCTATAAGAGAGTGTTTGGGCATTTGTGATTAATGTCCATGTTATCTCTAGTACAGCATCATCCTTGAGTCTGCCCCCCTTCCTCACCCTATTGACACAAATCATCAGTCAGATTTCACATATTCTACCTTGTTCCAGCAAAGGTTTATATCTGTAAATTACATTCTGATACGTACTCTATCTTGCTTCCAGCCAGTCACCATCCTATTGTTTCCAAGATGTCTCAGAACCATTCTTATCTATTTACATGGTGATTTGTGATTCTCTCCCAGGCCTCTAGGCTTCTTTTGTTAAACAAAGTGCACCTGGGGAAGGGGGGGGGGTGCAGGTCTTCTGGATGCCTCTTCAAACAGGCAAGTTCCAACTTATCCTCACTTCCTTGTGCATGCCAAGAGACAAATGTAACAATTTATGTTTAACCAGTATGAATGTAATTAGCTATACCTGTATACTGCTAATCAATTTACAATCTTTATTTCTAATTTCTGTGATGCTAGATGGCCATTGAGACCATGAAATGGAATTTGACATAAAATAGTGAGGATTTGGGGCTTGATTTGTGGTGAAATATAAAGGTTTTAGGGCTGGTGTTTAGTGTGAAATTGTGAGCATTTGGGACTGGAATTTTGAGGTGAGATAGTGAGGATTTGGGAATGGAGTTTGGAGTGAAACTTTGAAGGTGTGAAGGGAAATAGTGTTTGGGACTAGAGTTTTGGAGAAAACAGCGAGGGTTTGGGGCTGAAATTTGATGTGAAATAGTGAGACTTGCAACTGCAGTTTGGGGTGAAATAGTGGGGGTTTGGGTTTCAGATTTGGGTGAAATACTGAGGATTTGGGTCTGGTGTTTTGGGGTAATAGTGAAGAGTAGGAGTGGAGTTTGGGGGAAATAGTGAGGATTTGGGGCTGGGGTTTGGGGTGAAATTGAATCACAGAATGACAGAATTGTAGGGGTTGGAGGGACCTCCAGAGATCATCTAGTCCAACTCCCCTGCCAAAGCAGCTCCCTAGACCAGGTTGCACAGGTAGGCATCCAGCAGGGTCTTGAACATCTCCAGAGAAGGAGACTCCACCACCTCTTTGCGCAGCCTGTGCAAGTACTCCACCACTGCACTGTGAAGAAGTTCCCATGCACATTCGTGTGGAACTTCCTATGCTTTGGTTTGTGGCTGTTACCCCTCGTCCTATAGACACACACTGCAGAGAAGATCCCAGCCTCATTCCTTGGCCTCCTGAACCTTAGATATTTGTAGATGTGGATCAGATCCCCTTCTTTTCTCAAGGCTGAACAGACTCATGTCTCACAGCCTTTCCTCATAATGGGAGGAGTTCCACACCCTTTATTATCTTCGTAGACTTTCACTGGACTCTTTCCAGGAGATTCCTGTTCTTTTTTTTTGTAGTGGGAAGATTTGGGGCTGGAGTCTGGCATAAAATAGTGAGGACTTGGGGTTGGAGTTTGAGAGATATAGCAAGGATTTGGGGCTGTTGTCTGGGGGTAATAGTGAGGGTTGGGGGAAGATATTGGAGGGAGATGGAGAAGATGTGGGGAAGGGTGGTGAGGGAGGAGGGGGTTGAGGGTAGATGGGAAGGTGTGGGGACACAGCTAGGGAGTGTGGGGAAGGGGTGAAGAAAGAGTTGAGGAAGGAGTTGAGGGGGTGTAGGGTGAATACCCAAGAATAGTACCCACACAGAATAATGAAGATGGATGGTATATTTTTGTATGGCTTATCCAAATGGTATAAAGACAACTGGTAAATAAGGAAAGGCTCACCCAGAATTCCATGGGGGAGGGATCTCCAAGAAGAGATCCTTCCCCAGTGGTGCTCAGCCCTAAAATGGGGTCTGGGAGAGGTGAAGCCAGACTCCACCCCTTCTGCTCACACAGGTGAACTGCCTTCACCTGTGCTCCTGCAGCTGACTCAGTGCTCACCTAAGGTGATCCATCAGTGGTTCAGGCTGTGATTCAACAGCTCCCATACAGGGGGCTGTTGGGAGGGTGTGGGGGAAGTTGGGATGTCTGGGGAGGGGGTTTGAGGGCAGGCAGTCACTGTGGGGTGGAGGAAATGGGGGCTTTTGAGGGGGGTTAAGGACTACTGGGGAGAGCATGAAAAGGGATTTTCAGGGGCGTGGGGTAGTTATGGCGCTGGGTGGCCTGTTGGGGGGTGGGACACTCACTATCCTTCTCATCAATATCATCCACCTTGTACCTTGGAGGGGGAGGGAGGCAGCAAAAACCAAAGTCGGCTTTGGGGGCATTCTGAGACATACAGCTTTACATTGCTCAGCAGCATTTGTGCAAGGATGGGCACGTGATCAGGTGGTGCTGTTTTTCCTCTATCAGCCTGATAACGACGCATCTGCCTGCTCGTTTCCCGCTGTTTCAGTATTTCTGAGGAGTCCCCGCGGAGCGGTTTGTGCCCCTTGCGATAGCACTGCGGCTCTCTGCTGCCATCCGGTGGTCATCGGAAGGTACTGCACACACTGCCTGTCAGTGCAGGGTAGCGCCTCTGACGCAAGAACGCGCCAGGTAGAGGGGCTGCTTACCTGCGGTGCCGGGTGGGTTGCCCGGGGCGGTTGGAAAAGCCCGTTCAGCAGCTCCTAGAAAGCTCGGTATGCCGTTTGGGGTGACCCCGGAGCCGGTGAGGTACTGGGGCTGCTCCGCACTGGTCTTGGGAACGACTCCACGCCAGTACCGTTCCTCTTAAGTCTCTGAGGTGCTCTGGATCCCCTTGCGCAGCGCAGCATACGCAGTACCGAATTCTCTCCTATGGGCAGCAGCAGCGAGTGCCGCAGCCCTAGAGCGGTCAGCCAACCTTTGCTGAGGTGCGTGCGTGGGCAGCCGAGAGCCGAGATGGCGGTAACCCGCGTGGGCTCGGGCATGAAGATGCGGAAGAGGATAAAAGACAGCACGGAGTAGGCGGGAGGAATTGCACGGAGCTGACAGCCTTGATTACTTTTCTCTCCTGCACAGGGGCTTAGGAGAAAACCACGTCTTGTGGACGTCTATGAGCACATGCGCGTTGCTGCCTAGAGGACTTTATCACAGATATCACTTTATCAAGATGGCGGATTTACTGTGTAGAAGGGTTTGAACTCCGCCACGAGCAGTGCCTGCTGTACCATCAGGTGCAACGCTGAGCAAATCGAGTGCTGCGGCGTGCACAGTAAATGGTGTGTTCCTGGGGTGGACTCAAGCGTAAAACCGCGGAAATAGACAGAGATCCTGAGGGAAGGTGGGAATATTGCTGAGCTGGTGGTCAAAGAATGGACTGTTCTGCCGCATCTGAGTACTTCGCAGAAATGGGTGCTGTTTGTACGTTTGCAGGCACATGCACGCTTGCCTGGAGGACCATTCGCAATAAAGATTGGCGAATTAGCCGCGCAGGGAGGTTAGAATTCAGATATGCACTTCCACATCTCTGTGCGTGTGCGTGGCGGTGTATGGAGGACCAGACACGGACGGCTGCAGTTCCGAGCATCGGCCACACAGGGGCACTAGAGACTGCACAAACAACTCCCATTGGCTTGACGCGTGCCCACGTTAGAGGGGAGAGCGGAAAAAAGAAAAAATCCAAGAAAACAAAGGAAAACTTCTCCAAACCCAAGAAACCTGTGCAAAGTGCTTATAAATATCTAAAAAATAATCAAATTGATGTTGTCATGCACCTTTTTTTTTGTGCCAGCGTTTATTACATTGTTCCTCAGTTTTCTCACACCAAAATATGATCATCAAGCAAATTTAATGATAACAAAATGAAAGCACATTAGCAGAAAGCACAGTGTAGTATTAATGTTCTCAGCCTCTGTTTTGTTCGTATCTTCATGAATTTGTTTACAAATGCCTTTCTTCCACTCCATTTTATTTTTACTTTTCTTTTTTTAATGCAATAACATGGTGTCAGGCCCTAACAAAACCTCAGACAGTCACTGCACAAAACTGCAGCTTTGAGCTTCTTGTGGACTACTACATTGTTTCCACAAAGACTAATAAAAACTGCAGTTTTCCACCTCAGTTTACAGATGGAAGAAGATTAATTCACCTGCATAGAAAGAATCAACGCCCCACAGCTGCCTCTCACAACACAGCCTGAAGAGTTGTGCAGGATGTGCTGAGAAGGCTGCTGAGAACATCTCAGAGCCCTCTGCAGCACCATAGCATACGGTGCATACACATGCTGCCTGTACCTCCTCTCTATTGTCTTTAGGATTCAGATTACTGTGACTGCTACCTTTTTGGTGACTTCTCTGCATTAGTTTGAATGGGTTTTTAGGGTAAAGGTATAACCAATCATCGTAAAGGTCATTGAGGTTGTGATTAACATTACTTCCTGGGTTAGGATTATGAATATTTTAATGATGTTTTCTGCATTACAATTAGTGTTAATGTTACTTTCACTCTAAACTTAATATTCTTTCTACTGCTACCATTTTGGGTTAGATATGATTTTAGCATTGGGTTAAGGATTAGGTTGAGAGTTACATTGTGGATTAATACAATTATCTTCAGAGCTATTATGGTTCAGGTCAGGGTTAACATTAAGGCTCCCTCCCAGCCTATCAGGCCCCACCAATGCCATCCTGTGCACATCGCTACTTACTGCAGCACTGTAGCTGGTAACAACAGGCAAGAATTGTGAGGGACTCATCAGAGAAGACTGAGGTGAAAAAGTTGCTAACTGCTTGTCACACAGTCCTCTAATGGTTGGTTTGGTAGGAGGGTGTTGGGAAGGCAATGCCCATCCTCACATTTTGTGCAAGGCTTGGGACAAACCAAGGCTGCCAGCTATTTATTCTAGCAGAACAGGAGGAAGACAGTTCAAAGCTTATAGGGAAGCTTGTTGCCTGATCATAAATGCAGCCACTCTGTCAGCTCCAGTTCTGGGAGAACAGGGTTACAGCTGTCTCAGCTCATACGCAGATGAGTGCAGCAGCATGAAACAGTCCTGCATGCTGCAGCCCCCACCTGGGACCTCTGCTCCCCCCTGCACTGCTTCCTGAGCTCACCCCAACACCAAAACTTGGACAGAAGAAGGTAGTGTCAGCATTGTTCTTGAATATATGTTTTGTGGGTTTTTTTTTAACTGAAAAAAAAAATCCTAAATTAAGAAACAGAAAAATGCACACACTGTGCTTTCAACACTTGCTAGCATGTACAATCAGTGCACTTGTGGCTTCTACAGCAGCTTTGTCTTACCACCAGGCAGATAAGCTGCACAAACCTCCCCCCCTCCTCCTCCACTGTCCAGACTATGCCAATCTTTGCACCTCAATGTATCCAAAGATCAGCTGGGAATCATTTGAAATCACCACCATGGGATACTGTACACAAAGCTCATTATTTCACAGCCAGCCTTCCCCAGTTTGCTTTGTATCTGTAGACCACAGTGCCACCCATGTCACCTTCAGCAAGACTGGCTCTCCCCAGCCCAGGTGAGCACAGCACAGCAAGGGACACAGCAACACAGTGGGTCTGAGGCCACTCCTAACAGCATGCTCAGAAATTTGAGCTCATGGAATTTCTGCGCTCCACAGAGCTGGAGAATCAGTGTGTTGCTGCTACCCCATTACAGGGACACAGGCAGAGCCATACCTGTTCCATAAGTCATTATTCTCACCACCCCAGCCCCAGAAGGCATTGGGGAAACCACTGATCTTCCAGAACTGTTCAACAGTCAGGTCACTCACCCAGCCAAAGAACTCATTATAGGGCAGGCTGTGCAGGAAAGAGAGGTCAGGATAAACCACACAGAGAGTCAGCCACACACAGCCCCTAGCAGTACTGTGAGAATACTCTCCCTCCATTCTCCTTTTAATGTTTTACTTTGCACTCCTGCCTTTTATAAAAAACAAAAAACAAGCAAACAAACAAAAAAAACCAACTTGCTCCTTATTTATTATTGCAGTGCAGAGGAAGAACAGTTCTTACAGGTACATGTACTTGTCCAACTTGGCTGCAAAGTGTCTCAGCATCTGTCCACACCTGTAATAGTTGCAGCTGTTTTCTAGTATGTGGTCCACACCATGGAAGATCAGATAGTCCAAGTTCTTCATCCCCATAGAATGTCTATGCCCAAGATGTACTCTGGGACAGGGGCTATAAACATTTTACACTCCCAGGATGGGAGACACCCAATCTCCAGTTTTAACCATGTTTGGGTAACTGGAATGGTGTCTTCCAAAACCACTTGTCATCACACTGTCACCATTAAATCTAGTCAGATCCCCATAAATTATCAGTGTCTCTGTTCCTGTATCAACCAGAGCCATGACCCATTGTACATTCATCTGTGACCAGAATATCATTAATTCTACTTAGGGCCTCTGGTCCTGTCTGGAGGCCCTAGGGGAACCAACATTCCCTGTCACACCATAAACTTCTCTAGGTTCAGATCTTTTACCTGAGGAGGCTCAGGCATTGTAGCCTGAGACACCTACAGGGGCTTTTTCTTCTACTAGAGACTGTGAAGTCCTGTATATTCTAAGTTTTTGTAGGATTACTCACACTCCCAATTTTCTGGGAGTACTTTGAAATTTCTCATCATGCCTTAGTTGTTTCTATAGTTGGAGTAGGATGTGATTAGGCTGCCCATCAATCTTAGCAAAGGCAAACCCAGCTCATATCAAACCATTAAGCATTTGTTTTCGGGACACCCATATGGGGCCTGATCAGGGTGCCTGTGGGGCAGCCTTCCTGGTTGTAATCTGTAGTACCTCTGCCTCTTCTACTATTCAAACATTGCACTTTGCTCTTAAGTGCTCCATTTCCCCTAAACCTGCTACCAGCTGGGCAGCTTGTTGAATAACAGCCTCCAAAGCCACCAAGGAGTTTAATATGGAAACTAAGGCTCCATAAAGATGGGAAGGAGCCTGTTGCAGGATTAGGTCTCTCATTCCTGCTATGAATTTTTCTAAAACTAGGCTCTCAAATGCTTCTGCGTATATCGCCTCCCTCATACTGAGCTCTCAGATATAGGTCTGAAGATCATAAACCTGTTTATAATGGTATGTCCATTTTATTTGGCTATGCTAAATGGCAAGCTGCTATCAACCAATCTATCATTGAATGATTCTCATTAGTGTATTGAACAGCAGCATATAATCCCTGCCTAAGGGCTGAGTGTACTGTAATAGATGCTCATTTAGATGTCATTGCTGACATTTCTATCCCATTGACTTGAATGCTTTCTGCACCTGAATCCCACAGCCTTAATAACCAACATGGCATGCTTTCTCTGGGCTTCTGACAAAAGTGGGTTCATAGGTTCATAAAGTTGGAAAGGACCTACAAGATCATCTAGTCCAACCATCCTCCTATCACTATCCCTACCCAACTACTAAATCAAATCCCTTAGCACCTCACCTAAACGCTTCTTGAACAGTGCTTCTTGAAGTGCTGTACTAAGTCCATTAATTCATTTGCTGCATATGGACAGGCCATAACATACGGATGCATCTGAGCAGGGTCCCCCCCGCTGATCTATCCTGTTTCTGAGTTATTACAGGACGGATCTCAAAGGGACCCATTGTGGATGGGGCTTAGAGCTCCACTTCAGAAGGTTTATCTTCTAGATCACCCAGGTCTTTTGCTTCAGAAACCTGTGTGTCCTCTACTAAAGTAGTACATAGTTGTTTTACTAGGAAATTCAGATTTGTTTTCTTTGCTGTTAATATGCCCAGTTGCTGCTCTAGTTTCTCAATTGTTAAAAAGTTGGTTTTCATTTCCTAAGTTATTATTTACTGTTTCTATTTGATTTAAGGCCATCAACAGAGGCAGTATTACAGTGGACACGCCTAGCTGTTGCTTTTTTGGAATTAATACACCCTTACTTAATCTGTGAAAATAGTCTACTATGCAGGATGGAGAAAAAACATCCCCCATAACATGCAGGGGACCCCATTTCTCAATTATCATAGCTGGTCTATAATATGGCAATCCCAGAAATCCTGGGATCTGACCTGGAATGGTGTGATCTAGAGGGGCAGTGCTCTCCCCCCTACCTCATTTAAAGATATTCCATATAAAGGACATCTAAGTGCTGAAGCCTGCCTGGCTCACCAAATGTAAGGTGTTAGATTAACAGAATGAATAATACCAAATGGTATTATAACCAAGATATTTTATAGATAGCATAGTTAGACAGAGTATCGTGATGGAAAAGATATAATAAAAATAAAGAGAAAAATATTTACCTGTGTACTAGGTTCACAATAGAAAACTCCAAAAGAGTAATCTCCAAAAAGAGAAATTCTTGCCGTGGTCAGCCCTTAAATGGGGTCTAGGAGAGGTGGAGCCAGACTCCACCCCTTCCAGTCACAGGTGAATTGCCTTCACCTGTGCTCCCACAGCTGAATCACTGCTTGCCTCAGGTGATCAATCAGTGGCTCAGGCCATGATTCAACAGTTCCCATACAACATATAAATATATACATATCTGAAGAAAAAAAACAGTCAAAATTCCTAGCCTGCATTTACCAACATAAATTACTTCCTTCAAATGTGAGAAGTTCAGTTCAACCCGATTTCCAATGGAAATTGAAACTTTAATTAGAACAACAATTGTTAAAGAAATACCTGAGTCATTTACACTGCTGTCCCTCTTGGCATAGGCACTAGGGACCACCTGCTCATACACCTGAGCTCCTATTGTTCTCATGTTTTCATGAATCATGATGCCCTGGTCTTGCATAATGAAGAGGGAGGTGTTCACTGCAAGAACAAACATACATTTCCATGAGCATCACCTGTTGCATTGCTTTTAAAGGACATCAATGCTTAATGATTGTTTCCTATGTTTTTCTCAGTCGTCTAACAATGAAGTTAAAACCGTTCCACTTCAGCCACAAAAGTACATGCTCCACAACAGATGCCAGCCTCTCAAGCACTAAGACACATTTGCCCTCTCTTGTCACAACAGCACTGCCCAGCTTCACTACAATTCATTTTGCGTGCATCAACTCACGGTGGCATGGAAATCATTTGCCATGGGCAAACTGAGTGGCATGGTGACAAATGGGATGTCACTACAACAACAGATGGATTCATTCCTTAAACTCTGGGTATGGTGAGGGAGATCTGTGGTTAAAGAAAGAAAAAATATGTATATAGATCCGAGTTCCTTAAGCCATGTAACATTTCTTGCCTTTCCAAGGCTCACAATACACAACTCTCAGTGATAGGGAATGAGAAGCCAGCTTTGAAGACACTGAAATAAAGCATAAGTGAATAATTATTTAGCAGCACTAACCATCTCAAAGGTATATAAGGCAATAACCAATTCTGGGAATAAAAAGGAAACTGAATGACACTGTTAAACAGCCCATCCAACTCGCACCAGCAGTACAAGTACTAGCTTTAAAAACACTTTCTTAGCCTCGCCTCGTTACATACAGCTAGAGAGTTTTCCTGTCTGCAGTACTGCAGAAAGCCTGACTGAGCGAAAAGAAACACAGCTTTCACAAAGCCTGTAAATCTGGTACTTTCTCTTTTTGCTAAGCTGGGGGCAGCAGAAGGGGAATGATGAACATATGAACCACAAACTTCCTGCCTACAGTACAAACAGGCACTGGTGGAAGGAGCAGAGACAGTTGCAGCATTGCTCAGCTAAGACAGAACATGCTCAAGGCTTGCATCTCATTTAAGACAACAAACAGCAAAATCTTTTTTAATGAAAAACTTAGAAAGGCAAGCAAAATCAAGCAGATTAAACACATCTATCTATGTATCTATTCAGGTACAAATGGCAAGCAACAGTCTGGATCCTAATTGGCAAAGGTATTGATCCAAACACATAAAAACAAGTCCCAAATTAAACTGAAGAAATAAAGGCAGATAACAGGTACATCCAATATACTTCATAGAAGGTTTTGCAGAGCCACAGTTAATGGTATTTGAAGAGGCAATGGTGGAGATACTCTTATCTGTAGTCAAAGTGTGCTTAAAGGCATAAGGAGCATTATAAGCAACGCTTCTGGAAAAGTATTTTTTGAAACCACATTGCCTAATCTTCTATCTAGTTCTTCACATGTTATCATTCAGAAACTGCATTAAACCAGGTCAGCAGGTGGTTGGAATAGAAGAGAGTTATCAGGAGTAGTCAGCATGGGTTCACCAGGGGAGGTCATGCTCGACCAACCTGATGGCCTTCTGTGATGTCATTACTGGCTGGGTGGACGGGAGGAGAGCAGTGGATGTATTCTACCTCGATTTCAGCAAGGCATTTGACACTGTCTTCCACAGCATCCTTATAAGAAAGTTGAGGAAGTGTGGAATAGATAAGTGGACAGTGAGGTGGGTTGAGAACTGGCTGACTGGCAGAGCTCAGAGGGTTCTAATCGGTGACATGGAGTCCAGTTGGAGGCCTTTACTTAGTGGTGTTCCTCAGGGGTCAGTGCTGAGTCCAGTCCTGTTCAACATCTGTCACACTCCAATATAAAGGAGGGAGACGAGGTTCTTTAGATTATGTATATACCCAGCGTGAGATTAAGAAACAACGGTTCAGATGTTGGTCCGACCAGTTTATTACCACTATAAACCAGGGAGATGGGGAAGGCAGACACTGTTAGGGTGATGGGGAAGGGAAGGCGAGCGATAGGAAAGGTAGGAAGGAAGCAAGGGCTTGTACAAAGCAGGGACAGTCACCAGCCAGGATCCCAGGGGCGGTCCGGTTGCAAGCGGCTCCGACGGTCCGAGGCAGAAGAGCAGGGGCGGCAGAAGCGGGGAGAACAGCAGCAGCGACGGGCAGCCTTGAGCAGCAAGCAGTTGTCCGTAGAAGCAGCACCGGGTCAGCACAGGAGGAGGGGTGCGGGGTCAGCACAGGAGAAGCGGCGAGGGGTCAACCCCCGGAGGGGCAGCAGCGAACAGTGATCAGCTCGTGAGGTCTCTCCAAAGAGAAGGCCTCTTCAGGAAGCAGCAGGCAGTGATCAGCTCGGGAGGTATCTCCTAAGAGAAAGCTTCTCCAAGAGGAAGCCACTCCAGAGAAAACCCTCCAACTTCGTGGCTGCAGGACCCCTCTATTTATCTCCCAGATTTCTCCAGTCTACCTGATGAACCCCTCGAACCCCTCCTGCTTGGGCATCAGGCAGGTATCGCCTGAGATGGTTATCTCCCCCTGGAGGCGAGTTCCACAAAAGAGTGTTCAATGGCCACTGAGCTGCAGCTTAGGCTGCCTCAGACATGCCCATCAGCTTGTCCCATAGACAAGGGATTTCACAACCCTTGCCCAGGTCAAGCTTGGACATGTTCGAACATGTTCATCAGCAACCTTTTAGGCAATGGTATAAGATATTAGTCTCTTACAACATCTTCATCAGTGACGTTGATGAGGGGATGGAATGCCCCCTCAGTAAGTTTGCTGTTGATACGAAGCTGGGAGTTATGGCTCCACACCATCTCACTACCATTCAGCGATCCCTGGTGTCAATGGTTTATGGGCTGGTTTGGCCCAGCTCCGTGATGATTGGTGCAGGGGACCCATGCCCCCAGAAAGGGGAAGGGAGAAAGGGAAAAGGGAAAAAGGGAAATGGGCCTAGAAACAAAACAGCAGCAACGATCTGAGGAGGAAAGCTAATTTACTAAATAAGATATCAGAAAGCAAAATAACACAATGTAATACAATATAATTAGAATTAAATCTAATAAATCAAATAAAATGAGCAAGAGAGAGTGTCCGATAAACCAAAGGCCTTACGCTAACGCTGAAGGCGAACGGCAGCGAGCACCCACTGCTGAGTGGATCTGAAAGAGAGTGTCTCGTAACACACAAACAGTTTTTTATTTTGCCCTCTGAGCAGAAAAACGTAAAAATACAAAGCACATAGTCCTCTGGGGAATGTAGTTCTTCTTCTCTTCAGAGACAGGTATACCTGTAGCTATCAATGATCCACGGAGCTGGAGCATTAACTCTTTTACTCCCAACGCATTACATGATGTTATGATGTGGAATACCAATACCAAAAACCATGACAGTCCACCCCATATTCCACATCACTGCATCATGCTTGATATATATAGAGGAACAATGATTAACATGCTAATCAGTACACACATACACACAAAGACATACATGTATATACATGGAATTACTGACTGCACTCCCTCAACATCAAATTCCTTTGTGAACATCCTCATTCTTCTGCCTCACTCATCAAGTGGACCCAGGTCCCTGAGCAAAAACAGTTCCATGGAGAGCTTTGCCCTTTCCAGAAGCTGGAAGAATGGAAACTGCTTTTCCCAACATGTTCTTTACATGTACTGCGGGGTCCTTATCTCCCTCTGCAGTAGGTAGAGAGCTGGATTGGGCAGGACCATTGCTTTCGATGGATCCTCGAGTATTGACCAACCAGGTGGCTTCTGCCAAATGCTTCTCCCAGTGTTCAAATGTTCCACCACCCATTGCTTTCAACATTGTTTTTAGCAACTCATTGTATCTTTCAATTTTACCAGAATCTGGTGCGTGATAGGGGATATGATAAATCAACTCAATGCCATGATCTTTGGCCCAAGTATTTGCAAGAGAATATTTGCAATGAGTCCCATTATCGGACTCTATTCTTTCTGCAGTACCATGTTGCCATAGGACTTGTTTCCTGAAACCTAAGATGGTGTTTCGGGCGGTAGCATGGGGTACTGCATATGTCTCAAGCCACCCAGTGGTTGCTTCCACCATGGTGAGCACATAACGCTTACCATTGCGAGTTCGTGGCAAGGTGATATAATCAACCTGCCACGCCTCCCCATATTTATACTTTCGCCATCGCCCTCCCCCCTGGAGAGGTTTCATCCTCTTGGCCTGTTTAATTGTGGTGCATGTACCACAGTCATGGATAACCTGCATAACATGGTAATAGTGTCCATAGTTAAGTCCACCCCTTGGTCTCTCATTCAAGTCCCACAAGGTTGCATAAAGACTCTTGGTCCACCCCTGCAAGGACTGTGAATCTGCCTTCAGAGCAGCCTTCAGGATTCCATTATACCTTTATATATTAGGCCTGCTCCTGTTGGATTATAGGGCAGGTGAAACCGCCATTCGATGTTGTTGTCTTCAGCCCACTTTTGCACAGTTGTACCCGTAAAATGTGTACCTTGGTCACTCTTGATGAACTCAGGAGTCTCATATGATGCCATCAACCTAATTAGAGCTTTGATAGTATTGGCTTGGTTTGCCTTTGCTTCAGGATAGGCTTGCATCAGTCTGCTTGCTGTGTCAACACAGGTTAGGGGATATCTGTCCCCCTCAGATCGAGGAAGGAGACCTATGTAATCGATCTGCCATCGTTGTAAAGGGTTGTATCCTCTAGTGAGATGGGCTGTTGTTTCCGGCAGAGGTCTTGGTCTCATTCGTGAGCGTCACAGTCCTGACATGCCTGGACAATATCCGGTAACTGTATGGGCAGCCCCCATGCTTTAGCTGCTGCCCACATGGTTTTCTGTCCTGCATGCTGTAATTTCCGATGCAACCAATGGGCATTATCTTCGTCTGATGTATTTCCTAGCCATCGAACTTGAGCCAAAGTGTCAGCTTCATCATTGCCTGGTGACTGCGAGGGTTGATGTCCAGAAACGTGGTATGCTCACACAGTCCTGTGCCTAACCACATTCCATATATCAACCCACATATCTTTGCCCCAGATAGGTCGAGCAAGGATCGCCCAGTCCTGAGTGGCTCACTGTGCTATCCAGAGCGTGAGCCCTCGGTAGACTGCCCAGCTATCCATGCAGATATTCAATGTGCCGTTGCTGGGCTCTTGAGTTATCACCATCCACACAGCTCATAGCTCAGCCCACTGGCTACTTTGTCCATCCCCTTCTTCGAACCATATTGTTTCAGTTGAGGGATGGTATGCGACAGCTTGCCACCCACTTGGGTTTCCTCTGCTGGATCCATGTAACAGGCATCTTCTGGAATAGGGTACTTTCCCTCCTGTACAGGACTCTTCTCTGGGTGAGTGACAGTTATTTCCTCAGGTGTTTCACTGTGATATGTTACTGGGCCAAGTATCTTCTGCAGTTCTTCCTTCAGTGGAGATGATGACAGGCAGCTTCTCTGACTGAGGTAGGCAACCCAGCGTGCCACTGTTTGTGATTGGGCCACCCCTGTCTTAGGAATGTGGGTTAGATCTTTTACCCACCCCTGAATGGGCGAAGTTGTTTTAACAATAACTTCTGCAGTTTGAGTTATCAGTTCTACCACCTGCAGTGCAGAATAGGTAGCCAATAACTGCTTCTCAACCATGCTGTATCTTTCTTCTGCTCCGTGCCAAACCTGTGACCAGAACCCAATTGGGGTTCGAATGGAGCTCTGGCGCTGCCACAGCCCCCAGCCAAACCCTTCTTGAGTTACATGCACAGCTAGTTTGGCTGGAAGGGTCGGATCAAATATACCCAGCACCTGGGCCTGTTTAACAGCTATTTTTGCCTGCTGGAAGGCCTCTTGCTCCATTTTACCCCAATCCCATACTTGGCCTTTTTTTGTTAATCGATATAGAGGTTTTAGGAGTTGTGCTACGTGGGGTATAAAGGATCACCAGTATCCTAATATACCCAAGAACTCCTGCAACTGTTTTGGTGTTGTGGGAACTGGGAACGCTTGAATCTTATCTATGATTGCACTGGGTAAGACCTTAGTCTTACCTGACCAGATAACACCCAGGAATGTAACTGATAGCCCTGGTCCTTGTACTTTCTGTGGGTTTATAGCTTTTTCCTGTAAATAAGTAGTTAATGATGGTACTGCCTTCTCTAATGCTTCAGTTGAGTTGGATGTCAGCATCAGATCATCAATGTAATGGTACATTTTGATGGTAGATGGTTTGTTCCAATTTGCCAAGTCACGTGCTATCAGGTTATGACAAAATGTAGATGAATGCACGTATCCCTGAGGTAGAACTTGAAAAGTCCACTGCCTGCCCTCCCATGTGAATGCAAACTGGTCTTGAGATTCCTTAGCAATTGGAATGCTAAAAAATGCATTTGCTAGATCCAAAACACACTGATATGTTTCTATTTCTCTACTTAACGTATCCATGAGGGAGGCAATGTTGGGTATGGCTGCATGTATCGGTGGAGTGACTTTGTTTAGTTCTCTGTAGTCTACCGTCATTCGCCATGTACCATCTGCCTTCCTGGCTGGCTGTATGGGGGAGTTGTATGGGCTGTGTACAGGTCTAATAATCCCTACTCTCTCCAACTCCTGCACAGTCTTGGTAATTTCTTGCCCACCAGAGTCTATATTGTTTCGTATTTGTGATCCAGCGGGGCTGTGGCAAACAAATAGGCTCAATTTTTGCATGGCCCCTAAAAATTGCCTGCATTGCCTGGATACTAATACATCTTTCCCTTAGTCTGAACTTTCCCACAGTGTTCTGGAGAGTCAGACCCCACAAGATGTCTGTCCCCAGTATGTACTCTGGAACTGGGGCAATAGATACCTTGTACTCCTGGGGTGGAAGATGCCCAACCCCAAGTTTCAACCACGTTTGGGTTACGGGGATCATCTGCCCCCCGGGCCCACCTATCACAGCCTTAGTACCCAGGAATTTAATTGGGTCCCCATATATAATGGATGTTTCTGCTCCGGTATCTACCAGCACCATCACTCGTTGTACAGCGTTTAGATGAGGTGCTAAAGGATTTAATTTAGTAGTTGGGTAGAGATAGTGATAGGAGGATGGTTGGACTAGATGATCTTATAGGTCCTTTCCAACCTTATGAACTTATGAACTTATGAATTTTTCCTCAACCAGTGAATCATTAGTTCAACATAGGGTCTCTGGTCTCCTGTAGAGACCCTAGTCCTGGGGAATTTTGGCTACCCTGTCATGCCATCAGCTCTGCAATCCCCAAGTCTTTTTCCTCTGATGGCTCAAATGTGGCTGCCCGGGCCGCCTGAGGAGGTTTACGTTTTTTCAATGGCACCATGAAGTCTTCTAGATTCCATGTGTCTTGTGGAATGAGTTCTATGAATTCCTTCCCTTTTTGAGGAGGATTGGAATCTTTGATTTTGGGGCAACTGTTTCCATAGTTGTAATAGCACCTGATTAGGCTGTCCATCAATCTTTTCAAATTGAACTCCTGCTCTTATCAGGTCATTAAACATCTGTTTCCTCGATACCCTGATGGGTCCAGATTGTATTATCTTAGAAGCTGGTCTCCTAGGTCGTGGTGGTGGATGGATCTCTGACCTTTCCACCACCATTTGGACATTGCACCTAGCCCACAGGCGCTCTGTCACCCCCACATCTGCCACCAACTGGGCAGCCTGTTGTATGATGGCCTCTGAGGCCACTAGGGGTTTCAGTATGGATACCAAAGTACCATGCTGATGAGGTGGAGCTTGCTGCAGGATGAGATCTCTTATTCCTGCTGAGAATTTCATCAGGTCTGGGCTCTCAAAATCTTATTCATAGATTGCCTCTTTCATACCAGCTCCCGAATATAACTTTGCAAATTGCCCATAGAAGACCATAGACCTGTATTTAATGGGATATCAGTTTTGTTTGGCCATGTTATATGGCACACAGCTGTTAACCATTTGATTAATGAATGATTTTCATCATTATGTTGGACAGTGCCATATAGCCTCTGTCTGAGGGCAGGGTGAGTGGTAATGGATGCCAGTTCTGAAATTGCTGGCCCATTTACCATAACACCTTCTGCCCCCACGCCTCATAAGTGGAGCAGCCATGCTGGTACACTCTTTCTCGGTTTTTGTCTAAACCTTTGTACTAGATCCATCAGTTCAGCTGCTGTATATGGGCAAGCTGTTACATGTAAAGTGCTGTGGGCAGGGGGCCACTGGTCAGGGGGCAGCCCAACTGGTCTCTCCTGTGTTTGTTTTTTTTTTGTTGTTTTTTGAGTTACAACTGGTTGGATCTCAAGGGGATCTAGCTCCAGTGGAACCTCAAGATCCGACCTTTTAGTGCCTTCATTTTCAGAAACCAGGTTATGTGGGTTGTCTTCTACAGGGTCCCCGGTAACTTCTAGAGTAATATTCTGGACCTTCCATAAAGGAGTGACCGGTTTAGGTATTTTTCCTGTCAAAACTGCAATTTGTTTTTCCAGTTCTTCAATATGGTCACGTAAGAGTTGATTTTCATCAAGCAGACCCCCTTCAGTTGCATTCATCTGGTTCAAGGCCATCAGCAGTGGCCATGCCACCGCAGACGCAGCTAACTGCCGCTCCTGAGTAGTCAGGATGTTTTTGTTATGAGAGAGAAAATACTCAAGTAGTCAGGACAGGGATTCATGGATATTTCCTCCGCCTCGCAGGGGGCCCCATTTTTCAATAATAGTAGCAATCCCGTGGTATGGGGATCCTAGGAATCCCGGGATGTGCCCGGGCAAAAGGTCATTTCAGGGGGTGGTCTTTTCCCATGCAAACCACCCCACGATATTACTCAGAAATGTCATAGTGAATGTTTTTAAAGGTATTAGGCTGCCTGGCTTGCCAAGTGTAAAGCAAGCAAAGGCGGTGACAGAGCCTTTATTTGAGGTACAGGCGCTATAGAAAGAGGTATTAGAGATAAGGGGAATGAACTCACCCCTCCTGGCAACCATTTAGGTTAAGGAACGCGGCCGCCTCTTGTTTAAATACTGGTGCACTGGAAGGAATGGAGCAAGGGGGGGGAGGCAATCTGTGCAGGCTCTGAGCGTATCTGTGCTCCCAGAAGCACAGTTGGAAACACCACCAAGAGGGAGAGAGCAAGAGGACGGGTGGACCTGGGCTCCTCCACTCCGGTCACTCAGATGCCCATTCACTGGTACAGGCTGTGACCAGGCAATCCCACTACACATAAGTCAGTGTAAAGATAAAGCACTGGCCACCTCTCTCGTTCAGCAATATCTAAGACCAGTTGGACAGCCTTTATGTCTGCAAGTTGACTTGATTCTCCTTTTCCTTCAGTGGCCTCTGCAACTTGTCATATGGGGCTCCACGCAGGAGATTTCCATCTGTGATGCTTCCCACAATATGACACAATCCATCTGTGAACAGGGCATATCTCTTTTTTCATTGTCTAGTAGTTCACTGTATGGTGGGGCCTCTTTAGCTCATGATACCTCCTCTGCTGGTAATGTTCCAAACTTTTTACCTTCAGGCCAGTCCATGATCACTTCTAGGATTCCTGGATGACTGAATGTTACAGTTTTATGATTTTTGTTATATTATTGATATTCCACATCATGTAGTGTATTGGGAGTTAAAGAATTAATGCTCCAGCTGCGTGGATCAGCGATAGTTCCAGGTATAACTGTCTCAGAAGAGAAGAAGAACTACATTCCCCAGAGCACTGTGCAATGCTTTGTATTTTTATGTGTTTCCACCCAGAGGGAAAGATAAATACTGTCTGCGGGACTGTCTCTCTTCCCTTTGGGATGGAGCTCAGCAGTGGGTGTTTGTTGCAGCCGTCCGCCTTCAGCGTTAGCGTAAGGCCTTTGGTTTATCGGACACTCTCTCTCCTGCTCATTTTATTAGATTAATTAGCCTCAATTCCAATTATATTGTATTATACTGTGTTATTTTGCTTTCTGATATTTAGTAAATTAGCTTTCCTCCTCAGATCGTTGCCGCTGTTTTGTTCCTAGGCTCATCTCCCCTTTCCTTTTTTCCTTTTCCCCTTCCCCTTCCCCTTTCCCAGGCTGTGGGCCTGTGGGTCCCCTGCCTCAATTGTCATGGTACTGGGTCAAACTGTCCCACAAACCGCTGTCACTGAGGTTCCCCATCTGAGCTCACTGTGTAATCAGCACACTCCATTTACTCCAGGTGGCATCAGTAGCATGATGGGTAGAGAGAACCTTTCCCTTAAACACCCAGTTCAGCACTGGCAGTCGAGGTGCCAGGAGGAGCTGCGTTTCAGTACCGATTACTTTGGAAGCAGCTCGAACCCCCTTGTACGCGGCTAAGATCTCCTTCTCAGTTGGAGTGTAGCGCTCCTCAGACCCCCTGTACACCCGACTCCAGAATCCAAGGGGTCGGCCTCGGGTCCTTCCAGGAGATTTTTGCCACAAACTCCAAGTGGGACCTTCCTTTCCAGCAGCAGTGTAGAGGATGTTCTTTACATCCTGTCCTGTCCAGACTCACCCCAGGGCCATGGCATGAGCTATCTCCTGCTTAATTTGCTCAAAAGCCTGCTGCTGCTCAGGGCCCCACCCAAAATTATTCTTCTTCTGTGTTACCTGATAGAGGGGGCTCACAATGAGGCTGTGGTTTGGAACATGCATTCTCCAAAAGCCCTCAACACCCAGTAAAACTTGATTCTGTGTCTTACTAGTGGGTGGAGACATGGCAGTGATTTTGTAAATCACATCTGTTGGGATGCTGACCAGATGCAACTAGTCATGCACTGAGCTCATTCACATGCACATAATCAACCAATCATAGGCAAGGACAAGATGACTTTGTACGAGATTAAGGAAGAGATAGTAGGCTTCTTGGCTAGCAATTTACGAAGCAGCAACCATAGAAACCGCAAGGCAGGAACCAAGCTTCAGCCAATCCGGAGCTCAGGTTTTGCAATATGCATAAGCCTCATTAAGAACCTTAACATAAATATATGCACTTTGCTAATGAAGTTGAGACTTTCTGATCAACATTTGGTCGCTGCATGTCTCCTTCCGCTCCGACACTTGGCCAAGTTGCTCATCCAGCAAATATCTGGACAATTGAAGTCCCCCATAAGCACCAGCACCTGGGAACATGACGCTACTTCTAATTGCTTATGGAAGGCCTCATCAACCTCCTCTTCCTGATCAGGGGGCCTTGTAATACACACCCACAACACTGTCACCCTTACCTGTTTAGTTCTATCTGTTCTGCTTTCTTATTGTGCTGTCTCTGCATTCTTGTTCTTAAGTTTACATTTACACAAGCCACTTGTCCTTCAGTTTGTACCCGTTTAAGATATGTGATGAGCTGTTCTCAGGATTCAATCCCCCTTTTCAATATAATAGGCAAATTCTTTTGCCTGCAGTATCCCACTGTCCATTCTTGAAGTACTGTCTTGTTTCCACCTGGTGGTTCATATGATATCTCCTCCAGGTGGCATAATCATCTATACCTTTCTGACAGCACCAGAGAAAGCACTGTACAAGTATGCAAGTTAACACTGTAAAGACAATTAGTATAACTTGTTACAAACAGTTGCTTTAGTCAAATTAAGTTAGGGAGCCAGCTAGTGAGTTTATTCCATGTGTCTGTAAACCCAAATGAAGTATCATCCTGGGCTACCTGATGAACTAGGCTGCTCTTTTCCCAGGTTGCTTTTATATCCATCTCTACTTCTTTTTCTCTATTGATAAAGGCACAACAAGTATTAACTAGTGCAATTGCAATTCCTCCTTTAGCTGCTAATATGTCTGGGACTACTCAATTCTGCAACACTGCTTAAGGATGAAACTTCTACTTGCAGATTTTCTAGGGCTCTTGCAGTCACATTCTCTATTTGTTCCATGGTAGCCAAAATACGGACAATCACCCTCTCCGATTCACTAACCCCAAGGAAGGGTATTGTTGTGGTTTTGTGGTTTTGATGCCGGTATTCCACATCAGAGCATCATGCAGCAGTTAAGGAGTTAATGCTGGGGGAGCAGCAGAGGGGAGGGGCGGAGCTCCGCACCGGATGCAGGCGGCGCTCGGTCTGGGCGCGTTGCTCTGGGCTGCCGTGGAGGTTCAGCATGTGTGCTTCCCCTGCAGGTCCTCCTTAACGTAAGCTCATAGCTTTTGGTTTGGAAATTTTTATCTCTCTCTCAATTGTTCAATTTTATTAGATTTAGTAAAGTTACCGTTCCTTCTCAGATCGTGCCGTTGTTTTCTTGTAGACCCATCTCTTCCCGCTTTTTCCCCCTCCCCCTCCCGGAGCGCGGCTCTGCTCGGGCGGCCGCGCGGCCACTGACGCAGTTTTTTTTTCTCTCCCCTCTCCCTTCTCGGTTTCCCTTGGGTCACTGTCACGGACAACACCGTGACAGGTATATACCACCTGATATATTTATAATTCTGCACTGGAAAGTTCCCTTTCCCAGTATGCCCCACTTTTACCGTATTTCCGGTACTAGGATTGTACAATTACCTTGTTCAAATACTTGTAGAGAGTGTCTATTCCCCTATTTAATCACAACAATGTGTCCATATGGGTATGCACCCATCTGTCAGCTTACTCTCTTCCTTTCTAAATCATTAATTAGATTCCTATCCTCTCTAGAATACTTTACAGGTTCTGACTCATGTTCAGAAAGTTGAAGTTTACCATCTGGAAATAAAGCCAATCTAATTTCCTTCAGCTTCCTGTTTTCCCACTCAATTCACCATCTTATTTCCAATTTCCTGTACAGTGTTACCTTTCTGCTGTCCTTTACAATGTATAATAGCCACACTTTTTGATAGATTCACATCATGCTGAATTTGTTTTCTTTGTGTGTGAGTAATCCACAAAACTACTTCTGTCATCCAGTGTAGGTCTGGCCAACTGGAATAGACAGTCTCCAAGCAGTCATGCACTGCTGGATCAGAGGTAGCTTCAGATTGGTGTTCTGGGCATTCAGCAAACTTCTTCCTTCCTTTTCTTTGCTCGATTAAGTTTTCTGTTGATAACCTTGATAAACATTTAAACCAAGAAATTCAGCAAACTGACAGTCCATTGCACCCAGTCCTCTTTTGTTAATTGTGACATCCACGTACTGCAGTAAAGTTCTACCTTGTGATGGAGGAATAAAAGTCTTGAGCTCACAAGCTGATTGGTTCTCAAAAATCACTGGGCTTTTCTTACAACCCTTGGTAACACTGTCCAAGTTAACTGAGTCTTTTCTCCCCATATTGGGGTTTTCCTTCTAAAAGGCAAGTAGCTTAAAACTTTCTTTTGCAAAACCAGGCAAAAAAAGGCATCTTTCAAATCCAGAATGGTAAACCCTACCTAATCATTGGGTAACATGGATAATCAAGTGTATGGATTTGCCACCATTAAGTGTATATCTTGGACAGTTCTATCAATTGCCCTCAACTTTTGAACTAAATGATAGCTCTGGCTGTCTGATTTTCACCAGCAAGATTGGGGTGTCATATTTGGATTTACTCTCAATTAATAATCTGAACTACAAAAAGTTACTTATTATTTCTTCTATCCTTCTACAGTCTTATATCCTCAAAGGACACTGCTTTATCCTGACTGGGCTGGCTCTCACTTTTAACTTAACTTCTGTCGGGGCTACAATTTTGGCTCTGCCAGGCATCCCTGATGCCTGCACTCCTAGGTATGACTGATTTAAGATTTCTGTAACTTCTAGGTGTACAACATTGTTTTCCCAGTTGAAGTTTTATTGGTCCCAAAAGTAAGCTTTTTCTTGTTGGCCAGTAGCTACTACTGTTACAAAATCAGCATCTATGGGTAATGAAATAAATTCTTGATTTGGCACAGAGAAAGAGGTACCTGTATCCACCAGAAAATTAACCTCTGTACCCTGCTCCCCTAGCTGCGATTTAACCAGCGACTCTGCTAGGGTTAACTTCCCAGGCTCCCATCATTCAGCTTTTGTGATCAGAGAGTTCCCCTTCCCTCAGCCTAGGACAGCTTCTACACCAATATACTATTTCCCTGCAGTTTGCACACTGCTTTCACTCCAGTGGGGGAAGAACCATCCCCAGGCACTTCCAGCCCCCCCCTTTTCTCTTCCTGAGGGAATCTCTGGGTCCTTGGGCCCTGCTCTAGTTCTGCAACAGTAGCAGCTGCTATTGTTCTTCCCAATTTCCTTGATATTTTTGTTCCTCAGTCAGTTTTTCCAGTCCCTCATCTCTCTTTTCAGTCCTGAAATCCCTGTTACACCTTGCTCATCTTTGCCTTCCTCAGCCTGTGTCTTTCCCAAATCGTTTTCACTTTCCAAACTTTCATCGTTACAAAAACTACTAACATTATCTTTCAGCCTCCTCCCCCCGGAAGCTTCCAGTGCTATCGCTGGGATATCGGGTTTCCTAGATCACTGCAGATGTTGGCTATTCTCACTTCTAATACCTCGTCCCCTCCCGGCTCTGCTCGCAGTAACGTGCTGTTACAGCGGGAGTCTCCGGCCTCGGCTCTCTCTCTCACTTCGGCTCTCTCTCTCACTCCGAGAGTTCTGCTTACAGCTGTGGGCTGGGGCAGTGCAGGGGGTGTTCCAGTGCCGGCAGGCATCTGCCTCAGCCGGCGCAGATCACAAGTTCCTCAAACTCTTCCTTAACCCTTTTGCAGTTTTGTTTTTTGTTGTGTTTCTCCCCCCCCCCCCCAATTCCACAATATGTACCTTCAATTACAAAATCCACGAGTCAAACAATACAGTTCTTCAGCTTTCACAAAAACCCAGTACTTGGTCTCATGATTAGAATACTCAGTTATAAAAAATCTGGTCTTGTTACTTCATTTATGTTCCCGATTTCTCATTCATTGTTTCCCATCTCACCAGTGGTGTCTTTTCAGTGACCCAAAATATAACACAGAGGGGCTTGAGTTATGTAATGAACTGTTCTCATGATTCGTAATGTGCATCCTCTCGTAAACTCATCTTTAGTGTGCTTGGACCAGTAAAGGGCAATGTGTTTTTTCAGTGATTATTGCATACAGCCCCCAGATGGTGCGAAGAGCCAAAACACTAATTGAATACATATTGTAAAACTAAATAACAACAAATTACTTTTTACTTTTTGTGCTTTGAGATAGTGAAAATTACATCGTTTGTCAGCACCACACAAGTATTCACACAGTGAACCTGCCAACTTATTATTTTACAAAGTCACAGAAGCCCGACTTTAATAATCTAATAAAAAAATACCTCTGCATAATAACAAAAAGCACGTCTTCACCAGCACGCACATATGCACATAAGCAGAAATACTGTTGGCAGTGAGGGTCACGAACATCGGTACTGGTAGTGGTCACGGGGACTGGAAACACTAGTTCTGGGGCCGCACGTGGGGACGGGGAGCATTAGAGCCGCGGGCGCACAGGCCGAGTCATGGCCCCAGCACAGCCCACTCCCATCAACGCCCCACCCCCATACCTCCTTTCCAATTCGACCCCGGCGGCGGTGGAAGCAGGAGGCGGCCCCGCGGAGCGGCGAGGAAGAGGCGGACGTGCCGGTCCACGGCGGCGGTGCCCACCGGGACTGCTTGGAGCCCAGTAGGGAACGCGGCTGCTGGCCGTCGAAGCAGTCCCAGGGCGGGAAGCAGTTGGAGGTGAGCGGGGCTGGGGAGTTGGTGCTGCCCAGCCTGCCTCGCTGTCCCCGCTCCCAGCGCCTTTCCCCTTGTCTCCCCGCGCAGGTTGCAGAGCTGCGCTCTGTCCTACAGCGACGAGTCCCTGTTCGGCACCGGGCCCGGGCGTGGACGAGGAAAGCAGGCGTGACCAGGCTGCGCTCTCTGCTTTGGAGCCCGCCACCGGCCCCTCGCTGCAGCCGGGCTTCCCCTCCAGCCCCAGGGGCACCTCTCTGCCAGGCACCCGCCCCTGGGACTTCGCAGAACGGCCCGTAGCGGACTCTGGGACGACTTGGCGAAGCCGGTCCTGCGTCTGTGAGCATCTCGATAGCTGTTCGGATGCTGGCGTCCCGGCTGCTCCCCCTGGAGGATGCTTGCAGTCCCTCGGCCTGCTGAGCATCTCTTGGGATTGGCCTCGCCTTTCTTCAGGCAACGCCACGGGAGAAAGGTGTGAAAACCAGGGCTTTCCAGCAGCATCCACCATCCCTCCCATGTGGGCTCGGTCAAAAAGCGTGTGTGGGCCTTCTAATGCCAAGAGCTCCGTGGCAGGGCATTCCTGCAAAGCCATGCCTCCCTGGTGGTAAAATCTCGTGGAAACCTCGCTCTGTATGTACATACAGCACTCACCTATGTGACCTGGGGATTGGCCACCTGGCAAGAATGTCTGCAAGGACCTGGGTCTGATGGAGAGCGGAGCTGTGCCATGTATGGAGGATGAGCAGTATGATCGCAGCACTGTTTGGACAATGACCTGGGCAGAAGGCAGTCCTGCAGCAGTGGAGTCTGATGGCTGGCTGGCTGCGGTGGCAACAAGAACACCAACTTGCAGCAACCACAAATCCTCAAAAAAGTCCTTTTGCCTGCAGAGTCTGGCCAAGAAGGCAGAGCCACAAAGGACGGGATCCAGCTCCAAAAGAAGCCTTTTTCAAGGAACATTTGGATGTTGTGTTGAGGGACATGGTTTAGTGTGAGCTACTGGTGATAGGTGAACAGTTGGACTGGATGATCTTTTAGGTCTTTTCCAACTTCGGTGATTCTGTTCTATTCTAAGCCACGGGTACAGGTCCACCATTGCTCAGGCTGGGATGGGGAATTCAGGTGGAGCTCCAAGAGTGGCTGATGCTAGGCAGGGTTCCTGGAGACACTGGGTGAAGAGACTAGAGGGCAAGAAGCATGAGAGGCAGCTGAGGTAGCTTTTGGATAGTTGGATTTAGTAATCCTTGTGCATCTCTTCCAACTCAGGATATTCTGTGGTCCTTGGCAACCACTGATTTCAACCTCTTCTTATCAAAAAAGCATGAGTGCTGTTGCAGCAGTGCCATGATGTAACCAAATAAATGGTCAAAAGGAAATCTGCTGGGGCCTAGTGTTTTGTGTGCAGGGTGCTGCTGGGTATCTGGCCCTGGCAGCAAGCTCAGGCCTCAGTGCAACTAATGCCTCCAAACGCTGTTTCAACAAAACCATTCCTCCCCTGTTTTTGTCCCTTAGGTGGTAAAGGTCTTGGTCTTGAGAGGCTCTTAAAGAAGTGCCTGCATCTAGGAATGCAGGTGGCAAGGAAGGGTCTTTTAGCTCCCCTCCCACACAAGAGAAACTTTCTCTCAAATCCACTTAATGACAAACCAATACAGGACAAGCACAGTATGATTCTCCTTCAAGGCCAGCTGGGCGTTCTTGCTGCAGAGAGTAGTAAGCACTCAGCCTAGCAAGACAGCAGTCAGCAGTTGCTGCCTTCAGCAGGTGCTCACTGCACACCTGTGTGGAGGGATTCTTCTATCTATCACAAACACCTGGTTGAACTGCACCTGGCTGCAGAATTGTGCCTTTCCAAAGCAACCAAAACCAGAATGAATCATGAGAACAGCTTCTCTATAGTAAAGACAACTGCAAATCATCTAGATGGTTGTTGCAGCACCTCAATGTCTCTGTTTATGGTTGTAAAGATAAGCAGAAATAGGGACAAGTAGTCTTCTTCGGGGTACACTGCGAAGGACAATAATACTTGTACATGGCAACAAAAGTGCTACTCCCTGCTGATTTATCTGTTGGGCCAGATGTATTACACAAACAGAGAACAAAACTTAGAAATGAGGGGGGGCCATAAATCAAACTAATACAAGAATGAGGAGGCAGCTAAGCTTGTTGATAAGAAAGCAGGACGGATATCCTGTTGTCCCAACAAGATAACCAAACAGATGTCTCTCTTAAACAAAAACCCACAGGAATGGTGAGGAGCTCTCCCCCTTCAAGGTTTGAAAATTTACAGCAAAAGTGACCCTTAGGTTTAATACCCTCGATAACCAGAGTTTGGAATGTGATGAATATGCATGTGATATACCTTTAAATATGTATTCATTTCTCTCTTTGGTGTGCATGGTTGGTGGAGAGATCCCCCATGCACCCAGTGCTCTAATAAGGGGAATACCTGCTTGACATATTGCTTTCTCGTCACCAACTGGTGAGCCAGCCAGGAGACTCTCTGCTCGACTGCAGGACCCGCTGAGAGGGTGTCACGGTGTTATCCGTGACAGTGACCCAAGGGAAACCGAGAAGGGAGAGAGAAAGGAAAGAAAAAAAAAAACTGCGCCGTCAGTGGCCACCGGCTACCCGAACAGAGCTGTGCGCTCCAGGGGGAGGGGGAACAGAGGGAATAGATGGGTCTACAAAAAACAACGGCATGATCTGAGAAGGAATGGTAACTTTACTAAATCTAATAAAATTGGACAATTGAGAGAGAGAGAGACAGTTTACAAACCAAAAGCTGGGAGCTTACATTAGGGAGGAACTGCAGGGGAAGCACATGTGCTAAATTTCCACAGCAGCCAAGAGAGAGAGAGAGCAGCCTGGCATCCGGTGCAGAGCTCCAACCCTATGCTGCTGTCTTCAACACATTGCAAGAACCGTCTGGACCGTGCGTGCTTGGCCAAGTTGCTCATACAGCAAATATCTGGACAATTTAAGTCCCCCATAAGCACCAGAACCTGGGAACATGATGCTACTTCTAATTGCTTATGGAAGGCCTCATCAACCTCCTCTTCCTGATCAGGGGGCCTGTAGTACACACCCACAACACTGTCACCCTTACCAGCCTGCCCCTTGATTCTCACCCACAAGCTTTCCACTGCTACATCACTCTCCCCCAAGTGGAGATCAATACATTCTAAATGCTCTCTCACATAAAGAGCAACTCCACCACCCTGCCTTGCCAGCTGATCTTTCCTAAGAAGCACATAGCCCTCCATGGCAACATTCCAGTCACGAGAGCTGTCCCACCACGTCTCTGTGATCACAATGAGATCATGGCCTTGCGACCGCACGCAGATCTCCAACTCTTCCTGTTTATTTCCCATGCTGCATGCATTAGTGTACAGACACTTAAGGGAAGCAGCATCCCCCCGCCTCTCACCATGCCTAGGAATTCCACTCTCTTCACCCAGCAAGCTCTGATTTGAGCCTTGAACTACCCCCTCGGTCCCAGTGGCCCTCATTTTGTCCCCGTCCCCCTTCATACCTACTTTAAAGACCTGTCAATAAGTCCCACCAGTTCCTCAGCTAGAATCCTCCTACCCCTCTGAGACAGGCTGCTGCCACCTGCAGCCGTCATGACAAGTGCCCTTTTGGGAGAGGGTTACAGTGCTTTTGCCACAGCCCCTCACCTCCCCCAGTACTTCAATAGTATTGGTAGGGGTAGGAGAGGACAGACAGCTCACTGCAGTAGGAACACAGTCTGCCTGCTGATTCCCCTCTATCACCTGTTTGCAAGGCGACAGGGGACAGCATGCTCTGGGTGGAGCCTCAGCTGCATGCCAGGATCTTGGAGCCAATAGGGACTGGCACCACCAATCAATCTCCTTCTCACAATCCTTTATGGTCCTCAGCCTCTCCACCTCCTCCTTCAGGCAGACCACAAGACTGAGTAAGTCATTTACCTGGTCACACCTTACACAAGTGCTGCCTCCATCGCCTGGCACTGCAAAGGCCTGGCTTTGGCACTCATCACAGCCAGTGACCTGTACACTAGCATGCTGTTTTGGGACCTCTGTCTGGGTCTCCACATTTTTTCTGGCAGTAGCCTTCCGCCAGGGGGCAGCCATGGCAAACCAATAGACTCACTAACACTAGCACAAATTAGAATAGCCTTAACAAGGGTGCGAATGAGCAACCCTGCCCTGCTACTGGTAGTGCTGGCTCTGCTCTCACCCTGTTACCAGGTCATTGACAGGTGCTCCCACACCTGTCACTAGTTTCAGTGACAACGACAGTGACAATACTCCTCCTCTTCATCTTGGTGGGCAGTGCCCTCCTAGAGGCTCTTTCTGGGCAGTGGGCACGGATGGAGAGCCGTTGCCCTGACGCATCAGGTTTAATCCCCTCGATAACCAGAGTTTGGAATGTGATGAATATGCATATGCTATACTTTAAATATGTATTAATTTCTCTCTTTGGTGTGCATGGTTGGTGGAGAGATGCCCCATGCACCCAGCGCTGTAATAAGGGGAATACCTGCTTGACATATTTCATTGGTGTGTCAAGTTACTTTGTCGGATTTCTCGGCATCAAGGAAATGAGCCTCGATGGGATATTTCAAGAGGTGCTGGTTCAAATACCTTTGTGTTTCTTTGAAATCCCCTGTTCCCTTATTATTTGGAGGCACTGTCTTGTTATGGGTACTGTCTTAACTTTGAGCCTGATAAACTTCATTTTTATGTTGGGACAGAGATAAAAGCTGTTAGGTCTGCGGGCTTTTCAAGGGGCTGAGAGAAGAGCAGAAGTGTGATTTGGACACTAGATGGAGACAGCAGGATTAAGAATCGGCATAGAAGTGCCCTGTTTCCTAACAGTGGGTGGATGCTGTGAAGCAAATCAACAAATTGCAGTAACTGTCCTGAAACCACCTCAGAGAACTGCTGAAACCTGAAAGCAGGACAGAGAGTACAATACTGAAGTGCTGGAGTAATCTGAAAATGAAGAGGGGTTTTATCTAGAAAACAGGTTTATGGTGGCTTGGCTCTGCTGTATGACCAGGTCTGACCAGCTCACCCCCAGCTGCTGTACTCACATACCCTCCCTAACCTTGACCCAACCATAACTCTTTGTCTTGTCTCTCAGGAACAGAGCAGGCAATTCTCTGATTAGCTTAGCTTCCAAGATCAGCTATGCCAAGCTCTAGGTCCTGCAAGGAACAAACTGTACTAGAAAGTTGTTTGTGTAGTCAGTGTTAGCTCACTCTGCCCAGCCTACATACATGTTGTGCTGCTTGCAGTGCTGCTCAAGACTATCAAAGCACTGTATGCAGGTGTTGGCAGAGCTGAGGCAGTGGCTGGGGACAGCAACTGGTCCTGTACGTGAGCTGCTTGCTTGCTGTTCACATTTGAGTTACTACAGCAATATTCAACTGAAAACAGCTGCACGTTGTGGCAGTGTGTGCATCCTGCCTGTAGTCACTGGAGTGAAGCAATAACCCCGTGTGGACAGCAGCACTACAGCAGGTTTCATCTCCTCTTGTGCTACCTTTCTGAGAGCCTGCCCTGATTCTCAGTGCTACAGTGCAGGTGCGTTGTGCTGCGTCCTCAGGTGCCAGCCACGCTCTGCGCTGACGCGCTGCCGGCGACCCGAGTGGGCCCAGGCCCAGCGCTGCCGCACCGCCGCCACTGCTGCTCGGTGACCGCCGCTGCTCAGTGACTGTTGCTGCTCGGTGACTCTCTCACTTCATAGTGGATAGGGGCGGGGCCTCCTCACACAGCCAAATAACAACCCGCGTTGCCCGCCCTTTCCTTAATGTCCGTTAAGTGTGAGGCATCCCCGTGATGCCGCCCGCATAACTTCGAGCCAATCAGCATCCTGTCTTCCCCAGATAAACATCTCCGCCACCCAATGATGAAAGGAAATGCTTAGGAGGAGGCGGGAACAATTCGTCTCCGCTCGCCGGAGGATGCGGTAAGCTGACGGTGGGCGGGGAGTAAGGGGATCCGAGCTCCGATTGGCGATCTGGAAGGAGGCGCACCCCTGGGCGGCCAATGAGGGGTGGCGGGGGGGGGGGTTTGAGCGGCGCGGAGGTGCGGCTGTGGCGCCCTTACCGGTACCGTCGGTGGAGGCCGAGTTGCGGGCGCGCCGAGGTCAGCCCGATCTAGGGTGCCGCTGGGCGGGGAGCGGAAGGGCTCGAGGACGGCGGCTGCGGGAGGTGCGGACCGGCCGAGACCTTGCTGGGCTCGCGGGGACGCAGCGGTGTTGGGCAGCGCTGCCGGGGCCCGATCTGATTGCGTTTTTCTCCGCCTTTAAAGGAATTCGACTTGGTGCTGTCCGCCGAGCACGAAGGAGCTCTGTGCACGCGACTGTACCGAAGCTCGAAGGGGTGCCCTGCGCTTTCTGCCCTACTCGCCCCGCGGGCGTCGCGTTCTCGTGGCCCCACACTGCCCCTGAGCCTCTGGGCCGGGTGTGGGGTACCGCTGGGCGTCCCCGCCGCCCCGACGGTGGTACCTGGAGCTGCTGAACCGCAGTCTGTGGGGATGCAGGCACGTGCTTTCACGTTCTGGAGGCTGGAGGAGGCCCCCGATGGAAGATTTCCTGGGAAAAGGTTTTGACAAAACTGTTCTGTGCGTGGAATTGAAGCAGGTGTTATTTGAACTTCTTGGAGGAGGTGCTTCGGGAAGGCCAGGATGGCCGTGAGCATGGACGATGACGTCCCCCTCATCCTCACCCTGGATGGCAGTGGTAACAGCTCCTCGGCCCTGCTGGGCAGCCAGGATGAGGAGGAGCTGCCTGACAAAAGTAAGGTCACACTGTCCTATCTCTGCCTGCTGTGATGTCCATGTTGGTGGCGTTGTCCTGTCTTCTGAGTTCCAGACTTGGCAACTCACAGGGCTGCTGTTTGGCATCCAGCAGCTGCCTGAAAAACCCAGGCCAGGATCTGGCTGTTGTGCTGCTTGGTACAGGCAGAGCCCACGCTGTAGCAGGTGGGGCAGAGGATGGGGAGGGATTGGCCCTAGTCTATCAGGGCATAGTCTGTGTATATTTTATGCATATTCTATCTGGTTTCCCCATAACGCCCTCTAACTCCATGCCATTACACTCACCTCTCCCTGCATTGGTGCAGAGCTTCTCCTTGGCACCAGCCTGCGCTGCTGTCCCATTGCTGCCCTGTCAGGTGCAGCAACTGCACTTACGTAACTTGGTGTTTTTCGAGAGTGAGGATCTGGCCTTTGCAGCTGCTGTTTTGCCTATTTCTAGTTTATGTTCTCACTTCTGCAGTAAGGAGGTGGATATGTGGTGATAGATCTTGAAATCCTTATTGTGTTGTTAACAAAGAATCAGGAGTAATTGGAGACAACTTATACACAGCCCTATTAACCACAGTTAGTCAGTGGAATATACCAGCCTTTGGCTGTTAGGAGAGGGAAAAACAAAGTCCCCATTGCTCAGAAGCATTGCTTTCACCTTAGTGTGCATTTGTTAGAGCCATTACCCTTTGCTAGGTGGGATGCAGGGACTAGGTGTATTTAAGCATGTTCAATGAGTTCTTGTTTAATGCAATATCTCACTGATTGTATTTTGTCAGTTTTGTTGGATGCATCTCTCTGACTCCCAGTTGACACTGCAGGTGTGTCCACCTGCACAAGTCTTGCGATCCTGTGCAAGCTCTTGTTTCTGCAAGCATGACATTTCTAACAGATACGTGGTTTGCTGGCCTGTAGTTCTTCACTGCATTGTACCTCTGTTCCCCATCTCCTCTGCGATTCTGTGGTTTGATTCCTTCTTGCAGTCATGCAGGTTCCCTTAGTTTTCTCCTCTTCTGACTTCCTGAGCTTGTTCCTAGTTTCTCAGGGTCACAGTTTTTCCTCTTCTGTCCCACCCCTACAGCATCCATCCCTGGCTAAATTGCCTACCCTGTCCTGCACTGCTGCTCCATCACATCTTTTCATTTTCATTTAAACAGGAGGCTTTGTTTTGTCATGTATTTATAGGCATTCTACTGACTACTTTTATTCGCTCTTCTTTTTTTTTTTTCCACCCTGTAAAGAAGTTATTTGGGTTTTACTGTTTAATTAAAGCCAACAAGTTTGTGTTGAAGCTCAAGATTGCTGTGTGGTTTTTGAAAACTCATTTCCTGGAATTCCTTAACCTGGGTGTCTGTTGATATTGAAGAGCTGTTACTTTGCTATATGTTTTTAATTACTGTTGAAGTTGATTTTGCTGAAAAAATATTAAGCTTTTTCTATGGAAATGATCTTGGATTATGCTGGGCTTTCTGAAGTCAGTGATGCTGCAAGTGTGGAATGACAGATTGATGTGGGAAGGCTAGCATAAGCAGCTTGAGAGGCATGTTTGTCTCTGCGAAATGGGAAGCTTGAGCGAGTGAGTGCACCAAGACCATCTCTTGCAAAATAGACTTGTTTAAAACTGGGACATGTGGTTCAGCTTTCCTCCTTGCTCCTGAAGAAAGTGTACTGTGCAACACAGAAAAGTTACCTCTTGTAGAAGCTGTGAAGAATTCCAATGCATCCTCACTCTGGTGAGGATTGGAATGGCATTAACAAAAGCATGCACTTCTGTGTTCTTATCAGAGGCTTGTCTTCTGGCGGGATAAATTGTGTGAGAAGTCCTGTTTTCAGGAGAGGCAAAGCCTGCCAGAGTGATGAGGATATGGAGACTGGGAAAATAAATTAGGAGCTATTTCCTTCTGTTTTATTTTTTCTTATGCCTAAACTCTGACTAGAGAACATTCAGCCAGATCTTGGAGCATCAGCTCTGCTGTTACTGTGCCTGGCCTTGGGCTGCTGGGGAACAGGTGACAAGTTAAACACAGTACATTTATTCAGGTTTATTCCCAGGTAGAAGGGGAGCAAACATCCACTGACTGCTTCCCAGGGGATGCTGAGGGAAAGGCAGGGTGGCTGTAGCCACCCTTACTAACCTCCAGTACATGATTTAGTGTAATAAAAAGTTGCATGCCTGTTCTGCGTTGCTGTGTCCTTAACTGCTTCAAACTTTAACCTGTATTCCAGGCTATCTCAGATCTCTCATACAAAGATGTGTATGTGTGTTCAGATCTCAATACTGTTGTTTGTTTGTTTTTAAATGTGCCATTCAAAAGTTGATCCATGACACAGCTTTCGCAGCCAGGTCCTTCAGCAAATGAATCTGTAGTCTTAGACTCTTAGATTTGTTTGTCTGTAAATACAGTCAAATTACAAGATTGAAATAAGCCTTAATAGGGTTTTTTGAAAACAAACTTGTCGCTGATGTAAAAAATACAAGACTGAGGGGCAAGAGTATGTTTCTTTCAGAATCTTGCAGGAGAGGTCTCTGAGTGATTGCTTTGGGATTTAGAATAAAAGGGCTGAATGAGAAAACTGTGGAAAATGGCATTCTTGAAGAAAATGTCCAGCTGCAAAAAATAATCTTCCTAATCATGCAGCTATTAAGCTCATAATGGAAGAAAATACTTGTGTGGGGAGGAATATTGAAGCTCTGCCTTCCTTGTCTTGTACTGATGTATGTATCTGCAAAGGAGTCCCCATTTTCATCAACCTTGGAAGGTCAGAATCCTGCAGAGCCAACTGGAATTCAGACTGCAGCCAGAAAAGTGTGGTTACTGCGATGCAGAAGGTTCTCTGAATGCACTGTAGAGGACTGTGATGCTGAGTAATTTTTTTCAACAAGCTCCAGCAGCTGGAGGAGGAGGAGAAAAGAGCTTTCATCACTTTAATCTATGACTTACATTAATTAACATGATTCCGCCCTTCCTTGGTACAACTTCTCTGAGAATCTGAATGCTCTATGCACTGTAAATAAACTTCCCAACACTTGGTTGTCATGAATAGATTTTACAGAAGGCAAAAAGAGAGATGCTGTTGTTTGACTGCCCAAAGTCATGCACTGAAAATGGTGAGCAGGAACCTGTGCTGAGTGATTTCTGATCCTCCCCAGAACTCCAAGGAAGCGTTCAAACAGAGTTCTCAGAGTGTGAGGCATGTTTTTCTTATACAAAGGCAGTGTGGATAGCCTTGAAACTCTAGGACAGTGTTTCTCCTTGAGCTGATGGGAAGTGTAAGAAATAAATGAGTACTCATTGATTTATCTTTTATTAGAACAGATATAAAATTCTCCTTTGCCTCCTGCATGGAAATTGCTGTAGCCTCAAGTGGGGTTCAGTGTGATCAGTGCAGAAAGTACAGCTCTTAGTGTTGTGAAGGGAACAATGATATTTTATGTCTGTTTCTCCCACACAATGGATTATGGCAAGTGGAAGATGTCTTTAAATTCTGGATTCTTAGGAGAAAGCAACTGCATCTGCTATTGAGGTAAAAAGGAGTTACTTTATATGAATAAGTGTGTTGTTTTCTACAAGCATTGCTGGAAAAAAGGAATCTTTAACTTTGAATAGTGAGGTGAGCCTTTACAGTCTTGGTTTCATAGATACATTAGGTTGGAAAGGATCTACAAGATCATCTAGTCCAACCATCCTCCTATCACTATCCCTACCCACTGAACTACTAAATCAAATCCCTTAGCACCTCATCTAAACGCTTCTTGAACAGCGCTAGGGATGGTGCCTCAACCACCTCCCTAGGCAGGCCATTCCAGTGCCTGACCACTCTTTCAGAGAAAAAATGTTTCCTCAAATCTAATCTAAATCTTCCCCGGAGCAACTTGTGGCCATCCCCCCTCATCCTGTCATTATTTATCTGTGAGAAGAGGCCCACCCCCTCCTCACCACAGCTCCCCTTCAGGAAGTGGTAGAGTGCAATAAGGTCTCCTCTGAGCCTCCTCTTCTCCAGGCTGAACAATCCCAGCTCCCTCAGCCGCTCCTCATAAGACTTGTGCTCCAGACCCCTCACCAGTTTTGTTGCCCTTCTCTGGTTCCTGCTGCTCAAAGAGTAAATTTTCATGAAAAATGGAGTCAGCCTGACATTTTGTGTAGAAAGCTTGGGTGGTTGGTTAAGTGTGCCTTCCCAGTCTGTGAACTGTTGTGGAGCAGAAGGTAGCCCAAAGTCCGTAAAAAGAGTACGCCTCACTGCAGGTGAGGATGGAGGAGCTGGCCCAGTTGTGTGTGGAAGAGGGGCTGGGTTTGGATAAGGTGAGCGCTGCTTGTGAGCAACCACCTCTGTGACTGATGCGTGCCTCTTCTGGAGCACAGCTTGAGAGCATAGTGGTGTCTGCTGGGCTCTTTGGGGTTGCTGAAGGAGGGTCTGGCTTCTTGGCTTGCTTCTGCCCTGTTCCTTGATTAAATGTGCCAAGAGGCTATTGGCAAAGCTGTTCTTCTAATTGGCTGAGTAAGAAACCCTTGTGATGTTTTTGAACGCAGAGACAAATTACAGCATGAATTAGGAGTTGTATACAACAAACTCATCTTTCTTTTGAATAAACTGTTTAATAAACCAGGTAAATGCATGCCTCCAGTAGTGACACAGCATCCTGAACAGCTAATATTCTTTTGAGACACAAGCACAGCCTGGTTTTAAATGTCTGCAGTGATCAATACAACCTGAAGTGATGGACTTCTCTGTAGGATCTGTTTCTAGAGTATGATTCTTATCAGTTGTAGAAGAAAGCAAGTCTGTCCTCAAAATCTGCAGCTTATCTGTTTGGCAAATCCCTGTTGTCTTCTTCCTTCTCTTGTTTCCTTTAGTGCAGTGAGTGGAGGAGGGAAATTGCAAGTGTTAACAAGCATGTGTTTTTTTTTTTTTCTGATGGGCTACAGGAATGGACAGCCACTGGAAATTGGATAAATACCTGTTTTTGTGAGAATGCTGTGATCACACAAACCTGTAGCAGCACTGCTTCATGAAGAACTGGTGTAGCTGTTGCAAAAACATTCTGACTTTGCTTCTTTTGAAGAAAAATAGGTATTTTAAGTTAGCTAGCTAGTGTACTTAATGAATTGTCTGTGATCTAGTTTTTGATCTTTGAGTTCAATTGAATACTTAGAAGCTGTTTGATTGGACTTGGGCACTAGTTATGCGTGGAAATGCTGCAGCTAACTTGGGAAGAAACATGGGACAATGAAAAAAAGCAAATGCTTGCCATGGCCTTGCAGACCCTGAGATGTCTAAGAGCCTTTAGGTTATCTAGTTGCTTTCTTGAATGCTACGCATGGTTTTTTCTCTCACTGTGGCTCCTAGTTTTACTAATTTGTCTTCAATTAGTTCCAGTACTGAATTGTTGTTTGTCTCTGAAGGTCTCTGCTCTAACCTAACAGTGTTGCTTTTCTGTGATTCCTGCCAGTGCTCTAATCCTTGCCTGGCCTAGATGATTTGTAGTGAATGTTTTAAGCAAGCAAAGCAAAACTGCATCTGAGATGAGCGAGGGGTGAAAATCTTGGAAAGGGAAATGAAGACCCAAAACATAAGGAGATTATTGTTTTTCCCTTCAGTCAATTTCTCCTCTACAATTAATTTCTCTGGGTGATGAGCTCTGTAAACTTCAGAGTAAGGAGGCAAATGCTGCTTTTTATGCTATGTTGGACATCTTTCAATATCATGTTAGAAATAGTGAAAAATATGTTTCTGCTGTGAAGTTCCAAATGCATCATCCTCTGGAATCTCATTTATACTGGGAATTCAGGATTTAAGGGTGGACTGCCTTGGCTGTGCTTAAATACTTGCTCTAATGAGAGGGTAGAGCTGATATCTGTGATTCAAGAGAAGCAGCACTCCATGTTGTCCAGACCTCACAAAAGCATTTTTTTCAGAGTCACAATGTGAATCTCCTGAGAATGTGGTACCTACAGAAGAGAAATTGAGAGCAGAGTGAAATACCAGGAGGTACTGTGGGGTGCAGTTTGTGTGTGTGTTTATTCCAAGCCTGCCTTGTTTTCTTAGCCCTGCAGGAGATCAGTTTGCACAATGCACACATTGTGTGTTTCACAGTAGGATGCTTTGTCAAACAGAATCCCTGCACTGTTGACTCTTCTGTGCTGTAAAAAATCATAGTGAATTAATCTTGAATGCCCCATGCTGTTCAAACCTGAGCAAGTAGAAGTGTATACAAGGTAAAGAAGACTTGGGTTAGTGTTCCATTATCCCAGAGTCACATGGTTCCTTCTCCTTTATCATCACCAGTGCGCTGGTGATGGATGTCTTTTATCCTTGCTGTAAATTTGTGAGGAGACTGCAGAGGACAGTGAGGGCTCTTGAAGCTTCTTTGTGCTCCTTTTGTGAAGACTGTGCAAATGACCTTGCTGCTTAGACGGGAGCATCCAGTCCCTTTGCACATCTCTTCTCTGGTGCACTGTGCTCACCTCCTTTGTGTGAGTGCAGAAGAACAAGCAAGGCTGTGTGTTTCCTCCCTGTGCGGACTACTTTAGGTGGTAGATGTGTGAATATGGCCCTGTGCTACAGTTTGGAGGGCACCGCTTTTCAGACAGGTGGTTCTGGATCTATAAAAGATGTAAAAGAGCCTGAAAGTGTCTGAGCTCCAATTTTCAATCACCAGCTTTCCATCTCTAACTGGTCTTTCCTCAACCTCTGCAGCTGACTTGGGAACATTTGGCTTAGGAAGTGGAACAGCAGTTGGAGAAAACAGTGATTATTTTTTTCATGGCTTCCCAGGGAACACATCAGTTTATTCATTTTTCCTCTTGTTTTTGTGGCTCCTATAGATTTTTAAGGCCCGATAGTTGCAGGATATTCAGTTTAGCCAAGCTTTTTTACTGCCAAATTAAAATGAGCCAAGGCTGAGCGCGCTGAGTTCACTCATCATAACTAATACAATGCTTTTCAAGAACTTCCTTTGCCCTTGGAATCTTCACTGAGGAATCCTGCCTGCTGCTGTAGCCCCCCTGTGTTGAAATCCCATATCACCCATTTGAATGCTGTAAGAAGTGCTCTATAAACTAAACAGGAGCATCTGTGAAGTGGTTAGAGTTGCTGTTGATTGCCATTTCCTTATTGCCTTCAGGGGATTTAAGCTCGAATTTGCTGGAAATAGAATTTATGAGCCAGAACGCTCCATTTCTGATCCTTAAGCTGGGAAAAGCGTGGTGAATCTGATAGGTCTTTCTCTTGCTTCCAGTGTTTCTGGCTTTTGATCTGGAGCTTGCAGGGTGCTCCCTCTGTCTCTAGGGTAACTGTTTTCTGCATATTGAGACGCTGCCTGATTTTTACACGACCGCTTTCTTTATAGAGAGCGGTCGAAGCAGCTTTAGGATTTCAGCCATCTGCTGTTTGGAGTGGATTAAGGGTGCAGTGCAGCAGGAACTGGTGCACCTGTGCTGCTGGCTGAGCTGGAAGCAAAGCAGGCGGGGGGCTATGTATAGCTCTGCTGCAGCACCACAGTGACAGTGAAAGGTCTGGAGGACATGGGGGGGTCTGCTGGAATTGAATCACAACATGGGCATTTGAGGCTTGTATCCAAGAGCTGCTCTTCTGATCTCAGTCTGGCTTGCAAGGAAAGTCTTTGCTTTTGTGCTTATACAAAGTGAAATTGAGGTTGTGTGTCCATGTCCAAACCCCAAATGTTGTTCTCTTCTGCCCAGTGTTGTATCATCACACCCATAAAGTGAGTCCTTTCATCGCTCTCAATGACTTGAGGTGTCCCATAGGCAGCCATGAATCTCATGAGTGCTTTGATGGTATATGCCTGGTTTGCTTTTGGCACTGGATAGGCCTGCATGAGCTCACTTGCAGTCTCGACACAGGTTAGGGCATATCTTGCCCCCTCAAACTGAGGGAGACGTCCTATGTTATCAGCCTGCCATTGCTGTAGAGGATTGTGTCCTCTAGCAGCATGAGCTGTTCTTTCAGGCAACAACCTGAGGAGGATCAAAAAAGCCCACCTCTTAAATAAATGGCTTAAGAGTTGGTGCAACCATAGGAATTTTGGTTTTTTTGACCATGGGGCACTCTACTCAGCACCTGTCACGACGGCTGCAGGTGGCAGCAGCCTGTCTCAGAGGGGTAGGAGGATTCTAGCTGAGGAACTGGTGGGACTTATTGACAGGTCTTTAAAGTAGGTATGAAGGGGGACGGGGACAAAATGAGGGCCACTGGGACCGAGGGGGTAGTTCAAGGCTCAAATCAGAGCTTGCTGGGTGAAGAGAGTGGAGTTCCTAGGCATGGTGAGAGGCGGGGGAATGCTGCTTCCCTTAAGTGTCTGTACACTAATGCATGCAGCATGGGAAATAAACAGGAAGAGTTGGAGATCTGCGTGCGGTCGCAAGGCCATGATCTCATTGTGATCACAGAGACGTGGTGGGACAGCTCTCGTGACTGGAATGTTGCCATGGAGGGCTATGTGCTTCTTAGGAAAGATCAGCTGGCAAGGCAGGGTGGTGGAGTTGCTCTTTATGTGAGAGAGCATTTAGAATGTATTGATCTCCACTTGGGGGAGAGTGATGTAGCAGTGGAAAGCTTGTGGGTGAGAATCAAGGGGCAGGCTGGTAAGGGTGACAGTGTTGTGGGTGTGTACTACAGGCCCCCTGATCAGGAAGAGGAGGTTGATGAGGCCTTCCATAAGCAATTAGAAGTAGCATCATGTTCCCAGGTTCTGGTGCTTATGAGGGACTTCATTTGTCCAGATATTTGCTGGATGAGCAACTTGGCCAAGCACGCACGGTCCAGACGGTTCTTGCAGTGTGTTGAAGACAACTTTCTTATGCAGGTGGTGGAGGAACCGACACGGGGAGGGGCGTTACTGGACCTTGTTCTCACTAACAAGGAAGGACTTGTTAAGGAAGTAAAGGTTATGGGCAGCTTGGGTTGTAGTGATCACGAGATGGTGGAGTTCAAGATCCTGAGTGGAAGGAGCAAAGCAAAAAGTAGGATTGCTACCCTGGACTTTAGGAGAGCCAACTTTGATCTCTTCCAAGATCTACTTGGAGCTATCCCGTGGGTTAGGGTGTTAGAAGGTAAAGGGGCCTGTAAGAGCTGGCCAGCATTTCAACAGCTCTTCTTCCAAGCTCAGGATCAGTGTGTCCCTGGGAGCAAGAAATTGGGAAAGGGTGTCAGGAAACCTGCGTGGATGAGCAAGGAGCTAATGCACAAACTGAAAGGGAAGAAGAAGGTCCATGATATGTGGAAAAAGGATCTGACCACTTGGGAAGAATATAGAAAGGTTGTCAGGGCCTGCAGGGATGCAACAAGGAATTCTAAAGCACATCTGGAATTGAATCTGGCAAAAGTGATAAAGGATAATAAAAAGGGCTTTTTTAAGTATGTTAACAGTAAAAGGAAGATTAGGGAGAATGTGGGCCCCCTACTAGGTGAGGGGGGTGTTCTGGTAACAGGAGATGCTGCGAAAAAGCTTTCCCTTAGGAATCCCAGACCCTGGAGTTTAGTGAGAGAGTCTGAGGAATGGGAGGCTTTCCTTCAGTCAGGGTAGACGTGGTCCGTGAGCATCTAGGCAATGCTGATGTTCATAAATCCACAGGACCCGATGGGGTGCATCCACGGGTGCTGAGGGAGCTGGCGGAGGTGACTGCTGAACCACCCTCTATCATCTTTGAGAGGTCTTGGAGAGTGGGTGATGTGCCTGATGTCTGGAGGATAGCTAGTGTCACTCCAGCCTTGAAAAAGGGCAAGAAGGAGGATCCTGGTAATTTTATAGGCCAGTCAGGCTCACCTCTGTCCCTGGAAAGGTGATAGAACAGCTTGTTCTGGATGCCATTTCCAGACAGTTGGAAAAAAAGGAGGTTATCAGGAGTAGCCCGCATGGGTTCACCAAGGGGAGGTCATGCTTGACCAACCTGGTGGCCTTCTATGATGTCACTGCCTGGGTGGATGGGGGAAGGGCGGTGGATGTGGTCTAACTTGATTTCAGCAAGGCATTTGATACTGTCTCCCATTACATCCTTATAACAATGCTAAGGAAGTGTGGAACAGATGAGTGGACAGTGCAGTGGGTTGAGAACTGGCTGACTGGCAGAGCACAGAGGGTTGTCATTGGCGGTGTAGAGTCCGGTTGGAGGCCTGTGACCAGCGGTGTCCCCCCAGGGTCTGTGCTGGGTCCAGTCTTGTTCAACATCTTCATCAATGACCTTGATGAGGGGATAGTGGCCACCCTCAGCAAGTTTGCTGATGATACGAAGTTGGGAGGATTGGCTGACACGCCTGAAGGCTGTGCAGCCATTCAGCAAGACCTGGACAGGCTGGAGAGCTGGGCAGTCAGAAACCAGATGAAATTTAACAAAAGCAAGTGTAGAGTCTTGCACCTAGGGAAGAATAATTGCATGCACCAGTACAGGCTGGGGGATGAGCTGCTGGAGAGGAGCTCTGCAGAGAGGGACCTGGGAGTCCTGGTGGACAACAGGTTGACCATGAGCCAGCAGTGTGCCCTCGTGGCCAAGAGGGCCAATGGCATTCTGGGATGCATTAAAAAGAGCGTGGCCAGCAGGTCAAGGGAGGTGATCCTCCCCCTCTACTCTGCCCTGGTGAGGCCTCATCTGGACTACTGTGTCCAGTTCTGGGTTCCTCAGATGTAAAGCAAGCAAAGGCGTTGACAGAGCCTTTATTTGAGGTAAAGGCGCTACAGAAAGATGTTAGAGAAAAGGGGAGTGAACTCACCCCTCCCAGAGAACGTTTATGTCAAGGAACGCGGCCGCCTCTCGTTCCAACACTGGTGCGCCGGAAGGAAGGGAGCGGGGGAGGTGGGGGGGGGGCAACCCGCGCATGCTCTGAGCGTGTCTGTGCGCCCGGAATCGCCGCCGGAAGTACCGCCGAGCGGGAGAGAGCGGGAGAGAGCGGGAGAGAGCGGGAGAGAGCGGGAGAGAGCGGGAGAGAGCGGGAGAGAGCGGGAGAGAGCGGGAGAGAGCGGGAGAGAGCGGGAGAGAGCGGGAGAGAGCGGGAGAGAGCGGGAGAGAGCGGGAGAGAGCGGGAGAGAGCGGGAGAGAGCGGGAGAGAGCGGGAGAGTGGGTGGGCCTGGGCTCCTCTGCTACACTCCACCCCTTCACAGCATGAACCAGCAACTGAGCAGGTTAAGCATGATCTCCTGCTGTTTCAGTGGCTCAAAATACAAAAAACATCGCGACGCATGTACAATACCCACCACAATGTAGAATGTTAAGCCACTGAAGGCCATTATTTGTAGTCCCTTCTTGTAGTTTTCTTGGGCCAGTTCTTGATGTTCCTTCTGGAGGCATATCTTCTTTAAGGACTAGTAGCAGTTAGATTCACGCTTGCCAGTTCTCGAAAGTTCAGCAGTCCACCACCAGATGTCAAGATGTTTCCTCATGGTCACTGGAGCGTGCTGGAGTGTGTTGCTCCTGCCGGCTGTTCTGTGAACTTGATAACCTCAAGGGGAGTAATACAAATGTTTAACAGGTACAAGGAGGGGTAAGTCTGCCCTCCATGGTAGGATACAGGCCGTATTTTGGTCTTGAGTCAATACCTCTATCTGCACCAGGGCATGTCCTGGCCTCTGATACCATACCCTTTGGCCTGATATTTGTGGCTGGATCACTATATCAGTACCAAGGGGGAAATTCTAATTTGCCATAAGGACATGATTAATGTCCCCTTTGCAATGAAAATTGGAGTGTCAACTACTACCTCTGCTGGCCATGCACCGACCACAGGAGGGTTTACCGATCTCCCAACCTCTAACAATCTCCCTCAAGGTGCAAGGCGACCACACCATTTTGGTCCTCCTTGCACCTTCCAAGGCCATTTTACCTTGTGTTTCCCAGGCTGTAGGTCCTCATGGGGCAGGGAGCAGAAGATTATTCATGGTGCCAACTTGTGGCTTAAGTGAGGTGTCGTTGCTTATGATTTGTATGCTAAGTGGGGAGGCCCAAGTTGTCTGAAACATTCTTAAAGTGCTGTGTCTGCCATCCCTCTGTCTCTCATTCAAGTCCCGCAGGGTTGCATAAAGACTCTTGGTCCACCCCTGCAAGGACTGTGAATCTGCCTTCAGAGCAGCCTTCAGGATTCCATTATACCTTTATATATTAGGCCTGCTCCTGTTGGATTATAGGGCAGGTGAAACCGCCATTCGATGTTGTTGTCTTCAGCCCACTTTTGCACAGTTGTACCCGTGAAATGTGTACCTTGGTCACTCTTGATGAACTCAGGAGTCTCATATGATGCCATCAACCTAATTAGAGCTTTGATGGTATTGGCTTGGTTTGCCTTTGCTTCAGGATAGGCTTGCATCAGTCTGCTTGCTGTGTCAACACAGGTTAGGGGATATCTGTCCCTCTCAGATCGAGGAAGGAGACCTATGTAATCAATCTGGCATCGTTGTAAAGGGTTGTGTCCTCTAGTGAGATGGGCTGTTGTTTCCGGCAGAGGTCTTGGTCTCATTTGTGAGCAAGCATCACAGTCCTGACATGCCTGGACAATGTGGAGCAGGCTGTTATTTAAATGCTGGCTCTTACTCTCTCAGAGCAAGTTATGTCTGTAGGCACAGCGCCTGCATGTAACAAAACAATGTCATGCAGTGCATTAGCTCTTCTGGTTAGCTTGTGCATTGGTTTAAGTTTAAGTTTTTGTGGTGCAGATGTTAGCAGGGACTTAGTGGTCCTCTAAACAATGCAGAGTTTGAATTGTATTCAACATAAGAAGACAGGCAGCACAATTGATAAGAGGCAATAATGTATAAAAAGTGGTTTATGCTGAGGGACATCCGCTCATCATTTGTGCGGATTCAGCTCCCTGTAATGTGACGGCTGATAGCATGAAGTGAGCTTATGTTTATTCTGTAGGAACTATCTGCTTTCTCAAATAAAAGCGAGGGGGGGAACCTTCAATTGTCTTGTAGCACTAACCAGAAGTGGTAACGTGTATGTTCTGAGAACTTGTGCGTTACCTAGGAAGTTGAAGTGGCTTTCTTGAGGTTCACAGCCAGCAAGTGCTGTGAGAATTCAGCAAGACAAAGAACCCAAGGCTGCTGCATGTGTTCTGACTCGGTTCCGCTGAGTTGAGGTATTCAGGAGTGTGCTCTTTCTCCTGCACCTGTGCTCTCTTCGAGATGCTCTGTTTTTCCCATGCAGCAAACTGATGGTAAATTGTTTATAGACTTCTTCGTGGCTGTTAAATTCCTTCCCCTTACATCTCCTGAAAACAGAATTGGCACTAGGATAATTCAGGCATAAAGAATTGGTCTGGGGATGCTTCAGTTGGCAGAGATGAACTGGCAGCCAGACACTAAAGGCAGTTATTCTGCTGTCTCTCACCTCTGAGATGCATGGCTAGGAGCTAAACCAGCTGTGCATTCCAGGCGGCTTCCAGCTTTCTTTCTCCCAGGTAGGTAAGCCTGGCCTTGAAGAGACAAATGTGCGTTCGTGCCTCAGCACTTGAATAAAAGGAGCAGTTTCTTATCGACTACATTAGTGAGGAGTGGAACAATAAATCAGATGGAGGTGAACCTATGCGATGCAGTAGACACTTAGAAGAGAAAATGCTGTCCTTGGTGCTGATGCAGTGCTAACAAACTTGACACCTTTAGGAAATGCCTGCTTCTTGGACACAGCTGTTTCTGAAGTTTGCCTGTCTTGTGTGCTGTTTAAAATCTGGTCTTTGGGACTGAAGGTACCTGTAGGTCTTGCATTGCCACCTTTTCTTTTTCTTTTTTTTTTTTTTTTGTATGTTTTCTTGGAGCTGCATCTTCTGTAGTGGGTGAACCACATGTTTCAGCTGATGGAGGGCTGTCCAGGAGAGAAATGCTTCTGAAAGTTTTCAGAGGTAACAAAGTCTCTGCCATCCAATTTCTGTTCATGTTCTCAGAAGTTGAGTTACTGAGGGAACCAGCATGGCAGTCCAATGCTTCAGCCAGTCCTGTGTGCAAGCTCAAGAGGATCCCCAAGACAGCTTTGGTGCTGCTGGGATCTGCTGTCTTCCATGGTGCATGTACAGTATTGCTAGATTCCTGGTTACATTTCTACTGAACTGAAAGCATAAACCTGTGTCTAGCAGAGTTTGAGTAACAACAGGAATGCAGTCAGGATGGATGGTATAAGAAATTGGGGTGGTATGGCACTGAGAATTGCAGTGCTTGAAATGAGAAGACGCTAGTTGAATGGTGAAGTGCAGCAGTCACTGAGAAACTGCAACCTGGGCTGCTCTGTGCACTTGCTGCTTGCACGGGGATCAGACTCATCAAGGGAGATGCTCGCACTGCTGAGGTTGAATTGCATATCTGTGTGGACTTGTGCAGCACGCTTAGGAAGCATGCTCAGCCCTGAACAATAGGCATTTCTGGAAGGGTGTCCAGCTCGAACTGGGACACTGCTCTCCCAAGAAAAGATCTCCTTGAGAGAGAAGTGATACACCTACTTGCCTGGGCCTCTCAAGGCAATGTGAATGAAGATATCCTGCCTCCAAAGTCTCTCATCCAATGCACTTCTTTGTTTGATTGCCAAGGGAAATGCTCCTAGTGTATGCAACTCCTTACACTAGTAAAGTGCATTTTGTTGTCCTACACTGAGTGTATGGGGTATGTCAGCAGCATGAATGACATATTTTAACTATAGGAGCATTTTTGCTGAATTATATAACTTGCCCTGGCTTCCATGCAGTTTGCAGCTTTCTGTCAACAGGGTATGCTTACTAAAATAGCATTGTGTGGACAGGCTGGCAGCAAGCAGCACCACCAAGACCTTTCTCAACCTTCTAAGAGAAAACCCTGTCAAAAAGTCAGGTGAAGACTCATGGCTTTGGAGTCTAATTGGAGGCATCTAAAGCTGTTTCAGTGAAATACTGTAAACAGCTCTAGGATCTAGAAAGCAGAACATCTGCAAAACAAGCTAATGAGAGTCAGACTGGGGGAGCTCTGAGGCAAATATAAGAGCTAGCCTGTAGCTAGCTGATAGGAGGTTAGCAGTTGGATCTTCGGATTATTTTCATTTATTAAAACAATTGTAAGCACCAGAGATCAGCCCTGAAAATCCTAATTGTTTTCAGCTTAGTATCAAATAGCCTGGCTGGGAAGAATAGCTTTTCCCTGGTTCCTGGTTCCTGTGAATGCGTTCTGTTCTCCATTTCCTCCTTGTCTCTGCCCTGTGCTGTCAGAATGGCTGCAGGAACCCACCTGCCCTCTCCCCATCTCCACATGAGAGAAATTTGTTTGCCCAGAGAGCATTTAGTTCCCCTAAGTAGGGAATTTGTTTTGTGAAGGGAAAGGTTTGGGCTCTGTCCTTTTTCTTTTTTTGAGGGGGTTATTGTTTGTTTTTTTGTTCTTTACTGTAATGATGACATATGGAAACTATTTACACAGGAGCATGCTCCACTGCACTGAGTGGAAATGTTGGAGTCCTGGCAGTATCATTCCGGATGCCCTGTGTAAGCAGCCAGCTGGTTGTTCTTTTTCTTTTTTTTCCTGTCTTTTTTTATTTCCCCTCCCTCTTTCTCGTCTCAAGGAGCACCAGGGATAGTTGCACAAGTGTGGAAGGAAGCTTTGCCAGCTGTGAGCAGCTCCATTTGTATGCTATCATGCCCCTCGTACCATGAACTTTGCAAACCTCTGTCTTTTTTTTCCTGAAGGAGGCAGGGGAGAAGTCTTGCTATAGCAGGTCAGTGGTGTCAGCACTCTGACTCTTTTCTCAATTAGTTCATCATGCTTGCTGGTGAGCAAATCCTACGGCATGTCAAAATAAGAGAGCTTGGTGTACAAAGCTTTTCCTTACAACCACACTCATACTTGAAAATCCCCTTGTCCACCATTTGAAAATTCAAACATCCTCCTCTAGGACAGTAGCAGGGAAGCGCTTTAACCAACATCTGAGCCACCTTCCTCAAATGGGAGGGGAGAATGCGTGGAGTTCTGTGGAGAAGAGAGGAAGAATTCTGTCCCATAACTGATAACTAACTTCGGGAGGGAGGAGCCCCGGTGCTGCCTTACGTCCTGCTTGCCAGGGCCCCCGTGCCACAGCTGCCATGCATTGGAGAGATCTGCCTGCCCTCTACCTTAAGGACTGTGGGAGCCCTGTGGAGAGATCCTCTTATCTCATTGAACTCAGTACTAATGGTAAAGCTGCTGGGGAAGTTCTGCAGCACGGAGCAGGGTTTGTATTAGTCTGTATCACTGTTATCATGGGAGCAGCTGAGGAAATTAGCTAGCTGGAAGGCTGCCAAGCAAACAGTCAGAGATGCTTTTCAAATTTATTATTGTTTTTTATTATTTGTTACCCAGATGATGTTCTTGCCTCAGGGGTGCTGGAGCAGTCTTCTGGTACCTGATGGGGAAAGGAGCTGATCCTCAAAATGCAACTCTGCACTGAAATGCTTTGCCAGTAGTTTATTCTTTGTGGTGTCTGGAGTTTTTTTTTTGTTGTTGTTGTTCGTTTGTTTCGGAATTGTATCTCTGAGAACTGTTCCATATTTACAAACTTGATCTTGCTGGGACATCTGTTCTGTGTCAGCTGTGAGTCTTTTGCATACGAAATGCAGAGGGATATCTTTTTTTTCTTGTGGCACAGCTTTTCTTAGAGTTAGTCCTTTACGAAACAAAGTTTGTCTCTGAAAAAATTATTTGAAGATAGGAGGTACTTTTTGGTAGGTACAGCATTCTGGTGTTTTGTTCAGTATTGCACAACTTTTTGTGGATTTGCATGTGGTGTGGTCTTATGTCCTTAAACGCTTGAATATGTTCCATTAACACAGTGGCATGGTTGGTAGCCTGGTTTACATGTCCTTTTTCCCCAGAAGAGCTAGTGTAACCAAGGTGCTGATTCCATGCTTCCTCAATACCTTTTGAATTGCTGGAGGTGGCTGGGTGTTCTCCAGGTGCTTGCTTTTTGTAGAAGCTGTGCAGGGGCCTGGGCTCTGCTCCTGCAACTCCACCGTGCAGCTCATGCTGTTTGGATGTGCAGGAGCTGTGGTGTCAGGCTGGAGAGCTGCTCTCGTGGTGCCACAGCTGGCACAGACGGCTTTGGGTTTGGTGTGATTTGAGGAGGCTGTGTTTGGTACCCATCACCTGGCAAAGTGTAGGGATGTTGGGCAGCAATGGGCCTGGCTGGGTTCACTTTGTTCTCTGACCCGGCATGGTGCCTGGGGGTGGGCTTCTGCTGAGAGCAGTGAGGGCTGGGGAGTCTGCATCGATGAGGCAGCACTGGTCTGCAGTAGTGAGCCATGAGGGCCTGGCAGGGACAGTCCTGCAGCTCTGTGAAGCAGTATGGGCCAAAAGGGGTTTGCTGTTAGACTGTGATTGGAGGGAGTCTGTCTCTTTGAGATGTGTATACAGTAAAAGCTTCATAAATGATTGGTTTTAAGAACATTGTAAAGTTCATAATGTAAGACTTAAGGGTTTTGCATGTTGCTGTCATCTTTTGTTAAAGAGCAGACTGACCCACAGATGCATTCCGATTCTGTAGATGGACAAAAAGCTCCATCATCTGCTTTTATATTAGAGAGCTGTGCTCATTTGAGATTTTTTTAAAGAGACACTGGGGAAGAATGAGCTGCATTGAAACATGCAGACTTGGAATGGTTTTCTATATGGGGAAAGCAAAGAGAAGCAGGCTTGATGCAGTGCTGAGAAAGTCTCAGCTATCTGTGTGGTCTGGAAAGCTCACACACAGCTCAGATAAGTGTTACCTTTGTGTGGTGGGGTGGGAGAAGTCACTGTGTTTGTGCATGAGACTTTCTGACGTTGCAGGAGTGAGCCATGCTATTCCTCTTGGTGGATGCAGAGTTTCAGGTGCAGACTCTTGTAACTCCTGAGGGCTTTCTAGAAAACCTGAGTCATACAGTTTATCAAGGGTTATTTTACCGTAAAAAAGAGGTGCAGCAAATTCTCAACATGCCATTGTAAGAGAGGAAAAGAATCTTACTGTCACTTTTCCCTACTTCCCTAACACAGAACAAGCTACTCTGTCGTAACTTCTATGCTTATAAAAGGGGGAAATCAGCACTTTTTGTGTTGTCAAGATAATTTTAGATGTTCCCTCTTAGGTAGCGTGAGACTATGGTGGATGAAAGTGCCTAAGGATGAGACCTCTGTGTGGTGTGGGAGCTAAGTGGGTCTCACTTCTGTGGACCTCTGATCAGAGCCAGAAAATAAAAAGTTCCCATCCCAGAAGAAGAAAAGATGCTTTTTTTTTTTTCTCCACAATACGTGATGACTGTTATGTTTTTGTTTTTATTGTTATTTTCATGTATCTTAATAACACTGAGGCTTTAGAATGAAACACTAGCAAGTATTGTGGTATTTCTACATGTGCCCTACTTAGCTTTCCCCTGGGAAGGGCACTCTGAGTGTACATGCTTGGAAGTTCCTTTTTTGCAATTGAATTGTATATGTAAAATGGAATTTTTAATTTTGAAATCCTGTACAAATGTTCAATAAAGCATTTCTTTATAATGCTTTATTGATAGCAAAGACATTACGTAAACAATTTAAATCTGAGATCAGCAAAATCCATATTTTTGTCCTTTTTCCTTTCACTGGAAGGAGATCAGTATTCATCTGCACCAGAAAGAGTGTGCAAAGATTCATTGTTTCATGGCTCTGGAGAGCTCTGACAAAATGAGTCTTTCTCCTGGAAATACCATGCTGCTGCTGTTGGTGTACTGTACAGCCTCTGTTATTAAACTTGTTTTCCATATTGTCTGTAGTCCTGTGCTCTGTTCTGCCCCAGTCATCTTGCCACTAAATGCCAAAAAACAGTGTTTCTCTGTCAAGTTCATGTCTATTTAGTGGGTTGGACATCCTCAGAGAATTCTGTTAGCTTATATGTAGTTTGACTGTTGGTTGTATTTTTGGAGTGTGACAACACAGATGTCATGAAGGGCAGGTCCTACCTGACAATACTTGTGGCCTTTTATGGTGGTGTAACTGTCAGTGAACAAGGGCTGCTGTCATCTGTCTGGACTTTGGTATGGCCTTTGACTTGGTCCCCTACCTAACATCCTTCTCCCCAAATGGGAAACATACGGATTTGGTGGGTGGAATGTTTGATGGATGAGGAACTGGTTGTGAGACCATACCAAGGGAGTAGTGGTCATGGCTCAATATCTGGATGGAGATCAGTGGTGAATGATGTCTCTCAGTTGTCAACACTAGGACTAGTGCTCTTTAATATCTTCATCAGTGATACTGACAGTGAGATTGAGTGCACCCTCAGCAGTTTACAGATGATACCAAGCTGTATGGTGCACTCCACATGCCTGCGGAATGGGAAGTTCAACAAATCCAAGCCCAAGGTCTTACACTTGGGTCTTGGCAACCACTACTACCACCAATACAAGCTAGGGGATGAAAGTATTGAGGTCCCTGAAAAGGACTTGGGAGATATTGGTGGATGGCATCTGGAAATGAGTCAGTTCTGTTCTCTCACAGAATAGAAAGCCAACTGTATCTTGGGGTGCATCCAGAATAGCATGGCCAGCTGGGCAAAGGAGGGGATCCTGTCCCTCTGCTCTGCACTGTGAGACCTCACCTGGAGTGCTGTGTTCAGACGGCAAGTGCTCAGTGCAGGAGAGACATGGGCCTGTTGGAGAATAGACAGAAAGAGGCCACAAAAATGCTCAGTGGGGTGGAAAACCTCCCTGCAAGGACAGGCTGAGAGAGCTGGGGCTGCACAGACTGAAGAGAAGGCTTCAGGGAGACCTGAGAGCAGCCTTTAGTATCTAAAGGGACTGTGAGAAAGAAGGGGTCAAACTACATAGCAGGGTTTGTTGTGACAGGAAGAAGGGAAATGGTGTCTAAGTGAAAGAGTGTAGTTTTAGGTTGTTTATAAGACAAGTCTTTTACAGTGAAGGTGGTGAGGCACTGGCACAGGCTGCCCAGAGAGGTGGCAGATGTCCTGTCCCTGGGGACACCCAAGGTCAGGCTGGACAGGGCTCTGGGCAACTGATGGAGCTGTGAGTGTCCAGGTTCATTGCAGAGGGTGTTGGCCAAGGGAGGGGCCTTTAAACATCCATTCCAGCTCAAGCAGTTCTGTCTGTGCCAGGAGGCCCATTTATTGCATTACATAGAATTCTGTCTTTTTTGATGATTTTCTAGGAGAATTCCACTGTCGAAGTCTGAGTCCTAATGTGTCTTTTAAAAGTTCCTGTGGGAACAGTTCATTACTCTGTGTACAAACTGTCAGTTTTCTTGGGTTCTCTGCCACATCTTGATGCTTTTATCTCACCCTACTGCTTGCCTATTTTGTATTCTCCCCAGTCAATCTCATTGCTCACTTAATTGCAAATCAGTTTTTCTCTTTTTCTCTTATTGTACTGCTGCAGATGGAGGTAGCTATGACATTAATGATGCATCCAGTCCTGCTGCAGGGGACTGCTGTGCGCAACAGAGCTCTGCCCAACACAACTGGGAAATGAACTACCAAGAGGCAGCAATCTACCTCCAGGTGAGCCCTGATGCTTGGTGTGCAGTGCAAAAAATGGTGTTCTGAAGTTATACAAGCTCTTGATTATAAGGAGAGAGCTTCAGTCTCCAGGTTAAAAAGAAAAAACATGTTTTAGGGAGGAGTCTGTTCAAAGATGTACCTCAAAGGGTATGACAAGATGTGGGCAAACACTGAAAATGGTGGTGCTGGCTCCCTCACCATCCTTCCTCCCTGCTCCTCTTTATTCTCTTTCAAAGAGAGTTGAATCGCAATTTTAGGTGCTTCAGACCCAATTGATTTTGTTGCCTAAGCTGCTGCAGGGTGTCTGATATTTGCTTCTTATAGTTCCTTCTGTGCAGAACTGAAGAGTATTGCTCCCCTGATGCTTTATAACCTGGTGATTATCAGAGGTGCTCTGCAAAGCTTCTCTGAACTGTTGCAGTGTCTGATGCTAATGTACGCAGCAGGCTTGGCCCTTCAGGTGCAGATTAGTCTTGCTGCTGTCCTGACCGATGGCCATAATGACAATATCCTCGAAATGGAGTAGATGTAACTTAAACAATATGCGGATTGTTTATGTGAACCAGTAGCTGCAGGCAAAAATCTTATCTGAATAGGAGGACTTTACTGTCCAGACACATTTTGAATCACTTGGCTACCAAGTGGCAGAATTTAGACTGTTTTTTCATTCTGCAAATGCATGTTTTCAGGCATGAATGAGAATGACCTGCTGATCTAAGCTAGCTCTCCCTTGGAGTGGGGGGCTTGCACTGGATGGAGCTTGCTGCTGCTGTTGTCCTGCCTGCAGTCTGGCTCCTTGACCTGGTAGTGTTTGCTCCTACTCAGAATTTGAGCTTGCCTGTGATAGGCCCAAATGAAAAGCATTTAAAACTGTCTGCTGGATTAATCTTGAATGCCTTTCCTCTTAAAGGAGGTCTTGTTTCCTAGTCTTGTCATCTGTTCACAATCATAGTTATTCTATTGCAAATAGTAGTAGTTTACCGTCCTTTCAGTAATTGCTTTTCTGGAAATGTGTTTTAATAAATACATACTTGAATATCTCAGCTGGGGAAAAGTAATCTCTCAGGACAGTTTCCAAGAGCCAGTAAGTTTCCTGATAAGTGTCAGAAGCCCCCTGGCTTGAACCATTGGCTCAAGAAAGAAGTTGCTGGATGGTTCTACATGGAAAAAGCTGCTCTAAATTCTCAAACTAAATTTTATCGTAGAAGTAAAAGTGTTGATGATGGAGCTATTTAAAATCAGCTGTAGGCAGTCTGTTAAGACAGAATATTTGACCTGTTAATATTAAGATCTCTTGTTAAGTGGGAGTGACAAATCAGATATGTCTTAATTTTCTGTGGAGTTTGTCTCTTTTTGCAAATTCCTTCCCTGCTTGGGTTCCAAAGCACGTTTTCTCACAGGCTTCCTACAAGGCCAAGATAAGGAAGAGAGCAACTGTCAGCCACGTGTTCTAGAGCTTATCTGTGTGTTTTTGTGTTCTGTCCTGGAGAGTTTTAATCAAAGAAGACTGCAGACATGTGAAGATGGTTGCAAGCGAATGATGTGCAGTGTTTGTGTTAGGATATAGACTGAAGTTTTCTCTGCCTGCCTTTATAAAAACCTTTTATAAAAGCCTGCTTTTGTTTTTGAAAAGACTATAGAGTTTCCAAAGCAGGGGTTTGTAAATATTATTGAGTTTCATTGCTGAAATGTGCTTATGAATAGAGGGGATGCCCCATGCATCTTAAGTATTCTTTAGTAAGCAGAAGAATGTCAGTCTGTAAAGTGGGAATACTCTGGGAATTATATGAAGTTAGGTAGAAAGCTCTGGTATATTACTGACTTGCTAATGCTGTTCTCTTCTTTATTATCCCTACTGCCTTAGGAAGGAGAAAATAATGATAAATTCTTCACTCACCCCAAAAATGCCAAAGCACTTGCTGCCTACCTCTTTGCTCACAATCACCTTTTCTACCTAATGGAGCTGAGTGCGGCGCTGCTTCTCCTGTTGCTGTCTCTCTGCGAGGCACCAGCTGTTCCTATGCTCCGTCTTGGCATCTTTGTAAGTACTTTGGGGGCATAATGTAGAATTCTGTATGTTTTGCCGGGATGGGTAAGAGTAAAAAGAAATTTATAAGGAGAGGAGGGAAGGTAGCAGTAGCAAGAGAACCATCTGGCTTGTTCCGTAAAATGGTTGACAGCAGATATGCCACCCAACAAAACATCCTGTTTTATCTTTTTTCATCTGATGTGCATAGACCAACTTTGAAAGTGACACTTTTCATGTTACCAAGTTTGTGCAGATCTTAACTTTTGTAGCTGCATAGAAGAATTTTTTTTGTGTTCATTTTTTTTATTACTTTCTTTTCCTGAGAATGCTCAAGAATATGTGTATGTTTTGACAGGGTGACTTAATGAAATAGAAGAAGGGCAGGTCTTGCATCTGGACAGGAGCAGCCCCAGGCACCGATATAGGTTGGGGATTGACCTGCTGGAGAGCAGCATGGGAGAAAGGGACCTGGGGGTCCTGGTGGGCAGCAGGACAGCCGTGAGCCAGCACTGTGCCCTTGTGGCCAAGAAGGCCAATGGTGTCCTGGGGTGTATTAGAAGGGCTGAGGTTAGTAGGTCGAGAGAGGTTCTCCTCCCCCTCTACACTGCCCTGGTGAGACCACATCTGGAATACTGTATCCAGTTCTGGGCCATTCCATTCAAGTACAGGGAACTGCTTGAGAGAGTCCAGTGCAGAGCCACCAAGACGGTGAAGGGTGTGGATCATCTCCCTGACTAGGAAAGGCTAAGGGAGCTGGGTCTCTTTAGCTCGCAGCAGACTGAGGGGTGACCTCGTTCATGTTTATAAATATGTAAAGGGTGAGTGTTGGGAGGATGGAGCCACACTCTTCCCAGTGACATCCAATGACAGGACAGGGGGCAATGGCTGCAAGCTGGAACATACGAGGTTCCACATAAAGATGAGAAAAAACTCCTTCATGGTGAGAGTAAGAGAACACACCTGGACATATTCCCGTGTGACTTAATCTAGGTGTTCCTGCTCTGGCAGGGGGATTGGACAAGATGAACTTTCATGGTCTTTTCTCATCACTGACATTCTGTGATTCTATTAGGGTTGTTACTGTTATCCCAGCAGCACTGCTGGTTCTTGGAACCAGGGACAGGTTGCTAAACCTTCTCATGTCCTCTCCTCCTGCAGTTGTGAGATCTCTTCTTAACACATGTTCTTGGAAGTTTTGCACTTGAAATTTTATATCTAACCCTCAAAAAATGCAGTTTTCAAGAAGAGATGAACAATGATGAACATGGTGTGTAGTGTTTTTGGTCTACAACTGCTTCATAAGGTACCACTGTCAGGCTCAGTGCTAGGAGCTGTAGTTCCTGGTGAGAGAATCTACATCTGCTTTTGGAGCTGCTAGTGGCACCCTGGAAGTGTGCTAAGATGTAAAAGAGTTTGACAGCCTTTGGGTCCAGGTGTTCCTCAAAATGAGTCAGAGCTGCTTAACTGCATTTGAGTTTTGAGATGTGACTAAAGTAGAAGTTGTAAGAAATTTATGCCTTCAAGGTACATTTTACATGTCCTAACAGAGAAGGGGTCCTTTCACGCTGACAGAAGTTCCTGTTCCTTTTCCTGAGCTTGATCAGGACACTGTCTGTGGTTATTCAAAACCTGTTCCAAGAGAAAGTTCTTCACTGTGTAAATTCTCTCTGCAGCTCTATATTGTGCACTTCACTAAAAAATTTGCAGTCTCAAACTGCCAAACTCACATGCTTCTTGGAGAGGCATGGCCTCTGTTCTTGTGTTTGTAATCAGAAGCACTGGTTTAAGCTTTGCTGTATTTTAACAGGTCCATGCAACCCTAGAACTGTTTGCATTAATGGTGGTAGTCTTTGAGCTCTCAATGAAGATGAGATGGTTGGGCTTCCACACATTCATTAGACACAAGAGGACTATGGTGAAGGTAAGTTCACAGAACTACAGAATCATAGGTGTTGGAAGGGACCTCTGGAGATTGTGTAGTCCAGTCTCCTTCTAAAGCAGATTCCCTACAGGAGGTTACACAGGAAAGTGTCTAGGTAGATTTTGAGTATCACCAGAGAAGGAGACTTCACAGACTCTTTGGGTAGCTTGTTTCAATGCTCTGTCATCCTCAAAGTAAACTTTTTTCTCACATTTAGATGGAATCATAGAATCATTAGATTTTGAATGGACCCTTAAAGGTCAACTTGTCCAACACCTCTGCAGTGAACATGGATATCTACAGCTCGATCAGGTTGCTCAGAGCCTGGGCCAGCCCAGCCTTGAACATCTCCAAGAATGGGGCTTCCACCATTGCCTTTGGGCAGCCTGTACCAGTGCCTCACCACCTTTGCTGTAAAAGACTTTTTCTTATATCCAGTTTAAATTTACACTTTTATTTGAAACTGTTTCTTAACTTGTCCTATTATCCCAGGCCCCACTAAAGAGTCTGTCCCCTTCTTTCCTTGTAGCTCCCCTTTGGATACTGAAGGCTGCTCTCAGGTCTCCCTGAAGTCTTCTCCAGGCTTAAGGCTCTCATAGCTGCAGCTCTCTCAGCCTGTCCTTGTAGGACAGATGCGTTCCATCCCTTGGAGCATTTTTGTGTCCCTTCTCTTAATGTGCTCCAACAGATCCATGTCTCTCCTGCACTAAGCACTCTTCATTTGGATGCAGTACTCCATGTGAGGTTTCCCAGTGCAGAGCAGAGGGGCAGATTGCCTCCTTCACCCTGCTGTCTGTGCTGCTTTGGAGTAGCCCAGGCTTTCTGGGCTGGCTTTCTGGACTGTGAGGGCACATTGCTGCCTTGTGTCTAGCTGCCATCCACCATTACCACTTAAGTCCTTTTTGGCAGGACTATGCTCAACCCTTTCATCCCCCAGCTTGTATTGGTAGTGAGGATTGCCTCAACCCAAGTGCAGATCTTTCACTTGGCTTTGTTGAACCTCGCAAAGTTCTCCTGGGGTCACTGCTCAGCCTGTCTAACTCATAATGTTGAAAATTCCTGTGTTACAGTTTGTGCCCGCTACTCCTTGTCCTGTTTCAGGACACCACCAAAAAGGGCCTGACTCCATCCTTTTAACACTCACCCTTTAGATATTTGTAAGTATTTATAAGACCCCCTCTCAGCCTTCTCTTCTCCAGATCTCTCAGCCTTTCCTCATAAGGGAGATGTGGGCCCCTCGTCATCTCTGTGGCCCTCTGCTGGGCTGTCTCTAGCATTTCCCTGTCTGCTTTGAACTCTGAGCCCTGAGCTGAACACAGTGCTCCAGATATAGCCTCTCCAGGGCAGAGGAGAACCTCCCTCTCCCACACTCTGTGCAGTGCATCTCAGGATATTACTGGCCTTCTTGGCCATGAGGACGCACTGCTGGCTCGTGGCCAAGAGGACACCCAGGTCCTTCTCTGCAGAGCTCCTTTCCAGCATGGTAAGAATTCTATACTTACCCACATTGAGTCTCATCGTTTTCCCCTCCCCTCAGCTCTCAGCCTGTCCAGGTCTTGTTGAGTGGCAGCACGGCCACTTCTTCCAGCTTTGTATAATCAGCAAACCTGCTGACAGCCATCTAATTGTTGGTATTTCTCCATCAGCATCTTTGGGAAGCAAAGAACCACAGTAACTGTTGACCTTTATTGTAGGAGTGCAACTTAGAGATCTGTCTCAGCTGGTAAATGATTTTTGTGAGGTTTCTAAGCTCTTGGACACACTTCCCACCTTTCAAGTCCCTAAAGAAATGGGTGATCGGTGAGAGCTTTCTCTTTCCCAAGGGAGACTGCAGCTGTGCATCTCATTAAACCCTTTTTTGCAGACCTGTGTGCTGTTTGTACAGTTCATAGAGGCCATTGTGGTGCTGGTGCGACAAACCTCACATGTTCGCATAACGAGAGCTCTGCGCTGCATATTCTTGGTGGACTGCCGCTACTGTGGTGCAGTCAGGAGGTGAGTGCTCAGGTCACTGGATATTCTACTCTCATGCCTAGGTCAAGGGTGGAGGAAAACTATGCTGATCCTGCATGTACCTTGGGGAAAAGAAATATCTTTCACAAGCATTTCAGCTCTCCAATCTTTTGTAATTGAGATTGAAATGTACTTGTCGCCGTGCCTACGTAGGGAAATTTTACAGGTATTAACTTCGGCTGTACTTTCAGAACACAAGCTTAAGTGTACTGTCCTCAGCAGCATAAGCTTCCTTATAGAGCACAACATGTGCATTGTCTCCGGCCTCCTACATTTGCCTTTTAAACTGCTCAGTGCATTATGGAGGTAATGCATCTGGTGAAAGAAAGTTGACAGAGTGATACTCATCACTTGCAGTACCTGAGCTGACTGCAAAGAGGTGATAAGTAGTTTGGAATCAGTATATCTCACTCTACATTTAATCCTAGGAGGGGAGTGGGAGGAAGGTCATTCTCAAGTGTACTTGTTTTGCTGTTCGTTTTTTTTTTTTTGTTCACTTAAAATGTAGAGAATAAAATATGTAAGTTTTAGTTTATTAATTTTTTTTTGTTTTCAGAAATCTGCGTCAGATCTTCCAGTCCCTCCCACCATTTATTGACATTCTTCTCCTCCTGCTTTTCTTCATGGTGATCTTTGCCATCCTGGGTAAGTTGTATTTATGGAAGTATGTGTTTTTGGTGCTCTCAGCCAGTTTGTCTCAAAAAGCAACACAAACTGGATGAGTATAATTATGACCAGTTTCAGAGTCCTGCCAAGATTTTCCATTTGTCTCATTTCCATCACAGACATCTGGATGGCAGAAATAAATTGAGCTGGAAGATCTATGATATGAGCATTTGATTTTGGGACAAAGATCTTTGTGATCTCTACCACAGGGTAGTTTGTGGTATGTGTGCTTGTGGTTTCCAAGTTACGTCTCTGTCAACTTCAATAAGTTTAGACTGAACTTCTGTGAAGGCATGTCTGTAGCGTACCTGTTACAGTCCCATCTTCAGAAAGCTTGTTTTCCTAAAGTATCAGTGGAACATCACTGAGATATATTAACAATTAAGTATGGAGAAGACCTCCCAGGTATTCAAGGAACATGGCCCTGGCAAAGAGCAAAGTCAGGACTCTGAACTTCAGGAGAGCAAGCTTGTAGGTCTTTAAAGAAATAATAGGATGAGGTCACCTGGGAAATTGTCCTTAGGGACACAGGAATGGAACAGAGATGGCAGCTCTTTAAGGACACCTTTATGAGACCACAAGAGCTCTCTGTTCCTCTGCATAAGAAATCAAGCAGGAGAGGCAGGAAACCAGCATGGCTGGTCATACTGAAGGAGAAAAAGGAAAAGTATAGGCAGTGGAAGCAGGGGTGGGTTCACCAGGAAGAATAAAGGTTGCCAGTGGATGCTCCATCCTTGGAGACATTCTAAGCCAGGTTGGATGGGATCCTGGGCAACCTGATATAGTGGTTGGCATCCCTGCCCACAGTAGGGACATTGGAACTAGATGATACTTAAGGTTCACTCCAAACTAAGCCATTATATGATTCACTGCCGCCTGGTTATTCAGGGATGGGAGCAGGAAAGCCAAGGCACAGAATTGGTTGGATGGTCACAGTCAGAGGGTTGTGGTCAATGGTTCTATGTTCAGGTGGAGGCTGGTCATGGGGACTTCTTTGGGCTGATGCTCTTCAACACCTTCAGTGGTGACACAGATGATGGGATTGAGTACACCCTCAGCAAGTTTGCTGATGCCACCAAACTGAGTGGTGCAGTTGACACAGTCAAAGGAAGGGGCACCATCTAGGGTGTCCTGGACAGGTTCTAAAAGTGGGCTCATGGGAACTTAATGATGATCAAAAAGTCCAAGTTCTAGGTGTTGCACTTAGGTTGGGGCATAGAATGGCTTGGGTTGGAAGGGACCCCAAGGATCATCAAGTTCCAACTCCCCTGACACAGGCAGGGCCATCAATCTCCAGATCTGGTGCTAGACCAGGTTGCTCAGGACCCTACAGAGGGGTGGCAGCAGGCAAAGAAGGCATTATCTTCTTGTGTTCTGCCCTTGTGAAGCCCGTTCTGGAGTACTGCATCCAGGCCTGGGGCTTCCAGCACAAGAAGGATGCAGAACTGTAGGAGCAGGTCCAGAAGAAGGTAATGAAGGTGCTCAGAGGGCTAGAACAACCTCCCCTATGAAGAAAATTTGAGTGAGCTGGGCTATTTGTCCTGAAGGAGAAAAGACTCCAAGGAGACCTCACTGTGATTTTCCAGTACTTGAAGGAGCTTATGTAAGGCAGAAAGGGGCCAACTTTTTACACGATCTGAAGGTAACAGGACAAGGGCAATTTGCCTTAAACTAAAACAGACAAGATTGAGGTTAGATATTAATGAGAGGGTGGTAAGGTACTGGAACAGGTTACAAAGATAAGTTGTGGGTGCCCCATCCCTGGAGGCATTCAAGGCCAGGCTTGATGAGTTCCTGGGCAGTCTGATCTAGTGGTTATCAACCCACTTCCTGTGGCATGGGGTTTGGAACTTGATGGTCTTTAAGGTCCCTTCCAACCCAAGCCGTTGTATGATATTCTTCACTTCATGATGCAAGAGAATGGCTTTCTGGTTCTTGGTATGACTTTGTTCTTTGAGAATAGAGATCTCTTGCTTTTGCTTGAAATTAAACAGACTTCCATGTTTCTTCTCTCACCTCTTCTCCCTTTTCTTCTGTTTCTATAGGTTTTTACTTGTTTTCTCCAAACCACTCAGATCCGGTAAGTGTCACTGATTCTTTGAACTGGAGCTGAAGTGGTATCTTGTCTAATTTAAGAATCAAGTATTACTGTGTAGACATGGCTTATTTCTGTATGGTGATCTGGGAGGCCAGATGTTAACTGGTGCTAACAGTAAAAAGAAATACACAGGCTATGTCTGACAAGGCAGTTGGCAGTCTTAACCAGGGTTAACACCTGCTGGAAAGGAACACAGTACATGGAACTTCCTCAGAGTCCTAAAGGGAACTTTCATGTAATTGTTCCTTGTTCTTGTTGTCTTAATTCAGGCAAATAGACTACTTGCTCCTGTCCCTAGGGAAAGGAGGGTATCTGGGTGAAAGCTTGACCTTTCCAGACAAAGTCAGCAGCCACTGGTTGCTGCTGCGTTATAAGTCTGTAACTTACTGGGAGTGATTACTACAAAATGTGTCGATTAGCTTTTAATTGTTCTAAGCCTTCTAATGCCACCTTTCGGGGTCCTTTAAAAAGGACCAGAGCTGAAGTACTCACTAGGAGGCATGAGGGAGCTGTACTGAAGTGCTGGTTTTCTAGTTTGGTTTTGAATTAAATGTCATTGTGGAATTCTGCTTGTGTTTTATCATGAGTGTTTTTTCTTTCAGTACTTCAGTACCTTAGAGAACAGCCTTGTGAACCTCTTTGTACTTTTGACCACTTCAAAGTAAGTTTGGAGCTAGAAAAGCACGTCTTTCTTTTTATCCCAAAAGATATTCTAGCAGAATCAAGACTTTATTTGCAGAAATACTGTCTCCAAATTTAACTACTTCTCTCTGCATGAGAGATATTTTCCTGGGTTAGTCTGCATGGGAAGAACTGGTATTTTGTTTTAGGATGCTGTGACCTCAAATGCAGAGTTATCTGTAGGTCAGTCAGACCAATTCACCCTTTTGAGGGCAACAAGGGCAAGATTAGGCCTGGGTCCAAGGAGAGAAAGTTTATATTTGTACTTCTTTGTCAGATAACAGTTTACTGTTCTGAAGTAATTTATTCCTCTGCTTCACTTCCCCTATTTAGTAAAAGGGGGGGATAACAATGGTGGGTAAATATTGATCCCCTGTTAGGGAGAGCTCTGAGGATTAGGGAATTAGCAAAAGACAGAATAAATCGTTCTGTAGTGTTCTTTATACCAGGGTATACTGCTGTCAGTGCTACGTGTTACAACCTTTAGCCGTGCTACCAATCCACTTTGTTTTTTTCAGGATGTACAGGGATTTTGCTTTTCCTGTTTACTGTGCTTCCATGTTCTTGCTGCTTATTGCTAGTGCCATAAGCAACTGTGATTTGTAAAAAGTGCAGGTCCATGAATGTGGGTGCACACACAACTTGTCCATTTACCTACATAGTGGGAAGTGTGGCATTTGAGTGCTTCAGCTTCTCTTTTGGATACAGTTTTCCTGATGTGATGATGCCATCTTATGCTCGGAACCCTTGGTCGTGTGTCTTCTTCATAGTGTATCTCTCCATTGAATTGTACTTCATTATGAACTTGGTGAGTGCCCTGTTAAAGCATTTGACTTCCCTCTGCCCAGATTTAGAGTTTATTGCCCAACAGTCTTCCCTGTTCCCAAGAGTGCTCTATAGTAATCTGAGACCCTTTGGCAGAATAATTCTAGAAAGGGCAGTTTATCTACAGTTAGAAGCCTTCTAATATTTGACCACAGGGAAATGAACTGAATGACAGGAAACAGAATGATACTCAGTATCTTTCAGCTTTTCTCGCATTCATGTCATGCTTGGACTGACATACTCAGTTGTACAAAATGTATTGTCCTTTCCTGTCTTAATTATTCATCATAAAATGGCATTTCATTATTTGTACTTTCCTGAAATCCCTTGTAAATCTGTTTGGAAGGGGTGGAATTGCTAAGGATGACAGGATTTGAAGATTGCTGATGCATGCAGTGTGAGAGTGGCTGTTATACCTGTTCTGGTTCTTTCAGCATGCAGGGCAGGGCCAAGACCAGCTCAGGTGAGGATGTGGACAGTGAAAAGGGAGTTTTCAAAGTTGCTGAGGAATTCTGCAACCCAAGGGAGGTTATTTTGATGCTTGGAACAAGCTTAGGTTTTACCACTGCTGTATTAGAACAGAGGGTTAGTTTTGATGTTTGCCAAAGCTGCTCTGAGATGAGTCCAGACAGTAGCCCTCAAAACCCACTTTCCAGGTATTTTAGCAAACCTTTTTGTATTGCTTTCTGATGGAATACATGAGATTTAGCCCTAGCTGTGAAAAACAATAGTGAAATACTAAGAGGCCAGAAATATCTGGCCCTCTTCAAAAAATTAAAAAAAAGAAGGACAGTAGATAAATGCATATGTGATATGCTCGTTGCCCTTATCATCAGTGAGACTTAAAATCATAGAATCACGGAAACATAGGGGTTGGAAGGGACCTCAAGAGATCGAGACCAACCCCCTTGCCAAAGCAGTTCCCTACACCAGGTCACACAGGTAAGCATCCAGATGGGTCTTGAATATCTCCAGAGAAGGAGACCTCACAGACCCCCTGGGCAGCCTGTGCCAGTGCTCCGTCACCCTCACCGTAAAGAAGTTCTTGTGCACATTCATGCAGAACCTCCTGTGCTGCAGTTTCTGTCTGTTCCCCCTTGCTCTGTCTCCACACACTGCTGAAAAGAGTCTGGCCTCGCCACTTTGTCCCCCACACCTCAGATATTTATACACCTGGATCAGGTCCCCTCTCAGTCTTCTTTTCTCAAGGCTGAACAGACCCAGTACACTCCGCCTTTCTTCATAGGGGAGATCCTCCAGGCCCTTCACCATCTTTGTGGCCCTGAGCTGGACTCTTTCCAAGAGATCCCTGTCTTTTTTGTACTGGGGAGCCCAGAACTGGACACAGTAGTCCAGATGAGGCCTCCCCAGGGCAGAGTAGGGGGGGAGGATCACCTCCCTTGACCTGCTGGCCATGCTCTTTTTAATGCACCCCAGAATGCCGTTGGCCCTTGGCCATGAGGGCACACTGCTGGCTCATGGTTCCTCTTCAGCCAGTGCAGCACTTTGTAAGATTCCTCTTGCAGGCAATGCCTCTCTATACTGAATGCTCCTGCCTGTTTGATAAGTTCTGGCTCAAATTGCTGTATAGACTAATGATCAAACCTTTCTTGTCTTCTCTCTGTAGCTTCTTGCTGTTGTGTTTGACACTTTCAATGACATTGAGAAGAGGAAGTTTAAGTCTTTGCTGCTGCACAAGCGCACAGCCATACAGTATGCCTACCGCTTGCTCATCACCAAACAGGTACAGCGTGTTGCAGGAGACTGAGAGCAGCCTCTGGTGTTCTGCTGCTCTGCTGGCAGGCAGGGAGGTCAGCTTCTGGAGAAATTCAAAGTAGTTTGAATGTCAGCCTCTGTGCAAGGCTGTGGAAATACCTCAGTAAAAGGAGAGAAATTTGTCCTGGAGTGCAGGAGGTCATTGATTTCTCCCTGATTCTGTGTGGGTTGAACACAAGAGCTTAAAGGAGGGGTGTGTTATACTTGTGAAGTTACAGCCTAGCTGCTAGCTTCTGCATGAATAAATGGTGTAGAGACAGAAGTCATTCACCTACAGAACAATTCCTTAGGGGGACAGAGCACTCCTCCTTTTAACTTACAGAGCAGGAAGAGAAGTAAGGCCCAAGAATACTTTTCCTTTGGTAATTTGATTCATGTTAAGGGCACATTAGTTATATTAAGGGTGTCTAAGGAAGAGCTTATAGTCTGAAAAATGTATCAGTAATAGGGACCTATTAGGTCATCTGTTCATTTCCCAAGAAGGGTGGTTGAACTCTGCTTAGGATGTCTGACTGAACAGCTTGTACAGGATGGGGACAACAGCGAACAGCTCTGCATGTGTTAGAAGAACCAAGTGCCAGGATAGCCTTCTGTATTCTGGGATAAAATCAGCAGATCTAAATAAATAGCTTCTGGTACTTTGAGGGTCAGTTATCATAGCATCTTACAGTAATATAGAAGCCCTGCTTAAAACAAATCCAGAGTGATAATTAAGTATGCTAGTCTGTATATGTTTCTGTCTGATGTCTCTACCCATGACATTCCTGTTTTATTTTTTTTCCTAGAGACCATCTGGAATTTCCTTCAAGCATTTTGAAGGGCTGTTGCGGTTTTACAAGCCTCGGATGAACACCCAAGAGCGATATCTCACTTTTAAAGCACTGAATCAAAGCAATACTCCTTTACTCAGGTAGGATGGTCTTATTGTAGCACCTTGAAGTTTTTGCCTTAATGTGCCACAAAGAAGTGTTGAAAAAGGCATAAGGAGAAAAGCTGAATTCTTAGTTGTAGACATCTAATGATACCACTAAGAGCCTGAGAATTTCAGCATCCTTTGCTTTCCAATATCTGAAAGCTGTTGCAGGCCTGACACTGAGCATTTAAATAAGCACTTATGTTGTAGTTTCTTTGTTTTTGTGTCCCTTTTCACATTTTGTTACATTGAAAAGAACATTTTCAAAAGTGCTAGAAAGGGTTTATACAAGTAGTTAAGACAGTCCAAGATTTTTGTGGAGAGTAGTACAATCTCTGTCCCTTGGAGCTTGCTGTCTAAGCCTGAGTTCTTTCCTCAGTGGTAGAATTCCAGAGTTTAGCAGTCAGTTTCCTTTGTGGGCATTAGGTCATATAGAGAATAAGGTAGCATTGCATGCTATTTTGAGTATTGTCAGCCAGTAACCTCTGGCCAGATCAGGAAGAGGTCAGTGTTGAGTTATCAGCTGCAGCTCTAGTAAGGAGTTTACAATTTCCTACTGATGATGCTTTACGAGAATGATTAAGGATTTAATCAACTCCAAGGCTCTGATCAGGTGTTTCTTTCTATTTTGCAGTCTAAAGGATTTTTACAATTTCTATGAAGTTGTTGGCTTAAAATGGAAGGTAAGTATATATTGGGTGGAGAACAGGGGAATTGATGGGGACAGGAGATCAAAGGAAGCCAGTGATTAAGGAGAAGGTGAGAAACAAAGACAGTTTAAAAGTGGATGATAGGGGCAAGGTGGGTCTCCATCAATGCGTATTTTCCAGGTGATATAGCATTGATTTATTTTGATGGTGGCTCTTGTGCTTCCAGGCAAAACGAAATCGTGAGCACTGGTTTGATGACCTTCCACGGACACCATTCCTTATTTTCAAAGGTTACAAGCTATGTTTAATTATGGCATGTATTGAAATAAAAAGAAAAGCATTTCTATACAAAGACAGAGTCCTCTGAAGGAACTTCCTCTTTTTAAGTAGAATAAGCTTGGCAGTGGTGAACTAAACCCTGAGTGAGGTTGTGGAAGACTGTTTTCTTTTATCAGCATAGATGCTTTTCAGCACAGGGAATTTATGGTTACTGAGTCTAGCAGAGTTTGCAGGTTTGTTTTTCCATGTCCCAGGTAGCAACTCAGAGGACTGACTGTGGAGTGGGACCTCTGTTGTCACAGAAGCTGCTAGGCTTCTTAGTCCCACTACATACCGATCAACTGCAGCTGCTCAGGATTGGGAAGATCTGAAATATCTGTCTATGTAATCTTCCTTGCAACTGTAGTTTATCTTCCATGCCCCAAATTTCCTGATTGAATGTAGCCATTCAGAAATAAGTTCTTATTGTTTTTGGTGTTTTATGCTGGGAGGAAACAGTTAACACCATCTTGATTCAAATGTATCATTGTCATAAGGGTCCTGCCTATCTTGGCACTTACCCTTTCTTGACAGCATATGTTCTTCATCAGTTGTTTTTACCTTTGTCTACATCACAAAACTAGTATATGGGGGTGGGGGAAGGCATCTGTGGGTTTAGGGTACTGAGTTCATTGCCACAAAAATTCTTGAAGAAATTTCAGCTTGGTCTCAAAAAGTTTCTAATCTGCTTAGTTTCTGTGCTGAGGATTGGTATGAGAAATATCTCAAAAAAGAAAATAGAGGAAGCTGTATGTGATGTATAGAAGGCTGTTTAAGCATTTATTTTATCATACTTTCCTTCCTGCAGGCATCAACATCCTTGTGAATTCCCTTGTATTCCAGTACACTATGTGTGAGTAGGAGCAACAAGCTCTTTGAAACACTCTCTTGATTGCATGCATCAGGGGTGCTGTTCTGTGCTAGGCCCTCTAAGAATGCAGCATATTGGGCCTGTTCTTTGGGCTGAAATATGGTTCCTGTATGAATTCTGGAGTTTGGATGGAGAGAGGGAGGGAATGTGTCTTTGTACCAACCATTACTGCAGCTTGAATTTGCAGCTCTAACTGTGTTGAGTCTTCTGGAGTGGCTTACTCGTTCAGTATTTCACCAATACACTTGTGGATCTTACTATGCAGGAATTGGCTCGTTGCATTTGGTGGTTAGCTTTCATAAGCCTTGAGGTTTTTAACTTGCAACTGAAGGGTGCTGGATAAGGAACTACCTTGCCAGTCAGCCTGTTTGCCCTTCAGAAGGTGCATGCGTCATTGCTGCTGGAGGGATTACTTGGCAACTGCACTGCCAGGGAGATGATTCTTTCCTCCTTTTGAGGAGGAGGAGTTCTTATTCGTGGTGTTGCTTCTTGTGTCCTAAACAGTCTCTTTCTGCTCAATAGTTTGTTGCCTTTTTTTGAGCATCAGAAGGGAGAGATTTTTGTAAATTAAGACACTAAATAAAAGGGGAGGGTAGGGGTGTGTGGAGATCTGAGTGGAAAGGTAAAATCCTGCACCTTCAGATCTTGGGTTTGAATGGTGGAAAGCAGTGACAGAGCTAAGATGACTGGGACTTAGCACTGCTTGGGGCACTTCCTTTGTCCTGTGCTGCTGGAGATGTAGTGCTTCTTAAAATCTTGTTGCAGAACTAGGATGAAGCTGAATGTTCTGCCATGTTATTACCTGTGTATAAAATAATTTTTGGTTAAAAAAAAAAAAAGGTGTGATTTGGATCATTGGTTTGATTTTCTTTCCTTCTGGAGACAAAAGTCTGAGTAGGAGTTTTGTGACTTTTCCAAGCTGAATTCAAATTGTTAGTTGAATCAGAAATACTGACCCTACCACATGCCCTATATTATAATCTTTCTGTTATCTTCTAATCTACAAATGTTTTTATATTGGATTTTTACTTTATTTTTCAGATACTGTGGTGGCTGTGAATGGAATTTGGATTCTTGTTGAAACCTTCATGCTGCAAGGTAGGAAACTTCACAGCTCATTTCTTGTCTATGATGGTGAGAGACTGAATAAAGGGAAGGCTAGAAAAAGTTCTTCTTGTGTCTTGCAGGAGGGAATTTCTTCTCCAGAAATGTCCCGTGGAGCTACATAGTCTTCCTCACAAGTAAGCTGATGCCACCCAACATGGCTGTGTTATTTCACAATGAATTGAGGATGGAGTGAGGGAATAGACAGCTCTATTGCCAGAGAACACATTCACAGGATACTGCCAGGATAGAGAGGAAAGTAGATGGTTCCTCTTTAAGATGTCTTTCTGCAGGTCAAGCTTAGGCTACCTGTAGCACCCATATGCTGGATGTGTTCCCATAGAATAAAAGGAGGTGTACAGGCAGGACTGAATTCCCCACACAACATTCTGGCCCTTATATATGGGAGCTTGTGCCTCTGCATTTGTAGCATGCTAGCCAAATTAATTGCTTTGTAGGCCACTCTGAAGAGAAATGTGTTGCTTTGGGGGGAAAATATTGTTTTAGTCATCTCACAATAAGGATGGCTGTTTGGTGTCTGTGAAACCAGTGTTCAGCATTCCTCTGCTCAAGAGACTGCTCATCTGTGTGAACTGCAAGGCTTTGTAAGCAGCATCACGTGGAGGGCTAATATTTCTGTTCATAGCTCTCAAATTGTTTTACAGTCTATGGCGTGGAGCTGCTCTTGAAAACCACTGGTCTGGGACCTGTTGAGTACCTGTCCTCAGGCTGGAATCTGTGAGTGCACAGTAAGGTTTTGAGAGGCGATAAAAATTGCTGCATTAGAAAGACTGACTTGTAATAGGAAGCGAGTGCAGGCTTCTGCACTTGGCCATGTTTATCCTGTTAGGGTGGAGCAGCACCAAGTACCCCCTCTGAGCTGAAATACTAGAATACTAGCGATGTATCATTGCTTTTTTTTTTCTTTTTTTCATTTCCAGCTTTGACTTCTCAGTCACCCTGTTTGCGTTTCTGGGGCTTATGGCACTGGCATTTAACATGGAGCCGTTCTACTTCATTGTTGTCTTAAGACCTCTTCAGCTCCTGAGGTGAGACAGGGAGGTGGTGTGGAGAGCTCAAAGAACAGGTGGGGAAGAAAACAGCAATGTATGTTTTCCATCATTTCAGCTGGGGACTGAACTCCTAACCAGGAGAGGGCAAGGATTGCTCTGTGGGTACGTGACCATGGCAAACACGAATCATGTAGAGTAATGAGATTAGCCAGTGTTATCAGAATGAATGATAACAAAAACTTCGGATGGGATATGAAATTCCATGCTCTGGAGCTTAAGCTGATCTCTAATAGAGATCAAGGGATTTACTGGGGGCAGATTATCCGATGTCTGCCTTCGTGGGGTTCTTACACCTCCTCTAAATTGTCTGATGCTGTTCAGAGAAAAGCTCCTCTGTCAGGGTGAGACAGTCTGAGCCAGTATAATAATTTCCATTGAATTACCTGAAATTACAGTTTTCAAAGGATACTGCTTTCTGGGGTGAAGTACAACCCTGCTCTGGCTGTATCTCGCTTTAAGCAAGACTGAGGTTTGTAACCTCTTTGCTGCTCACTAAAATGGGTCTGTTTTAACCCTCTTGTTTTAAGGTCCACTCACTATTGCAGTCCACTGGGGGAGTAGGTGGAAGGCATTTGAGAAGCAAAGTATTGCTTTGTTAAAGGCATGCTAATGCAGTTCAGCTTTTCAGTGAGGATTTAAAGAATACTTTGATGCTCAAGTGGGAGGGTGGAATGTTTTCTCTGCTGCCCCTCTGCCAAAGCTTGTGTTTGGTACCTTTGCTTCTTCATAAAGGCTGATGGCATTGACAGATTTGAAATTAGCAGGCAGTGTGGTTTCCTTTCATTGATTTTTATATGGTCGCAGAGTAAACTCGGGAAAGGTTGTGTCTGGAGAGAAGGATATTGAGTCCTGACTCTGTACATCTTTTGACTCTTGCAACTTTTTTTCTAAATAAAAACAATAATTTAAAAATGTTTCATCATGCTGCATAAGATGCGGGCCTTTCCTTGCGAGTCATTCATCCTGTAGGCACCTACCTGGATGTGTCGTAGGCATTGAACAGCAGAATGTTAGGTAAACAGAGAACAAGTGGAGATCCTATGAATATGGTGTCAGGAAACTTTACCTGTTTGTTAACCTGGGAGGTACAGAGAGCTGTGATATTTTTTAATATTCCCAGCAGCTCTGGAGAAGCTGCAGTGCGTAGGTAACTTCTAGCTTCTCCTTTCAGACTCTTTAAATTGAAGAAACGCTACAGGAATGTCCTGGACACTATGTTTGAGCTGTTTCCAAGGATGGCCAGGTAATGATTTACTCTCTCTGGATGGAGAAAGGGGTGTGAAGTTTAATGTCTAGGGCTGGGGTCCCTTTTTTTTTGGAGCAGTTTGTGATGGGAAGCTCTTGAATATCCTGGAGGTATTCAAGGAACATTTAGACATTGTGTTGAGGGACATGGTTTAGTAACTGTTGGTGGTAGGTGGACAATTGGACTTGCTGATCTTTTAGGACTTTTCCAACCTTGGTGATCCTATGATTCTGGGATGCTTCCTGTTTCTGTATGTTAGGATAAATAAGAGTTGATGTTTAACTTTTCTATCCCCTGACTTTTGGTAAGAGCGAGGCCCATTTGTGAGGAGTATCGGGATGAATGCACTCAGTCCCAGTTGTTTCCTTGTTCTTCATACAGACACTTCAGAGCATTATTGTGAAATGGTGGGGCAGAAGGAGCTTGGTGTTTGTGTGGGGCATCGTTGGATGTTATTTTCTTGGAGCAGAGCATTTTAGGTAGAGAGCATTGTTCTTGGCACTGTCCCAGCATCTAAGGATGTGGAGAGGGCAGAGCCAGTGTGTTGGTTTTCTAATTAAACAAACTTCACTACACAGTTTTTTTAGCAGAAAAAGTACAGTCTGGGAGGAAATCTAAGAAAAATTACAACAGCCCAGAACATTTCTGTTTTGAGTGAGTGGAAAGCTCCTTGTCCTAAGACCTTATGAATGAAAGTACGATGAGCATGGTGTGTCGATTTTCAGTGCTGCTTCCTATACCTTGGAAATTCCTTCCAGAGCAACCAGCCTGTGACTTTGTATTTTCCCTGCCTTAGTAACAGTTCAGTAGCACAGTATTTGTGGTTTTTGCCTCCAGCCTAGGTTTAACCCTGCTGATCTTCTACTATTGCTTTGCCATCATTGGAATGGAATTCTTTGCTGGTGTGGTCTACCCGAACTGCTGCAAGTGAGTGCTGCAAATCCATCTCTGTCTGCAGTGTGTTTGGTGCTAAGCCAGTAGTTGTGCCTCTGGTAGCCCTGTCTTCCTGGAGGGTGAAAGGAACAGAAAATGTATGAATGGGGCTTCATAGCTAAGGCAGTGTGCTGTGAAAGTCTACGTGACATGCTTCACTTCTCTTGGTATGATTGGATTATATGGCTTTTACACTGCTTTTGGAAAGGAAATATTTGATTGGTTTTAATGAGACCTGTATTGCTCCTCATGTAGATACACTGGGAGAACTTCTTTCCGATATTGTAACTAGGAACGCTTTTAATTTCAGGTCTTGAGCAAAGTTGAGATTTTCATTTCTGTTACACTAGAGTTGCTCTGATGTATGTTACGTATTTAGACCTAACTTTCTACAAGATAAATTCACTTTGAATTCACCTCATCTTGTGAGCTAAGCTATCCTGTGCCCTTTGCATCCTAAGTGATGGCAAACCATGTAGAAATGCTAAGCTTAAAGGATGTGAGCTGAGGAGACAAAAACATTTGGTTTCTCTGGTCTCATGTTTGCTGAACAATTAGAAAGACTCTCTGGGCTTGTGCTAATCTCTGAAGGTTTCTTCTCAGAAAAATTAGTTTTAGCCAAGAGGTAGAAACTACCACCCAGCTCACCACCTTCTAAGTGTTTCTGTATTTATAACCTGTATTTCTGTATTTATAACAAAATAATATTGCAGCTCTCTTCTCATTCTTTGTCATGGTTTCTTCAACCAGCACAAGCACAGTCGCAGATTCATACCACTGGGTGAACCACACAGTTGGCAACAAGACATCTGTGGAAGAAGGTTATTACTATCTCAACAACTTTGACAACATTTTGAACAGCTTTGGTAAGGACACTTTTTTCCCTAGCAAAGGTTATTCCATAGTGCATCTGTGTTCCTGCAGAGCTGGATAGCAGAACTGCAGTGCTCATGTAGACCTTGGACTCTCTGAGAGTTGTCCTAGCACACCTCAGACAACATCTTTCTCTTCTGTACAATGTCATCTGAGTAATAGCTTGCTCACTTTCAACAGTCAAGACTCATCTCTTAAAAGCCAGTGTTAAGCAAGCATATCTGTTATGACTGGTAAGCAGTCTGGATTTCCAGAAATATTTAAGAAGTGTTTCAGGTTACTTTCCTTCTATAGAACTAGCAGTAATGCTAATGTATTTATTTAAACCAACTGATGAAGAATAATTTGAATATGGTAATTACTCTTAACAGTTTTTCTTAATCTGTGAGCAGAGATGCTTATCTCCTGGGAATTTCAGAGATATCCATGCTCTGTTGGGAAAGGGTCAAGTCTGTTTCTTAGTCTGAAGAAATACAGATTAAGCCACGTTCCTGTTTCTGTGCATCTACTCTCTTTTGTCATCAGAGGGAAGATGACAAATTGCAATGATGAGGACCTGCATTCTGTGTCTGGAATTGCTAGTTGTGTTGAAACTTGGTATCTTGCTTCAGTCTACCCTGTCAAGTACCTTATTTAGAAATCATTCTAAAGCAGGTCAGGTTGGATAAAGCAATTGTCTTTGTTTTTCTTCTACTTGTATGCAGTTACACTGTTTGAGTTGACAGTCGTCAATGATTGGTACATAATCATGGTAAGTAAACCTCAGCTACAAACAGCACAGTCTCTTGCCAGTTGAGCTTGATCTTTCACGCTACTACTGATTTCTTCCCCTAGCATTTGGAGATGGGCAGGTCCCAGCACTGTCACTTGCTGTTGTCATGCAGTTGTTCCTTTAAATTCCTGGGTGATATTTGACCTCTATGACATGCCACCTGACATGTTTTCTTGTTGAACTTGACCAACCCTAGGCTGAATTTTGCAGTCTGGACAAGTGAAGTCACGCTATATTCCAGTTTATCACCCTGCTGTCCGAGCTGTGTTCTCATAGTAACAATGGTTCATACAACCACAGGCCTTGAGTGTTCAGTGTGTCTGCATATAGGAACATTTCATTTTGCTTTTAGAGACAGGTTACTTTCAAGACCCAGTTGGGGCACTGAGAGTTGTGAAGGCAGTCTCTGGGGTTAGCTATGGAGCTGTGAGTATGATAAAGATGGACAGAATTTATGCTGCCTTACTTCTGTTAGCAAGCAGTTAATAATAAGTTCTCCCTACTTTTGTGTACTAGTGACATTTTTCTTGTCTTCTCTAGGAAGGGGTGACATCTGAAACCACTCACTGGAGCCGCCTCTATTTCATGATCTTCTATATTGTGACCATGGTAAGTTTCTGAAGATGCTTCCTGTATCAAACTGAGGAGATGTTGAGGGGAAACAGCTTTTACTGTGTTACTGAGGGAGCTTCCATCCCTAAATGAGCACAGCTTTGTTCCTCTGCATAATGGCATCCAGAAAAGGGTGTGAGCCCACATCACTTGCAGGAAGTTATATTTATGAGCATCGACGAAGTTGGTGCTGCACAAGTCTGGGCCTTGGGTAAAGACTAGGTCAGCACAGCCTTTTTTGGGCCCCTTTGTGGTTGACTGTCACCAGTTGACTTTCAGACAGATGTGTGAATTGGGATATGTGCATATTGGAACACCAGGAGCTGAAGCACAAACCAAAATGCTCAGCTGTCTGTTGCTGAATTGGGCTGCAAGAATCCCCCAGCAGCAGCCTCCTGATCTCTTCTGTTCATGTCCTCTCCCAGGTGGTGATGACAATCATTGTGGCATTTATTCTGGAGGCTTTTGTCTTCCGCATGAACTACACTCGGAAGAACCAAGATTCAGAAGGTCAGAACTGAGGACTGGCTGACCCATAACATTGCATCTTCTCTCTGGTGTCTTATGTCTGGAGGAGAGGATCAATTGACTAGCAAAGACAAGATTTTTTTTTTTTTAATTTTTATTTTTTTTAAAGCCTGAATTCCTAAGCTCATTCTTATCCTTTTGTATAATATTTCTATCTGACCTTTCTGTTCTGCCCATTGTTTCTCCCTGCCATGGAGAGCAAGGAATGCTGCCTGTCTAGTCTTCTCTGTCTCCCAGTTGTATTTAGACTGGTGACCATATGCTGTGTTTGGATATACCTTTTTGAACCTTTTAAGAACAGATTGTGACTGGTCTCTCCATCCTGTCACACCTCTGTGAGTCATCACTTCCTCACTGTCCTTTGTTTCCTGAGCTGTGCATCTGTAGCTTCAAGGCCTTCTAATTTAGGCAACGTCAACATAGTCATTTCTTGAAGGCCTTCCCTGCTATTCCTAGGTGATTTACACCCAGACTTATCTATTCAAACTCTCTGTAAACTAATCTTAATTCTTTATAATTTTGTGCAGAGAGAAGCTACTGCACTGTGGTATATTTAATGCCAGAGGAATCTTCCTCACAGAAAGATGCAGTGAAGACCCCAGTCATAGGAGTAGATGTGATTAGCTCATCTGATCTTTCTTAGGTGCCAGAAGATCCAGATGCGTGGCATCATGCCAGTAGGAGCCAGGCATTATTAGTTGCAGAATCATTCTTCATCCTGATTCTTCATGTACCCAGTTTGAAGGGTGCAGTGAAAGGCATTAGTTAACATTTACTTCTCAAGCTGTGTTGGGCAGCTGAAGGTGAAAAGGCAGCAAATAGTGTTTGATTGTTTTGCTGGTTAGCTTGCAGGTAGCAAAAACTACAAGGCTTTAAAACATCAGGCTCCTTGGTATCTTAAAAGCTGAGACATGCTTGCTGGCTCTGCACGCTAATTTTTTTCATCCCTCTCTTGTTGGAGAACAAGGATCTATGTGTTCCAGTCAAGAAAGTAGATGTAGACTGTACCTGACATCTAGCTTGGGCCTGTTTGCTTTGCCTTCCAGGGTTGTGGAAGCAGTATTCATCTTCCTGACTTCTCTACCTGTTTCTTTTTCTTGCCTGTCCAGAAGAGAATGGCATTGTGTTGGAGAAGGAGATCTCCAAGGAGGAAGTGATTGGGATAATCGAGCTGTACAAGCAGAGTTCAGCTGACACCGAAACTTCTCAGCTGCAGAAGATTGTTTTGCAGATGGATAAACATGGGGTAAGAGGAAACCCATAATGTAGGTTCTTGGCTTGAAGAGAGGAAGACATGCCAGGCCCACAGGTACCTTTTTGCTATCTTCCAGAGGAAATCTGTATGCATCTTTGTCATATTTAGAGCTGAGCTGTAGAGAGGGACTCTGTGGAGCTGGCACGAAGTTGTGCTGCTTTGGAAAAGTAGCAGCTGAATTTCCTCTGTCCTCTAAATAGCCCTGAGAAAGACTCATTACAACCTGCAGACTTTACATAGAGCTCTCCTGGCCCAGTACTGGCTGGAAAGAGCATATTTATCTTTCTCCTGAAAAGCTGCTCTCTTATTCTCCTGTCTCTCTTTCTGTGCCATCATATACTTTCATCTGAACAGTCTTGAAGCATAATGCAACAGTGCATTCACATTGATTCCAAACACAGTTTTCTTATCACATCATTGCTTACCTTTTTGTTCCAGAACAGGATGGACAATTGGAAAGATGAGCTGACTTGGCTAAGTGCTGTTGTGTCAGAGAATTGCTGGCTTTTGCAGCAGTTCTCTGGGAGGAGTTTAAATGATTGTTTTAATAACAGCTATCATATTTGTGCATCCTTTATATATGAAGTGCCAGTACTATAGTCCCTTAGTGGACCTGTACTTACTGTGGTTGGCTTGGTAATTAAAAGTTGAGTTCTTGTTCACACAGAATAAGAATAATGATGCTACTTAAAAACAGACTTCAAGACAATTAACTGAAGGATGATGTTTTCAGCCTTGCAGTGGAGTACAGAATGATGGTCTAGAGTTTCTTTGGTGCTGTTCAGATGACTCATAGGCAGAGAGTTATTCATAACTCAGCCTTCTGCTTATGTGATCTAAAAAGTCTAGGCCTGTGAACTAAGTTGTATGCACTAAGCAAATGAGAAGTATTCTAAGCTGCGATCTTCCTTTGGAAGGTTGAATTTGAGCCTTGCTCCAGATGGTATGTTCTTCTGACAAAACTGAGTGCTCCTGACAGAGCTGTATCCATTTAAGCTGGTCTCCTGCAGCTCTTTGTAGCCTTCAGGGATCCCTGTAAATACCTCTCAGCCTGGAGCAGAGGCCTGTATTTAGTCATGTGTGCTCTAAAATGCCGTTGTCTCCTAGCAATGAGAAGAGCTTAGAATAGCCTAAGCTCCTGAGTGGGTGACAGGCATCTTCCTGAAGGATGCCAGAAGCTCCAGCACTGCTCCTGTGAGATGCTTAGTGACTGATGAATGTGTTGATCTCCTCCTTCCCCCCTAACTCCTTAGCAAGTGTCAACGTTGTTTCTGGGACGCAGATCGAGGACGAAGAGTGACTTGAGTATGAAGATGTATGAGGAGGAGATTCAGGTATGTGGATGAGTTGGAAGTACCAGGAAGCAGAACAATTCACATTGCCTAGAATTACAAACTGACATTTTTAAACACAGGAGGCATTCTCCCTCTGAGACTCGAGCAGCTCTGTGAAAAGAGCAGGCAGTAGAGGAATTGTGCTTTTGATTCATCGGTGCTGGTGTTTGGGGACTTTGTTAAATGTGTCAGAGCCTCCTCGGTGGGTTCAGGAACCCAGCTGTATTGATGATATGCACCAGCAGTGGTAGTAACAGTGCTGGCTACGTGTAGCTGCTCAGCTTGCCAAGCTTACTCACGCTCATGAGCGTGGGCATTGGTTACTGGGCTAAGAGCATGTGTGTGGTGTGTTCCAGGGACTTAGCTGCACAATGCTAATTTGTTAAGGCACTCAGATGTGATTGTGTTTGAGCTTGGGTGTGTCTTATGCAGAAACTAAGTGGTCTGCAAGTGCCACTTGTTCCTTCAGAATAGTAGGCAAAAGAAGATGGGAAAAGTTCAAGTCAGCTGATTCTCTGGATTGTTTAAGGCATTGCTGTCAGTGTTCTTCAAGGTTAGGAGGCTTATGCCATTAATTTGATTACTTTTTGAGGACCATGGACTAGTATTATGATTAGCAGTAAAAGCATTAATCTCATAACCATTTGAATGTTTCCTTTGTGCCCTGGGAAGCTAGCTTGTGGCTGAGTCTTCAGTCCTGCTAACAAAAATAAGCACATTAATTGTTGTGGAGGGAATGATAGTCCACAGTTAAGCGCCCTGCCTGTTCTGCTTGGTCTCTGACACAGGGATGTAATGTCTTGTAATATCCTGGGTGCAGTTTTCTAAGCCACAGACATCACTGTGATGTCACTGTGACAGTCTCTGGACATTGGGGAACAGCTGAGTGTGATGTCTCCTTGCTTTGGTTTGTCAGGCCTGGCAGCTCAGCCAGCTGTAGCTCAGCCACAGTTGCTCCTTCTTGCTCAGGCTGTGAGTGCTGATATGTGAGCACATCCTTCATGGTTGTGCTGTGGTTGATATGGAGACTGGGCTGTAAAACAGGGCTTTGGACGTGTCCTTGTAGACTGGGGGTCCTGCTGGTGGCTGTGCAGCAACTTCAGGGCTGAGGCTGATCTGTTCTGATATTCTGTCACAGGAATGGTATGAGGAACATTCCAGGAAGGAGGAATCCCAGATACCATTGCAAGAGTCTGCATCTGCTTCCCAGAGCTTTCTGAAGCCCCTGAGCCTCCGACAACGTTCCCAGACTGTCATCTAGGCCTGACTAGTGCAAGCTGCCTTCTATGCAATAACGTAGAGTATTACTTCACAGCATATACGTTGGGATGATGTACATAGATCTCTTCCATGTACCAGCTGGCATTAGGGATGAAAGCTCTTCCATTAAGCAGCAAAAAAAAACAGGTGGACCCATGTAAGACTGCTACAACCAGACTGAGCATGATGCCTGTGCTCAGCACAGAGTGAGCTTCTTGGACAGAAATGGAGACCTTCTCCCTCTGAACTGCTTCCCAAGCTTAAGCCTGCTCTTTGTCTTAGCAGTAACAAACCCTGGGGAAAGGGATGTGTAATCCATTAACAGCAGGACATGCACTGAGGCTACATGCTTAGAATTTAGAAATAAAAATAAAAAATAAAATAAAAGCCCTTTTTGAGAGTCTGCTTCACTTAAAGGGTACTATTAACCTAGGAATAAAAGAACAAGGAGAGAGGTTGTTTTTGTTTGGTGCTTGTTTTTTGTTGTCTTTTTCCTCTCTACCCTTCCTTTTGCAAAGCAAGAAGGGGCATGATATGCAACTTCAGCTTTTGAAGAGCAGTCTGCCTTTTCCCTCCTTTTGGTACACCTAGATGCACTCCCTTTAGTAGATCCAGCTCTGACTGTTGAGCTGTCCTCGAGCCATTCTGTGGCACCTGGTGCCAGAACTGAGGGGCAGAAAAACAGAGGAGACAAACTCTGCTGTAGCTGTCCAGTATCTGCACCTCTGCATGTCAGTTATGCCCAGTGTACTTCCTGGGATTCCTAGGATCAGAATAACCTCTAAAATCCCTCAGCTCTCAACTTCAGAGAAGGGTGATTCTGCAGGGTGACCTCTGTCACTTCACCACCTGCTTGTAAATGGCAAGTCTTTGGCCAGTCATTAGTTCAAATAGATGACTGTGAAGGAGAGGACTTTGTAGCTGCAAGCCTGTGGCTTATTTCTGCGTGGGTCTGAAGCTTATGGATAGAGTCCATCGAACAGGTTGGCCCTCAGCTAGGTCATTGCTTTGTTTGAACAGGAGGGTGAGTCACAGCACAGCATGTGCAGAACTGTTGCTCAGGCTGGCAAATGCTGACTGGGTCATATCTTAGGAAGTTCCTCTGCTGAAGGGCTTTACTGTTCCCTTGAATTCTGGATGCAGAACTGTGAAGGACAGTGATTCTTCTCACCTGCTTGCTTTTCAGTGTCTGGCATGGAGGCTGCCAGACCTGGTAGCTGGGGAAGGAAAAGAAAGGGGGAATGGGGCTCCCTTGCCATCTCTGACACGTTAATTGTGGGATGATTGCAGGTTGCTTCATCTCTTGTGCTTCATTACTGTGAAGTAGTGACAGCGTGTCTCTGAGCTCCTTTTTTATCCTGTCACCACAGAAAATGCTGAGAGTGAAGAGTGTATCTCAGCATGGAAGTTCCCCTTACCTCTTGCTGTTTGATCTTTTCTCAGGTTCAAATGTACAGTGGACCTAGCAGGGATGGGAGGCTTTCCCCTTCCTCTGGGTGAACTGGGCAGTGGGATGTAGGGAATGGGCACACATCCCATATACCCGTTTTTCTTTTTTTCTATGTAGTACCACCACATGGCACAAGGACAGATGGATAGACTGATCCTACATGAGTAGACGAGAGCATTTTTGGGGGAAAAGATGAGATTTTCAGAGGCAGGCAGTGTGATCTGTGCTCCTCATCTCTGAACAGCCAAATTCCCTGGGTGCCTCTGGGCAGTTGTTTCCCTTCTGGGTACTCCAGGTGGTATGAAACTACTTCTGAGCTGAACTGTGAAGGACCTTAAAGGGCTGTTTTCCAAATCATAAATTTGACCATAAATTAATGAACATTGCATCGTTTCTCTTGCTTCGCTGTGTTGGGCTGCAGCCTAGGAGACTTACCTGTGCTAGTCCTGGGGCTGAGGGAGCATTGTGAAAGTTAGAAAATAAAATGTGGTTGTGTTTAAATTCTTTGTTACTATGCCAGTGCTGTCATTGACTTTTTCTGTAGCTGTAGCTTCATGCTGTGCTGCAGGGGCACTGAGCTGCTCACACATGGGGGCAGGGCTCTGGTGCTGGGGAGCAATGTCGAAGCCCCTAGACTGGGCTGTGGGGCTCAGGTGTGGTTTTTATGGTTCTGTACTGAGATGTTGGTTTGTCCCCATGTACACACTGTATTGGTGTTTTTTGTTTGTTTGTTTGTTTTTTAGCCAAGGAGGATCACAGAAATTTACTTCTTTGGAAAAAAAAGTTCTAGTACTGGGGCTTCCCCTGCTATTTACTCTTCATTCCCCCCACCCACAGACTAACGAGACAATCATTTTGTAGGGAACAAGGGAAGAACACTGCAGGATTCTGTATGCTGGTCTTTCATTTATAGTTTTATGGACATGTCTGTAAAACGTTCTCTAGATTTTTCAAGCTAGAAGCAGCAGCTTACTTTCCTCCTGATGCTTGTTTTGGAAGGAGGGCTTGGTTTCAGATTACAGATTGCCACATCCCTGTGTCCGCCCTCTCCCCGTGGCAACTGCTTGCAGGAGCACTTGTCACATGCATGAATTCTTGCTCCTGGCCCTTGCCAGCTCACAGCCCAGATTCTGACCCCCTGCCAGTTTTCTTCTGTGTATTACACTAATGTTTTCAAACTTTTTGTTTTTGTAGCTACCCCCGAGGGGTAGGAGGGGCTGCAGAAGCCATTGCTCCTTCACCTCAAGTGTCTGTGTTGCATGGTGGTTGTTGAAAGCTGGGGTTGGAGGCAGTAAATCCAGGGCAGAGCCAATAGCAGCCAGCAAATTGAATCTGAATTCTTATGAAAGTGCTTATCCAGCCAGAGACTTGAGGAACAACCTGAGCCCAGAAGGAAAGAGAAGCAGGCTAGGAGAGCTTGAAAGCTGACAGCAACAGAGTGCTGCTTGTGCAACCATCCTCTGTCCTCACAGAGCAGCACTAGGGTTTACCTACAGCAGTGCATCCCTGGGAGTGGCATCAGAGCTGGTGGCTGCAGCCAGCGCCGACCCATGCCCATGCACTGTACTGCTTCGCCAGCAACTTCAGCTGCCATGTGACTGCTGTTGGGCAATGCACAGGCAGTGACCCCAGAGGAAGCTGTGGCCCTAGGCTGTGTTGCAGGGCCTCTGTCTCACCCCAAGCAATCCCAGGTCCTCCCCTGTAACCCAGCCCCCAGCCACGGCTGCACACACTACCTTGCAGTAAACACCACCCACGGAGGCTGTGTAGTTTTTAATTGCAAGTTGTCAGTTTTTACACTGTCTAAATCTAGTTTTGCCAGAGGCTATTGGCTTGTGGGAATCTGAGTACCAAGTCCTTTGCTACAGCTCAGTCCATGCTGTGCGTGTCCAATAAAAAACAAACAATATTTTTCAACCTGAATTAAAAAAAAAGCAGGCTTCTGTGGGCTGCTCATCAGCTTTGCATGCATTAACCTGCTCTGGTGCTTTGCATCACCTTAACACCTCTGCTTGCTCTTTCAATTCACCTGCTGAAGACTCATTACAAGGAGCAGCAATAGACATTCCTAAAGTTGCACTCAAGCCTTTACTTTCTCAGTTTCCCCATAGTGCATGGCTGCTAGCCCTGATCCTGGCCCAGAGGAGCCCAGATGGAGACAGAGGTAAAGGGGTATCCCAGCACGTGCTCTCCACCAGCCGCTCCAGTCCTGTGCCCTGGGGCAGCAGCCAAGCCTTTACCCTCATCTTTGTTCAGAGACACCTCAAGTTAAACAAAGTTCAACAGAGTAGAGCAAGGAGATGGCTAGTGCCTAATAAAATCCTTTTCTTTTCCCCAAACACAACCAGCAATTTTGTCAGAGAGCAAACGTGGTCCTGTGGGCTGCGACAGGGCAGGGACATGGCCCTGCAGCACTCAGGTGGCAGTCAGGTGGATCACCCTGAACTCGGTGAGCAGGGCCACACAGAGAAAGGCTAAGTAGTAGAGGATGAGGCAGATGCCGTACGCCTTGCCCAACTGGAAGCACTGCGCCGGCACTACCACAAAAGAGAATGCCAGGCTCAGCCCCAGGGCCCCAGCCAGGATCCATACCAGGAGGCTGTCAGGCTCCAGCTGATGGGGAAACAAAGGGATATTGGGTGACAAGGAAGTCCTGCCAGTGCCAGCCCTGCTGTATTGCAGCCAGCAGCCTTACCTTTACCACCACCAGGCCACTGGTCATCTGAAGCAGGCAGCCCAACCCCACACCCACCAGAATATCTGAGGCCAGTTCAGGGTGAAGAAACAGCACAGCATTCCCCCAGCCCTGGAGGTGGGGACAGCACCATTTCTCTATCCCAGGCTGGGTAGGCCATCAAAGTTCAGAATGCTCGAGGACAGGTGGCTTTGGCATGGTCTGGGGTTCCCTGGGGAGGCAGAGCCTCTTCCCTTCCCTCCCTGTGGGGGATCTCAGGATGGATCCTGCGCAGTTCAGATCCCCCTAGAAGAAGGCCCGAGTAGCACCCCAACCTGCCTCCCAGCACCCAGCTCCCCAAAGGATACTGAAGATGATGCCCCCAAAGCAGGCAGAGAAGGCCATGCGGGGGTAGCCCTGCCGTGCCATGGTAAGGTCAGAGAAGGTATCTGCAGGGCAAGAACGGGAGATGCTGTGTGCTGCCCACATCCCACTAAGGTATAGCATGCCCCAAAGCTGGATAACGCAGGGCCCTTACCTCCAATGCTGTTGCCCCATGCCAGCAGGGTCAGGCCCAGCACAGTGTTGCTCAGCTCAAAGATGATGCCCAGGGTCCGCAGGATGTTCACTAGCTCCGTGGCTGCTGCATTGATCCACATAGCACTGGACAGGAACCCGAGGAAGGCAAATACCTACCGAGACCAGATGAGCTGGGTGCTGGCTGTACCCTCTCAGGGCAACAGAGGCACGGTCCTCTCCCAGATATTGCTCGGGGACAGGGGCACCTTACACAGTGGTATTTGGGTGGCACTTCATTGCATGTGCTTAAGAAGATGATGAGGGCTAGGATGGAGCCAGCCAGAGTGACCAGTGCCCAGACTGGGAAGACGCCCTGGATCTGGTACAGCCCATCTGCATCAGGGAGAGAGAAAGGGCAACCTCATGGCCCCACAGGCTGGGGAGGACCCTGCCAGACTGGGGCATAACACCAAGCCCTGTCCCCTGAAGCCAGTGCTCTCCTGCCCTGTTTCTCCCCTGAGACCTGAACAGAGGGGCCCCAACGAGCTCAGTGATGGGCCCTGGCTGCAGTGGCACAAGAAGATGGGTCTCCTGATGGGAGACCCTGGGGGGGATGGGCAGGATGAGGCCATCCCACTGCAAGCCAGGCCTTCAGTGTGGGGCTTCGGGGCCATCCCAGTCTTGGCCTCTCCTTGGGGTCTGTGAGGGTACATAGACTCTTACAGGCCCCTGACTTGAGGGTGAGGACACAGAGCAGGGGACCAGTGATGATGTGCAGGCAGTTGAGGGGTCTCTTCCAGTTCAGGTCTTCCTTGTCAGGGTCCACCACAGGTACAGTGAGCAGCAGCACCAGCTCCACAGGGACCTGGGAGGAGGGGGCTCATGAGTGCCACATCCCCCAGCACACTGCCCTTCTCCCATACCCTCCTGCTCACCTTGAGCACTTTGAAGAGCCGCCAGTACCAGGGCTTCCTCCTCCACTTGCGCTGGTCCAGAGGATTGAGGGCAGTCCTGAAGATCTGCAGGGAGGTCTCACGGTAGGGCAGCAGGGGCCGGTACTCTTCACCTGTGTGGGGCCACAGAGCTGTGCTCTCCACAAAAGTCCCCCAGCCCAATCTGCTGCTGGAGACAGCCCCACAGCCCACCTTACCGTACTCCCCACAGTTACTGCCTGAGGACTCCTGCTCCTCAGCATCTGTTGGTATCACTGTGGGGGAACAAGGGGAAAGCGAGGGAGTGTCGAGATACCTCACTGGCACCGCAGAGCACTCCTTACCTGGCTCCTGTGGCCCAGGGTGGGGCGGCCTATCCCCATGCTGCCAGCGGTGAATCCAGGTGCACAGCACCACAGTGAAGACATAGAAGATGTAGAGCCCCAGGTACCCTGCCGTGGGGACAGAGAGGTTATGGGCCCATAGGCTGCTCCCATCTGCTCCTGCACCATTATGGCACTCACCTAAAGCTTCCCCCAGCGTGATGTGGCCAAAGTAGAGGACCAGGAAGGTGAGGAAGACAGCCACCATGTAGAAGGTGATGTCCCGGAAGAAGGGCCTGGAGGCCACTGTGACAGGCTTCACCAGGGCAATGCTCCCAGCCACCACCGTGGTCACGAAGACGCCAGCGCCTGCCAATGCAATGCAGCCCAATCAGCGGGGTCCCTGCCCCCCCAGCCCCCGGCCAGCCCAGCCCTCACCGAAGACGGCCCCAACTGCTAGCCCAGCCGTGCGTGGGTCGGAGAAGGCCACCACGGCGCTGAAGACATCCGGTGCCCCATTGCCGAAGGCCAGGAAGGTAACACCATGGAGAGCAGCGTCAAGGAGCACCCCACCGTGCCAGGTCCCCATGATCCCCCACTCCACAGCCCCACGCCCCCATCCGCCAAGGATACTGCCACGTTGTGGGACAGCTTCAGGTTGGTGGCGATGGCAGACAGGTTGGGGCAGAAGCTGGAAGCGCACAGAGAGGGGTAACAGCGGCGCGGGGACGCGGCGCGGGGCCGTCCTCTGCTCCGCGCGCCTCCGGGGTTACTCACAACTTCTCCGCCGTCACTCCGAGAATGACGAAGAGATAGAGGAGCCAGAGTACCTGCGGGCGGAGAGCTGCCGCGTCGCCCGTGGCCGAGCATCCCCGGACGGGGCCGCCAGTCCGCCTCCCCCGTCCCCGCGCTCACGTAGAAGCCGACGGGCAGCGGAAGCAGCGCGGCGGGGAAAGCGCAGAACGCGCCCCCAAGGTAGTCGAGGAAGCCGCCGTCCAGGCGGCAGTCCGGGGTGCTGCGCACGAAGCGGCACCAGTCGGAGCTGTTGTGCTTCCGCACCTCGCGGCACTGCGGGAAGAGCTGCGTGTCCCAGGCGCGTCCCAGGCGCGTCCCCGGCGGACGGGCAGCGTTCCTCCTGGGGTCGCGGCCGCATTTCCGTCCCTGCCTCAGTTTCCCCCTCCGTCTCACATCCGTGGGGCGGCGGCAGAGGCCGACACGAGGACAGGACCCGTCACCCCCGCCGCTTCGTGTCCCCACTCACGTCCACGCCCCGATCGTGTCCAACGCTGCCACACCGGGTCCCCGCGTCCAGAGCCGCCGGCGGACCCGCGCGCTGGGACCCGTCGTGCCCCGCCAGCGCCCCGGCCACGCTCAGCGCCCCGGCCACGCTCAGCGCCCACAGCGGCCCCATCGCACCCCACGGCTCGAGGGGGAGCTGGCGCTCATGGGGGGCGGGAGCAATGGCCGGGGGGAGGTGGTGGGGGAGAGACGCGGATAGGAGCGGGAGTAGAAACACAAACGGAAACAGGTAACAGGGACAGAAATAGGAATCAAAATGGGAAAGAAAAATAAAAATATAAAATAGGAACAGTGTTAAAAATAGAACTACAAATACAAACAGAAATAGGAATAAAAAGAGGCCGGGCCGCACCGAGCCGCCACGGCTCCGCTCCCGCGGGAGCGGAAAAGCAGGGGCTGAGCGGGACAGGGAGGCACCCAAATCCGGGGAATAGCGGAGATCCGACGAGCGGCGAGAACACGGCTCCGCTGGCAGCGGGACCATCCGGGAACCCGCCCTACCCCCCACCCAGCATGTCACGCAGCCCCGCCGTTGTACTCGGGCAGCTGATTTCCCCCCCGCCTTAAAGGGGCCGCCCCCCTACGCTCTTAAAGTGACAACGCCTCTTTGTCGCACAGGAAGAGGGGGCAGAGGGTCCACCCGGCCGAGGCCCCGGCGCTCTTAGGGCACCGCGCTCAGCGTGGCCGTGGGTGCGAGGCCGTAGGTTGGCCTCACGGCAGAGCGCCGCCGTCACGAGCGTGCCAGGTCTCGGACGGGCACTTGAGGGGGTGTCGGGATGCTACCAGGCAGGTGCCACAAGACCGGGCCGGGCCGGGGGAGATGCGTGTTCCCCGCGGGATGGGGGGCTCCGAGCCCTCTGTTGCTTGGCACCTCCCGGGGACTTTACCCGCTGGGTGCAGCGGGACCGGGAGGTAAACCGCCGAGATTGCGTAAGGCTGCAGCTGCTGCTGCGCTCCCATGCCGCCCGCGTCACACACCGCGCAGAATCCACGGCGGGGCAGGGCGGCCGCGGCAAGGAGGCCGTGGGGTTGCCCCCTGTCGGGCGCGGCGTGGCCGGGGTGCTGACGGCCGTATCCCCCCTGCGTGGGGCTGGGAGTTTGGGGCCACGCAGAGGGGATTGGGATGGAGAGGGGGAGGAAGAAGCGTCGGACGTCGGGGACGTTGTGGGACCGATGGGAAGAAGTACCCATGGGGTGAGGAGAGGCCGCACGAGACCCGGGCGGCCGCGGTGTGGGGACGTGGCTTATTTCGCATCCCGCCCGCTTCCCCTCGTCACGCCCCTGTTCCGGGGTCGGCCCGGCCCCTCCCGCGATGGCGGTGCCGTGAGTGCTGCTGCCGTGGTCGTGTGGTTGTCGGGGACCGCGGTCGGCTTGACCCCTCCGCCCCGCAGCTCCTCCGTGCTGCTGGAGCCCGGCTCGGGCCGGCTCCGCGTGCTGCCCAGCCGCCAGCCCGCCGCCGTCGCTTGGGCCGAGCTCAACGACCACAATCGGGCCGTCGGGTAAGGGCCCGGGGATGTACGGGTCCGTGCGCGACCACCCCGGCGCTGCCCGCTCTGATCTCGCGCCGTGCTCCAGGTGGGTGTTCTTCGAGGCGGCCACCAACGCGTCCTTCAACGACAGCCTGCAGACCTGTGCAGCGGGACGGGGACGGTGTGTGCCAGCGCCGTTACCGCAGCTCGTCTACATGCAGTGGGTGAACACGGCCGTGGGCTGCTGCGGGCCTTTGCGCTACGAGACGCAGTACTGCCGCCGGCTGCGGAGCTACCTGGAGGCCAGCCTGGCCTGGATAGAGGAGCAGACGGGCTCCGGCTGCGACCGCACCTACTGGCGCCAGGTGGGGCCGTCCGGGCCGGGACCGGGACCCTGCAGCCCTCGGGAGCCGTCCCCGGACCGTGGGGACCGCCTGTCCCCATTCCCCCGTCTCCTTGTCTCCCCAGGGTGCACCTGGTGCTGCAGGGACTGAAGGACAGCTACTGCGGGCACATGGCCCTCCCCGCCGACTGCCTCGCACCCTTTGGTTTCCTGTGAGGAATGTGCTCCCCCACCCCTCGGGCTGGGCGCACCGAGCTTCCCTACCCCAAGCTGGGAACAGTGGTCAGCAGGGAGTGCCCTGGCCTGATGCCCTGCCACTTGCTGCAGCCGGGGGAGGACCTGGAGGACCTGGAGGTGGCCTTCAGCCCTGCAGTGCCCGCTGGGCATTGGTATTCTTGCTCAAGCTGCTGCCAGGACCTGCTGGTGGCCCACGACACCTGGGCACCCTACCAGCCATGCTGCATCTTATCAAGAAGTACACGCTGCCCTACCACACTGAGCCTGGCAGTGTGTGTGGGGCTGGAGGTTGTGCTGTGTCCCCACCTGCTGCCTGAGCCCCTACTCTGCTTCCCCAGGCACCACCTGCATTCCAGGCAGCGTCCAGGTGTTCTCCTGCTACCCCAGCACCATCTTCTGTGGAGATGACTTCTACATCCTGAGCAGCAGGCTGGTAAGTGCCACCTGTGCCCTGGCCTCGCTCAGCCCTGTCCCCACAGGTTGCAGTGGAGACCACCATTGGGAACAGTGAGTGACAAGGCATGCTGGCAGTACCTGCGGCCTCAGGGCAACGTCCTGGAGTGGCTGTGGAACATGGTGGCCAACTGGCTGGCCCACAGCTGCACTGAGTGGGACAGCATCTTCTTGCACTTCAACGGTGGCATCTGAGTGGGGTGGAGGGGAGAAATGACCCCTCCTTGGAGTGTCCACCAAGGGATGTTGTGCTCTCCCTCAGGTACAGCAGCCAGTGGATGCTGGTGGACTACAAGGTGTGCTCACCGGGGCGCACTGCCCTGCAGCAGGGCCTGCTGATGGTGCTGGAGCAGATCCTGTGAGTGCCTCTCGCCCTACAGTGCCCAGTGGGCCAGGGTGGGCTTCCTTTGCTGGTGGCATGGCGCTTTGATGGTGGTGGCCCTTCTGCCAGCAGTGGGGCTGCTGCTCACAGTTCTCCTGCATGTGGGTGATAAGACAGAGCTGCTGTACCAGCAGGGGTACTGGGACAGCTGCAACATGCTGCAAGCTTCATCCAGCTTCACCTCTCTGCCCAGCCCTACCATCCCATGCTGAAGGGCAGGCAGGGCTGACTGTTCCTGCCCCCCTGTCCAGGTACTTTGAGGAGATCTTCAATGCCAGTGGGAACCTGGAGCTAGTGCAGAAGTATGGTGACTGGTTCACCTATGACAAGAACCTCTGCACAGAACCCAGGTCTTCCGCAGGAACCAGATGCAGGTCCATGACATGGATTTTATGGTCTGTCTGATGAGATGGGTTCTGGCCCCCTGCATCTTCTTCCAGCTTTCACCCCTAGGGGTTTTCCAGTCTTTGTGTCAGATTTTCACCGCAGTCGTTGCGTTCCTTCTTGAGCCTCATCTGTTTCTCCCTACTGCCTGGCAGGTCCAACAGCCACCTGCAGGACCCACTGTTAACAGTGCAGGTGCTGCAACCCACCCCACAACACTGAGAATGCCATCTCCACTCGCTCCAATCTCAACCCAGCTAATGGCACCAACCCCTTTGCCACCTTGTGCCAGCGCTGTCACGGCAGCAGTGACACCAGGGTGGGCATTGCCCTGGCCCCTGCTATGACATCCCTTCCTGGAGATCACACCTCCACTCCCCTTTCATAAGGCAACCTTCTTTGACATGACCCACACCTTTGGGCTGGTGGCTGCCAGCAGGCCAGCATGGGACAATGTGCCAACCTTCCGCTGAATCACATCCCCCTGCAGCCACCTGCTGTGCATGGGCTACCCTGACCTCTGGAGGTTTCCCCCCATCAAGGTCCGCTGGGACTGAGCCAATGCTGTACATCTCCATGCCTTTCCCTGTGTCTGTGGGATGGGAGGCTGCAGGGAACTGCCCCCTACATTTTTCTCCCCCCCACTTCTCTCACCTTTTGCTGCTGCATAATGGGCTGTCTGCCAGTGGGCTCCGACCATTAGTCCCAAAACCTAGCACAGAAGGGATACCTCCCACAGGGCTCCTGATTCTTGGGGCTGTCTCTGGAAGAGGGGTTCCAGGAGGTGGGGGCTGGTACTCAGACAGCTGCATGGCAGGGAGGGGTGAGTGGCCAGGGTTGGTGTAGCAAAACGCTCTGCATGCAGCAGAGGTGCTGATGGCTGTGCTTTGTGCTCAGCCTATGTTCTGTGGTGTGTGCAGCAGTCCTCTGGTGCAGGAGACTTTGTTCTGGCATGTTCCCTCCTCTGCTGGGTGCTGCCCCAGGAGCACAGCGCTGGGATGCAGCATGTCAGGGTTCTTGGTTTCTGCATCAGACTGCTCAGCAAGGACTCCTTTGGATTTGGAGCATCAGCAGTGTGCACAGCACCTGGCTGTAGGCCAGCTGGAACAGGCAAGCAGGGAAGGAGCTGGGGCAGTGCCTGCCCTGGGACAGGGTAACCATCCTTGTCCCTTTTGTTTCCCCTCCTCAGCCACCTGTGTCCCCCCCCAGCCCCAAAACCTCCAGTGCAAAATCCTCTTATTGCAGCTCCCTTGATCTGCTCCATGCGGTGCAGCTTGTTAGGAATAACGAGGTCATTACTGGGGGATTAATGTGCTTACATTAGACAGTGCTTTGAAGGTACAAGGTTCCCAATGGGTCCAGACTGGCTGATGTCCCACAGCCTCGGACCTGGCTGTGCCCCTGTCACTCCTGGTGCACAACTTATTTGTCACCTCCTCAGCAGTACAGAGATGGGGATGGGCAGGGTGTGATGAGGATGGGGGAAGCTGTGCCAATTGTGTCTGCTGATCCTCCTGACACTGCAGGTGCTGGTTGGGTGTCATGTCACCACCTGGTACCCCAAGGGGAGTGGGGCACGGTGCCTGCTGGGCCTGCCTGCCTGTGGGCTGTTGGCTCTGAGGCTTAGTGATGGTGTGACAGTATGATTTCTTTGTCATTCATGGCCAGCTTCATCAGGGACATGGCTGCCTTGCCTGGTGTGTTTCACCCCCTTTCAAGCCCTCCAGTCAGGAGGACAAAAGCAGAGGGACAGGAGCCCCAGCTGATCTTCCCCCAAAGCCCCATCCTCCTCCTCCTTGTCCAGGACAGAGCTGTCCCTGGGGTGCTCACCAAGCAGTTCAACTGTTATGTCATTTCCGGTGCCAACAAGCTACGGCACAGCTGCCTACATGGGCTGACTGCCAATGGGACAAAGTCCTCAAATCTTCCGGGAAAGTACACTTCTGGTGCAGGACCTGGGGACGCAAACGCAGTCCCTCCAACGTCGCTTTGCCCTCCTCGGTCTCCAGACATCGTTCTGAGATATGCAGCAAACCCCGCAGATGCCAGGTGCCACGTGTCATCTTGTGGACATGGCAGCCCAGTGTCAGGGGGGTGAGAAGCCCTTCCACATTGTGTCCCCACTCCTGGAGAGCCTGTCCCTGTCTCAGGCAGCAGGGATCCAGGTCTACATGAAGCTGGAGAACGTGCAGCCCACTGGCTCCTTCAAGATCCGGGGCATTGGGCACCTCTGCCAGGAGGTGGGTGTGCTACATGGGTGTGAGGCCTTGGGACATGGTGGGGTTCTATAGCCACATCCTTCCTATGTCTCTTTCCCTCCCCCCCAGGCTGCCAGGAAGGGCTGCCAGCACTTCGTTTGCTCCTCAGGTAATTGGGACCTGCGTGGCGCCCAGGAGGACTGTGGGATGGGGGTGGTGGAGAACACCCCCCTGTTCCTGACACCTTGTTCTTGTGCCTTCTCAAAGGGTTTGGGGGCTGGGGCTACTCCAGGTCAGGTGTCCCTTCTCCCCCCAGCACAGTTAATCCTGTGGATCTGGGATGGGATCCTGGGATCTGGGGGCGGGGGGGGGGGGGGGGGGGGAATCGGGAGGTGGAACTGCTTAACCCCCCCCACTTTTGGCAGGGGGAAATGCAGGCATGGCCACAGCGTATGCAGCCAGGAAGCTGGGACTGCCAGCCACTGTGGTGGTGCCCAGCAGTACCGGACCCAGCACTGTGCACAGGCTGGAGGAACTGGGGGCAACAGTGGAGATCTACGGGAAGGTACAGCACCCACACACCATGCTGGGGCTAGGGTGACATTGCACCCCTCTGCAAGGTCATGGATATGCGCAGACCCAGTGTCCCTGTCTCAAAATACGTCACCCACATCCCATGCGGTTTTCTGCTGTCCTTGTGGCAGCAAGAGAGGGGTGACAGGGACAGCACACTGGAGTGGGCTGCAGCCCCACTGAGTGTCCACTGCCTCCCAGGTGTGGGATGAAGCCAACCAGAGATCCCTAGAGCTGGCACAGAATGAGGGCTGGGCCAGCATCCACCCATTTGACCACCCCTTGGTTTGGTGAGTGCTACCTGTCCCTGTGCTCTGGACAGGCCACAGGCAGCCGCTCACTGTCCCCATCCCACAGGCAGGGCCATGCTAGCCTGGTCCTGGAGCTGAAGGATGTGCTGGACACTAAGCCTGACGCCATCGTGCTGGCAGTGGGAGGTGGGGGGCTGCTGGCTGGTGTGGTGGCCGGGCTGCAGCAAGTGGGATGGCTCGATGTCCCCATCATCACTGCTGAGACCTGGGGGGCCCATAGCTTCCATGCAGCACTGAAGGCTGGACACCTTATCACCCTGCCCGACATCACCAGGTGGGTGTTGGTGTCAGCATGGGGAGGCCTCCATCAGCAGAGAGGTCCCCAACATGATGAGACCTAGAACATGAGAAAGCAGGGGGCATTGCTTCTGGTGGTGAGCCACGTGTCATGAGTTGGCAGGTCTCAGCCAACCCTGTGGTGGAGCCCCAGGGGAGCAGAGGGTCTTGGGGCTACTCTGACTGTTCTTCAGCATAGCCAAGTGCCTGGGGGCCAAGACGGTGTCAGCGCGGGCGTTGCAGTGTGCCCAGGAAATCCAGATCATTTCAGAGGTGGTGGAGGATGCTGAGGCTGTGCGTGCTGTGGAAAAGTTCCTGGGTGAGTGGGGCACAGGGACAGAGATTTCAGGAGCATGTGATGGGGACAGGCACTCAGTGTGTCCCCATCCCTGCAGATGACGAGCGGATGCTGGTCCAGCCAGCGTGTGGCGCAGCACTGGCCCTGATCTACTCAGGGCGGCTGCAGAAGCTGCAGCATGAGGGCCGCCTGCAGAATCCGCTGGGCCGTGTGGTGCTGGTGGTCTGCGGCGGCAGCAGCATGACAGCAGCACTGCTGAGGGACCTGAAGAGCCAGCTGGGCCTGGAGTGACCACCACGCCCCTTGTGCCCCCCACGCCACCCATGGCCCCCTGTGCTGCGGTAATGGCTGCTGGATGTGCCCAGCACCTGCTGCTATGCAGGATTGGGAAACTGAGGAGTGGCAGCATCCCTCCTTGTGACCCTGACAAATGGCCCTGGGGACAGCCACGTCCCTGAGCCCCTGTGACTGGCACTATGATTCCTCACTCCAATTAGTGAGTGCTCCCTCTCTGACTGATTACTTTGCTACTGTCTCAATGCATTATTGTTCTAATGATTATTAATTATTAGTCTTCTCCCATTTCTGCTGCATTGTCTGCAACAAGGTAGTTCCTTGGCAGGACTGTGGGGCCTTGCTCTCACTTGGGCTCCCAGCTCCAACGGGGGCTCAGTTTACCGCCACTGCTCCACCTCACACCAGTTGATCTATTTCACCTCAGTGTCCATTTTGCTCTTTCATGACCCCAAACCCCTCTCACCTTCCTCCTGCTCCTCCAGAGCAGCTAATAAGGCTCCCCTTGCCCACCCACCACCCAGGAGCCCTTTCCTTCCCGCATTCTTTTATCCCTTTTCCCCAGTAAATCCCCCTGGCCCGGCTGACCCACACTGTGCTTCCCAGAGCACCCACCCCATAAATCAAATTCCCACCACTCCATTGTGGGCAATATCTTATGTGTTTCTAGGGAGCACCAGAGGCTGGAGTGTCTTATTACAAGGCATGCAGTTAATTATAAGTGGTCAGCCCAACCTTCTCCCACAATTTTTTATCCTGGGTCCAAAACCTTCTGCACCCCAACCTCCTCACACAAAGTCCCAAACTTCATCCCAAGCCTCCCCCCCAGGCAGCCTGGGATGGGTGCAGTGGGTTGGTGCACCCCCTGGTTAGCAGAACATCAATAACATGATGCTAATAACAATAGCAGTCAGCACGTGCCCTTGTGCTCCATTTTGCAGCCCTCATGACAGCGGCAGGGGCCCTCACGCTGCCCGTACACACGCTATTGCCCTGGGGTCCCACCAGGGCATTCTGTGCCTCAGTTTCCCTTGTGCTGAGTGCTTTGGGTGTCCCCAGCTTGGCTGTGGCCCCTAATTACTGCTGATCATGGCACAGGAAAGATAAATTCCTCCGCTTGGCTGAACAGGGAAAATACGCAGCGAGGTGGCTGCCTGTCATCTATCACCGGCTCTAGGCAGCACTGCCACGCTGAGACTTAAAATTCAGGTCAGAGAGAGGGGTTCTTGGAAGCCAGCAAGGAAAGGTAATTTATTCTGTTTATATCTTTTTACTGCAAGACAAGGCTGGGGGTGGGGGGGTTGGAGAGGGGGTAACACTGTGCCTTGATTTTGCATTTTAAATATTAGCTCAATGCCGCTCATCACTCAGACCCCACAATGAAAAGGACTAGGTGCCGGAGCAGGTAACTAAAATGGTTTTTATTCACATTGAACAACACGAGCTGGTCATGCTGATGGCCTCTGCAAGGAGCAGTGGGGACAGGAAACCCATGGTGCACTCAGAACACAACTTTTTATTTTCCTTTTTCATTCTCTTCTATTCTCTTCTTCCCTTCCCCCCCCACCCTGCTATATCCTCCCACACTCTGCTTACTGCCACCCTTCCCCAGCCTCCAAAATAGAAAAAGTCAGAGCTTCCAGTGACTAAAAGTATAATAAATAATCAGTAAACACAAAAACATACTTTATTTGTTTATCCTTTATACAAAATAAAGAAACTAGAAGCAAAAACTGTAATACATCCTCAGTCCGTGGGGCCAGGGGGGCTCGGCCCTCCTCTTCTGCCGCACTGCTCGGGTAGGTTTTGTTCTCTCTTTGTCTGTTTCTGTTTTTCCCATTTCTGCCTCTTCTCAGTTTTCCCAAGCTCCATGCACCCCTCTGCTCATCTGTTATCAAAATTTGGGCCCCAAACCACCTCCTCCTCAGGGGTATAATGGGAACAATGGAAACAAGGGCCCAGGAGTGGCTTAGGGAAGGTCCTTCTGTCCCTCATCCCCCTCACCATAATGCTGGGATGAGCGGAGGCTGAGGAAGGGGGTAATTAAAAAGGGTGCTAATCAGTGAGTGGAGAGCCCCACGGCAGCCCCTGCACCGGTGGGACCCGTGTCCTGACGAGTTCAGCTTTGGTCCGAGAGCGGTGGCTCTGACGTGGCGTGGGGAGCTCGGGGCTGGGCACGCTTCAGCATCCCCTCTTCCCACTCATAACAGCACGGGGGTGCGGAGCGGTGCGGGCGGGGAGGTAGCGTGGTGTCTCCGTCCGGGGGGGGGGAGCGACGGGAGGATGCGGTCGGACGTCGGAGAGCGCCCGCGGCGTCGTGGGTGCCGGTATCCGGAGATGGGGCCGCGGCGAGCCGTGCCCCGGGGCTGAGGGGCGGGAGAGCCTTCCCCCTCGACCCTACCACACTGCTGCCTCGCTCAGCTCCGGGTTGGGGTGCCCGAGGGCCCCGCTGTAGCCGCTATTGCTGGACATGGAGAAGGGTGGGCTGGGCCCCCCGCTGAAGACCTCCCCCGGGATGGGGTGCAGCGAGCCCGTCATCCCCGGCTCGGGGCTGGGGGTGTCGGGGTGCGAGATCATATCCGTGTACCTTTGGTTTTCTGAGGAATGGTGTCCGCTTAGGGGGGGCTCCAAGGGTCCCAGGGGCGTGGAGCCAGGTCCTGAGTTCTGTAGGTAGCTGGGGTCGGCCGGGGACTGGGCCTGGGAGGGTGGCCCGTGGGGAAAAAAGTCATAGTTGCCTCCTGGCCCGTAGTAGTCACCTTGGTAATCTGCAAGGATAGAGGAAGGTTGGAGCTGGCCCCTGGGGCCAACACCCAGAGTACCTACGGGAAGTAGGGCTACACCCCCATGCAGGTACGAGCATGCTTCCCCCTCCCCCTTCAAAATACCCTCCTGGAATGCTGCTGGAACAAATGTGGGGCTGAGCAGGGAGAAAAGTAAGCCCCTCCATCCTAACGGCTACAGTGCTGGTGGAACGGGAAGGGGGGTTGGTAGAGAACAGGAGGGGCTGGGGGCAACCCTGTGGGGAGAAGGTGGGCATAATTTTATTCTTAGTTACAAGTGAAAAATATGTGCATATATATACATATATGTATATATATTCTTATGCATGCATTTATATATAGGATAAAAGATTATATATATATATAATAGGAAAATATATCTAAAGGAGATATATAAATAAAGAGGAGATACAGGGGAAATATAAAAATAAAATGGAGAATACTTTAAACATAGGAGGAAGAATATACACTATTCCTATATATATTAATCATAGAGGGGCTCTGGCAGCAGTAGGGGTAGAGGGGAACTGGTGAGAGCACTTTGTCAAAAAGCAGGATAAGTTGCCCCACATACCACAGGGTTCCCTGTCCCACCCCATCCTGTCAGGGTGGTGGTGACCTTCCATATGCTGCAGGCTTGGGGGGGGGTGGGGGGGTGGTAAGTGGGACAAATGCAGATTGAAAGGGGCACAAAAGCCCACAGCTGTGGCCTTGTTTCCTGGGAGAGGGGCTGCACTGCTGCCACTGCCACCACCCCGAGCCTAGGCAGCAAGGGAGGACGGGGAAGAACAAAGGCAGGGAAGAAAATGGGGAAAGGATGCAATGGGCTGGCACGGGGATGGGATGGAAGGTCCACCTCCCTCACCTCCGTAGTATGTGTAGGCCGTCGAGCCGAGCATCTCAGACTCGTCGAGGCGGCCACCCAGGGGCCGCATCCTGCGTGGGCTGCGGAAGAAGGCGTGCCGGCGGGCACCCAGTGCACTCAACTGCTTCATCCGGCGCTCTTTGGACCGGCGGTTCTGGAACCAAACCTGTGGCCAGACTGGCATCAGCACCTGGGGCTGAGTTGCTATGGGTGCCCCCAAATTCTCAGGGCCAGCCCTCCCCACTTAGGCCAGGGATGGATGGGAGCAGGGATGGGTTATCTTGCTGAAAGGGATTTCCCAGCTTGGAGTTGTTTTCATCCTACCCCCGACGCTAGTATACCCTGAGGAGGCAAGAAAAGGGGTCATTAAAGCCCCATCAGCCGACTGTGGCCCAGGGGGTGCACCATCCTCACAGCCTGCCTGTCCCTGGAGAGTTTTCTTTGCTGGGGGAGCAGGATAAAGGAAAGGATAAATGCAGGGGTCATGGCAGGAGGTGGGGAGGGGGCTGGAAGCAAGCTGGCCATTGAGAGTAGCAATAAAAGGGCAGTGCAGCAGCCTTCCTCAGGAGCATTCTCCCTCCAAAGCACAGCTCTGTTGGCCTGGAGACATCTGCATTATTTTCCCCTACATCTGGGCATATTTGGAGTGTGCACAAATCCTGCTGATCCTACTCCCCTCTGCAAGGAACTGGGCCACCTCCAGCAGAGCCAGAGCATCCTCCCATATTAACGCTGCTAGTAAAGCCCATTAATCCCTATATTTCCACAGGGACTTTCTTGCCTGGGGGGGATAGGAGAGAGAGTGGGCAGCACGGTAGGGAGACTGCCTGCAGGGCACAGTAGCCTCTCCTTACTTTACCTCCTGGGCTCATATCTAGGGTTTCATCCACAATCCCATCCTTTTCCCGATGGGGGTATGCTGCCCCCCCCGACCTCTGCAGTCACAGGTCTGCACTGATTGGGTCACTGACGTCCTGGGCCAGCCCAGTGACACAGTGGGATGGCTGTGGGGTGGCCGTACCTGGATGACCCTCATGTTGAGTCCAGTCTCCTGGGCCAGTTGCTCACGGATGTGCCGGGTGGGCTTGGGGGTGGCCGCGAAGGCAGCTTTTAGGGTCTCCAGCTGCTTGGCCTTAATGGTGGTGCGGGGCCCCCGCCGCTTGGTGCCCGAGTTCTGCTCCTCGTTCTCATTGTTGGTGGTCTCCTTGTCTGAGGAGGTGGAGTTGTCTGTCTCCTTGGTGTCATCCTGCATGGGATCTTGGAGATCCGGGGACAAACTCCTGTCTGTACATGAGGACACTGTAAAGGAGAACCAGAGAGGAAGGGGGGGGGGAGGGGGGGAGTGAGAAAAGGCAGATGGCTTAGAAGAGAGATTGACCCCCCTCTCCACTGCCCTCCCCTTCCCACCGAGCCCAGATGCTTTTCAGGAGAGGGGAGGGGGTGCTGGGCAGCAGCAAGAGGTGCAGACAGCCGTTGCTGTCCAACACAAACAACACCAACACCCTAGGGCACCCCAAACAACAATGAACTCGGGCCAGTTCGGCCCTATACATCCGAAAGGCAGACTTGTCGACACCTCCCGCCCACTGCTGCACAGGGGCTGTGCCACCGGGAGGGGGCACACTGGGGAGGAGGTGACCCCACCAAACACCCCGCAGCATCCGGCACTTCCCCTCTCGCCCCACGCTGCGCTTCTCACACCAGGAGCTGAGATGCACCGCTGGGAAAAATGCAAGAATGTAGGGGCTCGTGAGAGAGTCCAGTCACTGCCTTGAACCTGGCTCACTCCCCCCAGCCACCCCCCCGGACTCTGATGCCTGCACCACCCAGGCCAAGCTCTACTCGCCTCGCTCGCAGCAGCGGCCCCACTGACTCGCGTGACAGGATCCGGCCCCAGGTGCTGGACGGAGAAAGAGCCCACGGCAGGGTGTGAGCGCGGGCGGCCGGCACTGCTGGGCCAGCAGGAGGGGGCCTGATCCCGCGGTCCTGATGCAGAGACAGCTTCCAAGGAAGTCAAATGGGAGCTTTGCCTCTGGGTGAAAGGAGGCGAAGGATCAGGCCCCCGGTGCGGGGGACCGGACAGCCTCGCAGGGGTGGTCCCGGTTTCGGCGGGTGCATGGGGGGCTCGGGAGGGGCTGTGCTCAGGGCAGCCGTGGGATCCATGCGTGTCTGCATCCCGCGGGGAGCACGAGGTGAAGGCTTGCACCGCAAATCCACCCCCAGACTACGGGGCATTGTGGGGCCAGAAAGAGAAACCTCAGCACCGGCAGCGCTGGGAGCACCGGGAACGGCAGCGGGAGCATTGCACTGCCCGTGGGGAGTGGGCAGGACTCGGCCCCGCTGTAGTTCGGTTCCCCGGGCTGCGCCATGCATACCTGAGTTGAAGCTGCCTTCCTTCAAACTGGGAGAGTTCAAATAGTCCTCTTTGCAAACAAATTTGTTTTCGTCTATGATATACAGTTCCTCGCCCGTGGAGAGCTGCTTGTTGCAAACCATGCAGGTGAAACAGTTCAGGTGGAACACTTTGTTCCGGGCTTTCCGGACCAGGTCGCTGGGGGAGATGCCCTGGGAGCAGCCAGCGCATTTGGTACCAAACCTCCTGTACGGGAGAAAGGCGAGAGGTGAGAGCTGGGACGGGGCCGCACTGCGCCCCTCGCGTCTCGGAGCCTCCCATCCCCACCCCATTCGGATCTCACTTTTCGGATTCCCAGAGAGGCCCCGAAAGGCGAGGATTTATTTCTCCGTGCCCATCGGGGCAGAATTTCGTTCTCCTCCCGCTCCTAACACATCCCTGCTGGACTGGGGGGTGGCAGCTGCAGAGGAGACGGAGGCACTTCGGGGTGTGGTGCGGGGCACCTCGCGTTCCTCTTTTTTTTTTTTTTCTCGTCTCGGAGCTGCTGCTTTGCAGAGCTCCGGTTTCCCTTCTCCAGGAGATTTTTATTTATTATTATTTTTTGACAGGGGTAGGCGAAAATTTAGAAAAAGAATTCCCCGAGGAAAAAAAAAAAAAAAAAGACAAAACCCCACACGGCAGCTACCAGGCTACGGGGAGCAGGGGCTGTCAGGCCCGGAGGGGAGGCTCCGAGGCTCTCCTTTTCCCTCCTAGCCGCGGCACAACTTCAGCCCCCCACGCTGCTGCCGGCGACGTTGATGTAGTGAAGGCATTAGAAGTCGTAACTCATTTTCCCCTTCCCATGCCGGCCCTTAATTTCCTCCTCAGCACCTTATCACAGTCATTAGGGGCATTTAAGATGCGGCGCAGTGTGGGGGCCCCCGGGTTGGGGGGTTGCACAAGGAGCGGCGTTTAGGTGGGGAAAGGCTGTAGTGGGGGCCGCGAGGGGGGAAACGAGTCCAGCCCTGGGGTCCCCGGGCCTGCTGCGAGACGAGGACGACAGCAGAGCGGGCCACAGACCCGGCAGCTTTCGGAGACAAGGTCACCCAGGGCGGGGACTGAACAGCTTCGCCTCCCGGCTCGGGATACTGCGCAGTCCCCTGGCACCGCGGGGCCGGGACCGCTCCGGAGAGGTGCGGCGAAGACCCCCGGGATAGATGGACGAGGACTGGAGGGGTGTCCCCCAAGCGCCCTCCCCTCTAGATCCCAGAAGGAGCCCCAGAGTCCTGCTACCCTGCTGGGCTGGGAGCGGCAGTTCTGTAGCCCCTGGAAGGGTTTGTGGTTGCTGGGGGCTCGCTCACCTGAAAAAGTCATTCTTGCAGTAGAGTTTTCCTTCCCTGGAGAAGCATTTCTCGGTCAGGTTGCATTTGCACTCGCAGCACTGAACGCATTTGATGTGCCATGCCCTGTCCAAGACGTTCAGTAGGAAGCGGTCCAAAATCGGCCTCTCGCAGCCCGCACAATGCACCATCATTACCGCACCGGGCAGGAAACGCGCAGATGAACGGAATCAACCCCGCACCGTCACACGGCGAGGTCTCAAAAATTCAGACGTAGGAAAGAAAAATACTACTAAAAAAAAATAAAAAAAACAGAACCAACCAATCGAAAAAAACAAAAAACAAACAAACAAACAAAAAAACAAACAAACAAAAAAAAAGGAGAGAGGGAATAAAAATAATAAAAAATAAGAAGAATAAAAAAAATAAATCAGAAAAAAAATCAGGGAGGGGGAGCGAAGCCGCTGTCAAGTTCTTCCCCCTGTTCTCTCCGGAGCCTCGGTAGAAAAAAAGCAATGCCCCAAGCGAGAAAGAAAATCCCGAGCCCCCCCGCGGAAGCCCCCCGAGTCCCTGCGGAGCGGGCGGGGAGCTGCGGGCGCGCTGCTGGAGGGTGCGGGAGGGGTGCATGTACACTCCCGCAGCGGCCGGCGGCCCCGGTGCCTCGCTGTGCTCCGCCGCTGCGCCGCCACTCTCATGCTGTCCCCATCGCCAGCTTTGTCCCCCGCCTTAGTAATTCGCGCATCCTTATTCAGATTTGGTGACGTGGGAGCCCGCGTCGGACGGGTAGCGGCCAATGGCAGCGCGGTGGCCATGGCAACCTCTTAATTTATAGCATATCTAAATTGGCTCCAGCCTTGTGCTTGGCACAGAGGGAAAAAAACAACGCGCCTCTATTGTTGAGGGTGGCTTGTACCTGCTCCACTAAGTGAGTACGCACCTGGCTTGGGTTGCCAGGGGGGCTTTGCTCAGCCTTTCTCTCTCTGTCTCTCTCTGTCTCATTTTATTTATTTATTTTTTAAATTTAAATTATTTATTTGATGGGGATGCTCGTTCAGGGTCCCGAACTGGGACCATCACCTGTTCTGTCACTATTTGCACCACTCCCGCAGCTTTTCTCCCCTCAGCCCGCTCTGAGCCCGGGATGGGCGGTGAAAGCACGGGGGGGGGGCGGGGGGGATCGAAGGGTGAGAGGGGGAAGGAACCCGGGGGTGGGGACGGGGGAGACGAAAAGTTACGCGGCCCCGTGCAGAGCCGTGCCCCACCGCCGGCCTTTGTCGGGCAGCCGTGTCCCGTTCTGTCGGGGGCTGACTCCGAGGGTGGGGGGAGAGGGATGGGCCGAGGAGGAGGAGGAGGGGGATGCCGGGGCCGGTGGTCGCCACACTTCTCTGTTTGTGCTCTTCAGTTCTAGGTACGGCAGAGCTGCGACAGCCGGTGGCGGCGGTGGGCACCGGGACACCGGGATTCGAGGCTGGGGTGGCCCTCCCGTTCCTCCCTTCCCCGCAGCAACCCCTCTACATTCGCCCCCGCTCCTTCTCCGCGCCGGGGGAGGAAGGACCAGAGCGGCCGGGGTGAAAGACTCCCGGAAGCGGTCAAAAAAGAAACCCAAAATCCACTAAGGGCATCGCCAGGGAGGGGAAGGAGGACTGGTGAGTTTGGGGAGAGAGACCTGAAGAGTGGAAATGCGGAGACCGACAACAAAATTAATGAAAGGGAAAAGAAAGGGGGGAGAGAACAGAGAAAGAAAAGAGAAAGCAAGAAAGAAAATAAAACGAAAAACACAGAAACAAAACAAACAAAAAGCAGAACAACCACAGAAGAAAACAAAAGACAAAATAAAAGAGAACGAGAGAGAGAGGAGGAGGAGGAATAAAAATAAGAACGAGGAGAGTGAGAAAAAAATTAAAAACACTGAACGAAAAAGGAAGGAAAAAGAAAGGGAAAAACTGACGATAAAAAGAAAAGGAAGCAAGGGGAGATGGGGAAAAAGAACGAAAAAGGGAAAATAAAAATTATAAGAGAAAGAAATCGAGAAGCAAAAGTAAAAGAAATGAAAAAATAAAAATAAAAAAGCAGAAGAATGAAAACGAAAGGAGGAAAAGGTTAAAAGGAAGGAATAAGAGAGAGCGGAAAATAAACGAAAAAGGGAAAGCCAGAAAAGAAGCGCGTGAGAGAGCGAGCAAGAAGAGGAAGTGAAAGAAAACAAAGAGAGGAGGGAATTCAGGAGGCAGCAACTGGAAAAGAAAGAAATAGGAAGGAAAAGGGAAGAGGAGTGGAGAGCAGATGCCGCTCGGTCCCCGAGCCTGCTCCCGCCGCTTCTTCGCCAAAGTTTGCTCTCGGACCGATCCGCTCTGCGGTGTTTTACGCTGCGGGAAGCGGCGGTGCGAGGCCATACCTCAGGGCCGGGCGCATCTCAGTGCAGCCCCGAAACTCTGCGGGAGCACGGCCGGGCCCGGACCCGGCGATCTGTTCGCCCGTGTGCGTGAGTGCCCGCGGCGATGCGTGCACACAGACACACATACGTATGCGTGTGCACCATCGGGCGCGGGCAGCGCGCGGGCGGCGGAACCGCTTTTCACGCTCGATTTTATTTCAACGACGGCTCCCGGTGCGCCCCGTCGACGCCGTGCAGGGCTGCGTGGCCGCGCCGCGCTCCCGGCCCTGGGACCCACCCCCCCCCCGTGCCCCCAGCGAGCCGGGACGCGGGCGGGGCCGTGGGCACACGGCGCTGCGGTTCCCCCCACCCCCCTCGCCGGGCTCGGCCCCTTATTTCTTTGTAAAGTCAAAGAATAAATAAAGGCAACGGGGAGGAGAGAATAAGAACGCAGCCCGGTGGACCCCCAGCCCGCCTCCGCCAAACGCATTCCCTCACCGTGCCCGCCGGTAAATAAGCCGGCGGAATATCGTCTGTATGTAACCAATAAACCTTCCGTGCTTTAACAGCGCAACGCGCGGAGGAGCGGCGTCGCTTATACAAGATGCTGACGGAATTTACTACATTAAAAAATCCCCTTTCAAGAATAAAGTGTATCAACTTACAGCACAACAAACGACAGAGGGATAAGTGAAACAGACAAAAGACAAACAAGATAATAATCTGTTTCCAATCAGTTAAGCCCTGTAGAATTTGTAATACGCGGTTTGCATATTCCCCCTGTGTTTTGTAATTAATTATCTATCTGTTAGGAAGCACGGCCGACGACTTTGTTGATATTTCCAACTAGTTTTGGTGGCGCCGCCGGTGAGCGCGGAGCAGCGCGGAGCCGGGAGCCGAACCCGATCCGCTCCCGTCCGCGGGGCTGTGCGAGACTCCCGCCGCTCCCCCCCCTCCCCCCCCCACCAGCAAAAGGGGGACGGTGCGGTTTTAACATTAAACAAACCCAGCAAGCATCTCCTCGCCGGGCCATAGGCGTTTCTGAGTGACTGCGTTACAAATTGTAAATTTAAATAGCTCACAGGATTCATTACCTCCCGCGTCTGATTTCACCCAGCCGTGAAAAATTGTCCTGGTGTACCACTGAGAAAGGGTTTGCAGCGAAGAGCCCCGGTCTAATCACCAGCTTTCTCTCTCCAACAAAAGTGTAATTATTTTGTTTTGAGTGTAAATATAACCCACGGTAAAAAAAAAAAAAAAAAGAAGAAAAGGAAAGAAAGGTAAACCTCCAGCAGCGTCTGAATGCATTACGGAGGCGTTTAAAAAGATCTGTCCTAAATTAATGCCAAGGTTAAAGGGGGGAAGGTTAAGGGACGTGGAAATTTCCGCGCACTACGAGTGGCAGAGGTGCGATCGCGGAGCGGGTGCACTCCCACTGCCCGACCCCGCTCACAAAGAACTGCACTGCCCCGCGCCGGGGAGCAACCCCCTCACCCACCTCCAGCGCCAGGTCCCCGCCGCTTTTCTCATCTCGGTGCCGGGGAGCGGGGCCCCCCGCCCAGCCTGGGTCTGTTTTGGTGAAAGGTGACAGGGGGTTGGATGGGGAGAGAAAACAAACAAACAAACAGACAAACAAACAACCCCCTCCCAAACCGCGATCCAAACAAGGGATCGGGGATTTTTTATTTTTTCTTCTCCCCTCTTTTCTGGTTTTAAACGATTTGATTGTATCCTCCCCTCCGAGCTTCAGCCCGGGTTGTCGGAGGAAGGAGCGGCACAAAACGAAAGCCGGCGTCAAGGTGGGGCCCCGGAGAGGCGGAAGGCTCCGCTATTAGGCTCGTTCGGTGCCGTTTAAAGGGAGTGGGGGGCAAGTGGGAAAGAGAAAAAAAAGTAAGAAAGAAAAAAGATCAGAAACAGCGAGCAAGCAAGCAAAGAAGCAAGCAAAGGAACAAACAAAAAGCCCAAACCCACGAAAACTGGAGAGGGGAAACTGCGCGGCTGCGGAACGGCGCGGAGCCCCGGTGCCGGCAGCCCTGACCCGCTGCCCTCCGCTCCGCTTCTCGGGGACAGCCAGCCCGACTCCTGCCCCTGCCCCGGCCGAGCCGCTGTCCCCCGCTGCTCCGTCCCCAGCTCCGGGCCGGCTTTCTCGGAGAAGGGATTTCTCTGGTGTTTCATCGTTTGCTTTCCCTTTTCCTTCTCACAGCCGTTTTAACCGGTTGATTTTATTACATATATATAGTATATTAAATACTTTTTTTTTTTTTCCTTTTCCCGCGGATGGCAGTAATTGGAGAAGCTTTAATTGCGCCCCTCGAGCCCCTCCTAGATCCTGCGCGATCCCAGGGCCCCATTGCCATCTCGGCAGACCCCGGCTCTGGCCGCCCCCGGCTTTCCCTCCGCCGGGTCCCTCTGCCTCCGCACCGCAGCCCTGCCGCTCCCTACGGTGCCGCCGTCGGCTCGGACAAAGCCGGGCTGCGCCACGAGTCTCGCAATAAAAGAATGGGAGCCTGCCGAGACCACAACGTTGGAAACTTATTTGCTTGGAGGTTGTGAAGAACTAGCTCCAAATTTCCTCGGGCAATCCCCGTCCCTCTTCAGCCTCCCGTCAAATGTGACCGCCCCCCCGGAGTGGCTGCTTGGGCCGTTCCCACCCGCTCCCCCGCCGCCTTTCCCGCTAATGAGCGTGTGTGTTGACATGGCGAGGCGATGCCCCCGTTTGCCTTTGTTTAGGAGGTGTGAAAAAGGGAATCTGCATAAGAAAAGCCGGCGGCAACCGCGGTGCTCCGAACAGCGCTCGGCGGAACTGAGTGATCCGGTGCGTGGGGACAGCGCACCGTCGGGCAAAGCCCCTGGAGTCGTGGGGTGGCGGGGTGCAGGGATGGACCTGAGACTCGCCTCGGTGTTGGCAAGGGGGGCTGGAGCTCACGTTACCCTAGAGGAGGAGGGGAAGAGGCGGCGGAGTGGTGGGGCTGGGTCGCACCGAGCCCAGATGTGGGTCATGCTTCATCTTGGGACTGATGGGGAGGAGGCACGCGTGGAGAGTGTTGGGAGCGCCCTGAAGCCGCGTACGTTGATGGACAACGGAGCAGAGAGGGCGGTGGGAGCAGCTCCTGGAGTGGGGGTGCTTTTGGGAAGGTTGCTGGCGGAGGGGAGTGGGGGTGCCTGTCTTCCACGTCCTGGAGTTGGGAAGAGACACGAAGACGAGAAGTCTTGCTCCGAGGCGGGTCTGGAACCGTCCTTCGGGATGAGCCCCGGGCGGGGAAACCCTCCGGGGAGTCACTGGCGACCCCGAGCCGCGTGGGATCCTACCCGACAGGTCCCGGAGCTATCCAGGGTCCTGAAATGAGCGGCCCGAGCGGGCACCGCGGGCACCAGGCATCAAGTGCAGTCCACAATTTCCCCCCCGGTCCTTCTCCGTTTATTTCATTCTTTAGCCTTATCATTCTTTCCCGTTCTGCTTTACTCTCCCCCTCCTTTTTTTTTTTCCCTATCTCAATTTTTTTCCCTATCTTTTTTTTTTATTATTATTTTTTCCTTATTTGTTGCTCTTCTTTATTTCTCTTTGTCTTTCCATCTTTGTTTTCGTTCCTTCCTTCTTCCTTCCTTCCTTCCTTCCTTCCTTCCTTCCTTCCTTCCTTCCTTCCTTCCTTCCTTCCTTCCTTCCTTCCTTCCTTCCTTCCTTCCTTCCTTCCTTCCTTCCTTCCTTCCTTCCTTCCTTCCTTCCTTCCTTCCTTCCTTCCTTCCTTCCTTCCTTCCTTCCTTCCTTCCTTCCTTCCTTCCTTCCTTCCTTCCTTCCTTCCTTCCTTCCTTCCTTCCTTCCTTCCTTCCTTCCTTCCTTCCTTCCTTCCTTCCTTCCTTCCTTCCTTCCTTCCTTCCTTCCTTCCTTCCTTCCTTCCTTCCTTCCTTCCTTCCTTCCTTCCTTCCTTCCTTCCTTCCTTCCTTCCTTCCTTCCTTCCTTCCTTCCTTCCTTCCTTCCTTCCTTCCTTCCTTCCTTCCTTCCTTCCTTCCTTCCTTCCTTCCTTCCTTCCTTCCTTCCTTCCTTCCTTCCTTCCTTCCTTCCTTCCTTCCTTCCTTCCTTCCTTCCTTCCTTCCTTCCTTCCTTCCTTCCTTCCTTCCTTCCTTCCTTCCTTCCTTCCTTCCTTCCTTCCTTCCCTCCCTCCCTCCCTCCCTCCCTCCCTCCCTCCCTCCCTCCCTCCCTCCCTCCCTCCCTCCCTCCCTCCCTCCCTCCCTCCCTCTTTCTCTCCTTGCTTTCTCCCTCTTTCACCCTCTCTCTTTCTCTCCTTTTCTTGCACACCTATTTTTGCTCACACTATTTATCATTTTATCCTCTTTTTTTTCACATTCAGTATAGATCTCTTTGTCTTCCTTTCCATTATCCCTTCCTTTCCCATCACACTCCCTTCTCCCACACATAGGTGTATTTGCCAGAAAGCATGGAAATTTTGCAAACATGATGATATAATTAGAAGGCATTCATCAGAGCCTCCCTGTCTCCCTAGTGCTGTGGAACCATTAACAACTTCACTCCCATGCAAGTCAAGCTATGCTCCAGACGCTGGATCCAGGATAGCTGCTGGCAGCATCTTAGCATGATGCTCTTACTCAGCTCAGTGCCTATGATTAAAGCTGGAAAACAAACTGCCGCAAGTGGGATGGGCAAACACAGATCCTGCCCCCAAAATATGGAACCCAAGAAAAAAAGTCATGAATGAAAAAACACAAGTGTCATGGAAAGGTGGTGCTTGGAAACATTCCATCTCTTCTTCAGAGATACTCCTTTCTTTGTACACCCCTTGCATTGCCTCCAGGACAGTGAGTAGGCTGGACCATCAATGTGCTTGGGCCATTGCTGTCACTTGGGCACACGGGCACCCTTCTATTTACTCCTCTCTTCCCTCTCCTCCATCCCCCGTGAAGGAGAAGGTGTCTCCTCTCCTTAACCATGCCCAGGTGCACAAAAGCAGCACACCTAATGGTGGTCCCACATCAGTTCCAGTGTACCGATGTGCCACGGGTCAGGGGAGAAGGAGAGCAGAGTCACTGTGGGCTGAAGAAGCAGTGGGTTGCTTTCCATTTTTCTTTAAACGCTTATCATACATATATATGTCTGGAGCAAGACAAAAACCAGCATGGGGCAAGCAGGTCCAGCATTTCCATGGAAAGCAATCTCTTCCAGATGGGATGTACAGGGCTGCTCATTGGTGCCAACTGAGCGGTGAGAGAAGCATGTGGTGTCAGAGATGCTTGGTGAGGCAGAGGCACCCCAAGAAGCATCCCGGGCACTCAGGTGAGTCCCAACCCTGAACAGTCTCAGCTTTTGCAATGCCTAGATGGTGACAAAGCTCCTCCATCTCTAGCATGGGCTGGTTCAGTGGATTAGCAAAGGCAATAACAAGCATTCAAACAAGAGATCTGTTGGGCGGTGCTCTACTTTATTATGTTACTGTAAATGAATGATGTTTTGGGCAGCCTCCCATATGGGCTCATGTAAGCTTAACAAGTGGATTTGGGTAGGGAATACAGGCAGGGCTGATGCAGGATTGTTTATTATGAAAAAATGAAGTATCTCTATGGGTATACACACATGTGATGGCAACGCACACATATACATCCAGCACAAACAACACAGGTGAGGCCAGGGGAGCACAACCTTCCCTTGGCACTCCATGCAGCCCATTGTAATTCTGCCCATATATTCACGCACACAGATCCTGGGTACAGATGGCATGGAGCTGAGGAGTGAGCATGCTCCTCTGTGCCCCAGCACCCCAGACTCACAATCAGAGTCTGTGATCCCTCTGCAGAGTCTGAATCTGATTCTGCACTTGAAAGCCAGTGAGGATGAGATCCAGGAGAGGCAGGTCAGGTCTTTGGCTTGCAGACACTTTGGATTTTAGCAGGGACTGTACAGACATTGCTGAGAGCACATCTTGCCCTGGCTCACAGTTTCTTTGCACTGGTGAGGAGAACAGCAGAGAACAGAGGAGCTGCATCTTGCAGCTCCGTGGTCACTCCTCACACGACATCTCTCTTTGTTTCCCTCAAACCCTTTGAAAGCCAGGCTTTGGCTGGCCACAAGCTGCGGACAGCAGAGCTGCAGTGGGCTGGGGACAATTTGTTTGGGTTTTTTCCTCCAGAAGCATAAGGGATAAACACAATAATTTCAAAGAAGCAATAGCTTCCTGCTGGAGAAGCCAACAGGGACCTACTGCAAACTCCTGGTATGGTGTGTAGCTGACACTGATTCAATCTGACACCTGGGTGTCTCCAAAGCCATCACATTGTGCACTGCAAATGTATATTAACATTAGTATGCATTGGCACAATATGGATCCATTATTCCAAATGCTTATGAGAACTAGGTGCTGCATAGGAGCAGCTGCTGCTTTTTAAGCCTCAGAGCATCAATACATTCATAGATTTTAGGGCCAGAAGGGACCCTGCCGATGGTGCAGCCTGACCTCCTGCAGAGCGCCAGCCTCAGAGGCGTACCCGCTAAACTCAGCCTGGTAATTCATCCATCTCAGCATCCTGCCTGGCACCTCCCTGCCTGCCATCCCTGGCCCGGGCTTGGGGCTTGCACCAAAGAAGTTGCCACTGCTCTCAGTTTCATCATTCTCCTTGTTTATCATCAAACAGGACTTTTTTATTCCAAAGTTTGGCTTTTGGAGATCTGGCTTCTCACCACCAGGTCCTCCTGAGTGTCCCCTCTTCTCTCACACTCCCTTCTGGTACATGTGAGGAAAATACTTTTTGCCTTTTGTTGAAGTGGTGAGTGCATAACAGAAAAAAAAAATGTCCTGGAATGTCCATCTTGAGAAGGGTTCCTGTGGCTAGGAATGGTATCTGGGAGATGCTGGTGTTTGGGGTTATTTCCTGACTGTGAGATACAACAAACTGAAGTCTTTGTTTTGAGAAAACTGCATGCATACATTCCGCATCAAAAAGGTGAGGCAGTACAAGTGAGAAGTAACTCCAGCTCTCAGGCAATGGAACAAAAAAGAGAAAGAAGAAAATTAAAAAAGGAAAAGAAAATCCACTATGAAATAAAAAAGAATCAAAAGTTCTATCACACAAAAATATCTTCAGACAACACTGGTGAGGCTTCTCAAGACAGGTGTCTGTAATTCACATCCCCAAATAGGTGGTAAATGTCCTGAGATTGGCTCCAGAGTTATGGATTTGTTTCTTTGGTCTCCACTCAGTTTTGGTGACAGCAGCATTGTGGTGCAGGAGGAGAGGCAGTGCCACCCAATATCCAGGACCCGATGTCCTGAGTTGACGTTGAGGTTCAGTGATCCTGGGACTGGAGGATGTGGGGCCCACAGGGGTTGGGCAGCTCCCCCAGTGCAGGGACTGGGACGTTCACCCCTCAGCTCAACTCCCTGGGTGAAACAACTCCTAGGAGACCAACACAGAGCTAGACATGCATTCACATCCCTGGGTGAAGGTGGTAGCAGTAAAATTTAAACAAGCCAAAGCATCTTCTCTCCTTGCAGGGAGTTATCGAAGAAACTCCAGGCTGGATGAGCTTAGTTGATTAAGAGGAAGCTGGACCATCTTGCAGGAGAGAAATTCCTGGTGGCCTGGTAGAAGCACTGAGACCACAGCTGTCTTGGGTACCTTGCTGTGCCTGGGAGAGTGTCTCAGGGAGTTGCTTGAGCCCTCGCCCCATTCTGCTGCTCAGCTCCTCCTCTGTAAGAAGTTTGTATTTCTCCCATGTGGGGTTTCTCAGGGTCTGAGGAAGGAAGGACCATTGGTGCTGCTGGAAAAGATGCCTACAGCACATCTCCTGCTATCCTACCTTGAGTGAATTGCCTCTTTCTTGTCTGCTAAGCTGGATCCTGGTTTGCCTTTTCTGTTCCACTGCTTGGCTAATGTCACAGCAGACATATCCCTCACCTCTCATAATCTCTGACAATGATGAGAGGAAATGAAAAAAGATTATTTAGTATCATTTTTTCCTTCTACTAGATGTTTCATGTAGGAAACACTTTCAAAGAAGAGGGATGAATCACACAGCCACAGAAATTAGAGATGGAAAAGACCTTTTAGGTCAGCCAGTCCATTTCCCTGTGAATGCAGAAAAGCTTCTGAGTGCAGTTAGATTTTCAAGGACTTTGTCCAGTTTGAAACAACTTTGGTAAAAAAAAAAAAGCTCTGACTTCAGTCCATTCCAAGCCAGCTGTGGCTGAAAAAAGGCTGCTTTTTGACCAAGTGTGATTTGAAGGCTCCAGAACTTGATGCTAGGAAAAGTGCAAACCTGCTGTATTGCTGAGGCTGCTGAGAAGATGCTGTGCAGCCAGGGGCACAGGGCAACAGGATGCCACCCTCGGCTCTGTGCTAAGGGGTACTGAGATCCTGCAGAAATGTGCTTTCCAGAGGGAAGGGAGAGAAAAGAAATAGCAGGGAAGTGGGGAGGAGGGAAACCCATGTTTACATTAATGTTCAAAGAACCTTCCAGTCAAGGGCTTTGCTGCTGCATGTAGCCTTTTGGTTATATGAACTTCCTCCTAGTGACTCTGAATACTTACATTTATTTAGTTAGTTATTTAATAATCATTATCAGGAGGCAGAGAGTCGCTGAGCATGGTTATTTACCCAGAGGATCTTTCTAATCAACCAGGAGGGACAGCATCCCTTGTCTGTGCTGACCTTGTGCTGTTAGGAATGGAGCAGGCTTGCCAACACTCCCCTGGGTACAGAGCCTTAATCTCTGTCCCCAAACCCAGCCCTGAGCCATTTGGAGATAACCACGTTACAGAGACAGTGTCACAACTTGCCACCTCCTCATAAGTGGTCACCTGCCAGCTTCAACTGGAGGTGTAATTACCACCCTTTAGGCCTGATCCATCTTATTCCCCTTGAAGTAGATGAGGAAACCTCCCAGACTCTGCTGGAAGTAGTATTAATGTCCCCCCATCTCTTTTGCCAGGATTTATCTCCTCTGAAGACAGGTGTCCGCCTGGAGCAGGAGGACTGGAGGGAGCGGGTGCAGTAGGGAGCGGGACAAGGGAGAGAGAAAGAAGAGCAAACACAGGTCCATTAATCCACAGTTAGTCTGCCTTTTTTGTTAGGAAGATGAACTTGATGAGTTAATTAAGCCACAGCCTGTAAAACCAGTTTATTTGCATAGCAAACTCCTGGGCCAGTGTGCTGTGAGCAGGCATAGACGTGCAGACAATTCCGGGGAAATTACAGCCTCATTAATATGCTAATCTGGTTGCAGGCCTGGAACGAGTTTTGGGTTTGCAATGCTTGGGGGGGTTGGGGGGGGGGGGGTTCGGAGAGGGTGTTGCTTAGCAACCTTTCCCTCCAGGTATCCCTTCTCTTGCTTGCCCTTGTTATCCCCCAAGGATGCTGAGGGACGGGGAGGACGGGGGGCTCTGCCACTGTCACACACTAGTGAGCAGCGTGCCAGCACTCAGCACCACCTCCTGGCTGCACTCCACTCCCAAATTCAGTACAGAGGTGCATGTGCTCTCCATTCCACCCTGCCCACCACTGTCCACTCTTGCTGTTCCGTGAGCCTGGTGGTCCCTGCCTGCCCCAGGGTGGAAGCATTAGGTGTGCAGGGGTCTGCTGCACCTCAGACCCCAGAACTGATCCTCGGGCTGTGTCTCTTTCTGCATGGTTTCCTTCTATGCCTTCAGCAATATGGTGTGGCAGCATGCAGGTACTGTCACTGTTGCCAGGGTAAGGGACATGCCCTGCTGTTCCTGTGTCTCCCAGCACTGGTGCCTGCTGGCTGCCTCCCAGAGCTTCTGCTGCCCTACCAGCACATTCCCATGGGGCTTCTGCAAAACCAGGCCAGGGCCTAGCAGGGGACCTAGGTCAGTCCCATTCCATCCCATGCCTCTGTATATGGACAGTTCTTGCAGTGAGAGTCAGCTGAAAGTCACAGCAGGGTGTGCTCAGCTCCCTGCTCGACCACCACTGTCCTAGCCCCAGTGACCCAAGATCTCACTGTGAGATGCCTAAATGGCTCAGAGGGGTGATGAGGAGTTGATGCTGGGTGGATGGCTCTCCTCTCCCAGGATGCTCTGCTGAGGGCAGGTTAGGAACAGCAATCTCTATTCATTCACTAGGTCACTAGCTTTCTCTGAAGGATTAACAAGCATGCCACCCAAAAACTTGTTGCAGCAGAAGCAGCTGGAGGAGGCTGATGGACTCCTTGAATCAGTGGGATCACCAGTGGGGACTCTGGTTTGAAAGAGGAGCTGCTGCCTTCCTAATGTAGAGTGCCAGACTCTAGGACTATCCACCCATTAACTTCCATAAGTTCAAGTATTTATTGTTCATATTAACCCAAAATGTGCTGAAGAGAAGAAAAAAAGGAATTAATGTGCCAGATCTTGCATCCACCTTTTAGCTTATTGTACTGCTAAAGCAGTATTAACATTTAAGGTATATGAACTCTGCTTTGTTTGTGCCTGAGGCCAGGGGGTTTAAGCCAGTGCTAGAGTTAATAGCGAGTGCTGGTTAGAAAAAGCCTATTATGTCATAAAGTTGGAATTTCACTTGGGCTGCGGCCATGGGCTCTTTCCAATCGAGACACAATGCTGCTCTCTCAGTGCACTTCAGCTCTCTTGCCTGCTCTAGCTCTCTCCCACTCGTCCTCAAACAAAACCAGAATGGGGAAATATTTTTTCTTCCTGGTACTGGTGAATTGAAGAACAATGTGCAGGTAATTGCTTCAGATGCTGGCCAAGGAGTCTTGTCCCATCACAGTGCTGGGAGTTGCTATGTGGCCAAATGGTCTTGGGCACTGGTCAATCTGCCATGTAGATGTCAGCTTCCTGGACATCTCCTTTGTTGTCTGAGTATATTGATCCAGCCTCTACATGTGTGTTATACTTCAGGTAGGGATTATGATTGCCTCCTCTGTCCTGCTGGGATGAGCAGGAGGAAAGCTCCACTCTGCTCCCTGAGGCACCAGGCTCTCCTGGCAGCCCTTGCGGTTCAGTCCTGGTTGCATGATGTTTGCAGGGAGCTGGTGTGTTCTTGTTTGATGAGAATTACTCCAGGTGCTCCCTGCATACCGTGACCCCACAGTGACATGCCATCCAATGGAACAGGCTACCTCGGCCAGTTCTGGGGCTACCAAAAGTCACCTGGCCAGGAACTGCCACAGTTTTCTGGGGTTCCAAAAGCTTCAATGTCCATCCAAGACCTTTATTCATACCAAATAACACCTCTTCATTTCACGTAGATGCTGAGCAAATACCCAGCCCAAGTAACAAAGTGCCTGTTTGGCATACCCATACCACTGAACAGAGGCAGATGTTGATCTCCATGGGCAATGAAAAGCCTTGAAGGCCATGACTAGCCCCACCTTGACCTGCATCCACACCGTCTGCCCATACTGGGAGCTTCTGTCAAATCTCATCAGAGTCTTCCCTCACTTTTTGAGTTTTGCTCTGGGTGTACCTACTTCAGCCTTGCCTATCCCTGGCCACAGATCCTCTTGGTGAGGACATCAGCCCACTTCTAGGCTTGGTGTTGGCCCTATCATGTCATCGGGAATCTGCCAGATAGTCCTTGGGCTGTGCTGCTGGATCTGACTTGCATTTCCAGATGCAAATCTCCTCATTACTGCTGATGGGGACTCACTGGCTTGGAGGTGATGGGATGGATCCTGCAATGCCCCTGGGCACTGCTGTATGCTGTCACAATGGGCAGTGCTGTGTGGAGCCTTTGCCAGGCAGAGCCCTTCACTGATGTGAACGTGACTTTGGTAAACCTCAGTTTATCTTTGCTGCATCTGAGGCTTGACTGACTTGCTCTTAAGCACAAAGAATAATAGAGCTGTGGCTGCTTTCACAATCCAGTGCTCCTATTATGTTCCCATGCATAGGGTAGCTATTTAATTGATCCTACTGAGGAAGACTCCATAGAGAAAAGAAGACTTTACCCTTTAGGAAATCAAATATTGCATTTAGCCTTCCTCAACTCCAGTGTGTACAACTTCGCAGCTGCAAGCTGGGGGTAGTGTGTCCAACAGCATGAGTGACTCCCTCACAGCACTGCACACTGAAGAATCAGATTTCCAGGGGGTTTGCCATCGTATTTTTTAGCAAAGTTCTGTTTCTATGCTGTGGGAAGGCAGTGGGGTGGTGTCTGCATAATTGGAGAGCCCAGTTATTCTGAGCAGTTTGTTTACCACATCTACTAGCTTGGTGTCTGACCATTTTAGTCTCAGCTTTTTGGATTCTTTCCTCTGTGGCTATTAGCTAGCAGAGCCACACAGACTATGAAAATAGAACTGAGCCCTATTTGAAATTCAGAGGGCACTGTCAAGCCCATGTCACTGCCAGAGAATAAATAAATACCTTCTCTGAACAAGTCAGGAACGATGTGTCGCTGGGCTCATTCAAGGTCATACCCATAAACATGAAAGAGAGGCAGGAAACAAACCTGAACAAGGCAGAATCCTCATCCCTCATTCTCCTGCAGGACAGAAATCCCTGCTGCAGGAGTACCAAGCACATAAGGGACAGAGACTGGGTAAGTGCTGGAGCAGCCCACATGCCTTTGCTAGTGTCCTGTTTAGGTGATGGGTGGTTGAATGGGGATGTTTTGGAATGGCTGGCTGCGCCAGTGGGTTTCAAGGTGGTCTGATGTTGCAGCATGCTGTGTGTCATCCATCATGTGGGCTGGTGGGACTTTTCCATAAGGGCACTGGATCCTGGCCCCAAGGGTGCCTTAGATCTCAGTGTGACTAGAGGATTTCCCAGGATCTGTGTTTGGGGTTTTCCCAAAACTTCTCTGTTTTCAGTGAGGCAGGTGATGACCAGCTGCTTTGTGGATGTCCAGGTGCTTGGCCATGCACCAGCAGCTCACCCTCCTTCTGGTAGCTTTGCAGAACTGAGCATTGCTCCTTCCCTTTTTTTGTGTTAGGTGCCAGGTATACCACACTCTTTTTCTCCAATCTGTGCTAAACTTGTGGGGAAAAGCAAACAAAGAAGGAGAATCCAACCAAAAAACCATCCTCACCCTGGCAAGAGCCCTCTCTTCCCATGCTAAGTCTCAGACCCCAGGTCCAGGGCTGCTCAGCTCTGACTCTCCATGACACTCCTCACCCTTTGACGAATCCTGGTGTTTAAGAAGTTATTATACCTTATTATGAATTGGATTTTAATCTACTGTAAATAGTCCAATCATTATAGTGTCATAAGAAGCAATTAGCTCCCCTGCTTGCTTATATGCATGAGGGGAAAGCTTTAATATCACAGAGCTATGTGGGCTTGATGGGGCTTCAGCCTCCACGCATGCAGGAGTAGGCTGTGTTCTCAGGGTGTTAACCTGCTAGTGCCTGCTGCGTCCTTTGCCTGTAGGTGTCTCCTCTGTGTCCTGAGGAGATCTCCAAAGGGAGCATCTCCTGGGCTGATACCAGCCTGGGATTGCTCTCTTTGGGTGTGTTCTGCCACACAGCTGGAGATCTGGAGGATGGGTGCAGTTCAAGCAGATGTTAAACTGTGTTTTCTTTGTGTTGCTCTTAACCCAGTCTCAAAGGGGATTATCATCTGCAAGGGGGAGAGGTGTCCAGAGTCTAGTCCCTGCCTTGCCTCAGGAGATTATTTCCAGTCTCAACAATCTTCTCCTCCTATGTGGAGTGGAGCAAATTCATTATCTAGAGCTGGTATCTCTGTGGGTTATAAATGAGCCTATCTCCTCTGTGCCCACTTTACCTGGAGCTGGGAAGACTGGGTGCTCGGATGTCATGGCTGTCCCCACTGGTGATGTGCATGATGAATAACACCTCCCAGTTAATGGGTGCCAGTGTTCCTCCATCAACAAGGAAGGCGTGGTATCCTCAGCCCTGGTTGTGTTCAGGGCACAGTGGGAGCTTTGGTCATTGTTTTAGGGGAGCACTGAGGTGGCTCTACCTGCTGATGTGCCTGCAGATGAACAGTGTGTATGGAGCAAAGCTGGAGATGTGGAATTGTGCTGCAGCCACGATACCTGTAACAGAGGCATGGTGTATGGTGGACATAAGTGTTCAGTGCTGTCCCCAGGCCTGCTGCTGAGACTGACACTCACCTTCATTCCACTTCCAGCAGGGATTTGTCTGGGAAAAGACTTTCCTTGCCTCCTCCAAGGATGGACATGTTGGGAATACAAGAAAGTGTATTTAGAGCAGAAGCTGTGGAACAGGATTAACAGCATGAGAAAGGAAGGCTGAGAACCAAGGGCACTTCCAGATGAAAAGGAAAACAAGTTCAGGTAAGCTGTGGGATGGCAGATCCTAATTGGAGGAAGAGTGCAGAACTACTATGATAATCACAATCAAAAGTTACCTCCTCTGGGATGTGTTTTGCAGAACTGTTAACTGCCGGGAGTGTTTTTAGAGTTGTTTTTCTCGAGGCTCTCTACCAATAGTTGTGTACTATTTTCTATACACCCCTGTCTTAAACACTATAAGAATAAGGCTGTCCAGGTAATAAAAGAAGCCTGATCACTCATATTGAGTCCTGTCGTGCTTCCCCACCCGAGAGCAATCGAATCGGACCCAGATTCCGCAGCATGGACAGTGCTCTGTCTTTCCTCCCTTCTTGCCCTTGAGGTCCCATTTTTGGGAAGGGCTGTGCTCTCCACTCTTGGGAGCTCTCCTGCAGAAATTTCCTCACATGGCTTTGCCCCAGGAACATAACCTTCCTGCTAATCCTTTCTTTGCCACATGAAAGGAGCTGGCTGCCTGTTAATTGCATGAACCTTCTCATGGACAATTGAGCTGGCTGTGTGTGTGTGCATTCATGCTGCCTGCAAGTTCTTGTTTGATTCATGCTCACAGGTGACTGAAATGAAGCCAAATTTTTGCAACAAAGCACGGCACTGCTGGCTGTGTCCATCTGCATCCAGGCAGCATCCTTTCTGCCAGTGCCCATTTTTGCCCCAGATTCTGTTTTTAAGTCCTGCAATGATAAATCTCCTTTGCTGAAATGCTTCACATCTGGACACACCTCTGCCTGTGACCTCCCCTCTTTGTTTCTGGCTGCATTTACTGGTGAATATCTCAATCTTTGGGGATGCGAGCAGTGTGCCTCCTTTCTCCACCACTTTCCCTTGCTTATCTGCTGAGATCAGGGCCAAGCTGCCCTGGTGGTTGAGGCAAATTGTGGCAAAAGCTTAAAGCAATGCCACCATCTCCACCTTATGAATGGAGGGGGCTGGGGAGAGGAGCGAGGGAAGCAGCTTGTAATTACAGAGTAAGAGGCGACGATAAAATTATAATGGGAGAGTTCTGACCCAGCCGAGCCAGTTCTGTGAAGCTGTGAAATAAATTTAGCAAAAGAGTGAGGGCACAGGGGCTCTCAGGCTGGGTTATAGCTGAAATACTAGTTTCACAAACAAGATGTAAATTGGATTGCAAATATCTAATTAACCTCTTTGCTTATTTTTGTTGGGAAAGGCGACAGATCCCAGCTGAAGCTGGCACTGCGGCTTGGTCTCCCCACGTGAGAGAGGATCTGGAGGAGAGAGGAGGAAAACGTTGGTGTGCTCCTTGCTGGGAGGCACTGAAGAGAACAGACCTTCAGGCTCAGCTGTCCAGGATGGAAACTGTGCACAATGTCTGTCCTTGCTGTGAGGGAAGGTGCTGTTTGGGTCCTCTCTGAGGTTCTTTGTTCCTTGCAGGGTGCTCTTAGTCTGCAGGGGCTGTCCTGTGCCCCACGGCTGTGTGCCCTGAGCCAGGGTTGCCTCTTCCAGATCAGACCCAGGCTCAGCAGAGCAGAGTAGAGCAGGAAAAGAGCCTTCTGTGCTGCTCCCCAGGCTCCAAGGGTTGCTGTTTATCTTCCTCGAGGGCAACTGTTTAACTTGGCTTTCAGAAGCGTAACATTGTCCCCCCACTGCCTCCTGCCTCCTCCTCACCCCAACCTCTTCTCTTTTTCCCCCCACCTTCCCCCAGGGGCCTTCAGCCAGTGCAAATGGTCCCTTGGCAGCAATGATGAAGATGGATGTCTGATTGATTCTCTCTCCTCTGTGCAACCCCCTTTCCAGCCCCCTCTTTCCTTCTCTCCTCCCTGCACCCCCCCTCCCCTCCCCTTCCATGCCCTTCTGGCAGAAAATTAAAAGGCTATTTGTTAAAGGGTGAAAGCCCTCAGGTGCAGCCCCCGGCTGGACAATTTGTCTCCATGAAAAGGATGCTATTATGAGAGCGGCTGGATCCAGGAGGAGGGGGAGAATTTGCCAGGAGAGACAGGAGCAGCAGGGAGGGGGTAGGAGGCATCTTGGAGGGACAATGCAGTGGTGGGGCTTATTGCTGTGGCTGGCCATTAGCAGGGCTGGATACCGCACAGTGGGGTCTGCCATGTGCCAGAGGGAGCAAGGCCTGTGGTGAGCAGAATTGCCTCCTTGCCAATGCTGCTCCAGCAGTGGCTCCACAAGCCCTCAAGTCAAAGGCGATAGAGAGTTGGGCATAGCAAGGGTTGCCAGGGAGCTATGCTGAGCTTAGACAACCCTGCAGATCCCCATCCCCTCCTCTGGGATCTCTTCTTGTCCAGTGAATGCATCACCAAGCACAGATATCCCATGGTGCAGTTCATCTCAGTGTGTATCTGTTTTCCAAAATTTCACCCACAGCTTTCCATCCTTCTGCCTCTGTCATCAAGCACCCATTTGTCTCTCCACTCAATTTGCTTGTGTTTCTGACTGTAGGTTTTACTATGAAAATACTTTTGAGGATCCTTAACCAATAAGGAAGACGTCCAAGGATCTGGTGGAGACTCTGGCCTTTCCTTCTCCAAAACATGACTTATCTTCAAGAATTACAACTGGCCAATGAAATACCACTGCTATGAGGAAGCTACTGTGGGAGTGAGATGTGCTCAGAGATTGGCTCCAAAGTGGGAGATGCTGAAAAAACAGAGCTGGGAGAGACCAGTGCAGGATTGAGACCCTTGGCTCACCGTTGACCCCCGCCATCAGCAAAGAAATAAAATGAAGGAAGCAAATAGGCACTTGCCTTGGCAACAAGAAGAAAAACACTTGTGACACTCCAGTCTCAGGGAAAAGTGACTCTGCTGGAACATTTCACAGAATCGACCACAGAATCACAAAATTGTAGGGGTTGGAAGGGGCCTCAAGAGATTGCCATATCCAATAGCCCTGTTAAAGCAGGTTTCCTACAGTAATCCACATTGGGTTCTACCTTACAGCTGCTGGATAGGAATCTGATGGTGAGAGGCCAATCCTCCACCTCATCATGAAGCTGGTCTGGAAACAAGTAGTGGAGTTTTGTTTTTCAGCCTTGCTGCACACAAAGCAAGACCTGAAGAGAGAGCACCTCTGCAGAATCTCTTGCTGAATGTCAGTCAGTGAGCCTTCATGAAAGAGGACAGAGCTCTGGGTACCAAGGCACAGAGAGCAGGAGAGAATTGAAGAGACTGGATTTGGAGTGAGGATGAGGTTCCTAACAACAGCATGTACAGGCAGCACTGTGCCCTGTCCAGGTGCCTCTCTGGGTTGCCCAGACAGGGTCCCTCTGTGGAAGCATGTGCTCTGACCTGCTTGAGTCTCAGGTGTAGACAGGGCTCAAAAAGTGGCTTTGAGTTGCCTGCATGATGCTCATCTATGTGGTACAGCCCTGTTGCACCTCTGATCTGGTTCATTGGAATGCAATTCTGATGCTGCAGACAGGAGCATACCATGGGCAACAGAAGGAGAGAACAGGGTGGTCAGTTGCTAATCTACTTCCACAGGAGCTGACGAAGAACCACTGCATTTCCCTTCCTTGCAATGGCTGTAATGCTCCAGACAGAAATGTTGCCATCCTCCTGCGGGCATGCTCTCCCAGCAGCTCCTAAACCCAGCTAAAATAGATCACAGTGTAAGATTTAGTGATTCAGCATTTTTGCTGCTGCAGATTTACTGACTGATGCTCAACTTTTTATCAGCAGAAGAACTGCTTGGCCATCAGGATCTGCAGCCAGCTGCGGACATTAAGTAATAATATCTTTGGGATGCATAGATAGGTTGGATGCAGCAACACAGCCAGCCGGTCAGTGAAGTAAAGGCCAAGATCGGAGCTAAAATAAGGAGGGAGCCTCCACTTGCTTCTGCAGCCTGCCAACACTAACACAGGCTTAACCTACATAAGTGCCCATGTTTCTGGTGATTTATTTTAGACTTCTCATTGCCAGAATCACCTGTCTGATCAAGAGATGCAAGTGATGTGTTGATCATGAATGAGGTTTGTGTGATGGGCAACCACATTCTTATGTAAGCAGCGTGGAGTAAAACCATTCCAAAGGGGTGTGCAAAAGAGCCCATCATCATCCCCAGGTGATGAGGCTGATGCTGAACCTGGAGAACTTGAGAACAGCAGCAGATGCTGCTGGAGGAGGCACACGTGCTGAGAGCAGGCTTTGCAGAGGGACTGTGAACAGCTGGAAGACACACAAGCAGAGGGAACAGCCAGCAAGAGCCCAGGCATTTCTGGGGCTCCAGTTCCCCTCTGACCTGGCCCAGGTAAGCTGGGGGACAAAATAAGGGAAAAACAAAACAAAACAAGAGAATAAAATGGCCCAAGTCCAAAGGGCTCTTTGGAGATGGCACAGAGTTGCTCTGTGATCATGACTGAAATCTTTGAAGAATATGAACTGGAAACCAACAAAGCACAGTGAGTATGCTGGAAGTGGAGCCTAACTGAGAGAGAAAACTGGGAGCAGATGGGTGGCCCTGCCCAGCACTCTAGGGGCTGTGGGACAGCCTGTGTCACAACCCTTCCCATGCCCTCACTTGCTGGCTTGTCTCACTTTTCTCTGGGCCTTTAAGGCTCTGTTTCAGCAGCAAAGTCCTGTGGGGTGTGGAAGCCCCAGTTCTTTGTTCTCAGTGCTAGATTTAGGGGTGAGGCTTAGGGACAGGTGATCCCACTGTCTGAGCACTGTCTGCTCCTCCTGTTGTGGCTATGGGGAAGATTAATGCTGATTAAGTGCTTTCAGGTAATCAGATAAATGTGGCATGAAAATGCTTTGGAGTGATGATGCCCATATTAAACCATGGGAAAATACAAAGGTGCCTTCAGACCTGGGGTGAGCTCGGTATTAAGGGCAAAAATGTGTTCTGGCCCTGACATGGCTCCCACCTCTCCTTCCACAGGGTCTCCTCTTGACCCACTCCTCCTTTGCAGGAGCCTTCCTTTGGAGGCCAAGATTAATTACCTCCCACTCAGCCCTTTGGGCTTCCCCCATCTGATAATGTGCGAATGAGGCTGACAGGCTCTCACAGCTTTCCATCATGCCTCTCAGCACGACTAAGCTCCAGTGGGACCATGGCATCCCCAGCCACATTCCCAGGCTCATCCCTCAACCTACAATAACTCTGAAGGGGAATGCCACAGGGGTACACCTGCTGGGATAAGAGAAATCAGCCTTCAAACCTGAATCTGCTCACACAGATTCACCCTGCTCCTGAGCATGTTGGAAGGCTTGATGGCTGAGGTTGCTTTTTTTGCAGGGACACTGCAGCTGGGGGACACATCTCCAGGTGATGTCAATTAGAAGGTACACCGACCTCCCTCTGCTCAGCTGAAAGCCCACACTCCCAGGTTGCTCACTGGAAATTGGCTGCAAATTCAGCAGCTGGTGCCAAGTAGCTGTGCCTACCCAGCCTCTCAAGCAGCTTTTCTTTCTTATTCTCTTCCAACTGTGTCTCCTGGCAGGCGTGCAGGCGGTGACATCTTGGACACTTACCCCATGCTCCTTCCCCAGTTCTGGCGCCTTCTGGGTTGCTTCCCAGGGAGATTATTTCCATTTGCTTTTCCCCTCCAAACCAACAAGAGTTTTCTTTTTCTCCTTTCCCATCAAAGTGAATGAATTTGTTTCACCTCAGAGTTAAAAGCATCAAGATGAAATGGTTCAACTTCTCCTGTGTTAGAAGGATTTCTTTATCTAAGTTGGTTTTCCAGATTTGTTAAGAATCTGTAATTTTGAGGGGAATTTCCCAATCATCCTGGGAAAGCATTCTGAAGAATGAAAAATTTGACTTTAAAAAGTAATTAAACAGATTTTCCAAGCTTAAGTCCTCTTAACATTCTCTCTGAAAGACAGAACAACATCCCAGAGAAACTGCTGTTCATCCTGGCAACGATGTGAGCCCTTGTGGCTGCAGGGGAAGCAGATGTCTTCAGTCAGGTTTGCACAGAGGAGGGGAAGGATGGATCCTGAGGTTCCTTTTGACTTCACCTCCTATGAGCTGACAGCAGTTGTCGCTCAGTGGGATCAATTGACCTCCAGTGGTTGAGCTCACATGGTCTTCCCATCCATCCTTCCCTGTGTTCCCTGCCTCTGGCAGCCCTGTGAGACAAGAAGAGCTGCCAAAGGGAAGGGAAGGATACTTCTGAGGTCTCCCCAAACACAATACATTTAACAGTTCCTTTGGCTTTCAGTCACCAGTAGAGGGAAACTTGTGGTGGCTATAGGTGTGTGTCCAGTAGCGTTGGGTCTGCTTGGGGAATTGTGAGATGGGAGCATACAGGGCCATTCCTGCAGCAATCTAGCTGTGTTCTGGGGACAGAACTACTCTGCTCATGGGATGGGGCCATGTCCATGCTGCCTTTGTCCTGGCCCTGTGTTTCATCTCCCGCCAGCATACGTGGGCTGGGGAAGCGCGGCGTGGGGTCATGTTTGTTGTGTTTCCAAGAAGCCCCTGCAGAAAAAACATCCTTGAAACATCCTTGAAACACAGAGGTTTCCCTTCTGCTGGCATACAAATGAACCCCAAACAGAGCCCACTTCAAAGCCACCGCCTAATGAGCTGCTCCCTGCCCCAGTGTGACGAGGGCCCTAACGAAGCTTCAGGATTACAAAGGCACCAGCTTTGCTTTTTGAGCTTGCTCAGCGGAAAAAAAAAGAGAACGAAGAGGGGGCAGGGAGCAGGATGCCAGCACAGGAGAGGCTGATGATTTCCTTCAGTGCCCCCCAGCCTCTGTAGTCTCTTGGAGTCCTGATTCCAATTCAATCCAAAGCCCCTGAGCATGACGGTGTGGGTCTGTGGGATTGGTCCTGGCACATCAGGGGCTGCAAATACCACCCTTAATCCCCAGCACACATCAGCCATCTACAACACATTGGCCCCAGAAGCCTGTGGCAGGTGCAGGAATCAGCTATGAGAAAACAAGGGCAGCAGCAAATACTGGCTGCAAATCCCACAGGAAACTCCAGGCAGGGAATGGGCTCATGGGTTTTCCTCCTGATTTTGAGCAGGGAACAAACAAAAATAAGTTGTTTGTGCAAAACTTTGCTTCTATTGCTTTTTCCCAGTAAGTTTTTCACAGAAGATGCTTCTTTCCCTCCTGAGTTTTTCTGGTTTTGCTCACAAATATGTTGTTTATCTACTTTCACTTTGCTCACAATATTAATTTTGTCTGCCTGAGGTAGAATTTTCTGCCACAACAATGCAAAATGAAACTAAAAATGACATAACTACACTCCATGTCTTCACATGTTGCATGGAAGTTCTGTTGCCTGGCGAGGAGGGGACATTTTCATTGAGGCCAGATGCCCTCAGTGTACCCAGAGCTGATTCAGGCCCCAGATCACAGGGTGATCTTGTGCCCCTCGTTGGTGTCTGCTGAGCCCCTGTGCAGAGCCAGGTGGGATACTCTGCTGGGGCTGCCCTATCCCTCTGGACTCAGCCTTCCCAGAGCAAAACTCCTTCCCCACGTGTGGCTCTCCTTTCCCTGTGGCACTCCTTTCCTTCCCAGTATAAATAAATAACCTGCAGCCTCAACTCACTTCTACTCCAGAGAGCCTCACAGTGATGAATATGCCCAGCCATTGCTCCAGCATGAGGTAATAACAAATCTTCAGTTACTGGATGTTAATGCTGCTGACACCCAGCTGTGTTCAGAGGGTCTAAGGGCAGGCTGTGGGCAATGGATGGAACCACCAGCCCTGTGGCTGAGGTGCTGATACTGCTGATTGGCCCCAGCACTGATTTCCATCCCTTTTTTTTCCCTCTTGGTCAGGGAACACACAAGTATGGGTGGCTACCCCCATGTGACTGGAAGCTCACAGGGAGGGCATGATGGGCAGGAGCAACCCACACTCCTGTCCACTGGAAGCCCGGAGCATCGTCCTGTCACCTCCAGCCCTGTGCCCTCCCAGGGCAGGTGGTGATGCTGGATGGGGATTTGCATTGCCATTTTCATCCATCTGCAAAGGCCCCCATGAGCTGGGGCTGCACAAGGATACATCCTGGCTTCTCCTACACGGAGCCAGCCTTGGGGCACATCCCAGCTCAGATTGCTGCTAGCAGTGTGGTGGACCTGCAACTGCCATCTGCATCACTCTGTCAGCGAGGAGCAGGGGCTGGAGGTGAGCCTGTGCCCCAGTGCATCCTGCCCCTGCTGAACCCAGAACAAATTCAGCCACTGCCACTGGTTAAAAACAAGACAGCGAGAAGCCTCCCCCTCTCCACTGCCAAGGAAGGAAAAAAACCTGCAGTAAGGCCCTCAAGCGGGTAATCTCTCCTTCAGATGTGTCCCAGCATCGCTCCGCCATGCACAGCCCCGGCAGCCACCACTTGAATTAGCACCAAAGGATTATGGGAGCCACAGTCATTAATCTAGGTGACAAACAGGACTCTGAAGGAATATTTGCACCCCGAAATTGAAAAGATTAGGCCATATTTGTCAAGGATTGGTAGGCTTTATCGCCTCCAGAGCAGATGCTGTTAAATATTCATGAGCTGCATAAGTGGGAGAAGACCTCGCTAGGTCTGATGACTTTCAGAGACAGGAGGGAAGGGGGGGACAAGGATGGGAGGGCATGTAGCATCCGCTCACAGTGGTGGCATGGGGCTGCCCTGTGGAGCCCATGCTGCTGTGCAGGTGCTGAAGGACTGGCAGCCACTGCTCTGCTATGCCAATGGCCCTGTTCCTGCCCCTTGGCTATGGGCTGGCCTCTTGTTTGGACATGGCACCCTTGGTTGTCTATCCCCCCCCATTTTGTGTCCCCCTGAGAAGTCTCACAGAGCACATCCCTGTCTTCTGTCTCCACAGAAACCCCTGGCTCAGGGGTGTGGAGTGCCTGGGGGGTGGAGCAGCGCACAGGCAGCGGATGGAGAGATGGGTTTGAGAGTGGAAAGGTGGGGGTGAGAGCAGCCTGGGAAGGGGAGGCATAGGAATGAGGGGAGGGAGGGAAGATGTATTCACAGAGGGATGCTCAGGGAAATAAAAAATGGAGCAAGAGGAAAGAGAATAAATAGGAAAAATGAGCATTGACATGCTCTTCTTCTCCCAGCCCTGTTTCCCCTAGGTTTAGGGGCAGCTTCCACGAGGGCTGGTGAAACCATGCAGACCCTCCACATGGATTCCTGGGTGGGTTGGGGTGCCTATGATGCATGGGGTGGTCTCGCCAAGTGCTTGGGCTCAGTTCTCTTGCTCAAAACCCTTGACCCTGGCTGGGGTTTTCCAGGATGCAGCTCTGGAAATCTGGGGTTTCAGGCTATGCCAAAGGGGTAGGGATGTGAGGAAGCAGCACAGCTCTTCCCTCCCCACGTTATGGCAGGAGGCCAGCTCTGTGCAGGGACTGAGTAGTCTCCTTGTCCTCCCCAAGTTCTTCCCCCTATCTCCCACATGCACGCAGTTGGTTTAGAGCCAGTTTGAACCAAAACTCTGAATCTCAAAGAGCCAGGGAGAATTTTCAGCACACCAGAAGCCTTGATTTTCAGCCAGCTGTTTCCCCTAGTGTCATTCAACTGATAAAGGGAAAAGCCAGGGCTGGCATTAGGAAAAGCACCTCATAAGCTGCAAAACCAGCAGAAAAAGCCTCCACTGCCAGGCTTGTGGGGCGACAGACACTTAATTTAGTGCAGTCTAGGGATTTTTTTTTTCAGTGTTAGTAGAAAATCCTGATTCATCAAAACCACAGTTCTTTGAAAGAACAGGTTAGTCCCAACAACATTTTTACTCAATTTAAAGAAAACCCCCACCAATAACAGTGAGTCAGATGACATTTTATACCTCATCTCTTACAAAAGGGAAAATCATTTGCTGCTTGCCCAAAATGCAGGAAGCACACAGCTGCTTATGGTGAAAACAGATGACATCTACAGAACCACTGGAAGCTGTTTATGTGTTTATGTTAACACAGAGAATTTCAGGTAGGTCAGAAAGGAACAGGCATGCCTGTTCTGCACATGGGTGCTGAGCTCCCGTCCCAATGTGACAGCCAGCACTCTCAGAGCAGCATTTCCAACTGTGCTAGGAACGAGCAAAGCAAAAAAAAGAAAAAAGAAGGGAAGTGTGTGATGTTTCACCACCTGCTCCCCCAAACCTTCCTCTGAACTGTAACCTTCAGCAGGTCTCCAGATTCTGGCTCAGGAGGTTCCTGACTCTGCTCCCTCTTGCCTGTGCTCCCCTGAACACCTTCACCTCACCCCCATCCTCAGCACAATTTAATGTCTTACAGATCTGTCCCTATTTGACAAACAGGTGATTTTGCTAATGAGGAATAAATGAGATTCACAGGATGAGAGAAAGGGAACAGCAGCTGTCGTGAGTGCAGGGTGTGCTGGCTTTATTAAAATAATATATGACCACATGCTTAGTATTAGGACTCACAGTTTGAGAACTCCCATGTCATCCTTCCCCACTCCCTCCAGCTCAACTTCCCCCACCCGTCTCTTGGTCCTCAACCCCTTCCTGGAACATTTTTCAATCAGCAAATTACTGGTTGGAGAGCCCCGGTCCTCCCAGGCCATGCATATGAAATAGGGCTGGGCTGGGGAGGTGGGAGTGTGTGCACATGTGTGTGTGTGTGTGTGTGTGTGTGTGTGTGTGTGTATGCACAAATGTATGTGCACATACATGTGTGAGAAACCTCCTTTTTCTGAAAACCTCTCATGATGTTTTTAATTCAGATTACCATCATTTTCCTGGATAGGTTTCCCTGGGCTCCCCCTCCCAGTACCTGGGAAAGTGGTGCAGGACAGCCTCCACAGTACCTAAAACACAGTGGGGCACATATCAGGGCAGCAGTGAGCAGCTTGGGCTGAGCAAATGAGCGCTCTGCAAATGATGTACTCACTGAGTGACAGAAGAGTTGCCGTTTAACAATTTGCTGGGCAAATATTATGTGACCATTTCTAGAGCCGCCTGAAGTGGACAAATATAACCTCCCTATGCGCCATGAATAATTCATTTGGTGAAAGCAGGCGGCAATTCACCCAACGAATTATTGACAGGCAGGTGGAGGTGTGGCACTGCTGGCAAGGATCTGTGCACCAAGAGAAGGGACAGGGCAGGGCCTGGCAGCAGGGAGGGCCCCATCTCCCTGGGTGGTAACCTCAGCACCCCTACATCTCTGGAGGATTAAGCTCTCATATGAATGCTTCTCCTTGCTCTGAGGGGGGAAGAGAGAAAGCATCTGCATTTCTGCATGGGGACTGGATGAGGGGACACATGTTTAGGATACATTCCTGCCCCCACACGGTGCAGGCTGTGGAACAAAAAGCCAGAGCTGCATGGGGAGCATCCCCCACTGAGGCCCTGAGGCTGGTGCCTGTCCCTATTGAGGGGCTGCGGCATGCATGGCTCCAGGTGTTCCCAAATCCCCCTGCAGTGTCCAGCCCACAGCCCATGGCTGGCCCTCTGGTTGTGGCACCTCTCATCCCTTCCTCCAGACCAGTTCCCCTCTAAAAGGCTGTGTGTTTGAACATGATGGTGTGCTGCTTAGGGTCAGTCTATGCCCCAGGTTCCCAAGTGCAATGCCTTCTGCTCATTGGCTCTGTCTCTGGCTGAAGAAAGCATGAGAAATGACACAGAGAGCCAGGAGTAGTCTCTCATCCCTCTGTATGATGGGCCAGGAAGTCAGCACTGTCAGGTACTAGAAAGCAATTAATTACAGAATGATCATTGTAAAGGAGAGCTTTAACTTTTTATTTATTTATTTTATTTTGTAGTCAGAACTTGAAGAAATTTGGTAGCAGTGAGTGAAATCCTGAGGCCACATGGAAGTGATGTTCAGAACAAGCCTGGTTTCAGCCCACAGCCCCAGGGGTCACTGCACCTCTCTGCCACAGCCGCTCAATCCCATCACCATTCCACCCAGCGATTAAACATGGTATTATCTTATTTGTTTTGGCTTGCCTCCTTGCCAGTCCCCTGCTGTAAATTAAATGATTGTTGGGTTAGATTAGCAGAAAGCATATGTGGAAATTACCTTTTAATTTCTTAATTACATTGCACTCACCTGCAGCTCAACCTGCCAGGGTAAGGAGAGTGTGAAGTTAATTTCCACTGATATATTATCTGTATTCTTATAAATTAGGATCCTGTTAGAGAGGAAGCATAACAAGAATTCGTTGTTCCCAGCCAGGCTGTGTGATGTGGATGGGATCAGGGCTGATTTATAGACCTGGACTGCTTGCAGCTCCATGGAAAGAGAAAGCCCGTGCACACTGTAGTGACAGTGAGCTTTCTGAGCCTTACAATGTTGGCAGAGTTGTGGAAGAAGAGCACCAAGGCCAACACTTTTTTGACCTTGGCCCGTTGTTTCTGAGGGTTGTCTTATCAGCAAACCTTAACCAAGCTCCTTCAGTCATGGGACTTCAGTGAGGGATTGAAAAACAGCAGTCAGGTAGCATCTTCCAGTCCCTGGAGCAAATTAATTGGAAAGTTTGAGTTCTCCCACCATTTCCCTTCATACTGGGCTGTATGAGATGAGAATGAAGCCTAAACCTGACCTTTTAAAAGGCCCCCCCAAATCCCTTGGCCCCTTGCATGTACTATTGAGGCTCAGAAGCACCAGTGAGCCAAGGGGCCATGCTGCTAGGTGTTGAGGGGTGATTCTGTGATAATCCCCAGCATATGCTTCACCTGCAGGCACATGGCATCACTGGACTGCTGGGGTATTGAACTTGTACAGACCTAAGGAGATGTGTATGTGACAAAATGTGGTGCTGTACCTCCAGTGTCTGCTTTGTTTCGTGAGACAATAGATGTGTTTTGTTATCTTCTGGAAATCTGATAATTTTCTTTAGTCATCAGTGGTTTTCTGCAGTCTATAATATTCTTATATTCCCTGTGCAACCTGTGTCAGAAGAAGGGGAGACAGCAAATGGATTTCCTATCATAATTTGTTTCCTACTGGAGAGAGGCTTGTCAGGAAGACCTGCTCACACACCACTCACAGACATACTGCTGCTGAAACTATTTTGTGTTGACTTCGTGTTCCATCCTAGTAAAGCTGGGGTAGTAGAGTGACACGTGTGGGATCCCCATTTGGAGGTGTTCAGGCTCAGCCTGAACCCAGCATTGAGCTTGCTGTGGGCAAAAGGTTGTATCAGAGACCTCCTGAGGTCCCTTTGCACCAGAAATATCCCTTGGTTATGAGTTGTTGCCTTGCTGCAAGGGGCTGAGACTGCCTCTTCTGCTCTGCCCATCATAATAGTCATGCACTTCAGCAATTCTCAGCATGGGACTGGATATGAACATGTTTCAGAGCACAGTTCCTCTATTTCTACTTTAAACTCTTCAAACTACACCAGAAAATCATCAGGAGGTGGCACAATTTGGTTGCAAAACAATAGATGCACTTTATATACAAAATAACCTGCAAAATCCAAAGCTAAGATGGAAGATTCCTAATTTTTTCCACTCTGCCCAGAGCCTCACCTCACTTGATCATGCTGCAGTCATTTAAAACTCTTCATTCCCCACACAGAGGTCACATCACCTATTAATCATGCTGAAGAGCCCCTCAATTATCGGAAACCATGATTACCCCAACCCATTCCATGTCCCCTGTGACATTTGGATAACTGAGGTTCTTCTGTATTATTATTATTTTTCAATTGTGGTAATTATTGTACATTAAACCATTAGCATTCATTACTCCTACAGTGTGTAATTAGAACAATGGTGGATGGATTGCTACCGACTCTAATGAAGTTTTTATAATTGTAATTTATGGCCATCAAATTACCTTTCTTAAAAATGAATCCTAATATTAGCCTCTTAAGTTATGGGGAGGGGGTGGTAATTACTTCTAATTGATGGTTCTTGTTTGCTCTGCATACGGAGCAATGCTGATCCAATCTCACCCTGATTCTCCACCTAAGAACAGGAGAAATGTCATCTTGCCAGCCCTTTTCAGCGACAGTAACAGTGAGACTTGCAGAGTCACGCTTGGGACACTCCTGGGTTGGCGTAGCTGGGAGGCAGCAGCAGCTGAAAGCCAGGCCTGCAGTCCTTGGGACAGAAACTGGGAGAGCCCGGACATTTGGGGAGAGCTTCGTGGTAGTGTGGGGGTTATGGTGAGGTGGGCGCTATAGCGGGGTATAGCTGCAGGGGGGCGCGCAGTGGCGCTGTCCGCGGTGCTGAACGCCGCTCTCTGCTCGGGGAGGCCCGGGCTCTCCGGGGCAGCGCTGACGTTGGCTTCCCGCACTCTGCCGTTCCAGCTGAAAGGAATCGTGTAATGCCACTTTCTAATAATTATTATTATTTTTTGTTGTGGTTGTGAGTTAAAAATAATCCGTGCCTTCGTTTTCCCAGCAGGGATCTGAGTTTTTCTTTAATTGCTTCTGTTTGAATCAATTCGGGTTCAATTATGCTCGTTCTCTAGGTGTAATTGAGATGTTTGTGCCTATCTATCTGAGGTAGATGCAATTATCCCCCGAAGCACTGTAGATCTGAGAGGCAGAGGGCAGTGTCTTGATCACCTTTCTAATGGCTGGCCCTCGGTGAGCTCATGAAGAGGATTCCTGCAATCAACTCCTTCCACTTAGCTGGGGCACACAAGGGCTAAATTTGAGCAGGGCAATAACCTAGGCAAGTTAGGCAGCTACAGGTGTTGGCACCTTTTCGGAACACAAAGCTCTGCCAGAAGGTGAAGCTGACGTGCACTGAGATGTGCCCACTCCTGGAAAAGATCGATAGGAGAGCCCTTGCCACCAGAAAGATTAAAACTTCAGGCTCCATGGCACACACACGCATTCAGGAGTTTTTTTTATAATCAACAGGCTATGATCAATGGTTCACATATGAATTTACATTCATCCTTGAAAAGCCATTGTGTCTTGAATAAAGACCATCAGAGGTTAAATATGAGTGCACTGTTACACTTGAAACCATGAGTAAGGAAAAAGCCAAAGTGGAGGAGCTCCTGTGGGACATAATGTCAAACCACCAAGTTTAATGCTCATCTCCCAACATGACATCCTTGAGATGTAGACACAGGTCTGCTGCTTAGCTGCAGTAGAAAACTTTTATTGTAACACTCCAGGAACAGGTGAATTTTAATGCTTGAGGGGATTAGAATACAAAAGTGTTTATTTTTTTCGTCTTTGAACTAACAAGAGAAAAAAAATGTTTTTTTTTTCCTTTACCTTTTCTTTCTTTCCCTCCTCTAGAATACATTTCATTGCTATTTTCCAGCATTGCTGAGATCTAAAACCAGGCTCATCAACAAGGAAAAGGCTGATTCTGAGACTTCTGCTTCAATTTCTTAGATTCACAGTCACAATTAGAGAGCTGGCCAGTGACTGGATTTTTCAGAGGTTTAAAAAAAGCATTTCTTGATTCTCAGCTGACCTCTGTGAGGTTCGCTTTTTTCCCCCTGAAAGTAGTACAAACTTGGCACTTACATCTTGATCTTTTTACAAGATGCTAGCTGCTTCTCATCCTCAGCTATTGCAAAAATGGAAAAATATGGAGTGGAGGAGGATTGCTGAAAAGTGTCACTGATAAGTAGTGGTTCTTTTGTGAAGGATGGTTGAGGTTTTTTTAAAAAGCCCATTTTCTATTAAAAAAAATAAAAAATAAAAATAAAAAGCTTACAAGCCTATGCAGAAGTTTTAAAAGTAAGGACTATATTTGCAGGTCTCAGTGTGCAGTTCTCGACTATGAAATACCACAAGTGCCTTCCTCTTCCAGAGAAGAGTGCTGGTGATGGGAGCTTGAGCTGGCCTTTCCCTCCTCCCAGAGCAAGTGTTCTCCCATCACCCAGCTTTGAAGCGCACACAGAAGAAATGAGAACTGATTAACCTGTGAGTACTAGTGCAGGGGAAATGCCCAATGCTTTGGTTTCCATGTGGACCATCCGCATTGGGGCTGCACCACATCACCCCAGAACGTCATCTGATGGGATGAGCATCATGCTGCTGCTGTCCTCTGACTTCAGTAGTAATTTTGTCTTCTTGGTTCAGGGATGCATTTGGCCAAGGTTTGTGGCTCACTTTGCCATGGCACATGGTTCCCACCCTACTTCCACCTGCCCCACTGAGGTGTCACGATGCAAGCCAAAGGCCATTTCAAGCAGTTCAGCTTGAAATATTCCAGTTTCCTTATCCATAGAGCACCCATTCTGCCCTCAGTGTAGGGCAGAGTCCCCTCCTCCTGCCATGCTCCACCATGTACGCAGCTCACTGCTCAGAGCTGCTGGCACAGGCCTGGCGCAGCGCTGATTAGATCGCTGTCACCAGGGAACAGGAAGGTTAATTGCCATTCTCTTTGTGTGCCGCTCAGAGAGGAGACCAATTTCAGCTCAGTAGCAACAAAGTGTTGCTTGCTTGCTTTGGCTGGGGGCAGGGGGAAAGCAAACCGGAGAGGAAGGGGGGCTGGACAAGCGGGCAGGATTGTGCATGGACTTTGAGCATAGCTGCGTCTTGTCTGGTCTAGCAAAAGAGAAGTGCTTAACAAGTATTAAGAGACACAAATAATTCTCCTTTTCTCCTCTCACCCATTCTTTTCTCTCTTTCTCTTTGCTTGTAAATCCTGCTTATCGCATCTGAATAGCAGAATGGTTTCACACCGGACCTTTAATCTGGCCCAGAGCAGCCCCCAGAGGGGCAAAGTGGCTGAGGATTACCTTTTATTTGATTTGATTTTTTTTAGCTTTCTTCCACTCCTCCCCTCTTTCGTGGGTTTTTTATTTTTCTAGTTTCCCCCCCCCCCCCTCTGCATTTGTTCTTGGAAGGAGTGAGGAGCAAAGGCTTAAAGGGGGGGAAGGGGAAAAAAGAAGTGTGTAGGGGGTGTTACAAACTTAAGGGGATCTGGATCTATTCAGAGGGACTTGTCCATAGCCTTGCTGCTTTTGTTCGCCTGCCATTCTTTAGCTGATTTCTTCACTCCAGTAAAAGCGGTTTAATTCCCTTGTAGATACTGAGAATCCCTCCTTCTTCTTCCCCTCCTTCTTCTTCTGCAGCCATGCACACTCTTTCTCTTTCTCAGACTCTTTATCCAGTGTCCTCCTTGCCATCAACTAAGCCCTGGAATGGCAAAGTTTTCTTTCAGAGAATGAAAGAGATGGAAAGAGCAGGAAAGAGATGGGGAGGGGTGGATTTGTGTGTGCCTGTGCATCATTGTGTGTGTTACCTGCCCCAGCTACAGGTTTTTTACTCCCTCTGACATTATGGATGTGGTTTTTGCTGTATGCATGATCTATTCAGCTCCAAGTGTAAGGGACATGGAGCCCATCAGGAGCAAAGCTGGAGGGTGCTGAGGGGTATCACACCTGGAGCTCCAGTCAAGGACTCTAGGAAAGGTCTTCCCATGTCCACTTAAGTCACCAGGACCAAAATGGGAGGCTGGAGGCCCAGCTGGAGACCCAAGGCTGGCACAATGGGGCTGGTCAGAGGGTCAGTAGATCATTGTCCCCATCAGTCACTGGGAGCAGCTCATGTTTTCCTGCTTCTTTAACTTTATAATTGAATGCTAAGAATTTCAAAAGGCAGTGAGGGTTTTTGTGGCTGTCCTTGCTCCAGCTGAAGGTTCTGTTACTGTAAACTAAGAACAGAGAAGAGATTCAATTTGCTGAGGGGTGTATCATAGCTCAGCCCACAGGCATGAAATGAGTTTTATCCATAGAAAGCCTGGTCTGTAGAAACTCCCAGCTGATGGAGGTAGCCTGGAGGAGGTTCTTTGGGGTGAACAGGAAGGGAGATGTTTGGGATTTCAGACGGTGAACAGCAGCTGCTGAGAGGCATGGTGATACCTCCCAGCACAGAGGTATCTCCAGCTGCACAAAGTGGTAATTCCTCCCTCTCCTTTGATTCCACCTTTTGACTTCACGGTAAATCAGCTCCATGCCTTCCTGCAATGCTAAATGCATTGCACTGAACCAAAGCCCTCTTCACTGGGAGGAGATCCTCTGTGCTCTTTTAGCATTTAACACCACCACAGTACTTTGAGCTACACAGACTGCACCCGGCAAGCATGTGAACTTCAAGAGACCTTGTATCTGCAGAAAATGACATTCACATGTCCATCCCACCATGGACTACAAAACACTCACTGAGCTCCATCTGCGAAGAAATGCGTGTTCACTAGTGACCCAGACCTTAACTGGGGTGTGCAACAAGCAGAGAGCAAGGACAGGTCCAGGAGTCTTGCATGAGGGTGTCTCCTGGGGGTCTACAACATAATTGCAGCTGAAACTCGATGGAAGAGTAGTAAAGCCAACTCATCGTGAGGGAATCATGAATGTGCAGAGATAAGCCTCATCAGAGCCTGGCAGACGCTAATTGGCCTTAATTACCCTGATGAGCCTCACCTGGGGCTATCTCCATCCAAAGCCCAACACTGCTGCCTCTCTCTGGCCTTGTACCATAAGCAGCTTGTATCCAGCCCTATCCCATGTCTCTGCTGGTCAGGGACCCCCTGGGCCCTGCCCTTAATCCTGCCTGGGATTGTTGCAGGACTCTGTTATGGACACCCTCTCTGCTGGGCAGGCTCTGTGCACATAGGTCTTGTGTAGAGCAAGTTAGGGGACCCAGGGCTTTTTGGAGCAGCACTCATTCCCACATTTGCCCCTCATGATTAGCCCCCCTCCCCTCCCACGCAGTGTGGGACAGAAGCTGAGGCATTTCCTGCAATAACTAATTAGATCCAGCTCCCAACAACAACACGCAACAGAGCAGGATAAAGGTAATGAGCCTGTTCCCCTCCCCAACAATTCCTACTACTAATCCCAGACAAAGCCCCAAAGGTCGGACTGAGCTGCTGTGCTGTGTAAATCAGCACTGCTCCATGTACTGCAGCAGAGCTCTGCCGATTTACGGCAGTTGAATATTTTTCATCACCTGCAATTTATGTCTTGAGGAGCCCTAATTTTGTGCATGTTGCTTTCTAATCCTTTTCCCTGGGGTGCTGTGGGGATGCCAGGACAGAACTCTCTCTCGGGGTCATGTCAGTGCCACCACCACCACTAGCAGAAGTGGATATGGGACTGCTGTTCCTCTTAGAAAGTGCTGGATTTCTCTTGCAGCCACTGTGGTGACACTGGATTAAGTTGCAGGCCAAACACACAAGCAGTTTAATAATGAATGATGCATGCACTGTCAGTGATGAGTAATTCACATGGCAGTGTGTGTAGCACAGATGCTGTCTAAGCACCTGGCCTTCAAAGGGTGAATGAACATTAAGACTGCTCCATAAAAGCCGATCCAGCAGTTGCAGAGGGGAATGTTTTATGAATGGGGTGGCAACCTGGACATAAGCATTTCTGCAGTAGTCTGCCAGCGATGGAAGATTTGCAGTTGAGTGACATAGAGTGTCAACATGTGGGAAGACAGCAGAGTTTCTCAGTTAGTGCTTCCAGAGGAGATGTATCAGGACCTGCTTAGAAGTCAGAAAGGGTTAAGTGCACAGCTCCTGTCTTCTGTCCATTGAGCCAAAGCCATTGAAAATCACCAGCAGCCGCTTGGATGGCTGGCAAAGGTGTGCTCCAGGTCAGGTGCTGCTTCCGTACCATAAGGGTATAGGTTTGAGCACAAAGAATAAACAAGACCTCATCAAGGAGATTGTGACTGCAGAAGATCATCCTTGGGCATGAAAGCACTTTAGACCAAACAGAATGAAGGAGACAAAAGAAAGATTTAGCAGCTCCCAGTGAGCTGGATGCTGATGAACTCTGGTCAACAGGTGAGATTCAGCCTGCTGTGGTGCCTTCATAAGTTTCTCTCCAGAGCCTTGAAGCTTCACCATCCTTTCTGCTAGCTGTAGTACAGTGAGATGAGGTTTGTCTCAGCTTATGGCTGGACATGGGTCTGGCACTTCAGCCTCAGCATGGACCCCTTCAGCTGAGGATGTGCAAGCTGCATGACTGAGCACTTCCCACTGTATCTCCTGTCCGCTTCCAGATGAAATCCTCACCCTGGGGCTGCAAAGAGAAGAGGGTTCAGCACCAGAACCCCAGATGCCAAAGGAGGCCCAAAAGCACTCTGTCTTGGCTTGCAAGAAGCACTCCCACTCTGCAGCACCAAGTCCCAGGCTTCTTTGCAATGACACATAGCCCTGGCAGGATACTCAGTGCTCTGCTATGTCCTCAGTGTCTTTGCTCTTCAGAGTGCAGCTCAAGCAAGATAGAAAATAAATAATACTGAAGATGAATACGCATTCGAGATAAAATTGCTTTCCCCCCTCCCCCTCAGTTGCTGTGGTGCAGGCAGGCTGGTGAAAAAAACCCACGCTTCTGTCACATTTTCTCTCCTCTTGGGAATCTCACCCCTCCTCTCCCTGGGATGCACCATCCTGCCTCTTTGGAGCACAAACTCAGGAATGCTTGGGAGAAACAGAGGAGGGAGAGGATGAGCAGGAGATGTTTGCTAGCAAATAAAGGACTGTGTGCTTAAACACTCTTCCTCTGCCTATCCCCACCCGGCAGCGTTTGCTCAGCAAACACTGCTAATTCACCAGCTTTCCAACGTTTGATTCAGTCTGCAAAAGCAAACCTTGCCTCCCACGTCCTCAGCGGGCTCCCCTCCCTCCCCTCCTCACCAGGACATGCTGCTTGGCACCAGTTCAGGCTGCCCCCCTTAGGCACCTGGGATGGGCACTAGCTGGGGTGTGCATGTCCACTAGGGATGCAGAAGCACCCCTTGCAGTAAAGCTCTCCTGCTGCTGGTGGCTGCCAGCCTTCAAATATGGGGAAAAACTGGCCTGCAGTGCCCCGCTGGGATGCCACCCCTGCCTAAGCAGCAGGTGCAAGCAAGCTGGTGAAGTGTGAGCACAGTTCCCGTGCAGGTTTGGTCCTTAATCAGGTTGTGGGGAAGTAGAAGAGGGAAAGCTGGCATGGGATAGAGGTAGTGATTTATTTTCCTTTTGGAGACAGGCAGGAGGTTTTGTAGGAGCTATGGGAGCTGCAGTCCTGCCTGCAGGAAGCAGAACAACACCTCATTTGCTTGTGAATGGCTCCTTTTAATCAGCTGCTCCTCCAGGGACAGGGCTGAGCCCCTACATTTCCTTTGGCTGCAGAAGTGAGAAGCACTTCTCTTGCTTGGGAAACCCTCATATTCATCCAGAAAGTCTTGCTCAGGAAAGTCATTATCTACTGGGGAGTCACTCCAGGATGCAATAAGGTGTTGTGGATAGATGAAAAACTCACTCGTGCCAAACACTCAGATGCCAACATATCTCAGCAGCTCCAAAACTCTGAGTTTGAGTCAGATGATGACATTCTCTCTCCTGGGAGTGCAGTGAGAATATTCCCCTGAAATTAATTCATTTCTACTTGTGGCTTGACAAGAAGCTTGCGAAGAGTTTCCTCTATGGTTGCACCAAAATAGGTTTTGCATTCATGCTGACCAGCAGTCCCGAGATGAGGAGGTGCTCAGGGCTGCCTGTGTGTGCTTGGATGGACATCTCCAGCGACAGTCAGAATGCTCTTGCTTAGTAGTTCACCCCTAGTTGCTTTCCCGTGTTTCTTCTGCTCACCTGAAGCCAGTGCTGTAAACGTGCCCACACTTGGTCTTTTTGCACAGCCTCCTCACCCAAATAAACCTTGACTTGGGCAGACAGCCCCTGTGAGCTCCCTGTGTGGCTCAGCCCTCAAGCAAGTGCAGGGATTCTCTAAGCCTACAAGTTCCTTGCCTGGAATGAAATTGTCTAAGGTCCATCACAGGGTGGGCTTTCATCCTGCAGGCTTTTTATGCCACTGGGAGATGTCATTGCCTGGCACTACTTTTGGCAGTGAGGATGTGCAGCTGGGTGAGGTGTGAAGTAAGTTGGGATTGGGACTCAGGAGCAATCAGATCTGTTTGGAAAGAGGCAAAGTATTATCTAATTTAGATATGCATTAGATTGTATTAGGCAGTAGGATCCAGAACCTCAAACTCAGGGCAGGCTTTGCTCGCTTGCTTTGAGTTTGCTTTTGTTATAGCTGCTGTGAGAATGAGCTGGCAGTCTCTTTGTCCCAGCAGGACTTGGAGCCATGGGCGCCCAAGTGTCCCTCACTCCTTGTGCTGCAGGCACATAGATGCTGATGGCCTCAGCAGGTCCCTGCTGCACTCTGGAGGGAGGAGACATACTTGGAAAAGCAATGCTCTGCGCCTGCCTATCCTCATAGGAAGCATCCTCCCGTCACTTCACACCAGCCCTGGAGCTTTGGCGGTGACATATGCTCCCTCCTCACCCGCCTTTCACAGCAGGTCCTCACAGGAGGCCCATTAAGCACTTAGCTGACCTTGGACCTCTGCCCGCGCCAGCTGCCCGTGGGAGCGGGTAGGCACACATGCACTGTGCCATGCCCACCAGTGCTGTCAGCAATGATGTACTGTGGCCTCAGGGCAGATGATAGTGACAGTAGGGCTGGGCTGGGGAGTGGGTGCTATGGGGCTGCAGCTGGCTGCTCCCATCCATGCTGGTCCTGAGCTGTGCCCTTAGCTGTGCCCTGAGCTGTGTCTCTCCAGGTTCAACCCTGGGTCTTAATTTTCCATCTGAGTGCACTCACTGCTAGCCAGGTGAGGAGGGAGACACAGGCTTCGGAGAACAGTGTTGGTGCTGTGGCTGCAGGAGGATGCAGGGAGGGAGTAGTTGGGCTGGGCTGATCCCCTACTTGTGCTATCCTGGTGGGACTAATCCTGCTGAGAAAGGATGGCACTGTGTCACACTCTGGTGGCCAGGAGAGCATCCCTTGGATTCAGTATTAAGCCCTTGTCACTTCAGTTCTCAATGCTACACCCTAAATCTGAGCCATCACCCCACCACATCCTCCTCAGCCTTGCAGCTTAGCCAGTGCTATCTCAAAACCCAGAAAGGCTACAGATTTTCCACAATAACTTATGAAATATCCTCTGAGGTCTTAAAAGGCCCTGATGGCCTCTTTCCCTCAGCCCCTTCTGTCCCACCCATGGGGTCCTCTCTGCTGCTGTAGTCCTACCCAGCCCAGCTCAGAGTCCTTCAGCCTTCCTTGGGATTGCCCCAGGTCACTTCCGCCTTGAGACTGTAGTATGAAACACTGAACTTCAGGCTACTCCCTAGGAGGAAGAAGCAAGTGAGGGTTGTCTCTGGCAGGCTGTTTGCAGACAGATGGAGGAGAATGATCCATATAAAAAGATGAAAGTAGGGAGTCCTGTAGGATGTTTCAGTTGCACCAGCAGCAGTAGTAGGCAAAAGGGAGCAGCAGAGGTGCCTCTCCCTTTTCTCCAAGCTGTATTTGGAAAGCATCTTAGGGAAACGGTATTAAACCACTGATGTAGCAGCCCACTCATCATATCCTCAGGTCCAGAGGGAAGTAATCTCCACCATCCCTGCTTCTCTCAGGTCACGTTTGAGGGTGACAACTTTCTTCTGGGAGCCTGCTGAGGTGTGCAGTGAGCTGCCCAAAGGATACATTGCTGCTTTGCATCACAGGAAGAGGATGGAGAGTGTGTCCATCTGGGAGAATTGACTGATGCCTCAGGGAACCTCTTCAAGGGATGGGAATCCTCCATCCCAAACTCAGAAAGTATTTTCCATACAGAAGAGATGCAGGTAGCTGTTAAAATGAGAGCAGCATGCCCACAACAAACCTATACTCTTGCCCTGTGACAGTGAGCTCAATTGAAGTTGGGCACCCAAACCTGCATCTTTCTACCCAACCCAGCATGCAGCAACGCCTAGGGAGACTCTTACAACACTGAGGATGTCCCCAGGACATTTTTTTGTCACCCACCAGGAACATTGGAGGCCAAGGTCTGTAGCTGTGGTGGGTATCTGGATCCCTCTGCACCCAGAGGACAGCCAGGCCATGATTTTCAGACACAGCCTTTGATTTTTGAATGCTTTTGTGAGTGATGCAAGGCAGTTCAAGGGACACTTAGCTGCAGTAGGCAGCTTACACTGCTTGTCCCATATCTCTGTTGGACTTGGCAGGAACTGTGGAGGCAAAACTGAGGATCTAAAAGTGTATGCCTTTGAAAACCTTCACTTGGAGATTGGGTTTGACATAGCAAGGAACAAAAAAAAAAAAAGGGGTCTGGAGCTGCTCAGGGGAAGGCAAAGAGTAAGATGTGATGGAGAAATTCTGCTTCTAGTGCTGCCTTGGTGCCTTGGCTCTGAAATAAAAGCCTCAAGAGGTGCTGGCCTGAGGACTGCTCGATATTTCTCTGCTTAGCCATGAAAGCCAATCCCCTTTTGCTTTGTTTAGCTTGGAAAGAACCTCTCCTCAGGGCTTTGTGGTTTTGTCTTCATTTCTCCAGAAGAATGTCTTGTGATGGAATATGCTTTACAACCAGATGTGCACATGCTGCAGGTGGGAGATGCTGGTAGAGATGTGGGGTGGGCAGGTCCCACCAAGTAGGAACTGATGCAGGGACCCTCAGTGCTGCCTCGGTGCAGCAATTGAGTGCTCTGCTGTTTCTGCCTGGGTCTCTGACGTATGCCACCCAGCAGAAGGAGTCCTTTATTCCTCCCCCTTCACATTATTATTTCCCCCCCTCTTTAAATTCATCTTCCTCAGCCATCCGGGGCTGTCCCTGCTGGAAAATTACTCTCACAAAAGCTCCCTCAGCAGTAATTACCTAAATGGGGGGAAGGGAGGGGAGACCCATTTAGAATCCACTTCATTGCAGGATTAGCTAATTAATTAACGGTTTCACTGACAACTCGAAGGGGAAGAGTGTGTTAAATAGGAAGGCTCTGGAGCTTGATTTATGTGATGTGACACCCACAGTCTCACTGCCACATTGCCATCCTGCCTGCCTTGTTCAGGGAGGTCTCATTCTCTGGGGATGGTAGGAGGCTGGGGGGGACCATGTGGTGGTAAGCACAAGTGGGGGCAATTAGCCAGCAGATGATGCTGGATTGAGGTGGGGTTGTGGTCACTGAGGTGGCAAGGCCACCCATCTGCCACAGGATGTCCACGCAGAGGAGGGGACTGGTGTGGCCCAATCCCCGCGTGGCCAATGGGGACAGTGAATGGGGGTCATGGGATGCCTGGGGAAAGCTGGCAGTGCCATCCTGAACTCTCCCCCCACCCAGAGTACTACCCAATCATGGCTTGAATGAGTTTTCTGGTTCTCAGGCAGGAGTGAGCTGCCCTGAAACACAAATCCAGTCAGATTCAGGTCTTTTCTGTCCATTGTCAAAATCTGCTACCCGCTGCCTTGTGTCTCTCCCTTGCACCGACACACTGGGGGACAAACAGTTGTGTGTTTGGATGGGAAAAGTAAATCTTGAGAGTTTCCAGCTGGGTTTGTTAATTTGAGGCAAAGGCTAAGATGTGCACTGAAAAAACAATGTTTTTTTTTTGTTGTTATTTTTTTTTTAGGGTTAATTTGCATTTGTTTGTTTGCATTCTGCAAGGGCTGTAATTCCCCTAAGAATGAAAAAAACTGCCAAGTTTCACACATTCCCTGGAGGTGAAAATTTCTTATGTTGGTAGCAAACCCACAGATTGGTGGATGTGGGGAGAGAGGGAGAATGGCTGGCCTGGCTTCCATTTCACCGTCTCCTGAAATGCTGGGAGTAATGGGAAATGCTGATGAATAATGATGCCAAAGCTGCCCATACTTCCTTCAAAACTTGAAGGTGAGTAGGACATTCAGAGTGACTGCCACAGCACCCAGCCATGGGGTGGGCATCCCAGCCTTCAACTTGCTATTGTTGGGATGGGAGGATGCTCCAGCGGGAGGATGCTCTGGGTAGAAAATGTTCCAGTGAGGTGATGGATGGATGCTGGATGGAGGGATGCTCTGGATGGAGGATGCTGTGGCAGAAGAATGCTCCATCTCCACCCAAAACCTCTCCCCACTGACTTTGCCGATAGTTTCAGCCACTTGAACGGCAGAGGCAGAGAGTGGGTTAAATTTAAATAAATGTTAAATCAGAAATAAATAAATAAATGCTGCTCTGGGTTGGGGCTGGGCTGTGTCTGTGTCTGGCAGGCCTGTCTTCCCCCCAATATGTTCCCCCCTCGCACTCGGATGGCTTTTTTTTGGTGGCTTCTAAATAGAGGCGCCCGATCGCATCTGGAAGCAAAATGAAACAGATTTCATTTTTCACACGCGACACAATGGCTGCGCTGACAAAAGAGGAAGGCAGCACATTGTCCCACTCTGCATCTTCACATCCTACCTCTGTCCCCTGAATTAACCCCTTTCACCTCAGCCATTGTGGCGGCAGCACTTCGGAGATGCTGAACAAAGCTGGAAGAAAGCCCTCGTCATGTATTGGGGGGCAGTGATGGGGGGTGGGGGGTGCAGTGGGTCAGTGTCCCTCTTCTTGTGCCCAACTGTGTCTGAACTCATCTGTCAGCTACTCCTAGGCAGGACCCTGGCCATTGGGGATGTCCTGCCACTTTGTGTCCCTGGCTGCAGAGACACTCACAGGTGTGGTGACCCCAATATTCATATCCTCCTTTGTCACGTTCAGGGCGTTTTTTGGTTCTTCCACACTGTTTTAGTATTTTTATTGACTGTCTGATTATTTGGCTTACTCTGTTTATATCCCAGCCATGCAAAAATGCCACAGATAAGGGCAAAAAATAAAAAGAGCAAGTGCTCTTGACCAAAGACTGGGTGCATTTGAGTTTTGCTCATCTTGATTTTCCCCCAAGCATTGTGCCTTCTGAGTGCAAAAAAGCTGGAGCTGCAGATACACTGGTGAGAAAGCAATCACAAATACCTAGATTTCTGACATTTCACAGTGTCCCCTGCCACCAGAGCTGGCGGACAGCTGGGGACATCTCATGCTCATTCCAGGCCATCTCCTCAGGGTCTTGTTTTCGGGGGGCTGCCATACATTTTCCTCTTCTGATCATTCAATTTGCATGCTCACATTTATCTGACAACCTGCTCCATTCAACAATGACACCACTGAGATGAACTCTTTGATAATTTCCTCTCTTGCTGCAATCGATGCGCTCTCATGCTAAGGCTGTGTGCAGCTGCAGTGGTATTTTTAGATGGAAAATAACACCTGGAGCTTTGTTTTCCCAGCTTGGTCTCCCCAGATTGTTGTGGGCAGTTGCCTATGGGGCTGTGCATCCACTTGCTGCCACCGTGTGCTTCCCCATCTGCTCCCATTGCCCACCACTTGAAGATGATGGGTTGAAGGATCAGGCTGAGCAGATATTTGGGGGTTGCTGTCATTGGGGTTTCCCTGTGGCCAATTCCCCTGACCCCAAGGCTCTGCATGTCCTGTGGGGAGGGCAGGGACCTGTCCAGGGACCTGTCCCCGGTGGTACCCTTCCCCACTCCTTTGCTGCAGTGTTCCCAGCTGCAGCATCCCTTTGAATACCAAGGGACTGCTTTCACCCAGGCCTGCAGGTTAGATAAGAGAACACAAACCACAACGCTTGCCCTTTTTTTTTTTTTAATCTTTCCTTTTTTATTATCTTCTTATGGCTTTAGAATTATCTTCACAGACACCACATGAATTTAGTCAGGGCAGGTAAGGTCACACACAGACATAGCTGCTCATATTTATGGATATTCACCAGGCAGAGGAGATAAATGGGAAAACAGACTGAGGGGGGGGTGGGATGGATCCCCCCCCCCGGGGGAAGACAAGGATGACCAGGAGGGAGAGGGCAGCACCTGAGCAATGCCATGACTGCTGCTGCCTGTGATGGGATAGTGCTTCTGCATTTTTATGGCTTTCAGTGTTGGGCTCACAACTGGGTCACTGTTAGATCAAGCTGTGAGAGCTCATTTAAGACATCAGAAAGTTAGAGGAGTTGGCTCTCAGCCCTGGCCCTTGCCACAGAAGACAGTGTTGTGTTGAGTGTCAGATCAGGGCTCTGACCTCTAGGTGAGACCATGTTGTGATGAGGGTGAGATGGCCCTGTTGTAGGTGTGACCATGGAGGTGATCGCAATGTGGATGGAGGTGACCATATCATGAAGATGACCAGGTGATGGAGGGTTGCAGGTAACCACATCATGGCAAGCTGGGCACTACATGATATCACGCTGGCCATGGCTAGGAAACAGGTCACTGCAGAAAGAAGAGTAGCCAGGAGCTGCAGTGCAAGGACCAGCTCTGTCTATATGGAAGCACAGAGTGGAAGCTGGTGCAGGAAGCACTGATCCATGCCAACCCCTGACAGACCCACCCAGGGAGAAGCTGGGTGGGAGTTGAGACCCCAGAGGGCACCTTCCCTGAGGACATGGGGATGATAAATAGGGGTCTGCTGCAGCAGCCAGCTGGGATGGGCACCCCAAAATCTGCACATCAAGGCAGGGACACTGAGCCCATGTGGACAAGGTTTGGGCTGGTGAGATGAAGCAGGAGGGCTAATGCTAATGGCAGGAGGCTTTCTATGTAGCTAGATACCATAGCACATCAAGCTGCTATTTCAAGGAAAATATATAATGCACCTAAAGAAACTGTACAGAAATTGCAAACAAAGCATGCTCAGAAGGATATAAAATACCACTTACAAGGGCACCCACCGATTATAACTTGATTTAAAACCACATAATTCACTAAATAACAAATGCAGATTTACCAGAGGTATCAGGACTAAAAGCATGCCTAACAATACATTTATTTGATAACTGTTTGCTCTCAATGTCAGGTATCTAGAAAATACAAGCAGCAAACTGAAGAATTTGATTAAAAAAAAAAAATAAGTCCCCAAGGCTTCACATCTGGGGACAGGGGAAATCAAGAAAGGGAGGCTAGAAATGGTAACAACCCAACCAATGTGAGGCTGTGCTTCTCCTTACCCATAAAGAAAAAAGGAGAACCTGATGTGGGCGGGATGCAGAATATGCCAACTGAGAGAGCTGGATCCCTGTGTGTGTGAGCAGGTGGATGAAGGAGAAGCCTTCATTAGTGGACACTAGCCAAGGAGAACTGCCACAGAAATAACACCAAACTTTGCAGATGGGAAGTAATATATGATATTCGACTGAGTGTGTTTTCCAAGGAATACAGGAGGAGTGGAATGCTCTCCTAATAGCTGTTGAGGCACCTGGTTGGGTTTTGGGAAATCAAACGAGTACAGGGCTGGGCTGGTTCAGACCCCTTGGCTTTTGAAGGAATAAGTTTCAGCAGACTTCTGAGGGGTGTCTTTCCATGGATTGCCCAGTTCCCGCACTCAGTACCATGGGGTACAGTACCCAGCTCGTGGGATGAAGGTGAGGACAGATCCAATCCCACCTTCTGTTCAATTGTCGCTTTGCCCCATAGGAAATAGACCAAGACCTTGCTCAGGGTGACCTATCTGCTGCAAAGCTTGCTGGCATTTCATATCTACATGTCTAAATAAAAGCCAAATTAGCAAGTGCCCCCCATGACCACCACCAGCTCCTCTGCACCACTGAGTTCCTGTTATTAGGTAGTGCTCAGCTTTCCTGGTATTCAGGAGTCACCAGCCTGGGTCAGGGGCTACCTCTGCTTTTCTCATCTGAAGGGGTCTGCACTGAGCTTCTGGGCCTGGAAGAATACCATATATAAATACATTCTGTAGCATTTGAAAAGTCCATGGCTGCTTGCTTACACCACAAGATGCTCTGTGTGTAGAGTCCAGGCCGCCCCATGTCTCAGAGAATGGTGCTCTGGGAAAAGCAGCACATGTATGAGCTTTGTTCCCATACCTCCTCTCTTCTGAGTGCGGTGTTGACACAAAACCCCACGGCTGGCTGAGTGCATCCTGCAAGCCTTCTGTGCAAACACTGAGGCAGGGAATGGTGGCTCGAGGACAAGGATGGAGCTGACCTGCTGAACTGGGGGCTAGGCAGGGGGCTGCTCTGCGGCTGCAGGCAGGGGATCCTGTTGGGGACATTTTGCAGGTGGGATGAGGGGAAGCCCATGCTCCTTTCCACTCTTTATGCCACACATCCCTGGAAAGCTGTTATATGACCAAACCCTGTGGCTGACAAAGAGCCCCCGACCCAATGCTGCATCCAGCACCAGAATAGGTCTTTGCTGGGCTCCTCTCCCTGATTCCCCCTCCGCCTCCCCCAGCACTGTCACCCAGCCTTATCTTCTGTTGTCTTCTTGTGGAAGAAGAGATAAAAGTAATTCTTATGGATGCTTCCCCAGCGAAGGCTTGCCTTCTTCCCCCTCGCCTCCCCTAGCATCTCCCTGCTCCATCCAGATAAAGGGTGAGGACCAAGCACATGTCATTTTCTTTGTGCAAAATCAATATTCAGCAAAGTTTATCTGTCCGACATAGCAGGAAGCGCTAATTTCATCCGCGTCAATTACTTTGATGAACGCTCATACTGTTCAGGGTGCAAGAACAAGATAAAAGAATTACTGAAATAAAAAGCATACACCCGCCTGCACAGCCCCCTCCCCTCTGGCCCCCACCCTGAAGCCCTGCGGGGCTGTGGGGCTGGGCTGCCCACTCACAGCCAGCTGGGTGGTGATGGGATGGATGAGACCACTTTGGGTTTGAAAGGTGGAGATTTGGGATGGAGACACAACAGGGCCACCCCGTACAATAAAGCACAAATAGGCACAGAAGTGCTGCCATGGGGACGCATGCACACAGCACACGTTTGCCTGTGGTCTTTGTTTTGTCCATGTGAAGAGATGCCTGGGGAATAAGGAGAAGAGCTGATCCTGCCTCAAACCACTGGTTTCTAACTGTGGTTGTAGCTGCTGAGGCTGAAATTGTGCGGAACACGTTTATAGCATTGCTTCTGCACAACAGAATAAGCAGATCTCAGGGCCCAAGAGTTTAATTAACCAGTGGGGCTTGATATTCCAGCAAGGTGGAATGCACAGCCATGCTGTCACGTGGGTAGTGTGGCCCAAAGCCTGCTCTGAGCTGCATCTCCAGCCCCAACACCGAGGCCTCAGCACTGGGGCAGAAGGAGGGGCTGAGTCCTGGTCCATGCCGTGCTCGATCCTTGGAGAACAAAGTATTTTTATTCAGTTTGTAGAAACTCATCCTTTAAGAACTGGGCTTCATCTGACCTCCACAGCAACCCCTGCCCCTTTGGTCCTACACCCAGCAGGAGTGGCTCCTCTTGGTCTGTGCACATCCTTGTCAGGAGCAGCAGCAGACGTCTCACTGGACTATCCCTGATGCTACCTGTCTGGCGACTTGTCAGCACGTGAGGGCTGCCTGCCACTCCCCTCCCACCACAGTAGTCACAGCGGACATCTGGGTTGCTGCCCCCCCAGCAACAGCAGCTGGCGCAGGGTGGAGGAGGTTGGCCCTCAGATCACCCCAATCTGCAAAGCCTTCATAGCCTGAACTGAGGCATGGAGAAAGATCCCAAGCCCTGGGTCAGATGAGGGTGGCCCTGTGAGGAACAGGCTGGACCCTGCCCTGCCTGGCAGCATGGGAAAATGTGGCTGAAGCAAAACCTGCACACGTGCAGTGTGTGCTGGAGCGATTTCCACGGCTCCGTTTGGCAGCGGGAATTTGTTAAGTCACAGCAATTTGCCAACTCTGCATGGTGTGATCAAGAGGCTGTCCCCATTTCTCCGCTGGCTGCGTCCGTCCCTGCCGTGCCAGGCTCCCAATCACTGCACTAACACCAGGTACCTCAGGAGCAGGACCACCCTTTGCACACCCCATGGTGCATCTCCAGTGTGGTTTGGGGTTATGTCCCATCTGCTTGGCCCTACAGAGGGGCACAGTGATTCCTGGCAGTGAGTGCGTGCCACAGTGTGGGTACAGCACGAGCTACCAGCCCTCCTGCCCCAGGGAGGATGCTCTGTGGGGACACTCTGAAATGGGGATGTTTGGGTGCTATTTGACCTCACCGCTACTCCGCAATGGGGCAGTGCAGGGGCTGCGGCATATTATGGGCTGGCAAGGCCCCAGCACACTCGGCTGGCGGAGGGGCTCCTCTCTGCTCCTGTGCTGCCGTGCCTCTCTCCCGACGGCTACAGGGGGAGCCATGACATCGAGCTACACGGTGTGCTCGGCGCCTGCTCCTGCTGCTGCGCTCCGCGGGGACCCACGGCCCGCTCAGGGACCCTCACGTCGCTGTGCGGAGGGGACACAGCCCATACGAGGGACAGACTCTGCCCTGCTGGGTCCCTGCTCGATATGCGTCCCTCCCGCCTCCATCTTCCACCCGGAGACAGAGAAACAAAAGGGGGATGGAATCACGGGAGGTGCAGAAGCCTCAAATCCATTACAAGAGGTGCACATACCACAGGGCTTGCCAAAAAACCAACCAGAGGCACGGCAGGAGACGAAGCCTTGAAAACTGCCCAGTGGAAGAAGATTTAATTTGGGGGTAATTTTGCTTAGCTTTTTTCCTCCCCTTAAATTAGACTTTGTTAGCAGCACTTTGAGGGCTTTCTTGCCAGCATCAAATAAAAGAGTCTGTCTCATTAACAAGAGTTTGGGAAGAATCATCCTTTATTGGGATTTGGGAGAAGCAGAGCTGAATCTCGTGGGTGGGGGTGGAGGTGAGGAGGGGGGAGAGGGGCACTGCCTCCAGTGCATCTCAGAGCTGTGCAGAGCCTCCAGGCAGCCATGAGGCATGAGGCTGTGGTTCATGTGCATGCAGATGGGGTTGAGGCATTGGGGTCTCTGTGTCCAACCCAGGCAGGCAGGATCTGGCCCCATCCCCCCAGCCCCACTGCCACCCGCTCTCCTGCAGAACACAAAGAGAGGCCCTGGATTATCTTCATTTCCATATGGAGAGCGATGTAAGCCTGTTCAATGCATGGCCGGTCATTTTGTTCACAACTTTGCAGCGAGCGGGAGCAAAATCCACTGGGGACATTAACTATTCATCTCATCTCACCTTGTGTGTGCACGCATAGATCAGGCAGAGCAGCCCGGGGAAAACAGAGCCCGCTGCCTCCCGCCCTGTGCTCCTTTGTACTTTAGCCATGGGTTGCACACCACCCACAGGTGCCATTTTGGGGTCACACATCAGCACGGGGGGGATGGGAGGGGCATTTCCCTTAGAGGGGTTAGAGGGGTGATGCATTGTAAGCACCCCCCAGATCCCCTGCGCACCACGGCTGCCACCTGACTCAGGCCTGTTCCTCTCCACCTCGAGTCCCAGGCTGCTCATTCCTGTTCCCAAAGTTTGCCCGCACATGTCCCCTCTCCTGCTGACCTGCAGCCCCCTCTACTGTCCACGACCCCGCAGGGCCTGAGGGTCTCACGGCACCCGCGCATTGCCCCGCTCCAGCAGCCCCTCCTGCGGCTGTGTCCCCTCTGTCCCCATCTTCTGGGGATCCCAGAGTTACCCCTGGCCAGCACCAAGCAGTGACAGTGGCCTTTTGGGCATCCTCCCCAGTGCAAGGTCAACAAACAAAGGGATAAGAGTACGAAGACCCAAACTTCAAAAACTCAACCCCAGCCACCCATTCCACCTCCCTCTTGTCCTGGCTGGGGAGATGGCTGGGGACACAGTCCCAGTGCTCACAGCAGGGCTGAGGTGCAGCCTGGATGCTGCTCAGGGCACTCTCTGGCAGTATGAGGAGATGTGATAATTCTGTGCCACCAAATTTTACATTGGGTGCTCAGACCTCATTAACAGCAGAGAGATAATTTTATGTGAGTGGGGGTCCCACCTCTGAGCCATGCTCTCCTACTCGTATAATCAGCTGTGGCCTCATACACTAAGCTTCGCCTATGCTAGAGCCCAAGCACCATCCCAGCTGTCTTCTGAGCAGGAGGAAGGGGCCAGTGCTGGATCCCCAATTTCTTGGGCTCCCAGGCTCCTCCAACGGCAGAGCACAGGCACGAGGCACACCAGCACCCTGCTACCCCACTGCACCACCAGGAGCCTCACCCCCCCCAGAGCCCCCAGCAACCCCTGTCCCCTTGCAGCCCCTCACCCCTTGCAGCTTGCCGGCAGCAGCCCCCTGTCGCAGAGCAGCCTCCAGGAGCAGATGGAGGCAGGATGGAGCCCGCCAGAGATGCTGACCACATCTGCTCCTGCCTGGTCCAGAGAGCAGCAATGTGCTGTGCCGAGTGAGCATTTTTTTTCTTTTTTCTTTTTTTTTTCTTTTTCCCATCCCTTTCTCCATTCCCCCTTCCTTACCGCTCTCCCCTGGTGTCAATGCAGCACGGGTGATAGGACACGGTGATAGATCTGCCTCGGACATACTCCACAATAGCTCTCAGACAGTCTATTAGTCAGCAATTGTCTGCCAGGCAGCCTGGCTGGGCCTGTGTGCCGCAGCTGATAATGGCAAAGAACAAAGATGGCAGCTGCTTTGTGGGGGAACAGATTTGTGGCAAATCGAGATAAAATAAAGAGGAAGGAGAAAGGAGTGTATGGGAAAAAATGCAGAGAAAAAGGGGGCAAGTTGGGAAGGGATGGGGGGGTGGGGGCGGGGGGAGGAAGGCAGCTGTCAGCCTGCAGAGAGAGTGCCGTGCAGGAGGGAAGGCAACATGGGGGAAACAGAAAGGCTGGCAAACATGGAAAAAATAATTTCCAGGCTCCTGGTGTCATGGGTATAGATAAGTAGTGACGCTGTGGCTTTGAGGTGCTGGGCTGGGAAGGGCCATGTTTCACGATGCAGCGCCCTGCTTTGGGCGCCCAAGGGCTCACACTGAGTAGCCCTGCTGCAGAGATGGTGTCCTGCCATCATGCCCTGGGGGCACATGGGTGTACTGCACATCCCAACCTGCCCCTCTACACTGGCATGGGGCAAAAGAAACAAGGCCTTCCTGGGGTTTTAGTACATGGTACAGTGTGAGAGTAAAGGTGGGGCTGGCAGAGAGCCTGAAGTGTTGATGTAAACACATAGGTGTGCACTGAAGGATTTGCACACAATGGTTTGCACGCAAGGGTTTGCACATGAGAGTTTTCATCAGTGTGAAAGGATTTGCAAACAATGTTGGTATGTGGGGGTTTGCACGTATGGGTTTCTATGGAAGGGTTTGCACAGCATGGTTTGCATGCAAGGGTTTGCACACATGGGTTTTCATGTGATGGTTTGTGTGGAAAGATTTGCACACAGTGGTTTTCATGCAAGGATTTCCACACAGTGGCTTGTACACAATGGTTTGCATCCAAGGGTTTGCACACAGGGTTTGTGTGCAATGGTTTGGATACAATAGTTTTTATGTAAGCACATATGGGTTTGAATGCAAGCATTTGCATACCAGAATTTGTAAATAATAGATTGCAAACAAGGATTTACATGCAAGGGTTTGTACACATGGGTTTGCATGCAGGAATTTCCACTCATTTATTTGTGTGGACAAGTTTGCATGTGTGGATCTGCCAGTCCAACTTCACCAGGGCACCGCAGCCCCTTGCAACCCCCCCCCCCCCCCCCCCCCAGCTACTCGAGGCTGTTGCCTGCTTCCTGCTCAGCCCATGGGGCTGTGATTGAGGGAAGAGCCTGTAGAGTGCCACAGTGACATGCCACACCCAATGTGCAAAGAGAGTCCTGGTTGCTTCCCAGTTCCCACCTAGCCAACTCTTGACACAAAATGAAATAAAAATAAAAATAAATAAAAAATTAATAACCAGTGAGAGGGGTAGTTGCCCATTTTGTGACACATTAGTGACACTGCCGAGTGTTCACTGCTCAAAAAGCAGCATGATGCTTGTAGGCAGGTGGAAGGTGGCTGGGTTGGGGTTCAGGGTGGACATCACTTGGTGCTGGGGCTGGCCTGTGCAGGGGCTGGAGTGCTCTGTGGTCCCATCTGTGGGGTGCTCTGTGGATGAGGAGCAACCCTTGCTTTATGGGGTAAGAAGAGTATTTCCCATTCATGTGATGGGAAGCATCCTACCTATTTCTGTGGTAGGAACATCCTTTGACTTGTGGGTTGGGAGCATCCTCAGCTTTGTAGGCTGGGGAGCGCCCCTGGGCAGGGCTGCAGGCAAGTTCAAGTGCAGTGCAGGAGATAACCTTTGGTGAGACCGTGGAAACAGGAGATCCCGCAGGAGCAGCACTACTGAGAGCTAACTGCCTAATCTCCTTATCGCTGCTGGCCTCAGCCATGGGGTGCTTATCGCTGTGGATAACGGGGAGGGACACGGTGCTCCCCCAGCCTGGCACACAACCCCATAATCAGCCAGTGCCGCTTCACTTTTATCCCCCTTTGCAAATCCCCGGTGCCTTCACGCCTGAGCAACACCAGGATGCTCTTATCGCCCACACCTGCAGGGGATGGGGCACGGGAGCTGCGCACCCCATCAGTGCTCTCAGCAGCAGGCCAGACTGCCAGGGGCAGCTCAGCCTTATTCATGGCCCTCTCTTGGCACTGCCTTGCTTCCATCCCAGCTTCCCCCTCCTTTTCCTCTGCTTTGAGTACCCCTTCTAAAGCACACATTTCCCCATTCCTACCCTCCATATTTCCCTCTCCATTTTCCCACCTTTTATGCATTTTGCCTATTCCCCTTTCCCAGCCCTGTCCCCACTCCCCCCCTCTCCTCCAGCCTTTTCCCTTCTCCCTCTCCATTTGCTCTTTGTCAGGTTGTTCTCCATCTCTCAGCCTGCCTCTAATTTCTGATTAATATGTTCTTAGCCAAGGAAAAGAGAGAGAGGGAGAAGGAGAGAGAGAGAGAAAAAAAAAAAAAGGAATCTTCTAAATAAATCATTTAGTCATGTGAGGAGCTAATCTCCAAGTGACGGCCTGTGTTTATCTAGTTTTTAGCAGTGCATGTTAAATAGTGATATGGGACTAATTTTTTTTCTGCTGGAGCTGCTGTGAAGGGATTTTTAACTTCATTTCCCAGAAAGAAAAATGGTGAAAGCAGAGATAAGGCCTCCGAGCAGCTCTGTCCCTGAACTGTTAGCCAGTACAATTAAACACCAGGCAGCAGAAGGGGCAGTGGAGCAGGGGCTGCCAATTATGGAGCTGGCCCCATGCAGGGCATGGCTCTGCCCTGGCCTGCAGCTGCCCCATGCCCTGGTTTCTCTGGATGGAGATGCGATTTTCCCCATTTGAAAAAGCTGGGCTGAATTTCAAGATCTCTCTGGCTCCCTCAAAGTAGCAAGTGTGCACTATTCCATAAGTACGTTTCCACCTTATTTCTTTACTTCTGGGGTATGGTAACACCTCCTGAGAGCTCCCTGGAATCTCTCCATGGGCTCATTCTTTAGCTCATTTTCCAGAAGCAGAACCATTCCCATTTGGTCTCATCACTCTTCCTCCAGAAAATTCCCACTCCTGCTTTTGCACCAGTGTTGCACAAACCCTTCCTGTACCCCTATAGTACAAAATGGACAAGAAGGTAAATGATGCAGAGGGGATGTTGTAAACCACCACCGCAGCTCAGCCTCCTTGCAGCAGCTTCTCCAGGGTTTTCTCCAGCCCAAGGAACACGGACAGCTATGGGGAAATATTCAAAGCCCTCACATGACCCCATAGTCAGGAGTTTCCCAGGAAGAGGCCCAGGATTTGCCCAGACTGTGGGATCCCAATTGGGTAGAGATGGCCGATTCCCACTATGCCTCAGCAATTAAACCCTGAACATTAAAATCCCAGTAATGAGGGCCTAGGCTGAGAGGAGGCAGAGCAGTAATTTAAATGATGGCCAGCTCAAATATGGAACATCTAAATGTTCTCTGGGAGAGATTTATATGCACTCAGGCCTACCTCGCTCATTTGTTTTGTTAACTGGCTCTGCTCAGCACAGCCCCGTGCTGCCGTGGGATGACAGAGAGAAGAGGTGTGCAGGCACGGGACATAAGGGGGTATGTGTGTGCTCCCCCACTCCTCTGTCCTCCCCATGCACTTCTTCCCCTGCTTTACCCCATAGAGTGTGAGGGTGCTGAGCTCTGCAGCATGAATTGGTGCAGAGCAGAGGGTCTGCAGGTAGCCCCCACCTGCCTGCAAATCCCATCTTGCCTGTGGCACCGGCTGTGCTGCCTTTGTCTGCAGCGAGCAGCTTCCCACCAGCATGCCCAATTTTTGAGGGAGGGGGAATCAATTAAGGAGAGGTGGATTTCTCCCATTTCCTGTTCTCCCACCGCTGGGGTGGAGCAAAAGCCATGCAGAGCTGTGCAGAGGGGGGACATGAACCCTTCATCCCCACTGGGACAAAGCAGCCCCTAAAATAAACCCATTTTGCAGGGCAATAACATTGCCCTGTCAAAATCCTCCAGCCCTGCAGCATGGGTACCCCTCCCCATGGCCATCCCTGGTCCCCACCGTCCCCTGGCTGCTCCCCACAGCAGTGTCCCTCGGGCAGGCAGCCGGGAACAGCTGTCGGAGAGCCGGGATCTAATGGCTGCCTGGAGAGCAGTTAGTGGATAATTAATATTTGCAGCACAGCACTGTGATTGCTCTACATCTTCCTGCTGAAAGTGGCATGAGTTTGCTGGGGTTGGCAAGACAAGAGCGTGAAGCCAAGACAGTGGGATGGGGCTGCCCCACATCCTTGGGCATCCCCTGCTGTGGAGGAAAGCAGGAGGGACGCATACAGTGCAGCAGTGGGGTGGGAGATCCAGATGGGAGATGCAGGTTTTTCCCCTGGAAAGTCCTTCCCCGAGGCTGCAGGGCTGCATGAATGTTGTTGCGTGGGTGCTCAGTGAGAGGCCTGGCCGAGCTGGGAGCACTGTGCTGGTGGAAGTGCTCTGTTGGGCATTCTGTTGTGTTTGTTTTGCTTCTGTTTTATTTTTTTTTTTGCAGAAAAGGTGGAAAAAAAATGTAGGACGGTGCCAGCAGCTTCCTTTGCAAATAGAATGAAATGAAAGCAAACCGTCTGGGCAGCACTGGGATGCCCTGTGCACTGAAATGCTCCTGAAAACCGTTGGGGGTTGTATACAGGAGAGAAGCCCCCTCCTCTGCCCAGACCCTACACAAAGCTCCTGTTGCAGTCCCGTGGTGGGGGTTAGGGAACAGCTGGAGCAGGATGGGCTGCAGAGCAAACCTCAGAGCAGCCCCTTTGGGTTGGTTTTTAATCGAGGAGAAAGATGTCGGCACCGAACAAGCATGGCATGGCAACACAGCTGCCTGGATCTCAGCAGCAGCCTCTGAAATTGGAGCCCCAGCACTACCACCACTGATGAGGGGACGTGGAGAGCATCCACAGGAACCCTGCAAGGAAGGCTGGAAGAAAGGGAGGGGAAATAAAAGGCCACATGCAGCAGGAGGGGATTTTCTTTTCCTCTTTTTTTTTTTTTTTTTTTGTCAAGGAGCAAATTCAGTTGTCTCTGACTGTGAGCATGTTTGCTGCAGCTCGCGGCATGCAGCTAATTCCCCAAACTGCTTAATTTAACAGCCTCTGAACATGCAGACATCACACTGGAACTTGTCTCCTTGCAGAGCAGCCTGGGGATGCAGCCAAGAAAAGAAAAGCACAAGCTCTGCCCTCGGGCACTGGGTAGGGGTAGCATTAGCGTCCATCCCCATCCCATTCTTCCCACAATGCTGGTGCAGTGATGGTGCACATCATATGCTCTTGCCCAGGAAGGTGACACTGCAGCATGGTATTTTGGAGGCACCCAGGTAGGATGGTAGGATGGGGTGTCTCCATGCCTCAGTTTCCTCAACTGCATGACACGGTCGCATTGCTTCTTCAAGCACACTGAGGTGGATAAGCATATTAATATTTGTCTTCAGCATCATCTGGAGCACACATGCTTGGGGATGGAGGACAGTGCAGTGACTACTGACTCAAGCAGTGTTCCAGAGCCTGCAGGAGGTGGCAAGAGCTGACACAGTAGGCTGAGGACACAAGGGGTTGGGAACACATGAGTCTGGGGACACAAGAGACTAGTGACAAAAGGAGTTCGGGGCACATGAGGTCGGGAACACAAGAGGTTGATGACAGAAGGAGTTGGAGACACAGGAGCCTTGATGACACAAAGAGGCTGGGGACATGTGAGGTTGGGGACCCACTGATGTCAGGGACATGTGAGGTTGGGGACATAGGCCAGGCTGGCTTTGCTTCTGGCACCTGATGCAGGATGTGAGTCTCCAAACGCAGCCTCAGCCCAGGGGCAGGGACCCAGTATGGCCCCAGCGAGTGGAAAATCTGGGCTGCTTGTGCTACCGCTCCCCAGATTAAGAATCCCATCAGAGGAGTGGCACCGCCCCACAAGGAGCCCGCTCCGGCTGCAGCTTGATCCGCCGCCTCTGGAATTATCCCGCTGCAGCCCCCTGAGTGCCTGGGCTCACATACGCGGGAGTTCACACCTCCAGAACAGAGCCTTATCTCGGCGCTCTGTGCAGGACAAGGCTGTTTTACTCCTCCCTCCATAACCCTCTTAGACTTAATCCCATCTTTAATGCCGCTTGGAAGGGGGCTTTGAACGGCTGTGCAGCCTAACCGGCTCTGACCTCTCCGACTGCTCTCTCATGCCCATTTGGAGAACTCCCGACTTTCAAAGAGATAACAGAAGCCCGGTAAATCCTCACTGGGAAGCTAAAGCGATTGTCACACTTAGGGAAGTTTACTCGGAAAGCAAACTTAGAGCAGCTTCCTGGCCCTGTTGCGGGGGGGCATGGTTGCTTGGCCGCTGGCCCCACAGTGCCCAGTGTGGGGTGTGGCGAGCAGCTTTCAGGCTATGCAACAAGGGGAGGTCAGGCTCTGTTAATAAGAGCTTTGGATAGAGTGGTGAAGAGGATGAGAACATGAGAATGTGTGCTTTTCCTCCACATTGTGGCACAGCCCTTGGTTCATGAGCACACCTGGTGGGATGCAGGAGTGGTGCCCAGCACCACAGGGCAGCAAATGACAGCATCTCCCTCAAAAAACAACAGGGCCCCAGAACACCCCGTTGCTTGCACACATCCCTGACTGCTCCCCAACCCAGGGACCAGCTGTCCCCACACCCCCCACACACACCTTTGGGTGCTTCCCACCCACAGCCCATGTCTGCATCTGGTGGGTGCTGGCAGACCCAGGAACTGACACCTTTCTGTTCTGCTTCAAATTAATCAAACTCACAGCCCCTATATTAATACAGTGGTGGGAATTAAAATCATGCAACGCATTAAAGATGTAATTTAAAATTAATAACTCATAATTATTTATCATGGTGTATCACTGGGGCTATGAATTTTCTCCTCTTGCCCGGTATTCATTTCCTTCCCTTCCCTCCTTCTTGTGCCTCTAATAGCTGCTGGACCATTATGAATATCTGTGAGTGATTTTGGGAGACGCTGAGCTTTGGATACAATATGCTTCATTCATTACTATTATTATTATTATTATTTTTTATTTTGTTTAGTGCTTCTCGGGGCAGATGGGAGGAGAAAGCCTTTGCCATGGTGAGTCCCTGAAGACAACGCGGATGCTGCTGGCATGCCTGAATGACAGCACGGGTTTGCTGACGGCTGTGCATGGGAGCATTGGTTGGATTTGAATGTGCAAGTGCTTGGCTATGGCACTGCGGTGTCCCATGGAAAGGCCAAAAAGCAGCAGTGAGATGGAGGGAAGGAGGAGACAGCACGTGCTTCATGTCTGTGCTCAGCCAGCAGCACTGCTGAGAGCGCGGACACCCGATCGGAGCCAGCTGCTGGGGACAGCTCACAGCAGGGAAAAAAAATGGAGCCAAGGATGGTGCTGTCTCTTTAAAAATAAATAAATAGATAAAGCCTGAAAAAAAAAAAAGCAATAAGTATATGCAAATGTGTTGAACCGAACAGAACATCGCTGTCTGTGAAACAGATGAGGGAGAAAGTGCTTGAAGCTAGAGAGGAATGAGGCAGCCAGTGCTGACCCTGGGGTTAATAATTTTTACTTCTCCATCTCATTCCCTCCATAAAAAAGGATACGAGGGGGGAGGGAGGCAGTGGGGGCTGCGGCCCTGGGCACAGCACCGCAGGTCGAGGGGACACAGGGGCCCTCCTTTCCAGGAAGCACCCAGTGCAAGAACCACATTATTTTGCCTCTGTCACAGCTGCTGCATCCCACGTGTGTTACCTTCTCATTTCACAGCAGATGATGGTGGAGGCAAAATGTTCTGACATCCACCACCTCCCCAAACATCACTGTTTCTCCCAAATGCTGATGAGATCAGCATTTTACTTGACTCAAATTAATGTTTTTCTGGACAGAACACCCACCCAGCCCGCATGGGATTCCCACCAGCGTCAGTCCCAGTGTTGCATGTGTCTGCCAGCGTGTGGGACCTGCACCCTGCTGGCTTTGCCATGTGGATGCAAATGTTGCTGAAAATTACCCAAACGGAGAGGTAAATGCTTCACCAGCTGCAGGGGAGGAGGGGAATAGCATGTGCCCTGGCTTTATTTGGGATAAGTGAGGATGAATTTGAGCTTCTGCCTGGGAAGATTGAGAGCAGATGGGGAAAACCTGGTGTCTTGGTGCAGGAGCACTGGGTCTATTGCAGGGAAGGAGAAAGGATGGCAGCAAGCTGCAGGAGCTGCCTTTTGGCAAGGGGACATCTCAGTACCGGAGTGGATCTCTGGTACCTGCAGCAGGATGGGAGCCCTGCAATGAAAGATGGTGTTTGGCTGTCACATGGCTGTATCATATATGGCTGTCACCATAGCTCTCTGGCCAGCCCTGCCAGCCCCAGCACTGTCCTGCCTGCAAATGAAAGCTTCCTGCTGAACCACCCGAAATTCCGCACTGCCCTTCACATGCAAGCCTGCAACCCTCCTGCACAAGCCCACATCTCCCTGTGTCCCTCTATCTGTCCTTCCCATACAAACCTTCAGGTTTTCTTGCATTCCTTCCATACAAATCCTCATCTCTCCTGTGCAAGCCTGAATCCCTCCCTGCATTCTTCCTGTACAAGCCCACATCCCTCCCTGCTTCCCTCCTCTGGAAATCTCCACCCCTTCCATGCAATCCTGCATTCCTTCCTGTATTCCTCCTGTGCAATCCTGCCTCCATCTCTTCCATGCAAACCTGTGTGATCCCACAAAAGCAGCCTCCCAACTCCCAAACCATCGCCCCGTCCCAGCCATTACCCCATGCCCAGCGATGCTCAGGGCTGTGCCGAGGAAGCACCACCTCCACCCCTACGTGCGGGCGCTAAATGGAAGCGGCAGATCGATCCCGAGTGTGCCAAACTGACACGGAGGCTCATTAGGGGTTAGTTTTCATCCTCCTGCTCCCTGGCAGCCTTCACATTATCCCATAAAATTTATTTACTATTTCATGAATACATAAGCAGCAGGCAAACGCTGGCTTTTTATATATTTACACTGTATATATTTCACGGGAGAGTTATGTGTGTCTCTGAGGCAGAATGGTGGGAGTGAGAGGGGAGCAGGAGCAGAAGGAGAAAGCAGATGTGAGGGACGGAGGAGAGATGCAGGGCCACAGGGTGGGCTCTTGGGTGTGGAGCTGCCCAGCCCCTCTCTCCCCCACTGCCATCCCACTGCCACCCTATTGCCTCTCCACTGCCATCCCACTGTCCCCTGCTGCCCTCCACTGCCCCCCACTGCCATCCCACTGCCCCTCACTGCTTCCCACTGCCATCCCACAGCACACCACAGCCATCCCACTACTGGCTGCTGCCCCCCGCTGCTGGAGCAGGGCTGGAGCACTTCAGCCGCTGGCTGCGTCCCCCTCTGGGCTCCAGGGCTCACTGCATTCTGGCATTCAGATCTCATGGCTGGGAAGGCCATCACGATTTTGGAGTAATACTGGGAATAACAGGGGAAACGGAGCAGCAGCAGGTGGCACAAAGCTGTGGGTTGGCAGTATTGTGTATCTCCATAGCACCTCATGCTGGGGTTTCTGTCAACCCTTCACACTGCTGGAGATGTCTCCTGGGTTCCACAAGCTCTGCACCCAGTTCTTCCAGTTTTCTTTGAATTTGGCAGAAGTTGGGTTGCCAGGCTCAGAGGGAGGCAGAGGGATAGTTGGCACCTTACCTTGGAACCTGAGCAGAGCAAAGATTCCCTCTTCCTGAGTGAATCAAAAGACTGATGGTGTTCGTTTTAAGCATTCAGACACGTGTAGCCTGATGCCATTAGAGAAAATAAACAGACAACAGCCACTGAAGTGGTGTGTGCATCACAGAACAGGGACAAAACAAACGTGGAATGACAGGAGGAGGCACGGGGTGCTGGGAAGGAAGGCTGTGCTGCTGCACCCACCCCGTGGGTCCACCTCTGGGCTCTGTCCATCCCCATGGTGCAGACAGGGTTGTTTTTTTACCAGATCCCTCTGAGGACATCAGTGCTTGGTCCCAACCACATGCCACCAGCACAGGCATGGGGATCTGTACAAGCCTGGCTGTGTCCCCAGATGTCATACCCGGCTGTCCCCGCCCAGTGAGATCCAGACCTAATTGCTCTGTTAACACAAGGCAATGAAACAGACAGCCAGTAACAAGGGAAAGCAAAGACCAAAGATGCAAGGTCTCAAAGGTGGATTGCTTGTGTTGCTGCTGGGGTTAAGCACAGAGCCATGTAAAAACATGGGTGCTGGAGGGGAAAGGGAGATGCACTAGAGCAGAAGAGCTCCCTGAGCCCAGCCCGCAGCATTTGCCCACTGCTCCCCACTCTATCCATCACTCCTCCACTACCACCAGGAGCAGAATGAAGGGGGTGGTGGTCCCTCCTGCCCCATGTCACTGTGGGGCTGGCAACATGTGGCTGCACGTCATGGTCTTTGGTGCTTCTCAGCCTGAAAGCATGAGGCCTGGGGACAGCCACTGCCACAGCACTACATAGGACCTGCAGCATCCCTGTGTGACACTGCTGTGTGACACTGCCACAGCCACTGGCAGTCACCACTGCAGGACCTGTTTTCATCCCAGTGCCAGAGGCAGAAGCTCCCTCTGCTAAAGACAAGAGCTCTATGTGAAAAACGAAGCTGCTGGCTCCTTCAGATGACAGCACCATTATTTTCCCTTTGGAGATGGCGTAATTAAAATACTCAAATTCCCTTCATGTAGCAGCAGGGCAAGCTGCAAGTAGCTGCCAAGGGAGGATGGGTGAACACTGAGCATTGCAAGGCCTGAGCATCCTTCCCTCACCCATCACAGATCATTGGGATGTGTGCCTGCATCCTGCACATCTCAGCACTGATGTGCAGCGGAGTGGGGCCCCACAGCAGCTCCTGCTTCCCAACCCAAATCAATGCAGCGCTAATTTAAAAAGCAACACATTCCCGAGCTCCTTCCTCTGGCATGCTCAGGCCAGCACAGTGCAGCCCCACCAAGTGTGGGAGGCCCTGTGCAGCACAGAGGCAGCCCTGCTGATGGTAGCCTCAGCCACCGTCATCCTGACCTGGCATGCAGGGAGCCAGGGAACACCTTGCCTGGGTGGTTCCTGCTGATGGCAAGCCCGGTCCTGTATGGGGTTTGCACTTTCAGCGAGTGCCAATTAATGGGATGTCACCATCAGAACTGCAGCTGGGTCCCTGGAGCTGACAACAACATCCCCTACATCCACTGCACCCCAACATCCATGGCATCCACAGCATCCACCAGATCATCCCCTGCATCACAGCATCCACAGCCCCCTCAAAGGTGCTCTGTGGGCACCATGAGTGGAACAAACCCACACTTTGCACAATGTCCACCTTCCAAACATCACTTTGCAGAACCTGCATGTGGTTTCAGGGCAGGGAGACTCCAGCTGGCCAGGTTCTCCCTGGTCCCTGTCTATCCCCATGCAGTTATAAGGGCTCTGGTCTGTGTGCAAACATGGGAGGACAGAGGTTTTCCAGAGATGCAAAGCCATGGCCAGAACTAACAGTTTGCATTCAGGACTCGGCACTCCTCTTGGTTAATTCTTAGCACACATTGAAGGGTGACTGTTGTTCAGTTTACAGAGCGATCCCAACCAAGGAAGAAAACTTGGAGCTGGAATATTCATGACCAAAGCTATATGGTTGAAGCAGTCAAGAAAGATTTTTTTGCATACATTCAAACAATTAATACATGTGAGAATATTGCAATTCTCTCATTGCTAGTCCACAAACAGAGAGAAGCTAAATTCATTAGATTAATATTTGTTGAGACTTATTAGTTTAGCTCCAATTTCATGATCAGATGGCATTTTCCAGAAGTTGAGAAGCAAGCTCAGAAAGTTCCCAGAACCTAAACCATGGTGTGAAGGAGCCATTTACAAACGTTGCAGGAGGAAACTCTGCACAGAGCTTCTGCTTTTCTTTCAGCACTGCTCCGCCAGCCCGGGGTGCTGGGAGCAGACCCCTTGGACTCATGTTGGGCTTAACCCATCACCTATCAGGGTCAGCACTGCTGCCAACAGCCGCCAAGCTCCTGTGCTGGTCCTGTTTCCAGGGCACGAAAGAATCTTTCTCCTCCTCCTCCTCCTCCCTGCAGCACGCACACATCGTGCTTGCCCAGCCTTGTGGCGGGGGGTGGGAGGCAACCTGACCCCCGCGGGTCCCTCGCTGACAAAAGGCCTATCTTCTCTCCGCCTAAATGATTTAAATTCTAATCAAACATCATTTATGGTACATCTCGGAGCCGTCTCCCGGGAACTGCTCCCACGTGAGCTGTTGCCAGGGCAACCGGGGGGTCTCATTTCAGAAATGTCAGATTGCATTATTGTCTTCACACTTCTCTGATAACCTGGTGGCTCTCCCTCTCCCACCGCCATCGGCTCACGCCAGCCTTCCTCCTCCTTGCCCGCTGTCCCCAGAGAACACCTCCTCCCCCTGCCCACCCCACCATCACTGCATCCCCACTGAAAGGGGAGATTCTCCCACAGCCACCCTGCTGCATTGCTACATCAGCACGATGGTACCCAGAGCTGCGCGGGGATGTGCCACGTTCCCTAAAACACAGGCAGAGAGCAACAGGGGGTTGCACTGAGCACCAAGAGGATGTGCTGAGCTGCTGTGACCACCCAAGTGGTCCCTGCTCTCAGCATCCTTCTCAAGGCTCTGCTCCACTGCAGACACCTCCCGCAAACTGCAGGTTGACCAGGCTGTGCCTTGTTCTCTCACCTGTGCAGCTTCCAGCCAGGCTATGGAGCCCAGATCATCTCTCTGACTTTGCAACTGTCCTCTATAATGACATACATGAGGCATTTAATCACTGTCTACACACTAGAGAATCAAGGAGGAGACCCTAGCCCCCTCCACAGTGCCATGGGATGCAGATTAAGTCATGAGGGCATCAGCAAAGCAGTAAACAGCTCTCATTAAGGTCACAACCAAGATGAGTCTCATATGAAACAGCCAAAACGGCCACCAAAAGTAGGGAGAATGCTCACTAAAAATGTTACAGGCATTTTGTACAGCTGGATAGATCTTGGTGCTGCTGTCACAGCCAGGACATGTTGCTGCTCCTTGGTGCACCTAGCTGAGCCTGGGAGCTACGTCACCTCTCCTCAAGAGGATCCTACAGAAGATTCAAGTTCCCTGTACTGCCATGCTGCTTGCAGGCACTGCCAGCTCCTTGCATTCAGCCCTTTCCTATGCTGGCACCTGCACTGAGCTCCTGGCCTGAAGCTCTCCAAGGCCAATCACTGACCCTTCATTTCTCCATTTTGACCCTTCAAAACCACTTTGAACATTTCCAGGAAGAAGGATGGTGGCCTCTATCACATCAAACCCCCTGGGACAGGCTCAGTATGGGACATGTGGCTGTTCTCTCACTTTGGTTGAAGACTCTGCTCCCTGGGATACCTGCACCCCAACCTCTTCCAACTACACCCCATCCACACACATCCAAACCTCCTCTGCTGTACTGTTCAGGTCAAGAGAAATTGTGTTTTCCCTAATTTCCTTGTATCCCACCTTAAGAATGGCAGCTGGGAACGTGACAAGGGATGGTACTGATGAGCATGGCTGGTGATGGTGCTGCTCTTGAGTACTCATACGCTGTCCTTCATCAACTCATTGATTCATTCTTTCATTCAGTCATCCATCCATTTATTCACCTATCTGTCCACCATTTGTCTGTTGGTTCGTCCATCCATCCATCCATCCATCCATCCATCCATCCATCCATCCATCCATCCATCCACCCATCCATCAGCTTGCTTGTCCCCCCTTCCACTCATCCACTCTCCATCTGCTGGATGTGCCGACCACCTAACAAACCCCTAATGAACTCCAATGCTGCCTCTTCCCAAAGAATTAACCAGCCCTGGCCCAGGCGGTTAATATTTAACTGAATAAGGGCCATAAATATGCAAAATGGGACTTTTAATTAAATAAGGAGCTTTTAAAAGGACCCTTGGGCTGGAGAGGCTTTTGTTTAAATATGATTGATTTGACATGTCCTTACCCTCCCGGTTTTTTCTCTTTCCCTCCCTCTCCCTTTTGGTGCATAGATGGGAAGAAGAGCTGCTCAACCCCCATCACACCTACCCCAGTGGGCTTCATCGTGGCCAGGGCAGAACCAGAAGAGCAAAAGGGCATGTTGGGCAGTGACCAGGAGGGGCTCGTAGGGGTCCCAGACCTCCCCAGCCACTGCTTCTTTCTGAGCCCTGAATAATCTTCAAGGTGCTGTGCTGGTTCAATCCCATTTCCTCTCATCTGAATTTTTAAGATCTGAATTACAGCAGAACACTCCCCAGGGGGAGCACACAGTCATCACTTACCTCTTCCCCTTGCATCCTTTTTAGGCACTACTGCTGCAACAGGTTCAGTATTTTCCACAAACACTCTTCTCTGAGAAGAAGAATGGGCTGCATGGGCTGCAGCCATGAGGATCTCATGTGTTTGTGTATGGAGAGCCCTCTGCAAGCAACTTTAGAAGGGAAAATGAGGCAAAAAAGCAGGGGAAACATTGGGGTCCAGTGCCTACACAGCCGTGGGGCTTCAGTCCCCAGATCCAAAAATGCGCTTTGCTGCACACCCTGGACTCCCTGCACTCCACATGGCTGCAGCAGGTTCCAGTCAGGGGAGCACACAGTTAATTATCTCCAGAAATGACTTGGGGGAAGCAAAGCATTCCTAGGGCCTTGACCTCTTGCTTCAATGGGATCTCACGTGCAGTACTGTGAAATGGGGAAAAAAAAGCAAGCGCGATCACAGAGCAGAGCTGGTTGTGCTTCCCTCAGGGGACCCTGGGCTGGGGAGCTGTGTGGGACCTGATGGGTTGCACAGCTGCAATGAAGTGGGGTAATTCTGATGTCTAACATTATTGTTCCTAAGTAATTCCTAATAAACATTTGTGCTTTCCTCATGAGGGCACCATCCCTCTGCTGCCAGTGGAGATAAGGGGTCGTGGGACATCCCACCCTAAACTGCAGCCAGAGCTCCTGGCCAGACTGATACAGGCACTGAATGGCATCAAGGGCACTTCAGTGGCTTGGGGCTCTGATGGGACCATGTGAGACACACAGACCCAGAGAGATGTGGTTGCGGGTGCAGGGCAGTGCCTGGCTCTGGGGGCAGGCAGCACACACAGCACTCCAGGCACCGAGGTGCTGCAGGAATAGTTTTTTTTAAGGTACATGGTTCTCAAAAAGAAAAAAAAAAAAAAAAGGACCCCGTGTTTGCAGCCAACATGTGTAATCTGTTCAGCCCTTGTCAAACAAAACAGTTTTTCCATAAGACAGCAATTCCCAGAGGGGAAAGGGGCGAAGTGAAAATACTTTATCAGCTGCGTACATATGTAACGTGGTAGCCTGGCTGCAAAGCAAAGCCTCTTTCTCTTTGAAAGCCAGGCAGGGGCGGGAGGCAGCTGCCTGTGAGAGGGGACAGAAGTGACACAGGCAGAGCTGAACACATCACGGCCTGGGCCCCGCTCCCTTATCACCCTTATCCACTCATCAGGACAGAATAACCCCGAGAATTCAGAAATACATCCAAGCAAACCTTGATATTTTGGAAAACTCTTATTAAAAATATATGCATGGCTATTAACGCACATAAATGATCATTTACTTCAGACATGAAGAGCAAATCTGCCAGAGTTCTTAGGGCCGGTGAGGACTCCCACCTCAGTGCCAGGATCTGAGCACACTCCTGCCCTGATGCTGTGGATGAAGGGAGGTCCTGGGACAGCAACACGGCCCTGCACTCCGGGGATGGCCAGACAGCTGCAGGTACACAACAGGTGCGTGTCCACTGAGAATCCATCGGTTGTCCATCCATCAGCCCTAGGAAGAGGGAATAAAGCCAGTGCCACGAAGCAGCCACTCATCATCACTGCGCAGTTTGCAGGAGGTGGTGGGGCTGGAGGAGATGGGGTGCAGCCGAGGGCCCTGTGATGCTGAGGCAGGGGGTGATGGAGAGAAAGGGAAGGGATGAGAGCAGGCAGGGGGGACGGCAGGAGCGCTCGTATGTGCCCATCTGGGCGATGCATCACACTGAGATTGTCCTGCATTAAAAATTCACCAGCCAGAGAATTTTCAAGGGATTTGTAGTAATTAGATGACAAAATGCTGGCAAATCTCAGGCTTGCCAGAGATGTTACTCAGGGGTCAAAGACTCGACACTTTTGGCTGGGTAATTTTTAAGTGTCAATCACACTCAGCCATCAGAGGGAGAGGGGGGATCTGAGGGCTGCATCCTAACGAAGCCACCTGCAGGGTTGGGGGCAGCAGTGCCAGCGCCCAAGGGTGGGATTTGGGAAAAACATGTCCACTCCCGTGCCCCAGCACCCAGCTCCAGGCAGGAGCCACACAGCTACTGCCCTGAGTATCTTTATCTTCATGAATCAATTTCTCTGCTTTCCTCTTCTTCTTTTGTGGTGGCTTCCTTCATCTTCTGAACCTTTAGGCCCACAGAGCCCTGTGCAGGTTTTCCCTCTTTCTTTCTCTTGCATCCTGTGTACACCTGGATGCTCATGAGCTGCTCCTTGCACAACTTCAGGTTCCATGCCTCACTCCAGCAGGAAGGCAAAGCTTCTGCTGCCAGGTCCTGCAGCCCTCAGGGCAGCCCCAGTGTGCAGTGAGCAGAAGCAGTCTCAGGCACCAACTCATCCCATGGACCTGACATGCAAACCCAACTCGCAGCCCTACAAGGCTCTGATGATGTGCTGGTGGGATGTGTGCTGGGAAAGGGCAGGCCCCAGGCAGGGTGCTGGATGCTGGTGCTGCCCTCTCTGCCTCACGGACCCCCTGGCAGAGCTGCACTCGCACTGCTTTGCACATTTATCTAATTCAGGTCACATCGTGCACATACGCCTCAGCCAACATTTGTTGATATTCTCTCTGCCTCTCTTCCCAGCTCCAGTTTGGGGTGAAAGCCTCCCTTATTAGCCAATTTGGATACCCATTTACTGTGAATTACTGAGCCTGATTATTATTCATGAATGGATAAGTCTGAAATCTCAAGCCCTGCCATGCAATTTCTCCCCCTCTCTGATGCATACATTTCGGGAACCAGGAGGCAAGCACGTCCGTGTCACACAGTGCTCTGGGGCACGGAGCCGGGCAGGGGCTGCTGGCTGCACCAGGCATCGGCAGGGTAAGCAGGACATGCAGAGGATGCAGAGGTGAGAAGCTGATGCTCCTACCCCAGCACAGCTGCAGCCAGTGCCCTAGAGCTGCCGCACAGCACTCCGGGTTTGCTGCTGTCCCCCCACAGCTCAGAACGCTTTCATTACACTGTCATTTTAGGGTACACTGAGTGGGATCCTCAGTATGCAACAAAGAGATCGGGTCCTTGCCTGCAGAATGCGAATTAACTCCAACTGTTCTCCAGAGCTGCGATCAGCACTTCCATAATTAATGTATGGGCACAGAGCTGTGTACATACACAGCCTCCCCCCCTACGCACATCAAACAGATTTCCCTGATACCAAATTGCCTGAAAAATTAACCAGTGTCGAACTGCTCAACGAGATAAGTATCATTAAGGGAAAAAGAAAATCTTCATTATGTTTGAAGGTATGGAAAAAAAACCCTCACAAATGTTTTTGAGCCCATTTCCAGACAGGGAACTAACGTTTTAAAACATATCAAAGGGTTAAATTAATTTTCATTAAAATTTAAATTTGGAAGGCTCCCTCTCTCCTCTCCTCCCTCCTCCCCCTTTGAACATTTGACTGGCAACCATTTCATATTTCAATCTCGGCAGAACAAATTGAATTAGATGTTGAAACCAAACTCTGCTCTGTTCTCTAAAGCCTACATGCTCTGCTTGTGCTAATCCTTTTCGCCGCTGCTGCAGACCTCAGAGATGCGCAGCAAGAACCCTGCCCCGCCACAGAGGACAATGAGAGGAGGGAAAAAAAACAAAAAAAAAGAAAGAAAAAAAAGACAACATAGGAAAATCCAACCCAAACTTGTAGCCCTGCGAGGCTCTGCTTAAACTATGTGCTGGGGGCAGCATGCAGGTAGGGCCCAGCTCAGCCCTGGCTGCGCTGCACTGCCTCCCTCCTGCTGAGCATCCCTGTCTGACCCTTGTGTTTTTCCTAGCAATTTATACATACAATTCTAACCTGCAGCACTTTTATCATGGATCTTGAGATGGTTTTGACATTTCCTTGCAGTGCCACATACCATTCCTCTCCATCTTTCACTGCCTCTTCCCCATAGACATCTCCTTCCCCCAGGTTCAGCTGATGGTAGGCTCCCAGACACATGGAGCTCTTGCTGCCCACCCTACTCCCCTGTTGCCACCCTGAGTCCCTTCCAGCCCCGCCAGGATCGCCACTCATCAGTGCTGAGCAAGAAAGCATAAACAAGAGAAAAAAAGAGATTCCATCACTCTGCATGGAACTTATCCCTACTTCAGCTGACAGCTACTTTGATAGTGCTGCTCCAGCACAGTTTATCCACCTGTACAGTGAGAACAAATACCTGACCTGGGACAGGGCTGATGCCTGGGCACCATGCTGGGGTTACAGCAAGGGTCAGGCATTAGTACCCCACATCCCGTGGGTGACTCTGGTGGTCAGTCCTTGAGCCTGCAGTGCTGGCTTCTGGGGGCAGAGAAGTGCAGTGAGTGGAGCTAGGAAACAGCAGAGCTGGGAGCACTGGCTCCAGCAGCAGAGCAGAGCTGCAGAGGTTTGCAGACACTGTCTGTGGGCAGTGGTTGAGTTGCATGCTAGGAGCTGGGGCAGGCTGCTGCCAAACAGCTGGGCCTGCCTGGCTCCAGGCAGTACTGCTCCGTCCCCTCTCCTGCTGCATGTTGCAGAGGTGCTGACCACAGCTGGATTGATGCATCCTTCAGCTGAGCTGCTCCAGGGAAATAAATGCTAACTCAAGGCCATGTGCACACTGCAACACACTGCGTGAGGCGGGCAGCAATGTAACCCTGCTAGGATTGTTTTTGCAGCCATATAACCCTGCTGGGTTCCTGCTGCTGTTCCTGTCCCTGTGGGGTCTGTAAGGAGGTGGGAGAAAGGAAGCACATATCGAGCATGGCTCTGAGCCACCCATGTTCCTGCCACATGCCCCAAGGAGCTGTCCCTCCTCACGGCACTGTGTCTTGCTGCAGACTGAAGCACATCCTGCAGGGCCAGCTGAACTGTACTCACCACACCATGCTAGAAATAGCCTAGATGGTTTCATCCTTGTTGCACTCCTCCTCCAGCTGCTCCAGGACCTCACCCAACACCTCTGCTTGCTTCTTCTTCTTTGGGGAATCTGTAGAGGCACAGATGAGAGAAAAATGAAGGCGAGGGTCACAATAGGGTGTGTGTGCACCATGTGCAGCCCAGTCCTGCCCCACCAACCCATGGGCACCGCAGAGGAGCTGTCTCTGCACCCACAGCACCTTCGCCCCAAGGCTCTGCTGGAAGCCATGTGCCCATCTCCAGCCAACGCATGGCTGTGCCAGCCCTTAAAGGCAGTTCAACCATCCCACATCGAGGAGCGGTTGCAGGAGCTGCCTGGACACCGGGCTGGCTCATTGGGTACAGACCCCAGTCCTAGCAGAGCTCAGAAGATGCTGCAGTCCTGCAGAGCTGGAGCAGCCTGCCCTGTGCTGGGTGCACGACAGTGCCACGTTCCCCCGCTGGGCAAGGAGTGCCCTCCACAGAAGCCGCCCCCCCACTCCCTGCCAGTGGCTGCGAAGCACATGGAGAACAGCTGTTTGAATCCTGCTTCAGACATCAAAAGCCTCACTGGGTTTCTCAAACAAACAAACATACCATAGGACTGAAGAAAAGGTGTAAAATAAATAAATGGAACAAGCTGTGCGTTTTCTTTTAGTATTACAGCTGCTGCGGGAGATAAACAACAAGTAAATGTCACAAAACATCAATACAGAAGAAATTAACCTGACAAAAGCTCACATCCCCCTCCTCTGCCTCCCCTAGCTTGGAACAGTTTTGCATTTCTGGAGTTCCCACCTAACGATTTTATTTTTCAATTAATTCCTTGTCAGAGTGCCAGGGCCCGCCTGCTCCCGGGAGCTGTGGGAAGGGGTGCAGCTGTCACCCCAAGCCCCATGCACAGCTCTGGCCCATCCAGGCACTCTCAGACACAAAAAACGATGGCCAAGGCCAGAGGAAGGCCCTGACCTAGCTCCTGCTGCCTGCTGCTCTGAGCTGAGGGGAGAGACAGCACCAAGCATGGTCCCAGCTCCCCACATCCACTGCACCCACATGTGGGGCACAGGGGCCCTGCAGCCCTTCAGGGGCACACTGCAGTGGGCAACTTGTGCAGTGGGCAACTTGTGCAGTGCCCTGTGCAGTCACCTACACCCTGTGTGCAAACACCCACACTATGCCATGTGCTACCAGGCAGCCTGTGGCCACCATCAGGGAGGTGAATGAGCAATAAAGAAATAAAATAATAAAAAAGGAGAAGGGTGGAAGTGGATCAGTTGGACGCTCGTTCTGCTGCTCCAGGCTGGTTAGGGTTTGCTGCTAATGATCCCATTTGCTCCCTTTAAACAATAGCCAAAGCTGGGGGTGGGCCGGTGGGGATTATGGCGGGATTACACCGTGGCAGGGCTGCGGATGCCACGCTAATCCTGCGGGGTTTACTCTCTGGCTACGGCATGTGTTTGCATTAGTTACAGATGTGCACTCAGAAAAAAAGAATTAAAAAAAAAAGAAAGAAAAAGAAAGAGAAAGAAGAAAAGAGAAAGCAAGACAATACTAAGGGAGACAAAACGGATAGGGAAGCAGCAGCTCCAGGGCTGCAGCAGCTGGGGGGGGGCAGCGGGTGGAGGCTCAGCTCATGCCCTCCTCTCTCTGCCCTCTCCCACCCAAACAAGGGCCAGATCCCAGCCCCGTGGCTCCTGCTGCTTCGTCCCCCAGCAGAAGCTAGCCCTTCCCCTTCCTGTGCTCGCCGCAGCATTCCCCATCTGTCAGTTAATTCTCTGATCGATGGTGAGGAGCAGGAGGAGCGCCCGGCGCAGCTGGCGCCCACGTTAGTGCTGGCAGGAGGCCGGCGGCCCGCTGGCATGGTGCTCCCAACACAGGTCGATGGCAATGGGAAGGGTGGGAGTGGGATGTGGTGTGGCCACATTGCCTGCAGTGAGCATGGAGGGAAAAGAATACAAACCAAAGGAGGTGGATGTGTGGATAGATGGATGGAAGGATAGAAGGATGCACGGATGGATGCATGGATGGATGTGTAGGTTTGCACATTGCTGGTACATGAACAAGGGGATGCTCATGAATGCATACAAACAGTTCTGGATGGAATCACAGAGCACCAGGTGCTGTGAAGCAAGGGAAGGGGATCTGCTCCATCCTACTGTGTCTGTTGGATCTTTGAAAATGACAGTTCAAATGTGACCTGACTGCTATGACTAAACGCCTGTACAGATGAGACTTGGGGACCAGACCTCTTCAACCTAATAAACAAGACCTGAAGGGTCAAATTTGTATAAGCAGTGTCCAGAAGTAAGGTGCATGACTGCAGCAGAGAGGAGGCAGTGCTGGGATGGGGAATTCTCCATCTCCTGCAGCCCAGCTCTGGGCATCAGGAAGTGTTTTTGTGCTGAGACCAAACTGATGCTGCCCCAGTGCTGCTAGGGGGCAAGCAGGTCTTAACTATGCCATGGAGCTGTGCTGTACAGAGCCTGGCCATGAGCTCTGCCATGGAGCTGTGTCACTCAGACCTTGGCCAGGGGCTGCTGCCATGAGCTGTGCTGCCTGAAGCCTGGCCATGGGCTGTTGCTGTGAGCTGTGCCTTCTGGCTCCACACTGCTGCTGGGAGCTACATTCCATCCGTAGGCAGTGCCCCCCCTCCCCGCTCACCATGCATGCCTGCAGCTGTATGCATAGGCTGTTATACATGGCAGATGTCACCGGGCTCCTTCAGGTCTTCTCAGTGCCCATGCTGCAGCTCAGCCCATGTCTCCCCCGCCCCACATCCAGCTCCTACCCACCCCTGCACCCTGATCCACAGCCTTCAGTACTGGGCACAGCACTCGGCACTGTCCCCAGGGTGCTGTGCCACTCCTGGTGATAGGCAGGTGTGTGGCAGAGGTAAGGAATACTGCAGGGGATTTGGGAGGAGAGCATTGATCTCCAGCTCAGTCCTCCAGCCCAGGGGAGCCCTTCCTATATAAATATTTGCCAAGCCATGCGTTTGTGCCGTCAATGGTTGTCAATAGCAGCCTGCAGTGCTTGCTATCTGCCGAGCTGTGATTCTCAGGCACCTGATCCAAACAGCACTCTGGATCCCACCCGATGGTCACATTATTTGTTCTTTGTAATCAAGCTTCTCTGTGACCCCATCACCCTACCAGTGCCCATCTCTGCCCATCACAGTCCATTATGGGAGGCATACAGTGACACCAGGGCTGCTCATCCCCTGCCATTCCCATCTCCGCAGCACTGCAGGGTGCCAGCACATTAGAGCCTGCAGCTGGCACACAGAGCCTCAGTGCTGCCAGTGCAGTGGGTAATTGGTACGTATGCCTGGCCATGTCAGATGAAGCAGTCAGCCTGCAGCCCTCTGCTTCACCTGCACAGAGCTGTATGCTCTGTTCCCTGGGCACAGTGGTTTCTCTGTAGTGTGTCCACTTCTCCTGAGTGGTGAAGGGCTGGTGCCACGGCATGGCCATGTGCCAACAGGTCGGTGCCAGCTGGGTGTGCTAGCAGCAAGGAGGATGCATTACCATGGAAGTGGTCAGCTGTCCTCTGCCTCAGGGCCTCCACCGTCTCCTCTACGTCTGCCCATTCCAGGACCAGCCTGCGGCCATACAGGTGCGTGCTGTGGCACAGGGCATTGAACGCTTTCTGAAGATTAAAGTAAAAGAAAACAAAAGGAGAAAGTAAGAAGTAAGGAAAAACAAAGATGTCCCTCCTTCCGCCCTGAATCTGAAAGGGAGAGAACCCCCTGCTCAGAGCACTTTGCTCTGACAGGGCAGGATTTGTCTCCATCAGCACCTTTGGCCTGATCATTTATCTTCCACACATCTGCAAAGAGCAATCACCACTCACTATCCCTGCAGGCTGCAGCAGGAGCCCTGCACAGCTGCTCAGTTCTGGGCGCAGCCCCAGGACAGCCCTAGGGCCAGGCAAGTGGCAGGGCAGTGCAGGGGGTCAGGTACCACCTGGTCCCTGTTGGCTCTGCAGCAGCATCTGCCCTTGAGAAGGGAAAGGAAGATGCAACTACCTGCGGTGCACTTGGGAAACACCCATTCCATGCTGGCACAGCAGAACACAACCCAATGTGAGCAGGGGCTGGTCTGAGTCCATCAGCAGGACAAAGAGTCTCAGCCTGTGCCAGGAAGGCATTCCCCTTGTCTTTCCCCTTCTTTCTCCCTGTGTTCCCTTTGCCTTCACACTCTTAATAACAACCATACAGCAACCATCTCCAAGCTGGCCAGCACAGCTGTGGGGCTAGGCATGGGGCAGAGCAAAGAATCCAGCACGCCCTTAAAAAACACTTAGCCAGGATTAGGATTAAGTAAATTCATAAAGTCTGTAAACTCACGCTGGGGACAGCAGACAGAAACAGCAGTTCAAGCCCCATGGAGATGTGGCACTGAGGGACACAGTTAGTGGTCACACTGGGGATGGGTTGGGGTTGGACTTGCGGATCTTAGAGGTCTTTTCCAACATTAACAATTCAGTGGTTCTGACTTTCCATCACTCCCACAACTCCCATTCACTCCAGAGGAGAGGAATACATTTCCCATTCCCTGCACCCTGCTGGCATACCATGGCTTTCCATCTCTCTGCCCCACCATCCCCCAGACCTGCACAGGGCCTCGTTTCTGGGGGGTGCGCTTCCCTACAAGGGGCTGCAGCCTTCTGCAGCTACAGCTGCCTTTATTTGCTGCTGCTGTTGTTTTAAAGGCCCATTTCCACTCGGAATGGGATCCAATTAGCAGAGCAATGTGTTGGCTTAAACAAACACTCGGGGGGGAGCAGCGGTAGGGAGCTGTGATGGCTGTTTGCCTTGGCACAAAGAGCCATTGCCATCGCCTGGCAAACAACGGCAGCACTCACTGTCGACTCTCAATTGTTCATTTTGACTTTTGGTTTGCTCACAAGCTGCAGCACAAGGCAGAGAAGGCTGCAGGACCGAGCACAGGTATGTACAGCATCCACTGGACCCACAGCACAGACAGAAAGGTGCTGTGTGATGGAGGAACCTGCTGGCGGGACACGGTGCACAGCTCCTGCCCAGCACCCAGAGCTACAGGGCTCCCTGGGCCGGGGCTGCAGACGAGGAGCTGTGTGCTCCAGCTGAAAAACACCCAACATCATTTCCTTCGGAAACCACCAAAAACAAACAACTCGAATTCGCTGCTTTGAGCGAATCCATACTTTCTCAGGGAAAAGGGAGGACACACCAGTGATATAAGAGACAAAGGAGCGAAACAAAGGAGCGAAACAAAAGTAATGCTCTCCCCATGCATCCACACAGCCCGACACTTTCCAGCAAGAAGGGGAAATGTAGCACTGCTGCTATTCTGCAAACAAAACAAAACAAAACAAACAAAAAAAACCACACAAAAAAACAGGGAGGAGAAAAACACATTTGAACAACAGGAGAAGTGCAAAGGGAGGATGAGCAGATGGGCTGCGGGCATGGGATGTTTGTGGGGGGCTGTGCCCATCCCGGGCTGAGCACCGCACTGCACAGGACAGCTGGGCTGGGGTGCTGTGGCCATCCCTGCTTGCTCCATTAATTTGAGGATAGGGCTGCTCTGCCTGCACCCCCTTGCTCGGTGGAATACTCAAGCTGAATAGCCTCGGGCTGGAGGCATCAGAGGGACAAAGGGTCACCACTATCAGGAGACTGATGCATTTCCCTTCCTCACAAGAAACACTCTCACCCGAGGACGCTTGCGGCACCGCCAGCTGCACACAGGATTTTTCCTTCCATGTGTGCACATTTCTAAAGGGCTGGCTGTCTTTCCCAAAAGGGCAATTTCTATTTGGAGACCAGATGTATTTTTATATCAACGAGGAAGAAAAGTGGAAACTCGGCTTTCAGTTAATAGTTTAAAAATAAAAACAAACCCTCAACAATTCTGTGCAGGGAACTTCAGGAAACACATCCCACAGTTAACACTTCTGTATCCAGATTTAACACTGCATGGAAAGCACTCACCTGGTGTGCACCAGGACCACCCAAAGCCCCAGGGACAGCCCCAGGAGCAAAGCCCATGGGCTCAGCCCCAGGACTGTAGGAGGAGACCAAACCTCTGTTCTAGCTTTGGAGAACCTCTGCAGGCATTCTGTCACAGCTCAGAGAAAGACAAACGGGGAAGTCACAGGTTTTAAATGCCCAACAAAGCCCTCGTAACCGTTCTGTTATAAAAGCATGTTTTATAAGACGCTTATAAGCGATTTTCAAATTACCACTCTTAGGAAAAAAAAAGTCATTGATCGTCTGCAGCCATTCAGCTCAGAGGTCTCCAGGCCCACTCCCCTCCTTTCTCATTTCACTTAGCAATAATCTCTCAGCCAATTATGGCTGTGTTTACAATATTCAGGATCCTATTCATCAATACACTGCACATCCTTTTCCAGATGGCCAATGGAGTGTACTTGATGTGCCACTTGTGAGACAATTAAATCCCTAAAAGAAAAGAGAGAAAGAAGAAAAGCTGCTCTGCTGGAAATGAAGAGGAACCCTTGGAATGATCTTTCGCAGGGCTCAAGCTCCAGGGCTGTCCCTGTGTTATGGGACCAGGGGAGTGTTGGTCCTTGCTAAATGCTGGCAGCAAGAGTACCTGGAGCAGGGCACCTCTCTCCCATACCCGGCTGCTCCAGATGGAGCTGAAAGCACAACTGGCAGAGGCACTGTCTGAGCAAAGGTGCACCAAGCAGAGCTGTCCTTCAGGAGGTAGGCAGCCCAGAAGGGAGCACGGTGCTGAGTCAAAGGAGGTTTCAATGCAGATCAATAGAGGACTAACACAGAAACCCCATGTGCTGTGCTATAGGGGAGGTCATGCTGGAACAGATGATCTAATAGTCCCTTGGGATTTTGGATCAATGGATCCTGTCTAAAAATATAAACACAGGCTATGCCTGCTTCCTGCTCCTCCCTCCATCACCTTTGCTCATAGTCTTGAAAACTGGGAGCGGTGGCAGGCAGGTGGAACCACGCAGTACCACCACTGCAGCAGGGATGACCCCTGGCCCGTACCCACAGCTGCTCCTCCTCCAGATCCCACATACGGCCAGCAGCAAGGACACCCAAACAGCACATTCACAACTTGTACACACTGCATCAGTGACACACCACAGAGCAAAGCTGCCCAGCACAGTCTGCAGTCCTGGCAGTGCTACTTGTCTCTTGCAAACACGGTGTGCTGCTAGGAGCAAGCTGTCCCCAAGACTGAATCCTTGTCAGGAGTGCTGGAGGCAAGGGGTTGGGACAAGGCTGCTGTCACACTACTCTCTGAGAAGGTACTCCCTGCTCAGAAACTCTGCTTTTTTTCCTAACCAGTGCTGCTCAGGTTCCTAGGATGTTCTTCAGGTGCACCAGTAAGCACTTTGAAAAGAATGATACTGTGATGGAATTTCTTCTCCTTTCCATGAGCTGCCTCTGGTCAGCCAGCTCGAGCAGGACCGCGTGGGACCATTTGTTTTCTGGGCGTGAAGCCCATGTGATGTCCCAGAGCCAGCTGTCCCCAGAAGCCCCGGGTGGCAGCTCCATAACAATGGTGCACATGCGCACATCTGAATGTCTGGTGGCTGTTAGCACTGCTCTGTGAACCATTCCTCCCACAGACAGAGGCTGGCAGGTCTGAAGCACAGCACTGTGAGGCACAGCTGTCCCAGCAGCCATTCCTAGCCTTCTCCACAGCTGCAGAGAAGAGCTGTTCACCTATGGAGGGGACCCAGGGTGTTGGCTTCAGAGGGGATCACAGTATTCCAATGTCTCAAACACAGACACAGAGACAAAGCAACTCTGGGAGCTGCCCAACTTTGGGCTTCAGCTCTGTTGCAGTTCTGTGGCAAGTCCAATAGTGTGTCAGACCTGAGCTAAGCCCCAGCAAGCAGCCCCTGAACACCCCTTGTCCAGTACAGGGCTGGGATAGGTGTGAGCCTCACCTTGGCGTCCTGCTTTGTGAGAAAATCCACGAAGCCAAAGCCACGGTGTGAACCTGTTCCTGCCATCTTCTTGGGCAGTCGGACAGTCTTCAGCTCCCCGAAGGTGCTGTGAACATGAAAGAGATAAGCGATGATGATGAGATTGATGGGAGGGCCGTGTTTATCCCAGACCATGGCACTTGCAGCTGCTGCAAGGAAAAGTACCCCCAAAGCACTCTGTAATAGCTGGAAGCTCTGCTGGATCCCAAAGGCCATTCACCCATCCTGTTGACACCTTCACAGAGCAAACACCTCCCTTGGTGTAACTGCTGCACCTTATTTCCCTCAAGGAGATGTGCAGAAAGCAGGGCCCTCAGGCAGGTCCCTGTGCCGGCAGCCAAGGCATGGGCACCCTGCAGCACCCACCCCAGTCCCAGGACCATGACTCCAGTACTCCACTGCATGCCACCTCTGGGAATCCAGGATAACGCCTGTGTTCTGTCTATGTCCAAGCTCCTGCTTCCCCTCCCCTCTCTTCCATTTATCAAACACATATGCACAAACTGCAACCAATAAATACTTAATTCAGACCAGGTCAGACTGGATGTGTCACTTTATTTGAAAACCTACACACACATGCACATACAAAAGGAGTCTGGGATGCAGCAGTGCTGGAGAGCACCTGGGAATAAACACAGTAAAGGCCGTAAATGCTCTCATGAAATGATATAAGCTAAATCTGGGAGTTAACCCGGCGCTCTGGCAGCATGACCAGGCATCCATCTGCCCAATTTCCCGAGGCAACGCGCTGTGTAAATGCACCATGATGAAGCCTCAAAATGAATCTGCACGCCTCCTCCTCGGGGCTGCCTGCACTCTCCCTGCCTCATGCCCCCTTCGGGCCAGTGCCATGCAAACAAACAAACAAACTCCCCTGAGGGGATGCACGGCCTTGGCTGCAGGGTACTGCATAGGACACGGTACATGAGGCACAGAGCTCCGTGACCTTGCAGGTGCTGGGTGCCCTGGGAAGGGAGTCTAGGGGTGGACAACAAGAGGGCTCCTAGCCCAAAGATGTGGGAACTGATGCACCATGGGAGCTCCAATGCATTATCCATGAAATGAGATGTGTGGCATGGGGGAGCAGAACGTTGGCTGAAGTGCTACAGCATCACTCTGTGCATGAAAGCATCAAGTACCTCTCTTGGGCACCACACCGAGAGCTGATGCACAGCACACGGAACAACAGAACAACATGCTGAATGGCAGCAGGACAGCTACGGGGGGCACGGGGCAGCTGTGGGGATGCAGAATAGCTGGAGCAGAGAGAAGAAGTTGGCTGCAAAGAAGCCAGCAGTGGGGTCCAAACCTGGAGGAGCTTGTCTGTGGGATCAGGGTGGCAGTGGGGTAGCTGTGGGACAGCATAGAGAGAATGGGAGCACCCAGGGCAGAACTGCAGTGCTTGGCAGGGCAGTGGGGGACAGGGCTGGTCCTGCCGGGCTGAGAAGCGAAACACTTCCCTGCTGTGGCGCTAATTAGAAACCACAACACAGCAATTACCATCCCAGGAGCTGTGAATGAAGTGGAGAGCCTGGGCCTTTAATGTTTTCCTCTCCAGTGCCAGGCAGAGACTCACACCTCTCTTTTCCAATTATTTCCTCCAGATTTGGGGAGGATGGGGGAGAGAAGCAGAGGCGGGGGAATCCAATTACCCCCTGCAGAGCAAGGCTCCTTGGGCTGGGCCAGCTGCAAAACCCCTGGGAGGGGCTCTAGCAATGGGAAGGGGGACATGGCTTGTCCCAGTGTGGTGACAATAAGGAAGCAGCTGGTATGCAAGAGGAGGTACCCTGTACTTCTCCAATGACAGCGTCAGACAGAGCAGTGTCCTGGCTGAGGCTGTGACCAGTGGTGGGATAACTGCTGAAGATGTGCACTCCCATTCAGTGACAGAACACTGCTTGTTGGGCTGTGCCCATTTTCTGCAGGTCTTTGTGCATCCTCCATCAGCATGGCCACACCCAGAGGTTGGAGTCAGGGGGTGTTCCACAGGAACCTTCTTCCTCCTTGTGCAAAACAAACTCTTATTCCCTCAAACACATACTGATGTCCCACTGCATGGGATGGTCCTAAATCAGGAAAAAACCTCAATGCTAATGATGGCATGGGAAGTCAGTTGGGGATGCATAACGCAGGCCCAGGATGGAGCTCAGGCAGAGCCCCCACTCACTGCAATGGCTCTGGAATTGGACACAGGGCCCAAGCAAGACGAGACTCCCACCTTGCACAGCCACATCCCACAGCGCACCTCTGCTCAAACTCATTCCTTCGATGCACAATAATCACTGTCACATTGCTTTTACCCCCCTCTTTTCACCCTCAAACAGGACCTTCCCTCCCCCACTAGATTATGTCCACGCCCACCTCTGCTTCCGCACAGATGTGCTGATTACAGGGGAAAATGGAAGAAAAGGGAAAAAAAAGAATGCTCCTTTCTGTTCCCCCTCCCTGGAAGCAGGGCCCTGCCAACGGCTGTGCCGGGTGAGCTGCCAGCCCACCCCATGCGGGAGTTAATGAGATCCGCACGGACGGCCCTCCCGCCCCCCGCTGCAGGACTCGGGCTGACTCCACTTCGGCTAATCCCATTACAAGAAAATAACGTGGATAATTCAAGCTAATGAAATCGTTACAAGAATGCGGACAGCCAGGGGTGGACATTCAGAGCCAATTTAACACTCCTCGGTGTTGTTATCCCCAGCACAGGAAATATCTGAAAGGAGGAAGGGAAAGGAAGGGAGTAAAAAAGCCCTCCTCTCTTGTTAGCTTAAATCCTGTTAGGGAGTTCAGGAATTAATCTGCCACCTATCTCCCCATTACTGCTATCACCAGCACCATCAGTGCTGTCTCCTCGGTAACCCCACAGCTGGGGACGGCAGGCACGCCAGGACAGGGGCACACCTGCAGAGGGGCACAGCAAATCCAGGGCACAGCCAGCCACCAATGGCCGAAGCCCTCTGCATCTCCAGCCAGTGGCAGCTGTCCCCCACTTGCACCTGGGCAATGGCAATGCCCGATGCCACCACGGCTCCAGCTTTGGGCTGCCCCAACACTTGGTCCAGGGGACATCTGGGACACTGCTTGTGAGAAAACAGGGGGGCTTGAAGGACACATCAGGCTTCCGCAGGAGGCAGGTGCTAGAGCCAGCCTTTCTATAGGGAACCCACTTAACTCCCCTGATGGAAGGAGCTCACCAAAACCAGGAGCAGCACTTCGAAAGGCTCTGTGGGCTGGAGATGGCCACCAGGCTCAGCTTCCCATCCTGGCAGCCTTGGGAAGCCAACTCCTACCCATTGCTCAAGCTGATAGATGCTGTTTACCAGCTTCACACAGATACTCAGCGCTTGTCAGACAGTGAAGGCATTTAGGATCTAGAAAAGAAACAGTGCAACATCACCTGAGCATTAAGTGTGCAAGACAGAGCCAAGGCTCTGTGCACAGCATAGCACCAAGGGCAGAAAAGCAGCTGCAAGAAGAAACCCCCAGCAGCACCGCAGCATGATCAGGGTGCTGGTGGCCAGGCCATGCAGATGAGTGTGCCCCCACCTGGGACACAGACAGTCTATGAGAGGACGTGGCCCATGAGCACCAGGCAGCTGTGCTGCAGGGAGAGGATGCTCTGGGCCCCACAAGAGACAGTACCTTCCCTGTGCCATGCAGACTCTCAATGCACAGAGAGGTTTTGTACATTTGTGCTATGCAACACCAGCAGCATCCACCCTGGCCCAGGCCTTATTGTCATCATGCTTGCAGGAAAGCACTGCCAGCCCCGTTCCTACCCCTGGACATGCCTGGGACAAGCAGCTCTGTTGCATTTCTTGGGTGCTCTCTGGCAAATGTGCCTAATTACATCCAGACGGTGCTTTTGGCACACCTGCTACAGCAACTGTTTATCTTGCTGACAACTAAAGAGCATCATTTGCAAAGTTTGTTAGGAAAGAAAGCCAATTAGCATGTTGCCAGCCAGGCACAAAGATCCCCATGCTCCATCTCTGCCTGGCATGCATATAGCCCTTCATGCTCATTCCCTCCTTCTGCCTTAGCTCCTGTGGTTGTGAACACACAGAGGAGACCGAAAAAAAAAGCAGAGGGCTGCAAGGAGGGTGGCACAGCAACGAGCCCACTGTCATCTGACTGAGCCCCGCAGGATGCACCCAGTGCCCACAAGGCAGAGCTCTGCTGAACAGGGAGCCCAAAAGCCAGTGGCTGCAGCATGCTGGGAGAAATGTCCTCTTCCCCTCTGCACTCCTGTTACAGGGCTGCTGCCTCCTGCCTTCCTCCCTGCAGCAGCTAAGTGCTCACATGGGACCCTGCCAAGGCTCCAGGAGGCACTGAGGCTCCTGCTAAGGGCACTCAGGCTCTGTTACAGGGGTCTCAGCAGCCCCAGGGCCTCCCTTCCTCCCAGGACACAAGACAGGAGCATGGGGGCTGTTTCCCCATTGCCTCAACCGTTTGCTTAAAAATGTAGCAAAACATTTTACCCCTTCTTGATTTATTTTCTTTAACATTGCTTATGAGGGACCTTATCAAAAGCTTTCTGAAATTCCAAGTAAATTAGTCATTAGGCAGGTTTTCAGAGCAGTAATTAGGCCACTCTGTGCCCCTGATGTATTATTTACCTGAGAAGATATACATAATTAGGGCTCTTCTTTATAACTGGTATTACACACACTAAATTCTACTCTAGTCTATCGTGTAATTACGCAATTAGGCTGCATGCTAAACAGAAAGAAACCAATTCTGAAAACCAAGCAAAAAGGGGGACAAAAAAGCCCAGTAATTATTATTTTTTAAATCCTCCATCAGCAGCACAGTGGTAGGTTTTAAAATTTTAATATCCCTCCACTTAAGTCATTTTTAAACAGGTGCTAGCACCAGGCTTGGTTTCATAACACTGTCACATCTAGTCCTGCTCCATGGGGCTTAGCACGGTGCTGGGATCCGGCTCCTTACTGGGGTCTGCCCTAGGACTGGCAGCACTTCTCCTCCTTGCTTTGGCAAGGCCAAAGAGAAGTGCCCAGGACTCGCCAAGCATGCTCATACCTCCTGGGATGACACCCGTACATTATCTGCAGCTACTTTCATGCTTAGAAATTAATTACTTAAAGCATGAACAAATCTCCTTCTGCACCTCTCCATCCCAAGCTCGTAGTGGCAAAGGGAAGATGCAGTGCACCAGTTGAACAGGACTGCTTGGAGCCCTCTGCAGGCACTGGGAGCACCAGGCTGGCACCCCTATATCCCAAACCCATGGAACTGAACTCTGTGCACAGACTCACAGTGCTCTGCAGAGCTCCTGAGCTGCGCAGCTCCAGCACAGCACTACACAGGGCTGAGGAGTGGCAGTGCCCACGCCCACCTCCTGCAGGTCAGGATTTCAAAGCAACCTGTAGACTGAACAGTGCCGAGACTGGGGATTCATCTCTTCTCGGTTCTTTTGAAAATCCTGATCAGAGTGCAGCTACAGTCAAAAATAAGTTATGCTAAAAATAATGCTTCCAAGAGGGCCCAGTACAAATCTCCTTTACTCTGTGCTCCTTATGAGTCAGATGGTTTCACAGAGAGAAGGGGAATTTGTGCAACTGGCGAAGCACTAAACATGAGAAAGGAGATGCAGCAGTGCCCTGAAGCCCAAAAAGGGACATGCAGGGCACCCTGTGTGGAAGACAGCACTGCTGCAGGACACCAGCTGCAATGTTGTACCTACATGTAGAAACCAGCCCAGAACCGACTGTACAACCTCCTGCACCGAGCCGGAGAACAAATAGAGAAGCAATGAGGTATTTATAGGCAGAGTGCTATTTTAACACAGCTCTGCTTTAAAGAGAATCCTTATTTAAGCCTCGTCCCTGTAAAGCTGAGGATGACTTCGAAAAATAACCAGATTAATTATTTTCATCAGGAGAACAGAGAAACATGTAGACAAGATCAAATGCATGCAAATGCATTCAGAACGTGGAAGCCTGAGTGAAGCACTTGTATTCTGGTGCCTCAGTACAGCGAGGATGGTGAGATCTGAGCACAGCACAGCACGCAGAGCTCCCACAGCTGTATCCAAGCTCCTCAGATCAGAAGGAGACAAAGGACATGGAGCAGAGCACGGCTCAGCAGCAGCACTGCCGCCAGCCAGTTGTCAGGTTGCGTGCTGCTGGATGTGCTGCAGAAGCACTGTAAGCACTAAATATTTCTGGATGTTCTGCGTGTTCCCCAGCTTGCACCAACAACCGAGAGAGCAGCAGAGCCCTGGGTGGGAACCAACCACCCCAGTGCTGCACCACTAAGACAGCATGCTGATCTGGCCCCATCCCCTGCTCCATGCTGACACAGCTACAAGCTCAGGAACAGTCCCTGCAGTGGCCCAGCTGTTGTGTGCCATGCACATCCTGGCAGTGCTGCTGGTTCTTCCTGCTCTGAATGCAGGCAGAAAGCGGGGCATGCTTAACATGCTCTTGCTTCCAGATGGCAATGCCCCCCACATGCCACACCCACAGGGCAGGTGAGGGGCTGAATGCAAAGGGCTTCTGCTGGGGGTACCGAGTGTGCTCTTCTCCCTTCACCTGCTCCATCAGCAACACATAGCTGTGCTGGCAAGTGGAAGCTCCCTGCTACAGGATGAGAAGCAGATGCTGAAGCATCCCTGCAGAGCACCATGCACCTTGGCTCTGCTGGCTGCTGCATGCAGTGCTCTAGCTGAGGAGGGCTGGGAGCCCCCTGCAAGCTGCTGGGAGGAGAGTAGAGCAGGGGCACCTGCAGGGCTGGGGCTGACAAAAGGCCACAGCTGTGTGCCAGTAGTCTGCTGCAGGGCACACATCAAAGGATGGCACCTGCAAGAAAGAGAGACCTCAAAAGGAAGCAGAAATGGGAAAGCACAGTGTGATGCCCGGGGGGAGATTAAAGAACAACAAAACAATGCCTGACTCATTGCTACTCATCTGGTTAACGGTATCAAGAGAGCACTGGCAATGAACAGCACTGAGCGCTGGCAGCTCCATTTTCCATCCACCACCATAGTCCTGTGTTACTGGTAGGAACCCAGCAGCCCCGTGCTCTCTTCAGCCTCTCTTCATAAGTGATGCAGGCAGATGGAGAGTCCCATTTCCTCAGGAAAATGGCTTCTGAGAGCAACAAGGCCCCACAGGTTATGGGATCCCCCACCTGCACACACAGCAGCTCCTGCCCAACAGTGGGTAGAGCAGTCCCTCTGAGCCCACAGCACGCAGGGGTTTGCACCAAAGTGCCACTTTGCACCCAAGCGCTGCTGCACAGAAGGGCCACACTAGGCCATGTGCTGGAAGGAGTGCAGTCATGGAGGGGTGAAGAGAGAGAAGAGAGGACATAGCCTGACCCTTTTAGCCTAAACTCACACACAAAAAAATAGAATAAAATAGAAAATCACAAAGCGAAGCAGGTGATGCAGCCAGTATCAGGACAGCTGGGCTGCAGTGGTGTGTAGTGACAGGGAAGGTGAGAGGGGACCCTGCCAGCACTATCTCTTCTGCCTGCAGGCAGGGCAGGGTGGCTGCTCCCCCCCTCCTTTGCCTCCCCGCTCCACTCTGCTGCAGCACACCTCATTTCATAGGGTTCTTGCACAAGCGGTGGGTGGAAAATGATCAGGAGTGGGCAACTAGAGTAGCAGCACAGGTCCCTTGGCCCCCATAGATGGTGGGAACCCAGCTGGGGGGTCATGGTCGTAGTGACAGGGGCTGCAGCTCTCCCCATGGCAGGCGGAGATGAGCACTCCCCTCCCTTCCTGGATGCTGACAGGAGAAACAGCGCAGTCCTGTGTGACAGCGTGAAATTAATATGATTTTGGGGAAAGCTGGCAGTGAGTAATGAGCATCTGAAACACCTCAGCTCTGTACCCCCCCCCACCCCGAACTCATTTAACCCTTTGGATGCTGAAATAGCCATGTGGCAAATGGGACAGAGGACAAGAAGTCAGACAAAGCTGGGGAGAAGCAAGCAGGGAGCAGCAATCTATCCACCACTGAGTATACAGAAAGCAGAGCATCTTCCAAGGACCAGTTCCCCAGGCCCCCAACAAAACCTTGGACTGAAAATAGGCACTTTGTAAGGGGTTGTACGTGAGCTACTGGACAACGACAACTAACAAGGATCTGTTCCCTAGCACAGCACTCCTGGGAGGACATGCCACAGGAGCTGTCCGCACCACTGGGATCAGGTTCTCACATTTTGGACCTTTCCTCTGCCTGATACCTGGAAGTGCTCAGTTGGTTCAGGTGCTACAGAGGGAGGATCAAAGGCAGGAGAGAAGGCATATAGCAGCAGGCTCTGCCCTGGCTTGGTTTCATCAGGAAAAGCAGCATGCAGGCAAGTGTGCAAACAAATGATCATAGTGCCATGGGCAGCAGAAGCCAACAGCAAGTGCTTGGGCACAGGGAGCCCAGGGCAGGGCCTGCCTGCAGCAAGAGACCAACTCCAGGGCACAGGGGCTGGGAACCCAAGGAGAGGGAGAGAGAGAAACACTGCAGAGGGCAGCAATGTAAAGAGAGATGCAAGTGACACAGTGTCATCACGAACTGGAAACTGTGATTCATAAGGGGCTCATTCAGGGCCTTCATGTAAAGTAAGACCGAAAAATACTCACACATATGTTAGCAAAAGACAGGGAAGGAGGCTGGGCAAACATCAAGCTAAGAAACGACACAGAGAAGAATTTTAAAACAAGAAAATGATCACCTTGACTGATCCATGTGCTAAAAGCTGAGATAAAAGCTCAGACTTTAGGCTGGCATCACTGCAGCTTCCCAGGTCTTGCAGTCTCACTGCCAGCCCCAAAGGAATGACCAACAGGCAATGCATGATGCTTAGCTACACAGTGTGAGGTTCTGCTTTTTTGTCATACACGTTTTCCCTTCCTTATATACAGACATGCATACAAACTTCTGAATAGTTCAGACAAAAGAAGACCTTATAATACTAAATGAAAGAGTGGGCTACTTAGAAACCCTGGCTATCCCCTCTATGGGCTGCACTCCTGAGCAAGAAAAGGACATGTGTGCAAGCACCTGTGCCAATCCTCAATGGCACAGAAAAACTGAAAAAGCCCCAGAGCAGAATACCACGGTCCCATCTGATAGACATGTGACACGCAGCCCCTTTGCCAGCTCTCCTCACCTCCCCAGCCCCTCCGCACCGATGAGCACAACTGAACAGAGCTCAGTGAGAGACACTGCTGTAGGGGAGCAGCCCAGCACACCCTGTATGGGGCTGGGCAATGGGGCTGAGCAGAATAGTCAACCGGAGCTCCTGGCGGCTCAGGGACCTGTGGGTGTGGAGCACGTTGAGGGGAAAAAAATTAAAATCCAGTGCTAAAATGAATATTCAAGGCAGGGAAAGGGATGTACTGAAAAATCTTCCTTCTTCTCTTGGGAGGAGCCACCTTTTAAAGCAGCCCTGCCAAGATAACACAGAGTTAAACGTTTCCTTATCTATGTTAAACACCTTTTTGATTCAAAACGAAAAATAGCACCAAAAACCTATTTCTCTCTCCTACACCCCATGGCTTGTTTTGGATAGTCAAATTAAAGCGGTCAGTAATGTATCTACTCTGAATAACAGCCCAGCACTGCTGCGTCTGGGTTTCCAACACAGAAGGAAGAAGCTTAAAGAAGGACCAAAAATACATGTACATTAATGTATGCTTTTTGAGATAGCACCAGAAAAAAAGTGGCCACACAGATCCCAGTAGCTCTCACCACGCAGATCTGCATGGCACTGCCTGGAGCTCTGCATGGGGGTAAGACACCATGGGGCAGGATTCTCAGGCAGGAAGGAGCCAGCCATCACTGAAGCTTCTCCCTAAAGGCAGCAAAGACACACTGTTTCCAGCTGATGTCCATTCTCACCTGCAGATGATGTCTGCACAGCCAGAGTTGAGAGTGGATGAGCTGCAGTGGGAGCACTGGAGCTGAAAGCATTGCCCCAGAGCAGCTTTGTACAGCCCCAGTGCCTCCAAGCAGATACCGTCAGGTGCCAGCAGTGTGCACACTTTGCATTCTAAGTAAGAGCTGCAATCTTGCATTAAAGAAGTGCCACATCACCCGCTAACATCGCCAGATGCCCCTGCAATATCCTCCCTCAGCCAGTCCCCACTGCTCCTCGAGGGCATGCAGCCCCACAGCACTCCAGGCCCAGGTCTGCAGCATGCAAGTTTCATGAAACTGGCTTTGAACTGGCATCAGCAGCATGGCTTTTTTTCCCCTTAAGATCAGCAAAATGGGGCAAACACTCTGTTAGCACATAATCCAGAGTATCCTGAGGGGCATCAGGGCACACATGTACCTGACTGCTCTGCAGTCCTCAAGAGTTGATCACTTACTTAAACTGCTTTTTTCATTCCTTGAGGACATAACTCAGTGATCCCACTGAACTCCAATAGGAACTCAAAGGCCTCACCACAGCCATCAGCAGTCACATCGCAGCCGAGTCCCACCACCTGCTCCTCAGCTGCTCCTGCCAGGTCCCACATGAGCAATTCCTGCAGACTTATGTCTCATGCTGCTTGTCCCAGCCCCCAGCTTCCAGGCAGGGGAAGGGAGTGTCCAGCACCAGCCTCATGACCACAGGGTCTGTGGAGTAGTTGGGGCTCAGCTGCACAGACACCTTCAGACCCTGCCAAAGCAGTATCCATCCAATAATCTCATATGCTGATCTCTTCTCAGTAGTAGGGACCACTTCTGCAATACTCCTAAACCTTAGTACACAAAGGTAGTGAGAATGAGCCTCCCTCCCCACTACTGGACTGCTGTAAAAGAGGAGTTGTCCATCTGATGGCACTGAGGGAATCCCCTGCCCACCTGGCCATGGAAGGGACCAGGAGGCCTCTCCCCAAACAGAAGCAGCCTGAGGAACAGCTCCGCATTTGCTGCAGGGGCAGCAGGAGCTGCTGGCTTCCAACCAGTGTCGAACCCCAGACAGGACAGGAGGTGTTTCACTGACAGGCTCTGTCATTATCCAACACCCACCACCTCCTCCTCAATGCGCAAGTCTCTCAGTCTGGCTGTATTTCTAGGCTGAATGTTGGACCACCTTGATACAATGGCTCAGAAATGCAGCTCAATCTGCTTGCATACACAGCCCAGGCAAGAAGGGCACAAACCCAGCAGCTCCCAGGAGCTGTTCCCCCTCTCCTGCCCCAGTAGTGGGGTCCAGCCCACACCCACTCACCACCTTACTCAGCCAACCTCACCTCTGCCCCTCAAGTCACCAAAATGGAAATGGAAGCAACTAGGAGGAAGAGAAACAAATTTTGAAACCTTTCTAGCACAACATCTAGGGCTTTAAAAGCAAAATATCGCTCATAGAGTGATGTTTGCAGCACCGTGCGTCCCAGCAGCAATTCCACTGTACATCCTAATTAATGCTGCCCAGCAGTTGCTTAACAAACTCACAAGTTTATGGAGGCACTCTTTTTTTTTTCTTCCCTACTCTGCCTTTCAGTAGCAAAGATTTCCACAGCTTCAACAGAGCAACATTAGTTGTTACTCCAGGAAGGAGAAATTGTCTGCATCCATGTAGGCTCCATTACTGGGAGAAAGGTGTGAACAGCGAGCGTGTCTGGCAGACGGACTCATTATACCACCATGTCCCTCATAATGGGAAATGAAAAGCCCATTCTGATAACTACACTTTATTATAATAGGTCAGAAGAAGTGAAAGGAATCATCTTATAAAATTAACTTCATAAAGACTGCCTTAAAAAAAAAATCTCTGCCAGTTTATCCACTGAATCTTTCTTCAGAGATGTTCCTTCTAGCAGAGCTCTCACTCTGATGCCCTGTCCCACTGCTGCTCTCACTTCTGCCCTCTATCAGGGGGAAGAGATCTGTTTCCTCCTCCTCAGGCTCAGGCACTTGCTTTTGCAGCAAATGCCACATCTTTGTTAAGATGGAGAAAACAAGGAACTGCCCTGACACCTCACCCTGGCAGCCAGTCAGCAGAAGAGGGCTGGAAGCAGAGGTAATGGCAATTTTAGGACTCTACTCCATACTTACAGGTGTACTTTGAAAGAAATTAAAAGGAAACAGTGCCAGACTCAGAGCGTGCAACTTAAGATGCTTTCCTTTGGTGGCACGAGCAACAGGGATGTCCAACTCCAGGCAGGCTCTCTGCCTCCATCTTTGCCTCGGGTAGCATTCAATTGGGCAGAAATCTTTAAGACAACTATTTCCAAATCTAACCATGTCCCTTTTGACAAAAATAAAGCACATATCTGCTTGAAATGTTATGGGCCAGCTGCAAATCAGTCGTGTCTTTGATATCCATGAAAGTTGGTGCAGGTGGGCAGAAGGAGAATGGCAGAGGATGCTGCGAAACAAGCAGTTAATTGGAACTTCCAACAAAGGTTGCATGGATCTAATGTGATAGATTTTAAAGGAGCCCAATTTTCAGAAATTGCCAGAGCTCCAATCTGTGAAAATGTGCCCTTTCACAGATCTCCAATTCAACCTGCCACATCTCAAGTTACTTTCAAAAAAAAAAAAAAAAAAAAAAAAAAGTCATGCCATAAAAGCCCCCCAATTTGGTTGCAAAAATTAGCAGTCTTCATGGGATATCAGCCCCTTTGTCTCTCCCCACCTAACTATGGCTCTCTGGGAAGAACGAAGGACCATTTGTCTTTTGTTATTTTTCCAGGTAGTGAAGATAACAGTAGAATCTAATAAAGAACAAAAATGGGGAAAAACACACCCACAAAAGCTGAATCTTCACACCTAGCCCAAAAGCTGCCCCTATAATTGAAAAGCATTTCTCCTGTTGGAGAAAATAACATCCATCAGATCTCACAAAACCACCCCCAATAGATGACAGAGGGCAGCACCCAGGGAAGGAAGGGCAGAGCTCTGCAGAAGCACTGTGCACTGCCATTGGGCACAGCCACGCTGCCCCTGAAGGATGGGCTGCAAAGAGCTGGGCACACAGAGCACCACGGCAGCACAGCCCCTGCTCACACTGAGCAGCTGGAGGAAGGTGGCAGCCACATCTATTGTCATCTGCTTTAAGAATATGGGTGACAGAACTGGGCAGGTCTAAGCATTCAAACCACGGATCCTTTAACAACAGTACTAAAAAGCATAAAGACAAGTGGGGCAGCACTGCTCGCTCAGGAAATCCCGAGCGGTGTCCAGAAGCCTTCACAATTTGCTATTCAAAACATCCAGTTCTTTTGCTTTGCTGTTTCAGTGCCATTAACTTGTGAGAGATGTAGAAATGAAGACAGCTTCTCGAAAAAGCTCAAAACATGCAAATATTTGTCTGGGGGTAAAAACACACATATTTTCTCTTTCCAAAGCAACTGGAAAAAAAAATAAATAAAAAAGAAAGCACAGAAGGGAGCAGGCTGAGGGACATCAGTTGCAGGGCTTTGGAGCACATGAAACAATAGCTCGTCCTGCAGGGCCCCCAGTTTGGCTCTGTGCTGGGGCTGTGCCCTGGCTCTGTCCCTGTGTCCCCAGGCTGGCAGTGCAACGCTCAGCCCTGGCTGCTCTCCTGGGCAGGCTAAGAGTGCCCCCTGCAGCCCTGCCGGCTGTGCCGCCTCTGCCGCCCAACTATTGTCTGCAATTTCAAACAAATAACAAAATCAGACAGGTTCCTAAATGCAGAAACATGAAAAGCTCCAGAGCGCAGGCATCTGATACCAAAGAGTCATCTCAGAGGATGAAGGACATGGCAGTATTCAGCCATGCTCGGGTTCAGCCTCTCAGCAGGCGAGCAGGGCTGGCACAGCAGGGGGAGGACTGCAGGCCCCCATAAGCAATCAGTCCATCTCCAGAGCCCAGGTAAACAAAATGGATGTTCGTGCATCACCTCAGAGTGCTGGCAGCAGCATGCTACTGGAGTCTGTGTGCTCCTTGCCACATGAATCAGAGCCACCCCATCTCTCCCCAGCCCTGGGCGCCAGACAAGGCAGGAGGAGAATAAGCTCTCATTCCCTGCTGGTCTGTTCTCTTGATGTTCACAAATCTCCCCACCCCTTAAACATAGCCCAACACCCTAAAAGACTAATAGGTCCCCGGTTTTTGTTTGCTCTGGTGCTATGAGGGACACAGCTGCAACCACACAGCACTGAGCTCTGAATGAGCAGTGCCTAGCATACTGCCAGCCCTCAGCACGCTGCCCTGGAAGTCCCAGCCTTTTTTGGCCATGTTTCGAATGGGGCTCTCAGGGCAACACTGAAGCAAAAGCATCCCAGCTGCACCTGCACAGCATGAAAATCCCTTTGCTCTTTTACATGAATCCTTACATCATGCTTTTCCTGAACACATCTGACCTGAGTCATGGTCTGCACCCAGTTAAAACCAAAAACTTCACTCCAAAACAGCATTGCAGCATACAGCTTTAGTCACCACCAGCAGCCTTCCTCTGCCTTGCAAGAACACAGGTGTAGTAGCACAAACCGACTGTCTTTACCCACTGTCAGGGCAGGAGAGCATCACAGCTCATAGAGCAAGTATACAGGGAAAGGAGCCTCCCCTGCTCCCAGCAAAGCCTAGAGACTCTGCCAAAACAGTTCGTGGTCCATGACCTGATAAGTTTCAAAGGGTTAAAATTATTTCATGGCTGAGAAACAGCATAGCCCTGACCCAGCAGAACAACTGCCTGCTGCTGAGACTCACACCAGCTCCATGGGAAAGCCTCCTCCTGACCCAGGACTTCACATCCTGCAGACGGATGCTATTGCTTTGTCTTGCTGACGGCAAAATGGATGGACAAAGCTGGACAGCAAGCCAGCAGCAGAGCAGGGAGCATAGCCTGGGCTGACCACCTGGATTCTTGTCATGGCAGCAGCAGATGACATCTCTTACTACAAGGCTTAATGTATCCTTATATGCACAACTGGCTGAGGATACCAAGAGAAGAGAGCAGCCAGTGCACAGCAGAATGCAGGCTGGGATCCTAAAATCCCTACTGAACGCTCAGGTAGGGCTTGAGGTACTTTTTGCTGGAGGGGCTCTGACAAACTGCATACCTCACATCCCTGCAGCCATAGAGATGCACAGCAACAAGCATGTTAGGTACACACCCTGGTGTGGCAAAGGCAGAGCCAGATTTATGTGCTCCCTGCACGCTTGGAAGGAGCTACAGCATCGTGTGTGCAGGACAGATGGAGGAAGGAGCCAGCCCGAGCTGATACCTCTCACACCAGCTGTCTGCAGCAGCTCTCAGTGCTCCTCCCAGCCAGGTGTGCCAAACAGCAGGAACACTGCTGCAAGCCTTACAAACAAGAGGGAAAAAAAATATCCAAAGCTGTGTCATACATCAGATGGGGGGAGAAGTCCATCCTCCATGTGGATGCGCCTGCTGCAGAACGATGGGCCACCAAGCTCTGGCAGCCCAGAGCACTCAAGCCATAACTCTGGCATATGTAATCTGTCTAACAGACAGCATTTCTATAGCAGAAAAACCTGTTACATCATTTCTGCTTACAAGCTCATTTACTTCCACGAAGTCATCAAAACTCATAGTTAAAATCTGAAAGCAAGATCCTGCATTAAAACCCTGCTGGTTCCTGAGCAGGGTGTTGCCAGACCCACCAGAGAATGCCTTCCTACCTGAAGAGCTCCCTGATCTCCCTGACGGTGGCCTGGAATGGGATGTTTCGGACTAGGATCTTGGAAGTCTTCTGCTTCTTGACTGTCTGCTTCTTTCGGGAGGACTTCACAGCAGGCCTGTCAGGTGAACAGACAGGGCAGGTAATGCAGGGCACCGCAGAGCAACACACCCAGGGCATGCTGTCTCCTTGAATGTCACCCATCGAATTAGCCAGCTAGCTCACAATGACATCCTTGCTGGCTCCATACTGGCGACAATGGATATTTCATGGGCTACATAGAGAAGGAATTAATGCAAGTAATTTACACCCCAAATTTAAAATCAGAGCTTCTGGCTTGCTGAGTGCAGCCACAATGGAACTCAGGCAGCAGGCTTACACTCACATCTGCCACCGACTCTTCTTTTGATCCCAAATTTTGTCTGTTCAGTACCAGGTGATGAACCATTTGTACATATTTAACCAAGTACTCTAACATAAGCTACTGTTCATTCTTTTCCCCATTGACTTAGAAAATAGTAAATAAAACTAAAATATGTTGCTAAATTAATTTATTTTTCTGAGGTTGTGTTGCATTTGAACAAGATAAAAATTCACCTAATATAAAAAAAAAATAAATCAGCAGCTTAAAGCAAAGCACCCTACATTACAGGCTGGATTTTAAAATCCAGAATGGGTACAAGTGCTTTATAGAAAAAAAAACAAACTACAGGGTACAGCTAGTGATCTGTCATCCTTCTGGGTCCCAAGTATCAGATTTGCAAAGGAATTTTGTTATTTAAGAGACACCTCTTCTCACAGCATTTCCAAGGTGTCTATAAGATAGTTTCTAGGGTGCCAATAATCATCTTTAAACACTTGGCTTAATTTTTAACCTCAGAGGTACAGATAATCAAAATCCCACTGGACATGAGTCACAGATTTCAGCATTAAAGGTATAAATCTGAGTCAGTCAACCTCTTCATCTGACATTAAGAAATGTAACTCCAAAGAAAGTTCTGTCTCTGAGGCACCACCCCAAACACATCTTAAGCAATTTTCAGAGAAACCTTTTCCTTAAATGTGAAATAAGAATCATGTTCCTGGTTCTCATTTTGGGACCCCTTCAATGCATGCTGCTTAGGGTTTCATGTAGAAGTCAGTCAGTCAGTCTCTCAGTAAGCAAGCACCTTTACAACTGCTTTTTTTTTTTTCTTTCTTCCTTTCCAAGTACTGACCAAGGTGATTCCATGCAATGCACAACAAAGGCCCGTGTGTCAGACAGCCAAAGCACTACTGGCCACACGTCCTTATAAAACAGAGATACTAGCTGAGAAATGAAGAACCTACCAAGAACTATCACAGATTAAATGCAATCATGCTACAGAAGTAAGGCAGCTTTACCTGACAGCTCTTTCAGAGATTTTCACTTCCAACTTATGGCCATCTACAACGCAGCCCTACAATTTAAAACAAAAATTAAAAAAATGTAAGTCACAACAGCATTCAAGCTTCCAGGATACAAGTATAGCATTTCACATCTTTGTTCTTTCCCATATATTCCTTCCTTTCTCCTCACTAAAGTTCTTTACTGTTCATACAAGGCAAGGTTCTGATATGAGGCTGAAGACATCCTGACTAACTGAGGAAGCAGCCAGCACCCTGATCTCTGTCCACTGGCCTCACCTCTGCCACTAAACTGGCAAAGGCAACTCACTTCCCTGTCCTGGGCTACTGGTTCTTCTCCTTCTGGACTGCAAACTCTTCAAGGCAGGGAGCACCTTACTGCTTGTTCTGGAATGAGCTAAGGATGACTCATTTGCTGTCAGTAGCCAAGACTGAACATCTTCTGTCTCCCACTTCCCACACATTAAAGCACAGAAAACAATCAGCTGCTTGGCTAACCACTCTTGACAAAGCACACAACATGCAAAGGCTTTATGCTGGGAACCTGGAGCCCTGCTGCCCACTCTGTCTGCAAAATCTCCATTGTCCTGCTTTCTCTTATACCCCAGGATTCTGCTGTTCAAAACAATGCAGAACGTCCATCTACCTCAAGACTAAACCAGCTGTGGAATGCAAAATCACCACCTGCTGCAGGTGAGACCCATCGATTGTGGTCACCAAGCACACAGAGATTATACACAGAGCAATTCCTCCAAGCCTATCTAGGAGTGTTCCTGCTGTCTAGCCTACATCCAGGTAATCTACATCCAGGTAATGTGGACCAATACACAAGGGCATTGCTGTTTCAGTAGCAGCAGAAATGACTTATTCCCTTGAAGTGCAGCCAAGCCCTATGGCATATGTCATAGAGAAAGCATGAGGCTACAAGACCCTGAAGCACTGTCAGACTCACAGAAGATAAAACTGAACCTCGCAACGCCAAATACTAAGCTATACTTATTTTCATTTTGTGGGGTCTCTGTCACCTCTGCAAGGGAAATCTTGCAGAATAAACTCGTTGAATTTTAATAATTTCACATTTTCTGCCATCTGCGCATTGGATCAGTGTTAGTAAACACTCTTCTGTACAAGCTTATTCCCCTTACATCAAACCATAGAACAGCTTGGGTTGGGAGGGAGCTTAAAGCTCATCTAGTTTCAGTTCCTCTGCCATGGTCATGAACACTTCCCACCAGATCAGGCTGCTGAGGGCCCCATCCAACCTTACCTCCAGAGATGAAGCATCCACAACATCTCCAGGCAAACTGTTCCAGTGACTCAGCACCCTCTGAGTAAAGAATTTCTTTTGAATATATAATCTAAATCTAAATTTTTGTTTAAAGCTATTACCTCATGTCCAATCACAACATTCCTTAATGAAGTGACCCCGTCCTGCTTTCTTGTAGGTTTCCTTTAGGTGTTGGTAAGAAAGTCCCTTTTAAGTACCCGTAGGAAGAGGATATACACCCCTCTTCCTCTGGATTTATCTAGATTATCTAAAACTGGATTTATCTACACCATTGTCCATTATCTCTGGAACAAAACCTGGCCCAACAACACCTAAATGTACCTGGAGCCGTCGCAAGGCTTTCTGAGCACTCTCTGGCTTCTTGTACTCCACAAATCCAAAGCCCATGGAAAGCAAAGTACCTACCAGAAGAGAAAGGAAAATTGTTATGACAACAGGAAACAATGATACTAAACAGTAAATTTAAAAACAAACCAGAAGAAAGTGTTGTTGCATACTAACTAGACTATTTTACATACTGGCATACTGGGGAACACACTGGCACAGCATTACACGGACTCACACCATATACTGCAGTGCTCAACAGGATCCAGGGACAACTTTGAGCATAAAAATTCTCTGAATTTCTGACTGTTAAAACTGTGTGCGGGGGGGGGGGGGGTTGGGGGGGGGAGGGGAGGAGGATGGAGCAAAAATTAATACACCAGAGAAGGGGGCCAGCCTGTCCCTGACTGTCATATTCCTCATTAGCACTCCTTACTGGTTTGAATGGAGAAAGATACTGCTCTAGACCAGACACCCAGTTTGAAGAGCTTGTTTTGGTGCTGATGTTAAGAGATGGCACTGTATGCCAAACTGATTTTTAGCCTTGTGAGATTTAAGCACAGCCTCCATAAATAAAGCAATAACTTTATGTCCTGCAGAGCAACTGCTGTCCGTAGTCAGGGTGACTGATCCTATTATAAATACACAAGCCTCTGCTTACACACAGGACTTTTCCCTCACGTATGAAACAAGACCTTCACTGGGTAAATTTGTAAACAGCCCAGACATAAGTGTGACTTTTGCTGTGGGAAAGAAATAGGCAGGTAGCAGTCTGGTCCCCAGATGAGACTTTTCTAATCTGCAACCCATTCAGAAATTGGTTTTGGTTAACACACAGCAAACAGGCAGTTATTGACCACTACTGGGAACCAAGCATTTGAGATCTGTTTAAATGCAAATTGTCATGTGCTAGTAATGGGATAATTTCCCACAACAACTAAACAAAAGCTGAGTATTTGAGAGAGAGAACATCTGTGGGGCAGGCAAAAAAAGAATATGCTTCTATAAACCTGGACAGGCAGTTGCAATTTACAGACCCATAAATAAAGGTGGGAGAGGAAAGGAAAAATCCACAAGCAAAAACACATCACCTAGTTTCTAACTTCTGAACTTGAGAGGCAGCAGGATATTGAGATCACCATGCAGCAACAAAAAACAATAGTTCTGGTAGGTGGTATGAGCTCAGCCCAGATTCAAACACTGCTGTCTAGTCATGAGCATGCCAGACACATCAGCTGCACTGAAGAATTGACTTATTCTTTTTCTTTCAGTGAATTAGTTTTTAAGCACCCTGTGCAAAAGGATGCCCAGGCAGTCATTCCCCAAGGCAAAATCCCACATAGCTTTAACTCTGGAAAAGCACAGCCCATCCAGCCATGCTTGCCTTATGTAATCCCTTTTCTGCCCAACCCCATAGGGAGCAGGCAGAGATTCTGTCGGGATCAGCACAGGCAGCAAATGATGCCTGTTCAACACAGTACTCAGCCAGGCATCCTTGAAGATCATGGTTGCCATTGTGGATAAAGTATTGTGCACAGGTTCAATCATTTAAGTGCACCAGTCCCTTTCAAATTGCATCCTGTTCTCTTCTATGATCCTGAAGGAGTTGGCTTCTCTATCCTGATCTCAAGAGAAGGCCACATCTCCACAAATTCCACAATTCAGCTTAACCTTCTAGACTGAACTCCAGTGTGTTTTTGGTTGCTGTTTTCAGCCATTACAACAGGTGCACTTCTAGAAACATTGAAGATTTCATCAATGTAAACACAACAAATGCTCGTCCAGATGAATGCTAACTCAATGCCACACCTGAGCCCTCAGCAACCAGCTGCGGGAATGAATTGAACAGCAAACATCTAGAGTACCTGCTTTGTCTTTCTTCTTGGATACTGTGCAGCTCTTCACAGCCCCCACTTTGGAGAATGTCTGCAAGGAATTCAGACAATCTTTGTCAGAGGCTTATAACTCAGTTTGAGTGACAATGCAGCACTCTTTCAGAGCCAGGAACACATGCTCGCAGGCCCGCTGCCCTGCCAGGAACACCTGACAAGCAGGCAGTACAGCTGCTTCTTCTATTAAAAAATTATTTCTGTACAAATACACATCCAGATTTGTAAATAAATCAATACAGATGTTCCCAGAAATCCTTCACCACTCCTCAGAAACTACCGAACTCTGTGATTGTTCTGAGGGACCACTGCAGATTACAAGATGTCCTCACCCAGGCAGAGACCTAATACCAGATAACTCCTGTGATGCCCCTGAGAAAACAGCTCCTTCTGGAGTTGTGAGAGAGGGGCTGCAGGGTAGCATGGGTTGTCCTGCAGTGGCACACCATTTGTATGATTCCTTGGTAAAACTGCAACCAGAAGTTAGGAGGGAAAAAAAAAAAAAGAAAAAAAAAAGTAGTAGTCTCAATCCTTCTCCAAACATTTACATTTGTCCCAAGAGCCAACTGGACCAGATCCATTCCAGCACCTCTGTCCCAAGACAGAGCAGACCAGGTCCAGGATGGACTGACATCCCACCACTGTTCTTGGACCATGAAATATGCCATGTCACAAGGCTACAGAGAGTGGCAGAGATGGGAAATTCCAGCTGATTTTTTTTTCCCAGCCTTGCAATTAATATCCCGTATGGTTTTAGAAATGCTACGATCTCTCCCAAGAGCTTTGCTAAGGTAAAGTAATGCAGACAGCTCCATATTGGTACAAAATTTAGGATGAAAAACATGTTGGTGAAATAATCATTTATTTATTTATTGCCTTAGCACGCAAAGCAGCATTACAGCTGCACAACTGCTGATCCCAAAAAGAAGAATGGGAAATGAAGAGTCTTAAAAGATTTCCTACTGCATCCACCTGTCCCAAGGTAGAATTCAAATCCATCAAAACTGTTTCAGATATGTTTGTCTAATTGAACCTTAAAACTCATAAGTGGAGGTTCCCATCCCCAGTACAATCCAGTGCTCCCTCCTCTACCACTAAGGCCATGCCACTGGCCATTTAACTGCTTTCAACACCTTATCCTTAGCACAACAGAGGTGGAAAACACCTTTCTCCCTGCACTCTGCAGCACAGGTGAGCCATTTCTTCAAGGCCATGCAATGAGTTGGGACCTTCCAGCAACAAGCAGCCCAGTCTGGCCTCAATCCGTTCCCATTCCAACTGAGCAGCCTGCCTGTAACTAAGCAAAACCCAGACTCCACTCTTTGCTTATGGCTTACCTCTTTCAGCGTGTCCTCTGTGGTGGTAAAGTTGAGGTTCTTGATGAACAAGGTACACCCTGGAACGCTCTCTTCCTCATCTTCATCTTCTTCCTCATCCTGTGCTGATGTTTCCTCTGAGCCCTTAACAGCTGTGTCACCATCTGATACAAAAAGAGAAAACTCAGTGCTTTAATATGCAACAAAACCAAATCTGAGGTGGGCTTCCCCCCTGCCCCAGCTGACAGTCACTGCTTCAGCAAAATCAGACCACTCATCTACTGGGTGAACAGAGACCAAGGCAGGCTCAGCATGCACATCTGAATGTAGAAGTGAAATCATTTCAATGTAGAAACTCCACAAACCTGCTTCTTCAGCCCTCAAACACCCTCACATCAATCCCTGCCAGACACCTACTGAACTAGGCAAGGAGCCCTGCACTTGCTTAAGCACAATTCTGCAGTGCTATAACACTCGCCTCTTGCTAATACATACCCACAGGATGTGAAACCACAACTTCCACACCAGAACATGAAGGCCATTGTTAGACACACTAGCTGTCATCCATTGGCTTTTCAACTTCTTCCCTTACTAGACAACTTGCTTTTCATACCAGCTTCAGCCCTTACAGCATAGCTGATGCTATACTCAGGAGGATCAAGCTAAATATCTCCCTTTGGCATTACCACCATCCTCTTGATGATTTTTCAAGACTTACTGCTCCCTCACTTCGTATAAGGAGGACCTGCATGGAGCCAGGGGTGCTTAGACACTCACCAGCTCTACCTGCAGAACCAAATTTCCCCACAGGGCCCCATTCAGTTGCCCTTCCTACCACTGGCACCACACAGCCCAAGCCTTTCCAGTCAGGAGGTCAAACCCCCCACACCCCAGCCCACAGGGAGTTTGACAACAAGGTATGGAAAAAACTCACCGCCTTTGAAGACAAGTCAGTTAAAGAAGGAGGAAGGAAGAAATTTAGTGAGACAGGGCAGGATGAAAAGGTGCCTCCATCTATGGCTGGCACAGTAAGAGGCCATGTGCTGCCACCCAAAGCCTTTTTGTGAATGAGGTGAGGAGTTTATTGCACATCCCCTCCCTTCCCTTCCCTAGATGCAGAGCACCAGAGGCTGGCAGCAAAGACCATTATCAGCCCTGTGCAGCCTTCCAGGAGCTCCTGTGCTTAAAGCCCTTTATCTCAAGGTGAGGGGCTCGGTTACAGGGAGATAAAGCAGCACCCCCAGCTCCAGCCATCCCTTGTAACCCACATACAGAACAGCAGCCTAGGAAGAGGCTTTTCATAAGCTTTTCTCCCCCCTCCCAAAACTTCAGTCCTGAAATAGCTTCCAGTGAAACAAACCTATATGAAGCCAACCTTTTCTTCTTTTCTGAAATCTTGAAAGGTTTTAAATGTATAAGCAAGATTTAATTTTTACAGTCCCTAGGATGGGGAAAAAGAGAATCTAGCAGTGGAGAGAAGGCTGTGTCCTTGCAGCAGTGGAAAATCACCAAGAGCACACAGCATGGGCTGATGAAAGAGGCACAGAGAGACAAGTACAGAGACCCATAGCCTGCCACTGGCAAGTCAGCTGCCACATCCTCCTGCTGCTGTGCACGCCAGTTGCGCAGGTGTTCTTGCACAAGGAGGGTGTCCTTGCAGAGCTTGTGACCACACACACTCAGAGGGTTAGGTTTGTCTTACAGAGAGTAGCTACAGCTCCTAATGGCTGCTGCCAAGAGCAAAACAGAGCAAAAATCTCTTGCCCTCGTGCAGAGCATCAGCTCCAATCCAAACTGGATCAGTGTGCTGTGAGCAGTGCCACACTGCTCACATCTCATCTGGGAGATGAGGAGTGAGACTGAGCCCAGCACTTCTGGGAACATCAACAGCCACACTGCGCAGTGAGGTGGCCCTAAGAACCAGGCAGAGGATGTTGTGAAGCTGGTTCTGTACAAAAGTTATAGAATAGCTTAGGTTGGTGCATGGGAACTGCTGAGTCACAGCCTGAACCACTTACTGAGCACCTGGAGAAAAGACCTGATCTGCCTTGGAAGCACAGGTGAAGCTAGGCTCCACCCCTCTTAGACCTCATTTAAGGGCTGACTGCCACTGAGCCCCCTTTGTGAAGACTAGATCTCTGAAGATAGGTAAGCATCTTCTTTGTAACAACTTCTCATTGTGCTGGTCCTGCTGCCATTACATTTGTCGAACCCTGCAGGAGCACCAAAATAATTAAAAAAACAAAACAACAAAGGGACTTTCCTGCTGAACATCTTTAAGTGGGGTAAGGGGGAAGAAATTGGCCCTCTATATAAAACCCTGCTGGGGCATGTCCCAGGATTTATGGGATTCCCTTATTATGAATTAGCAGTCATAGTTGAAAAATGAGGCCCCCTGTGGGACAGCAGAAATACTTTTCAGTCCTCAACCTGCATGGCAGAATACTTCTATGATCTGGATAAAGACATTCTAACTACAAAAGAATGACAAATGGCTGCGTCCACTGTGGCACAGCCACTATTAGTGACCCTGAATGGTGCAGAACTTTCAAATAGTACTTTAGAAAATGAGAATCAACTACTGCATTATTGCACTGAGAAACTCAAACAACAGCTTAGTATATTGATGGGGAAAAAAATCAAGTTTAACTTTCCCTTTAAAACATATTTGGAATACTGTACTGGGAAATACTCAGGCACCTGAATCACTGGACCCTGGCGATCCAAAGGAACAAATTACAAGATTGAATCTAAAAGCCCTATTTGAGGCAGATTCCTTTGAGACCTGACCCATAGTGGTGCAAAAAACAAAAACGGTACAGGATAAAGCAGCAGGGTGCTCCCTGATCAACAGCCCCCTGCCCAAACCAACCTCCGTGTAACAGCTTGCCCCTATTTGGCATCTGAATTAATTGACTTGGTGCAATGATTCTGACAAAAAACAAGGGAAAGTGTACTGGCCTGCTTACTTCAACCGTGGGACATGGGAGCAGAGAGTGCTGTGGTCAGTGAACCACAAGTTCCCAAGCTGGCATCCATTACCTCACACCCTGCCCTTAGGCAGATGTTGTACACCACTGTGCAACATCGAGAGGAAAACCATTCACTGATGGAGTGGTAGAAGATGGTATGCCATATCATGTGACCTAAAAAGGCCAACGTCCCAGTAAGTACAGGTTTATGGTCCTCCATGGAGGACCTTGAAACGTATATTTGCAAGCTATGGATAAAAGAGGCAATATAGGATGAAGTCTTTGAAAGCCCAGATTTACTAAGATTTTCAGCTGGAATGAGTTAGCTAATTTTACAATAGGCACCTTCCCACCAATATGGCACATTAGTACCTACACTGAATCCCCTGGTGGCCTCAGAGGCCATCATTCAGCAGAACACACAGTTGGTAGCCCATCTGGGGAAGACTGTATGCTAGAAAATGAGGCACAATATTAGGACATGAGAAGGAGCTGAAGTATTTACAGTAATTAAAACCAGGAGACCTGCCCTACAGGCACCCTGATGGGTTCCCATAAGGGTATCCCGAAAACAAATGCTTAATGACCTTATCATGGGCCAGGGAGGCCTTTGCCAAGATTGATTGCCAACCTAATCATGTTCTGCTTCAATTGTGGAAACGGTTAAGGGATGATCAAAAATTCTGAAATACCCGCAAAAAAACAGGGGTACAGATAGCTGAACAAGTCCCAACAAAAACTTGGAATTTAGAGGACATCTAGTACTTAATAAAAGCCTCCTCAGGTGACTTGGGCTATTATGCCTAAACCACTTGAAGAAAAAGATCTGATAATCACACAATTCATAGCATGATAGGGGATGTCAGTTTCCATGTAACTAGGGCCTCCAAATGGGACTGGAGGCCCTATGCTGAGCTGACAACTTTCTGGTCCTGGAAGAACATACAGCGTGTAATGGACCTAGTGGATACAGGTGTGGAAACATCAATTACTTACGGGGATCCAACCAAGTTTAATGGAGATAGAGTGATGATCTGAGGGCTCAGGGACAGAACATTCCTGTTACCCAGACATGGTTGAAGTTGGGGGTCAGGTGTCTCTCACCCTGGGAGTATAAAGTGTCTATTGCCCCAGTCCCAGAGTATATCTTGGGCATCTGCATTTTATGGGATCTGGCTCTGCATATTGACTATGAGATTTCAGACTCCAGCACAGGTGTATTAGCATCTGGACAGTGCAGGCAATATAGAGAGGCCTGCAAAGCATGAGCTCATTCACCTGCTGGAACCATGCCAGACTACTAGCGTGAAGGAGCACAGAAGGGGGGCAAGATGAAATATCCAGGACCACGCAGGAATTAGAAAAATCTGGGATCATAAGACCTGCACATAGCCTGTTTAAATCCCCCATATGACCAGTGCAGAAGTCAGATGCCACATGGATAATGGCAGCAGATGACAGAAAATTAAATAAGGTCGCACTGCCTGTTCATGCAGCAGTATCCAATGTTGCCTCCCTAACAGACACATTGAGTAGGGAAATAAAAACCTACCATTGTGTCCTAGACTTGGAATACTGAAGAAAGCATTTGCAAATTGCTGAAGAATCGCAGGACCAGTTTGCATTTACATGGGGAGGCAGGCAGTGGACCTTTCAGGTCCTGCCACAGGAGTAATGTGCATTCACCAACATACCGTCATAACCTGATGGCACTTGACCTGGTGAATTGGGAAAAACCTAGTAGTGTTTACTTGTATCATTATATTGATGATCTCACATTGACATCTGACTCACTGGAGGCATTGGGACAGGCAGCAGATTCACTGACAGCCTACCTGCAAGGAAAAGGATGGGCTATAAACCCTCTGAAGATGTAGAGTCCAGGCATGTCTGTAAAAATCCTGGGAGTATTTTGGCCAGGAAAGACCAAAGTAGTACCAGTGCAGTAACAGATAAGGTTCAGGCATTCCCAGTCCCTATGAAACCAAAAGCAGCTGCAAAAGTTCTTAGGTATACTGGGATATTAGCATTCCTCTATACCTCATTTAGCACAGCTGCTGAGACCATTACAGACTCACAAAAATGGGACAACTATAGGACTGGGGAAGAACGGAACACAATGCTTTCCAACAGGCTAAACTGGCTGTTAAACAAGCCCAGGCATTGGGTATATTTGATCCTACACTTCCAGCTGACTTGGATGTTCAAGTCACTCAGGATGGCTTTGGCTGGGATCTGTAGCAACACCAGGGTTTTGTTCAAACTCCTATGAGATACTGGTCTCAGGTGTAGCATGGAACAGAAGAGAGATACAGTATGTTTGAGAAACAGTTATTGGCTATCTATTCAGTGTTGCAGGTGGCAGAGCCAATAACTCAAGCAGTTAAAATTGTTGTAAAAGATCTAACCCACCCTCCTAAGACAGAGGTGGCCCAAGCCCAGACTGTGGAACACTGGGTCATCTACCTCAGCCAGAGGAACTGGGTATCTTCATCACCATTGAAGGAAGAACTTCAGAAGATCCTTGGTCCAGTGATGCATCATAGTGACGTGCCAGAAGAGATTATGGTTGCTCCACCAGAAAAATCTTCATCCAGGAAGGGAAATATCACATTCCTGAAGACATCTGACATATGGATGTGTCCAACAAAGGTAACCTGAGCAAGCAGAGGGCAGTAGCGTATCATCCTGCCACTAACACAATATAGTTTGAAGAGGAGGATGGTCAAAATAGCCAACAGGCAGAGCTGTGATCCATGTGGATGGCTATCACCTAAGAGCCTGGTGACAGTTCACTGAACATCTGCACAGATAGTTGGGCTGTGTATAGAGGGCTCACTCTTTGGATCGCACAGTGGGCCATATAGGATTGGACCATCCATGCCTGAATGATCTGGGGCAAAGAGATGTGGTTAGAAATATGGAATATGGTTAAACAGAACCATATGTCTCTACCATGTTTCTGGATAACACTCCTTGCAGTCACCTGAAAATGATGAAGCTGACACACTGGCTAAAGTATGGAGCACTGAGAACTCTCCTGAGAGCATCACCCACTGGCTACACCAGAAGCTGTGACAGGCTGGACAGAAGACAATGTGGGCAGCAGCCAAAGCATGGGGGATGCCCATAATAATGTCAGATACCATCCAGGCATGTCACAATTGCAATCCTTGCATGAGGATGAGACAAAAACCCTTGCCACAGACAACTGATCACCCTGCCAGAGCCCACATGGCTGGACTCAGCACAGACCTATGAGGAACACTGCTAAGTACAGGCTTGGACTCTGCACCACCAATCACAACCCTCTGAGCTCTGCCAGTCAGCCAGTTCTCAACCCACCTCACCATCCACTTATCTATTCCACGCTTCCTCAACTTTCTTATAAGGATGCTGTGGGCGACAGTGTCAAATGCCTTGCTGAAATCAAGGTAGACTACATCTACTGCTCTCCTCCCATCCACCCAGCCAGTAATGACATTGTAGAAGGCCATCAGGTTGGTCGAGCATGACCTCCCTCTGCTGAAACCACACTGACTACTCCTTATAACTCTCTTCTCTTCCAACTGACTGGAGATAGCATCCCGAAGGAACTGTTCCATTACCTTTCCAGGGATGGAGGTGAGGCTGACTGACCTGTAGTTCCCAGATTCTGGTTCCTGCCCTTTTTGCAGACTGCAGTGACACTGTCTATCCTCCAGTCTTCAGGCACCTCTCCCATTTTCCAAGACCTCTCAAAGATGATAGTGAGTAGTTCAGCAATCACCTCTGCCAACTCCCTCAGCACACATGGATGCATCCCATCAGGGCCTATGTATTTACATACACTGATGTTGCATAGACACTCTCGGACCTTCTCCTCCCTCACCAGAGCGAACCCTTCCATTCCCCAGACCCTCTCACTTACCCCCATGATCCAGGAATACTGAGGGGGAGTTCCCACAGTGAAGACAGAAGCAAAAAAGATGTTCAGTATCTCCACATTCTCTGCATCCCCTGTTACCAGAACACCCTCTAATTTAGCAGAGGACCCACATTTTCTCTAGTCTTTCTTTTACTGTTGACATACTTAAAAAAACCCTCTTATTATCCTTAATCTCCTTTGCTAGATCCAATTCCAGGTTGGCTTTGGACTTCCTTGTTGCATCCCTGCAGGCCCTGACAACATTCCTATATTCATCCCAAGTGGTCCAACCCTTCTTCCACACTTCATGGACCCTTCTCTTCCCTTTGAATTTATGCATGAGCTCCTTGCTCATCTACACAGGTCTCCAGCCACACTTGCCCAATTTTTTGCTCACAAGGACACACCAATCCTGAGCTTGGAAGAAGGTCTGTTTAAATGCTAACCAGCACTCACAGGCCCCCTTGCCTTCTAACGCCCTAGCCCACAGGACAGCTCCAAGAAGGTCCTGGAAGAAACTGAAGCTGGCACTCCTGAAGTCAAGGGTAGCAACCCTACTTTTTGGTTTGCTTCTTCTACTAAGATCTTGAACTCCACCACCTCATAATCACTACATCCCAAGCTGCCCCCAACCTTCACTTCCCTAACCAGCCCATCCTTATTAGTAAGAACAAGATCAAATAACACCCCACTCCTCATCAACTCCTCCACCACCTGCATCTGAAAGTTATAACCCACTGCAGGAACCGCCTGGAGCGCATGAGCCTGGTTACATTGCTTTCCCAACAAATATCTGGGTAATTGAAGTCCCCCATAAGATCCAGCACCTGAGATTGTGAGGCTAATTCCAGCTGCTTATAAGGTCGCATCAGTTTCCTCTTCCTGGTCAGGGGGCCTATAATACACCCCCACAGCAGTGTCCCCCACAGTAGCCTGCCCCTGAATTGTCACCCACGAGCTCTCCACTGGTACATCACCCTCCACCAGGTGAAGTTAGATACATTCTAGCTGCTCTCTTACAAAAACAGCAACTCCACCACCCTGCCTCGCCATCCTGTCTTTCCTAAAAAGCACGGAGCCATCCATGGAAACATTCCAGTCATGCATGCCATCCCACCACGCCTCCGTGATCACTGTGAGATTGTGGCCTTGTAACCTCACACAGACCTCTAACTCTTACCTTTTATTTCCCATTCTGTGTGCATTAGTAAAGACACTTCAGGGAAAAAATATCCCTAAATGGACACGAGAAGATTTCAGGTGGGGAATCTGCAATGGTAACTCCTCTGGAGAGTCCTCATAAGATTCTACAGGATGATCCCCAGACGTATTTCCCTGCAATCTCCTACAGCGACAACATCCCCAAGCCCTTCTCTGTTCTGTTGACCTGCACCCTCTTCTCCCATTAGATCTAGTTGACAACTCTGAACTACTCACTCCACCCTAGCAGTTGACATTTTCTCCCCTTCCCCTTTCATACTTAGTGTAAAGCTCTCTCAACGAGTCCTGGCAGCTCCTGATCTAGGTTCCACTTTCCCTTGGGAGACAGGCAAGACCTGTCCACAGCCATCAGGCCAGGCACCGAGTAAACAGCCCCATGATCAAAGAACCCAAAGTTCCTGTGGCAGGACCAGCCTTTCAACCACTGATTCAGAGCCTGAGTTTTCCTAGATCGCTCCGTATCCCTCATCATCCCAGAAGGCAGAGAGGAAAACACCACTTGTGCTACCATTCCCTCAACCAATCCACCTAGACCCCTGAAATCCCTTTTGACGGTTTCACAAGCTACCCTGAACAATTTCATCACAGCCTGCCTGAACTATTAATAATGGATAATAATCAGAGGATTGAACCAGATCCGGGAGTTTTTTGTCATGTCCCTGACCCGGGCCCCAGGGAGGCAGCACACCTTCCTTTGGGTCAGGTGTGCATATGGGGCCCTTTGTTCACCTGAGAAGGGAATCGCCTACCACAATTACCCTTCTGTCTTTCCTGGAAGAGGCAGTCTCAAGGTGTGGGGATGACCACCTCACCCTAGTGCCCCTAATAGGAGGATCCTCCCTCACCTCCCCACTCACCTCCTCATCAGTTTCCAGCACCCCACACCTACTGCTTAGGGGGACTTCAGGAAGCAGGGTAGGCAGGCAGAGGGCGCACCCTTGACTGTGAGCCGGGGCTTTTTTCCAACCCTCCTTACATGTCAGACCTGCCTGACAGGGCAGGGGGTCCACCACTTTTATGAGGGTATCACCCCAGCACCCCTCTCTCTGCCCCATCAGTGAGTCACTGCAGCAGTCAATCTCCCACTTGCACTCCCTGATGGCTCTAAATCTATTCCACCTCCTCCCTGAGCTCCACCACCAGGCTGAGCAGCTCAACTACCTGCTCGCACCTCATGCAGGTAAAATCCTGGCCACCTTCCCTCAGCAGCAGCAGGCTCAGGCACTCCCTGCAGCCAGAGGCCTGAACCGCCATGTTTCTAGGCAGGCCTTCCATCTGAGCTGCCACAGTCTTCTAAACCTACAGTCTCAGAGACTACCAGTAAGAGAGCTGGTCACCTGAGCAAAAGGGACAGTACTTGTACACCCTGCCACTCAACCCACCACCCACGTCTGCTGCTGCAGTACTGTATAGGTAGTGTGGGCAGTGCTCACACTCCCATCCTTGGAGGAAGAGAACTCCAGGCAACAGCCTATTTTCACCTGATGTGCTGTGTCATCCCTAATGCTGTTTTATAGCCTAGTAGCCAAAGGTCAAGGTCAAGAGATAAAGAGTGGGCAGTGCCAGCTCTACCCTCGCTAGCTAAGCAGCCTGCCCACAAGCTGCCAGCCCCAGCACAGGCACAGCACTTTGCTGGTTTCAAGAAAGCCCTAAAAAGAGCTTTTTGGTCAGCCTTTTTCGCTTTAGATCCTTTGCCTAGTGCAGTCTTACCTGCCTTGAAGCTGGTCTCCGTAGCAAAATAACCTACTGCTTCCTGCCCCTGAGAATCTAGAACCCAGTATCCATAGACTAGAATGACTCTGGAAGGTACAAGTCAGACTGAAGCAGTGTGGCCTACTTGCACCGTGGGGGAGACTATTAGAAGTGAGGGGTTTGGCAGTTCCTCCAGTAACTGGCACATAGCCTACTGATACTGTGGTCAAAACTCTGGTCTTCATTGCTAAGGGGACCCCTGTGGCAGATCAGCACCTCCCCTTTGGTGTCTGATATCAATATGCAATCACAGATATGTAGATACAGATGGCCAGGACGTGCCCCAGTGCAAGTTGAAGTGTTGACCCAGGACAGGAACACAGCCTGTATCTTGCCATGGAAGGCAGACCTTCCCCTATTGGTACCTCCAAAACATCTGTACTAGTCCCCATGAGTCTTTGGAGTCTCTAGGATCACCCAAAGGAGGGAGATGTCATCTAAGTGCTCCAGTGTTGCAGTGAGATCAAGAATGACTCTCAGTGATGACCTGTGGGACTTTAAATGGACCTGCACCAAATAACTACATGCCTCAAGCACTGGCCCATGGGAGAACATGAAACCTCAGCCATGAAATAATCATCAATTCTCTTCCATTGTGTCAACCTGTATTGCAATACGCATTCATATAAGCATTGCATTGTGTTGGATCCCTGTATTAGGAAAGGCTCACCCTCCAGCTGACTCAATCACTGGCTCATGCTGTGGAGGAGTAGAGTGTATGGGAACCACTGACTGAGCACCTGGAGAAAAGACCCTCAGCCCTGGAAGCCCAGATGAAGCCAGGCTCCACCCCTCTTAGACCTCATTTAAGGGCTGACTGCTGGAGATCCCTCATTTGTGAAGTCTTTCTGTGAGCCATCTTCGGAGGTGGGTGAGCATCCTCTTTGTAACACCTCATTGCACTGGTCCTGTTGCTGTTACAGTTGGAAAGGACCTTCAAGCTCCTCCAGTTGCAACTGCACTGCCTTGGGCTGGCAGCCACCCATCAGATCATGCTGCCCAAGGCCCCAACCTGGCCCTGAATGCCTCCAAGGTATCTACAATTTCTCTGGGAAACCTACTTCAGCGCATCAAAAAGTTCAGAAATGTCAGCACTGCCACTTTAAATGGAAAGTAGCATGGAAACAAAGACAGACTCCTCTGACAGTTAAAGCTCTTACCAGGTACCAGTCTTCCTTTTCCCTCCTTTTCCAGAGACTCTGTGCTCTTTTTCTGAGAGGCTGGGCTGGAGAAGACACTCATTGGAGCCCATTCCAAATACAATGGCACAGAGTGAAACTGTGGAGAGAACACAGGAGAAATGTGAAGACCAGAATGTAGGACCTGAAGAAAGGTCTGCTCTCGGCTTCACTTTTCCCCTCAAACACCCTGTTATGGAAAGAAGAGCTACGCAGCACCTTTGTTTGGCTTAATCATCTTTTGCTGAAGAAAGGTCGTATCCAACCTCATATAGGACAAGTATGTGGAAACCAGAGGTCAAGAAACAAGGAAGACCACAGCAAAGAAAGGGTCTCTTGACACAGCTCTTCTTCTCAATAAATTTTTTTTTTTTTTTTTGCAAGTTGAGAGTCCTGCTCAGCTACTGCAGCACATGGATGCACTGGGCATCTCTGTAAATCTAAGAATGAGTGAATAACATAGGTTCATAAAGTTGAACATAGTGAAATGGAGAGCTCACTTCCCTCAAAAAACCCTCTATAGCTCACATTTTAGCATTCACTCTTTTCTGCAGCTCCACAATTAGCCAAATCCACATCCTTCAGGGAGCCACACTCACCTTGGAGTAGGCCAGCTTGGTGAATGCTTGCTTGGCCTCTGTTGGCTCCAGGAACTCCACAATGGCTGTGATACCTCCAGTTGGGAGCAGCACCCGGCCCAGACTGCCATGTTTGGCAAAGACAGCCTCCAGCTCTGCCGTGCTCGTGTTGGCAGGAAGGTTCTTCACCAGGATCACAGTTTTACTCCGCTCACCAGCAGCCTGACACATTCAGTGGGAGGAGAAAGAGGATATGGAACTTTAGAAAGCAAAAACCAATCTCTTACTAACTGGAGATTTCATTTTCAGTGCAAAGTGCTCTCTCATTCCATGTCACACCTTTCCAGGATCCAAATGTGGCAACAAATTTTTAGAAGAAGCTTCCTGTTGAAAAGTTCCACACTTCAGCACAAACCTCATTATATGTATTCTCACATACAGAGATTTCAACTCCAAGATACATCCTGCTACAGACACAGGACTTGGTCTCTGTCACACTGTAGCATGTACTTCAACTATCCCAAGCTCAAACTTCATTTGCAAGAGTTCAGAACAACTCAAAATCCTTTTGATAGTTCAATCCTGCATGACGCTGAGGATTAATTAAAAATCTCAAAGAGAGCATAGGATAGCAGAACTAAGGAGAAGAGGCAGGTTCACTCTGCAGCTTCACGGTGGGCATCTCACCTGACTGAAGGAATCCAGGCTAACTCCATTTTCAATGAGAAACTGTCGGACTTCTTGGACCAGCTCAGTTTCCCCCAGAGCAACCCTCACTGCCACGCTGTCTTTACTCTCCTGCAGGCAAGAATAACAGTCAACAATGCATTAAGAGTTCAAAACAGAAGTAAAAGGCCTGGTCCAGGAATTTGATGAGCACTTGCTTCTGCTGCTCTTAGGAGCAACAGGAATTTGGCAGTGAACCTGAAGATAAAATGCACCAGTTGTTCTGAAGCTGCCGGGAGTTTTGGTGCTGGAGCCAGAGGACATTTTTCAGGGAAGATCTTAAATTTTAATCTGTGAATTCCCATCAACTTTTAGTCATGTACAAACACAAATTTCACACACGGAAAAGCCTAAATAGGATGGAAAGAGCAGGGATAGGAGTGACTTCCAGTGACAGAGATTGTTGCCTACAGACAGGCTACAGGACACTGATCTTTCAGTCTGTGTGGAGCTTATGACTGCACAGCAGCTTTTGCTGTGCAAGGTGACCAGACAAGTGCTGGCCATGAGCAAACAGGTTGGAAAATGGTCTCCCATCCCATTTGATCAGTAACCCAACTCACATGATCCAGCACTTGGCTTTTGGAAGCATTGTATTTCTGAGCAATGGCATCAGCCACAGCGTTTGTCCCCACAAACAACGTATTCCAATTGTGAGAGCTGGAAAGAGAAAGAAGAGGCAAGTTCAAAGTCTTGCAGTTTTTTCTTCCACTGACATCTCAATGTTCAATGGTCCTCAAAAAGACAAGCTTTCAAGGCCACCACTACTAACTAGGATAAGATGGAGGGAAAGAAGGGTAGAACACCCTTAGAGAATGGACAGGATAAGAAAGACATGACTGGTGAGAAAACAAAGGCAGCAGGGCTGACACCTGAGCTCTTCTTCCCTAGTAGGTCAGTGGCCACAGCTACACAATTAAAGCTGGAAGCTGGCTCAGAGGTACGTGTTTTTTTTCATATGGTTTCCTAAAAGCACAAATCCTGTGCAAGCAAAGTTGTATTCCTTGCCCGTTAAGTCTAAAAATATTGTCAACTTTCAAACCAATCTGTTAGAAAGAAAAGTCCTGCAAGTTTTAGAATACAGGTGGCCAAGTGGATGAGAAAGACATAATTGATTTGCAGCCACTACCCTGAAAAGTTACAGCATCAGATCAGTTTTTTATTAGACACCAGAGAAATTCATACACAAAGCCACTGAAAACCACATTTCTCTCCATTTATACTACTCACTGAACTACTAGAGCTACTTGGAAAGGGGAACCAAATAGATAAGAGATAAAGGAAACAGAAAGCTGCGTAACAAACTCTTTACTGACTTTGGTCATCTATACAGCCTCTACCAGATGGCCAGAACGCATCTTTGTAAATTGGCAGGTTGTTTTGTCTTTCTCTGCTACAAGACACCTCCGTACCTGGCACTGTTGGCTTTGTCCTTGGCCTCCTTCTGCTTTTTGTAGGAGGAAGACTCTTCTGCATCTATATCTTCAATTTTTTCCTTTTTGATTGTGGAAGGTAAAAGATGTATCATTCTGCCCTAAAAGAAATGAAGATGAGATTCAGAATCACAGAACTGCAGATGCTAGGAGGGATTTATAGTCCATCAAGTCCAAGCTCTCTGCTAAAGCAGGTTCCCTATAGTAGGTCATCCAGACAGGTCTTGAATATCTCCAAAGACAGAGACTCCACAATCTCACTGGGCAGCTGTTTCAGCACTCTACCATCCCCACTGTAAAGAAGTTCTTCTTTATGTGGAACTTCCTATGTTTCAGTTTTTGGTCCATGCTCTATATCTTATCACTACACAACACTGAAAAGAGTCTGCCTTCATCCAACTGAATCCCACACTTTAGATGTTTAGAAATGTTGATCAGAAGCTCTGAAATAATTTACAGAAGGAACTAAGCAGGGGAAAGAAACTTTCAGGCACTTCTCTTAGTCAAGTGAACCAGTGGAAGTAGCTAACCTTCCCAGAGAAGGCATACTGCAACTAAGAGTAACCATACAAAGCACAACTAACTCAGACCTCCTTTCTCTAGCTCAGACTTTGGTATCTGTGAAACTGTTCAAGCCAGGGTGATCTACCAGAGGCAACCATGTTCCCAAATAGTAAAGCAGAACTGACTACACCTTAGCACCTAGAGGAATTCTGCTCAGCAACTCATAGGAGCACTTGTCCACTTCACTAATAACCACCTTCACCAGCTGTAGGCTGATAACATATGAAACTCAGTCACTGTACCTGGAACACCTGTCCATCCATTTCTGCATAGGCCTTCACCGCATGCTCAGGAATCATGTAGGTGATAAAAGCAAATCCTTTGGGTTTCTTGGTGAATCTATCGATAGGGAAATGGATCTCTGAGAGGGGCCCTGCAAGAGGAAAGGCCTTTCTGTGACAGACCGCTTACACAGCCACCATACTCCACAGCAGCACTCTGAACTGGCATCCTCAGGTCACAGCCAGGGAAGGAGAGGAGACAGAGAGAGAAGAGCAGATCTGCACATTTGCAGGAAGGTGTGTGGTGAGCCATGAGCCTGGGTGAGGAGCCAAAGGCTGCAGACCAACAAGGCAGGCCTAGCAATAGCACCCCAATTCCAGATAAGTTGTAGGACATACGGCTTTGACAGCTAGACTGGAGATATGAAGAATGAGGACAGACGCATACACAACACACTTTGAGCTAAGCAGCACAGCAACAGCATTAGTTTCAACACCAAGCAGCCACACGCTGTCACACCAGACAGCAAAGGTGATTTGAGTCTATGACTGAGAGGTGTGAGATGCACAGCTTCATACATCCATTCCCATCCAGCAAACCTCTGCTTGCAAGGAGACAACCCTGCAAGTCCCAGTCCTACAGTAATACGTACCATACTTGGAGAAGATCTTGACCAAGTCCTCCTCAGTGCTGGTAAAAGGAAGATTTCTGACGAAGAGTCTCCCTGATTCAGACAAGTCTTCCTCTTCCTCATAATCCCTCTTCATTCGTTGCCATGGCTGATCATCAGTTTTTGCTATAACAGTTTCTTTTGGGGTATTCTCACATCGAGATATCTCAACATATCTCCCACCTAGTCAACAGACATACACAAGCACGTTAGATGCTTCCTGAGGCCATGGACTATGAATATCAATGTGTTAAGAGTCTAGGCTCACAGCAGTGACAGAACCAATCACAATTAAAAAGAGCACAACTCCATCAGATTAAGTAAAAGGATGACAGGTGCAAGAGATTAGCAGAACATTTGCCAGTCAGCTTCAAACTCCTTTCCTTTCAGAGAGCTCCAATTCTTCTGATTCTGTCAACCTCATCCACAGGCTTCTAAGCATACATTCCCATCCTGCATAGGACTTTTTCCAAGTATAAGTAGTTTCACTAAGGACTTGACCAAGAACAAGTTTCAAATGTAGGCTTGCAGAACTGTTTGTACAAATCCCCCGCACTATCCCAAATTGATTTTTACAGTATCGTTTTCATACCAAGAGCAAGATACATGTCAGACCCATGACAAAAAGCAAGAGCCAAAGAGCAACACACATAGGTCACTCACTGTAGGCTGCTCCGGATAGCATTTACATGGCAACTGGTTATCCCACAACAGATGTGCAGAGGAAACCTCCCCCACTATTTGCCTAGGAGAAACTAAAGCAATGGGAAATTCTTTCACAGGGAACACTTTAACAGCTGAGCACTCTGTCACTGACATCAGCTAGGACAAGAAGGAACAAACAGCACTTACCTATGTATTCTTTTTTCCGCTTCAAGGCCTTTTGCAGGTCTGCTTCACTCCTCAAGTCAACAAAGATATAACCTTGGAGGAAGCAAAGGTTCAGCTGAGCATCATGCAAGGAAACAGTCACTAATAGGCTAATTAATGGCACATCAGGCTTTTTAAGATTCCTACAGATAACTACAGATAAGGCATTCAGCACCCAAGTTTCAAACCAGCCTGAAAATGGCTACATCAGACTGGAAGGCTGCCTCTTAATAGTTCATTCTCTATGTATAAATTAAACAAGCTTGACTTAACAGCTAAAGTAGGCTTTCCACAGGTGCCTACAAGAGCAAAGAAATGGTTCATCTGCTCCCAGGCTACAAAAGGAAAGCATATAACTAAGCTCCACACCAGCTCTAACAACCTGCACTTCCTATGGGTACCTCCAGTAACCCCAGCCTGCCAGGAGAGCACCCTGGCTAAAGGTAGATCTGCAGCAGCAGTTCTTCCCAGAGGAAGGGGACTTTACTTGGCATGGTTTGGGAAGTTTAGGTAAGCCTCAAAGACAAATCAAAGAAAAGACTCCTGCTGCTTGTCTGCTGCATTACCCTAAGGGAATACAGCCAACATTACTCTTCCCACAGCATCCTATGGACAGCAACTAGGGCAGGTGAGCTGCAAAGTCATAGAAAGGTCTGTAAGAATCAGGACACAGGCCAGTAATGTAGAACTACAGATGGAAAGAGCAATGGTGGCACTGAGAGGTCATCTGACTCATAGAGCCAAGGCTCTTCTACATATATACATTACCAGTATTTTTCCCCTGGGCATTTTTTCCTATCTGGATTGTCACTGGCTTCAGAGGTAAGAAGAATTCTCGAATCTTTTGCTGCAGGAAGAATAATAATTGCTTAAATAAGCTATTAGACACAGAAAGAGAAGTGGGCTTCAGACTATTTTTTACAGTGCTTATTTAAGAAAAACACCATATGTGGTTCACTCCAAAAGTAATGCCTCCTATTTATTTCCTTGTATCTTGTAGCTTTCAAAGAACACCATAATACTATCTGACAGAGCCAGTTCTCAGCTACAAAATACTATTTTTCCACATAGTCACCACCATTAGCTCTGTATTTTCACTAGCAATGAACAGGAGCCTGGATGTTGCAATCATAAAAATCTGCACCAGAGGATACAGCCCAGAGTTGCTGTTACCACTGCTGAAACACACCACTCACACCTCACTGTGCTCACATCCACTGTTTGGTCTCCATCAATCTTCAGCAAGTGTCAATGGATGTCAACAACCATAATTTTTTTTTCACAAGGAGGAATTAAATTCCATATCTTCGCTTCATATGCACTACCATGTCAGATAACAATTTGTCAGTTCCCTCCTGCTGCCATCTGCTGCACATCAAAAAAATGTAAAGGAACACTGGTGGGAAGGGTCAGCTCCTACTGCCATACCAACATCCACCTCTGATGTAAAAGGCCAACATAATAAAATAGGAGGCATTACTTTTGGAGCAGTCCCCACGCAACACTTCTGCTGGAGGCCTGGTAAGAAGCTTCCCTGACTGCCCATTCAGTCCTCAGCACAGTTTGACCAAGTGATCTCTGCAAGGGTCTTGCTGAGTTACAAGCTGGGAATTCTCAGTTTGGGAACAAAGCTTACCTCAGTGATATTCAAAGGGGCACCACTAAGTTTCACTGTGTGTGTTGTGCTTGCTTTCGCTGAACTGACTTGGTTCTCATGCTGCACAGAAGACTGGAAAAAAAAGAAGCTGACTGAAAAGACGTAGAAGTCATGACACAACGAAGTGATTTTACATAGCAAGCAGGAGGCTGAAAAGTGGGGGAGAAAACCAGCAGCATCAGCCTGGGCAGGAGGACCTAGATGCTGAAGGTGCAAGGTTTGACTGTGATGATCAAACCCAGCTGCTAAAAGCAAGTTCTGAAAAAAAAAAAAATTCCCTGCAGACACACATAAGAAGGGAGAAAAGCCTAAGAAGGTGGCACTAATAGTACCTCTTAGGAAGTCCTGTTTTCCAGAAAGGGAAATTTAACTAGCATTGAGAGGAAATCTGACAAACTTTTTTATTTATTTATTTTTAAAGGGTTCCCACCCAGTGAGACAAAAACCCTGGTACCTAATGGTCTCACAGACTTCAAGCTTTCACAATTACATCCCTGGAGTGTCCAACAAACACATACTATCCCATGAAGCTCCTGCTTTAATTGTGATAAAAGCGTAACTCAATTCTACCTCTACTGTGGATTCTTTTTTCTTCTTCTCTGCTGGTGCCTCTTGCTCTGCTTTTTGGGATTTTGACTTCCTTCTTTTTTCTGTGTGGGTGCTGATATTTTCTGTAGTGCCTGAATCCTCCTCATTCTTGCTTTCCTCTTCCATTTCTTCACTATCTGTTTCTTCCTCTGTACTGGAAGAAGAGTAGGAGGAGGAATCCCTCACCACTTTAGATTTCAGGTAATCCATATCGGAGATGTCTTCCCTCGTAGCTGCCTTCTTCTGCCATTTCTTTTCTGTCAGAAAGGAGAGACGAAAGAAGTTTTGTGCACAGATACTGCTGCTCTCTTCCTAGCCAAGTTAAAGCTGAGAACAGGCACAAACACTATGACCTTTCCTCTCCTCTACACTTTCCACCTAAAAGGAAGACTAGAAAACAGAGCAATTTTAAATCAGCACTTCTAGACTGACATGCCTGGATTCCTGCTTTCTTTCTTTTAAATTCACATATAAAAGAAATTGGAGAGGACTGGCTTGTTACTTTTCTTAGGCTTTGAATTAAAGACCCAGGAGAAAGCACAAATGCCATCCCCTTAATACCAGAAAGTGCATTTCCCAATTATGGAGAAATGTGGGAAGCCAGCTACACTTCTACAGTGCACAGAATGAGTTGTATGCTGGCAAAACTACCTTTCTGATTACACTGTTTGTAAGCAGGACACTGAATCAAGTCCCATCAGCAAGCTTGCTCTTGAATTCACTGAGTCAACACCAAGCAAAGGGTGACAGTCCTTTTTGGTACCTTTGGTTTCCTCCTCATCTTCAGAGGATCCACTCCCATCCTTCTCCTCCTCATTTAGATCCTCAGACTCATCTGAATCAAAGTTCAGATAATCATCCACTGACTTTGATTTTTTCTTCTTGGGCTCCTCTGCTAAACTGTCATTAGCCCAAGTGGCCACCTGAGACCGTTTCTGGTGAACCACCAAGAATTCCTGAAATGTTTTATCTTCTTCCAGCTGTTGAAAAACAAACCAAGGAAAAAGAAAAAAATTGTGAAGACAAACAAAAATGAAGTAGTAGTACATTAAAATTCAAAGATATCTCATTTCCAGTAGCATAAAAAAACAACTCATAAAGAGCAGTCCACTTTACATTCACAAAGTGAGCACTTAAAAGTCAGTAACATCTTCTCAAGCTCTCAGCTCTACTCCTTCTTGAACTTAATGTTTAGAAAACATTTTAAAGAAGATTAGAAAATATTAAAGGGAAAACGTGCAAAGTAAACATGACACAACTCGCATGTGATTTGAAAACACAGTTGTTGAAAGAGCTAAAGAGTGCTTATTCATGAAGAAGTACCTAATGATTAAAAAATAAATAAATCAGTTCTCAGTGTTGAGACTGTTAAAATCATGATTTGCTACAGTGGAATTGGACTGCCTCAAAGTTCATACACTTCGCCTGAGCTTATAACAGTGAAAGCAGTACAGAAAAGGGCTATTCAACTCTGGCTTTTAATACAACTTCTCAACAACATAAGCACTGGAACTGAAATTCTACTCACCTCCTTTAAGTTTTCTGTTGGATTTTTCTTCTTTTTATCCTAGGAAGAAAAGCCATTTTTAGAAAGACTTATTAGAAGTGGAGCCAGTAATACTTCTCAGGTAACTTAATGATAGAGAGTAAATAGGTAAATTTCCTAAGGCAGAAAATGCCAGAATCAGGACTCCAACATCAGCTGTCCCCTTTTCGACACACCAGGCTATCCTTCCCTCTGCCAAGTCACTGACAAGTGTCAGATCTTTATGGAAAAAAGCAAGACTTACTTTCTTCATGCTTGCAGGAGCTGCACTTGTCACATGTTTATCAGGCTGTTTTTTTTGCAAAGCAGGGTCTTTCTGAGAGTGCTTACTCCATGCTTTGGGCTTTGAAGGGTCACCAAAAGACTTGCATAACTCAACCTAACAAGAAAAAAATCAAGTTTTTAATTAAAAACTCACCTTCAACAGTCATGTTCTGAAACTGTCTTTATCAAGAATCTTTCCTACAACCCCAACAGGATGAATGGTGCAGGTTAAGGACGGATAACTCAGTACAAATGTTCTTTCTAGAAGTATACAGCTTCATACTCAAGATGGGAATTTGTTGTGTTCAATTACACTGAGTCAAATAAGCTATTCTTCTTATCACGAATGAAGATGCCTGTCCCAATACAGTAAGATGAGTCACTTTAAATGAATCAAAAATTACACTCAAGTTCAGAAGTTCAGGTTATTACAGCTCAAAATTTGACACTTGTTCCAACCAAAACTGAATTCACCGCTACTGTACAGAAGACAGCCCATTCGTATCAAGTACCTGCTCGAGACAATGCCAAGCAATGAGGCTTGGCACCAGGATTAGCTGTTTTGCTGCAAAAGCTTTTTTGTCCTTTAACTGTTCATCTGTAAGACTATCAAAATCCCCAACAACTAAGTTTCTTAATAATCAAAAGAAGGTATTTTTAGATATCAACTCACAGTGACTCTGGAGGTGTCTATGAAACTTCTGTTGAAATGGCTCAGTGCTGCTTGAGCTTCATCTTCAGACTTGTAGCCAATGAAGCCAAATTTCCGGAACCTGCCATCCTTGGTGAACTTCAAGCAACAATCAGTCAGTGTGCCAAAGGCTGCAAACAGCTTCCGAAAGCGATCTTCCTTCATCTGGACAAGAGGAAGAAGAAAAGGAAGTCAGGTCAGCAACACAACTATAGTGATGTTTCACAGATAAGTCTAGAGCAAAACATTTACTAACACAAAGGATTTTTGAAGAAATAACACCATGTTGTGGCAAGGCTGATAAGAAATGTGTATCAGCTATAAAAGTTTGTCCTCCTTCCCACAAATTCCTTATACGTACACTTCTGTGCCAACAAGACTTTCATTGCTAAAGGTGTTGGGATGCCTTCAGTGGAGCATGCAGCCCATCCACAGGCAGCTTACAGTATCCCCAGGAGGACAGATGTGGCAGAGCAGTACCATGCACACCTGCTCCTGGCTCCCTCGGTACAAGGGAAGGATAGGGGAGCCACAAACCGCTCCTCTCCTCCACTCTAGAGGGTGCTGGAAGTGCCCTGGGGGCAGAGACACTGGGTGAAGCCACAGGGTACCTCAAGAATTTGCTTCACAGAACATGAAGCACTCCCTGTGCATAGCCCTCCATCCCCAGGGCAGCTCCCTGCTCCTCCATAAAACCCTTGGGCACCTCCACAACCCATAACCAACAACGGCCCTGCCCCAGGACCTCTCCTTACTCTTCCATCGAGGAGCCCCTCCTCCCTGCGAGCCGAGAACGATCTCTCCCGGAAACCTGCCGCTCCTTCGGGACCCCCCCTGCTCTTCGCCCCGCGGGCCCTTCCCAGGACTCCGCTCTTCTTACCCCGGCCCTCTCTCGCTCCAGAAGCCATCAGAAATATCTCCCTTCTAGGGCCCGGCACGCTGACACACAAAGACCGCAGCCAGACTCACCCCGTTGGGGAGGTTCTTCACGATGAGTCGAGACATGCCGGCAACAAAGAGCAGCCCGACGGACCGCACTCGGCCCAAACTCACTCAGAATCCCACACGCCGCCCCTGGGCGCCGCCATGATCCCACTGCATCACGTGGGCATGGAGAGGCAGCGCGCAGGCGCGAGGAGGAGGGGCCTGGCAGCGGGCCCTAGCAACGCCCATAGCAACGGGGAGGAACAGGGAAGCGGGGCTGCTCCCCTTGCAGCACTCCCTCTCGCTTCCAGCCCCACAGCCCAACTCTGCCTCGTGCAGAGAGCTTCTTCTGCAGGAGGAGCCTCCGCTCCTGCGCAGATCCAGCCCTGCCTGCGGGAAGAAGTGCAAGTGGTGGTGGTGGTGCGGCACTTGCTGCTGGGCCCAGTGCTGCCCCTCTTCCCCATCCCCTGAATCGAGGCCTTGCTCCGTCCCACCAGGACTAGGGTGAAGGCGTGTAGCTGGGGAACGCAGCACAAGACCTCTGTGATCAGGAAGGGAAATATCTGCATATCCAGGGAAGAAGAATTGTAGGGATGGCCAGGCGTAGTGCACAGGAAGAAGGAGAGAGTGGGATCACAGAATTGTAGGGGTTGGAAGGGACCTCTAGGGATGCTTCAGGATGGCGGTCTGTGCTCTGCTGTAAGGGGATGCACATAGCATGAAGCCTTCCTCCTGCAGCCTGGGAGGAGATGTTCCCGCTCCTATCACAGAAACACAGAATTGTAGGGGTTGGAAGGGACCTCCAGAGATCATTTAGTGCAACCCCCCTGCCAAAGCATCTCCCTAGACCTGGTTGCACAAGTAGGCATCCAGCGGTCTATCACCCACTCGTCACAGGAGTCTGCACTAGATGTCAGCACAGGGCCCCGCTCCTCCTTTCTTCTGCTGCTGTCCTTGCTGGGCTGTCATCCTGTCACTGGGACAGAGGCTGGCACTGACAGGGCCCTACGCACTGTCACTGACACATCCAGACTGTGCCCTTGTCACTCCCGTCCTCTCTGAGATGTCTGTCCCCTCTCTTCCCATCTCCTCCTCACCTGCTGCTTGTGGCCACTGGTGGGTGCGGCTTCAGCACGCTCTGCCCAGGATAGCTGTGTCCTTGTCCTGCTAAGCAGTCACTGCTGGAACAGTGCTGCCACCAAACAGTGCCCAGCTGATCTGTGCCATGCAGGACCTCTCCTGCCCCAGCCCCACCTGGAGCTGCCATCTCTCCCCAGCAGTCCCTCCTGCAATAGGGGTTGCTCTTTCCCAGCACCCTTCTGCTGATTGTCCCCTCCGAGGGGGCTCATGCTACAAAGAGCCAGCTCCCATTGATACTAGGGAGATGTTCTTCACACAGCTGAACTCTGGGCTGCCTCAGTACCCATGAGGAAATGTGGCTTTTGTCAAAACCATAGAAATGTACATCTCTGCTAGCCTCCTTCTCCAGAAGTAACGTATTTTAGCCTCCCCAGATGCAATGACCTAGCTACAGAAGCACAAGCTTAAAAAATACTGACTTCATAGTTGATTTCCTTTGTACTCCCAAGAATGCTTCTGGGTCCAGTTTTTATGTTTGCAAGTGTGAGATCTGGAACAACCTTTATCTCTGAGTTTATTGTTTATTATTATTATTATTATTTGTTGTTGTTGTTGTTCTGGCAAAACCTTGGACTTCTGGGGCATCAGAAATAGGTGGCTGCATCAATGAGGAAAGATCCTGAGAAGCGAGCCCCAAGGCAGGCTCATTTCTGAGGAGAGATCCCAGCCTCAGGCTGCTGGGAGGAGCCTTAGCTTGAGAAGGTTCAAAGGAGGCTTTGGAAAGCAGCTTGCAGTGCTTGAACATCTGTCATGAAGACTAGCTTTAGTACTTCTGCTGCTAGGACATGGTGTAGGTTGGGAGTAGACTGGGTGTTGCATAGCACTGGGTGCAGGTCAAACAGTCAACCCCCAAACTTCACCAGAGGAGCCTCAGAAACAGATTGAATGCATTGGGGTTTTTTTGGTCTTTTCTTCACAGAAACATGTCAGATGATCCCATGCACGTGCTTGGGGGGTTGCATTCAGTCAAATTCAGGAGGGCACCCAGTGGGCAATGCATCCAACAAAAGTGATGCACCATCAACCTACAGCCTGGATGTCTGCAGATGGAGGAGAGGGGCTGCTCTTCCATCCCTGCCAATAGCTCTGTGTAGGGCTGTCAGCTAGTGGCAGGGTCCAGGCACTGCCTGTTCCCTCAACCCCTCCTCCAATGTACCCTGGTGCCTGGCAGGAGGTGACTATTATCCCGTCCAAGCCCACTGACAACAGCAGAAGATGCAGTCCCTGCGTGGTTCCAACTGAGCTGTCACAACACATTTGGCGAATAGCTCATCAGCAGGATGGACAGGGCCTTGCACAGCACCAAAGAGCAGGGGTCACCTTGCTGTAAAACACTGTTATGGGCTGCCTGCAGCCAAGAAGCTGAACTTTGAGAAGCAGGGCTGGAGGAGAAAAAGAAACTGCTGCTGCAGGTCCTGTCCCTCCCTGGGTACAAGGAGGGGTCAGATGCAAAGCCTACCACAGTTTTGGAGACATGCTTCTTTTTGTCCTATGTCCAAAAGGGCACCAGAGGTTTTGCCCAGGTCACCCACAGCTTGCCCAGCCTGCCTGCTGCCAGTCCTGTCTGAGAAGGAGAAGTGCAGCTCCAGGCAGCCCTTCATGCCTGTCTGAGCAGGATCATTTTGTCCACAGCTAGTGCAGAGCAGGTGAGGGCTGCTGGAACTGGGGTCACACTCACAGGACCAGCAGTAGGATGCTGAGAAGAATTCTAGGGTGCCTGAGCCTGTGCAGGGGTGCTAATCATGCCTGCAACCCTGGAGGGCAACAGGTGATGAAGATGCTCAGTTTCTCTGTCAGTGCTCCACTCCCTCCTTTTTCTCCTAGATGTGGGTAATGAGAAAAGTTCAACCTCAGTGTGTTCCCACATTGGGCTGTGAGATGGCTGAGGACCTTTTCCACCTAATTTAACACACAGGTACTAGCAAAGATGAGTGTGGACCGGCAACAATCACCAGTTCCTTTTGGTGCACATCTAGAGGAACAGCTCTGCTAGAAATGCTGTCCTAAATTCAATTTTGCTGTGGTCAGCACCACTCTGCAGGAGACTTTGAACTTTGAGAGCAGAGATGTCTGGACCCACCTCATATGAGCAAATTGTCCTACCTGATCCTGGAGGAATGACACCAAGAACTTGTAAGTGTGGTGCCCAGTGAATCTTTCTCCCTGCACAAGGAGTTGGGATTCATGGGAAGAACAGAACATGCTGCCTTCCTGAAGGACTTCATCCAGAGTGGGCAGATCCTCTGCTACGTTGGAGAGGATGTTTTCCTCCTTGCTGATTGATGCAGCATCACTATGGGCATCACCTTTCATCCAGATAAATCATCACCCGTGTTTGCCTGCCCCATAGTCTGCAAATGTGTCCTGCAGTCCTGGTCTCTGTACTTCCTGTCTGCAGCTTCAGAACAGCGTGTCTTTCCAGAGACTGAAAACTAAACCTGAGTAACAAGCAGACAGGTGTGAAGATGGATAAGGACAGGAGTGCTTTTGCTGAGCTCAGAGGAGCCCCTGGCAACAGTCAGGATTGCCACTGAGGATGCAGACATACAGGACTCCAGCAACGTATCACCCAAGCAGAGATACTTTCAGTCCTCCAGAGAGACTGTAGGGACCCTGGTGTTGTGCAAACAAACTTCTAGAATCTGCTTTAAGGCAAGGCTCACTTGGCATCCCTCCTGACACCACTGAGCCAAAGGAGATGTTGGTTGTATCCTGTTGGCCATGCAGCTGTAGCTGATCCAAGAAATTACTGCCACCAGCAATGACAGAATTTCCTTCAGGTGACAGGTAAGGTCCAGCCCCTTTCTGGCAAGTCCCAAGCCAGAATTCAGCATCTCTCCTCATCCACAAAGCATCCTTCTGGTGGCTACAGATGGGACCCTCTGTGAGGAGAAGAGTTCCACCTGCTGCTGCCCGTTGCCCACTCTCTACTCCATCCATCACAATCTCCACCTCCTTTGGTTTCCTTTGTGTTTCTGTATTCTTGGTTGTGTGCAAATGGACTCAGGAGGGTCCAGACAACAGCTGCCTTTGATCAGTGCAACATGTGGGAGATGGAGCACTTCAGGAATGCTGACTCCTGATCAAAGGTGGGAACTCAGTGACAGCCGGGACTTGACAAAAGCCTATCCCTGCTAATCCCTGGCAGGGAGCTGGAGGTAGAACCAGCAACCCACACAGTCCATCTTCCTGACCATCAAAATGGACAAGACAATGTGTAGAAAGGGATGGAGGCAAAGATGGAGGGTGGCCTCCAAAATTCAATGTTGGCACCCGAAGCCAACCATGCCTTGTGGCAGCAGAAAAACTATACATGGCTGGTTGCTCCAATGGAGAGGTCACACAGAGGGAAAGTGGAACAGCAATGCCCCAACATGTCACCTATATAAAGATGAGGCTGGGTTGAAAGATGGCTTGCCATAAGGGCAAGAGGGAGAAAACAATGGATCATCCCTCCTGAGGGCGAACAGAGGTCATTGGAGGAGAAGGTACAGCCCAACCCTTTCAGAGGAGAGCACTCACGGTTGAGTGGGTCTGCATGCAGCACCCTAGGCCTTTCCTCCAGTTCCTTCAGCCCCAGACATTCTTATCTGCTGTCTGTTTCCCTGATAACCTCAGGCATGAAGCTGGGAAACCCATCTGGATGGAGCAGGTTGGCCCAGCAAGGCAGACGATGAGGAACTGCTGCCCACAGAGCTTGGCCCCTCCAATGGGAAAGATGCTCCTCCCAGTCTCAGCCTCACTCAGCAAACAGTGAAAGATTCCCTTGTTGCCCACAGTGCCCTGTACCTTTCCCTACCCCATCTCTATTTGGACATTTCTTGGACAAGGCTTCTCTGTCATGTAGAAAAGGAAAGCTTTTAGAAGGGGCGATAAGGACAACTCCTTGCGCAGGGTCACGGGTCGCTTCCTAGCAGTGCTTGTCCTGATAGCAAGTCAATCAAGGCTGGATTTGTGGAGACAGCATTTATCAGTAAACCCTGGGAACCCTGAGATATGAAGATGTCTTCTCACTTGCTGGACTGGGGAAATGGAGCAGGGACAAGCCCTGGTGCAAGGATGGAGGGCTCAGGATGTGAGAGCTGAGGGCCAGAATAGGGGAAGGCTCTGGGAGGGAACATGGGAGAGGAAGAACAGTGTGAATATATGGGCAATGCAAGGGATACAATCCCTGCTTTCTCCCAGAGCAGTGGTGCTCTGGACCATGAAGGGGCTACCATGGCAAGCAGGAAAATGAGATGTGCCCAGAGCAGGATAGATGGCAGCCAGGGAGATGTATGTGGCAGTCAAGACCCATACAAGTTCCATCTCCCAGAAACTACCTATACCTGCCAGAATAGCCCAAAGGCCACAATGTGCTCTTTCCCCTCACTCTCCCATCCCAACCAAGCAAACCATAGCCAGACTCTGGGCCCAGAAGGATGAAGGATTCAGGAGAGCAGAGGAGGGAACAGCACAACACACAGCTGTAGGAGGGGAGAACAGAGCATGGGGCGTGTGGCACAGCCTGACACTGCTCAGGATGCTCTGGGTGACAGGCCACCACCTGCACATCAGCACAGCCAAAACACAGACAGGCAGCACAGTGAAAGATGGTGCCACTCCTAGGGCTTACCCCCTCCTCAGCCTCTCCTCCACCGTACATATTTTTCAAACACATTTCCCTATCAGAGAGGCTTAACAGGCCTAATATTCAAAGCACCTGCCTCCCTTGGCTGGGAGTCAAAGACCTCAGTGCCGGGATCCTGTGCTCACCCAGCACAATTATCCCCAACCAAATGCTGCTTTGCAAGAATGTAGGGCACGTTCTCTGCTCACCTGCCCTAAACCGGAGCACAGTGCAATTAAAATAAGCAATGCCAGATGGCTTAGTAGCAACTACAGAGCTAAGGGCCAACACTTCATCTTCCACCACAGAGGTCTCCAAAGCTGCTCCATTGCAGCTCCATTGCATCCCAGGGTCTTCCTGTCACCCCATCAGCAATGCACAGTCCTCCTTAGCATCACCTGCTTAGGATCAGTGCGCCAACTGCAATCGTTTCCATAGACTTGCAGCAGACAACTAACCTGATGAAAGCCAAAGTGCATCCAGTGCTCTCATACTTATTTTCCTAAGGAAAACCTGTAATTTCAGCTGTGGGTGCACTCTGTATGCTTGGCCAGGGCAAACTGGTCAGCATTGTACTGTCTTTGTGCTCTATGGGAGCAGGTAGGATTCCTTCAGGACTGGGAGCTCCAGTGTTGGTACAACAGAGCTTGGCCTGAAAACACACAAATCTGAAATGTTACAGAAAGAAAAAGCACAGTAATGTTGTCAGAAGGTTTTTACACTAAATATAGTACCATTTAAGGGGCACTGCATGCTTGCCCCTCCAGCCCAGCTTCTCTCTAACAGCTTTTGACCTCTTGGGCTTTGCAGAGATGCCAAATCTCACATTTCTGTCATGGGCTTCATTCTCCTTTATGACACACTTACCACTCACATCCCAAACCATTCCTTGCAAGCAGAAAAGCTGGTTCAACTCTGTGATACAGAGCAAACCATAAATCATCTCCTATGCCATCCACCAGCTGACTGTGAACAACTGCAAATACTTAGAGGGCTTTCCCAGGCTCACACATCTGGGAGCAGTTTTGTATTCTTTGTACTTATTTGCCCACTTCTTTCATGTTACAGGGGAACATGCTCCCAACACTGGGAAGAGATGTTGAACTGGACCAGGACGTTGAAGTCCTGTCCAGGAGAGATGAGTGCTGTCCATCAGGTTTGCTAGGACCAGATCAGACTGCATCAGATTCTGATGCTCTGAAAATCCCTATGTATTATCCAAGGTGCACTTGGGCATCCCTATGCTGCAGCACAACATCTGAGACAGTCACCCCAGTCATACAGGAGAACACAGGATGGATCTTTCAACACAAGCTCAACCTCAGATACTGCAGCCACTTCCCCAAGGTCCATCCACATTGTTCCAGCTCCAGCCCCAGGGTTTATGTAAGGCACAGCCTTCCTGGCTGCTGGGAGTAGGGTGTTGGTGCTCCTTGTAGTAGAGCAAGTGGTTGGGGGATGGGAACAAGCTGTTGCAGCCCACATCTGGCACTAGGGCTCAGTAGACTCCATGTAAAGCCTCACTCCATCCCCAGCTGCTAACACAAGGTAAGGAGCTTTGCGTTAAGCCACAGGAGTGCACAGTTGCTCAATCCCTGCACCATCCTGTGAACCAGGCAGAACAGCATCACCAGTTTGGTGCAAGCAGCTTGATCCCAGCACCTTGAACCAGGTGTGTCTCTGCAAGGAAGCACCAGTGGAGCTGGGGTCCCCCCAAGCCACCCCCCATTCCAGCTGCAGGAATGCCACCTTCTCCCACAAGGACGCCTCACACCATTTGTTTTTCTGTTGGCAATGCTGGATGTTAGGAGCTGCCAGGCGAGGGTCTCTGCAACTGAGGACTACAAAGAGGGCTGACACTTCTAATGAATTACAGTAATATCAGCTCGGGTGAACCCTGAAGTGCCTGTTTACACAATCGCTGACCTCCCTTCACCCACGCTCTGGTCTGAGTCTCCCCTCCTTGCCTTGATGGATCACAGCTGAGCACAGGCAGAGCCTAGTGTTTATCATCTCCCAGCTTGGGAAGGGAAGAAATAACAGTATTTCCTGGCACATCGGCCACCACCAGCGATAAAATGCCCACCCAACACTCACTCTCGGAAATGCACTCTGTGAGGCATTCTTTTGCAAACCCACTGTTTGAGAGGAGGGCCCCATGCACGCAGCTTTTGCAGACAGAATTTTCCCATGGCCAGCAGAGATGATCTCTGCAACAAACCCTGTCCATGACATCAGTCCCCACCCAAGGGATTGTGCCTGGCCCAGTGTCCTCATGCCTCTGCCTGAACTCATGGGCAGCAGACCCCAATCCACAGTCTGTCTCTAAACCTTGCCCTGGTGAAGCACCACAAGAGCATCCATTCTGGGACCAGCCCATTCTTGGGAACAGAGCAAGTTGGGATGTGGGGCTGGGACAACACATCCCAACTTCACCTTGCCCCACCTCCAGCCATGCAGAGGAGAGAACTGCAGCTAGACAAGGTGGGGAAGCAGTTTGATGGTTGCAAACGACCAACAGGAAGGAAGGATGGGAGGATGCTCTGTCTCCCAGGTGCTCTCATGCCAGCCCACACAGCTCATTAAAGCCCTAGCAGGAGGGGAAAGCCTTTCACATAGCCAGGCTTTCCTTCTTTGTCTGCTTAGAGGTTAAAAACTTCAGTGCTGGTCCCCAAGGAAGATGCTTCTCCATTTCTCTTCTCACCCCCCGACCTCCTCATTTTGTTGCAGTTATTTTTGGAAGTAAAAAGCTTTCTACTTTGCCCTTCTCCTGGCCCCCATCTTTCTGCCAGCCAAAGTGGCATTTTAAGCTTCTTGCCCACCCGACCAGAAAAATGGTGACTGTGGCAGGGCAGAGTTAAACCTTTCCATCCACCGAGGAAGCCAGAGCCTTTTTGACCCATTAACCCTCCAGCAGCTCAGCCACCCAGAGAGAGGCTCTCAGGGGTCACTGTGGGTTGTATCTGACCTCACACGGATCCTTGGGGAGGAGAGGAGAGTTGTGACCCCCAGAATGAGGATTCACCCTCATTTCCTTCCCTACAGTGCTCCAAAATCCATTTAACTAGAGTACTGTTGTATCACATCATGCAGAAAATTCCACCTGAGCCTCAAGTCCTGGTTGAGCTCATTGCTGGATGAATTCAGTAAGTCCTACTCCAAAAAAGCTGTAGGGACTCAGAGACTATGCACAACTCCCCAGAAACGCATAGGTTCACATCGGCCAAAGGTTTAAAATACCAGCAGCACAAGGTTTGCAGATCCGAGACAGAGATGAATGAAAGGATATCGGAACTAAGGTGTAGATCACCAGGAGGAGATGTGGGACTACCAGAGCTGCTCTGCAGTTGGATGACTACCATACAGGTATGTGCTGGGCATTGCCATGGGCTGCTTCCACGGCTGGGAGAAGGCAGATCCCTGTCATTTTCTAAGGGGGTGGCAGGAGAGTGTCTCAAATGACTATAACTTATGAAAACCAAACACTCAGCTGACTCAGCATCCTTCTTCTCATACCAGCAAGCAGTGGGCACCCAGGCAGGTAGGTAGGTAATGCATGCACGGAGTTACTCCTGCCTCAGCTATTTGTGGTGCGCAGCAGTCTGGGGACATTTGGAGTTCTCTTCAAACCAGTGTTTCACATCCTCTGCTGGAGAGCCACCCTCTTCCTCAAAGTTTCCAGCCCATTTTGAATACGGAGAGATATGTAGCTTCCATGACACCCTGCAGCCATGAGCTTGGGTTTAATTATGGGCTCTCATGCATGTCACATGGATAGGACAAGGCCTTACTGAAGAGCAACACTGAAACACAGGCACCCTGCAAGTTGGGTCTGGGAAAGCCTTGGAACCTGTGAATTTCCCCATCTCCAAGCAGCAACTCCAGCACTTCCTTTCACCTCATCATCCTTACACCGTGGACAACAGCTTTGAAAGCCAGCGAGCCAGCCAGCAGGGAATCCTGGCAGCGATGCCCCAGCATACTTCTCTGCAGCCTCAGGTGCTCTGCTTCTTCGCAGGCTCTGATCTGAGCCGAAAAGGCCGAGCAGCCTCTGCTGTTGCAGCAGCATTACTGCACAGCCTTGCAGAGAAGCCGCCACCACCAGATGTCACCCGCACCCTTCGCCCGAAGTCCCCCAGGAGTCCCCGTAGGGCTGCGTGCGGAGTGGCTGGGGCAACGTGCCCTGGGCCCCCCAGCCTCTCTGGGGTACTCACAACTCAGCGCTTCATCCCCCGGAGCATCAAGGGACACCAGACTGCATCCCCAGCTCAGCATCCGCTCGTCTCCATGGAAACACTCTGCTTGCAGCATCCCCTGGTGAGCAGCGCCAGGCCAGGGATGCTGCAGGTGCTGTCAGACTCAGTCCTGTTTTTCCTCGTGGTGTCGGGGGATTGTGCTTAAGGTTCTCATGCACCCAGAGACCTGCACTGCAGGCCACAAAGGGCTGAAAGAAGTCAGTTTGAAAGCTGGAAAGATAAGCTCTCTGGTTCCAAGGCATAACAGGAGGTCTATGCACGGAGATATACAGCTGAAATAGCACAAAGTTGGAGTAGTATTAACCTGACCAAGCAAAATACCCTATTTTTTAAGTAAATTGGAAAGCTATTGATACTCAAATCCGTTAAAATATTTTGCTCTAATACAGGTTCTGAGGTTCTTCTTCAGATTAAGTGAAATAAGAAAAATAAAGTTTTAAAAGGAAAGATTTATCCAAGCCAGATAAACATGAGGACTGACTGGAAATACACAGATGCATACAGTTCTGAATCAATGAGAAACTGATTTTTCTAAATCCAAGTACAAGAGGGCCTGGAATGCCCACAGCATGCCTGTATTGCATGTCTGCATCTTTTCCAGCTACAAACACTGGTGAAAATTGCCAGCAGCACTAGCCCCAGCATTAGCACAAAAAGCCTTAGGTATTTTGTACAGCGAGCCCTTTGCCACCCCATCCCTGGCAGGGAGCAGTCAACCATCCAGGAGGTCAAACCTGGGCTTCCAACCTCCATAACCATCCCACTAAATCCTGGAGAAGGATAACTTTCCCAGGGGAGCATCCTAGAAGCCCCAAAAGACAAGGCTCAGGGCAGCCCTAGCACTAAAACCATGCAGACTGGCAGTATTTTGTCCATTGCGGCAACAACCAACCACTCTGGAAAAAAACAGCCTGAGTCTTTTTGTCCTTGACCTCCTCTGCAGCAGTACATTAGGCTCTCTGTGCAGGCACTCTGCTGGAACTGGGATGCTGCTGAGTTTATTACAGAAGCAGAGGGGTTTACTCAGAAGGTCCCGGGGCCTCGGTTCCCCACTGTGGTTTAGCTCAGGTTGCATTGTTTAATGGACTGCTTAACAAAAAGCACATTTGTTGCAAGCCCCCACAGTGTCTTATAAAAGTCAGCACCAACACTAAGCCCCCAGCCTGGCTCTTCAAGTGGGCTATTGCTTGTAAAAGCCCAGCTCCATAGGACGAGCCAATGCTGCCCCTAGGAGCGGGAAACAAACCCCCTCCTTTCTCCATTCCTTTCTCAAAGAATATTTGATATTAGTTGCTTTGGGGTGTCCAGAAAGGCAGAAAATTACTGGCCTGTTAACCACTGCCCCTCAGCCCATTTTTCCATGTTTAAAACAATTGACAGCAGGGTCAGATTTAAACATTTGTTTTGCCTCAGATTATTTGCAACACCCCATAAACTCAGTAGCTTTTCACTCCCCCACTATGGGGATTTTTCCTATGTGTTTTTTCCATGCATCTCCAACATATAGGGCAATAAAAACTGGGCTCATAGCTAGTATCATGAAATACTTTAGGGGTGGAAAGGGGACCATACAGAGAGGTTCAGGACTTGAATGGGGATGACCTGACAGAGACCTGGGCATGAAGAAAGCTCAGATTTTACAGGGCAGGAAAATGCAGGCTTAGGTCAGGCTGTGCCATCTGTCCAGACTCTATATTCACTGCTCGTGGCTGGGTAGGCATCAGAAGGCATTTAGCAGAGGCATAGCCTGGAGGGGACAGGTTAGTGGCTGTAGAAAGCATCCAAGAGCCACTCAAAGAACAAAAAGAATTCTTCAGATTTCTTTTTTCCCCTCTTCCCACAGTTGCAGAGAATCTGATGAGTTGTGAGCAAACAGCCACAATGCCCCATTCCCCAGGAGCACCTCCTGTGCCTTCTGTCAGCAGACAGCTGTCCCCATGCCCAGCACTCTGTCTGAGCAGCCTGGTCACCCCAGAGCTCCAACAGGACTTACATTAAAGACAGGGAGAGAGGGCTGTGCAAAGCAGAGCAAGGTGGGACCAAGTGATGGAGAGTGGCAGAGATAGGTTCATATATTTCTAGCCTTCCTTTCTACACGTTTCAGTCCATGAAATGGAAGGAAAACCAACGCAACTCATTGTACTTCTCTAGAACGTGAATCAGTCCAGCAGTCCAGTTCTGGTGTTTCTCAGCTTTTGTGCAGTCCTGACTTGTTATTTCAATAATGTTATCTCAGTGCAGGTTTTTGGGGTGACTTTTACAGTGGTTCCCCAAGCAGCCCCACAAGGACTCTTGTGCAGAGAGCTCACTTCATCCACCCCAGTTCAGCTGTACGCTCACAGGGAACTTCCGCACTTTTTCCTCCTTCCCTCTTTGGTTCAGATTTTCAGCACAGAGCCTGGAGTAGCCTCATATAGCTAGCAAAGTCCCTGTGGGTTCCATGCAAAAAGCATAGCTCTGGAGAGGTTCTGAGACAACCATTGGCACAATCAATATGTTCAGGAGCTGTGGACAGAAGTTTTCAGACAAGATTTCCTGTACAATGAGAAGATAATGAGTTTCTCTGCTTGGCTTTACTCCTTGCACTGGGAAGACATCATAGGGTGACAAAATCCCACTATCCTTCTAAGACCCACACCTACCTATAGCTGTCCTGTTCTGTGATGTTCCACTCATGCCCTACAGGCAAGCAGCCTGAAACCGAGGACCAAATGCACTTTGGTGCATAGCTGTGCGTTTGGGGAGAGCACAGTGGACATGTCTGGAGAACACAGCTCTCCATGCTCCACTCTCTGTGGTGGGCTGGAGCCGGGCGAGCAGAAGGCTGGAGTTTGTAACGCGGTGTCCAGCTGTCATCACTGGCATTTGTCAAATGAAGTGACCACTCTCGGGACAGGTACTATTTCAAAAGTGGGCATCACTTTTAAAAAGTGCTAATCTACAAGGATGTCGGGTCCTGGCCTCAGGAGCAAGACTGCTCCTCTGATGTCTGGGGCAAGATAAGGCTGCAGCACGCTCACACTACAGGAAGGAACAGCCTGGGCTGTTCCTTCACGTCACTCACAACTCAGACTCAGTCCTGCAGTCATGCTGCACCCACAGCCTCCTGACCAAAGCTGGAGCACAGAGCCATTCATGTCACCCTCCCATTGCTATTCATGCACGCCCCATCCACTGACAAGCCACCTGCAGTGTAGAGCTTGTATAGAGCACTCATTGCTGCTCCTAACCTCAAGTGCTCTGCCCACCAAGAACTCCTTCAACTGCAGCATTCCAGAACCTTCCCTCCAGCCCTCCCTGCTCCTGAGGCTGGCAGGGGAGCACTGTACCAGGTGCTACTTCATGCAGCCAAGTGTAGGGAGCAGAGCATTGCCCACAGCAGCCCTGCATCAGCCCCCAGAACACCACTTGAACACCAGAGAATTTCTTTCACCCACCACTTCTACTGCAAGGCCACCTGAAAACTGTTTATTCAACTCATTTTCTCCTTGTCAATCTTGTCTTAAGATAAAGGAGAAAAATATAGATCCAAAAAGCTGATGAGATCCAATTCTCCTCTTGCTTTCTCTTCTGGAGACAGCCAAGTCTTCTCCAAAGCTTTGGACATTACCCACCTGGTTCCACTCCAGGACTGCCTTGCCTGGAACAGGAGCACTCCTCTTTAAGAGCTTTGAAACAACTTCTGACAGAGGCACTCATGGTAATCCTCTTGAGGACAGAGAAGGATTGACTGCTGCCCCTTGGTCCCACAAATCAAGACTTATAGAATGGCTTAGGTTGGAGGGGACATAATCATCTGGCTCCAACTCCCTGCCATGGGCACAGCTGTCAGCCACCAGATCAGGCTGCCCAGGGTTCCATCCACAAAGCAGGTCACTCCCTGTGCACTCTGCTTCTCAGTACCAGCAGCACTCAGAGCAGAACACTTTTCTCCCCAAAACAGAGCAATAAGTGAACTGCACCTTCCCACCCCATTCCCCAAGCAAAACAAAACCTCCACACACCTCACTCAGTGGGGCTTCTTGGAGTTAACTGATAACCTATTTTAACCACCAACTATTAGCTCACTGAATAATATTAGCATAAATAACCCCATTGATTTATATCAGCAAAGCAGGTCTAGCTTTTTTCAAGGGAATAATTTGTAAAGTGACATGTTGCTCTTGAATAAGGTTCCCAGCAGTGGACAAATACCAGTGATTTGTCATGCTGATTCCATTTTCATAGGTTCATAGGTTCATTAGGTTGGAAAGGACCTACAAGATCATCTAGTCCAACCATTCTCCTATCACCATCCCTACCCAACTACTAAATCAAATCCCTTAGCACCTCATCTAAACGCTTCTTGAACAGCGCTAGGGATGGTGCCTCAACCCCCTCCCTAGGCAGGCCATCCCAGTGCCTGACCACTCTTTCAGAGAAAAAATGTTTCCTCAGGTCTAATCTAAATCTTCCCCGGCGCAACTTGTGGCCATTCCCTCTCGTCCTGTCATTATTTATCATATTATTTTGATGATCTTGTCTGTTTCTAGAGAACTGCTACTTCTTCCCAAACTTTTTCCCAACCTGAACTAATGCATGACCTAGTGGGTAGCAAACTTGCCTATAGTGTGCATGTCATGTACAATAAATATAACATCATAGAATCATAGAATGGCTTGGGTTGGAGGGGCACTGATGACCACCTAGCTTTAGCCCAGGCCATTCTATGATTCTATGATGTTATATTTATTCCACCTGATATACACATTATGGTTATGTGGCATAGACAAATGAAAACCAGAGAACCAAAATAATACTACAGAAGCACAGTGGGGGCCTTCACTACTATATGATGTTTGACTGTTGATGACTTAACATGATTGTTTTAGGGAAAAATTCGGGGTAAAAATATTCTATCTTAAATCAGAACTTATCTTTAATGTTGAAATCTCCTATTTGTGGATAAAGAAATTTATCTATTTATTTCTAAATTAATACAGGTGTTTATTCCTTATCCATAGACTCATAGGATCATGAAGGCTGGAAAAGACCTCTCAGAACCCCAAGTCCAACCCTGTCCCACCAACCACCATGTCGACTGACCGTGCCCCCAAATCGTTCCTGAACTGTTCCTGAACATCTTCAGGGTCAGTGGCTCCACCACTCCCTGTGGATTCTGTGTCAGTGCTCAAAACTCTTTTGGAGAAGTTTTTCCTATTATCCAACCTGAGCCTTCCCTGGCACAGCTTGAGGCCATTCCCTCTCATCCTATCACATCATGAGCAGGGAAATATTTCTCGTAGCACAGGCATCTTGCTTGAGATGCTGCTGGCTGGAGTGGGCTTTGGTCCATCACAATGGCTACAGTAATCCCTCCCAACTTGTTCCCAGTAACCAGCAGTGTTCCTCTGCTAGTGCCCACTTCCAGAACCCCAGCTATTTCTTTTTTTTTTTGCAGAGCTGCAGGGAAATATCAGAGGCACCCATGTAGCCTCCACTGGCTCCGAAGGGAGGTACTGGCTGTGGAAAAAACACCCAATTATTTAGAAGCTGTCAGAGTTAAGCCTGGTAACCCCAGGCCAGGAAAGCTGCACTCCATGCATTCATCCCCTGACAGAGGGCAGCCCAGCACAGCCTGGGCACTGCTCATTGCAGGACAGTGGGTGTGGGGAACGCAGGGCAGTGGGGGTGGGTGTCCGACGTGGCACAGGGCTGGGGCAGTGTCCATCCATCAGCGCCCATCAGGCTCCCTGAGCCTGGCTGGCCGCGGGATAAATCACACTGTAAGGAGTGGGGGGAGGTGGGGGGTGCAAAGGCAGCGCGAGGGAGAGGAAAACCCAGATCAAAGGCAGAAATTCATCAGAGATAACAGAATTATTTATTTTTCCTGCTGCTAGCGGGGATTTTTTTCCCCCTTTGAGGCCCCCCAGGCCTTCTGGGCTCCTATGTCTCCAGGCAGTCTGTTCCTCTGCAGCGTCCCAGCACCCCGCCCGCCACAGAGCACCATGCTCACTCCATCATGCCGCCCTGCTCTGCGCAATGAGACCTTTTGATCTCCATCTCTGCAGTGTTTATGTGTGACAGTGCAAGAAATGTATTTACAGTACCCAGGGCTCTCTTAGACACTGCCTGCCTGTGTTTGAACATTAATGTTGGGAGCAGGGGAGGGGGAGAACCGCACTCCTTTAATTCACCCATCATTTATGAAAATGTTTATTTGAAAATCTGCAGGCCCATTTATCTGGTTATTACTCAGAGCAGGATCAAATAATAACTCAGGTTCTGTGTGTCACACAAACCAAATCCACTCTCAATGGGGTTCCTGAATGCCCCGTGCCCGCCTGCCAGACGCAGGGCTGGGTGGGCTCTGGGACACACAGTGCAGCTTCTCATGTCCACCCATGGGCACAGGGCCAGCGGGGCCAACTGCTTCTGCTGGCCATGGCCCCAGAGCCCCTGGTGCTCGTTGGCAGGGAGCTCTGCTAGGGCTGCACCTAGCTCTGTCTCACACCTGTGTTTTGAGCCATTTCATCCATGCAGGATCAGTGGTTTGCTGGAGAGTTCAGAGTCACCCCAAAGCTCCAGTTCCCAGCCCTTAGGAGTTAAACAGCCCCAGCACTGGGATATTCTGCAAAGAATCCATCCTTCTGGGTCTGAAGGTAAAGTAATGGTCACTGAGCCCTGGTGGGCACCTACCATTTTCCTCTGGCATTCCCTTCCCCACCTCACACTTTCCACTTGCTTTTGGGTTGCCCAACAGAGCCATGTGATGGATGATGAGGTTTGACAAGGTGCTAATTTCAAGTCCTCAGCAGCATTAATGTTGCCCCTAGGGCTGCATGCAGATGCTGCTTAGTGCCCATGGAGTGTGCTTCTCAGCAGCCAGCTGCCGGCTAGGAAAACACTGAGACCTCTTTTGGGCAGCTCTTGGCAGTGAGGAAGGTGCCTCCTGAGCAAAGAGGCTTTGGTGATGACATGGTGCCATGAAGGGGCCTGTTTCACATGGCCATGTTTTACTGCAGACCCAGCAGAGCCCATCTGGAAGCACACAGGTGCAGGATGAAGCCAGAGGTGCCATGACACATCGAGCTTTGGGGACACTTGGTGCCTGACAGAAGGAATAATTACAGAGAGTGACTGATAGGAGGAAAAGTGAATTCATTGAGGGGGCTGGGCTCTGTGCCTTGTGTACCTCACACTGATGCTTCATGCCCCCCTGAGAAACAGCCTTGCTCCTGACTACAGCCAGGAAATCCCAGCTCTTCAGTGCAGGACATCACAAAGTTCTTCCCATCAGCAGCTGTTTGCAAATTTTAAAAACATCTTTTGTTGCGAAGGTGTTAAGTAGGCATGATGTCAAAAACAGCTAGCTCAGGGTTGCCAGATAAGTACCTTGGGATGGGGAGCAATGGAACAAAGCACTGAGCCTGGATCTAAAGCCACGTCTACGCACTTGACCAGCGCTACACCATACATGAGCCCAGTGCATGACTACAGAATCATAGAATCACCAAGGTTGGAAAAGACCTCTCTAAGGTCATCTAGTCCAACCGCCCAGCTATCACCAATGTTTCCCACTAAACCATGTCCCTCAGTACGACATCTAAATGATGTCTCTGCCTTGGTGGGTCCCAGTGCAGAGCTGGTACTGGTGGGACACAGAGCACTCCGTGGTGCACAGGCACCTGACACACCGCTAGGACCCATAAGAAATACCACCCATCTCCACCTCCAAACCAACAGGGTAAAGACTCTGTAGAGCTGGGATGGCCCCATCCCAGATCATAATGATTTAAAATCAGCAGGGCCAGAAGCCATGCCTTACCTCCAAACAGGAGCAGCCCCTCAGAAGCAGCTCGTTCAGCAGCACTACTGCAAGTGCCTTCCTTAATTCACAAAGTGCAGCATCCTGCACCAGGATCTCTGCTTCTGCCTGGGCCCTGTGGGGGTTCCCAGCCTGGCCCAACCTGGGGCTGCAGAAAAGTGTGATTTTCAGTAACAGTGAGATTTCTGTTTTTCAAATCAACAGATTTTTCATTCTGAAGGTGGGCTTGTTTTAGCTATTTGTACAAACGTGTGCAGAAAGAGAAAGAAGTGTCAGTTCTAACCGTCTGCTACATGCGCATGTAGGCATTGTGTGTAAGTGCAGTGTTGTGACTACAAAACAAATGGTTCAAACGCCCTCTCCTTTACTGCCTCATGCTTCATAAAAGAGTTTGCGTCTTGGCCTCCCAACTTTGTTGCAATCATTTTAACTCTTCCAATCGATGCTTTCCAGAGAGCACCCATTCATTTTGCAGTCCTCGCTCCTGAAATCCTGCAATGACTTTAATCCTTCCCGTGACCGACTCCCTGATAGCATCCTCATGGACCTCACTGAATAAAACCCAGTAATTAACAGCTTGAAGAGGTTCTCTTTCATTATTTTCTTTTACCTTTACTTTCAGTCCTGACTCTGCAAGAGCGGGTGAGTCACAGCTTTGCAATCTGTACTGTATGCCAGTTGAAAACAGGCAGGCTTTGCACGATCACATTGACAGATGACGTGAAGGCAGCCCTGCTAGGCACAGGCTCATCTATATTCCAAGTTAAAAGAAATATTACATTTTTAAGGATAAAGAAACATATTTAAGAGATAAAGGGAAAGAAAAGCTTGCTGGTCATCAATTATAATAATAAAACAGAGTGGGGGTTGGGAGGAGAAATTCACTTTAAAGACATGCTAAAGCCCCTCATTTTCAAAGAACCAGAGGAGAGGCCCTCATGCCCTTCCAACAGGCAGCAGCCTTGGTGTCACAGAAAATTGTCCCAGAATAAACTTGGACCGAGCCTAGCCAAACCCTGCAGGCACCAGAACAGCAGGAAAATGGGCAGGAGGGAGTGGTGGGGACAGTTTGTGGGCTGGAGCTTAAGCCTTGGGGCCATTTTGTATTCTGGAGATGACAGTCAAGGGGAAGAGTAGAGTAACTGGAGCAGTACGGGCTTCAGCTCCATGCATGGAGCACAGCATGGTGCAAAGTCCATGTCCCTGTCCTGTGACTATATTGTGGCTGTATACCTACATCTTCTGCTTACTGCTTGTCAGGTCCAAGCTCCTTTGTCTGCATGGGTTGCCTGCTGAAGATGCAGCGCATGGAAAGCCATACGCACAACTCCATCCTGTACAGGTTTTGGAACTTGTATTCAGATAGAAAACACTTCAAAGTCTATGATTTGAGCTTTGCTTCAAGTAAAGGCTTCAGCCCCACTGTGAAAATTTGTGCGTAGGAGCAGGGACACTTCATCTATGGGCTTCTTTTCCTAATCCACATGTAATCATAGAATCATAGGCTTAGGTTTGAGGGGACCTTAATATCACCTATTCCAACATTCGTCCCTTAGGCAGGGCTGCCAGCCATCAGATCATGCCCATGGAACCCATTCACCCTGGCCTTGAATGTCTCCAGAGATGGGGCATCCACATCTTCTCTGGACTACCTTGTAGAAAAGACTTCTGTGCAACCCTGAACAATTCCTTTCCACAAAGCCTTCTTTTTAGAAAATTTGAGAATGCAAAGTTCAAAGATCCCACAAAAAAACAAAACAAAACAAAAAAAACCCCAAAAAAACAACAACAACAAAAAAAACAGGATGAACAATGACAAAGCCAGGAGTGGTGGTTTATGCAGCTGGGACAGTGACACGTCACAGCCCTTCAGAATAAATCGAGCAATGATGGAATCAAAATTTTACTGCTGCACACCTCCATCTGCTGTTTCAGTTTACTGGATTATCAAAACTAAATCAAGAAGAAAAAAGTTGGATATCAGTTGGTGATACGATGGGATGAAGATGATGGATACATTATAAGCAGTGCAGTCCAAGCTGAATTTAGGGGGTCAGGAGTTACAAGTTAATCAGGTTAACATGTAAGCCTCAGAGCTAGAATTTTTTCCTTATTTCCTCCACAATCATACCCTCATGCCTTGGACAGCTCAGACTGATCCAAGCATTATTAAGTTGCAAGCAGCAAAGAATTTTTTGCTGACCTCAGCCTTAGCTCAGAGCCACTTCTTGTGCTTTTATGGGAACTGCTGAATCATGGCCTGAAACACTGACTGATCACCTGAGGTGAGCACTGAGTCAGCTGCAGGAGCACAGGTGAAAGCAATGTACCTATGTGACCAGGAGGGGTGGAGTCTGGCTACACCTCTCCCAGACCCCATTTAAGGGCTGACCACCACTAGGGAAGGGTCTCTTGTTGGAGATCCCTCTTCTGTGGAGTTACTGGCAAATCTCAACCATCTGCAAAAGGTGAGTTTTCTTTATTTACTGGTTTTCTGCTTACTGCCCAGAAAAGCCCAGCAAAATATACCATCCACCTCATTATTTTATGTGAGTACTATTCTTTTGTGTTATTCACCCTACAGTGCTTAGTTGTTTTTCTTCTTTGCTTGCTACTAGAGCTCCTCTGCTCAGACAACCATCCTGCTGCACTGTCACAGTCACATGGTCCCTTCAGGACTAGCTGTCTCTGGTGGACTGGTTCATTTTGTCTGGGGAAGACCTTTCTATAAGCCTGGCTGTTGAGTAACCTCAACCTGCAGAAGGCAAGGGCCCAAAGTGCTCCACCCTGGTGGGAGTACGTGGTCTTCTTTCTCTTTCTTGGTTTCATGTTGTCTAGTGTCATAGTTGAACGAAAACAATAACACAGAAATAAATGTACAGAAGCAGTACAGAAATGAAAGATGGTTCCTGTTTATTTCCACCAAGCGGAAGGAAAGTGTAAGTGAAATAACTCCTGGTGCAGCCCTGTGAGCACCTGTGGGTTGTGATGCACAATGAAGAGGATGTAGCTATAAATACAGTTTCCATAATGTGGCTTACAACCTCATGCTGGTACTCCATGCAGAGTGCTCTGAAAGCACTTCATGTCTCCTTCTACCCCTGTAGCAAAGCCCTTTAATGCCTTCCTGGTGCTCCCAGCCCATTATTGAATCTGGACTCTGTCCCATTAACCCCTTATCACGCTTTTCCATGGAACCTTTTCCTCAAGAAGAGAAAAAGTGGGCCGTATGCACTGTGAGCCATCTAGATGCATGTTACATGTTGGAGAAAGCCATGTTCAGTCTGGATCTTGCATCCCTGCATATCCAGAGCATGAAGCCGGTTTTACACATCAGAACCCAACTGAAGGCATTGGAACAGGTTGCCCAAGGAAGCCGTGGGTGCTCTATCCCTGATTTTACTTGGGGCCAGGCTGGGTGGGGCCCTGAGCATCAAGAGCTTGTGGGAGGCAGCCAGCCCACAGCAGTAGTGGAACTGGATGGTCTTTAAGGTCCTTTGAAGTCTACGCCATTCTGTGATTCTATGGTATTAGGGCTAAGCTGCATAGGAACCCACTGAAAAATGATGGTTGCTGATCTACCACAAGGTGTGGTGGAATCCCAGAGCTTCCAAGCAAGGTGCAAACAAACGAGGCTGAGCATGGTGTTGACTGGGTGAGTTTGGTTAGTTCACATTACTTCTCACACACAAGACATGGAGACCAACTCTGAGGAGTAGAGGAGTGCAAGGGCACCAGCTTCAGGGAGAAGCTCTCATCCCACTTTGGGTCCCATGACACTTTCTCTCAGCCCCTGTACTTGTTGGGCTCATGCTGTGCCAGCCTCCCACTCTCTCAGCCCCTTGGAAGCTTTTAAAGGTTGTTCCCAATCTCGGAGCCCACTTGTGTGGAGAGTTTATTGTGTTGTTCAACACCAAGATTTTTCTTCAGCTTACAAGCCAAAACTAACATAAACAGCCAGCTCCACATTCATTATTCTAATTCTACCATAAAACATGCCAAAACCAGTTCTGACTGAGGTTGTAACTGATTTACTGCCCTTTCAGCAGGTAGTGTCTAATGAGTTGGGTAAGCTTGCAGGGTGGATTTATGCCAGGGGAGCAGCTGTGGGGGAGCTCACTGTCAGCACAGCTCCAGCTGGCCTCACCATGCCAGGAGCAGTACAAATGCTGCTGGCCTCATGGAAAGGGACATTCCCAAGATTTCATATTGTTCACCATGCTGAAGAGGCTGCCTTCCACAACTTCTCATTTTACACTGCAAAGAGATGCAAAGGAAGAACTTCTGGATTTTTCAAACATCCCCTTGCTAAGGCTGAAGAACGTGCTTCAAGGTAGGGGTAAGTGAAGTGCTGCTCACTGCCAGTTCAGGCAAGACTCCACGAGCAGGACATGAAGCTCTAGCATCCAATGCTGAGAAGTGCACAGCAGCAGCTGTGGATCTGGGATTGTGAATTGGTGGGTGGGTCCAACATGGTGATGCCTGGGGCAGCCAGAGCTCCTGTGCCTGAACACACCTGCCCCAAGCTGTTGCTTCTCCCGGATTCCTGCTTCCTCTTTCTTTCTGATGGAGGAAGCTCTTCCCAGATCCAGCAGACACTATACACAGTTATGAGTAGCCTCATCCAAACAAAACAACTCCAAGACAAACTTTATCTGAAATTCCCAGCCAGATCTGCTTCCAGGTACTCCAAAATCCCCTTGCAAGCCCTGCAGGCAGGAGAGCGAATGCCATGTGCAGTACATGCCCCAGCCTTGTTTTCCTCCAGCTCTCCCCACCAGAGCCCCTCTGAGGAATGGTGCTGGTGTTGGGTACTCCCAGTGAGGTTAATCCACCTCACATCTAAGATATGTGCCATTTTCTTTATTTTTCTATATCAGTTTGAAAAACTGCTTCCCAGGGAGGCTGGCTTCAGAAAGAGGAGGAGTTCAGCTCAAATCTTAACTCTTTGGTAACCTCATTGCTCTTATTTTGAAGTTTCTTGAGGAATTCCATTTTTTTTTCCCCAAGATACTTCTAATTATAACCACAGCCCAGCTCCTGAGCAGCCTTTGTAAATTCAGCCACGTATTATGCAGGTAATCCATTCAGCTGCTTTGCACAGACACCAGTCAGCCATTCTCCTTGCTGGGTTGCAAGAGGAAAGGATGGAACAAGTCCCAAACCTCTTCCCATTGCAAATATCATTTCCACCTGAAGTGTGGAAGTCAACAGCCATTCCTTTCACCAAGGAGCTTCCATGTCAGCACTAATGTGCACTGCACAGACATCCAGATGGTTCCAGGTGCTGAGACACCTTCCTCTCACTCCACAGGCTGTGTGCTTTAATGGCATGGATGCTTCCGTCTTCCCATCCAGGTCTTCCTTCCTCCTGCAGAACAGTTTGATTATTCACTGGCTATGCAAGTGAAGAAGCATGAATCTGGGTCCTTCTGGACCTGCAGGGCTGCAGAAATGGCAGAAGTGTCCTGGCTGGACACATCTGGACACTTGTCTGGACTCAATGGAGTACACAGCTTTCTCCAGCTGTACTCAGGCCACTTGACAGGGAATGGAGAGAGAAGCAAAACAAAGCCTTACCTAGATGCAGGTGTTCTGGCCAGGCTAAAACCAGGCATAGAACCAGTGTCAGGTTGGGAGCAAGGAGCTCCTGTGAGTTTAGCTGGGGATGTGCAAAGGCTGTCCAGCATCTGAGCTACAACGCATCTCCCACATGAGTGGGAGGAATGCCCTGCAGCCTCTTCCTGCATCTGCATGCCACACACTGTTGTTTTCCTGTGGCCACATGGAGAAGATCACCCCTTTCCAGCATACCATGCACCCCTAGCTGACACCAAACTCTTCCCCCATCCTCAGACACCTTTGCTCTGTTCAGATACCCATCCTTTCCACCAGCAAACACACTTGGGGAGCATTTGTTGTGCTGTCTCACTGTCTATGTCTCAGCCCCATGCTGCTTCAGCAGCATGCTCAGTGCCATGCCAGCAGCTCGGCTGCAGCAAGCAGCACTCTGAGCAGCCCCAGCCCGCTCTGTGCCCTGACAGTTGTCCTCACAGCTGCAGCAGGGGGGAAACAGTATAACAGCACATTCAGTAACCAGGTGATGTCCACATCCAGCCGCCTCCCCCACCCTCCTCTAGGCACAAGCACTGTGATTTAAATTACATGGAGGGGTTGGATTTAGTGGGCTGCTGGGAGCGAACTTGGCGTGCAGATCCCCAGCTCTGGAAGGGCTCTGTCCTTTGTGTATTGTATTATGAGACAAAGGCAGAAGAAAACACCTGGAGCAGTGAGGCCGGGGTGGGGGGAGAGATGTTGCCATGGCTGCTTACAAGATTGGGGCCAGATTTATAGAGGTATTTGCAGATCTGCCACCGGGAGCTGTCTGCTGTGGCTGTGAGCAGCCAGCTGATGCATGGAAACACGCAGGGTTCATCCAGCATGGCCCCGAAAACCCACCCTCAAGGTTCTGCATCCTGGTGTCGAGAGTCAGTCCCTCCACTGCTCTGTGTGTATCTGGGACCACCTTCTCTCACAGATACCAACAGCACTGTGCTCACGCACCTATAGATATAAAGTGAGGTGTCCACTGGGACAGAGCCACGCTGGCAGCTCCCACCAACCTCACAGCTTGCAAAACGCTTCCTCCCCATCTCCACCAGTGCTTCCCTTGTCAAAGCCCTGGCACCCTCATTAGCTAGGATGCAAAAAGCTGTCCAGGAGCACAAACCCAGCTCCGCTCTGCCTGTGAAACTGCTCAGGTCCCTGCTGCAGCTGGAAAGATGGATGTAGTAGCTGAGGGAGGAGGATGGGAGTTGTGGACAACACTCCATGGAAATCCCCTGTGAAGAGAGGACTTAGGGCTGAGAAAGCCCTCTGCAACCTGCTACAGCTCTGAATTGTGAAAGCAGAAATTTGGACAGCATCTTGAATTGGGCACGAAGGTTGCAGGGCAGCGTGCACCACCATCAGAGCCCGGGGAGCACCGACAGCGGGACAGGCACTGTGGGTTCCCAGCCTGGAAGCTGGGGTGGGCGGAGAGCGCACTGACAGCGTGATTTAGGACCTGTCTGCAAAGCAAACAAAAGCAATTGAAAACTGCATCATCTAGGCAAACTTAGTAGGTTGTATTTTCACAAGTGAGGACTGATGGTAAGACCAGCTTAATCCTCTGGCGGACTTTCCACACCTCTGCACGCCCGCTGACAGGGCCAGCTGTTTTGTCTTGCAGCTGATTGCTGAAATAACATCACTGGGCTCATGCTGTGGAACAGGACTGGCTGGGAGGAAGCAGCCAGTGATGCAGGCAGTTGGTAGGAAAAGAAACATGCTCTGCTGCCAAAGCCCTGCCCCATGCCCCCAAAACCTGGGCATCCCCTGGCCCTGGCAGGATTGCACAGTGATGCCCCAAAGTGCAACCCACAGACACCGAGATTGGAGGAGCAAGGCTTAATAGGATGGCATTATGTATGTGCAGACAAACAACCACTACCCAAGCCATCCTGAAGCTTTCTCATGTTAACATTCCCATTTGCTTTTGGTTTGAACAAAACCACAGTGTTCTCTCATCCTCATTTCCCAACAAATTCCAAAAAAGGAGTTTAGCACCTCTCTCAAACCAGGTGATGTTCAGCACCCTTATTCCGTTCCCAAACAATCATTATGAACACATCCTTTTTTTGATGTTAGACCTGTTAATAAAGCAAGAAACCCCACATTTAAACTGCTCAACACATCCCTTGCATTCTTCAGGCATGCAAGCAACAAGGCTGCTTTCACTGATCCACATAAAATTTGTCAGCACACGGTTTTAAAGTCTGCCTGATGGTCAAAAAACAAAAGGCAAAACAAGAGTGCTCCTAGACTCACTCCTTCCAAAGCCATAGGTTTCAACCTACAATCTGCAAGGCCATCTACACGTACCTAAGTGTATGGATACATAATTAAATGAAGATGGGAGGTGGTTAACCTGGGATGTTTGAACATTTGGGGCTGACAGTCTAACAAGTTCCTGCCGGGTAAGAAGCCAAAGTCTGGCATCTGGTATGTCTCTAGAATCAAAAGCAGCTGAAGTATCTCTCAGAAGCTGGGCTTTAATGACCAGGCTGAATGCAGAGTTAGCTCCACTAGCTGCAGACAGAAAAATCATTAGAGAGAGCTTTGCCACTGCTGGTACATTTCCCTTCATTACAACTTCTTGTCACTTTTCACTGATGGTTAGGTTTGCTAGGAGTGTACATCTTGACGTGGATGCTTTTCCCCTTTTTAAAACATGACATTAAAATGCAAGCCACAAAATATTCTGGTTATTTTCCACATAGAAAGTTTATCCAATTTTGAGAATGTAGGAATATTTGCTTGTGTTTTTAAAACAGCACCAGTATTTGCAAAGAAGATCTCAGCACAGATGCACACAAATGATGGAGAGGACATAGGACATTAGCAGCCACAAAATTCCAGACCTGGTTTCTGTGCTGGTCACTGTCAGCACCAGCCTCTTGTTCCAAAAGCCTAGACTCCTGAATGCACACAGCTCTGCTCAGTCCATCAAGCCCAAGCTGTCATGTACCTCCCTTCTCCTGTTCTGACAGGCTGACTGCTGAGCGGAGCTGTGTTGTTCCCCGTGCTGCCAGCAGCCCCGACCCCATATGGGGATGAGTGAGGGATGGATATGTCCTTACCAATTCCACTAAACGTGTCTCATTCTAGAGCCTAAAACTGCACTTATTTTCATCTTTTCATTTAAAAAATAAAACAAAGCACAGAACATTCTTCTATGGTGAATATAGGGGGAGAGGCCACCACCATTATCTCCTGCCCTTGGGTCTTGTTGCCACCCTGGGGACAACAGTAATAGTGTTCCTGAGCCCCTAGCAGCACTGCCCCCACCCACCGCTCAGCATCCTCCCTCAAAACATAGCTTCAGACTGGCAACAGCAGCACATGGAGCTCAACCCTGTAAGGCCACTACTGCATGAGATGGGGGAGGTTTGGGCTGAATTTGTCCTATGCCATCTTGGTACCAATGGCAAAAAGATCCTGGCTCGTAAGACACCGGTCTTGCAGCTGAGTTCTGTGAAAGGTATCCTCTATGGAACTGGAGCATGGAGAATTATCAGCCATTCACACAGAAGCTAGGAGATACCCTTGAACACACAAAAAAAAGACAACAAAATTCATTAAAATCACTGCTAGCAGCCTGATCAAACAACTTTCATGTCATAAGGTCTGTGCTGTGGGGTTCAGACTGCTAGGGATAGCTCCCCAACATCCCTCACACCCCTGCAGCACCAGATATTTTGTGCCATACCTGTAAATTGACTTTCTATTAACATCCCAGAGGACAGCCAAGCTCACAGCTCACGAAGCCAGAGCTGCAGCATCCTGCTCTGCACTGTGACCAATGCTTCTGCTCAATGGCTCCTTCCAGGACCCTTTGTTCAGCCTGCAGGGAGCTGAGTACGAAAGAGCTGACCACAGCACTTCAAACGAGGAGTTCATGCATGGCTAAAGGCCCTTCAAAATGGGATTAAAAATTCACCTTTTTGCCCCATATGTTTTTGACAATTCTAATCAAACCTATCCTGAGACAGACACAAGAACGGGTTTGGATCACTAATTTTCCATAATAAGACTGGTGTGCTTTGGGGAGTATTTGATCAGTTTTTCTGATTTTAGAATAGATGCAGTAGGCAGAATAGATGCAATAAATAGAATAGAGACATCAGATAGAATAGAGGCACTGGATAGAATAAGTGCAATAGATACAATAGAAGCATCGAGTAGCATAGATGCAATACATAAAGTGAATGTATTAGATATAATAAATGCATTAGATATAATAAATGCAGTAGATACAATAGAATCATTAGATGGAATTAATGTAATAGACACAGTAGGCGCATTAGATGTAATAATGCAATAGATAAAATAGATGCAATAGATAGAATAAGTGCACTCAGTAATTGCCATTGCTCCTGTGCAGGAGGGGAGCCGGGAAGGCAGCAGCAGCAGGAGGAGCCCTTTGATCCCGGGGCAGTGGGGCCGCAGAATGCGGCAGTGTGCAGCCAGGCTCAGCAGCCAGCCCTCCTCGCCTAATTCCCTTCTGAAGTGCTGGAGCCACTGTCATGTCTCATTAAAAGAGGCCAATACCCTTGTTTTAATTTCTAACCGGAGTAAACAGGATAATAATATTAATCCCAGCAGGGGGTGGCAAGAGAAGGCACCTCCTTGCTTCAAATGTTTGGACAAAAAATTTGCTCTCATTAGGGCAGAAGGCCAGGAAATGTCATCTTTGTAGCAAAGGCGCGCAATGGGGCTTTGCTGTGTTTGAAGTGCTCCTCTTCCCCTGTAATTGGGGCCAGAAACGGACTTGTTGGGGACCAGAGAGAGACAAAAAGGGAAAGGAAAGCTCTAGGTCTCTCCCAACAACACATTTCCTCCCTGTAAACCTATGTTTTGCTGCAAAACAGGATTGCTGTCTCCATGCACTGCCCTGAAGCTGGAGCACTGCAGTGAGCAACCTGAGGCAGTGGGGGTAAAAGCAGGGCCAGATCTCTTCACACAGCACCCACAGACTGCAACTCAGATGTTCCTCCCAGTTCTATCATCCCTGGGAAAGGAGCACCAAGAGGAAAGAGCTGCTGCAAAAGGAGCAAAAAACTGTCCAAAGCAAGCAGGGATCAATGAAACACCAGGCAGATGAGAAGGGCAATCAGCGCACACCTCTCCTCCACCAGGAAGCACTCTGTCAGCCACAGAGATGCAAGTTCAGTTCAGCCATGGGGAAGGGGGGAAATTAAAAGAAAGTGTTCAATTAATTCCTCATTTATGGCCAAATACTAGGTATATTGCTTCCCTCACTTCCCAGATTTCCCACTGTCAGTATGTTTAGAAACAAGTTGGAATTAATGTTTCTCCTGTTGGAACAGATAAGAGTTTTTTGTGCAAGGTCATTTTTTCGTTACCGTGCTATCATTAATGCCACATGAAACCCACAAAGCTGCTCAAAAGCCGTTGAGTCAGAAGTGAAGAATCTAAGCACAGCATTGAGCTCGTGAACATTCCCACCCATTACTGCTGTGACTACATGGCTCAAAACTTCAACCAGTGCTTTGTGGATTAGAAAGGGACAATTAAAAAACAAACAAAAAAAAAAAAAAAGAAAAGAAAAGGAAGAAAATATGGATTCACCGGCCCATGATCCCTACAAAACAAGCAGGGCACTGGGCTCCTGTTAGCTCCTCTGAGGAGAGAAATGGGTGCTTTGAGAAGGCAAAACAACTCATCATGCTGCAGAACCTAAAACTGTGCCTTCAGAGAGCCCATCTCACCTAAACTAAGCCCAGAGTGTTTGTCTGAGGTCAAAGGACCTCATGCACCAAGGTCAGAGCCTGAAAGGCACTGCTGTGATTGATTGCACGGAGTGGCAGTTGGAGAGGCAACCACAGACAGGCCTGATGCTGAAGGTTATGTTCGTGACTGGCTTCAGGCTGACGCCGTCTCATTAATGTCTTCTGCATGGGACTAAGAAGGCAAGGTTTGGTTGTCAAGATCTTGTCCTTCCAAGTAGGCAAATACACCAGTGTGAGCCTACATGTCTGTCCTCAATAGAAATTTCAAAGAAAAATAAGTCATATTCTTAAAATTTTCATTCGGTTTCAATCAGATTTTAACTCTTCTATATACAAAAACAGAGGTTATTAATTCCGGTTAGTTGTAGTGAGTAGTGCAGAGATTTCCTCAAGGTAATACCAGGCACTTTAAAAATAAAAAAGAAACACATGCTCCAGCTCTCAGAAATCTTGTCAACAGCACATCTGCTGCAGATCCATTGAAGGTAACTTGATGGGACAAACCTCGGCCGTGATGGGACAAATGACAATTGTCATGCTATTTTGAGCAAGCTTCTTCCGACATCAAGATCAAGCACAGCCTCAGGAAATGAGACACAACCTTCGCACAACCCTGAGTCTTCTTCAGGCTGGTACCATCCCCACATCCAGCTCTACAACACAAAATGGGAAAATCAAGCAGCAGAGAGCACCCAACAAAATGTTGTAGAGAGCAGACAACACAGTGTTGCTGGTGCAGCAATTTGCTGGGCTAATGAACCTCACTGCAAAAATGGGACTAGTCATTGCAACACACTGGAGTACCAAGCCAAGGTGTAATGAAGAGCCAGCTGTACTGATCTGGTTTATGTGGGGTACAGCCCAGCAAAGCTGAGGGACTAGAAGGACACGCATCAGAAGTGTTTGGTAAACATTATTGGTGGAGGCCAGCCTTCCAAAACCACACTTGGGTCAAAATCGGAATATTTTGCAAGAACTCATTGATTTCTACTAAATTTTGAAAGCCAGAGGGTCAAAGCATTCACCATCAGTTTCCAAGGGCAGTGCTGGTATGTTTCTTCTCATTTTTTACATTGTTTCACTGGAGCATTTTGTTTGAATGATACTAAAATATTTGAAGGCATATTATTGCATGTTAAATGCAAAAATATATTTTATGATGTTAAATTTACTATATATATACATATTTCCAAGCAAAATATTTTCTTACATTAAAATGTCAGATTTTTATTTAAACTAATGGATTTCTTTAAAAAAAAAAAAAAGTGTTGGGAAGCTTCTGAGAGTTCCAAAAATCTGCTTTTGCCCAGTTTTTACTGCATGAAAAAAATGCTGACTTCCAATTGCTTTTTGGAATGTGCAAACTTCCTTTTCAATAGTTTTCAGGCTAAAATCTGCAGTTCTCAATCAACTCTCAAGCTACTGGAACATCTCAGAATACCTTTTCTCTCCTCCAAGGAAAAGAAAGAAGGAAAGGTATTTGTTTCCATCGATGTTTTTGGGCTACCAATGAAGCAAAACACTGGAGCATTTGATAGAAGAGATTTCAATCTCTGATGACCCAAGAAAATGGAACCAGTGATAAACAATTCTTTTTTCTCACAGAAGCCAAAATGTGCAAGAGCAATGGACCATTGTCCATCTTGATCACCCGGTAGCCCCCTGATACAATCACTCACAAGCCAATTTGACAAAGATTTCCAGTCCTATACTGCAGACAGTGGCCAAAGTTGGATCATCCCTAAACTCTGGAAAATATGGAACTTCTAAGTTTTACCTTTCTGGAATAGAAGATAGCACAACCTGGTCCTTGGTTAGCAAGCTAGTGATTCCTGTTGTTGCCCATGAGAAATAAAGAACACATCTTTATCCAGATGGTTCCTCACATATCTCCAAGGATGGAGATCCCACCATCTCCTTTGGTCCAGAAAAGAGTTATCCTCAGAGTAGAAGCTGCTTTACATGAAGCCAGTCATATCATACCACCTCAGTTTGTAACCACTGTTCCTCATTCTCCTAACCCCAATCCAGAAAACCCCTTCCGTTCCGAACATGATCATATCCACAATTACACTTCATGACCAACAGGTGATTTTTTTGTTGTTGTTCGGTTTTGTGGGCTTTTTGTTTGTTTGCTCATTTGTTTTTGTTTTTTTTAATGTATTCTTGGGTGTGAATGGGATCCTTGGCTCCAAAGACCACCAAGCACTGCACAGCACCATGTTCTGCATCTCTGTGTTGGGACAGAGGGATAGTCCAACAGCAGCACTGTGCTTTTACCCAGCCTTGGGAGACTCTCTTTTTCCCAGCTGATGAATCAGCCACCAAGCAAAACCATAACAGGGACATAACCTGACAGTGTGGTCACCCTTGGTCTGCCAACATCACTATAAAGTCAACTCGCATGATGTGCCTCCTCAGAGCACACAGCGAGGTTTTTATTGGCAGAGGACTGTTCTGCCTGCATTACTCACCCATTAGGAGAGCTACGATGCATTCCTTGATGGAGCTGCAAGTCAGCCTCTTTCTCCATTATTGGCTGTTAGCTTTATGATATGACAACGACAAGCTGCTTTGGAAAATGTTCCATTGACTTCATAACAGCAGCAGTTCGAGCTGTGAGGAGGCACTGCAGGAGAGCAATTCCCACTCACAGTGCCCCAGCTGGGGCCCTGAATCTGCTTCCTGCTTGCATCTGTGCTGAATGCCCCGTGGGAGCTCCAGTCCTCACCCAACAGGCATCACTATCACCACACTGCTTCTGGTTCTCGACACACTCCTCTGGTTCTGCTGGACAGACCACCTAGAACCTTTGGAAATTCTGACCTCCTAACACTATTTTATGTATATACGTATGTGTGTATATATATATATATATATATATATATATACACACACACACGCATATATATACATACACATGTATAAGAAAGTGAGAAAAGGGGCAGGACACATATGTCCATGTGCTTTCAGGCAGCTACCTAGCTGTTGTACTCAGGCTTCTCTGGAAAACTTCCTACTACTAACTGGACAAGGAGGTCAAGTCCCATAAGTGCTGTGTTCAGTTTGGAGCCCTGCACTACATGAAAGACCATGAGGCCCTGGAGTGTGTCCAGAGAAAGGCAACAAAGCTGAGAGAGGTCTGGAGCACAAGTCTTAACACAGAGTGGCTGAGGGAGCTGGGATGGCTTCATCTGGAGAAGAGGAGTCTCAGGGGAGACCTTACTGCTCTCTATAGCTCCTGAAAGGAGATCGTGGTGAGGTTTCTTGGTCTCTTCTCTAGCTAACAGCAATAGGACAAGAGGTTGGATATTAGGAAATACAACTTATCCGAAAGAGCAATGATGCACACTGCACAGACTGCCGAAGGAATGGTGGAGTCACCATCCCTGTAAGTGCTCCAGAAATGTGCAAGTGTGGTACTTGGGGACATGGTTTAGTGGGCATGGTGGAAGGTAGGTGGATGGTTGGACTAGGTGATCATAGAGGCCTTTTCCAACCATAACCATTATATGATTGTATGATTCTATGTGGGATCAGAGGCTTGGAGGAAGAGATTCCCCAAGGAGGTGAACTGCACTTTAGAATCAAAGTAAACCCAAGTGAATGCTCCCCAGTGACTCCATCCTGAGATACCACAACCCTCTCACTCCACAGAAGATTCATTCTGTTAGAATGCTCCTGCCTCGAGCTAAGTTAAGACAGGAATTAGATCATTAGCCCAAAGAATTCACAAGATACTCTGTCTTAAATAAGGAAGAAAAAAAAAACCCAACACCTTTCTATTGAATGAGTTTAATGTTTCTATGGGTTTGAAACAAGAGCATCAGCCCTGGCTGAGGAGTATGAGGTGAACTCCCAGAACCAGCAAGGATAAGCTGCTTCCTCTGAGGTCCTGGCTGCAGCAACTGCAGCATTGTAGCCTGGCTGCGTGGGAGCAGCATGCATGGAAGCAATCCTCACAGTCTGGACTGGGGGTTTGATTGCCTGTCAGTTTTACCACACCTACAGCTCGAGTGCACAAGTTCTTGAATGTTTTCATTATTTTTTCATTTGTAATTTTATTTCATAATAGTAACAAGACACCCCGGGGCAATGTGTTTCCAGGGGATTATTGCCTTCAGCTTTTTGCTTTATGACACATGCCATAATCACAAAGAAATGTAAAATCTGTCATAACTCATTACTTAAATGTGGGTTATATATCTACATATTAGGCATGATGGATAGACTATGGCCATAAAATTATATGGACACTTGGTGGCAACAGTTAGTTCATGCAAGCAGTTTGTGAGAATGGCTTGCAGCTGGAAGAGCTCAGCTTGAAGCCATCCTCAGCTCTTACAAGTTGTTTTTGTCCTTATTATGACCACACAGACAGACCCTGGTGTGCAGGGTAAGCTCACAGCCCAGAGTCCAGCAGCACGGGCATGCACCACCAGCCTAAGCTCGGGAGAATGGAGAGGACTCTTGGACAACCCCAAAGCACCATTGCCTGTGGATCAGGGCTCCTGACCTTGTAGAACTCAGTATTGAGCTGAAGACTAACCACATAGGGCCTGCAGGCTGCAGAGAACCTCCATAGAAGGCTATGAGGTGGACAGTCCTTTGTTATGGGGGCTTGGATCCTTGTGGGAGATGTCAGTGGGTCAAAGGGATGGCAGAAAAGAGCAGGAGAAATCACCATACCCATCTAACTGCAGCAAGCAGTCACAGGACACTGTAGTAGACACTTTGCCTTTCTCTGGCTGGAGATGCTCACAGCAGGGCTCCGAGTGCTGGACCACTGGGCAGAGCATGATGAGAGGGAAATTCATACTCACAGACAGTGTGGTATCACTGCTACAGCCTGTCTCTGAAGGGCAGCTCTGTGCTGTTGGAGCAGTTCACACGGCAGGCTGTCCGGCCAGCCCATCACCATGGGAGGCTCATTACACGCACAGCCAGGCTGGGATGGGGACTTGGTTTGGAGAAGGTTTGTGCTTAACCACAGAGCTCAGAAGAATCCATGACCTAGCCCTTCAGCAACGCAAGTGTGAAATCAATCCACAACATGGCTTTTCAGCTCCAGGGAAGTTCATCTTGCCTGAGCCCAGTGCAGTGACACAGGGACAGAGCTGTCCTTTCTGGCAGAGCACTGGAAATGGGGCTTGCAGTGGGTTTTCCATGTGCCATTCCTTTAAATTCACTATATTTCTGCTCAAATTTCCAACAGCAGCCTTTTTGTTCTCCAGGTTGCTGCAACTTGCAGACACATGCACTGTGCCCTCTTTTGCAGGGAGATTTTTTTTTTATTATGTATTTGTTTTAATCTTTCTTGCTGTTCTCCATCATCTAAAGCAAAAGACATTCAGGTTAAAAATACAGGGCTGAGATTTTTTTTCCAGACAGTTTCCTCCCTTTGTGGAAACCTAAAGGCACTTCCTCAATTCAGCAGAATCAGTCTCTCCCAAATACCAGAGACAAATTATTAAGATACAAACTACAAATATACATTGTTAAATGCTCCTCTTGTAAATATGGAGACAAATCCCATTTGCTGTTCTCCTCAGATAGGCACAAGTGTCAGATAGGCTGCCTACACTGCTGCAGCTATACTCGCTCACGCTGAAGTTTCCCTTTATTCTCCACTCGAGAGCAGTGAAACACAAATCTCAGTTCTTCCCAGTAGCTTCTAAAGGTTTTTCTCTGTGCCAAGTTTCCTCTCAGCTCCCGGAGGGCAAACAGCAGCCACACAGACACCTTTGTGCTGTGTGTGTCCTCAGCACTGCTCAGGGCTGGCAGGCCATCAAAGTGGGCTTTGAGCAGGAGCTGCTGCTGGGTGCCCAGGTCCAGGTGCCCCAATTTGCTGTGGAGGGATGGGAATGTGGGGTAGGGACTTGGGAGCCCGTGGGTACCCATATTTGGGGTGGTGGAGATGCCTGGGAGTTGCTGTGTGCAGGTGGGCAGTGTGTGCACAGGAGACTGCCTGGGTGGGAAAGATTGGGTTCTCTGTGTCTAGGTTTGAAATGGGGAAAATACTGAGGCTCTCCCAGCTTGCTGACAAAGGAATGAAACACTACAGCTTTAGAAATGGGATTCACCCTCCATCTCCCTAGGATGTAAAAATTCAGACACAGAACAGGAGTGTGCTGGAAACGTCCCCCCTCCAGCTCCTCACCACATCACCAGAACCTCCCTGTTCCACATCACCAGAACATCCCTGCTCTGCCCACAGAAGCAGCCCCTAGGGTGCTCCCTTCATTGCAAAGTCATCCACCTGAAGACCATCAACAGCAGCCTAAATCACATCCAAAGGGTGCTGCCATGCCCTGCTCTGCCAGGGGACACGTGGGGGCAGCACCTTCCAGGAGGGAACGGTCACACCGGGCCCCCGTGGAATCTGGCATCCCAGAGCATCTGCAGCCCTGACACTCTTGCTCTGCAGCCTGGGGGTCTCAGACAGGCCTGGGACACCTCTGTCAGATGCTGGGCCTCTGGATATTGGTGGACCCTGGGGTCTGTTCTGGGCCATAAAACTCTTCTGAGGGTCCCAGGGAGCTACCAAATTTCCACCCAGGATTTCAGACACCTCCATATAGCTCCAAAGGGATGGTCTGACCAGCATCCATCCTCTCCTGCAGTATCTGTAACCAAGAGGAAACCCCCTGGGACAGCTGCAGTGGGTCACTAGCACCCAAGAGGTAGCACCTGGGGCTGCCAGCAGGTTCAGAATGTCTGTGGTTATGCTCGTGTCATGCATCTAACTCTGGGAGGACTGTATTTATAAATGAAAAATGAATCTGTGTTCTCATGTCTGGGATGAAGCAGGTTCTGACAAGTCAAGAAAATGGTTCCTGTTCCCCACCAAGCTTCTGCTAGTGGATGGATTAGCCGCAGGAGGACACTTTGGGAACTCACTCCAAGAAGAGCAGGTATTTTTGGTTTCCAGAGGGTCCTTATGTATTAAGATAAAAGGGGTGACCAAAGGGGAATGCTGACAAAGTGGGTCTTGCACAGTTCTTTCAGCATCCTCAGCATGGGGATTTTCCAGCCTCTTTCCTCTATAATTTTCAAGACCCCTTATGGCAGAAGAGCCCTCTATCAATCCCATGTCCTTTCCACAACAAATACCTCTCCATTCCCTGAGATCACCTAGTTTTCCTAGTCCCCCTCCTACACAGCCTTCAACCTTTCCACTGGCCACGTTGTCATGAGGAGCATCAGGCTTCTTAGCTGCACGTTTTCCCAAAGCACAGCATTTCTCACCGTGGTGGTTTAAAGTGCATTTAAAATTAGGTATCCTGAGAAGCTCCTTGTTTCAACTGTTGTCAGAAATCTCAAGTTTCCCTTCCTGGGGAAAACCAGATGGGGAAACAAGCTGGCGAGAGGTGCGGGCACGCTGCTTATGCCTGAGAGCTGCCGTCCAGGTGAGTTTTACACAAAATCGTGAGGAAACTAATTAATTGCTGCAGCAATCCAGGCGTGGGTGTGGCGCCCGGCTCGGGACCGCCAGGGGGCAATAGTGGCTTGTCCCGCACGGAGCGCGGCCGGGCTGCGGGGATGCGTGGGGCCCGTCGGGACGCCTGAGGGCATCTTCTCTTCCCTTAAGGCAAGAAGGTATTTCTGAACTTCTCTGGTCGGTTCAGGAGCTGCCGCTGGGTGAGGGGAGCGAGGTCAGTGCCAGCATCCAGGACAATGAAGGTGGCTCAGAGCCACCCCTAAGCAAAGAAGGGAGGTGAGCTGCCTTTTGCTGCCTGCTGATGAGGTTAATTAGGGAAAACCCTTTCCCACCTGCCACAGGCGGGTGCCAGTGGCCGGTTCCCCCGTACTAGGAATACCACAGCCTGTCCAGCACAGCTGTAATGCTTATAGGGACGTGCTCCCTTTCTCCCACAAAGCAGCACATCCCCTGTGGCACACTGCCTTTGCACCAAGCCTGGAAGCACGTAGCTCCTAAGGATCATTTCCTCTCTGTTATTCCTTGGGAAGGTGTCAGCCCGGCTCCCGCCCCCCCCTCCCATCCCAATTTGGGGGCTTCAGCTCCTCCTCCAGCACCCTCCATGACACAGGAAAGTGCTACATCCCCTCCGGCTTTGCTTCCAGTTCCATCCTCTGCTGTTTGTGCTTCCCCCAGCTGCCACCAGCACCTCGGTTTATCAGACCGCAGTGGTGGGAGATAGGGAGGGAGCTGATAAGCCCTCAAGTGGCAGTGTGCTGTAAACATTCCCACTGGTGCTGTTAGATTACAGTGCTGGGAAAATGCCTCCAGCCCACTGGCCACCAGCGCAGCAGCTGGGCCGGGGGCTCAGAGCTGTTGAAAAGTATGGCAGGAGGAGCCGTGTTGGGGCTGAAGTGCTTTCCTGGCAGGCTGTACAGCCTCCCTGCTCCCAGTGCGAGCACAGTGAGATCCAGCAGATCACACACCATATGCTAGGTTTTGATTTGGGGTGGGGAACATGGGATCTGCAAGCAGTTTGTCATGGAGGGAGATAGGCTCTGTCCATGCGGCTGCTCCTCCTGGCTCTGTGACATCCTCAGCCCTGCACTGAATTCATTTGTATTCAGGTTTGGAGATGAGTATAGTATCAGTGATCCCAGAGCTGGCTCTGGAAGGTGAAACTTGTCAATGGAGCACGCCACCAGTGGTGCCATGCAAGCACAGTAGTGTCCAACCAGAACAAACCCTTCCCTTCACACCCCCAACCACATTCCTGGAGGTTCCAAAGCTAGCCCTAATTTCAGCATTCGCAGCATTCAGCTCATAAACATCTCAAAGGAACACCAGGGTGGGTGTTTGGTGGGGGAGTGTGACCCAGCACAGGAACAGCACAGCCCACTCCCAAACTCCTCGCACACACAGCAGTGGGGATCCTTCCTGCTGCTGCAGTCTGGGCAGTCATCTGTTCAGACCATGTTGCAATCATTTGTATGCCAATAAGCTGAGACTTCAGTTTGCAGAGCCCAGTGCCTGTGGCCTCCATAGTGCTGAAGCCCCAAGTTATAAACCCAAGGCATTGGAGCTGACATCTCTGTAGGGGTGGAAAGGTGGGCAGTGGTCTCCTGGCCTCCCTACTGCCTGTTGTGCCTTTTCCATGGACTGATCCAGACACAGTGTCACCTTTTTGTGACTATGTGAGCAGAGGATAGCTGTGGAGTGGAAGAGCAGCACTGTCCCAGAGACACTTGGAAGGAAGGATCCCAAGGACTGAATGCTGGTGGGCTGGCATCAAGCAGCATCCTCCACCCTAACCTTTGTCCATGCTTGCGTGACTCCCCAGCATCATCCTGCACCTTCATTTTTTCAGAGAGGTGAGTCAGACCTGGTTGATGGAAGCTGTCTGTTCCCCATTCATTTCCTCTGTACCCTGGGAAACGCTTGGACTCTGACCTCTACCAACAAGGCCCCCTGCCCAGCACCTCCCTGGCTGCAGGCAGGCAGTGCTGAGCCACAGGAACCTCTTGCTCCCACCTTCCTTGTATTTCCATAGCAAGTAAATCTCCATCCTTTTAGGGCTCACAGATCTATTATTTTTACATTTGCAGTGGCTTCCCTGGCCCTGTTATTAATGAAAACCTCCAGGAAAGCTCCTCAAGTACAGCTTTGACATTCTGCCCAGGACCTGTGGACAAGGAAAAAAAAAAAAAAAAGCAACATTAATAAAGCAGGAGGTTTCTATTAAGTCTGAGGGACTGGACTCTCTGACTTTCTTGGATGCTGAAATCCTCTAGTGCGGGATAAATCTTACACACTTCGTTTTCCCAATCTCTCCTTCAATATATTTTAAGAGCATGTTGCTGGTATCGGAGTAAATACTGTCCGAGCTGCAGGCATGGGGTCTGCGTGGCATAGGGTCAGATTGCGTCCTCTGCTGTGGTGTGCTTGTGGCCCTCTCCCTGCAAGCAGGGGGCTGAGCGAGGAGAGCTTTAAATCTGCTGTGCATGCCAACAGCAAGCTGCTCCTGGGAGCAAGGGGGTGAGCTGATGGTACAGAGACGTGCAAAAATTCCCCAAAAATGCAAGTCACCAGGCTCTGCAATCAGCATCTCAGCACAAGCAAGACCTATCCAGGCTTTGCAAGATGCACTTCCCACCTGCAAATGAGGGAACTTCCTGTTTCCAGGCTCTGCCAACTGCTTCGCATAGCACCTGTGCTTTGTACCTCAGGATGCCAGGTGTTTTCTGTGAAAGCTGTTATCTGCAAGCATGCACGCCAGCCTTCATGGCAGAGGAAAAGGGAGCAAGTCCACGGGGCCCTGCGAGGCCGAGGTCAGGCTGGGATATGCCTCCCCACTGCTTTTATGCCTTTCAGTGCTTCACAAAGTGCACTGTGCAAGAGCTAAATGCAGGACTGTCAGTGCAGGGGGTGGAGGAGCCCCTCTGTCTCTCACTTCAGCACCGAGGGCTCACACGCAGCCCTGAGCTGTGGGCAATGATGTGAGCACGGAGCAGTGTTACACTTTGTTGGTGCAGCAGCATTCCTTCCACCCTGGATGGCTGCGTGGGGATGGGAATTGGCTGGTTCCTTGGGCTGCACTGTGTAATACATTCAGAGGGCTTTGCTAGCTTGAAAGACACAGTCCTGAGCTTGCGTGCTCGTACTTGTGGCTCTGACCCACTAGGACTCAGTTTTGCTGTAGTACAGGTGATGATGGCTTTTAACCATAGTATGAACAATAGATTTCTCCTTCCCCAGAAAGGCCAGCCCCAATCTGCAGAGGCAACGGGGTTCAGACAAAGTCAGGCAAACCACTAGCAGGAGCCTCAAACCCACAGCATCCCAATGTTAACATGTGCACCAAAGCTCCCTGCAGTAAGGGATAAATGAAAGAAGGGGATGGCATGGAGTCAAATTAATCATATCCAGTGTAGCTTATAAGACAGACCAGGGGGCTTAAAAAGCTGCCTGTGAAGGACTCTGGCCCAAAATGTACTGTGGGTCTGGAAAATACTATTCGGATGAGAGGCACCAATCTACTGGTGGTTCCAAATAGCTAGGAGATGAATATTTGGGATTATCTATCCTGTTCAGAGGTTGCCTAGGCTGTAAACACACCCCAACTCTTTCCATGGGATCAAAGGATTTATATTATAAAGCCAGTTTAAGTTACACTTCGAAAGCCATAGTGTCCTACATAACACCTGAAACTAAGGTGGAATCAAATATTTTCAGATACAAAGGCTGGAAAGTCTGTCTTCTCCAGATGCAGTTTCCTCTAGTAGGAAGATGCAACCAGAAACAGCCCTGGAATGAGCAGCTGTAGCTCTTGGATGCAGACGATACATTCTCAGGCAAGCAGCATGGACCTGATCCACTCCTAGCACTGCCAGAACTGGAATAGGCTAGTGCTGTTTCTTGTCTGCCCAGGATGGGGAGAGACTGAGAACTGAGCCTCTAAGAGTTGGCCTGAAAAAAGCACTTGGGTTTTGGGGTGGGCTGTGCATCTCATCCAGGACTCCATTGCTATCCATCCTCAGAAATCAGCTGAGTCCTTTTTATTGATGAAGTGTAGTATCAGCACCTTCATAGCACTCATTCTCTCTGCCCTTCACTTCACCTGTTCCACCACAAACCAAAATCAGCACTGCCAGGATGAAATCTGTGCCCTTCTCCGGCTGGAGATGCAGCTCCATGGATGGACCTACATGCACCCTCAGGCAATGAAGAGCAGAATGGGTCCCCGTAAACAATGCAGCTTTAATGCTGGGACGGCATCACCCCGTGTCTGTGCAGGTGCTTGGCCAGGTGAGACCAGTGGCTTGGGAGGAACTCACCTCCCTGCAGGCAGTGGGAAACCCTGCCAGGGTCTGGGCTCAGAGCTGCTCTGCCTCCTTTCCCTGCAGTGGTTTTAAGGGACTCATATCTAATGTACACATGTGAATTTAGGGGAGGGGTCAGAGATAGTAACTTCCAGTGAGAGGCCAAATGTAATAAACACACAGTCACTAACTGCTCTTCGGAATACACACATAGTAATATGTGGTATTTATATTGTTACCACCCCAGAGGGACTTTGGCAAGTCAATCGGATTTTCCCACCCTGACCCAAATACATGTTCAGGAGTGGAAATAACAGACTGCCTTTGCCTGAAATAACCATGTGCTCATTCCAGGCGGATGTCAGCTGAGTGATCCTGTTTCTCCAGATCAGTTGGACCTCGCAAAGTTTCCTCCTCATCTCCTGGAGCTCTGCAAGGACCCACTTGCATTGGGCCTGATCCAGCTTCTGTTGAAGTCAATGGAAAGCCTCCAGCTGGCCCACATAGGTTTTAACATTCCCTTGACAATACAAATGCTGAAAAGATTGAATGGGTAAAGTCCAATCAGTTCTGGATCTCATCAGAAAATCTTTGCCCGTGCTTCAGTCTCATCCCTGAAATATCCTTCCATCCTCTCCAGATCAGCTTAAAAACATCAAAACATCACCAGTGGGAACTAAGCTTTCTTCCTCCTTTTCTTCTTATATATCAAAACCAAACTAACTCTCCTCCCCCCTCAGCTGCTTCATGTAGAGCAAAATTTGAGAGTGAAGGCCAAATTAGAAAGCACTAGTTTGTTCTGTCTTCCTAAAGCATTCTGTAGGTGCTGGCACTACGTGCACATGCAGTGCAGTGCTGCTCCCAAGCAGGGGCAGTGCCTTTTGCTGGCGCACAGCACAGGGCTGTTTCCATCACAACTTCCCCCTTTGATGCTTCTGCTGTTCTGTGAATATCCTTGAAAAACACAGTCTTTCGAAGGAGCTGCTCTCCCCTCCATCCTACTATGACTGGGTGCTTTTGGAGTGTGCACTATAAAACACTGGGTTTAGTGGCATGACCAATAGTAATTTCCAAACTGTGGCAGTTGGTCCCATTCCGAAAAGCTGAACTCTGATGTTACCTCCTGAAATCTCTGCTCTGCCCAAGGTAGGTGTCCTTCAAAGCCTTCAGGAACTCAACAGGTTTCAAGGTCCTTGGCATCATCAAAGATGGAGGATAAAAGGTTAAGAAATGGTTTCATCTGCACCATGTGGAGATCTCAGCTGTTTATCTTCAGCCTGGTGGTCCCCTGCCACCCTCAGATGAAGCATCATCATCTCAGTTGAGGTTCCATAACGCTGACAACAGAAACAGCTGTTGTCCTCTTTCTTGCCCTTGATCAATAGTGCCTAAGTCTCGGAGTTCGATGGCATAAATTATTTATCTCTAATTGGATTGGATGCTTTCTTGGTCCCAGTGAATCAATTAATGAGTATTTGCCATTGGAGTTCTTGGTGCCCTCCAGAGAGACTTGTCACAGCATCACCAGTAGGAATTGTCACCGGAAAAGCCAAGGGCAGCAAAACGGGAATCTCTCAGGAGATCTTCCTTTGGAGGACGTAATTGTGATGGTCATCAGGCACCTGATCTGGAAGAGGAGTTGCAGAAAATCTCTGATCTCAGTCCAAGCTCTTTCCTTGAAATCTGGAGGTACATGTGAAACATGGAGAAGCCTCAAGTCAGCACTGCCAGCTTGCATCTTCACCTCTTTCCTGTTCTGTCTGTAAATGAACAGCTTTTCATCCCATTTTTATAACAAAGGTACTTCTAAAGGGCAGCAGCAATCTGTCCCACTCCTCTCCTGACATGCCTAGGGTTGATCAGTCGAGGCCACGAATGCACTGATGCTGTACTGTGTAGCAATGATTCACGGCATGCCACCAGCTGCCTTTGATAATGAAGTATCTTCGTTTTCAAAGTTCTCATTCTAAGTTCTGTCGATGTTTAAGCATGTGTTAATGGTTTAAAGAAGCAACCCACTAGAGAGTCTCATTTGTCAGGAGCAGTTCCTCTAAATTTCATCATAACCGAAGTAAGGCAAACCAGAATGGTGCAAGCTAGAGCGAAGACAGGAGCACTGATGGATGGTTCACACCAGCTGCTAAAATAGTCCTTTGAAAGCTCTTTGAGCTGAGGTTCTGCAGACCAGCATCAGTGACTTCTGAGCAGAAGCAGGGCAGCTTTGTTGGGAAGGCTGTGCTGGATTTCTAAGTTATTGGGCAGCCCCACACATCAACACAGCGCCTGATAATAATGCCCCTCATCCCCCGAATCATCCATATGCTATACAAAATCAAATAATGTGCTGCCATGGATTGCGATGACTGGAGAGACTCAGATATCACCTTTAGAAGTGGAACAGAGCTTCTGGGACTGAATACTTATATATAGAAGCAAATCCAGCACCGCTGCAGTTCCAGGAGATCTTCAGCTATGAGCCTTTTCTGTATTTTTAGCAGCTATTCTGTATTTTTACCCCTGCAGTCCTGCTTCTCCCAATTCCTTGTACTCTGGCTAACTGAAATTGCTTTTAAATATCAAAGTAGCAGGTGTAAATAATCACTTAATACTCCTGCAACTGATCCAAGTAAGAATCACAATTAGGCTGCAAAGAGGTGCTCATCCAGGCTATAAACAAGTAGGACTGCACAGGTTAGGCGCTGATGAGACCAAGTGCAGGAGGAGAATCAAAGCAGTGAATCACTACGAAATTTGCCCAAAAGCTTGGCTACTATCTCAGAGACCTGGAGAAAACTGAGGAATGAAATAATGTTGGTGTGAATGCATGGAGAACAACCTCCTTTAGAACTTCAAAATATAGGAAATGGCATCTTTTTCTGTCACAGTGACAAGTGCAGCATGGACATACCTCCACCTTGATGCCAAGAACAGTGTCCACCATAGCAAGAGACCACTTGGAATGAGTGAGGAGGAAAGAAGCAGCTCAGCCAGGGGAGTGCCAGGAGGGAAAGGATGTTGTTCTCCCTGCATAGGAGCATTTTCTCTGTTCCTATCACAAAGCTTTTTAGCATCTGCACCAGCCCTCTCCAAGCTGATTTTCCACAGATGTTGTGCTAATGAATAACAATGTAATCTCAGTGCCTTAATATAGTGCTGGGGTGTGATAAGTCCAAAATTGCTGTCATCATCGGTGTGAGGACGATCTGGTCATTGTTCAGAACTGTCCTCCTCTGATGATTACATGAAGAGGAATTTATTTTCTTCCATCTACTCCCACTCTGCTTCCAAATTTAAAGCTATTCAGGCAGTAGATATATCTATTTTTCAATGGGCTTAATAAGAGGCCAGGATGCAGATGTTCTGATAAGGCTGTGACAAATTACAAGTGGAGAAGCCATATTAAACCTGGCCTGCTGCAGGTTGCCAGACTCTGCTCTGTCTGTTGAAAAAGGCTGTTGCTGTTCTGCCAGACCAGATGCTACCACCATGTGCAGCATACTGGTGATGGCAGAGCCAGCAGCTTGCAGCCCAAGCAAGCCTCACTGCTCACAGCTGAAAGCCAGAGATGAAGTGCAGGGCTTGGGGAGGGAGCAGGCAGATGGGGATGGATAGCTCAGCTTCTTCCCCACACCCAGGGGACAAAACCCGCTTTCTACCCTGTTCTATTCCTTCATCACCATCCCCAGCTGGGGAGCAGAAGCAACGCAGTCAGGGCCAAGGGACAGGATTCAGGGTTTAGCTTGTTTTACAGATAATTAGGAGGCAAAGTTCAAATGCTCTGAGACTTGTGCTCAAGGTGTAACTTGCATCCATGAGCTATTTGTCTTCAGGAAAAGTCTCCTCGGGACAGTGCTTCCTGACTGTGTCTCCTGACACATGCTGCATGCAGACCAACACTCACCCAGAACACAGTCAGTGAGAACTGTCCATATCTACCAGCATTTACCAGCTCACCTTTGAAAGATTTTGAAGAAATAAAAATCCATGCAGAGCCATAGAACCTAAAGCCTTGGAAAGAGACAAGCAGCTCTGTGTGCACATCCCATTTCTTTGCACCTTCACTTGCACAGGAACAGGATCACCCCATCCCCACCTGAAGTGCTGAGCCTACATCTGCTCTCTTCCCAAGCTTCAGAGCCCTGACTCTTGTTCTGCGATCCAGCTATGAAGATCCCCCATTGCCAGCTCTGCCAGCAGTGTGGGGTCACCCTCCAAGGGCAGAATGATGGAGAGGCAGCAAACACTCAGATGTGCCTCAGTCACCCAGGAATGACAGCAAAGTAGGGAATCTTCTCATGATACAGCTCTGAGAAAATGCTAGCTGTGCTCCTTTCCTTCCAGATCCTGCTGGACAGCCAAATCCCATTCTAAGCTTATGAAATATCTCCTCTTTCTTTACATCTGATGTATTTGCTGACAGCCTGAACTGACATCTCCGCAGCTCCCTCTTTCCATCTCCATGCTCTCTGGTTCTAAGAACAGATGAAAACACAATGGTAACTTAATCTAGCTTGCTTGGTGTAAAATGCAATAAAAAGGGGGCCCAGAGCCCAACCCTGAGGCTGTAAATTTTCTGACAGCACTGCAGTGTCATCCTGTACAGGGCTCCTGCTGCATCTCCTCCTGGCTCCACCTGGCCCCACTGCTGGGACCTGGCTGCAGTCGCTTCGTTTCCCTGATTGAGGCTTTGCAGAGGAATTCAAGCAACAGCACTTTCATTCTGGTAAGGGTTAACTGAAAGAAAAGGGGAACAGAAATAGAGCAGGCTCAGGCTGCCGTGTCCAACAGGCAGGTGACTGAGAGGAGGCACATCCATAGGGAGCACAGACGCACTCTGCTTCATGCAGGCGGCAGGGAAGGCTTGGCAGCACTCAGCCCAGGCTTGTCTGCAACAGGGAGCACCACAATAAGATGCTAATTACTGCAACATAACTAATGGCTTTGTTATTTACTAGGGAATGAAAAGCTGCATGTATTATGTACTGTCCTGACTTGTCAGTCTTACATCTGTGCCTGCTTTCAGCAGGCTTGTAAAGAGCATATTTAAGTAACAAAGCCTTACCTGCTGCTGTTTCCATGTCACGTATGCTCTCACTTTGATATCCATTTTCTTTTCCCTCGCCCAGAAATGAATCAATACCACATCAGCTCACACCTTGTTCTGACTGCACCGTGTCATCAGAGATGGCCAGCATGTGTTGGCGGCTGCTGTGCTAGGGGGGAGCTGGGGAAGTCACAGCTCAGAGCCCTGTGCTGCTGCAGCCCTCCTTCCCAGGAGAGCATTTGCAGCACGACCCTCTGTCTCCAGCTGGGGAGTACATCCCCATGCTTTGGCTAGAGCAGGTTGTTTCTTTGTGTGACTGAAGTTTGTTGGGCTGGCGCAAGGGAAGGAGATGCTATGGTTCAGTTGAATTGCCTGAGTTATGCAGCAGAAAAGTTAAGAACTGGGGATCTCAGATAGTGGAGAGACAGATGCTCAGTTTCTCAGCTCCTTAGCACCTCCCTCCCAATATTTTGCTGTCTAGAACCCCATAGGCAGAGGACACCAACACCTCTTCTCCCTAGGGGAGGACAGGGACCCTCAGACCACGTTCCTGCAAACCTTAGAGCACCTCTCTTCCTCTCCACCCCTGCAAGAGGAGAGCTCAGCCCCTGGAGACAGGTACCCAGTTCCTGCAGGGATCCTTTGCTGAAAACCACTCTCAGAGCCTGTGAGTGCTCCAACTCCAGCTCCTACTCCAACATCAGCATTGGCATTGGCATCTTCAATGTGCTGCACTTGACCCTGCCCACTCTGGCCTTCACCCATACAGGGCAGAGATGTAATTGGTGAGGGGGAGAATCAGGAGATTGAATACTCCCAATCATGTCATTGTCTTTACTTCATATTGCAACAGCCTGTGACACACACTGCAGTAAACATGCAGATAAAGAATGATTTTAAAATATGATCCCCACAAGCTGTTTTGTAAAGGAATTATCTCACTGGAGTGTTATCTAGAATTACTCCTGTTGCTCCATTCTCTTCTGCTCGTATAGCCCTGACCCAGAAACTCCTGATTTACAGTGCTCAAAGACACCAATTAGGGGGTTTAATTTGGGAAACTGTTTTTAAATCCCTTCCTTTATAGCTACACAGATGTCAAGGTGGGTTCAGCCCCTGATTTGACCTCCGGTGACATGAAAATGATATCATTGGGTACAACGTGTCTTCCAGAGTCTTAAGGTCTATTAACATCCTGGAGGTGCTGCCAGGGCAGTCCTATCCTCAAAGTGCCAAGCTGCTCTCCCTAGGAGTGCCCTTAAATTCCAGCTCAGCTACAGCTTCCTGACGATGATGTTGTCACCCACCAAAGAGCTGATACAACAGAAGCTCAAAAAGCCCACCCAAGCCCCTCCTGAGAATGGTGTGCTGGGAGGTGGCAACTAGTTTTCTACGGGGAAAAGTTGGGGGCTGGTTTGGGTTTTCTCATGTGCAGCTCTGCTGAAGACGACTTGATTTGGATTGACACTTCACAGAGGATTGCAACAGTTTTGTTTAAGATCTTTTATTTATGTATTGGGCATGTAAAAATTTAATTTCAAAAAGTATTTGGAACAAGAGTGTAACTTGATGTCTGAAACAGATTATTGCTCAGTCAAACACCTGAAGACTGACTCATTTAAGTCTACAGCTTCCCATTTAACACTCAGTCATAATATTTCTTTTATAGCAAAGAACCAAAAGCCATTTTGTTCCAAAAATCAGAAATGTAGAGAAAAAGTAACGTAATGTAAAAAAAAAATAAAAAATAGGGTGCTTTCCTTACCATCTCTCTTATTCTGCCTTTTCATTGTATAAAAGTATTTTTCTAGAATAAGGAATAGAACAAAAAAGAAGTCTGGAGCAAAGATGGTGCCCCAGCTGCCCCTTGGCCTCATGGTTCAGAAAGGAGAATGCCGATGGTGAAAGCTGGGCAGATCCAGCTGTCCTTCCCCATGAAAAGAGGGTCAGTGCCCAGAGGTGGTGAACCTGAGTGCAGGACCTGGTGCCTGGGAGCCTTCCTTGTTCCTCCTCCTCCATCTCCACTTTGGGAGTTTCCTCCTCTCCTTTCATCATAAAGACTTGCACTAATGCTTTCCTGGCAGATGACATAAGGCTGCGATGTCCTTCCCATCCAGGTTCATGGCTGCCATGCATTTGCCAACGAGACCAGAGGGCTACAACAGGGACATCCTGTGGGGACAGGAGCGTCCCACCAGAGCCACCTCTGCCATACCATAAGTGGGGCAACAGGCGCAAAGCCCCGCACTGATGTGTCTCTGGAAGCCCATTACTGTTTTATGGAGGTCACCCTCACCTAATTATGCCACTGTTCCTCCCAGCCCCAGCCTGACCCTGCCTGATCCTGAAACGGATTAACATGTCTTGGTCACTTGAGCGTGTGGTGTGTGTCTGCTCTGGGAGGGCAGAGACTGAAGGTATGGCCATATCTCAATGTTATTTTGACCCCAGCCGTTTTTTTCCACGGCGAGCCCTTCACAGACCTGTTGAATGGGGCTTTCATTTCGCTGACCTCAGGGGTCATCTGTTTTCTGAGCATGAAATATGGCTGCCAGTGGACAGGAATGAAGAGATAAACTTCACTGAGGAGCCTTAACAGGCCAATGAGCCGTGACTAATGATGATTGTGGTTTGTCTTTCGAGGGCATAATTTATTGCGCTGCTGACCACTTAGTGCACTGGCTGGGGAATTAACTCTTTCGGGAGATCACAGGGCTGATGAATATGTGATCAGGAGCATTGGGTTTGCACATTGCTCATCTTATTCCCTCTTTGTAGAGGCAGTGAGCATTTCTCCTCATGCCTTTCCTCCTGAGATGCCTCCTGTTTCTTCTCATAGTTTTGTAACCGAAGAGTGTGGTGACCCTCAGCATGATTATCAGCCCCTTTTCTCACCATGAGGAACAGGTGGGTCATCATAGAGGATGTCACTACAGGAAAGCCACAAGAGCCAGGCCTTTTGGTGGGCCAGCATTCTAGAACTGCACACAGCTCTGCTGGCAGAGATTAGTGCTGTGAGATGGCTTGTGCCAACAAAGGGAGGAGAAGCAGCCAAAATGGTCCTCATATCTCACAGAGCTCCCTGCAGCTTTGTCTGCCAAGGACTGCCAAAGCCTGGCAGCAGGTTCCCGGGCAGGCCAGGAGAGAGAGTGGATGGACTTCTGGCATCCACTTAGGGAAGCACAGCAGCACCCCCATGGCCCTAAGGATGTGCAAAAGCAAGCTCCAGTGCTAGCTCCAAGCTCTGCTTTCACCCCCTTTTTAACTTGATATTCACATTTTGGATGGGTAATTGGAAAAAGTGGCCATTGCATTGGTTTTGGTGAGAGAAGAGATTGAGACATTGAGGACCTGTTAGGTTAGTACATAGGTTACTAACCAGTAGGTTACTTCATGTACATCAGTGTTTGTGGGACACTTGTGTTTTCTCCTGCATCCTTAAGGCTTTAGGAGAAAAAAGAAAAAAAAAAAAAAACCAGATGTTTTTTACTAATTTTAGCAGCTAAATTCTGCCTTCATCTTTACTGTGCATTGCCCACAGATGCAGAGGGGATGCACCTGCTGCACTGCTCAGGGAGCCCAGCTCCTTGCAGGCACCTGGATGTAGCACCTGCTGTCTGCAGTCCCCTTTCCCTTAGAACAGAAGGAATTTTGATGGCAGAAGTGAACTGCGCAATCCTGAACATGGGGGTGCTCAGTGCCAATGTTTGGGGAAAATGGCACTTTGGGAAGGACCTGAAAAAGCCATTTCCAAGCCACTCATCAGCTGAGTTGGTCACATCATCAGTCAAGTTGTGTTTCTTGTGTGGATCCTGTAAACATCAGAGTGGTGTCCTTTAGGTAGCCCCCTCTTTGCAAAGAGAGAAGACATCAGGAAGCCTGAGAGAAACTAGAAGTATTTCCCAAGGGAGATTTCAAAGCTATTCCATTCTTTAAAACAATATGAATATGGCATATCAGCAGCAGGTGGACACTCTGGCAGGTCTGGGGACTACGACCCTGGTGCTCAGCATTCACCTTGCAACAAGCACTAGGAGATATCTTTACTCTACCTGGGCTTCTGGGAAAGCACCAGAAGACTGCAGCCTCACAAATAATCACTCCTGAGATTTCATTGGAAAATGGGAGGCTTGGCCACAGGAAAGCCAGAGCAGTGGCAGCCAGTCCTCTTGCGTTGAGGGTGTACTGTGGTGGCTGAAGCTCCACAGTGAGAGGGGCTGGGGGATTTCTAGGAACATAATGCTGAATCATTAGGAGAAATAAGTGTTAAAAAATAATAATAATTTTAAAAAATGTAGCCAATCCATTACCTCTGTGCATGCCTGCCTTGCTTTTTCAGGCTTTTTTTAAGCTTCTACCCCCAAACCGAAATAAATAACCCTGGTTCCTCTCTTTTTCGCATTTCATATTAGAGGACAACAGTCCTCTCCCGTTTGACCTCTCCTCACAGGAGACCTTACTCTCACTGTTGCTGCTATCCCGTGCAGTGCCCGAGCAGCGCAGGCGAAGTCGTGCTGCTAGCTCCCAGGTGGAGGACCACACACAAGCAGTCCGGCAGCGCGAGAGCCCTTCAACCTGTGTGCTGGGGGTGCACAGCACGCACCAGGCTGCACGACCCGCGTGGCCAGGCAGAGCAGTGACAGCGGAAACGTTGCCCTGAGTCAGCAAAGGCGGAGGGAAGAAAGAAGTGGGGAAAAAAAACGCCAGGCATGCTGAGAAAGTGAGAGCAGTGCATCCCGCGGAAGATGCAGACCTTTAAGAGTCCGACTTGCAGCCGCAGTGATTAGCCAAGACATGATCCAGCCTTTGCTGGCTCGATCCAGGGTAAGAGGTCAGCAGCAGGCTGATAAAACAGAGCATTTTCAGCTCCTCTGGAGAGTAAGGGATAAAAGTGGAGCTGCAGAGCTCGCTGAGCAAAGAGCCTTGCAGTCCCTGACATGCAGCCCCAAAAACCTTCAGTGGCCACGGGGCTCGCTTCTGCTGCTGCCCCTCAAAACAGCCTCTTTGGGTGCAGAGGTAAATGGGTCTGGCAAGGAGCGAGGACAGCTGCTTCTTCCTACATCATGCTTGAATGCTGTTTTCTAAGAGTGTAATTTATTGGAGGAAAATGAATGATTTTGTCCTTTTGAAGTGGTGGTTACCTGTTGTCACTCTGCCTAATGGATGGGAAGAAGTCTCCTGGCCAGGCTGAATCCCAAACCTAGCCTTTTAAAAGAGGAGCTGAATGTAAAAGAGAGGGAGAGATGTTTAACAGAGCCAGGACCTGGGGATCAAGAGAAGAGAGGAGCATCCCAGCACACCCAGTTAACCCTTAGAGTACTGAGTTCTACAGCTCTGAAAGCTGACCTGAAAAAATCACAGCTAAGAAACAACATGCAGTGAAGCAAGAAGAAAAAATGGGGGTCTTAAAAGTTCCCTCATAGAAACATTCCAACATGGGCTTTGGGAGAGCATCTTCCTTCCCCTGGAGCACAGCATGAGCCCTACAGATGGTGGGGGAACTGCGTTGCTACAGACTTATCAACTGCACTACAAACACTTTGGTGACTTGGGATAAACAGCCTGCTGTAGCTCTGCACATGTGCGTTACTGTAAGAGTTGGTGAAAGGTTCAAGATTTATGGCCTTGGAAAATGATTTATTTTTTTTTAAGCCCTGCAGCTGATAAAAGCTGGGGAAATGCCAGGGTGTGATTTCCCTGCACTGCCTCTTACTCAAGTGCTTCATCTTGGAGGCACTACCACTGCAGAGAGGGAATAAATGCATGAATGAAAACATTCACAAATCTGTTGCTTGCCATGATGGCAAGCATCGTTTCATAGATCTGTTTGGGCACAAACTAACCCATTTCCACCACCAAGCTGTCTTTGGAAAGCAGAGTGACAACTGGAAACAGAGCTGATAAAGACCTCCTGGCCCAAGGAGGGTGCTCAGCGGACAGCTAGCACTCCAGATCAGCAGGGACCCAAACTGCTGGAGCACAGGTGCAACCTTGCCCAACTCCACCATAACCAGAGATACATTTCCACAGGAGTTTGTCAGTTAATGCTCATCAGAGATGAGAAAATCCTTGTTAACCACAAAGTTGCCTTACCTCTGGAATTTCCGCTCTGCTCTCTGGAGATGCTGGGAGTTGTTGCTTGCCAATGTCAGGTAGTTTGCACAGCCCTGACCACAGCACTCAGGTTAAGATAGGAGGTTGCTCTCACCTCTGTAATTACCTTGTCTCCCAGGGGACTGATAGCATTAAAGCAGCACATGGGTTAACACCCTGAAGGTAGCTAGCAACCCTTGTATGTCAGTCAGGACTACTCACTCCGTAGGTCCATTCCTTCTGCCTCTATCCAGTAAGCTGTGACCCAGCAGAGTGTGAGGAAAAAGGTGGAGAAATTCTGTGCCTATCTGTGAAGCATTTGAGGAAGGAAGGCTCTTGGGAACAGGATGAGAGTGATGCTGTGGCAGGACCATCCCCAGGAGCTGTGGGCAAGGCTGTCACCCAGGACAGGGATAGGCAGCACCCTGCTTGCCCATTTAACAGAGACAAGACCAGCTCTACGCTGTTGTCAGTGCTGTGGCTACTTCTGACCTGGCCAGCAGCTGACATTACTTCATGAGGGAGACTATTTCTATTTCTGGAGCTGCAGTGCTGACATTTTCAATGGGTCGGTGTACCGTGCTCAATGGCTCAAGCATGAGGTCACGGCCAGGCCTCCTGGGTCCCACTCTTAAGCTGCAGGGTTTTGTTCCAGGGTGGTTCCCCTGCAACTGACCCCTATCTGCCCAGTGTAATGTGCAGCATGAAGATTTGGAAACAGATGGAGTTTGAAGGCAGCGTGGCATTGTCTGACTAAAAACTTGGTTTTCCTAGTATGACAACAATAGCTGCTTGGACAAGGGGTTTGAAGAGACAGAAACCTTCTCACTTCACAAACAAAACCTGTGAAGGTTTTACCAGGCTAGAGTGTCCCTCATGGAGATCTGGGTACCCACGAGGAAAAGGCCTTTGAATCACATTGCTCCAGAGCTCAGCACTGCACCAATCCTATCTCCCTCACCCACTCCTTAGGTGTCCTGCAATCACTTGGGTGTTGCTGTGGCCACTGCAAACATTGGTTCACCTTGCCTAGGATAAGAGTCAGTACAATAGCACTGGGATGAGACTGGTCTTAACGCTTTGTGCTATACATCTACAGCCAGAGGTTAGCAGAGTCCTCATTAAGCAACGTGGGGTTGGCTGTCCAGAAGATGGGTTGAAAGGCAAATATCTCCCTTTACAAGTGCAGTGTCCAGAAGAATAATAATCCCAGCCTGCTCTAGATAAGGCAGAGTAGGTATGTCTTAAATATTTCTATTACTTCAAAGTTCATAAATCTATTGGTTTAAAACTGTCAACAAGAAAGAGGAAATATGAGCTAGAGACATGGTTATCACCAGAAAAGGAATTTCCTCCAAAGGGAGAGCAAGACAGTAAGTCCAGGAAGGAGGGACAGATAGGGAAATACTTCTATGAGATGTTAGGAATCTGGACGAGCCTGATCTATGGACATCTTTTCATTGACTCCAGCAGACTTTGTCTCTGCTGCGGCGTAAGAGGGATGGCCAGGGAAGATTTGTTTTCAACTCACCAGAAAAAAAAGTAATAGAAAACGTATGGTTTTATTTGTATCATTTTGTCTTTCTGAGAAAGCTTTTGAAATATTTCAGGCTTTTGTAAAAATAAATAAAGAAATAAAGTGATATGGCAATGAGAATGAATGGTCCTTGGGGCACAAAGAAGGTGGAAACTCTGGGAAAGAGAAAGGAGACTCCAAAGAAATAACTTCTGGGCTCTGCTTGTTAGGGGGTATGGTGCAAACTGGAGGAGAGAAGAGGGACTGAAGGAAGGACTGCCGTGTGCATTTGTGCAGGGTGCTGCCTCTTGAAGTAACTCCTACCCAGAAGCATCCAAGTCACCAACAGTGCTCAGCTATGCTGCCCTAATATCCGTATCTGCACAAACATGGTCCCCATCTAATACCCTCCAGGCTCACCTTGAACCATTGACACTCTTCAGCCATCCCCAGCTATGGAATGCCCTTGAAGTGTTGCTGCTGCGGGCAAAGTGAGTCTGAGGAGCTGAAGCACTCCCAAACAGTAAAGCAAAATGGCAGAACATACAGCAGGAGCTGCACACAGAGCACGTACTGTGATCATATCCCTGCAGATGTGTCAGCAAATCCTCAGTTGGTGTGGACAGGCTCTATTTTGTGCAAGGACACAGATGGGCTGGTAATTCCCATGGGTCATGCAACCTGGTCCCAGTACTAGCAGTCACTGGATGCCTGAGACATTGGACTTCTTGCACCCATCAGCTGTGCTGGCTGTGGATCTGGTTGGGCTGTACCCCATCACCTCGCAGCACCACCTTGTGCCCCTATCCTGGGAACACATGGAGATCTGTGATTCCCAGAGCTGTCAGAGCAACACTAAATCCAAGGAGGACATGTTGGAACAAACACAGATAAAGGATCAAATAGTCTGATGTGTCCAACTCCCACCTGGGAGCAGCATGGCACTGCAATATGACACCCCCATCCCCCCACCCCCGAATAAAATAAAATAAAAATAAAATAAAATAAAATAAAATAAAATAAAATAAAATAAAATAAAATAAAATAAAATAAAATAAAATAAAATAAAATAAAATCTCTGCATACATCTTCAAATGGTTCTGTAATAAGCTCCATCATTTGCCCCAACCCTTCCTCTTTTATCTAATTCTGCCTAAAGTCACCATCCTGTCTTAGGGCAAAGTTCCCACTGCTGCCAGCCCCTCCTCTCTCGGCTGATAACCAAAGCATTTGCAGCTTGTGCTCTGCTCTGTGGGTAAGCAGTAACTTGCTCATATAAGAATGTTTACGTTTGAATATAAGTACAATTACACCAGCCGATCTAATAGTCTTCTCTGTATATGTTACTGAGTACTTAGGGCCCTTTTTTTGAAAGCCATTATGCTCATGTGATTTTCCTCAAAGCCTTTCGAAGGGATTTTGTTTTGACAGGAGGGCATTAAGGGGGTGAAACTGATAGCATAAGTACCACTTACGGACTTTGATCAGCTTGGGTCATAATTCTCCTGGAGAAAGTCTTGTATATATTAGAGAAGGAAATTAATTTTATTGCCGCTGTGGCTTTCCACCCTCCCACCCCCCAGTAACATCCAGTGCCTTCTGCTCACGTTTTATCCTGAGCCCCTTTTGTGCTGAGCTGATGCACAAGCAGGGCTCTCCGCAGGGGTAGGTGCTGGGCTGTCAAAGTGCTGGGAGCCCTTGTCTCTGCCTGCAGGCTGGTGGTTCTCTCCAACACCATCCAACAGGGGAGTGGGAGAAATTCAGACCTCTTCCTCCACATATGCTGGTTTCAAGTGATGTAGAGATGAACTACTAGACCTCAAGGATTGCCTCAAGCATCACCATAAGCAATGTGAGTTGTAGGATCTCAGGTGCATCTTTAAAGAAAAGTGAATAGATGGGGGAGAAGCAGCTGTGTTCTGTAGGATGACTTGGTAGATCCAGTCTTGGGCCAAGGAACAACTGAGCAAATGGGGGAATGGTGTTGGATCAAAACCATTGCAAGCGTGAGCTGGTCATAGAAGAAACAAAGGAGAAAGAACTTGGAAAGTTTCCCCTTGCATTTTTGCTGGTGTTTTTCTTGTCTGGTCAGGAGGTGCTTCAGCTGTCACTTTCCCTAGTGCCACTCAGTGAAATGAGGGGACAGGAGAGCACAGTCAGGCGATCTCCAGGAGCTGATAGTCATCTGCAGTTGTCACATATCTCAGCAGCACCTTGTCAGCAGGTAGGAGCTGGCTGAGATCTGTAGCCTGCAGTCATCCAGGACATTCGCTCCTTAGAGACAAGCTGATGTTGTCAGCCAGAAGTGCAGGGTTGTGTGGATCTGTTCCCCAAATACTCCACCAGCCCATGCCTCGGTCTTTCCACCAAGGAAGAGGGAACTCCACAGGCCACACTGTATTCACCATAATGCTTCCACGAGATGGAGTGGAATTAAACCCACTAAACTCAGAAAAGTGAAAGTGACATCTAGTCTGAGCTAATGTTTTGTCTTCTTGCAATGAGAAGACTCCTCAAGAAGAGTCTTGCCCCCTTCTCAGCCACCTCCAGAGGTGGCAGTCTTGTGCTGAGAACAGCAAAAGAAGTATGGGACAATTGAAGCAGACACTCACCTCCCTTCATCCAGAGCCGGAAGGATTCCTGTCTTCATTTGGTATCTCTTTTGCAAACCATGAACTCCTACCTAAAGAAAAAAATACCCAAAGTATAAGAAATCCCTGCAGTATGTCAGGACAGTCTCTCAACCAGGCAGGAATGCCACATATTACCTGCAGCTCACTCAGTGAGCCCAGCTGAAGGAAAACTTCTGCCAACTTTGCTCCCCGCAGTGTTCCAGCACATGTTGCCAGGTGGAAGATGCCAATGGGCTACAGCTGGTGTGAAGCTGTCATGGTTTTATGACTTTTGTTATTGGTATTCCACATCATGTAGTGCATTAAGAGTTAAAGAATTAATGCTCCAGCTCTGTGGATCATTGATAGTTCCAGGTATACCTGTCTCAGAAGAGAAGAAGAACTACATTCCCCAGAGGACTTTGTGTTGCTTTGTATTTTTATGTTCTTCCACTCAGAGGGAAAGATAAAAACTGCATGTCACGAGACACGCTCTTTCCTTTTGCACCAACTCAGCAGTGGGTGCTCGCTGCTGTCTCGCCTTCAGTGTTTAGCATAAGGCCTTTGGTTTATCGGACACTCTCTCTTGCACATTTTATTTGTTTTATTAGCTTTAATTCCAATTATATATTATATATGTGTTATTTTATAATATAATATATTATAATATAATTTATATTATATAATATAATATATATATTATATATTGTGTTATTTTGCATTCCAATATCTTATTTAGTAAATTAGCTTTCCTCTCAGATCGTTGCCACTGTTTTGTTTTTAGGCCCATCTCCCTTTTCCCTTTCCCCTTTCCTGGGACAAGGGTCTGTGGGTCCCCCGCCCCAGTCATCACAGAACTGGGCTGAACTAGCCCATAAACTGTTGACAGAAGCCTCGGTCCCTTTCTGAACCCATACCAGGCATAACACACACACCAGGACATCCACTTTTGCTAGCATCAGTAGTAGGTTAGCACAGGAAAAATATATTTGCATTCCATTCCATTTGGAGTCTAAATGGGTCCTAACTTCAGATTAACAGCTATCAAGCTGTAATTCAACTCACATGTGAGCGTTTCCCTCTAAGGGAGTGCTGCAATTCCTCCCAGGCTAGCCAGCCAGCCAAGCTGGCTGAGCCTTGGTCTCAGGGCAGTGGAAGCAGCAGTGTTTCTCGCAGCAGTGTGTCCTTGGACATGGTAATACATCACTGGTGGGTACCAAAAAGCAGAGCCCCTCTCCAGCTGTCAGCCCCTCCCCCTCCTGCCAAATCCAGGCTGGAACTGAGAACGGAAATGTTTGTGCGTAGCTCACAAAGCTGGTTGGAAAATTTTTGTCAAAACAGATTTTCATCAGAAAATGACACCCTGTTGACTTTGGCAAATTTTTGTTCAGGAACAAAGTGGAGAGTGAAAAAAAAATGTAAATGTCAGTGTGCCCTTTTGACATTTTCCCCAACGAAAAGGATGGACTTTCGTGCTTTGAAATGACTTTTCCTTGACATTCATTTTCTACATTCAATTCAAAACAAATCAACTTTTCTACTAAAGCAGAATTCGTCAACTGCTCTAAAAGGCTTTAAATTTTTGAAACTGACAGTGTAGAAGTTGTAGGATTCTGGCTTGTTCCTGAATCAGGATGGGATCAGAGAAAAAGCAACTCTTTTTCTAGCAAGTCACGGACTCATTTTTCCACACCAGCCACTGCTCACTGTTCTCATCTATGTTTGTCCTCCTTTCCTTGCTCATCCTGCAGGGATGCTTACCTGTTCCCTAATCTTTCACACTAGCATTGTTTTCCCTGTTTCTGTCCCAGCCCTACACCTACACCAGGCTGCCTCTGAAAAAAAAAGAGAAGTGCAACCCCAGCCAAGCACCTTCAGCTGGCACCCAGCAGACACAGTGTTCACCCTGCAGATCACCGTTATCTCTGTGCTGCCAGCCTCTCCTGCAGGGTCCACCTGTGGCTCTCAGCCCCAGAGGAGCAATAGCAGCTCTTGGTGCCCTGTCTCATTGCTGATGGGATGGGAGTGACTGCCCTGCCATGTTCTGCTTTCACACTCACTCCAAGCCTCTCTCCATCAGAATCTGCTCTCAGCTGCAGGGATCCATGTTTTCTATAAAACCAGCTCCAGCTTTTCATGTCAGGCATTGTCTAATGAAATGTGATCTACTTTTTCCTTTAAGCAATAGGTTCCCAAAGTGACTGGGATTTAATTCAACAAAGAGTGTAGTATAGATGCATTTTGCTTAAGCTTAACCATCTGCAGAGAAGTGTCTCAACTCATCCGGCTGCGTGGCCAACTTTTGCCATCAGACAGAAGATCTGTATCTGCAGGGAGAGAGATCCGACAGCATCACTCCACTGGATCTGAGATGCAATTAAGCAGCAAACTTTAGCTGCCTATAAGTCAGCTAAGACACACAGCACATCATTGCTTACCTTGGAGTTGAGTTTTGGACTTGCACCAGCTTTGGCAGTTGGGACTCTGCTCCATCGCCACAGTATTTCTCAGTCTCTTTGCTGCAAAAAAAGGAAAAGGACTCAAATACATTCTTGTCTAACCTCAGCAAATACAGCTTTCAGCTACTGGGGATTGACATTGCAAGCAGATTTTGTAATAAGCCTGTAAAATAAGTTGTCATTGACATAATACTAAAATAACTGCTGGTTTTGTTTTATTTTTTAACTACAGATGCTGCTAAGAGTTGAAGGCAACACACATACATCATCGTCAGAGAGTAACATGGCAAAGCAGAGGTATGGCCTTCAGTGTGCCATCCTACACTGCACTGTTCTTAGTTTGTAGCTACAGAACCCTTGTGGATCACAGGCTTGAATGGATCCATGAGATACCTGGGGAGAGAATGACAGTGGTCAGAAGCACAGAATGGCACTGCAGGGCCCCATGGGGGGGATCAGCAACACCCAAAAGACTGAAAATCGTTAGACTGAGCCCCCAGTCCCCCTTTTTTTCAAACTTGTCTGTCACTGATGAAACATCTTCTCTCCCATATGCAAGATAGGTGAGGTCCTGCCATGCCCAGAGGCACCGGAGGGCTTGGTGCTGTTGCCCAGCATTTCCCTTGGATCTGCAGCTGATTCAAACCAAATCAGAGCCAAACTCCAACAGCTTCCTGCTGCAGACAAAAACAGGCACCTTGGGAAGGAGCATGCAAGCTCCTGTTGGTAACAACCCTGGAGAAATCATAGCATGAAACAGCATCTCAGTGGGATTTAGTGAGGCTGGAGAAGACTGAGTTTAGGGCTAAAATACAGGTGCAGCATTTTGTGATCCACCTGATGTGCTCTGGGAGCTGCGGGTTATGAGGTTGCGGGACACCAGACCTCCCTGGTGTGATGAAACTCAGCTGCTGGAGGCAGGAGAGAGCACTTTAGATAAGAGGCTAGCAGAGAAATGGGGAAGGAGCAAGTGTGTGGGGCATTTGATGCTGTCTTTCACAAACCTCACAGGTCCCTGAGGAAGAGGCTGGACAGGTGATGCACTGCTTAGGGACCATGCTGAATGTACAGACTCCTGCTCATTGGCTGCCCTGCAGTCCCCAGGGAGAGCACCTCTGGCACTGTAGCCACTGACCCTTGGCAAGGCAGGGAAATCCAGGCTGACAATTTATTGATAACATCAAGCCACACTTGAGCCACTCTCCATGGACCCGAGTGTTCCCTGCTCTAAGGAGCAAGGATGGTGGGAGAGAGGGCTGTTTTCTAAGGTCCCACCTGGCCTCACACTTGTCTTGCTGCTGCTTCCAGATTCCTTTATGGAGGACAATCAACATGTCCTGGTGTGACAGTCACCCTACCCTGCCCTCCCTCCAAGCAAACCAGGCACAGTTCCTCCAGCACCTTGCTGGCAGCCTCTCACCATCATCTGATTTGACTTCTTTCTTTCTGGAAGAAAGGAAGAAGAAAGAATAGAGGCAAATACGTGTTTAAATAAAGACGTATGCTTACTTGGAGGATAAAATCAATTGTTACAAGTTACAAGTCTAAACTGCAGATCTGAAGGGCTGTAGTGAGTGTTATCAAAGAGAACATATCCCTAAACACTAGTTAAAACATTCACCTTTAAATTAATTCCATCACTGTTAGAATTGCATAAATCCAGCCCTTGTGAAGGAGCAGCTGATGTCAAGGAGTTGTGGTGCTCTCACTGCTTGCCTCCAAAAAAGCTTCAGCTGATGCTGTCACCCAAACCTAAGCTCACAGGGAACTCTGTGCACAAGCCTGGCAAAATCACAGGGACAGATGAGAGCGAGCCCAGCCACAGTTTGTGCCTGTAGTGCATGAAGAGCTGCATGGCTCACCAAGTTTTACACTGATACTTTTTGAAGGGAGCAGCATTCAGTTTGGCCAGCAGAAAGTAAGCAAATGAGAGGATGAGTGATTGTGCTCATCTTTGATAGAAGGAACTTCCTGATGGGAAATATCTGTTTGCCAACAACTTGTATATCAAGATCTCAGCAATTCAGATAAAAAATTTATTTTGCAAACATTTCAGCTCTTCTAGAACCATTCTTTCATGCTTGATCTGAACACCCCAACCAGCTAAAACCTGAGCTTCCTGAAGACATAATGCAACATCTCAGTTTTATTTTTCTCCTCTGTTGCAATGGCTCTCGTCATGGGAGAATGAGTCACTGCCCATTGGAAGAAGACATTTCAGATCTACATACTCCAAAATACAAAAAGCTCCCTCCTTCTCCTGGCCAGCCTGCATCTGGTACAGCAAGGCAGCCTGGCACTAGCAGGGCAGCTATGAGCATAGCATAACCTGAAGTTAACAGGACTAAGAGGTATCCCAGCACAGGCAGCATTCTCAGCAGTGGTGTGCTGTCGTAGAGGTTCTGAGCACAGCAGGGTTATGGAGAGTCCTACAAGGAAGAAATGAACTAAGTCCAGTGGCCAACCAATGTGGAAGACAGCGAGAGGCCTGTGGACACAGCTCATGTGTACCTGCAAGAGGGCAACTTAGAAAACAAGAATGAAGTCAGACTGCCTGCAGCAGAGGCTCAGTCCATCCCTGGGGCAGGGTAGGAGACAAATTTATGTCCAACATCCATCCCAGAGGCAGGGACTGAAACCCACCCACAACATAGCTCAGTGAGAGAAGGAAGTTAGGCACAAGACTCTCCTTACAGATGATGGCTCCTAGACCATGGGAAGAGGTGGTGATCGGACAAATTTAGGGCCACTAGCAGCAGCAGCAGCAGAATGCTGAAGGTTACCAGCTTCACCTGCTCTTTCTGCAGTGCCTGGTCTTATGGGGTTACACTGGGGATGACAGGGGTCCTGGGTTGGGGCTGGAAAATTCCATGAGAAAACAGCTCCCCAGGACAGTGAGGGCCTGGATGTGTCTCTGTGAGTCAGGCTGGTGGGAAGCAACCAGCAGGATCTGGTGTGACTCTTTTTCTGGACACGGGGGCAGAGAAATCAATTCTGCCATTGTCATCTTGCCATGTAGTTTGTTACACCTCTAATTGTACCTACACATTGTGCAGAACATTTTACTTGTGCCTGCTCTGGATGCAAGCAGAAGATTTTGCTTGGAGCGTTCCTTTCCCACCACCAGACTCACAGTGCTTGCAACCATTCCTGGCAATAGCACTCCAACTCACAGCACTCTGGAGAGGAGAAACAGACCTATCACCATGGCTACACACAGAAGAGAACAGCTGATTGTGGAGGATGGACAGCCAGGGAAGGCACACACAGCCTTGTACAACCCAAGATCTGCACTGCTGCTGTTTGTTAAGATGTGCAACGCCAGCCTCCAGGCACACGGGCAGCGCCCAAGCACACACAGATGTATTGTTCAGCAGTAGGAGGCTGTCAGAGCACACTTTAACTTCATGCCAGACTGAAGCAGTGTGAATAAACTGTGCTTGGCTTGTATATGAATTTTAAATGAATTGTTAACACGTTTTTATGAATCAGGGAGGAGGTGCTAGCTGGGGAGTCCGGCTGTTTGTTGTTTAAAGCAGAGGAAACCAATCATGGTTTTTTGCAAAGTAAAACTTTATTGAGCTGTAATAAACAGATACTTCTAAAAAACATTTAAAACCACATAAAATAACAAGTGGGAGGTGCTTGACTCCTCCAGGTTGAATGGCAGGTCAGTGGATGCATATTTGTATTAAATTGCTTCATTTTTTTTCCTAGCATCAAGGAGAAAGATGTGTTAATATTCTACACCGGTGGAAGGCGTGTGTGTCTTGGTTCTTGGTGTCATCTGTAGAATGCATGCAGATGTCAGCCTGAAAATGTTTGGATGCTGAGGATTTTCTGTGGCAAAGGCTGCCCTGCCCGTTGCACTTCATAAGACAGGAACCCACCCCTGGGCTGTGCTTTCTGCTCCCATCCATCTCTTCCCTCCCTTTCCAGAGACTTTTCACTCTTAAGTTGGTTGGGAAACACAACCTCCCATGTCTATTTCTTCATCATTCTTTTAGCTGTGGCAAAGGGGATTCTGCTTAAAGTTGTTGCTGGGGAAATGAGAAGTGAGAAAGCTCTGATTGTTTTCCTCTGGAGATGTGAGTACACCTCACTACAGTAATCTCTTAGTCCTGTTCTCCACTGGCTGCTCCCACTCAGAAAGTGGTGCAGTGCCATGCTTCTCTTCCTCTGTCCTGTTATTTCAAGAAAGGAAAATTTCAGGTGCCAGTGTGGGTACAAGAAGAAAAATATGTAGGTTCACTGGTTCTCCTAGGTTTTGGCTACTGTGCAGCAATCAGGTCTCCAACACAGGGAGGGGAGAATCTGCTGCAGCAGAAAGCAAGCAGCTCCCTAGTTATGCAATAGAGGTGTAAGTAGTGGAGAATAAAAAGGAGATTGGAGCCAAGATGAACCTCGGGTGGAGAAAATTCACATTGCTGCCTGTTCCTGAAAGCTGAGGTCGTCACAGCCAAGCTCCTCCAGCCAGGAGACAAAGCAGTTCTGCCACTTCCCCCATTTGGAATAGGAAAATCAGACTGGAAAACCAACAGGATGGATCTCGATGCTTCTATTATGGGATCTGTGTTACTGTGCTGTTCATGCAGGCTGAGTGACCGATTCCTGGATTGCTTCCAAGGATTGTTTAAACTTTTCCGTATTTTGCAGACCTTGATGTGAACGTGTGATTTTGGCCACTGCATTGATTGATGTTGCTAAAAATGCTAGCAACCCACCCTCCAGAAAATATGTGTTTTGGAATGTCTCTGCATTACGCGTATTTCCAATCATGTGCTCCTTGCTGGAGATCACCAGTGCTTGTTGTTAAAATAAGAGGATTACTCCAAAAGGTAATTCCCTGGGATTACCACGCACTCTGGCTGCCATGTGGGGGGGGCTGAAAACAGAAGACAAATTTTCAAAGCTTATTAACAGTGCAAGGAAAACAGTGTTCCTTAGCTGCTGCGGTCAGCTTCCTGTACCGGTGTCTCATGGCTGCAATGTCTACAGTCCCAAAAAGCAGCAGCTTCAGCTGGACCTTTGCCCAGGATTGGATCATTTTATTGCACCTCCATCCTGTACATGTTCCTGATGCTTTTATTGTGAGTTGGACCACCAGACTTCCTTACTCATCACCAGTTATCACTGCTTCTCTGTGGCGTGTCCTGTTGCAGCAGCATCAAATGATTGTCACACTTAACGGTCAACAGAGAAGTCATTGCACCTGTGGGTAGTAATGAAGAAGCAGTACCTTCAGCTCTGCCATGTGGAGTTGAAAGGAGAGGGGAAACATATTGAAATGGTCGGGCAAGGGGTTTTGAACCTGGGAGCAGAGCATTTGTTGTGAGATTGTGGTTTGCCTGAGTATAGGCAATGCAGCATTGCTGAGCAGAACGGAGCTCGGAAGGAAGCTGGGCTCTTCTGGGAGACAATTAAACCTGACCAGAATAAACTTGGGGTTTAAGGGTTTAAGTTTTGGAAATTCAAAGCAGAGGTTGGATCCAAGATGTGCTCATGCAAGAGAAGTCCTACCAGCAAAGGGCTGCTGGTGACCTTTCCACTTACTTTCACTGCTATCTGCAAAAAACTATGTGTCAGTAGACACATATCCACGTAAATTCTTGAAGTCAGTGAACTTGAGATGTCAACACACCCAAGGCACAAATTCGAGATCATATGCAACACTGAAAGACTCAAGGGGTAGAGGAAGACTTCCAGCAACCCAGATCTGCAAGAGCAGATTGCGAAAACCATGACATGAAGGGAAAAGAAAAAGCAAAAAAGAAAAACTAAAGGTGGGGTTTTCATTATGTGGCTTCTGAGCTCATAAGAGGTCACATTTTCTGGCTATTCTTTGAAAATATGAGTGTTAGAAACAGGCTTTATTTAAAGTAAATGGAAGCTCAACTAATTACATGGCTTCAGGAGCCAGGGCTCTAAGAAAAACATCAAGTATTTCAAGAGTTGGCAACACTGCCTGTGGAAAAGGAGTGAGTCATGGTGTCGTTTGGGACTCCTGGATGGGTGAGAGACACCAGCAGAGTGCTCCAGCTTTATGGGGAGTTTTCTCAGCTGCTCACATGGCTGCAGGCCCACGGACCACCTCCCCAGGTTCACTGTGATGGGAGCCCCACAGACTGCTGCTGTGCTGGGACCAAGGCCTGGTGTGCCCACAGTGTGGACAATGAGCAGGATGGTGGTTACACGAAAGACCTTGCAGGATCAGGGCAGGCATCATGCCTCCCTCAGCTCCAGCAGCAGCCACTACTGGGAATTCACAGGAAACCAGTAGGCCCTAAGCCTAGCAGGGAAGTAGCAATCCTCCCCATTTTTATTTTTTTTTTAATTTCCTGTGCAAAAACTTCAAAATGCTGAATTGCTCCTTCTTTAAAGGGATGCAAACAGTGCGGGTCTCATCCTGCCGGTGCTAGGAGAGCACCAAAGCTTCATGATCTCCCTCTGATGGCTTCAGGCACTCTCAAGAGGAGTTTGTCCCCCATCACAAGCTGTAGCAAGTGCTACAGAAGTGAAGATCCTCATACAACACCTTCCTAAGCTGGGAGCAGGCAGACTTTGCCTTCTCCATGTGGGACCCCACCAGATTTGTCAGCGGTCTGGTTGCTGGCCTGCTTGGTGCAGGATTGTTAGCTACATTTTCCATTTTGGATCCACACAGGTTTTCAGGAACTATAGCAGGCCTCAATTTCCCCATGTGTTAGCTGGAAGCACAGAGCAGATGTTATAGGGAGGATCGAGATATTAAACACAAGCAGCACAGTGGGGGCAAGAGTGTTATACTTTGCTTGAAGACTGCAATCAATATTTCAGCACTCCCAAGCCTAGCTTGCTGTTTTTCTTGTACCTAATGTCCTTCCAGCCCACTGCCTCCCCGACCCTCCTGTTCTTGTCCCACAGATATCTCTGGCCGCAGTGCACTGTAGGCAAATCACTTTTCCAAAGTAAGGCAGGCTGCTTGAGTGTGTCCTTAGCCCAGCCACATGCTGCTTGAGCATCTGCAGCAGCGGACCCCTCTGTGGGCATCCAGCTCCCCAGGCTGTGCTGTAATGCGTCTCGAGGAGATGTGCAGCAACTCATTACAAGGATTATTTCCAGCCAGGCAGCTGCAAGGGCCAGTGAGCTCCTCATTGATTTCTGCCTGCCCTTACTCCCAGCAGAGGGAGTTTGGGAGATACTTCTGCATTGATCCAACCTGTTGTTTCCATAATGGGGTTTTGGCCGGATGAAGTTCACAATAAAACAACATCAAAACAACAGCAAAAATCACATTATTTTTGGATGTGTGTAAGCTGCCACTGCTCACAAAAGCAAGCAGTGACATCATGTCAAAGAAAAGATCCCCTTTTCCTTGACAATCCAGCAAGCAGGGTTACAGCCTCACTCTTCTGGTACAACCCACGCCATTACTGGTGCTGAACAGTGAAATCTTAATATCTTTTAGATCTGTGGTAATTGATGGCCATGGTTCTATGATCACACCAATGCAGAATCAACCCCGAAATTCCCAGTGCCCTCTTTCTATGTTCAGATTGCACATCCATGCTAGACCTGTCTGCAAAGATTGGCACAAGCACCACTCAGTAGGGCTCACAGCCCAGGCATAATGAAAGCAGGAGTGCCAGAGAACTGCAGGGAGCCTTGGTGGCTCCAGTGGTCCCTGCTTATGGGAAGAGTCCTTTCAGCAGAGCGGCTGCTGGAGCAAACCTGAGGAGCAGTTTCCAGCTAGGAGCTGGGTGATTTCATTGGGACTCCATGAAGCCCACCCTCAAAGTCATGTGACTCATGCAGTTGTTCATTGCTTAGATTAAACTAACTTTTTATTTCATTTCCCTCTTCACTCTCCATAGGAGGGAGTGATGCTATTATTTTCTCCTTGACAGACTTCCATGTCCACTCATACAGCAACCAAGAACACTAATAACTTTGGCTAATTACAGAGTGAGCAATCCCTGTATAAGGAGAATGGCAGAAACGAGGGTATTATTTATGCCACCTGCCTTGCTCCATTCAATGCCTGTGTCAGCTCCACTTGCTTTTTTTTAGCAACCACAGTTCATTTCTCACTCCCCACTCCCATCCCCCTTCCCTGCTCCGTTCAGAAAATTCACCCACTATTTCCTTCTACCACCGCCTGTATCTCTGATACCTGGAGAATCAGCGTCAATTAGGCTAGTAAAATCTTCAGAATCATTCATGTCCTATTATTATTATTTATTTTAGCCTGAAGACAATACTTGCTAATGCAAACTCTTCCACTTCCCTAAGAAGGATTTTTATGGGCTTACTGGCTTGGCAACCCAACTGAAACTCCTGCTGAGTTTCTTAATGGGGCTGGTTCTGCATCCCTTGGTCTGGGGTTCCCTATGGGGTGGTATGCAGCCTGGTCTAGTTGTGCCATCCTCAGATAGGGGCAGGATGTAATACTCAGGGCACACTTCCCTGCAAGCAGCACAGATCACTCCCATCACTGCTGTGGAATCGCCTAAATAAAACCTGTATCTTCCTTTCTGCATGCAGGGAAGGCCACACAGACAACTCTTGTCTGAGACTTTCAGGGCAGTTAAGCTTGCAAGTGTGAATATTTTTTCCCCTCTGGCTTATCTCATAAGCCACTGCAGTGAAGGGTCTGTGTTTCTGGGGTGTGCTGCAGAAGTGACGCAGGTAAGTAAACAAACAGCCTGGCTTCCTTCCTCACCTGCCTTTCCTCATCAGGAAAGACAAACCTAGGACATAGTCTCTCACCAAAAATCTGGAAGCCAGCTCTTGCTCCTGAAGAAAACCCTGAACAAGAGCACTCCTGGTTTGGAGAGGGTCCCCAAACCTGTTGGGGATCCTGCTGTATGATGGCACACAGCCCCAAAAGCCAGCCCCCTCCTTCCCTGCTGCCAGCCTAGTGGCATCCCTCCACCCCAGATCTTTAGGACACAGGCATGGAGCAATGCCAGCACTGAATCCTTAACCTTTAGTGTGCCTGGAGTCTGTAACCTCCCACCCTCTCCTCCCAAACACCATGTCCAACAGCCTTTTAGCGGGAGAACAGCCTGTCCCCTGTCAAAACACACAAGGTGCCACAGTCCCTGCGGAAATGCTGACAGCGCTCTGGTGTGCCTGCCAGGTTCCCTGTCCACACTGCTGGGCCTGGGGACATGCAACCGGAGACCTGCAGAGCAGCCCAGCACTTTCAGCTGCTCCAGATGCTCACAAGCCCCCACTTCTGCAGCCTGGAATTATTTGCAAGCAATAAGATTTCCAAATGGTAGCAGAAATACTTTTGTAGTTTGTTTCAGGGGAAACAATGCAGAGTATTCAAGGTAAACATTGAACCCCATGTGGTAAGCACTTCCAGCAGACACCCAAAAAACCCCACAACTTGAAAACTATTCATTATCATATTATTTAATATTATTTAATATTATTATATTAAATTATTATAAAAACATGACCACACCAGAGCTGGGATATGTTAGCCAGCATGTTCCCATGCTGGAACCCAAGTAATCAGTGAGCCGAAATTTGTTTCCATGGTGTTAAATACACCAGGAGGCAAATTTCACATGTCCGAGGGCAGGTTTTTGTGGTGCCATGGTGGGATAGGCACACGGTGAGAATCTCACATTCCATTGCTCAGATCCTCTCTCTCTTCAGGCTCTGGGACAGATATCCAACAATGCAGTCACTGCAGCTATGCTGCTCGTAACTCTTGGTCCAAGGTAGGTCTGGTGCCTCTGTGAGGCTCCATCTCTTCTGTCCCGGTACCAGTACTCCAGGTCAGGTTCAACCCTGTTAGAGCTGAAACTCCTTAACTGTTTTTCCTCCACATAGAAGCTTTTCTGTTCAACTTCTCCCTGGGATGAAGCACACCAGGTTTGATCTTAGCCCCAAACTGAATTTTTCAATGATTCATAAGGAATCGTACCAACCCCGTGCGTCACTTGGCTCCCCCAAGAAATAATTTCTGAAATTCACAGTTCTGTTTCAATCAACTTGGATGGAGAAAGCCCCCAAAGCATTCGAAGTTCACTAGGTTTGATGTCTGTAGGCAGATGGTTAGGGGAAAAAGTCTACATATCTGCCCTTGCTGGGAGAGGGGCCATGGCTGGAGCTCAGCAGGACTGTTAGATGCTGGAAAGGGCACACAGGAGGGAAAAAATATTTGAAAGGCTTCAACCTCAGGAAACGTTTCAATCAGAGCTCACACCTTATTAGGCATGTGATAATCCAACTGCGAGACACTGAGACACAGGAAACCATGCTCCATAAGCCCTACTCCTCGCGGATCAACTTAGACCTTAAAAAAACACCACAAAAAGCCCTTCATAAAATAGAGACTTCTGGAACAGGCACTTCAGAGCCCTCCTGCCACAGCTGAGATGTGCACTGGGACTGCTGGGAAATGCAAACACCCCCATTAAAACCAAGAGACACATTAAAAAAATACAAGCAGGATTTCCATCTAGATCTAAAGGGGTGCTGGAGTCCAGTTTAATGAGGCAGAGTATCTCAAAATCTTTGAGAAACTACAACTCCTTAAGAATGAGTTTATTTGAGGAGTAATTCTTGCCTTTAAATTTATTCTGGTTTTATCCTATTTCTGTGAAAGATGTTACATGACCACTGAAAACCTGGAATTCATATTACAGACCCATTTCTTTATCTAGAGAAGGTTTCCTTTGCCAGCGACCCAGTAACTACTTCTGCAACCCAGTAGCTACTTCTGTTTGATTAATCTGATCTTGATTAGGGATGAATGACATTTTTTGGCCAGCTATGTTTTGAAGCAAAATAAGAGGAAATTCAATCAGAGCAAACCATTCTGTTATATGTTTTTTAAACACAAATAATTTGGCAAACTCAACAACAGTGAAGATCAAAATAATTTGTTTTGTTATTTTAAAGCAAAGCCTTTAGTTATAGTCCAGTTTTAGTTAAAAATGTCTTTCCATTTTCTCTGAAAAAATGATTCTCAATATTTGTTGAATGCAAACTGAAATTCATTTCAAATTGAATAGATATTTCTTGGCTGGAAAAATATTATTGCTTATTTTCTAATTCATCCCAAAACATAGCTCTGCCATAAGTCATTTTTCCGCGAACTGAGCAGACATGAAGTCTTCCCTTAGCTCTGACCTGAAGTGCCAACAAATCCAAGGCCAGAGCAAAATAGCAAGAGCTGATATAAACTCTTGGGGTGGCCAAGTGGGGATTTGAAATGCTACTTTCAATGCTATTTATTCCTCAAGCTGATATGCATGTATGCAAATATGATGTTATGGGAGGGAGAGTGGTATTTTCACTTACGGTGCCACTAATCTGAGGAGGCTTAGGAGTCATGAGCCATGGCCTTCTCTTTCATGTGAAGCAACCACAGCCAGTCATTCCCTCTGATTTCCTACTCCAGCCACTTGATTCCTCCTGCTTCCTTTATTAATACGTTTAATGATCCCTGACATGCTTTTGGCAACCTCCTCAGAGATAATCAGGTTGTAGTGCTTGAGACCAGCTCTGCTTAGATAAAGAATAAATGAGTGATAAAAGCCAGTGATGTATTTGCAGATCAGAGGCTGGGCAGCAGAGAGCACGTTGTGTTTTAGACTTTTGATCAGAAGAGAACGTGCTTTCCTCATTACTCTGTAATATGGCAGACACAAGATTTTTCTCTATCAATTGTCAAGCTGGAGTTTGAGCTGGAGCCTGCAGCCCTGTCTGTGAGACTCGGCTCCTTCCCTGGTGTATTGTATACAGCTCCTATTTTCTATTCTCATAGATATTTCTCAGTAGAAATCATGCCAAAAGCATTACATCCTTGTAGACCTCAACTCTCTTGCAGCTACCCTTCAAACTATAGCCTTCTCAAGTGTTAAACCTGAAAAGTTTTCAATAGAACAGAAAACTTAGAGGGGGGGGGGGGGGGGAGGGAAGAAAAAAAGCCAACAGAAATAGCAATATGATTAAAAAAAAAAAAGCATTACCAGAGGGTTTCTGAATCTATGAAGAACTCCACTCAGACCAAACAATGAGAGAACTCTATTGATTTTGCTACACCTCTGCTGCCTGACCCATTAAGCACGGCTCACTAGCAAGGTGTGAGATATCCAGTTGCACTTTGTTACATCCTACAACATCTCTTGTGTTTGGAGATGCTCAACACCTCTCCAGCTTTTAAATGTTCTTAGTTTAACAGAAAATTCACCAAGAGCTCTGGGTGAGATGGATTTGTACATAACCCAGTTTGTAGATTCTCCATCCTGTGTCTGGACTCATGAAAGCTGGTGCTGGCTGGGAGTCATGCACATAGCTTTGGTCGTGAGCATTCCCAGGCCATGTCTACAAGGACAGACTACTCAGAACATATTTCTTCTCACCCCACAGCTGGCTGAATGTGCTGATCACTCTCTGCTGGATGCAGATGGAATGTGGAAAGCTGTTTAGAGATGACAAGAGTTACCTGAGAAGAATTGTTCTCTCCAAGCATAGCCAGCATCTCAGCAAAGGGTTCCAGAGGTGCTCCCAGATTTTAGTGATCAGAATACACTGGGACATGCCTCAGGGTTACAAGTGACACTCATTCCTTGCAGTCCCTGTTATTATAATTTTTGTGTAAGGATTTGCCCAGGCACTTTTCTGGTGGTCTGTTTCTGTCCCTGCACCTTACCCACATGCTCTGGGATATTGTTGTCCCCTTTTCCAGGACACCATGTAAGCCTCAGTATTTCTGTAGAGAAAGTTGGGCTCCTTGCCCCTGACACAAGCATAGGGCAGGGGATTATCCACTGCTTCCCCAGCAAGTGAATGGCCCTGCACAGAGAGGCAATAGGCTGACCCACGTCCTTCTTGTGGTCTGGCTGCGCCCAGGATCCCAGTGAGCTCAGCACAGTGGGATTCAGATCAGTTGCCAGGCCCAGAGCCTGCAGTCTTTCTCTCTGGCAAGATATCCAGAAAACCTAGACACATGTCTGTAAGCTCCAAATACAATTCAAGCATTTTATGGCGAGAAATAAAAGGAAAGATGTGGGCTAAACCTAACTGTATGCTAACTCATGGACATTCCATTGGTGTCCATCTTCCTACACTTCTTATTGCACAACAGTGACCTGTAAAAGGATGCACCTGGATTGGTAGAGATTTGGTTGGGATTTAAATGACAAAAATTAAGCAAAGGGGGGTATCTGCCCAACAGGGAGGTACTGAGGGAGAAGGAAAGCCCACCAGGCTCAGGAATCGCTTGTATTAAGTTCTACATTTGCAAAGGGTTGACATGAAATCTATTGCAATCCAGGTATCCTGGGTTCTTTGAGGGCAGTAAATCAATGCCTTCTCAGTGCTGTGATGAAAACTCACTTGAGAAAACTCCTCCACAGCCAAAAGCACATTGGAAATACCCATCCTTATTCTGCAACACATCCCAGAGCTTCCAGCAGGAGAAATGGTCTGTTTTACACAATTTCAATCCCAAGCCTTTCTGTATACTTTCCAATACAAGGTGCTTTTTCCTGGAAGACAGTGAGGTCAGTGGTTTTCCATATAGTTGATAATCCAACCTCATGGGTCAACGCACAGATCTTTATCTCACAATGAGTTCCTATCAGCATGGCAGCTGGAGCTCTGGCTACCAGTAATGGATGTGCCTTAGCTGGTATGTCAGCTCCACCCATCTTTTCATCCAAAGTGAACTGTTAGCACAAGTGAAAAAATGCAGTGCATTTATCCTGGAGGCATAACACCATAACAGAAGGTGCTGGCTAAGTGCAGGATTTGGCCTTATTGTGTTTGATAAAAAAAAAAAAAGTTGATAATACCTAAATTATCATTTCTGATTTCAAAGCAACTATGACATGAATGAGGACTACTTGAGAACAGAAGACTTCTGTAATGCACACTTACTGGCACACCCATAGTGCAGAAGTGTAATGAGGTTTTCCTCTTCAACAAAGATTAATAAACACTATGAAAACTGCTAATCACTGCTCAGGATCAGGTACTTTGCAGAGGGAGACTTTTCCAGGCAGAACTCTCTATTTCCTTATTGTCTCCATTGTTGGAAAATTTCTCTTTCTTACATTATTTTGGAGCTTCCACTGCTAGTCTCACTCAGACCCTAGTTCTAAAACCCTTGGAGCCTGATGTGAAGGGTTGCTGTGGCTCTGGGTGTAGCTTACCGTGTATTGTCACTCCTCTAAATACAGAAGAAAAAAAAGGGAATCCACTGATTATGCGACACCTGCTGTAATCCACCCTGGAATGCTCCTGAAGAGACACAGGAGAAATTCTTAAGATATATTTCCCTCAGACCACAATATATTCCATATGCCCCAGAAGTGGAGGAACAAGGAACTGGTACATAGAGCTAACTCTGGTAAATGTATCATTCCCAGCTGGGGGGACCAAGAGGAGGGGGCAGGGAGCACTTATCAGTGTTTTCTCTGACTTCACAGCTGGAAGAAATTTACAGCCAAACTCTCCTGTTGCAAAGGACAGCTAAGCCCTCCCCAAACGTGCCTACAAGCTGTTGTTGTTATCAAAGGATCAGGGGCTTTGTGCCCTCTTTCTTTCTGGCCACAAAGGGCTCTTCTGGTGCCCACTTCTTGTAGAGGTTCTGGGCAAACTTCCCCAGCATGGGGCTGGGACAGTCTTACCACACCCTTTGAGAGCGTATTCATGAAATTTAGATTAACCGTGAACAAATACCATTTTGAAAACTAGCAAGGTACATTTTGTCCCCTCTATCCAAAGTTCCTGCTTTTCAAACTCAACCAAACAACTTTACCTGCACAGTGCAAAACTCCTTTCCACCTGGAACCCTGCAGGTCCCATGTGCATTGCAGCAGCCATGCAAGAGGCCAGTGCATCACTGTGAGTTTCTTCTTTGTATGACTTAAAAGCCAAGCACGTTTGGGACCCAAACTACCTGATTTGTAGCTTCACCATTAGGCAAGAGCATTCTGTATTTGTAACTTCTGCTTTTGAAAAGTTGGCAAGCACTCATCATCAGCTTTAGTTACTGATAGGCAATAAAAATGCAATTTAATAGTTTTTTTAATTACTTACTATTCAGTAGCTTTTCTCAGTCTTTAGTTTTTAAAGCCATCACTGAGCTCCCAGTCCCATCAAGAGGCTGAACTCAGCTCTGCTCAGGTGTTGGAGGCTGAGACTGTGATTCCAACCTGCTGGGAGCTGGGGCCCTACGAAGGGCTAAAAGATAATTAAAAGTCACCTAATTAATTACATTTTCATAGCTAATTTAATCTTAACTTGATTATATTTAATTAATCAAACTGTTCAAATTCAAATTCTAATTCAAAGCAAATTAACTCTTACCTAAATTCAAAGCAATATACAGTGCTTTAAATCTTTGCATCTCTTCATTTCTTATTTCTTCATCTCATTTCTACCACTAAATATTAGACTTCACTAAAACTGAAGAAGAAAAAAAAAGAAAGCAAAAGATTTCACATGTACTGTTTTCCTTCAGGATAAATTTTTCTGCATTTAACTTTTTCCAGCTACATAAAAATACTTAATTGCTGGTGAGTGACTATAGGAAGACAAACCTAGTGTATACCTGCACGTGCACATGCCTCACCATTCCCAAAAAACCTGTTCACCATTAAACGGATGTTTGCAACCCAGGTCTTGCAAAAGCCAAGTACAAAAACAAAGTGTGTTCATAATAGAAGAAGAGAAAGTCAGTGAGGAAGCAGATGTAAAACTCCAGCTTTCAATTGACTCCAGCAAATAACCAATAAAAGAATAATGACTTGAAAGACGCCAGGCCAAACTCTATGCTGGCGCAGCTCCATCAGAGCTGGTGGAGATGGGCCAGCAGCGGATGTTTCCCACTTTGCCAGTTGAATGTGAAGAGTTTATTTTCCAAGTCACCCTCTTCTTACTTCAGTCCCCTGGCGTTGATCGATGGATGTCCTGAAGACTCTGAGTGGAGCAATCTGTTGCTTACAGAGCTGGTACTTTGCGGAATAAAAACAAAAGGTCTCTGGTCTGGAAATGGCAAGGAGATTCCTTCAAACAGCTGCCAAAGAAACAGATAAAAGAAAAAAATAAAGCGAGAGGCTGTGCTTTCTAAGGACACTGCCAATTTTTTAAAAGGATAATCCCAGTAGATACAGCGTGATGCGACAAATGTTCTGATGTGGAAATACTGCCAATTTATTATACATCAGCATTTAATCTTTTGGCAGCAATATGAGTCCAACACGAGTCCTTTTATTTTCATTTTTTTACAGTAAATAATAAAATATTTGCATACTTAATAGTAGCAACATATGTCCTGAAGAAGATTAGTTTGCTTTGCAATTAGCGGTCATTGGCCTGCAAAGCCACACACATCTAATAGGGACCAAAGCAGCAGGATGTCACTGCTGGCAGAGCAGGAGCAAGGAAAGGGAGTGAACCTTTGCCAAACACCTGACTTTATTTCAACTCAGTTTTCCTTCCAGAGCAGTTAAGAAGGCAACAACAGGTTAAATTCCAATTTATTGAGACAAAACCCCTATGTTCTAAATTGTGAGACTTTATGATACTTGAAAATCACAGAATCACAGAATTGTAGGACCTCTAGAGATCATCTAGTCCAATGCCTCTGCCAAAGCAGCTCCCTAGCCCAGGCTGAACAGGTAGGCATCCAGATGGGTCTTGAACATCTCCAGAGAAGGAGACTCCACCACCCCCCTGGGCAGCCTGTGCCAGTGCTCCGTCACTGCACTGTGAAGAAGTTCCCACGCACATTTGTGCAGAACTTCCTACGCTTCAGTTTGTGGCCATTTCCCCTCATCCTATCACCACACACTGCAGAGAAGAGTCTGGCCTCATCCCTTTGCCTTCTGCTCCTCAGATATTTATAGACATGGATCAGATCCCCTCTGAATCTTCTTTGTTCAAGGCTGAACAGCCCCTGGTCTCTCAGCCTTTCCTCATAAAGGGGATGTTCCATGCCTTTTATCATCTTTGTTGCCCTCCGTTGGACTCTTTTGAGGAGATCGTTGTCTTTTTTGTACCGGGGAGCCCAGAACTGGACACAATACTCCAGGTGAGGCCTCACCAGGGCAGAATAGAGAGGGAGGATCACCTCCCTTGACCTGCTGGCCATGCTCTTTTTAATGCACCCCAGGAACCCATTGGCCTTCTTGGCCACCAGGGCACACTGCTGGCTCATAGCCAGCCTGTTATCCACCAGGACAACCAGTTCCCTCTCCTCAGAGCTCCACTCCAGCAGGTCACCCACCAACCTGGTCCAGTGCATACGGTTATTCCTCCCTAGGTGCAAGACTCTACTCTTGCTCTTGTTAAACCTCATCTGATTCCTTTCTGTCCAACTCTTCAGCCTGTTCAAGTCTCGTTGAATGGCAGCACAGGCTTCTGGCGTGTCAGCCATTCCTCCCAGCTTTGTATAGTCAGCAAACTTGCTGAAGGTTAACTCTATCCTCTCATCAAGGTCATTGATGAAGATGTTGAACGGGACTGGACTCAGCACCTCCCCCTGAGGAACATCACTAAGTGCAGGTCTCCAACTGGACTCTGCACCACCAATCACAACCTTCTGAGCTCTGCCAGTCAGCCAGTTCTCAACCCACCTCACCATCCACTCATCTATTCCACGCTTCCTCAACTTTCTTATAAGGATGCTGTGGGCGACAGTGTCAAATGCCTTGCTGAAATCAAGGTAGACTACATCTACTGCTCTGCCCCCATCCACCCAGCCAGTAATAACATTGTAGAAGGGCACCAGGTTGGTCGAACGTGACCTCCCCCATGCTGGCTACTCCTTATAACTCTCTTCTCTTCCAACTGACTGGAGATGGCATCCAGAACAAACTGTTCCATCACCTCTCCAGGAATGGCTGACTGGCCTGTAGTTTCCAGATCCTGGTTCCTGCCCTTTTTGCAGACTGCAGTGACACTGGCTATCCTCCAGTCTTCAGGCACCTCTCCCATTTTCCAAGACCTCTCAAAGATGATAGTGAGTAGTTCAGCAATCACCTCTGCCAACTCCCTCAGCACACATGGATGCCTCTCATCAGGGCCCGTGGATTAATGTACACTGATGTTGCATAGACACTCACAGACCATCTCCTCCATCACCAAAGGAGAGCCTTCCATACTCCAGACCCTCTCACTTACCCCCATGATCCAGGAGTACTGAGGGGGAGTTCCCACAGTGAAGACAGCAGCAAAAAAGATGTTCAGTATCTCCACATTCTCTGCATCCTCTATTACTAGAACACCCCCTCATTTAGTGGGGGACCCACATTTTCTCTAGTCTTTCTTTCACTGTTGACATATTTAAAAAAAAAAAACAACCTTTCTCTATATCCTTAATATCTTTTGGCAGATTCAATTCCAGGTTGGCTTTGGCTTTCCTCATCACATCCTTGCAGGCCCTGACAGCATTCCTATGTTCATCCCAAGTGGTCCAACCCTTTTTCCACATTTCATGGACCTTTCATTTTCCTTTGAGTTTATGCATGAGCTCCTTGCTCATCCCCAAAGGTCTCCTGTCACCCTTACCCAATTTCTTGCACTGGCAAGAGATGAGGGGTAGAGCCAAGGTGGAGATCTTGGAATGACTTTTCTGATGGAACACTGTAATCTAAATGAAGAAATAGACATTTTTGCTATTATTATTTATAAGTGGAACAGTCAAATTTTGGTAACACATAGAAATATATAGCATTATGGCAGTGACATAACAACATAGAGAATGACTTGGTATAGACAGATACGTTTTCATCTGCAGTACACAGATCAAGAAGAAGCAGTATGCCTAATTATGACTTCCTCCCACAGCCTGCCCAGGACAAGCCCAGGCTGTTCACTACTGAGCCCCAGTCCTCCCATCCAGACAGGCAACAGGCACATGGGATTGTTCACCTGTCATTTTGGTTTTCTCCAAGCTCTTTATACAAGCAGGCAGAGCTGGCCATGGAGAGCTGGGCTTTGAAAATGGGTGGCCCCCTGCAGTGGGGATGGAGGGACCAGTGTCCAGCCACGAGGCATCGCACAGGGCTTTCAGCAGAAGCTGGAGAGCAAGCAAGCAGAAGGTCAGCAGGGTTCGAAGATGGAGGCTCTGCAGGGAGAGGGGACTATCATTCCTCTGCCTGGCTGTAGCATTTCCTGTGTCTTTTATAATGATGTGGTTGCCAAGGGTTGTTCAGCTTTAATGAAGTGATTCAAGTCCTGTCTGCTAATCATGTTGGAGAAGTGTGGAGTGGCCTCCAGCTCCCAGCTCTAGCTCTGGAAATGGGCATTTTCCATCCAGACTGAAGGGAAATAAGGTGGGTTAGGCTGCTTGTGGTGCACAGCCACTCCCTATGCCCAAGTGGTTGTGCAGAACAGCCTCAACAAGCCATGAATGTCCATAATGGCAGAATACCCAAACTGTGTAGCTGAAATTGCTTGTCTGAAGTTTATCAGGAGAAAAAGATCTTTCAGAAACACACTGACCCTGGAAAAGAGCCCTTGGCCTCCTCATGAACTCCATGACACCAAGCATTTTTGCTTTTCCTCAAACCTCTGCTTCTGGAGTCATGCAATTACAGGGTAGCTCAGCTTTAGTTAAAAAAAAATAGCAAAAATGGGGAGTGATTTCCAGCCTCCTTTAGGAGTGGTAGGAAAAACATGAATAAATCTTCAGCAAATAAAATCCTAAAATTGTTTGATTTGGAAGGGACCCATAAAGGTCACCTAGTCCAACCATCCTGCAGTGAAGAGGGACACCTACAGCTCAATCAGGTGCTCAGAATCCCATCCCCTGTCCTTGGGTGTCTGCAGGGATGAGGCACTGCCATCTCGATCATCAACCTGAGCCAGTGCCCCACCACCCTCATTGTAAAAATCTTTTTCCTTATACCCAACCTAAATCTGTCCTCTTTTAGTCTGAAACTATTTCCCCTTCTACTATCACAAAAGACCCTGCTGATGGGTCTGACCCCTTCTTTCTTACTGACTCTTTTTAGATACTGAAAAATGTTCCCTCACTGCTAATATCGTTATTATTGATAATGACAACCAGAACTGTTTCAGATGCTTTCATTACACAGACAAGTTACAAATGCTGAATGAATCCAGAAATGTTGAGTTCCCAGTTTGGCTGCAGTGGTAGCGCTGGCAGTGCTGGGACCTTGCTGTGGGATGTCAACCAGGGCAAAGATCTGGATGGGAGCTCAGGGCAGCGAGAGCCATAGGCTGCAAATCTCATCACGGTTTTCCACCACCCACACCTGCCAAGAGGCAGCTTACCCAGGCCACACCATGTAGCACTGAAAGACTCAACACAGACCTGCATCATCATCTACCTGACTTTGCAGAGGGACATAGGGAGAGGACAAGTCCCCAGCAGAGCACATCCATGTGCATGGCTACAGCTGGAGCCTCCCATGGAGATGCATCCCCAAAATGACATGGATTATCAGCTTGCTTTCAATCAGGCTAAACTATGAGCACAGTGTTTTGCTGGTTATTTTACATGAATCAGAAGATGTGTTATCTGATGTAAATTGCTTAATTTAATATCCTGACCTGACAAACAATGAACTGTACATCTCCTGGAGAATTTGCTGGTGCAGATGATTTTACTTAGCTAGGAGGATTGAGCAGTCAAGCCTATTTCTTCTCCCCAAGACTTGTGGCAGAAAGTGGCCAAGGTAAGTTCTCACCTGTACCTCACCACTGTCACAAAAAAACACCTCCTGAGAAGATGGAGAAGAAGTGCCAAGACACAGATAAGATCCAGCCCTCAGAGCAGCATTGGTGTCATGGGACATGCCCCCTGCTCTCTGAAGACAGAACTCCAGAGGCAGATCATCCCATCACATTGCTCCAATGGATGGGAAGCAATGGGGCTGTTCCTCAAAGAAGGATGAGCTCTCCCTTACCTCAAAGAAAGGAATGGACTATTAATTTCCAAGCAGAGCCCTCCAGCAGAGCCAGGCTTTCCTACGCAGTCCATGAGTAACAAGCCCAAGACTAGGTTTGGTTTCATGAGGAAGCTGTTTCAGACTGAGTCATAACAGGGGAATCCATGGACAGGTCTGAAACAAATGCAGAACTGCTCCTCAAGCCTGCAGATTCACAGGGAAACAAATGTTGCAGGAAAAGCATCCATTACCCTGACCTTTCCCCATAAACACAAGAGCCCACAGCAAGCTGCAAAGATGAATAAACTTTTCCTACTAACTGCTCTGGGGAAGAGAGAACAAATGGACAGCTCTGTATAAGCCAGACTGACAAAGCACATGCCATCAAGCAGCTGAGAGATGAAGAATCCTGAAAGACAAACCTCTCTTGAAGATCTTCCCATAAATGCATTGCACATATCCCATGCACTTCGGTATCAGGCTCCCATTTCTGTAGGCATAATGCACAAATGTAACTATGTGGGCTTTATCCATGCTGGCAATCTTATCCAAATGCTAGGCTTTTATTATAACTGAAGATGATTATGATTTATGGTTATAGTTTTAAACTGCACATAATTAAGTAATAGAATTCATTGTCATACAGTACTGTGGAAGCCAAAAGCTTAAAATCAGTTCAAATAAAAATTAGAGAAATTGAAAGATCATTCAAGGGTGGATATATACAGGGATGTAGATATGACCCTTGGTCGTATGATCAGGAAGTCTTTCAGCTCCAAATCGCCATGGGTTGGAACTGCCATGGGAAGTAGCACATGGATCTTACAACAATCTTATATCTTGCCCTCAACATTTGCTACTGGTACCATCTGAGACAGAATACTGGGCTAGATGCAGCACTGGTCTGAGCCAGCATGTCTACCCTGATGTATGTATAGCAAGACCTCTAACAGATCCACTCTTTCCAAAAGGCAGCCAGCCCAAAACACATTTAGATTGTGTTTAGGTCTGTAAGGTACAGAGCTCACTTAGAAGCTGTATCTTCTCCATCTAGGAGGCTGAGCCACAACCCCAGTTCAAGAGACTGGAACGTCTTCCAAGCTTCAGACTAGGAAGGCCTTCAGAAGGGGAGCTGTCACTAAATGAATTTTCATTGTCTGGGAAGAAGACCTTGAGAAACAAATGTAAATTTAGTTAGTTTTCTGATTCCCCGAGTTGCCAGTGCTTTAAAAATAAGTAAATATAGGGAGAAAACATGAACATCAGCCTGGCTCACAAAATGTGCAGTTGATTTCCCGTGACTGTGGAGATCACAGGGGTCAGCAAAACCAGAAGGGCAAGATAGGAGCTGCAGCCTGGAGAAACACCTCCCCACGCATGTCTCCTGTCTTTGCAGGATTCATCAAACAGTTCCCCTTCAAGGGGAAACTTGATGGATCCTCAGTCTTAAATTCTGATGGTGGCTTTTTCCTGGTGCTGTCTCAGGCAGACAAGGTGACAGAAGTTGCCCATTTGATGGAGCTGCTCATTGGCTTAGTGTAGCATAGGAGGAAACCTCTTTAATTTCAAACAAAGTACTAAAGAATGATCCAGACAAGCCCTTTGCTGCACTAGACTGATTCATCCAGAAATAAATCATAGGAACTAAGCTTTTTCATACCAGATGAAAATTTTTCTCTGGAGCATCTGTTACCTAGCATCTGGCCTGGAGGTGACACTGATGGTAGGGCACAACTCCAGACCCACGTCCCAGTGACTTACCAGGAATCCCCCTCAGCTCAGTGAAAATGCAGATTGCCTCTGCAGGACCACAGGATACCAAGTGCTGGAGCTCCTTCTCCTGCTATCCTAGGTGACCTGAAACACTGACACTGTCAGGGAGGAATCACTCTAAGGGGCAATAAAGGAGAAAGCCTAAGCATTGTTTTTTAAGTGAAGCAGTAATTCATAACTTCATAGAATCAATAAGATTCCTGTTCAAGGAGATCAAAATCTTTATAGGGCGACAAGGGAAACTCAGCTAGATCCACATTCCCACGAAGGGCATATGTCGACGTGTCAACGAGATTTGTGCTGGGAACAAACTTAAAACATGAGCAGGCTGGTGGCAGGGGACGAAGGCTTACCTTACACCAAGGTTATGCATTTAGGTAGAGATAACAGCTACCTTAGTGCTAGGTGAGACAGCAGCTGTTCACACTCAGAGGAGCTTTAGGTTACCTCTCAAAGTGCTTAAGCAACCTGGAACTTCATCTGCTTGAAATAACAGGATAGAAAATGAGGCTGCTTTCTCTTCAACCACCTCTGATAAGATTAACATTGCTGTTGGTGCAGAAAGAAGCTCAGATCTTTTGCTGGTTCCTTGGCATGGCACAAAAAAACAGTGGTGAAGGTCCAACCACAGCTGGAGAAGAATACATCTGGAATTTCCCAGGCTCAGGGACTCCTCCAACGGTACAGATAATTCTCTTACACAAGATGGATAGAAATCTATTTGTGCACAGGCATATAACATTGGTGAAAATTAGGTGTCTAGAAGCCCTTTAGATCTTTGACAGGATCTGTGCAGCTTTGTAGACTTTGTGTGAAAGAATGGAGAGTGAAACTGAGCATGTTCACAGGCATTTTTCAGAGCTGTAAATGATGGCACAAGACAAAGCACAAAGGAAAATCTGACCCTAGGATTCAGGCCTATGCCTTTTAGCAGTGGGACATTTTGCAAGGACAGAGATGTCATAATCAAAATTAGCTCCTCATCTTGTTCTTAAAAGGAAATCAAAGGGGTAATCATCTGAGAAGGCTCAAGATTCGGTCTCTAAAGATTTTTCCACACATGATTTTTTTGTCCAGCTCCGGCCTAGAAAGGACTTCCGCGCTCTTGGGCTAGCCAAAGAAAGGCTTAACAAATAATAAATGTCAGACTTGTGGGTATGGATGGGATTCCACAGCACCTCCCTGCCATAAGCCCAGGAGCATGTACATCACATTAGGCAACACCAAAGGGGAGCGACAGTGCTGGAGAGTCTGCAACAGAGGGTGGCAGGGGAACCCACCTCGGTGAGAGGATGGACAGCAGCGGAGCCACAGCTCTATTGAAGTGTCTGGACAGAAAGCAATAACATGAATTATGTGGGCAGATGTAGGGGTTAGCAAAGGGAACGGTACTCACTTGGGAGCCTGGGATGTAATACCATGCTCTGGTTTAGCAGCAACCAGAGCAGTTTCAGAGTTGCCCATTGGTTTCATCATGCTTCTGACAGATGCTTAGGAAGAGACCAAGGACAGCAGCTGATATAACAGACAGACCTGAGAATCCCTACCTGGCCAGGAAACCATCCATATATCAGGTTTCCTGACTCCCTGCACCTCCCTGCTCCACCTCCTCAGCTCTGTCACATCTCCACCTTCCCTGTGTCTAGGTGTTCCCTGCTGAATACATGCCTTCAGCCTGCTGCACTCCAGTAGCCCGCAGTCCCAGCAAGGCAGCCTCCCAAATCCACCAGAGCAAAACCCACCCTATCTGTGCGGGGTATAGCCTGGGAGGCAGGCACTGCTGGAAGCACACAGCTGCTGGAGCACTGCTCAACAAAGACAGGAAACTTTTATTTTCCTTTTGCCAGGGATATTTGGAGAGGCTGCTTTTGCAGCAGCTGCAAGACAGAAGCCCAGACTTGAGAACAAACATTTTGGGAAATAAATGTCTGTGCCACATAGCTGGAAACTATGGTACTCCAGGAAGAGAAATATTTTAGGCTCCTGCGAAGGAGGGCTTCATTTTAGCTTCCCAGACTTTGCAGATTATATTGGCCAGTTCACATACCATTTATCACCTTGGCCAGCAAGTTACAACCTGCACAGTTTACTCTTTCTGTTGCTCTTTTTAGCCTAACAAAATGCTCTTGGCTTTGCATGCCTCATTTGGGTGAAGTTACAGAGTTGGCACAGGCCAGTCCACTCTCTGCCCATGCAGAGGTGCTAATGTCTGAGTAGCAGCACCAATTTCGTTACGATGAATTTGCTCAGGCAAATGAGCCAACAAAGATTTCCTTTTGCTGTCCATTGCCGGGAATCAAAGTGCTTCTAAAGCCATAGCTTTAAAGAAGCTTCTGGATGAAGAATCCCTGTTTGGAGAAGGAACAGGAGAGATAATTTTGTTTGTGTGGTTGATTTCCTCCCCTATTTCTGATTTGATTGAACATGGAAGTATGCTCAGATTGTCAGAGGTGACTTTTTTAACCACAGAAAGACTTTTTCAAAGGAATAGCCTTTCCTCTAGGCAGCCAAACTGTGAATTTACCCACTCCTCTCCAGAAATCGATTGTACAGCCAGATCCCTTCAGCAAAGAATGCAGACCTGTCAAATCTCAGGCACCGAGCTGGAGACGTGCAATCTGCTCTGACCCTCTGCTCCCTTCCAGCACAGCCCTGCTCTCCCACCCTTGCCCCTGCCCCGTGACCCCAGTGCCAGACACAGCCCAATTCTGTTTGGCCGAGCACCCATGCCTGGTGCAGGGCTGGAGCCCACTCCCTACTGCACCAGGATGCCTGATGCTTGGAGACTTCTATGATCATAGCTCTCCTCTATTGTCCTTTCTCCACCTAGCATGTGCACCAGTCTTTCCATGCTGTATATCTGGGCATGGTGTGGCCAGTGTTGGAGAAATCCAAAAATTCTCCTTCTCCACTGTGTGATAACTTGCATCCCAGCTTGCACTGAGTACCCCAGAAAAATACAGCTGTCTTGGGCCAGGATCATTTTGTAAGGCAGGAGAGAAGATAGACTCTTCCCCTTGCTTTTACTGATTTATTTATTCATTGCATAATGGCTTGTCCACAAACATCCCAGCTTGTTTAAATCTTTGACATGTAAAACATTTCCAGAAATTCTTGCTGCCATCCAACAAGAAAAATGGGTAGTGCTAGGCTTTTTTTTTCCTTCTAAAAAAAAAAAAAAGATTCCTCCTCACTTTTCAGTTTTCTTCTTTCCAGTGCTACTTCATCTCTGGCTTTCCCAAAGCAATGCACTCATTTATCAGGCTTGCAAGTTCTTACGCACTGGCAGACTGCACAGCTTTCCGTTTGGCTTGGGGCTTTCAGCCACCATATGGAACGAGTTGCACGTTTTCACTCCTTATCAGAGTTTAAGATGGAAATATTTCCTTGATTCTTCTCAGGGTATTTCTGCAATTGCATACATGCTGGGAGTATTTAACCCTGACATTGCTGATGAGTAGCTGTTCCTATTAAAATGCCATCAAAGATTGAACTGAAAATCTTTTACAGTGAACTATGCCAGCAGTTTGATTCTGTTCCTGGTTACGAATAGTTCCTTTAATAGTTTTGGAGTTACATGCATGTAACAGAGAAGAATCTGGCTAGCTGTCTATTTGTCTGTCTGCTTGTCTCTCTAAAGAGAAAACTTTGTCTCCCTTTCTGTATGCTGCCCCAGTTCTGCTGTAGGGCTGTTGTTACTGTAATAGTAAGAGGAGGTAAGAAGATCTATTCCCTCTCCATCCTGCCTTTATTAAGCTAGATGACAGCTGAAAACAGACCATTTTTCAGACACAGATCTTCCATGCATAAGTCTACCACTACTACATAGCTAGCTGAAAGATATCTTCTCTCCTCCATGCAAGGCCATACCTCGTGCTCAGGGTTTATTCCAGCCCTTTTTTAGCTTGGGCTACCAGTTCACAGGAAGTGGAGTGTGTGAGCCCACCAGAGTCAAAATCAAAGAACAGAAGGGGCAAAGGTCTGGCTGATCCAGCACAGGGGGGGTGAAGCATTGGCAGTCTCATTCACTGTTTACGCTGTTGCTTACAGCCATCAGCCTAGGTCTTTCCAAGCCTAAAAACTCTTGACATATACTAAGTTACACATCTTCGGCAGGATGAAATCTCTAAATCCATGCTCAGATTAAAATTTCAGCAAACCTTAGAGCTTAAATGTGCTGCAAGATCTGTGTCATTACTAGGTTTAAACCTTGGTGCTTGCTCTTAAACATCTCTGTCAAGAGGCAAGGAACTTATACAGTTTCCCACAATGAAGGCTAGAGTCTAGATCAATTCAGTCTGCATTGTTTTACAGCTTGCTGCAACTCAAATTCATCACTGGACTCTGTAAGAACAAACTTTTCACACTTGTCAATTCTACTTTTTTCATTGTGATTTCTGGACATGTTAGGACTCGTTCATTATTACACAAAACTTAGTCTGCGGTGAAGAGCCATAGGTCTTCAGTGGGAAGGGAATTGAGTACAACTTTAAGGTTGTAAGGAAGGCTGCCAGAAGATTGTAAAAGAATGTTATTATAAATGGAAAGCAGAATCTGGCATCTATACATCTGAGACTGGATATTAGCCCTCCATTTGGTTATTCTTGGTCAAATTCAATGTTTTCTTCCATATTGGCTTTACTAAATCTTATGGACAACCATAGAGCATTTCAGTGTGAGCATCATGTTTTCCCACCAAAGCTCAGTGTTGGTCCCATGCTGATTTCCATGTCAGATCCCCTGCTCAGTGTTGGTCCCATGCTGATTTCCATGTCAGATCCCCTGGTTTCAGCATTAAGACCACAAATTCCAACCAGTAACTGCCAGAATTTCACCTTTACTGAACATATATCACCATCAGTCTCTGAAGTTGTTAAAAAATTGTTTCCACAGAAATCATTGCTGATACTAATCTAGCTGTCTGCTTTTTTTCTTTGTCTCCTACAGTTAGTAGGCAGCATCATATCCTCTGCAGTAGGAGGAAGATCTACTCATGACCAAAGAAACACTGAGGGTACTGGCAGAGGATAGGTGGAGTTGAGTGGTGTAGACTGACTGAAGGAATAGGAGACCAGAGCACACTTGTACTGATGGAGCATCTACACCACCTAATGCAGATGCAAATACTCTGCTTCCCTGTTTGGATTGGAGCTGCAGCCAACACCACCTGAAAATAGTCAAATCTGAGCTGGCCAAAGAATTTTCCTTCTTTTTGCTTATTACTGAGGAACCTGTGAAAGCACTGCAGTCATTAACCATTTTGGACACTCGGGCAAAGTCATAGAAAATAAAGTACCAATTCATTTGCCAGCTTTAGGCCTCTATTATAGGAAGGCCAAATATTTAGAAAGTCTCATTCAGCTTCTCATGTACTTGTCTCCTCCCACACCAGCCTGCTCAATACAGGGAGGAAGCTGACCCAAGGGAGAGTTTGGGTTGAGTTCCTAGCAAGCAGATGACATTTCCCCACTGTGGTAAGCTTGGAAAGGCACTTCATTAGCAGTGTCCAAGTCAATTTTTTCCTTATGTTCAAAGGAAACCCTAGATATGTTTTCTAAATTGCTTTCCAGCCCTTTCAATGAACAGGAGGTTTTGAAAACACATTCTGAAATCCTTCTCTTCATCTCAGTGCATCTGTTCTTTTTCTTCACCATCTGGACAGCAGCACAGGTATGCAGACTAGACCCTGGCCTTTGGCCGACATGATCTTTCCAAGTAATTTTTGGACATGAAATGAGAAATCAATCCAAAGCTCACTCTGCAAAGGGTTTTTATTTCTATTTGAGTCCACTTCAAGGGGCTGCAATAGGCTTACTTTTGATACTGTTCTCCCCATTCAGAATTAATAGTGAAGCGATCCAAAGCTTGGATTTAGAGAACTGTTAGACCATTGCTGAAACAAAAGTAGCTTCTTCACTAGTATCTCTAGAGCTGAGTCTTAATCATTAAACTTACAAGAGATTAAGTCCTTCTCTAGCTCAAGATCAAACTCCTTGACTGACTTCAGAGAGCTGCATTAGGCAGAAATAAGAGCTGGTGTAGACTAGTGATGCCGCTATTCATCCAACAGGAATAGCAGGCCTCTGGAAGTGACATTGGCTGGTACTGTGCAGACACCTCCGGGAGGCAAGACATGATCAGTGGCTGTGACCTGCCACATTCATGGAGTGAGGACAGGGCTGAAGTTAGCTTACCCACCACGGATAAACTGCTGTCCCTTCAGTAGTTAAAATGCAGCACAGGGAGAAATGCTGTTGTGAAGGGGGGGGGAAGAAAAGATTACAAATATAGCATCATGTCAGGTGCTTTAGGAGAGAAAGTATCATATTTACCTGCTATTAAAAAAAATAAAAATAATCAGTCCAGGAGGATCTGCTGCCAACTTCCCCCAAAAATCTATGTTCACTGAGCAGGTGTTTTGGCTTCTTGCAAAACACTGCAGAAACTCATGGAAGGAACAAGCAAACTGAAGTGTGGGAAACTTACGAAGCCAAGGCTTCCAAGCAGGGCAACACCACAATGAACTGGTAGAGGAAACCAGTCTCTAGCCTCACAGCCCTCTGCCAGAAACCCTCCTGCTAACAGGTGACATCAACAGCAGTGCCCCGTGGTGGGGGGACTGGGCAGCTTCTCAGCCTCCTAGGAATGCCAGGTGGAAAGGCATGAGAGAAATGGGCCTAGAGAAGGAGAGGGAAGGGAAGCACAACCATGTGTAGATGAGAAAGTGGGAGCTTGGTTTTCCAAAATAAATGCTTAGCCCTTGGAGCTTGACATCCTGCTTCCCCCAGGCAGCCAGGTCATGGTTCCTCCAGTCTAACAAGCCACCCTCTCCATGCACATAATCACTGCTCTATTCTCCCTTTTTGCTGCCAGATGGGAGGAAGTCTTTACTGATGGATTCAAAATGATCTATGCCTTTTCCAGTCATAGTAGATTCTACCATCTCCCTGTGCAGGAGCACTACCATGACCTAGATTTAAACAAAAAAATATTCTTTAAAGACACTACTTTTTTATTTAACCATGTATTTATTTTTTTCCTTGTGTTTGAGTTAGAGAGGAGCATGAGGAGAAGAACATCTGGATTTTAGCACAGATTATCAACTACAGATCCAGATACTACTAATTCTGTCCAAACATCAGCTTCCTATTTATTGGTCTATCCAACATCTAGACCCTCTTCTCCTTTTCCACAGTATAAGGACTGTTTTTCCGAAGTTCTGATTATTCATGACTCTTGCTGACATCCAGGTTGAAAACTAATGGCTAGTCCAAGTGCAGCAAAATTGGGAACCATATCCTAGGGAGATTTTTGTGGTTTCTACAGGCAGCCATCCTCCTTTTCTCCCATGAATTGCCTTTCATGTTCATCTCTGAAGACATACAAAACCAAAAACATTTCTCATCTTGAATCCATGAAGCAAAATTTCTCTTTCAACTCACTTGGGCCAGCAAGAAATTTTCCAAAGATTTTCCTAAGTTGCTTCTCTAAGGAACAGAGAAACTATTCCTGGAAAGTGGTCCTTTTCTTGAGTGCTAGAATGTTTGCTTTGGATGGTAGAACAACTTGTGTCAGTGGGGTGGAAAAAAGGAATTAGCTCTTCTCATACAGCTAGTTATCTCCAGCATCCACCTCTTCAAAAGAGTTAAACAGGTGCATAACTAAGTTTTCAGCAGGAAAATGAAGGTACATGGTAATACATTCTAGATCAAGCATGAAAACAACACTGGTGAAGATGTAGTAATGTAGACCCTATACATGCCCAAAGTCAGGGACTGTTTGCACTAGTTGCCAGCTTGTGCAAGCAAACACAGTGATCTAACTTTCACTTACTTCTTGGCCAAGGGCAGGATGGTCCCCTCGAGGCCAATGGATTTAAACAAATGCTTGATAAAAATTATTCGGGTTCTTTCACTGGCCTAAGGCTTGGTGAAACACAAGTGCTCCCTAAGGCCAGTCTTCAGGCAGAGTACTTTGCTGTACAGAGGCCATCTCCCTCTCCTGAATGCCTTGCCAAATGCAGGGAAATCTGAGAGTCTGGCACTCTCAATAGCTATGCTGGTCCAATCCCATGGTTGCTGGAAACTTCCTCCACTCCATCACCTATCACGCTTGCCAGTCTCTGTAGATGTTGGTTTGGAAGGGATTTGCCCTCTGTGGGATTAACTGAAAGAAAATGGCAACAGATTCTGAAGTGCTATAGAAACCCAAGCAGGGCTTTCTATGATGAGCCACAAGCTACCCAAAACTCCTTCTACTTTCCAAACAGGAGATTGTCTTATATTTTGTTTATCATCATACCTGAGTAACCTGTGGATCTTCCTGCTACAAGATCTCAAGTTCTGCAGGACTTCTTCTTAAGGACTCTGTCTTTTTTCTAATACTGGCAAGTCTACAACTGCCTTCTACCTGAAATGAATTCCTGAACCAAAGGGCTTAGCCAAAGCATGGTTGTGCCACTGTTGCGTGTGCCTTGATCCCAGCACATCTGGTTAAAGCAGAGACGTTTGATTCCTGATTAGCAGATTGAGCTTCTGCTAGTCAAAGAGAATGGAAAATTTGTCCTTGGTTTGCAATGATACATCAAACTCCTGGGTGTTGAACCAGCCAGCCCTGGGGAAAGCTTGAAGCCAGCCAGTTTCCTTTTGTGGCACTGTATCTCTCTTTCTATTTCTAGTGCACTTTAAAGTACAGGAGGCTGTGTGCTCCTTATCGTTTCTGAGCAGTGCTATAGCACAAGAAGCAAGCATTAGACAGCCCATGCCAAAACATGAGTTTGGAAACAGGCCCAGTGGGGATTTGCTTTTTGTTGTTTTTATTATTATTATTATTATTATTATTATTATTATTATTATAGTTTGTTGTCATCTTTGTTTCTGCTTTAAATGAATGTAAGTACCAGCAAGAGCAAATATTAGAATAGAAGCTGATTCTTCTATTGATTCAACTGCTGTTTCTCATTTCTCTTTATCTTTCTGTCTAGGCATAGGAGAGACTCAGCACAGAAATCTGACTCTGTGCCAATGCCTTTTGTTCACCCAAAGCCAGCACTCTGCCTTGCACTGTCAGGGCATCCCCATAGGCATGCACTTTATCCATACATTCACTGCAGTACAGACCTGCAGTGTCTCTAAGAGCCAAAAGATATGCACTTTGCTAACAGAAAAGCCTGGATGGGTAGCTCAGGTTCCACATCTACATTTTAGATGGCTAAAGTTAGATAACAAGGACTCTCAGCTCTGATTGCAATGGCAGTTGATCCCTCTGGAAGGCAGAGATTTCTCCCACAAGAAAGAATATTTGGAGATGAGGTTACATGGCCCAGCAACCCCTTGCTGTCCCAGTAGAGTCAGGTGGCTGAGCATATGTGATGCTATGCTTGACAGTGTACTGCAAGTGCTGGTACAACTGAGGTGACATGAAAGCTCCCAAATCCATGATGATTACAATGCATATAGGATTATGCATCACCTGGATACAAGTTCAAGGTGCAGGTACCCCCAGAAGATACCCCAGGTATCCCAGAAAAACATGTGATCTGCTCCTCTTGCACATCCTTTCCTTGGGTCTTAGTTCTTGGTAGCCTCATACACAACAAACCAGAATGGAAATTTGCCAGAAAAGCTCCTGTTAGGTGGCATGAAGGAGGTCAGGATACAGACAGCAGACACTTTATTGTGCCCTGTCCCTTTCTTATACTTCCACTCATTTCCTTCCAAGCTCCCCACATACAGTTTTTTCTATTAAAATGGGTTTTACAAACACATCATGCCCTTGTATCCTTGTTCTCAACTGTCTCCATAATTTTACCTACTTGCCAGGAAAGATGTCTGCAGTTCCTTTTTTACTAACAACCAGACCATGGCCCCAATGACTCTGAACCTCCTCCACATTACCAGTGTGAGCCATTTATCTTATTCATTCCTTTCCTAATTTGGAAAACCTCTAAGTCCCTTACAAGAGAATCCTTTGGCCTCGGTCTCATCCTGATTGCCCCATCCATAGATCAGTTGCATCCTTTCGCACAGCCACACACACGTAGTCATCGTTTTAGGCTGCTCAACTCAAATTGTCCCAGTGCCCATATCTAGGTTCCCAGCTAATCCCTTAGCAAAGGGAACCCCAATGTCCCACATGCTTTTTCAGACTGTTTTTTTGTTGTTGTTGTTGGAGCTTTTTTTTGTTTTGTTTTGTGGTGGTTTTTTTTAAGCTTGAAGGCATCAAAATATTTGCAATTTATGCAAAGGCTTTGTGCCTTCCTCTGTTCCTTTATGTTCACCTTCTTGATAGCAAGCATTCTGATGTCTCATCATGTTTTCAGATGTACACATTTTTATGCTGAGAAGCATGATTATTGAGCAGGAGTTAGAGATATCTTGTTATTTTGCCTCTGGAGAGCATTTAAGTTAGAAGAAATCTTCAAAGATCATCTAGTCCAACTGCCGAAGCAGGTTAGTACCCTGTCTTGAGTAAGAGCAGAGGCTAAAAATCTGTCTGTCTGCCTCACTCCCTTTTGGATGCATCTTTCAAAGCGTCACTTCAGAAAGTGAAATTTCAAAAGCTACAGACTTATCGAAGGAGAGGGAGCACTGCCCAGTCATCATCTATCCCCAGAGAATTCAGAATGACATGAAAACAAGAAACTCCAAGATTACATTACAGAAAACTCTCTTAATGTGTTTGGAAGACAGAATATATCCAAGGCTGCATTTTCCAGACCCACGGGTATTGCACGCTCCAGGGATGCTCAAACTCCTCTGTTTTGCTAACATTAATAAGACATAGCTTGAGATCATTGTTCACACCAAAAGCCAAAGCCATCCAATTTCTCTTATCTGTTCTTCTGTCTTTACCCATCTGGGAAACAATGTGTATTCATTTTTGCCATCTTTCAGATATCATCTAGCTATTCATCAAATCATAAAATGGAGGCTCCAGTGCCTTGGAGCCCTGAACATTTATGAGAAGAAGGTTGGATATGTGGGAGCCATGGTTCTCCACATGTGGCCTTCAGTCCCTCAGGCTTTCTTTCTGGCTTACCTTTAGAGGGAAGGGCTGATATTGGAGAGCCTGAAGTTCAGGCCTGCACGAAACTTTGCGGAGACTCCAGATAAAAAAATGATCAAAATAATGTCAGTGAAAGAGAAAAAAGAAGGCAATAGAAGAGAGTACACAGAGACAGGAGCGGAAATGGGGCAAGAGTACATCTCAGCTTTATTGTCTCTCACATCCAGCAGAATTTCTGCATTTCCTCCATGAAGAATTAACCTGTAGGGGCACCTTAGCAGAACTATAGTGCAGCCCTACAAAGCCACAGCAGATGAGGCCTCTTCTTCTGTTCTCACAATTCAAAACTTCTCCTGGGGACCAGGACTCCAGGTTGTACCCAGCTTTGCTTCTCATTGCCAACATGCCAATAGCCCAAAGAGCTGCTCACCGCTTGCTGCATCTTGAAATGCTGCCTCCTCATGGCAGCTTTACAAACCAACACACTCCAGTGATGCTTCCTTCTGCTCACCTGGGAAAGCTGAACTCCAACAGGGCATCTTGAGAGTCCCTGAAGTATCTCCCAGCTAAAGAGAGTTGTGCAACTTGCTGGACAGACAGGACAGATGAATAGACGAACATGCATACACTAGGTTAGACATATGGAGAATTGCAGTGTCTCGAAGGAAGTTTCTGTTCCACAGCCCATTCAACCTCATATTCAGTTTCCCCCTTGCTAAGCTAATAATCTCACTCATGGAACTGTATCAAGTGATGTTTGACAACCCAGTAACAATACTGCATCCAGGAATGTTTTGTCCTGTACCGTAGTGGTAATATCTCCAAAGAGCTCCTACTAAAGCCAGGACCACTCCTCGTAAATCACACACTTACACTGGCTGTCTCTTAATCAATCTTCCCCAGGTGTTCCCTCACTCAACCTTACCATGATCATCTGGAGGCTTTTCCTGGCAACTTGGATTTTTGTTTTCTTTTTTCTTTTTCTCTAAAGCAACTGCCTGGCCATGCTAGGACTTTTGGTTTTCGTGCTTTCCCCTGATAACATCCTGCTTTGCCACTTTTCTCCTTGCTGAAGTCTCAATGGTCCATATACACCTTCTTCAAACTCCCAGTGAGGTTATAACTCCCACAGCGATATCCCACATCTTTGCATCAGTGTTTAGTTGCCCGCCAATCAAGTAGATTAACATTTATATTATATTATATTATATTATATTATATTATATTATATTATATTATATTATATTATATTTATTATATTATATTGTATTATATTATATATATTATTTGTAAGGTCTCTATAGAATATTTTTCATCCTACTTAATTCCTTTTCCCTATCATAATTACATGCATCTACGTATCTCCAAAAGCCCTTCAGTGGTACCCAGGGAAAGTTTTTCCTCTTGAAGTTTTTTTGAAGGGAATATGTAGTTTTTCAACTGAATTATTATTTTTATCTTAAGCTGCCTGATGTACTTAAAGGCAGTCAATAAACCATATAAAACTTACGAAGATTTCTCAGCACTGAATCACCTTGTAATGAAGAAGCTGAGTTTTGCCATGGCTTTCATTTTGGACAAGTTTACTTATTTATTTATTGCTTTCGTCCAGGCCTCTAACAAAAAGCATGTTGTTTGCTGATGAAAACTCTAATACTTTTCATTTGAAAAGTAATAATAATAGTAACAGTAATAGTAGTAGTAATAATAATAATAATAAAATAATAATAATAATAATAATAATAATAATAATAGAAGGCACTGAACATACTTTTAATTTTTTAATTCCTATTTTTGGTAACAGTGGAGGCTTAGCATCATGCTGACAGTGCTACATGCCTCCTAGCACAGAGCTGGCTGACAACCAGGCAGATGAGGGTGCAGGCAGAGAAGGTCATGTTTGCCTTGCCAGAGAGCTTGCAGACCCCTGAAATTCTACACTGCACTACGCTACAATTGAGTGTAGTATACACTGCACTCCAGCTTCCTTGGAGGTTCTTTGCCTGAAGGCACACAGAGGTGCATGGGGGTGTGATGCCAGGCAGGACAGTGTCCCCAGCATCCCTGCAGCAGCACACAGCCAGCATTGAGCTTCTTGGGGCAGAGTGCTCTGAGCTCTTGTGGGACACGGGCTGCTTCAAAGAGGTGTTCCAAGTGCCAAATGGCTCTTTCAGAGTCACTCTGGGTGGTCCCCACACAGAGCTGCTTCCAATCTACACCAGCAGCATCCCAGTGCCTGCAACAAGCTGAGAATGAGATGCTTCTCTCTGTGGCCAGGGTAGCATTTTGGGATATGGTGAGATGCAACTACTATTGCAAAGCAGGCAAAACTTCAAAATGTCCACTCTGCGTTACTTCTCTGAAGTCCTTTGCTTGGGTTCAAAGGGAAGATTGGGCTTTTCTCAACCTGATTTTACTTTATTCTGGCTGGTAATCATAGAATCATGGAATTATTAAGGTTGGAAAAGACCTCAGAGATAACCTAGTCCAACCACAACCTACCACCACCATGCCCACTAACCATCAGAGAAAATTACCTCCCCCTCCTCGCAGGACCATTCTGAAGGCAGTGCTGCTCTGAACCATTCTCAGGGCTCCTGAATCTGTTTGGGATGTTCTCAAGCAAAAGATTCACAGACTAAAAAAAAAAATTATGTTTCTAGGCAGCTTTAATATATAGTCAGAAGGAGGCCAGCTCCACTGAGATGGAGCCTGTTGTGCCTGAAGTGTTAGACACTTCAGATAGCACAGAGAAGCCGGTCCCTGCCCTTTTTATATCTATTGCCTAGTTCTGGAAACTATCTGTTAAGTAGCCACTTTGACTTTAATAGGATGAATCATTGTTAAACCCATCATGTGCTTATAAATATTTACAGGACTGGGCCTTAAATGGAGATACCACAGCAGGGGGAAGAATCAAAGTTGCACTCCAGCTGAGTAAAAGGCACTTGTCTGGAGGGCTTCAGATCTGTCATTGCCTGAATGGGAACCTCCCAGGTACAGAATTCCTATCCCCAGCACCTGGGAGATAGCCCAGATGTATTTCCTTTGCTAATAAATGCTACCAGTAACATTGCTGCCTGGTGCAGAGATAGTAGCAATGGTGAAGGGGTAATCCAAGGGAATAAATAGCTGCTGGCACAGGGATTCACATTGGGAATAGCTCTGGGGCTACAAAAAAGCCACATTCGCCCAGAAGAGACCACTGAGAAGTTGCAAAGGGCACAGTGACTTTCCCCCAAGAGCATCCGAAGCACAAGTACACATATGCCTTCCACTCCAATGAATGATTTTGCCCTCTGCCATCTGCCTTCGGGAGGCACTCCTGAGATCCCCAGCCATTACTCTGCCACCTTTTACTTGCTTAATACTTTGCTCAAGGTATCACACTTTTTTTGCATATGTGAGACCAATTCTAATCTTGGACCAAAGTTTAGGAAACTTTTGAAGGTTGTTCCTTGCAACCACTCATGCTATTTTTACACAACATGAGGCTCAGGATACATTGCTGGCATGTTTAAGGGCATGGTATAAAAAGGCTCCTCAGAGTTAGTGGCATGATTCCCACCAAGTGCAACAACTGCCTTCAATGAGATAAAATTCAGTCCCCTTCCAGACTTCTCTGGCATGGGATCTGGGAGCTGTGCCATTGGCTTTGAGACTTTGAAGCAGAGCCAAATGATTGCTGCTCCTGGTTTCAGGGAAAAGGAAGCAGAAAGGAACTACGGGCTTAAGGGATTAGAAGGAAGAGCTAAAAATAAAATACCAATAATTCCAGACCCTAAACTTTTACTGCTTTCCTTGAAAAAGGATGGCTTTTCCTGTTGTTTTACTGAGGGGAATCTGCTTTCTGTGTGACTTGAGAGAGCAGGACGCTGATGGAAAGCTTTGAAATTTCCCTCCTGTTGTTTCTCCTTCTTCCTGGGTCTCATGCTCTGGCTGAATGTGGGAAGAACAGATGATACACCTTCCTCCTGTGCCATTTCTCAGCTGCTTCAGCACACTTCAATTAAAAAAATTACAATCCATCAATGCCAAAAGATAATGCAATGAAAAGCAATTGGGCATTTCTAGTTCTGCAGGTCACACTGAAGACCCAAGAGCTGAGGGGTATCCCTGCCTACTTTTTCCTGTCTTTCTTTCCATCTGCTCCTGCCTTTTCCATCAGCTCCATGCTGTCCTTTTGATATCATCCGGAGATTACACTGGGAAACAGGTGGAATAGAGCACATGAGAGCAGTAAACTGGCACACACCATGGTGGTTGGAAAGGATGTGGGATGGGAGGACAAGGAGGGGAGAGCCATGTGGATGATGCTGTTCTTGAAATGGGATGTGCAGTCCCACAGGAACCATGAGCTGGAAGCACAGTGTCCTCTACAGACCAGGAACCAGATGCAATTCCAGCCGCAAAGACAAGTGGGCTCTTGCAGAACAGCAAGTCTAGCTCCTGGTGAGTATCAGCGCAGGTATGGGGTGAGAGCACGGCACCCTCAGAACTTCAGAGCTTCACTTGCTGCTGACATCCAAATCCAGTGTTGTGTGAGGGCGAACTCATGCCTGGGATTACCAAAATCCTCCTGAGCCTTTAGACTAAAATCCTGGTTTTCAGTCTTGTTGAGCCTTGGGAGCTGGGTCACCTGTTGGGGTCCTTTGGGGTCTTCCCTCCCAGTCCTATCCCAGGTCATCATAGACGAGCAGGAGCAGGTGCCACTGGGACTACCTTCAGCCAATTAAGACTCAATAAGGGATTTTTCTGTGAAGAAAGGAACAGCAGAGAATCATGTTCAAACTGTTTTGTAGCAGATGGCTTGCTCTTGAGTGTAGCCCAATGCTCGGACCTAAAAACTATACACACAGAGATATGTTACATATTTATTCAAGGCAGAAATTGGCCAGGAAACAGCTATAAAACACACATTTTGAATAAAAGAAGGGAGATTTATGGCTCTTTTGCAAATCTGAGTCATATCTTTCTGCATCCCCCAGGCAGGAATACCCTAATCACTAACATACCCCCAAACATGTACACACAGTGGGCCGAGAATTGCTTCCTTCTGGCCACAGCTCCAGCTAAAGACGTGATAGGGATTGAGCTACTTTATCTGACAGTCGGTAAATGAATTGCCAATTCATTCTGAGCTTGGAGGGGGATTTTTTCCCCCTTTAAAAAAGGGTCCTTTTATATGTGTCTTTGATCAGTCAGGGCCTTGACAAATTATTTTCCAAGGAATTTCTCTAGCCCTAATACCACAAGGAAAAAAAGGATTTGCTCTCAAAGAAAAGCTTTTATGTCTCAGAAAGTTGCAGCAGTGTAAGGGGCTTTCTTCCATTTCCCCCTCATCTCCCTTGCTTCAAGAAATGGAGGCATGTAGCCTGAAGACTTTTCCATCCCACCTAAAGGCAGAAGGGAGGAGAAGGATGGAGAGGAAGCACTACAAGTCTCTCAGCCCCATTACTCCTGGTGTGGGAGAACTCCATCAAAGATTCAACCAAAAGCTCATGGCCTTCACTGATGCTAATAAAGAGACACTTTGGCACTAGCATGAGCAATTGGAGGACAGTTCAGGACCATGCCACCAAGAGGCTGCTTACTTGTCCCAGACAGCAGCACAAGGCACTTAGAAAGGGTTGAGATACCAGGAAACATCTTCCCACTTGTATTGCTAGGTGCTGAGGTCATTCCAAAGTGAAGAAAACATTTGTTTTTCCTTTAATAGAGTTCAAGGTATGTGGAGGATTTGGAGGGAGCTGGAGGGCCTCTATTTCTGTCACATTTGGAGTGCTATCCTCTCAGTTAGTTCCACATATTCTTCCTCTCCAGGCAAGCATTGCACCCTCGACTGAGTTCCAAGCAGTGTGGGCAATGTAGACCACCTCTGGGGCACTACTGTACTTTATTATAATGAATTAACACAGAAATAACTCATCCTCCAGTTACTCCATGTGTTCTTCGTGAGGACGGACTCCCAACAGCACAAGACCTCAGCAGTACTGTTCCACTAGACCAAATTTCACCTGCTCCTCTCAGACAAAGGACCACCTCTCCTGGGAGTCCGTTCTCCTGGGAAGAGGTACAGTCTTGAACCCAGTGAATGAACATGGGGGCTCTTATTATCCATCAATAACTGATCAGGTTGTTATAGTTACCCTAAAAGCTGCCCCAGTCACATGAGAAAGGAGATACCATGCACAATCTTCCCAGACTTTGTTAACAACTACGTCAATACAGTAAAATCTGAGCAAACTGACATTACAAATAATTCCATGTGAGGATCTGCAATGCCCTGGGTGACGAGCCTGCTCAGACCAAGAGCTCACTTCCTCATCTGCATACATCTTCAAGTGCTGTCATGATCTGAAGCACCCTGGCTAGAAGACAGGCATTAGGAAAACAGTTAAAGCTTGTTTTGGAATTTTATTTTAGTGCCTCTGTCTTAGAACTAGGAATGAGGTGGCCCTTTTTGTTACCAGTGCTGACTTTGCAGTACTTCATTTTTCTTTTGAATACTGATAGGAACTGAGCAATATTGTGGGATGTCTTTGATCCCCACAAAAAAGCAGATTAGATCAAATTCTCCTGAAAAAAGTATTGAGCGACTGCAATGTGAACTGCCTTCCCCTCTCATCCCAGCAACAAAATGTTACATTCAAGTTTAACAAGCCTGGATATCTCCTATTCAAATTTTTCTTAGGAAAATACTTTATTGTTTCAGGTGCTATGCTTAAAAATGGAGGAGAAAGTACAGTTATTTCTTTGGAAGCTAAGTAAATGATCTCATTCAATCCCAATCAGTGTTTTGGTGCTGATTAAGCACACAAAAAATAATAATAATAAAAAAAGAGAAGTTATCTGCATTGGTCCAGTAGTGGTATTTAATTTCTTTTCCAAAGTGTTTGAAGGTCACCCAGCAATGCAGAACTGACAGATCTGCAGGCCATTCCCCTTGTTGTGTGGTGCTGCCTCCTTCCCAGCTGCACAACCTCCACAGGAGACACTTGGAAATGACCCAGAATAGGGTTTTATTATTTGCTCCCCACATAGGCAAGTGCTGCAGTCACTGCCAAGCTAGGTTTGTCATCACCACCTTGACTGGCATCAACCCAATAGCAATACTGGTGCCCGTCACTCAGCAAGACTGTTAAAGCATCTGGGTTCATGCACACACTCATAACTCACTGACCAGCTCCAGACTGCTTACAGCATCATGGACCGGCCATGGTCTATTGACCCACTGCCTTAAATTAAAAGCTCTCCAAGTCTGGAATTGCCTCTCAATCCCTGTCCGGGCATGCCGAGCACCAGACTCAGGTGGGATAGCCAACACAATTTGAACAGCAGCAAATACATCATGCTAGTCCAGCTTTTCAACCAGTTAGGCTTACTTTCCTCAGGTATGTGCCACACAAAAGCCATCCTGTGTTGCAACAGGATGCTGTGTTTCTAATTAAAAGCTCTGATGAAGAAGGTGCATGCAGATTCCTTAGGGTTTACAGTGATCTTGGGATGGAAACTCTTGGGTTATCTCCCAGACCATGCTTCTGATGAATGTCAGGGCCTGCAGTTGATGATGGGAGACAAGAGACGGGATAGAGGAATCTGCCCTCTGGCAGGCAAAAAACATTGGACAAATGCACACAAACCCTGACTTGTCTAAGGCTTTGGACCTCTTCACCCTCAGCTGCTTGTACATTCATGGAAGTGATTCCTTCCCTCTATGCAGCACTCATGTGCTGCCTACAGTACTGTCTCCAGTCCTACTGGACATAAAGATATACTGCAAGAGTAGGGAAAGAAGAAATAATACTCCATCGTGACCACCTCATTACCTCTCAACAAGAATATTCAATTGAAAACCCCAAGAACAACAAATAAGTTCCAGATTCATCACAGCCCAATGCTGCACAGGAGCTGAAGTGCAAGGCTGGAGACCTGCAGTACCCTAGGTTAGAGATGAGGATATCACAATTGCACAGAGCCCCACTGTGCTACAGACACACACTGTAACCTTGGTGTCCATGTGTCAGATCACAGAGGAAGAGCTGCAATATGTTATTATTATCATGATAATAAAAACAATAATATATTTAATAATAATAATAATATAACATGTTCAGCCTGAGGCAACAGAAGAGTCTCAAACGCCAGTATGTACAGCTGTTCTACTGGAGCTCTCGGCCTCTTCCTATTAAAGAGCTTGCCATGTTCTTCCCCCTTCCACTCTTGGTCTGCATCCATAATTCAGATAACGTTTTTGTTTGGCCTCAAGGCAGGTTACAAGCCATTTGTTAGGGCTGAAGCAGAGGCCAACTTCTTCCCACACACAGTGACACAGCCAGGAGCAAGAGTGCTGCACAGGTTGCATAGAAGCCCCTTTGTAGGGGCTGACTTCCATCTCCATATCGCAGCCCCATTGCTTTACTTTGCCTGGAGTGAGCTCCCCAGCAGTGCCTCTGCCCTCCGCCACCATGGCACGACAGCTCTTCCAGGTGATGGATCTCACCAGGGCAGGGGACACATGGGCAGCAGCAGCCATGGGGCCTTGGGATTTGTTTCAGTCAAAGGAAGCAGAAGGCATGAGAGCTGCTGAGCACGGGGCTTCCCAGTGAAACATGTCAGGGTTTCATTCGGAAGAGAATTTGGGTGGAAAAAAGTTCAATTGGAAATTTGGAGGAGTAAGATGTCCTAAATATAAGCAAAATATTTCTTTTTTTTCTTTTTTTTTTAATCTGTTTTGTTTTCTTTTCTAGGGGCAGGAATTTATTCAGGCCATTTTCTGAACGTTTCCATTCACTTCAAGCTTTGAAAACTTCATTACTCCAAAAAAAAGGAAGCAAAAGCATTCACTTTTCCACGGAGAGCACACATTTCAAAAAAACAGAAAGCAAAATATTTTTGTCTGGTGATGAATCTCCATCCCACCTCCAGACAAGCTGCTTCCTTTCTGCCTCACTTTCCTCTCCAGTAAAATTTCTGTTATTATTACGTAGCGTAAAACTGAACAGAGGCAGGGGAAAGCCCTCAACACCCCCTTGAAAATCTCATATAATCACAGGACTCCAGGAACTGGAAACTTAAAAAGAGAAAAATAAAATAAAATAAAATAAAATAAAATAAAATAAAATAAAATAAAATAAAATAAAATAAAATAAAATAAAATAAAATAAAATAAAATAAAATAAAATAAAATAAAATAAAATAAAATAAAATAAAATAAAATAAAATAAAATAAAATAAACACTGCAAATCACACAAGACTCAACATAAGATTGTCAGAGTTGGCAGCACCATACAAATCTATGGTACTGTAGGTTGGATTTATGGGCAAGAGTTGTGAGGTTTGGGCTGTTTTCTTCGCCCAGCCAAGAGGCAAAGGGCTGTTTTCTGTCCAGGATGGTGGGGATGGAGCCCAGTGGCTCCACACTGCCTCTACCCCACTCAGGTGGCTTCACCCCCAGCAGGAACCTCACCATGTTAGGCTGCTGGTGCCTGCAGGTCCCACATGAAAAGCCAACTCTTGCTAACAGCCCTTGTCCTGGCTGCCCAAAGTTTAAACAAGCTGATAGGAGCAAACAAAGAGCTCTCTATTTGCCTACTCAGGGCATCTGCAGCTTCCCTAGGTAAAAACGATGGTGACTGCAGAGTGGTTCAGCCCAGGCAGGCAGCTGCAAAAACAGCATCTGTGACCACAGCCTGCACATTGGCATTAAAAGATGTTTCGAGCAGAGGTTGGGTTGCTCTCTCTCTTTCTCTAATTGAAAGAATTACACAGCCTGCATTTATTTATTATGGTTCATACAGAAAGCTTTGTTTTTCTGCCTGGGAATGTTTAATGATTGCTTCCCACGCTGCCAAGGCAGCCTGAAGGCCATCATCCAGACACGGGTATGGGCCACCACCACCTCCTGCAGCCATCACGTCACTCTCAGTGCCCTGGTCCCTCCTTTCTTGGGGTCACCATTCATGCTCTGAGTGCTTTACCAGGAAGAGGCACCAGCAAGTCCAGTTCTCCAGGGCTCTTCAGAGAGGCATAGAATCATTAAGGTTGGAAAAGACCACTAAGATCATCTAATCCAACCATCCATATCCAGGATAAAGCCCAGCTATGCCTTACTGAGCTGCACCCAGTAACAAAGTCAAGAAGGCAGAACTGTGTTCTCCCACTCACCCCAGTTTTCTGGTTTTGACAGCGTGATGGTTCCCATGGATGGCCCCTTGCTCCTCATACCCACACATCCATCTGAAGAGCCCAAAAGGTAACTTGAAGGGCATGGAGGAAGTTAATCAAATTGAAAGATTTTCCTTCTGAAGTTTCAGAAATATTTTACCATATGGGTTTAGTTTCCTTAGTACTCTTTGAGATCCATGGCACACATCTCTGGTAAGACCTCTTTCCTTATGGTAACCACTGGCCATTTACATTACATGTAAATTGTCATAAAGTGATAAGATGATTACATGATTATTCATGATGATGAAGTCTGGAAAGTGCAGTGTAATTGACAGATAAATATGGTGTAATTTTTATTCCTTAACTCAAAGTTCAATTTACTTCATCATTAATCTTAGGTAACTGCAAATTCTGGAGGAACAGCTTGTGATTTACAAAGCAGTGCAACATCTGAGCAGTTCCCTGAGGGTGGCTCTATGGACACCATATCAATGGTATCCGATGGATACCATTCCCCAAGTCCTGCCTGCAGTGGGGAAGCTGGGTGGGAGCACCATCTCTCCCTGCTCACCTTCTGCCCTTCAGCAAGATGTCCTCAGTGCTTGTCCAACACACCTGCTGCTGTGGTCACAGCTGGACCTCCTGCACGCAGCCTATTTCAGTGCCATCTCTTTCTCTGGCTCTGTTTTCTTGTCTTCTTCCCATGTGCAAAGCACAAAGCAACCTGCTCTCCTTCACTGAAGCTGGGACGTGGCCCCATCCCTCCCCCAGGCCAGATATATCTCCACCTGCATGGGAAGAGGTTCACCACCACCTTCACAAGCTCCCTGCACCCATCTGGTTTCCCAAGGCTGCTTCTAAATCTTCTTCACTTGGAAAGTGACCCTGAGAGCCCTAGGCCCGGCAAGGGGATGCTGTTGTTTGGGAACACACAGTGCTGTAGAGGCAAACGATGCTGCCCTGGACCCAGTAAGCTCAGCCCACTACTGCCTTGAGTATGGTGTAGCTGGTACACCAGAAAGAAATAAAAACCAAAGTTCTGAGTATCAAGCAAAAATAGGGGGGAAAAAAAAGGTGGGCAGGTCCCTTGCACTTCATAGCATGTGGTGTTTATTAGATATAAACTTGCACACAAGAATAGGAAATCATAGCTAAGTCAGGATGCATGGTGCAGGTATCTGTCTGTGGTCCCTCCCACAAACATACAGGCAATCCTGTACACTCACACTCATGTTCTACTTTGCTGACAGGTATAGCTCTTTTGTTCGTTAGAATTAGTATTAATCAAAAATGTATGTAAATTATAGAGAGCGGGTGCAGGCACAGCTTGGAGAGAAAGAGAAAAAAAAAAGAGTAAGCAAACTTCAGTTTCAATAAACTGAATCCTCTGAGTCAGCGGCTTTGCTGGCTTTGTGACACAGCAGGACTTAACTCCAACCTCCATAAATAAGTAGTACCAGGAAATGTTACACCTGAAGAGGTCTTCATAGACATTTATACTTATACACATTTGTTCTTTCTATTCTTCTTGTTTCCCCCCACTCCCTGCCTCCCATGTCCATTTTCTGCTTTGTTAAAATGCACTCACTGAATAACTCAGCAAACCCAGCCAAGTATTCTTTATATATATATATATAATGAATTTCTGATAAAATTATCACGTTTGACAGTTTTCCAAATGCTGTTTCTCCTCTTGCTGCCTGCACACCCTCCCATCTCCTCGCCCTCCTCCCATCCCACTCTCTGCAGAGCTCCAGCAGCAGACATGTGCATCCAGCTGAGAGATACCTCATATCTGTGCCAGGCAGCTGGTGGACTGAGAGACCGGGAGGTGGGGAAGGGGAGGGGAATGAGGGATTGGCAGCACTGGGGAGGTGAGGTGTGTTGGCTGCGTGTTGGGGATGTGGCACTTTTAAGGATCTCTCTCACTTGTGGTACGACTCCTGGGTGAGGTGGGTGCCTGGCTTTTTTATTTGTGGGTTCAGAACACATTTTTGCCATTGAAAAGTGACAGTGACCATACCAAAGGAAAAGAAAAAAAAAAGGAAAAAGCACCACTCCAAACTCCACCCTCAGTAAAAAAAATAATAATAAAGGGATGGTGTTTGTTTTTTGTTGGTTTTTTTTCTTGAGAAAATGAAAAGAAAATGTATATATATATTATTATTTATTATATAACATTGTCAACATCAACACCACAAAAAAAAAAAAAAAAAAAAAGGTAACATCCTAGTTGATTTCATTCCAGCACTCTAGCCATGTTGAGAAAGGCAGCAGGAGTTGCATGTCCCGTTGGGAAAGAGGAGTGGGGGGAGGGCCGGGCAGGGAATGGCTGTGGCAGCGGCACAGACCTGGAGGTGGGGCATGGGGACAGCGTACTGCTCCGCTGGGTTTGCCTTCTGAACCAAAACACCGGGAGGCACGTCATGCCGTGGCCAACGTGTGCTCCATCTGTGCTTCCAGCCAGCAGCACGGTCAGCGTCCATCCCTCTTGAGTGCTAACGGTGAACATTCGCTTAAAGGAGTCTTGCAAAACGCTCTCATTTTTGTTACTGATGGGGTGCTTTTTTTCCCTCTTATTATTTCCCCCTTCGTTTTTTAGTTTAATTTTATTTTATTTTCCTGTTTCCATCAACTGCCTTGTTAGCTGTTCTCGCTCCACTCTGGCACCATACCCACACCATGCACTGAGTGGTACTGGTGGGGCGAGAGGGTTCGAGGCACGCCGTGGGAATAGAGGAACTCTGCAGGCTGCAAGCTGCTGGGGGGGGACTGGATGCTGGTCTGAGGTCCGCACTGCCGCACAATGGGTTGGTGAGAAACCGAGGTCTGGTGCTGGAACATGCTATGGGTGTCTCCTATCTGGGGGGAAGTGTGGTTGGCCACACTGCTGAGCCGGGGCATCAGCGGCCCCGAGGTGAAGTGAGCAGAGAAATGCTGGTAGGGTAACCTGTCCATGGGCTGCATGGCAGACACTGTGCAACTGCTGTAGGATGGCACGCTGGGCCACGTGTTACAGCTGATGTCTTCCAGGCTGGGCACGGGGTCCGTGGGGGGAGCGGAGCTGGCGTACATACATGCCTGGCGCTGGGCTGATTCAGTCCTATATGAAGTGTTCAGTCCCTGTTGCTGGGGGTAACTGGACCTGTAGAAAGGATCCTCTTCTGCTGGAGAAGTTTCCATGTAGGGCTTCTTATAGGGATGCTCGGTGGTAGAACATTCCTCATCTGTTGGGAGAGAAAACTCCTGGTAGCAAGCAACAATGCCATGCCCTCAGCTGAACCTCCCTCTCTGCAAGCTGCCAGGACCGTCCTCCTTTTATCAAGGGCACAGCCTGTACAGGGCTGAGTCAGATACATCCTAGCAACCATCTAGTTCCAGTCCCTCTGCTGCAGAAACATCTCCCAGTGCTATCACAACCCTTCCTTGGGATCATTCTGTTCAGATCCCACTGAAGATGCTCATTATGCCTGCTGGGCTGGGAAGAGACAGAATAGCTGGGAGCTCTGGGAGAAAAAGGAACACTATAAGATGCAGAAGGGATCTTGAGACTTATTTTTTCTGGTGATACCCCATGACACCAAATTCATCTCTGTCAGCTGCCAGCACATCTCCTGCCTGCAGACACAGACCCTAACAAACTTTCCCACTCCTAGAGCTGATGCTGTTAATTAGAAGCTTATACAATTATACACTTCTGAGATCAGTGACACAATAGAAATTCTACTGTGAGGGCACCAGCTATGACAAAGGTGAGGCAATCAGATTTAACAGCCCCAGCCTTCAGCTGTTCCAAGGGGCACATAAATCCATGCAAGTCTGCATGCTGGGGTCAAGCAAAATGAAAAAGTGAATTTTGTAGCTCCAAACAACAAGGCGCAGCTTGCAGAGCCCTTTGTTTCCTGCAGCATCCCTGTGCCAACAGCAGGAAAGGGATAAACAATGTAGGTGAAATCTCTAGAGGGAGTAAAATGAATAAATGAATATGCGCTTATTCATTCACTCACAGGGTCATCAAATGAAATCCAGCTCTGCTGGAATGGATGGCAGAGTTCCCAGGAACAAGCACTTCACAAAGAGATTTTAAGGTCAGCGAGGCAAGGGAAGGAGAGCTTGTTCTGACCCACGTTAACTTGCTGCTGTGGCTCTAAGAGCAGGATTCCTGGAGCAGGCAGGAAAACACGGCGCTCCATCTAAAAGGTCCTGATGCAGAGAGCTCTGTGCCCTCTCAACAAGCAAAACATTGGAAAGAATATCACCAAGAAATAACCCTTATTGCTGTAAGCAGCCATATGTTCCTCCTGAAAGCTGCACCCTCTCTGCTTGTAATATAACCCATCAGGTGCCTACCCAGTGCAGCTAGCACGTCTGGGAACCAAAAGGCAGGAGAACCACACATTGAAACAGCATCTTCAGCACAGCCAAAATGGTAAGTGGATGCAGCAGCATATCACTGCCCTCACCTCTGATCAAATTCATTGTATAGGTGAAGGTGATGCAGCTCCATGCAAGACGAAATCTGGAAGTCCTGGTTCTGAACATGGCCCATCACAAGAGGCGAGTCTGCAGTATCAGCCTGTGTGCTAGCTCCTACACACAGCCTAAAAGCTTTGGATCCATAACCCACCACTGAGTAATAAGAACACTGGGGTAGAAAAACAATGCCTTGTAAAATGAAGCATTGTCCTGCTAATAAAATTTTCAGCATTAAACCACATTACTCTGCTGGCATTAGAAGCCATCGGCTTGGGGTTTGACTGTTTATTTTACGTTTTTAAGTATAAAGCTCAAAACAGTCGAAGTCTGTTTTTTCCATTGTGCTGAAGTGCGCCTGACTTACAACCTGAGGCTGCTGATTTTTCCATTGAGCCCAGACGTTCCACTCCCTGCCACAGCACAGCCAGGCAGGGCTGCAGAGCCACAGGTCTGCTTTCAGAATGCATTGCAGGTGGAAAGAAGAAAATAAAAACACCCAGCACATAAGTAGAAGCCCTATAGATGCTCTCTCTTCTTTACAAGCTCTAGCAAGTGCTCTGCTGTCCTTTCTGGAGCTATGCCCACTGATGTCAAACGTGGAAAGGACAGTGATATTCCAGTTCTTAAGGAATTTAAGGGGACCATAGCCATCTCCAAAGAGGATCCACAGCCTGTTCTATCGGTGCCTGCCTGCCCCCCAGCCTCTCTTTCTACTGCTTTTCCATCTCTCTTGCAGTGCTAAAAGAAGAGGCATTCCCATCCTGGGCAGTTCAGAGCAAACCCCACCTGCTCTGGAGCCTGCACAATGCATCCCAAGGGCATAATCCTCTTCCTGAAGGTCCTCACACATCCTCAGCACCAGCAGGACACAGCAAAGAAAAACCTGCCCTTCTCTGGTTTTGCTTCTTGATGCTGGTTCCCTAACTGCCCCCCTTGTCCTTTTCCTGGTGGCACACCTTTGAGAGATGCTGACTGCCCTCTGTGCTCATTGCTGCTCTTGTTAAGTCTGGGGTGGCAACCAGCTTTTGTGAGCAGCCCCTTGATACTGCACGAATCTCCAACAGCAGAAGGTTCTGCCAAGCTGGGAAGGCTGCCAGCACCTGGGAGAAGAGGATCCAAGGAAAATGGAGCCTGCAGAATGCATGGAAACTGGCTCCCTATTAGATGATCTATCTAATGAAGGAGTTTGAATGAGAGCATAAGCAGTTCCAAGATTTCCGCTATTTACTACTTCCAGCTGGGTTGTAAATACCATACAAATGACTTTTTAAACAGAATTTTCCCAATTACAGAATTAGACCTATCCAAAATGAAATGCAAACATGCAGCCTCTGGACTTCAGGGAACTCAGGGCCAAACTCTTCCCCTGGTGCAAATCCCGTGGAAAGGAGATCTCATTTCCAATTCATGACACTCAGTTCCTTGGATTAGAGGACAATGAAGAATAGGACCCAAATGTTTTTGTTTTTAAGGCTCACCCACACTTCCCAGACATTACGGTAGGTTCATCCCAACTTTATGAGGGACAGACAATGGATGATTATCATTAACGCTGTTGTTTTGCCCATTCTGGTTTCTCATATGAATCTAACATGAGCAGGAACAGCCAATCACAATGTACAAAGCCAACAAGGGTTGTTAAACAAGAAAAGGATGGATTCAACCAAAATGTGCATCCCTAAAGGGCAGACAAGTCACGTGTCCTGAGACATGAAACCTAAGATGTGTTGTGGTCATGTAGCTATTTTAGCAGTCACACTGCTTGCAGTGGCTGTATTGCACTGCAGGGAAAGAAATATGGGGCAGAAAAAAACAGCACCAAAAGCTGGAGGCAGCAAAAATCTGGAACTGCCTGCAGAGGCACAGAAAGCATCTCCTGGTGAGGCAGTGGGGTGTCTGCATGAAGCAGCACCAGCCTCATGAACATCTTTCCACCTCCAAGGCAGGATCCTTTACACTCCCTTGCTCCAGGCTCCAAGTTTCATCTGCTGCATCCTCTCAGACTGCAGACACCTCTGGCTGCACAGTAGCTCACGGCTTGGCCAGACCATTGCACCTCCTATAATGCTGGCAGAATGAGAAAATGGTCTTCCTACAGCTGGCTTTTATTCAACCTTGGTCCTACAGCTTCATCAAAAGAAAGAAATCCCATCTCCCTGTGATGAGAAATCAGCTTGGTAAAAGGTTGACCCATCCTAACAGGGCCTGTTTTTTGAGGAAAAGGGGGAAGGGCACTGATGCATCTCCACCAACCTCAGCAGAACAAAAAGGAGATGAGAGATATATGCTTCCCCATGGGCAGGGTCACATCCAAACTAAGTGGCTGAATGACACAGTTCTTGCTGGTTGGAGCCGGTGGATTCTGCCATGTCCCTCTTCTCCTTCAGAGTGCCAACATGACAACTTTTATAACCTCCCCTGGGAAAAGCTGTTCCAGTCGCCTCCTGTTCAGCATCACAAGCATCCCAGAAATCTGCCAAGTGGTTGGGATTGTGTAAGGCTGGGAAGGAGCAGAGGTTTAGAGGGACGACTTTTTAGTTCACAGGAAGTCTGAGGGAGAGGATAACACGAGAGAAAACAAGCCCTGATGCCCTAGCTGGGATGTGGGGCTAAAATGAAAGTCAGAAAGCCAGAGGCATGCTGGCAAGTCCCTTTGGATTACCCTAGCACAGCAGTGAGACAGGAAGAAGTGGAGAACAACTTGAGACAAGGCATAGCTTTAACAGATCTTTGTTCAGCCTAAAAATCCACATCAAGAGATGAGGCCACTCCTTAGTAGGGCACAGTTCTGCAGTTCTGCCATCCATCCCAGAGTAGTCCATGTGAACTGCCACAGACAATCTCATTCTGGAGCTACGATACAATTCAAGCCTTTGGGACTGCCATTCCCTAGCATTTAGCATGCCTAGAAAATGCTTGTAACAGCAATCCATCACATCATACTGGAGTCATTCCCAATGCCTTGACCCTGCGTTCCCACCCAGGCACCAGGAATTACCACACTGGTGGCTCTGGGATGTGTCCTTCCTTCCTCACCCAGAAGGGGATCTGCTCCCTGAGACAGAGGAGCCTTCAGAGATAACATCCTCGCTGCTCTCCCCTAATGCAATTCCATATCAGATCTACAGAGTGAATCCATCTTAACTTGACAGCTAAGAACAACACTGTCAACCACAGAGTGAAATCTTGGTCTCTAGTCACCAAGAAAGGAGAAGTTGAATAAGGTGCCATTTAGCTGCTCACACAGACCTGTTCTTTAGGAAGCCTAAATGAAGAGTCACCCTCCTGATTAGAAGGGCTCCAAAGAAACACCACAAGATGTCAAAGCTGGATTGAGCAGTATCCGAGAGCCTATCTTGCGAAGCAGGGGTGGTTTTTGCTACAGAAGATACAGACACCAGCTGGTCTCAAACCCAGCCAAATTGCCCTCTGCCCCTAGGAGCACTTATCCATAACCACAGTCTCCTGAGAAAGAAATTGTCTGCTGGAGAAAAATCCTAAACTGACTGAAGAAGATCCAGCACTTGAGTTGATTAGGATTGAACACTGTCCTACTTAAACTTTTCCTTCAATGAGGACTGTTAAAAAATATGCAGAAAGACTGAAGTAGGAAAGCAGGAGAGGTGTGAGGAGGAGTTTAGTATTTCACTGACGAAGAGGCTGCAAGAGGAAGAGAAATATAATAGATAAGATTATTTTGCCTAGTTTAATGAAGATTCTGTTTGGCACTAGAAGAAAGTGCCACACTCAGTCTGAGTTTGAAATGAAACCTTGGATCACATTCTGATTTATCTGAGAATTGCTCATCTTTCAGTTTTTGTTGTTGTTGTTGTTTTAATTAATTTCACTTTGCAAAGAGCTGCTCGGCAGCTTACATTGGCTCTCTGTTTCCCATTAACTTTGTGTTTCTTTTCTTTAAGCTTACATTGACTGTTTTTGATTTGCTGGATGCATGGGAGGGGAAAAAGCACAGCGAGGAGCACAGAGGCTCAGGCTCCTGAGATGTACAGTCTCGGCAAGAAGCCCGTGTTATTGGACAGGACGCTGCTTCTCCTTGATTAAAGTGTTCGGCGGCTTTGATAAAAGGCTCTTAACTGCTTGTGCCACTCAAGCCATCGTGGAGATAAAGAGGGGCCGTCGGCCCTACAGACAGGGACACTCTTGGTCAGTCTCCTGTGCTTTCCCAAGAGCCACGCAGGCCAGAAGGGGCTGGGGAGCTTATTATGGGGCAGATAGTCGTCTCTTTTGTGACAATAAGAGGAAGTGAGATAACTGAGGGATTGAGGGAAACCACCCATGGAGACACCACTTAGTGGGAATCCCAAAACTGGAAGGAAACCTCTGCTGATTCCTTATCACTTTACAATGTGGAGGCAAATGATGAATTGCCCTGTGGTGCAGGGACACACAGATTGTCCGAAGGGCTGCTGCCACTTGGGCCAGCTTGTTTTGTTCAGTTTCAGTGGAGAGGAAGAGGAAAGTCAAAAGGTCAGCTCCCAGGGCACCAAGGATGGATCTCAGCCTAAGAGACACCAAGGACCACTGTGACCTCTTGTCCCATTGCCAACATGGGGCTTAGTGGCAGTCCCACCATGTCCCAGCAGTTTGTACCCATTGTTCTGCACCAGGATGGTGGGAGCAAGAGTGACACAGCCCACTCAGACCTCAGGGGACACTCCTGAAGGGCACTGCTGTACCTTACTCCCCACCTGGCTGTTCTCTTCCCACCACAACTGTGTAAGAACCAGGGTCACCCCAACAATTATGCTGCCACTTCTCACAGTTTGGCTCAGCTCCACAGCATGAAAATATTAAGATTTCTCAATGATTTTTGTTTTGCATGTATATTTGCGTACAAACATCCACAGATGCAATGCTACAATACTGAGATCTTTATTTCCACTGCCCTGCTGCCCCATCTGCCAGCACTTCCCAGCATCCACCACCTTCACCCTGAGTCTATATTGTACATCCCAGGGTTACAATGCTAAAAATAATGGCATGTGGCTTGCTGATAGGACCTTGCAGGGGAGCAGGAAGAGATCTGCTGTAGGAAGAGGCTACTGGGCTGCAGCAGTACTTAGTGCATCCAAATGCTGTGGTGCATGCTGACTCCTTTTGGCTTTTCCTGTGCATCAAGTCCAAATTCTGGAGAAAAGTGGGCAGGGGTAGGCAGCCACCACCTCCTGCCTACCCCATAGCACTCTGTCCTGGAAATTCCCTATTTTCCTCTGAGGGTCTGGGCCTGATCTGAGATTTTTGCTTTCCAAGTCCAGAAGCACTTCTACATCTGGGCACTCCCATTGCTCTGGTGAGGAAGGGAGAGCCTGCAAAGTGCCTGCTTCTGCCTGAGAACAATTATCCCGCTGGTACCCTGGGCTCTTTACGCCAGGACGAGCTGAGCAGTCAGTGTAAAGCACTCACAGTGTGATCCCTCAAGCTCTGTCAAAGCAGGTCAGTCATGCCAGAGGGGAATGAACATGGATATCATGAATTTCAATCCCATGCCCCGCTCATTAGACCAAGCATTTAAGTGGAAATGCTTTCTGCATATGGGCAAATGTCTTCCAACCGTGAGACTTTTAGACAAAAACCACAAAATCCAGGCTGTCAAGGCATCTACACTCAGAGATTAACCCCGTCTGAGGGCTTCAGAGGCAAATAAGTCAACTTTATCTCTGGCACCAGCTATCTTGCCAAATGTGGATTCACAAATGTGGAAGGTGCCAGCACCTCTCCTAGCAGCCTCTCGAAAGAATTCAGGCTCCCACTAGTGAGATGAGTTTCCTAGCCCTATTCTGTGCTGCTCCCCACCTCCATTGCACAACTGTCAGCCCTTGCCCATCTTCAAGTGGCACCATAAAATAAGTCAGGGCCACCCAGCCCACAGCAAGCGAGCACCACAAAATAACAGCCACAATCATGCTAGGGAGAGGGGAAGTCACAAGCAGCAGTATTCAAGGCCTGACCTTTTCTTTTGGTGCAGTGGTAGATCTGGCTGTGCTCCTGGGAGATTGGGTAGGGGTTGGCAGGCGGCAGCAGGTCCTGGGAGGTGCTCGACACCCCATTCTCACACTGGTACTGGGAGCCCAGGTTGGAGGAGGCAGAAAGGACCCTGGTCTCGCTGCTGAAGGGGCTGTGATTCGAGGACACTTTCTGTCTCACTGTGCTCCTGGGAACAACCGGGTACTCTTTACTAAAAGCAAACAAACAAAAAAAGCAAAGTAGAAAAGCAATCAATTAATAAATAGATTTGTGAATTAATAAATGAAGGCAGTACATTAGTGTCATGGTGTTGATGAGACTTTCAGAGAAATAGAGACATCCCACCCAGGAGACTGCAGCCCCATAATGTATTGCCACCACAGCACTCTTTCCTCTCTTGCTTTCATTTTGGTATCTTTCTCTTTGTATTCTTGCCTCTTCCACCACTATTATTTTACACATGCTCGTGAGACAGATATACACAGTCATAGCAAAATACACAAGATTTATACATACACAGTATGACGGCATTTACGAATCACTTCCTATTTATATCGTGTAGAAGAGCAAGTTTGTAAATATAAACCTCCTTTCTGCCATGTTGCTTACAGGGAATCAAGATGACATGGAAGTGGATTAAATATTTAGGTCTACTTTTTCCCTGTGTGGTTGTTGTCCCCATTCCTTTTCCCTAGACTCCTCCAGCCTGGTTGTCCTGGTTGTCCTGAATGGGGATCTCTGGACTAGAGAAGAAGCTCCATCCCAAAGTGCACAGAGAAGAGAAATAAAATATCACCAGGAGCCGTACACCTGAGCAGAGCCACACCGGGAAGGCAAGCACTGATGGGAAGCATGGTTTCTTTCCTATTTTGAAATCTGTTTTGAAGCAGGGGTGCCTTGTCAACAATGGCTATGAATCTCCTCTCCTACAGGAGCATACAATGTTTTAGAGACATTTCTCCAAGCACATCAATAACATGTGGCAGGATAAGATTATTCCCATAGGAAAGAACGCTGACTGAGGGACTCAGAGACCAGAGACAGCAAGTGAGACACTAATCTCCTTCTGTTCTGCTTCCACGACAGTCAAGCACTTGCTGAATCCAAGAACTTGTTGGGCTCAGAACCATCTGAACCAGAGCCCAGATCACAATGCAACTTTGCTCTTTGAAGCCACAATCTCTCCAGCAAGGTGGCCTTGCTTACCTGCCCGAGGGTGGATCCTCCAATCCCACCTTGAACAGGCTCACCTGGCCATCTTACATGGAGGAGGAACTCTGAATCTCCTCTAAGGCCTTTTAGAGAGGACCTATCACAGCAACAACTCATAACTTATTTACAAAATTTAATACCAATTATATAAACCTAATCCCAGCAGGGAGCTTTCATCCAAACCACTGCTGTGGTGACTGCCAGAAACATTAGCAACAGAGCTGTTATAGAGGGGAAGCTCACCCAGGAGCTCAAAACCAAGTGAATCTGTTTCTCATTGTGCCACAAAAGCTTTCCAAACCCCGGGCACTGGTGACTTGCCAAGTAAAGCCTACTCCAAAGGTGGGGTTCTTCCCCAGTCAGGCCTGCAGCTCCTTCCCACAGCTAACCAACCATGCAGATTTTTGCCCAAAAGTGAATTCCAGGCTGTGTGCTATGAACAAAAAGAAAGATGGGCTGGTAGGAGCATGGGAGGAAGCAGATATTCATTCCTCAGGTACACAAGGCTGCAATGGGTGCCAGGAGGTGCTGTGTCCTTCAGAAGGCTCCTCTATCAGTGGGCAGTCAGTGCCTATGATTCCACTGCAGGAGCTCCTGCTGGAAGGTGATCTTACAGGAAGGTCAAGAACTATGGCCTTTAGACCTCCCTTTAGATAAACTCCCTAAGTACTATGTCTCCCAGCCCTACTGGATTACAGCTTTGAGCTGTCTGCTTCTGCCATGTTCCACATTCACCTATGGGGCTTCATGGAAATGGCACCAGCATGATGCTCAATGCTGCATCTTCACAATTCTCTTCTGAGGAGACAAGATGCCCAAAGCTGACTCTCCTCCTTGATCAGAGTCTGCTACGTGTACTGGCTGATTCCTTCTTCCTCAGCTCCAAACATCCCCTCCCAGAAATGACATGCTCCTCTTTCTGTTTCCCCAGTGGAGTGTCTGTGAGCTGCCACAGAGCAGGGACACACTGTGGACTGACGTCACACCATGCTTACTGTGGCTCTTTCGGAGGACCACAAAGTTGAGTGCTGTCATGGTTTCTCCCTTCTTTTGGAGTGGAAGAATTGGATGCCTCCATTGGACTGCCCTTTTGCAGGTGTTTCTTCCAGTAACCTCTCATGGGAGCTCACAGGGACTTCCATTTGCATCAGGTTCTTGTTGTGAAAAGCACCATCTAAACACTGAGAAGCAGCACTCACCCTGGCACTGCTCACCTATAACAGTGCTTTTTCTGTTGCTACATAGAGCTTATTGTTTTTCATTAATAAAAGATATTTCCTTTCTCTAAAAGAGCTAAGTGCCTTAAGCTGTGATATTTTGACCCCAAAGTGCCCAGCAGAGGTAGTGTCAGGGTCCCACACTCCTGTTGTTGGGACTGGGGACCCAGTTCCTTTCCAACTGCTTTTCTCAGGGAAACCACAGCCTCCGTGGCTGCCAGAGGAGCATGGTGCTCCATGGCATAGTAGGACACATGCTGGAGAGAGAGCAGTTGGATAATCCACGTTTCCAGCAGCTCTTCTCAAAAGGCATCGCAGGAACTTCTCTCCAGACAGAAATATTTTCATTTCAGTCAAACATTTTGGGCGTTATGTTTGCCCCCAGAATTAACAATTTGAGGAGTGAGAAGCAGGAAACTAAATATCAAACATATTCTCTTCCTTTCACTTTTTTCCCATGTTCAAAGGCAATTCTCTCTGTATTTCTACTCCTTTATTCCTCACAAGGTCTTAGTTCTAATTAAGAGATTGCTTTGGTGCATTATAACACTACAATCATCTTTGAACATTTGTACTATTTCCCAAGCACACGATGCACAACTACCACTTCAGATTGCCTTTTGGTCTTTAAAAATGCGTCCTTTTTTTTTTTTTTCCAGTGAATACCTCAAAGTCACTACCCCCATAACAGCTTCTAGGGGAACAGTTTAATGGAATTAAAAGTTTCATTCACTGCTAGCTCACAGTGCTTGTGTCCAAAACTGTTGCTTTCCAAAGAAATGGCGAATAAATTGGGAGGCCTGACTTACCACTGGCAAGACAGGCAGCTGTCTGCACAGCAAGGGAGAGATTGCTGTTCCTGGGTGAGCATGAATAACAGTTTTATATGGGGTAGTTAATGAACAACATTTTAATGCAAAAAAAAAAAAAAGAAAGAAAGAAAAAAAGAAAAAAAAATCAGAAGAGCAGAAAACTTTGGTTTGGGAAAGAATTAACAAGAAAGGAAGATATCACTGCTTCCCTTAGTGTGGGTTAGAGTTAGTACTGATGAATATTTGGTTACCACAGTTCACATATTATGACAGCAGAAGAAGACTGGGAGGAAGCGGGAGCTGTACTGTGTGGAGCACAGAATGAGCTTTGTCAGGTGAGTTTAGCAAACACCCTCCCATTGTCACATCTCACAGCATCTTCCCTTTCCCCAGCCAAATGATAACCTCACCATAGCACGATGAGGTCACTTAAGCCTCCAATTCATATCTAGCAAAGGATTCAGAGGAGGAAGTTCAAGGAGGTTTTGTAATCTTAGAGCCATAAACCTCTTTGGCCTCTGAACACTAAAAAAGCTGTGGAAAAATGATAAATATATATCTTCACGGAGTGGAATCCAGTTCACTTTCCTGCTTATCGTTGCAAAAGAATAATGATTTTTCAACATATTTTCATTTGCAGACTTGAATTTCCATAATTTACAAGTCATTGCATAGTAAACGTAGCTAGCAGACCAAAAAAAAAAAAGTTAAAAATCTCTCTATAAATCCAGTTTATAACTGGGAATTATATTACTGTTTTGCAACAGACAGTGCCTCGTGGCCCTAAGCAAATGGCTTTTCTGGTATTTCTCCAACAAAGCAATGGGTACCAGGCTCTTCAGAACTGTTGTAGTAACAGTAATGAGACTACCAAAGAACCATTAAGTACCAGGTCCCAAAGATCATGCCAATATCTCTTCAAGGTCAGGATGACACATGAGATAGAGGAGGATTTCCCCATGGTTGGTTGCTGCTATTTTCATAGCATCCTTTGGAGCCTCTAGGCTCAGCACCATCTACTTCTTTTTTTGTGATGTCAAAACCCTGAAGGCTGACCTATGGTGTATCAGTGGCCAAAAACAGATTCTTCTTCTTCTTGCTTTCTAAAGCATCATAAGATTTAAGTCATCTGTTCAGGACCTATGGATGCAGTGGTGCAGGATCAGACCCTTATTCCGGATGTGCAAGTAGAACTCAAAAGTATTTGATTTTGTATTACCCAGGCCACCGATTTTTGTCCTTCCTTCTGAGATGTGAGAGTAGGAAAGAAATGAAAGTCAGATGCAGAAGATATAGAGAGGAAGAGAACATAAGTGACTGGAATAAGTATAACATCTCCCAGGAAAAAAATATATATATGCCAGCAAACAATTGCCATTTGTCACTGTGCATTCATTTCAGCTTATTTCCAACACATTGTAATAAAACCAAACCTCTCTCAGGAGACTGTCTGGAGAGTCTGAGGTGGATAATCTACAGCGTGAGAGGACTTATAGGGAGGGGAACTACTGAGTACTTTCTTCAGTCTTAGTTCAGATCAAATATGAGCTCTCTCTGTATGGGGACTGCAGGCCAGCCCCTCAGAAAGCAGCGCCCCAGACTGGATGTCTACTAAAATAAACCAAAATATCCAGAGAAATGTGGAAGGCTGGTCATACAACAGGCTCCACCAGTACATCAGGCATCCTGACCTCCTTTCCAGCATGTGAAGGGGCCCAATACAGCTGTTTGGGGGCATGTCTATGTTAGGTACCAAGCCCCTGTCATTCAATGAGCAGGGCAGCACAAATTGTCCATTGCAGCAAGCCCAGAGAACCAACAGAGAAATTGCTAAAAACCAGCTCTCATAGTCAGGCAGAGAAAAAGCTGGAGTGTCGCAGACAAATACTGCTGTTCTTGTAATAGGAACACAGAAGGATATGGAAAATGGATGTTAGCCAGAGACAGCATCAGCAGGCATTGATGCTGGGCAGAGCTTCTGCAGATCAGGTCCTGCTGGATAGATCCAGCAGTGTGGGAAATTGCAATACCCTGTGAATATCTCACTTTAAAAGATTCTATAGAATGCACTTCAAGCCTACGGTTTCCAACGGGGTTTTGACCAGGAAACTTTCCTCAGGGATGTTTTCTGGAGGAAAGCATCATCTCTCCAACAGATGTTACAACCGTAAGTCTTGCACTGAAAATGGTTTAGACAGCATGTGGCCCTTGGGAGATTTCAGTGACGGAAGATGGGGAATGAAAGTGGATGTAAAGATGCAAGAAGATGCAATGAGAGTGAGGTTGTTTGGTGGACTGAGACCTACTTGCAGGAGGCAGAACAGAGCCCATCAGTCCAACATGATGTCAGTATGCTGGGATAGATGACATTTCTAGAGCCTAGAGGGTCATTCATTTGTTCTACAGGCAGCCAAAAATGCACCTTCTTCTCTGCTGTGCCACTTCTGAATCGTGGCCCATTTTCTGTTCTCAGTTACACCAGGAAATATTTGGAATAGTTCCCCTGGAGCCAAGAAGATTACTGTCAGCTGATGCCAAAGGAAGCAAGCTATGACTCAAGGTCCTTGATGGAGAAAACACATCCATAGCATTGAGCCACATCCATGGATCGCACCACTGCTCTGCACTTCACTGAGCACATCACTCTGAGCCTCACTGTGAAAAGGCCTGGGACAGCCCCTGCAGGAACTAAAAGCCAGTCTTCCACATCATCATCTTTCCACTCAAAAGCTTTCCCAATAAGGAGCTTCAAGGACTAATTGTAGTACCAGAATGAGCAGTAACCAGTAAATCAGTAAAGGGGCTGAGATTTCCAGAAGATCTTCAACACCCATAGTAATCACTGGAGACAATGGGAGTTGCGAATGATCAGCAAAATTGGTTAAAGGGTTTAACAGAATTGCTCTGTCACAGTGTTCCAGCCCCAGACCCACAGAAACTTCTCCTCTGCTATCTCTTGGCAATTAGAGATTAAAAAGATAAACAAAAGCCACAACTATCATGCAACCTCCCAACTCATTCTGTAGCCATTGTCTGATAGTACAGCTCTGCTGACTGTTGCATGGGGACTTTTTAAGAGTGAAGTCCTATGCTGGCATCTGCAATGCAGATATCAGCATCTCTGCACAAACTTTACCCTCGGTGGATTTCTGCTGTGCATTTCGCTCTTTCTCTCCATGCTGAATTCCTCTTGCATAGGCAGCAGAGCCATAAGGGGTTTCTGCAGTAAAACAGGGCAAGATATTTTTGCCTGATATGCCTAGCATCACAGCCACGTGGTTCTTTTTACCTGATTTATGCTTTTCAATTGTAGTATGACCACAGGATACAGATGGAGTATAACATATTCTCTATACATTTTCCTGTATTACGTTGGGGTGTTTTCTTTTCTTTTTTTTTTTCAAAAATAATCAGGAAAACAAAAAATTGTAAGTTAAAAAAAAAAAAGCATATTCTCCCACAGTACTTATCCCATCAGAGAAACTGCTACAGGGTCCCACATGCCTCAGGAAAGAAATGGGGAAGTGAATTTGTGTCAAGAATCTGTTTTCACTGGAATTGGGATCTCTCTGGAGCTCAAGGTTATTTGTTCTGTATGAAATCATCTGCTGCTGAAAGGCTCAATAACACTCCTGAATGAAGTTTTCTACCTACATGGACTTATTAACTTTTCTTCTGGGAAAACAGAGGGGGAAAAATCACCATGGAGGTCTTGTGAAGAGGAACCCATCCACCCTACAGACCCTGCTCATCCCTAGGGGGCTCAGGACAACCTGCCGCCCTTTCTTGGCCACAGTGCAGATGGAGATGGAGGGACAGCCCTCAGTAAGGCACCTGAGACCTCACTCTTAGCTCACACTTGGCTCTCAAAGTTGTCTTTCTTCTCTGCTTTGTCTTACCCCCTGTCCCCTAAGTCCCTGTTGTCTGCCAAAGGGAGGTGTTCTGCAGAGGAATCACTGTTGCCGAGAGCTGATATACACCACAGCAAGACCTGAGCTGAGCAAAATAATGTTGGACCCAGCAAGCTGGCCTCTGTCCCATGCTCCCATGTGCTGACAGGAACAGTTCTTTGGGTCTAGGTGGAGTTCCTCTCTCATAACTCCAGCTATTGAAAGGCAGGCATTCACTCTAAGCACATCATACAGACTACAGGCAAGGCAGGGAGGGTTCCTCAGCCCAACCTACACCCATGTCACTCATGACACTCATGTCACCACCTTCTCAAAAACAGTTCTGCTCTCTGGAAGTCTGCTCTGCACAGAGGGAGCCTAGAGACCCACCCCAGCCAGGGATCACTGCTTCTGGATGCTATTCAGCCACCTGCTTTATGTTCCAAGAAACACTGTAGGGTCAGTGCTGGGAGCATGCCTGAGAGCTCAGGCCTCCCTCCAATGTTGCCCCAAGACATGTAGATGATGAGGGTGAGAAGGGGATGCACTCTGACCATAGCTGGCATGGCTTTCCCCAAAGCCATGGTGCTCTAAGCTCATACACCTTGCTGGCAGAACTACTCCCTCTAGTTCTGCTCTCAGCTCTGAAATGTCCCTCGGCACTGGAAGTTAAGGCACAGTTAAGAATTAACAAAGGTGTCTAGGCTTTCTTCAGCATGAAAAATTAATTCCCTCCATGGCTACACCCCCTAATGAGATGATCAGTGACCTGATGAATGTCAGGTCACCGGTTTCCAGTACTACAGGCCGTGTGCTGTTTTGTAAAAGAGTGGTTTTTTTCCAGCTACTTTTTTTTCCTATAATGAAAAGACTGCTCTAAAAGTGTGTTCCAGCACGTTCTCTGAGAGCACGTGACCGTCACTCCCCCAAAGTCTGTGTACCAATATCTCTCAAACAGTGGAGAAAACAGCCTCACTACATGGGTGTGTACACACATACATATGTTAAAGCATGATTTTTAAAATTGTATTTAAATATGTATTTATATATGAAACATAAAACCACAAAGGTAGGTCTAACTTCTCTAATATACTCAGTGCTGGATGGTTGTTCATCTTATACATGCATAGTTTATATGTTTTGATATATCATACATTTCTTATTAATTCTAATACACAAAAATCCCACAGACACGAGTGCTTATTTATGGGTCTTTATCATAATATAATAAGCTGATCCTGCTCTCTCTTTAAAAAGATGACATCTTTTTAGGGGTACAAACTTATCTCCACATTATCTGTACAAAGAATAAGTTACTAAGGAAGCGAGCATCAGAAATTATCCTATTAAGTCAGCACTATGGATTTTAACCCTTTCTATCAGGTCAGGTCTGAGCATGTGTGTTTATGTATTCCAAGTGTTTCTGTTCACTGTATCAGAGTATGACCACAGACCCCACATAAAAATGCCAAGCCATTTTTAGCATGGCTGGGTGCCATGCTCTTCATGTGTCATGAAGCCCTTCTAATAGTCCTCACTGTTTTACCTCCTCCCTTCCCCCCTCCAAAAAACCCATGATGAATGTAAACCTTCAAATCTTTCCACTGACCATAATGAAAGGGTAGTTCAGCAAAAAAAGAAAAAAAGAAGAAGAAAAAAAAACATGCATCGTTATTCGTTCCTGTAGAGGCTGGGGGGCTGGCACCAGGGTGGGGAGCAAAGCTATTTCAAGTGGTAGTGCACCCAATAAATAAATAAATAAATATTGAGGTGTTGTGCCAATAGGATCTGTGCAGTTGTTGCAAAGAGCAGGCAGCAGATAACACCAGGAACTTTCAGAAATGGTTTAGAATGAGAAGAGTAAGTGCTATATGTGTGTATATATTATATATATATATATATAATGTTTACATATACAGGTTTTTTCGGATCTGAGCCTGAGGATGTTTGCACACAGGAATACATTTGCTCATTTGGGAAAGGTTATGTGTGTATCGAATAAGTTTCTGGGTTTGCAGGATTACAAGCATCATTTGGTGCCCACCTTTTGCAAAGCTATGAGATCTATGGGTCAGCAAATGAAGCAACTGTAAGACTTGTGGATTTTCATAGGCATTGGCACCCAAGACAGCAGTGACCGCCGACACCCTAAAGGGATCAGCTCCAGGTTCCTGGGATGCCCATGGTTGGATGCCTCTGGAAGGTGACAGCATGGGCCCCTACAGCCTTCTGCTGAAATCCAGCTCCACTGCTTCCAGAGGTTATGGGATCTAAATCACTCCTGCTCTCCTGGATAGAAAATGCTATATTGAGTCTCTCCATCTGTCTTAGGTAATCATGGATGTGGCAAAGTTCCTGCAAAACATTTGCACCAGGAAGTAACTTGACACATGTATGAAGTTCCAAGTTAAGTGAAAGACATGAACTTAAGTTATCAGCAGGACCTGACATTTAGAAAAGGACTTTAAACAGGATTTTTAAACAGGATTTAGGTATAAGTGCCTACGTAATTACATCTGAAATGGAGATCGAAAAAGTCCTCTTTAGCCACCTGGCCCTCGAGTTCCCAACAGTTTCTAACATCTTCCTGTTTTACCCTGAAGCCATCATGTCTACATCCCTGCTCTGAGAATCCAGGACCAATGAGGCAAACACTTCCCTCCTGCCTAAGACCCTCTGAGAATCAGAAACCAACAAAATGTGCCAAGTCTCTAGGGGTATCTGAAGAACCCTTAACAAACCTGCTCTCAGAAAGGGGCTGAGGCCTTTGGCTCTGTAGCACTGGCAGTTGGGGAGAAAATCTCACCCAACTCTTCTGCAATAGCCCCATGTTTCTGTGGCCACAAACCCTGCCTCTGCAACCCAGGCATTAAGACTGGAGTGGGGAGTTGTGGATGCTGGTCTCATGTCAGGATGGTATTTCACCAATTTGATGTAAAAGGCACAAGCAGGTGCCAGAGAAGGAACTGCCCTTGTTTGCTCAGCCACCAGTGACACAGAAAGCAGAGCCTGGGAGCTCTTGTGGGGCTGAGGATGCCCACAATGGAGACATGCATTACCTCTGCATCCTGGACATCCTGTGGAGCTCCATGTCATCGCTGCCACGGAAACCTTTTGCAAAGGGGTTGTTCTCAATCTTCAGCTGGGTGATCTGAAAGGGAGGAAACGCAAGGCGTTCATTGCAAGTCCAAGGCATGACAGGGAGAGAGGGGATGTTGATTAAACCCAAGGCAGTTGGGATAGTTGGGGACAGATGCTTTCAGGAACTCAAGTCATCCTTCAGCTCAGGTTCTGAGCACTCCAGATGGGGCTTCCTCTAAGTCTCTCCATTGGAAAAATATCTCCTAACAACAGGCGCTCACTTCTCTCAGGCTTGCCCTATTTCTAACACACGGATTTGTCACCAGAGGAAACTACTTCAGCTACTTTCTGAAAGTTACATACTGTCTTTTTGCTGCTCGGATAGAAAGGGTTGCCCTGAACTGAACAGAGGGATGGTGATGAAGGTGGCATTACCCAAAAAACTGACACCAATAGGTATTCTCATAACAATAACCAAGACCTCTCAATCCCTAGAGCCCCTCTCAGCCAAGACTCGCTATTGTGGAAATACAAGGAAGACTATTCAGAACAGAAGCTGCAGAGCAAGATGAACAGTATGAGAACGCAATGCTGAGAACCAAGGACACCTCTGGAAGAGTCAAAACAGTCAAGTAAGCTGCGTGATGACAACCCTGACTGAAGGAAGAGCACGTGACTTGGAACAACTCATGACCCTGACTGGATAAGTGCCTGTATGCACAGTTAAGGAGTGTTTGTGGAGTATTTGGTTGACACATAAAGGTGGGTGGGAAAGTTAAAAGAGAAAACTTGTGACTGTATATAAGGGATGTTCGAACCTGTAATAAATGATTTGGATAGATCACATCTGAGTCCGTGCCTCAGATGTTGCACACCCTGTCTGATTTCAGAGCACCTTCTCACAGTCCAGGAGCACTGCAGCTGACATGCTTCCACACCCAGCTGCACAACTGTAGCCACGTTAAATGAGGTTGGAGAGCAACTCCACTTCTGGCCACTGTGCCTTGGAGGAAAATTAACTCTATTTTAATTTCAGAATGAATTAAGGGGGACCGCTTTGCTCACATAGTTTGCTGCTTTCAGAGTCTAAAGTTTGCCAGCATGGATTTTACTCAATCACCTAACTTTGGTCTTCCTGCGACAACAAACTTAAATATTTAAAGCATCTGCTATAGAGAGTGTTCCCTTGTCCAAAGCAGTTCAGTTGCTCAAAGAGGTACAGTTCTCTCCTTCCAGTACCTCCCCTGAGAACTTAGGCAAAGATACAGGTTTTCTCAACCTCAGGCTGATGTTAAAGCAGATATCACCTGTGAGCCAGCAACACTCCCCACCACCCTGCTGATCTTGTATGAGCTCCTATTGCTGTGCCACATTTGCTGCAAGTGCTTTGGTGGATCTACAGAGCAGATGTGATGCCAGATCAGGTGCTTGCTGCCCTGAGAGTAAGTCTGGACCAGCTGCTCCTCCAGGGCTGTCATGGCAAAGCAAAGGCAGTATGAGATGCCAGAAACACAGCCATAAACTCACTGATATATGAAAAAAATCCATCTGCAGCACTCAGCTGGGGTCAGCAACCAAGGAGCACCAGCCTTGCAGGGAGGGGAGAGGGCCAGCCTCTGCACAAAGCTTCATACCAACATTCTGCTTATTTATATCAAATACTTAGGCAGCAAAGGCAGCAGTTTCCCTTCTTCCCTTTCTCCATCACTGCTGGGCAGTCCAAGTGTAGGGCCAGCAGCAGCAAGGAGAGCCCTGTGCTTGGAGCAGCTTCATGCACTCACTGCCTCCAGTGGAGCACCATCCTTTCTTCGCACTGCTGGTGGGCCATTGGGAAGGGAAGAGCTCGGGGTTGATGGCAGGAGAACAGAGAGAGGTTCATGCTCACCAAGCCGAGCACATACAACTGGACACACTTCCATGCCAAAATTCAAAGAGAGAAATCTGGCCCAGCTAGTGTCAATAGCAAGCACTGCCAGATGTCTGCACAACAAGATCATTTTTTTTCCTCATTGTATAGCATATATTTTCTGAAGGCTAGTTGTTTACTTGACTTTTTTGCCTATTTTGGCCTCAAATTGCATACACAGCCCCCATCACCCATGTATGCTTGTCCCCACAGGCACTCCCATTAAATCAGGACCTAATTGACTACATAAACAGGCACTGCTTTTTTTGTCACATATTTCACATTTAAAAGCAAAGGTTGAACAAACAACTCATTTGGACCAATCTGCCACTTGAACTGTTGTCTAGCAGTAAACCAGTGATATATTTTATAATTAAAAGCCCTGCACAGTTAGAAAACTGCTGTGTATGTTGCAAAGTAACTGCTTATCAGTTTCCACTGTTGAGATAGTGGTACTTCTATAGTGAATAATAGGCATTATTCATCTTTGGAATGTTCTATTTAATCTGCATTCTGAAACGCACTAAATTGTACGGGTTGCCCTCACTTGCCGAACCCAATGGCAATATTTGCTTGCATAAGAGAAGTCCTTCATGGAGTGAGGATTTACAGTATTGGCACCAGTACACAACCATACAAAGGCACGGATTCATCCCAACCTAACCGAATGCTCTTTAACCAAGGCGCCTGCACGGAGGACCTCGGCTCCCAGCATTCCTGCTGGAATCAAGGGAGAAGAAGGGGAGTGCTGGAGGGCAGGCAGACTCTGGGGTGGGCAGCATTGCCCAAACTCTCTCTGCTCACTGAAGAAGGAGCCACCAACATGCCAGCCCCTTAGTTAAGTATCACAACCCACTGTCCTTTGTGACAAATCAAGACTTTGGTCTCCCACAGAATGTTGGCAAAATACGATACGAGACCTCCATCTCGCAAAAACATTTCTTTACTAGTAGAGGAACCACTTAACTCTCTTTGGGAACACTTAGAAACAATGGGATGAATGTATGTGTTGATAGAAGAAAGCAACAGATAAAGCACCTGGAACTTCAAACATCCAAAAACTAAGGATCTGCCACGTTGGAGGGATCTAGGAGCTCTGGGCTACAGAAGGTTCAAAGTTAGGTCTGAGCTCAGTAGTAGGCAGCCTTCAGATGGGTTTCCAAGTGGTTCCTCTGGATAACACTTAGGGGCACCAACCATAGCATTGAGTCTAGGCCAGTTTTTAACCTAAATAAATAAATAAATAAATAAATAAATAAATGGTTCAACAAATTAGAAAATAGAGAGCAAGTTGAAGAACCTCTGCCTTACAAAACAGCCTCTGGAAGGTATTTTGTTTGGCTGCTTTTTGTCTGACTTCAAAACTATTTCAGAAGTGGAAAAGCAAACAAACGGTTGGAAATTGCCTTATTCTGGATCGGCTTTGCCACAGCAAAACTCTGTTTAATTGACTGTAAATCACTGGGGGTGGGGACAAAAGTTGTCAGAAAGTCAAATGACAGTGACATCATATTAAAATAAATAAATAAATAATGCCACGTCCTGTAAGGTCGTTAAGGCAGAATGCTCAGGGCTAAATCAAATAGTGCAGATTCAACAAAAGCATATGGTTTTGTTTATTAATTTGTTACTGAAAGAAATTTATGACAAAGTTATTTTCTGGCCCCTGATTGCTGGTGCTGTTGCAGACCTCTCAGTGACAAGAGCTTTCCCAGCGCAGCCTTCCCAATCTACGCTTCTCAGTGCCGTTCTGACCTATGGGTTCATCTTCACTTTAACGGGAAGCGACAGTTCCCAGTGAAATCTCAGCACCGCTCCTCTGTGCCTTTCTCTGGGCTAACTGACCACAAAGCATGTCTGCTGAGACATTTCCAAGGCATCTCTTCCTCCAGCATGATAAAATTTAGCTTTGCATCTAGTTAGGTGGAAGAAACACACTTTGTATTTTTTGTTCTTGCACAACCATGTATTTACATGAGTGTGTTTTTCTAGGTTCATGAGTACTGCTACAGCCAGGGTCAAACTATCGCTCTGTATTGATTAGTTTCTCTCCATTGCTTATAACTGCTAAACTTCCTTAGGGCTGAGATGATTCTCACAAGCAGTTTGTTCTGGTCTCTTTTCTGTTTACGTATTTCCCTATCAACCAAACCAGTCCCATACTTTTGAGCACCACAGCCAAGGGAAAACACACTGCTGTGACCCTCTGGACGCTATTCCAAAGCCTTCCCAAAGGACGGGCATTTTGGAAAATCCCCACAGGTACTGGGAGTAACCAGAAGGCTGGACTCCAGGCTTGAAAGAAAAGCAAAGAGCCTTTTTCTTCTATGCTGTCACATACCCCAGGTGGGAACCAAGTCACTGTGGATGAGGAAGCCAAACCAGAGCAGTGTGAAGGGAAGGACTGGATGAAGACAAAGTGGCTGCTGAGGCTGTGTGCATCTGGCTGGGGGAGGCAGAACAGCTGGGTGGGGAAGGGGGACTCTGAGCCCAAGGGAAAGGCTGGTGGGGGGGGAGAGAGAATGCTGAACCCAGAGGGCAGTCAAGGAAATGGGAGGGGCTGTGAGCCAGTGGCTGGCTGGAGTTACTGGTATGAGACAGAGGGGCTCATTGAGGAGGCTGCTGGCTGAAATGGGAGGCAAGGATGGAAGACAAGAAGAGACAGACTCTGAACAGTGCTTGGGTGGGGAAGAGGTGGGTAAGGAGGTGGAAGAGGGTAAGAGTTGAAAGAGGTGTGGTGCTCAGGGTCCCCTCAGAGAAGGGGAAGGCAAAAGCCCAATAGCCCCGGGCTGAGGGGCAGGACTGGACTTAACCCCTACACTGAGGCACTCCATGGGATGCCAGCTGAACCATGTATCCATGGCCTCTGACATTCTGAAGTGATAGATATGGTCCCCTGCAATCCAAGCCTTGAGAGCCAAGCTCTGAAACAGCATCCCAAGTCTCCGAGGCTTCCCTCCTCGACAGAACAGAGAACCTTCCCTGGTTGTCACTGTGGTGCCTACAGCATCCCAGCTCATGATGATTTTACCCAAAAGGAATTTGGGCTACTGAGAATGTTGAATAACTTGGAGGAAAAAAAATCAGCATAAAACCGGATATCCTGAGGGAGGGAAAAACCGATACAAAGACCAAGTCCAGCTAACGGAGAAAGTAGGTTGTAAAAATTAATGAGAATAATTGTTGTGAATTCTTGCTTTTGAAAGAACCCTCAAGAGGACAAAACCTTAATTATTTCTGTCTATTAGGGTTCATTTCCTGGTCCTAAGTAGAGAGCTAGTACCTAATAACTAGTAACACAATGATTTAAGCTACAGCAAAACTGTACTTAACTGTAGGGGAAGTTAATATTTGGGAATCAACCTGATTGCAAGAACCCATTGTGTAAACGGCAAGGAAATGAAATGTGCATGTGACCTATTTTAACACCTCCGTATTTCTGGGGTCTTTTTTCAGGGCTGCGGAGATGGGGGAGGTGGTCAACCCAGCTGCTGACAAGTCCACTGAAAACTTTACAAAACAGTTCTTCGTAGCTTAACCCTCCTTTTGGGGAACAGGCTGGGGAGGGGGAGAGCCCAGTGGGTTTAAATATCTTTGCAGGCTGTCTAAAATATCAGGGGAAATAAACACAATCCCTGTATTGGGATTGCAGCTGTGCTCTTGAAATAAATTGACTGATCCGCAGTCAGACAGGTATTTCTGTAAGCTGTGTAAGCATAGAGTCAATTGTGGCTACGGATGAGTCATACAATTAATACTACAATATAATGCAAGTATAACATAGTTCTTGAAAAGTAAAGCACATGTATTAGTGTATGCATCTGCAAGTAAAAAGTGTCTGCTTATAAAATTGAGCATGTAAAATGAACTGATGTACAAAAATGTTGTGTAATTGTGCAGATAGGAGGGTCTTCGTGAAGGGTGCTTTATGGGTGATGGATGGAAGGGAGAGATGGCAGTAAGTGGGTACAAATAGGTAGTGCACAGACAGGGACACTAGGATAGACAGATCAACTCTCCTTGCTGAGCTCCACAGACACAGCCTGTAATCATTTACAGCAACAGGAAGCACAACCCGAAAACACACTTTGCCCCCAAAACACCCCGCTGTGACAGCAGAGCCAGGGCTTGTGCCCACAGAGCAGCCCCATGTGCAACAGACGTCACCCTTCCGCCAGCTGCACCCTGGTGCTGTGCCTCCTCAGCACGGGGGCAAGCTGCAGATTTTATTCCCTTCCCTGGAGGGAGATGCCATTAAGGGTAGATCATTCCCTGGTTTATTTTTATGGCCCTATCTTTCTCAACTGGGGCTTTATCTTGGGGCTACAGCCATTCTTTTGCTTGCTCCCCCAATGACTGAAGGCAGCAAAAAGAGGAATGTGTGCACTGGGGGGAGGGATGCGAGAGCATGTGAAATGTGTAGGGGGTGTGTAAAATATGTAGTGGTGTCTGTGTGCTTGTGCATGTGTCTGCAGGGATGCGAGCGCGTGTGCATCTGTAGAGATTCATGTGCTCATCAGTGTGTATGTTTTGACAGAGACGGATATGCAGATGTCATTTCTTATCAACCAGATGTTGTTGATTTACAATCAAATATCCATGCTCCTCCTAATATGGCAGTTTTCCCAAACTACTGTACTTACATGTTTTTGCTTTGCTTTGTTTTATTTGCATGGTAATTTTTTTTCCCCCTACAAAACAGTCCTATTTTTCTTCAAAGGAAAGTAATTAAATTCAGGCCTGTTTTCTCGTAGGGAAATACATTTAAAGCAAGTTGTATGTCCTGTTTTATTAACTCCCCATTCTATTAATGTTATATTATTTCTCCGAATCCATCAAGTTAAACTTGATTTTATAGCATCCACAATGGAGTTATAATTTAAGGCATAATTTGGCAAGGGGTCAACTTGGATTCAGTCTGCTTGTCCTGGCCATGCCAACAGCTCCTATTTTAAAGGGCAGGGAAGTATTTTCTTTTCTCCCTAGTTACAGTGAAACACTCTTTCTTCTCCAGCCTACCTCTGCTTTCCACAGCTCCCTGGCCAACCGATGGATGGAGGAAACGCAGCCATTTCACACACGTTTAGTAGCTTCCCCGTTACATCTCCAGGAAAGCATTTAGAATTCAACTGAAGTCTTAACTGACCTTTCCCCATTTGAAAAAAATAGAGTATACTTTCACTCTATTGAGTATAAGGTAAATACTGTACCTACCCACAAGTCCAAGCAAAAGGCCTGCTTTCAAATGCCATTAGGGAAGCCTTCTCAGAGGCACCCCAAGGAAGACCAAATTTACACATTTTCATATGTTTTGCTCGGACAGGAGCTGACTCCAGGTTCAGAGCCTCCCTTCCTGCCACGGTCTTGCTGCCCTCGGTCAGTGGGGACAGAGCTGTCCCCAGACAAAGGGACGGAGCACAGCCAGCTCGGGTTATCAGAGCCCCAGCCACAGAGGGGAGCGCCCAGCTCCCTTCTCCAGCACCAGATTACAGCCTTTGACCGATGTGGGGAAAGAAGATAAAACCAACTTCCTCAGTTGGTTGCCTCCACTCTGAGCAAGCCATCCTGTTTGAGCTCATTCCCCCTTGGTGTGCCTTGAGCCTCATCTTTGGATGCTTTGTGCACATTGCCAGAAATAACGGGATGGGGACAGGACGAAATTCGATGGATGGGGAGGGGTGTGGGGAGAAGAAGGGAGCCAGGACTATGGCAACTGGGAAGGTCCGGAAGGTGATGGTGGGGTGGGGAGGACCTCAAAAAGAGTTGTTACAGGAGGGAGTCAGGAAGAGGAGGCACAGCTTGCCAGTGTGAACACCAGCCCAGACCTCACCTTATGGTTTTGGTAGGAGGTAACAGCAATGAAGGCGGTCTCTGGGAAGACATGAGTGCAGAAGGCAGTGTTCTTGGAGCCAAAACCGTTGTTCTCATCCGCTTTCACGATGTGGAGCCGAGGCTGGTATTTGTGCATGGAGTTCAGGATGATCTGGGTACAGGGAGGAGAGGACAGATCATGGGAATGGAGGGAGCACAACTCAGCGCACTCCCAACCCATATAACCTTGTGCTGGAGAGAGAAAGCAGAGAGGGACCCATGGGTCCAATCCCTTCCCCAAAAGCTTCTTCCACTTCAAGTCCCCCCAGAAGGGATGGGGGAGGAAATATCTCTCTGGAAAAAGCGCTTCCCCCACCGTCAAGGAGCCTACCAGGACCCCAACACATGTTCCCAAAGCTGGAGGGGGCTCTCTGCCTTTCACAGTACCCCCAGCACAGGTACCTCAATCTTCCCAGCAATCCAACAGAACAGAGAGAAAGAAGCAGAGATTCGAATTAGTACGTGTGTCGTCCACCCTACCCACCCCTCCCCCCCCCCCCCATGCCACCCGCAGAGGGGCAGGAGGGTGGTGGGGAGGGAAGCACTGCGCTCAAGATAAAAAGCGGCCCCTGCTCCGTACCGGGTTAATCTCCGGGGACAGTGGCGGGGATGGGGGCAGTGGAAGGGGGGGACCCGCGCCGATAATGACCGGACCCTGGCGACAGTGAGACGCAGCGCGCCCCAACGCCAGACCCCGACCGCCTCGCCGCTTCCCCCGTCCCGGGGGTTTAGGCAAATTGCTTTGACATCCGGGAAAGCCGTAGACATCAACGGTGAACGATCTAATGGTTTTTAATTTCATTACCGCGACTCTAATTGAGAGGCTCCCGGTGCAGCTCCGCCTCTGAAGTCCCTATTGTCCCAGCGTCCCGGCTCTGCTTGCAGGGACTTCTCCCCAGAGCCGCCTGCTCGCAGCGGGGGGTGCCTGCCCCCGGGACCCGTCCGGATCCCCCCCAAAAATCGCCCCACTCCAAAAACATATATATATTAGATTAAAAAAAAAAAAAAAAGAAAGAAAAAAGAAGTAGTGACTCCAGTACGCTGAGCCGCTTCTCTGCTCCCCCTTCCTGGCGGATGTCGCACTCCCTAGAAAGCAGCAGCACTTGCAAAGCATCTTAATTAGGGTCTCAAATGAAAAAATAAATCATAAATAAATAAACCAACCAATCCTGAATTGGAGTGGGAAAGCGAGGCTCGGAGCGTGATGCTCAGGTGCACTGCAGGCTCGGCTGGTTCCCACCGCCCCCCACACACTCATCCGGGCAGGATTTAGGAGCACGAGGTTTTCGGCATTAAAAAGTGAAATCAGAAGAAGAAAAATAAATAAATAAAAATAAATTTAAAAAAAGGCTTGGGGTGAAAAAATGAAACTGAACTGTTGGAATGAGACTGGAGAAAAATGTGCTCTTGGAAAATGATGGTGGGATCTGGATTCATACGCTCGCTTGAGTAATTATATAAATCTATATATATCTATAAAAATATATATAATTCATAGACGCATATATACATTTGCCCAGAGAAACCTATATCTTTGGAGACCTCCGAAGGTGGGCTGCTTCTGGCTGCAGAATTCACATAAGCTTTCACGGTCGTTTGTGTCCAGCAATGGTTGGTGTTGAGATTTGGCTTTTTTGTTTATTTCTGTTTTGTTTGGTTCGTTTGTTTTTTGTTTTGGATCGAGGGATCCACATGGTTTAAGGTCCTGTTTCCTCGAATAGTTATGCCCGATTGATTTTACCTGTTAGCCAAATTCATGGAAGCAACGAGTAGTTTTTAAAGCTCTGCCTCCCCTTCAGGTTAAAAGCAGGTAGCTAAAGCGCCAGTGAAGCCGAGCACTGGCGTCTGTAATCAATTCCCACGCAGTATATGAAATAAATCTTAAACAATTGGCTATGTATCCTTTTTTACTTACTTACTTAATTGTTTGTTTATCTGGTGGGAGAAAGTAATACCCCACCCTGGTAATGAACTGGAACTATGAGTTCGGTGACTCTGGCAGTGCGATGTCACTCGCACGGACATGAGCGCGCGTGGGACCCCACGGTCGCTCTGTGAAGCGCGGATCCACGTCTCCCTGCCCCACCCCAGCCCGGTACTCACATGTCCGAAAGGGTCGAGGTGGTTGTTGGTGAGCTTGAGCTTCTGAAAGGAAACCAGCTGCCTCATCCAGTGGGCACCCGTAGCGGGGGAGTCGGGGTGCACGTAGAGGCGGCCGGGCATGGCCGGCTCTGCCTTCCCGGTCACGGACCTGCGTGGGACAGAGGCGCTGAGCTCCCACCCGTGGGGTCCCCCCGCCTGCCCCCAGCACCGTGGTGCCCGGCGGTCTTCGGGAAAAAAAAAAAAAAAAAAAAAGACGTTTACGGACACACACACTGCGCGGAGAATTAATGGAGATCTTTGGCATTTTTCCCGTCGAGATGGCAGTTTCCCCACTTAACCCCATCCTTCCTCCTTCCTAATTACGGACACCCAAACAAGGAGCAAAGAAAACACCGCGTATCCACCATTCAACATCTCCCTCGCCTGGAGACACTGCCGCCTGAAGGGTAATTAAACCGTTGGCACCAGGATAGCCAACGATCTCATAGTTATGCAGGATTACAGGTATTGTTCGCTAATTGCAATGGATTTGGCTCTCTCTTTTGTATTTATTTACATTGTGTGTGTGTGTTCCTCTCCAGAGGTGCATCCCGAGACCCTCAGGTAGAGCCCAGCAGCCAACAGCAGCATCTCCCACCCCATGCCGGCCGGGGTCGGGCAGCCCGACACGAATCAGTGTTCCCTCCCCTCCCCCCACTGCCTGCGTACCATTTATTATCTGCAAATTTGTATCTGTGGTCATCCGCCGGTACAATATCCATCAATAATATGTACTTCGTTTTTGGATTGAGTCCAGTGACCTTCACTTTGTAACTGGGAAACATACGCCTATAAAAGAAAGAGGTGCATAAATATAAAAGCAGAGGGGGGAAAGTTTCCCAAGGTGGATCTGTGTGCTGTGAACAGTTTATCAAAAGGTGGAGGGGCCCTGCACCCAGGCGGGGGCACATCTTGCCGGGGGTGGGGGCTGCGCTGAAGGCTGCTGCCCGGCCCTGCCTGGCGGGACAGGAGACTTGGAGAGGCTGAATTGTAGTTACGATCCTAGTGGGTTGGTTTCTTCACCTACTCGTGAATTCGCCTCTTTATTATCATTTCTTTCATCAATGCTTCGATTCTTTTGAGAAAAAAAAATTAAACAAATCTGGCTGCGAGATCCTTTGGAAGCAAGTTACTTTCCTGTTTGCTTAAACTGTTGGAAGAGTAGGGGAAATTTGCCAAAAAAAAAAAAAAAGTGAAAAATATATATTTCTGCAGATGTACACGTTTTAAATACGCACATTTCTCTGCAGCTCCCATGTTTATCAACTGCTCTGCGTTCAGATATGGAAAGAACACACGCACTCAGGTGTAGCACCGAAGACGTGCATACAGAGACATCAGCAAACACACCTGACAAATACTTGGAAGCACGTGGATACACACTGAGGACAGCGGCTTTTCGAAATAGTTTCCATTACTGCAAGGCAGGGACTTAAAACACTGATGTTATTTTAGTTCGAGCTTTCCAAATATTTAAAAATAAAGCAGATGAAAATGTAGTCCTTGACTTAAAACACCCATAAACAAAAAGCTCCACACCTCTAAAAATACTGCGCACTTCTTCGGGGCTCGGGTTCTTATCTCTGCGATAGGGCATCTGGGCTGGTGTGTAAACTCAAGATGAAGGGGGGGAGTCCGGTGACCAAGGTAGGGGCTAGAGGGATAGACTAGGGGAGAAGAAACAGTATTCCACCCGAACACGGATCTGCACCTCCGCCAAAAACACCTGATCGGCAACAGCGAGACCTCGGGCTTCCCCGGCAATGCGCATAAGGAATCCTATGAAGAACAGCTATTCTGCGTTTGCCCCACTGCTGCGTGCGCTCTCCCCTAAACACCCCGCTCTATAAATGTCGGTTTTATTGCTCTCCAGACAACGTTCCTATCCGTTGCGTTATTTGTTTGAAACCTCTTCAAGGTGGTTTATGTCCATCTCCCTCCCTGCACAGCTTTCTGAGAGGAAAAAAAAGAAAAAAAAAATCTGCTTTTTTTTCGCGAAGCCCCCGTGTCCCCAAGCGGACGCAGCGCCCAGCCCGTGTCCCCGCAGGGGCCGGGGATGTCGGCACAGTGCTGCCAGCACCTCCGCAGCCGCGCATTTCCTGCACAGGTCGCCCTTTTCAGCAGCAGAGAGCCTCCAGAGCAAGGCGAGCCGAGCCGTGAGACAGACCAACTCGCAGCACTGCCTGTCTGCAGCCAGCTCTATTTTTTTTTTCCTCCCTCTTCAGGCAAATTTGGAAGACCACAACAAATACCAGATGACAGAGCAAAATGAAAGTCTGACTTGGCGATGCTTACTGTGCCCTCGCCTTCTAACGCTGCCATTCTTTCCTTGCAGGAGGGGTTTCCCCCTTCCAGACCGAGCCTCGGGCAGCGCCCGGTACAGCAGTTCGTTTAAAATCAAAGCGAAAATCCCACCCGAGCTCGCAGGTGGGACCGCAGAGGTTGTTCCGCTGGGTCTCCCTGACGCTAATATAGAGGATAATGCGAAATAACCTCAAACGCACTCAAATACATAGCGTACACATATAAATATCCGTGGATCGGGTTTACTAAGCCGGCCATGGAATCCATTACGCACAGTCCCAATAAAGTTGGATTTGCGAGGCTGTATATTTTTCTACACTCCCACGCAGGCAAGCACACACATATAGAAATGTGTATCTGGACGCGGCTAGACACGCATGCTATTTATTTGCGGGCACATCTATTTATGCATCTAAACTGTTACGCTATCGGTATATAAACAGTAGCTTAAGACCACATATACTTTTAAATGGGATGGTGTGGGCGTTCCTCATATATTCGCCTCAATGTGCGCATAAGAAATTAGAAGGGTCTGGAAAAAAAGAGGAAGGCGTTACAAAGTCGAGGAAGGACAGAGCTGCTCCTTTAGTTAAAAATAATGGTAATATTAACGAGATCGCCCAGCGAACGGCTCTAAACAAGGTCAGCTTTTGGCCAAGTGACTGCAACTCGGCGCTTGCCTGGAATGCTTCCAAAGGCCTGAAATTTGGAATTAACGATCCAACTGCTCTGGTTAAGGAAGGAGCCAGAAGAAACAATTTATTCTCAATCTATCCTCTCAGGGGTGTCACAGAGACCCGGGGCAGCAGCGGGGCTGAAGCCGGGCACCTCTATTCCATGGAGGGCACGGACTCCCCACGCACAAGAACACTCGTGGAGAGACTCAGGGTGTGTACTTGTGCAAAACTCTCCACGCAAACACCGGGGAAGGAAGAGGATTCGGCCCCACGAACACAAAGGGCGTGCGGCCACCTCCCTCTGCTGCACCGGGGCTGCCTCTTACCTTCCAGCCTTTGTTATGATCATCTCCGTCCCCACCTCGTGAAATTTCAGCCACAGTTCCCGCTCGTGTAAGAACACTTTGATCCCCTCCATACCCTGCAAAGGATAAATACAGAGCCGTGAGCCCTGAGCCGGCAAAATCAGGGACGGGAGCAGCCGGGCGGTGGGGCCGGAGCTCGGGAAACGCTTCCCAGACAGCGCGGGATCCTGCGGGCTCCAGTGCTACGGGAGCGGGAGGGAACGGCCGGGGCCAGCTGGGAGAAACCCCAACGTGATGCGATCGAGAAGCGGCCGGAGGAGATCTACATCCTTCTGACGAGTGATTTCCCCCGCTTCTGCAGGCTGGGGCCCAATGGCTGCTGTCCCCGCACCTCTCCGTCCAGGGGTATTGCTCAGAGCGGAGCGGGACAGGAGAGAGTCCCGCAGCCTCACCATTGCCCAGCAGAACCCCCAAACCGAGCACACGTACCCCCCTAATGATAACAGTCAAAAACCGAACAGGCGTCGGCCGTGGCGTCTCCTCCCGGGGTTTTACCTGTGGCTTCCTAAGGATCCTGACGAAGCCCTACCTCCCGACACCGAGCTCCGGGGCCGGCTCCCAGCGCTGCCCACAGCCAGGCTCCGTAGCCCGGCAATGTCCTCCTCGGTAGCACGGGGAGAGCCGCTTGCTGGCACCCACCAGTGAGCCCACCTGTGTAACTGCGACCCGCGGGGGCCGTCGGGTGAGGGTTGGTGGGGATGTACAGGGGGACGCTGGGTGTGCCCAACCCCCAGGTAGCTGTGGGCTGCCCACGCGTGACACCCAACGCGTGCCCTGGGGTGTGAGTGCAGGTAGAGCTGTATGTAGCTGGGTATGCACGCACACTGTGTTCTCATATACGTTTTTATACATACGTTCATATGTATCTTAAACAAAAATACACGCAGGGATTTGTAAGCGCATAGCGAATACACAGTACATCTGCGTGTGCATTTATACTCTCAAGCGCAGACTGTGCATGCCTGTCCTTGCACGGGTGGGTCCCTCCCTGTGACATTCAGAGTGATTTTTCCCTGCATGCCACCCCCCCCCAGTCACCCAAACGCACCACAAAGAACAGCGAAGCAGGAAAGAGCCCACCGCCCTGACCATCAGGTGAGAGCGTTCCTCCTCGTGAGGCCTAAAACGACTCAATCCCGTCCATCTCAGGAGCAGAACCTCAGCTGGAACTGAGGGGAAAAACGCGGAAAATGGCAAAAAAAAAGGAGAGAGAAGGACGAAAGAGAAGGGGGGGCTGTGGCCGGGTCCTTACCTGCTGGGTGAAGGCTGCCTGGGGAGAGGTGGGGGCCTTGCTGGTGGTCCCCAGCTGGGGGTCCTGCTTGGCCTCAGCCTGCAGCTCCTTGGCCTCCGAGTCAGCCGGCGTGCTCGGGAGCCCGAAGCCTTCCTCGGTGTCCGCCATGTTACGAGCTTCCTTCGCCGAATCCCCCACTGCAGGCACACATCGGGGAGAGAGCAGAGATAAGAGGCACATAAGTCAAGGCTGACGCTCAATCAAATATATATACATCTAGCGATACACATGCGCTGAGCCGGGCGCTGGGCAGGGCGGGAGGGCTGCCCGCAACTCACTTCCAGCAGACCGGGGAGGGAACGAGGCCCTTTAACTTTTGAAGAGAGGGAAATAAAGACTTTTATTTATTATCGCAGCCCGCAAGGGATGATAGGATTTGGGGGTGGGGGATGGGGAGAGGGGAGGCGGTATTATTAAATGCATCTTTTGGACAAGGTAAACAGCCGCCTTCCCGCAGTCCGCTCGGCAGCTCACACGGAGCACCTTGCCGCGGGACCGAGCACACGCGTGGTCGCGAGGTGGGGTGTCCCCGGGGATGCGGAGGAGGTGGGGGACGGGCAGGGCCTCCCCAGGCCCCGGGCTGAGGCCGGGCTCGCTGAGGCCGCGGAAGCTGGAAGCTTCCCCCCGTCCTCCCTGGAAGGTGCTCGCCGCTTTCCACCGGGCAAATGCCACCGCCACGTGACGCCGTTTATATAACCTCAATTTCAAAGAAAATTCAACATCATGCACCCCTGCGAAGCGCGACCTTTCCTCCAAAATAAAATAAAATCAGTCTTTTATCCATCCTCCAAAACCCCAAACCCAAAGCCCTGTCCTGAACAGTTGCAAACGAAGCAGGATTGGAAGGACGAGATGGATAAAAAATATCTAAAAAGTGTGAATCAATCAATCTGCCGTTAGAGACACGGTGCAAAGTAAAGTGCGCAGGGGCTGCGCATGCAGTGAGCTGAGCCCCAGCGTGAGGAAAACTGCACCGGCAGAGCCTGAGAAATCCGCCGCTTACATCTGATGCGAGAAGCAAGAGTGAGTTTGAAAGGCGGCGTTTCGGTGGAGCTCTGAGGGCTCTATCAGGAATGGTAAAAGTTTCAAACAGGAAAAAAAAAAGAGAGAGTGAGAGAGATAAAAGCAATTGAATTATCTGTCAGTATTTTTTGTTTGTTTTGAGGAGTTCAGAATTTTAATAGCTTTTAAAAAACCTCTCTCGAGTGTTTCAAAGAAGAGGATTCGGTTTTGAAAAGCCAACCATATGGAGACAATATTGGTTTTAAGTACACGAGAATGGTTTGAAATTAGCTCTCCTTCTCCCTGAAACAATATTTAAAAGCCTTTAAAAGAAAACATAAAAAGGCAATTCTCCTTTAAATGGAGAGGAAAACTGGGAGTGGAAAGGAGGGGGAGAAAATGATCTTCCCTGCTAGTGGTGGGTAATATATACATACACGTATATATAATTTAAAAGGACAAAAAGCAAAGGGACTGCGGATCCACACCTCCGGAGCTAAAGATCACTGACAGAAAGGCCCCGTGCCCCCCTCCCTTCCCCTCCCCTAGCCAGCACTCCCTTCCCACGGCGCGGGGCAGGAGAATCATGGCCGGTGGGGACTGCGAGGAAAATGCGCGGCCGGGAACCCACGGACGCCGGGTGCAGCCCCGAAGCTGCCGAGCCAGAGACCGTAAGGGGTTTCTCTTCCCCTCTTTCTCTTTTTTTAGAGCTGTTTGGGTTGGTTTGGGATTTTTTTTTCATTTTTAATTTTTTTTCTTTTTTTTTTTTTCCTTCTCCTTTTTTGCTACAGACTCGGAAACCCCCGCTATCCATTTTTTAATCGATCTCCCTCTAGCGAGGATCTATTCTTCCCCTTGAGCCAGCAAAGTTAGGAGGCGGATGGGGGAGAGGGCATGTTTATTAAAACAAAGAGGGACCCAGATATGGCAGCGCAGCAGACGAGCCCACGCTCCCCGTGTCGGCGGGCCCGGGAATAATTAAGCAGATTTGAAAAATAATAATAATAAACCGAGGGATGTCGGTGGCTAAATAAATAAGTAAATAACCCAACAACTAAGAACAATTGTCGAGCTACGGCTTCTGACTTTTTTTTCTTTTTCTTTTTTTTTTTTCTTCCCCTTTAAAGAGCTTCTGAGAAGAAATGTAGCTTGACAGAACCAGGCCGCGATGGCTGTATGAAAAATGCATCCTGCTTTGCTAAAGTAGCACCGAGCTGGTTTGCAATATATACATATATATATATAAAGAGAAAAAGGAAACCCAGACCACCCTCTCCTTTTGTTTCAGGCTGTGCTCGCTGCGCCCCGCGCTCCCCGGCCCCCCCAGCCCCGCACACCGCCGCGGGAGCCATGGTGAGCGGCCCCCCCCCCGCATCCCACGTATCCCGAGGCCTCGCTGCTCCTCGGCAGAGACAGTTTGTGTCTAACAATGACCCCGGACAGCCACTTTCTCTCTCGGTCACACACGCGCACACGCATTACAGACACCGACGGACATACATGGCAATGGAAGAGCTGTTACCTTGCTTGTTGAATTCCATGCAATCAATGCATCTCCATATATATATGTATGTGTATATTTTCCCCCTTGGCAATGGAAATTACAATGGGATCAGGCTTCTCGTGTGCATATTTCCTTTTATTTATTTATTTGCAGATCAGCATGTGAAAACCCAGCCTGGAAGAAAAAGCTCTATCCAGCGCAAGCTGCCTGCCTGCCTCGCTCTCTCTCCTGCTCTCTTCAAACACTTCCAGGTTGTCAGACGCACCAGAAAGGATCCTGAGACCAAGATAGAGCTCCCACCCCCACCCTTTTCTCAGCCTGATCTGGAAGATGCACTTTTCCCCACCCTACTCTTCCTACTGCCTCAAAATAAAATATTAAAAAAAAAAAAAAAAGGAGTGAAAGGACGAAAGAGAGGAAAAAGCCAATAGCACCCCCTTCGAAAAGAAAACGGGAAAAAAGTTCCGGGCGGGCTGGCAGCGGCCGCGCGTGGCAGGTTCGCAGCGTGGTGCTACCGCGGGGCTGCGCGGAGCCGGGTGCGGGGCGCGGAGCGGAGTGCGGCGGGGACGTGGGCTCGTCCAGCTCCGCTCGCCAAGTGCCGGGACCCGCTGCCCAACCAGCTGGGATCCTGCTCCGGAGAGACTCCCTCACCCAGCCCTTCCCCCCGCCCCCTCCCCCCCAGACCTCCTTTTCCAGCCTATTTTTCTGGCCGGCAAACAAGAACAAGGCACAAAGACAATCACCAAACTCCCCAGCAGCCCTCCCCCTCTGCCTTACCTCCTTCCCTCCCTCCTCCATCCATCTCTCCCAACCAAAGAGAAAATTCAGCGCCTGGGAATATCCCCCTTCCCCCTCACCCCTTTAAATAAATCGCTGGCTCCGCTAACCTCACACCACCCCCGCCCCACCCCAAGCCCCCCCGCCCTCAGAGGCTGCCCAGAGGTGTAGATGCGCACCCGTCTCTATCTTTGCTCACAGAGGCCTTTTTAAAAAAATAAATAAATAAAAATGCATAAGCGAGGGGGGAGATCGCCTCAAGCGGACCCTACTCGATATAACCTGGGAGAAGGGATGGAATACGGCGGAGCGGGACTAAACCCACCAAGGCGGACCCTGCAGTGTGTGTTTTCCCCCTGAACCCCTCTCTCTATCCTCTCCCCCACCCCTCGCCGAGCTGCCCGGCCGAGGCACGCAGCCCCGCAGCCTCCGCTCTGCTCAAATAATCAAACCGTCAGCGAGGAGCAGGGACGTGGCTTTATCTGCGTCTTCCTCCTCTCCCTTCTCGCTCTCTTTTTAATGTATTATTTTGAGGGTAAAGTTGAATAGGTCAGCGCAGGGTAAACAGCCTTCCTGCGGCATTCTGCAGCCTGAAGAGAACCAGATTGGCGAGTAGGATTTTTGATAAGACTCGGAATAAACGGCATGGTTTCGATCTGTTCTGCCCACCTTCCTCCTCCTTCCACCTCCTCCTCCTTGCTCCAACACCCCCACCCCACCCCCCTCAGACCTCAACCCTTTTCTGCCTCTCGCCCGTTCCTTTTGCGTTTCGCGGAAGTTTCTGCAGAGCCGCAGCGCTGCTCAGCTCCGCGGGGCTCATGATGCCGGAGCCTCTGCGAGCTGCACGAGAAAGCAGCGGGCGAAAAGTCCGGGGGGAGAGCGGCGGGGGGTGGGGGCGGGGGTGGGTGTAGCTTGGCGTCTCCCAGAGCGCCCTAAGGTGCGCGCTGTTCGACAGCTACCGAGGAGAAACAGCGAGCGGTGAACGGTTGCAAATCAGAATAATAAAATGCGTGCACTTGTAGCCGTAGAGAATTAGCCGGCGAGAGCTACTTAAACAAACAGAACAAAGCTTGTCCCATCTTTCATTATTTTTAGAAGGGAGCGAGCCGAGGAACCCTTCCAAACACAAACAAACGAGCGAGCAAATCGCGCCGTCCTTCCGCGCGGTGCCGCGGCCGCCCCGGCCTCGGCCTGGGAGCGAGTGGGCATGGCCCGGGCTTCCCTGCCACCGCCTCGGCCAGGGGAATACAAGCAGCAGCGCCCGGCCGGGCTGCGGGAAAGCCGGGCCAAAGCGGGGGGACACGGCTGCTGGGAACGCGCCCCTACTGAAAGCAAGCCAAAGCAGAATTATTATTATTATTCATTATTATTTCATTAAAAAAAAATCCAAGCAACGAGGAAAAAGATTGCCTGCACCGAGGAAAAAGGTTGCCCGCAGCTCGTAGTGAGAGAGAAAGCAACCCTCCCCTCCCCTCGCCAAGAAGGCAAAAGTGAAAATGTCGAAGTTTGCAGAAGCGCCCACGAGCGCGGCCGCCGCCCGGGGAGCGCTACTGGCGCGGGTCGCGCACTCACCTCCGCAGCGCCAGAAAGGCTCGCAAACACCTCGAAGACAAGTTGAAAACGATGCAAATAAATCGAATTTATTTCCGTCTGCAGACTGGGGGGTGAAGAAGGAAAAAAAAAAAAAAAACTGGGAAAAGGACCGCAAGCCCAGGCTCCCTACGACTGTAATGTCAAGGCAAGGGAGCCTTCCAGCTAGAAGCCGATTTGTGGTCTCAGACAAATTAAATATTACTGTTTATTACCAGCCATACTCCAATAAAATAAAGAGAGTTCAAGGCGATAGCTGCTATCTCACGAGCTTTGCTCCTATAGGACACGGAGACGTCACTAACCACGCAACTGGCCTATTCTGTCATGGTTGACTGCAGCAGTAATGGAAGGTTAATTTGTATTATTCTCCTCTTTTAAAGTCCTATCAGTGAGATTCCTGGGTTGTTTTTTTTTCTGTTGTTTTTTTTTCTTTCTCTCTTTCCTTTTTTTTTTTTTTTTTTTTTTTTTCTCCAAAGAAACGATTCGGCTCCACGCGAAATGCACCGAGGTTGTGCGCATCCTCCGCATGTGTCTATACGGACACGAATGTGTCACAAAACGCATGCACACGTATATACGTGGGTGTGAAGGAGCGTGTGTTCTATGCGAGTGCGCATCACCAAAGTGAGCACGGAGTCGCTGGAAACTCCGGGAAAATCTGCTCTCTCTTGGAGTGGAAAAGAGGGAAACGAGCAGCAAAGCTCCCGCCTCATCAGGAACCATTCGCTTAATCCAGCCGTACTGGCACTGCTTGGCTACGGGTTTTTTAGGAAATATAATAATAATAATAGTAATAACAATAATAATAAATGGTATTAGAGAGAAACTTGTCAAATGAATGTTCAGGCTCCTCTGGAAGCAAGCACTCTGTGCTATATGTAGTAAATGATAACCTGATAACCTGGTTATTTACACAGATTGCAAGTGTGCTTCAGGAACCAATTATTTACTCTGACTAAAAAAAAAGTAGCAAGTCGAGGCGATTATTTGCCAAGCGAGATTGACAAATGAAAGAGAGAAAAAAGAGAAAGAGAGAGAGAAAGAGAGAGAAGAGAGAAAGAGAGAAAGAGAGAAAGAGAGAAAGAGAGAAAGAGAGAAAGAGAGAAAGAGAGAAAGAGAGAAAGAAGAGAAAGAGAGAGAAAGAGAGAAAGAGAGAAGAGAGAAGAGAGAAGAGAGAAAGAGAGAGAAAGAGAGAAAGAGAGAAAGAGAGAAAGAGAGAAAAAGAGAAAGAGAGAAAGAGAGAAAGAGAGAGAGAAAGAAAGAAAGAAAGAAAGAAAGAAAGAAAGAAAGAAAGAAAGAAAGAAAGAAAGAAAGAAAAGAAGAAAGAAAGAAAGAAAGAAAGAAAGAAAGAAAGAAAGAAAGAAAGAAAAGAGAAAGAAAGAAAAGAAGAAAGAAGAAAGAAGAGAGAGAGAGAAATAAAAGCCCCAAACCCCCAAATGCCTCCAAACGCAGTGGCTGTAGAGGAGCCGCCGCTCCCATGGCCCTCTTCCCATCTCCTATCCCTCCCTTAACCTGCGCGAGTTTCGCTGTGCACTCGCTGCAGATTTCGCACAAAGATGCTCAACCGTTGTTTCCTCCAACAGAGAGAGAGGAGGAGAAGGAGGAAGAGGAGGAGGAGAAATAGGAAGAGGGAGAAAAAGAAAGAGCATCACCTAAGGAAGAGCGAAAAGTCGCTGCAGGACTGGGTAAGTGCTCCCAGCAGGGTCCCAGTCTGCTCCGGCCGAGGGTCTGCGGGCAGCTTTCCCACCCCGGGCACAGCCCCAGCTGCGTGTCCCTGCTGCCTCCCCCCCACAGTTCCCCCCATGCTGCTCCCTGCCCCACTCCCAGCCCCGCAGACAGACTGGCCTTGTCAAAAGACAGTAGCGAGGGTGGTAAACGGGGAGCGGGGAGGAGAAGCCCCATGTCACTCTGCAAAAACAGAAACAAAAAGACACCAAAAAACGCGAACCCCACCGGGGTGAGACGAGGGGTCCCCAGTAGCCTAAAGAAGCCTGTGCGCTTTGCAACGCTTTCTCTGCTCTGCTTTGGGGCAGCCCAACGCGCCCCGCACGGGAAAATCCACGCACTGCCGACCTGCGGATACACGTGCATGTAGGTGGGTGTGCACAGGTGAGTGTGAAAACACGTGCGGTTTGCAAAGCACGCTCGCACACGATGCCTTGTGCAAATGGTGTGGGTGCGGGCTGCACGTGGAACATGCTTGAGTGGAGAATTATAGAGATGGGTGAACATTCGCGTGTCTTTCCGCCTGTTCAGACACGCACATCACAAAAACGCGCACCGTGTGTGTGCAGATCGCGAGATGGTCGCGCCAACGCTCTCACAGCAGCATTTGTGCCCCATCCGTTACACATACCCGTGGCTATTTACATCCTTCTCCATTCTTTTCGTCCACATTTTGGGTGCGCATAGGCATAAATCCGCTCCCACCCTGAGCACAACGTTAGCGCCGATATCTCCCCCCGCGTGCGTACAAACCCGTGCACACCCAAAGGCACGGCCGCGTACAAACGGATGTATCCATAGGCTCCCGCATCCTGCGGCTCCCGCCCCGAGGCCACTTACCTGCGTGGACGAGGGGGTGCGTGGCTGCGGAGCTTCGCTGCGATGCAGAGAGCAGGGTCAGCCCCCGCTTTCCTGCCCGGAGGAGACCCCGCACCGTGGGGCTGCATGGCCGCAGCCCCCCCCTCCCCTCTCGTTGCCCTGGAGGTTTCTCCTTGCGGGTTTTACCCAGGAGAGGTGGAAGGAGGGGGGGTGGCCGGGGTGCCGGCTTGCAGTGGGGTCGAAGTGTCAGCAATAAGAAATAGTGCCGAGCGTGAACTCGCTCCCCCCACCCCTAAGCACACCCTTTAAAACTGCTTCTGGGGTCGGCGGTAGCAGAACGATCAGTCCCCCCCGTTCGGCCACTGCTGGTTGGAAAAGACCGTGCCCGGGGCCGCAGCGCGACGCTCTGCCCTCGGAGCCCGCAGAAAGCGAGCCATTATTTATTTTTTTCCATAGATTTATCTCCCTCACAGCAAGAATGTCCTTTTTTTTGTTTGTTTGTTTGTTTATTTTTTAATTTGTTTTTCCTTCATTTTTTAGTCAATTTACTTCCCCTCTCCAATTCATTCCCCCCCCCTTTTTTTTTTAATATATACATTTATAACTACTTATTTTTGTTTGTTCGGGTGGTTTTTGTTTTGTTTTGCTTTGTTTTTCATACACGCTTTGGAGAAATACGCACCAAGTATTTGAAATAACCATCTTCTCTGGAAATACTTTCGCCCATTCACTGTCTCTTTCCCTCCCCCCTTAACCTCCCTCCTCTTAAACTGCTGGGGTAGAGACGCCCTGTATCGATTTGAGGATTTATCAGAAAGATATTAGCCTCAAAGTAATGCCAATACCGTTCTCTTCGTGTCAGCATTTCCATCGCTAAAACCATGCATTTTGGTCTCTCTACTTAGAAGACCATTCCGGGTAGATATTTAGGTCGAGCTTTTTGTTTTACGTTTCGTAGCTGCAGGTGAACAGCGTTTTTCTTTAAAAGTTTGCAGTTCCTGTCATTCTTCCCGCCCTTCTCATTACTTAAAAAAAAAAAAAAAAAAAAAAAAGGTTGCAATTAAATAACACCCCCCCACTCACACAGCTCATTCATTTCCCAGGCGAACTGCAGACTTTAAAGCAGTGACGGGAAGGAAACATCGCCGGGCGGGCAGAGGCAGGGCTGCGTAGCCCCCCTCTCCAGCTTTTCCTCTGGGCACAGCTCTGCTCAGGTTGAGGGGGCATTGGGTTTCTCATCCCGTTCCCCCTTCTCACGGTGCCACCCCCGGTGACTTCGTGGCACAGGGTGCCCCACGATCCCCTCCCCATCCCAATCGGTGGCTCCTGATGGAGCGGGGCGCGTTACCAATGCCGGTAATCAGCTATCGCCAAACAGGGTGTCAATCAGGACTTTATCTCGGACCGAAGGAGAAAATAAAAGAAGATAAGGCCATCGCTCTCGCCTTGGGAAGAAAGCTAAGGGGGCAAGAGGGGGAAAGTATTCAGCGCCCTGTGCCTCTCCCGGAAAGTTATCTTGCAGTGACCTTGAGCTGCGGTCGGGGTGGGCAGAGGGCCCCGAGCCGAGTGATTGCTCCCAGCCTCTGCCCGAGGGACACCTGCGATTTTCAGTTGTCCCCTCCCTCGCCCCAACGCAGCACCGCCATCGCCCGCTGGAAGTGACCCCCAGCACCACGCAGCCCCTGCCCAGCTTCCTCCCTCACTGACTTCCTTCCTATTCTTTCTCATTTTCCTCCTTTTCAATCCATCTTCCCCCGTTTTCTCAATTTTTTCTTTTATTCAACCCTCTCCTTTTTTTTTTTTTTTAATTTTTCCTCTCCCCGTTTTACCTTTCTTTCCCCTGCCCCCCCCATCCCTCCCCCCCACCCTCGCACAGAGAAAAAACGCAGACAAGCCTGGTAGAGCCGTCATGAACGCATCCTTCGCCTTGACCGAGTCTCACAAATTTCGGATCCTCTCTCAGTCCCATTGCCACCCCCACTCCCAGCCCCATTCTTTGCCCTATTCCCAGCCCCATTCCCAGTCCTACTTCCAGGCTCATTCCCATTCACGTTCCTAGCCCAATTCCCATCCCCGCAACGAGGGCTGCGGCCATAACCCGGCTCCGTGCGGCTGCCCCGGGCATCCCAGAAATATGCGTTGTCCTCACGGTGAAAATACGGATTATACATATCACCTAAAGGGCTCCTGAGAAGTTTGGTTTGTTTTTTTCTCTTGGCTCACGTTAAGCACAAAAAATAGAAATATCTACAGGATGAAAAGGAAATAAATAAATAAACGAATAAATAAATAGATAGAAAAATAAAGAGCATTCCCACCCGGTCCGTGGGTCCGTGCCCTTGTCCTTTGTGCAAAGGATGGATGAGGTCAATGTGGTAAACATGTAAATCTGTACATTTGTGAGAGTGGAGGGGAATTGCGGTTGGGACAGGCAGAACCAGCGGCTGCAGGCGGTGAGGCTGGGCCATACCCTGCTGCCTGAGCGGGGGGCTGCCCGGGGCTTTCCAGAGAGCTTTTCTCCCCGCAGAGGTGAGGATCCGGGTGCAAAGAGCCGCTCTGGTTGGCACTGGGTTTGGGAAAGCCGATGTCCCGCACTTGCACGCGCACCTCTGTATCGAGGTAAAAAATTAAACCAGTTCCACATGCACCGAGAAGGATGCATGCCTGTCTCTTTTGGTCCGGACGGAGCAGTGGCTGTGTGCACAGAAAAACGCACTTTGAGAAAACACTCGGAGCTCATTCCGTGCCCTCCTGTTTGCTTTGGGAGGCAGACATGCGCGTTTACCTGCTCGGCTGCGCGGCCGCGGGCTGTGGGAACAGATCTCCTCCCTTCGGGAGCACATTTTAGACAATGAGCGATTGGAAATCATATCGTTTCCAAAAAATATTTTATTTTATTTAAGAAAAAATAATACAGTCCGATCTCAGCGCCAAAGCCTCTGCACTGAGAGCCAGGTGCTACCTGCGGCCCCCCCGGCTCCAGGCTCAGCATCACCCTCACCCATACTCGAGGCCGCAGTATTGCCACTCGAGACAATGCCTATTTTCTGTCATTAATAACTCGTTTCTTTGAGAAAAAAAAAAATCTCGTTTGGATCCAAGATTGTTTTTTATGATTCAGTTGGACAAGACGGAACACATGTTAGTTTAAGCAGGTTCATGAAATAGCTGTAAATCAAATAAAGTTTACGAGTTTAGCAGGAAATACTGAAGAGATGAAAAAAAAAAAAAGAAAAAAGTAAAACCTCCGCCAAGGCAGGGAACAGCAGGCTGAAAGAGCTGGTGGAGTTTGTCCTGCTCTGTGTTTCTCTCTGTTCTCTTGTGCATCTTGCCGATTAAAGGCCTCGAGACCCCGTGTTGGCGCCAAGTGGCATGTTATTAATCAGTTATCCGTAGGTTCAGTCCACATAAGAGAGAAATTTAATCACCAGAAACCAGACCCGACATAAAAGAGAAATCTAAAATCAATTCCCGCCCGCCTGCCCCCCCCACCTCCGAAGCGATCACAACGAGCAATCAAGATCTCGCTCCTTCTCCCTCTTAATTGCACTTCTTAGAGCTTTACCCCGAAGAGCATTAAGGAAAACAAATTAAAAAAATAAAAATAAAAATAATAAAAAAAAGGAAAAATAAAACCAACCCGACAGAGAAATAAAAAGGAGGAAAAAAGTAAAAAAAAAAAAAAAAAAAAAAAAAAACCAACAACAAAGAAACAAGGACCCGACACCACAATGCAACAAGCATGTCCTTGATCTCATTATAAAAACGTGATGGGGGAGAAACAACCCAGGCAGAGCCTTTCATAACGAATATATATATATACATATATTCCAGAGGAACACGCTATTAAAATGTCTTTTGAAGGCTCCCAGAGAGTGACTCCCCACCCCAGACGCCTGCAGGGGATCCAGCCCCCGGCCCGGCTCCGCTGTCCTCTACGGTGTCTCCTTGTCCCCTTCTCGGCCCCCCCACCACCCAGGATCCGAAAATGAGATGAATCCGGCAAGGTTCCGCGGGCAGATAGCAGCGCTGCTGGGGAACGCGCACCTCAAAACTCTGACCCTCTGAAGCCGAGCGCTTCCTTCGGGCATTTCCTCCCCGCAGCAGCTCCACGGTCCTTTCCTCCAAGGTATTTTTGGAGGAATTCCCCAGTTTTTGGCTAGGCCAAGTGCTTAGAAGAGGAACTTCTCGGCCTTCCTTGCTGTTTCGGTAGAGGGACAAGAGAGGACGGTGCCCTCCTTCGGGAAGGGACAGGAGGTGACAGTAGGGGAGAAGGACCCGAAATGTCAAATACGGGGACAGCAACATCCCGTTATCTCACTCAGAGAACCCCAAACACTTCCCTGCTTGTACCCCTGGGACCGGCCCCACACTGCTCCCCCCGCGACTCAGGGCAGCCGGACGTGGAGCTGCGAATCCCACGCGTGTTTTGCGTGGGCAACGTCATCCTCCCGTCGAAGTGGAGCTGGATAATCCCCCCCGCTCCCCCTCCCCACCCGGCTCCCGGGCACTGCTCGGGAGGGACTTCGGCTGTCACCGCTCCTACTGCATCTCCCTTCATCTGAATGGGGAGCCAGCGGCCGGGGAAGGGCACGCAGGGAAGTCTGAGGGGGGAGACGGGCGCTCCGAGGATATATTTGGAAAAGAATTTCCAAGTCCTTCCAGCATATCTGTGCTAAAGGTACCGGACCGACGAGAGAGGCTGTCCTTCCCCGTGCCCCCCACTGCAAGCACTGCCTCACCTCGCTTCCAGCTTCCGTGTCTGCCACGGGGATGGAGTTTATTCCTCGAAAGGGAGCGCATATATATATATATATATATATATATGTATATGTATGTATTTTTTTCCCCAAAGCCTTGTGTACGACGTGCAGAGAGATGCCCTTCACCCTGCTCTACCTCCAAGCCCTAGTGACTGAGGTTAAAGCAAACGGTCCCACGTGTCACCGCGGGGTCCTTCACGGAGGGGCTCCCACCTTGTTCGTGCCAGACAAATCTACTTATTCTGCCTTAAAAAGAAATAATAATAATGATGATGATAATAATAATAATGATAATAATAATAGCAAGGGCTGTTCTGTGGGGTCCCGACTTCAGGGGGACAAGGGGCGAGGGAGATCCCCCCACATCTCGAGGCCCCATCTGAGCAAACCCGCTGAGTCGTTTTCTCCACGTTTTCTCTAATCTTTTTCCCTCCAACTTTCTCCACCAGAAAACCTAGAAAGCATCGATTTGGCTTTATTTGTCTGACCTTTTTTTCCCCCCTCCACGCTGTATCTGATCGTTTTCCTACAGCCCAAATAGGCTGGAAACCACAGAGAAAATAATCAAAGTGCAGCATGTTTTCCCACAGTAGGAATGCATGTTAGCACTCTCTTCACGTCTCGATCCCCTGTTTGCGTGCGGGTACTCAGACGAAGATGAGTTCGGGGCAGATCTCGCGCAGATGCAGAACGCGTTCGAGTCCTCCGTGCCCCGATCCTGTGAAAGCCCGAACATACGGAGGGTGAGCCCGTGTCCTCGGGGTGCAGCGTCTGAATTTTTGTAGGAAACACAGAAAAATATGCCCGAGAGCGGGCGCCCAGCCAGCGGCTGCATGCACACATCGCTGTATTTGTACACGTCCCCACTCGCGCAGTGTCCCCACCCGTGCCCGTGGGTGCCACGGCTCCACGCAGTCCTGCCCTAAGAGCTCATCCCGTGCCGAATATAGGGATGGGAAACAGAGGAAGGGGATGGGAGGGGATTTACTCTCCCCGGTAGGGTCCCATGGCCTCGACCCACGGGTGCGGGTCCTGCTCCGTGGGGAGGAAGAGGGAAGAAGACTTTCTGGAGCAGAAAATAGTTTTCCAGCCCCCACACTTCTCCAAGTCCGGCGTAACCCCTCCTCTCCCCTCCTCCCGCAGCTGCGCGGCGTAGGTAGCTGCAGATAAGTGAAAGTGGTATTTTTATAGGCTGATAAAAGAGACTTATCTCGGCTCTCCCGAATCTGACAAAGATTCCCTAATTGGTCATTTGCCCACGGAGGCTTTCCCAGCCCGGAGCGCGGCTATTTTCAGCCGTCCGAGGGTGTCGGGCCCGGCCCCGCTCCCAGCCCCACTCGGAGTTTTCCCGACCCGCGGTCTCCCGCAGGATTACCCCTCAGCCCGAGGCCGCTCCGTGCTGGAGGGTTGGTTTTTGGGGGGGGGGGGGGGGGGGGGGGGGGGAAGCGCATCAGCTGCTCACTGGGACTTTCTGCGACAGCCAGAGCACTCAAGCAGAGCTAAGGCTCTCTCTTGTCTATGGACAGAGGGTAAAGATGTGTGTTTTTGCACAACCCCAACCCCTCTGACTGATGGTGCACGGTGATGAAATAGAAACCGAAGCAGAAAATTAAATGGACAATTCAAATGCAATTAAATAGACAATTTAATAGAAGTTTGTTTTCTGTTTGTGCATCCTGGCCTGACAGCTGCTCCCCAGCCCAGAGCAGCATCACCAGACTTGGTTTGCTGCTCACTGCTTCACTATTTTCCTCTCATGTTGCAAAACAAAACAAAACAAACAAATAGCAAAAACCAGCAACCCAAAGCACAGAGGAAATACACTCATTCCTACCCACCCAGACCTTGCAACCCACAAGCCTTGAAGCAAGACGGGAAGTCACCCAATACACCTATTTCTCATTTTCCTTTTCTTTCCTGGGGAAGGGGGCAGGGAATGGAGGGATTAACTGCCCATCTGACCTACCAGTGCTGTATGCACATGAATCAAACACAATCAAAGGGACCAGTGTCAGCATTAGCTTGACCCCTCCAACTGGCGTGGGGCTCAGTGCACGATGAGGCCTGTTCTGGCCAGAGCAGCAGGACCCTTCCCCCGTGTTATTCATGCCCGCGAGGGCCCTACCCAGCTTGCAGGTTGGGGTTACAACTGCTCTGGGTGTGGGGATGCTGGAAGCACAGGGGGCTGCCCAGCCAGACTCACTCGAGCACCACTAGTATGATGATCCCACTCCTTGGAGACCAAGCACATCTCACAGATTCAAACTGTCTGCTCAGAATCACAGGAAGGAGAGTGTTTTGTTCATTATTATTGTAGTTACATTTTTTCTTTCCTCTAGAAAGTACAGAAAATTGTGCATTTTGTTGTTCCATGACTTTGTATGCATGCTTTCATGAAGTGATATGAAGGTAAGAGAAGCTCTGGTTTTCCTTGGATGCTCTGTGACTTGGAGCAAGCCCAGAGCCCATGGGAACATATAAAGTCCTGGCCATGCCATGCAGTGGTTGGGCACACACAGTGTGCACCAGGTCCAGACTCGGTGCTCAGCAGGTGCTGCACATGGTGGAGTGGAGCTCTTCTAAAGTCTACAACTCTAAACTCAAGTCTACCTTCATGGATCTTGCTTTAAGAGAGTCTCCAGCAGCAGAGCACTCTGTATGAGGTGAGTCAGATTTGAGAACTTCTGAAGACACCCCACAATCCCTCTTCTCAATGAATATTCCCCACTCTGGAGATGAGCACACAAATCGGCAAGTGATCACAGGGAGCAAAGCTGTTTGGCCATCACACTGCAGGAGATGGCTCTGAGGGGATGGGCACAGTCCTGTCAAAGTTCCAAGTTCAACTTCCATTTAAATGTCACTTTTAATGGAAACAGTGCACCCTCCTCTTCTCCTCTCCTAGTCCAACCTGGGCTATTTTTATTTCTTTCACACACATTTTAACTTGACGCTGACTTTTGCTTTTAACCTGTTCTTTCCAAATACATATATAGATATAGCTATAGATAGATAGATTCTCCTCTTAAAGAAACTGATGTCATCACTCTTCAGCAACACTTGGCTCTTCAACTGCAATGGGCTAGCTGTCATTAAATCTTGTCATTTTTATTTTTGCCATGACAACCAGCAGGAGCAGGGCTGGATGAAGTGGGCTGGGATGGCTGACGCGTTGTTGTCCTTGTCCCTGTCCTAGCTCTGAGCAGGGACTGCTGCTCCTGGCTCTCAGGCTCTCTGCCACGAGGCACGAGGTTTTGGAGGAGCATCAACTACTGTGTTAAAAACTTCAGACAGTGATGCCTACAAGTCCTCATTCTGGGGTCAAAGCCAAAGCAGAAAGGAGGACACCAGGCAGAACAGGAAGGACACTCTCAGAAGGCAAACACTGCAGCTGCAGGATTGCATCCTCACCCTATGGAAGACCCCAGCAGGTTCCACAACTTCTCACCCCATGGGTGCACCAGGGAGTGTTCTGCAACACTGGAAATGCTCATCCCCCATGGGTATCACTGATGTCATGATGCAATCATGGGACGGGATCACTTTCATGTCAGTTGGGTGCAGATATTTACATCCCCAGTGATTTCCTGTAGCCCTGAGATGTGGCTCACCTGTTGGGTAGCTGCTGAGATGATTTGGTGGTGTCTGTGCACTTCCTAGTGCATAAGAGCCCTTATTACATCCAGGGCCAGCACATGTTCCATGCTGTCTGTCGGTCCCTGAGAAGTTCCCTGGTGAGCTTTGGGCACAGACTGGGTTCATCAACTCTGATCTTTGCATATGCTAAAGTCCACTGTGCCTAAATAATGGGCTAGGAGCTTGGAAACTAAAGCTGAACAAGTTCTGTGCAATCTGGAGCCATTTTTTGAAGAACTGTGGGGCTATTTGTAAAATGGTGGCGTATGTTCTAAAAGATCAAATGAACATATGTCCATCTCTTCCTAGACCCACTCTTGACTCTCTCCAGACACATAGCTGGCTTCATTAGTAATTCTGGAGACTCAGCAACATCTAATTTGGGTAATATGTTCTAGGAATTGCTCAAAAATCCATCAGCTTCTGATTAAACTGCAGCCTAGCTAGTCTTCAATTACAGCCATAACTGAGAGCAGAATGTCAAACCAAAGAGAAGGAAAAGAGAAAAACTTGTTTGGGACTGCAGGAAATTGATGCAAATTTGCCCTGAGAACAAGTCCTTCAGTATCCACAAGTTGGGTTTAAGTGGCACTTAGCACTTTTACAAGTCCTGTGCATCACAGAGCATTTCAGAGGAGGCAGAGAGTTGCTGCATTATGCAAAATCAGCCACTGCAGATATACCAACCCTGAACAGGGTTCCTCAGGCCAGGACCTCAAGTAAACCCTCCAAAAGGCTTTGACGTCCTTTCAGTAGACTTGAGACCAACTATAAGTCATAAATATAATGTATCATAGCTGCTCAAAACCCTGGCAAGGAAAGGAAGCAGCTCAAGCTGCCAGATACCTGGGGTACCTGCAGAGGGACCTCCAGTCAGGTCACAGTGGGAAGCAGGCACCTTACTCATGGCAGCATTGCTGCAAAATAAAACAAAATAAAATTTAAAAACTTTCAATCTCTACTTCTACGGGAAGTCCTTAGCACACATTTGGCGCAGTTTACAGGATGATGATGACAATGTGTTTCTCCTAAATAAAATCCATTTTTAAAGAGTACATGTGCAATTACTTTGAGTTTTGGCCTGTATTCAGGAAAGAATTTCCCCTCGGGTCAGATTTGGCAGGGACTGGTGAGGTTTTCTTGCTTTACTCTGTAGGGTGGGCCATGGTCCACTTCCTAAGATCATCTGGACATTTTCACCTAACAATTTCCCTGCTACTGCTGGGAGCTGGGACACTGGCAATGCCCTTGATCTCTCCTGCATGTTACAGTTTTTGTGGCTTTTGGTCTTTTGTACTAACGGTCTTAAATTTGTTATAGGGTGTTGGGAAGTGTTTTATGGCTTGTAGTGCACTCAGTGGATGTTCTGGAGACCCCTCTGGATTAAGCGGCTATTGAATGGTCACCTGTAATTGCAAGTGCCTTTGCTCACTGAGGCAGGTGGTCCCTCCTTCCTCACCTTCCAGTAGCAGGGCTCTGACATCCAACTACAGGGCAGTTGCACATGGAGCACTCACATGTGACATCCCTCCTTTTTTTAATTTGAAGTGAGATGCTTATAAACCAAGGTGATGTAGGGGTATTAGGATAATAAACAAGGTGGAAGGCCTGGAACTGGGAAACTACAAAAGCCGGGCTCCGCTCCTGCCTCACTACTGGCTGATTACAGGGCCTTCCCTCCTTCACACCTCTCTGGATACACACTTAGACCACTGCTTAACCCTCTCAAATCTGAGACTGGAGTGGGTGTTCTGCTCAGTCCAAAGCCACCTCCTGCAACAGTAGGGTTGAATACCTTATCTACCTACATACAGCACACAGAACCTAGACAAACAGCTACAACAAGTCAAGTTTTTAATCTGCTAGCTCTGGCTAACACACACAGGGAGCATAGTGCTGTAGATCTGAGCTTGGCCAGGTCTTCAGAACTCCCACAGAACAGGCGACAAGGACACATCCATACCCCACTAAGCATAGGACTTATGAAACCAAGCAGAGCATGGAATGAAGTATGATGCTTCCTGCTGTGTGACACAAATTTGAGGACACGGTTCACTATTGGTTATGTCATTCAGATATCCATGTTGAAACATCCTAGGCAGACAGTGGGATGGGTGCTACTGTTGCACTGGTTATTTCCAAGAGCTGAAGGCAAAATATAGATGTTCTGCATGTCAAACTGGTGCTCAGTAACTAAATTTAAGCCCAGGGAAAAATCCTGTTCCATAAAGCATTTGAAAAGAGAATATTTTTACGTATGAAGTTTCACCTACCTTATCTGTATGTTTCTGTTACTCATGGCAGCAGCACTGATAGTGCATCAAGCTCCTCAGACCTCTACTCCTAGAGAGCATCCGGGTAGCTTCAGGATTGCCTCCAGCAACACCAAATAACCAAAGAGCAAAGCTGCTGAGGATTCTTTGGGATCCAGGGGGTTTGTGCACCCAAGCCCTTGGCCATGTTCTCAGCTCCATGTCTTCAGACATGAGTAGCACAGCCAGGAAATCTGTTCTGAAATGAGCAACAGAACCCTCGTCCTTCTCCCAGCCCCAATGTGCTGTGCAGATATATTCCCTCTAATCCTCTGAAGAGAAAAACAAACAAGCATACAAATGCCAAAACATTTACTACTCCCCAAATTACTCAGACTACTGCTAATTAGTCTAAATTTACAGCAGCTGCACTACTGGAAGTGAGCTCAGCCATTAGCCCTGGAAATTACTAGGACATATAACTTTTTACAGGGTTTTTTTTTTTTTTTCTGAACTTATAGAAATCTACAGGAATGTTCCAGCATACTAACTAACTTCATCAGAATTTCTAAGCCTCCTTTATTCTGCATATACTGGGGTAACCATGAAGCTTGCAAGCATGAAATCCACAAATGCATTCACTCTCACAGACTCTTGCACACAGCAAATTCAGCCATGTATGTCCAGAGAACCACATAGGAGAGGGTGTGGAGCTCCCCAGCCCTATTTCTTACACCTCGTTCATCAGCTCTTACTGATCAACACAGATCAATGCTGAAGGCTTTGGAAGTGTTCTCTGTGTTTGGATTTCATTTCTCCGTTTCCTGGTGGAATTACTGAGCCGTGATTTTCTGTGTGCATTATGAAGGCTGGGTCTTGGCAGAATACAATGCAATGCATTTTTCTGTCAGGACAAGCTCTAGATCTGTTTGTCACTGCACTTCAGAAAGGTGGCAAGGTGCTCTGGGTAGTATTAGCCTGGAGCCGCCCAAGCTTGCAGCACCCATTAGAGCTTTGCTACCTTCCACCTGCCCTTGCATCTATGTGGCTCAGCAAGAGAACTACTTCAGTGAGTTAAATTCAGCCACGGATCCCACGTAGCACCAACCAGCAGGTTAGTTTGCTCTGGGGATTCAACAACTGCTATGAGCTAGCAGACTTTCCTCCTTGAGTAATTCTCATCCATTTAGATCCCACTTACTGCTCCAGATCCGGAGGTAAGATCATAAACAGTTTATTTGCATGTAAAAATGGATAGTGCAGTAACAGCAGGTAGGCAGACAGGTAGACAGGCAGACAGACATGATGATAAGCCATACATCTGGCATGTAAGTATCATGGCAGTGGAATTACCATTCCCCAGCCAAGTTTCACGCTTTAGGGAGTTGTTTTGACGTGCTGTCAATGCAGCACCAGAATAACCTGATTTATTTCCCCTGTTCCCTTTGAAAAGGTCTATTTGGTGCCATTTATTTTGCACTCACTTACTTGCCATCCTATCAGGAGGCGGGAGGTCAGGGGGGTCACTCCTAAGAGAGTATCACGTTCTGTACAGAATAGAGAAAATGTTCTAAGTTAGTGGGAAGAGAAGAATTCGTGCTGGGGCCTCCTTTCAGCCTCTGCTCTCCCACAGTGGGCTCGTATACCTCTTCTCTTCCCACATCCTTGCTCTTCATTTCAAATGGAAAAGCCAGGACCACTTCTGCTGTTATCCCACCAGCAGCAGTGCCCCCCCCCCGCTCAACCAACCTGCTTTGGTTTCGCTTCATTTACGCCTCCTCCGATCCTTGGCTGGGAATTCTCAGGATTCCCACCTCAATCTGTCCTCCCCCTGTCACACAGTAAAATCCTACAGACTTTTCTGTCTTTGCATATATAATAGATGTCAAGTCCCAAGCGGCCGTAAGAGGAACTGAAGCCACAGCAGTAAGCAGAAACCTTGCTTGTTTCAGAAGAGATTGATACAACAAGCTGAGCCATTTTTAGGCAGAAAGGATTCAGTGAATACCTGCATTGGTATGTACACTGTTGTAAATGCAATACTCGTGCCTAGTCCGTGTGTCAGCTCTACACCAGGACAGCAAATTTCACACCCCCAGAGCCCACATCAGACTGGAGGGAGAGAGAGCTGGTAGAGCTGTCTCGGTCCCACGGAAGCACAAAGATGTTTTGACAGCAGATGAGCTGCTGAGACACTTCAAACACGCAAAGCACTGCAGCAAATTGAACTTGGTAGGATGGTGGCCGAAATGCAGTGCTTTCCATGGCAGATAGCACCAGAGAGAACACACAGATGGGTACGTGACCTTCTTCTTCTTCTTCCGGAATGTAACACAGATGGGCAAAGCTGGCACAGAGGCGGAAACAAAGCCAGAGCCTGATAGGTGGGTCAGCAGCAGGAAGAGCAGCCCACCGAAGCAGAGCTCAGGCAACCGTCCAAGCCACTTGAGTGCTGCAGCAGCAGCTCAGACCTGCTCGGTAGCGAGGCAGGATCCCCTCCCACCAAGTCTCACCTGCTTTATCATCTTCTCCTGCACACAACCAACCCTGTGCACTCTTCTCTTGACTGTCACATCAGTCAGGAATACTGCCTACATGTCCTCTGAGTTCAGTCACAGCTCTACCAGGACAATTTTAACCAGCAGCTCTTCACCTCACACCTTTGCTTTGTTTAGTTCATTAGTTGGGGAACATCCATGCTCCGTGCTAGGGGGTGACTGGCCTGGGCATTAGATCATGGAATAACACGAGCTTGGTGCACAGCTGAGAGCCAACATTTGACACCTGCCTTCCTCCATCCTCCCAGCCTGGTACTGCTGCTCTCTCTGGTCTGTTCATCACCCTCACACGTGATAGCTCCTACCTGCCCAGCTGTCCTCATGTTTCCAAACACATGAACCCACTGCCTTGGTCCTCCACTTTGAGTAGCAAGCATTGTGCTCACATCAGAAATCAGAGCACTGAATTACGTACAGCTGAGATGAGCACAAAGGCAAAGAAGAGACTTTTACACAAAGATCTTCCCCTGCAGCAGGAGAGGCACCCTTGTTGTCTGAAAAAAATCATTAAAAAATAATAATTACAACGATTAATAATCAAAAGGAATTCCTATTAGAAATGATAACATCACCCCAGAAGCAGCAATCAGAGAATCCAGTTCCATGATCTGAAGTGATGTAAAAACAGCCATGATTTCCAAGGGAAAAGATGGAGTTATTCCAGCATGCACACTGCAGCATTTCCCCTTGGAAATGCAGACACATTTGCTTCATTTCCTCTTAAGATTTTGCTGAAACATCAAACAGCAGAAAATACCCCTATTTGCACTGAGAATTTGACTGTTGAGTGCATAAGCACTCTCCTCATCACGCTAGGCACATTTCTATTCACTAACCATACTGTCTAAATTCCCATTCCTAATTTGAAAAAGAAAGAAATCTGAAGTGAGGAGGTGGTTCTGACAGTCCTTTATTTGAAAATCTGCTCATCTTTCACAGGCAAGTTAGCTAGGGAAGCTCACCGAATGAGAGCAGGAAGCTCTCACTGGTTCTTACATCTGCCTGTTGCCAAGGGCTTCCCCAGAGCAGGACCAGGGCTTGGCAGGGAGGCTCTGCCCTGCTCCCCGCTGATGTGCCCTCTTTTCCCTTGTCCACTATTTGATCTGAGTCCTTTCACACCCTTACTATTTAAAATCCTGCTGCTCTCCCAGTTTCTCTGACCCAGACCTGTCTTCTAGTACTGGGGAAGGACCACGTCTTTTGTGATCCTCTATGACTGCAGTACCTGGAAATGAGGAAGAAGAGCAGCTGGACTTTTAGAAGAGCTTTCAGGCTGCAGACTGAGCTGTGCTGGATGGCAGGAAGGGCTGAGGGGGAGAAGGGCAACCCTTCCTTGCTGACCCCATTGACAGTCACACTACCCTAAACAAACGGCAGGCTGCTTGAAATCCCCAAACTGAATAGCTATAGGAGGATGCCTACTAATTACCATTTTATTACCGTGTTTTAGTTGCCTCAGACACTTCGGGAGTGTGTGAGGGGATTAGGAAATAATGCTTTCCTTTCTGTCTGCTTTTGCTGCTCTGCCAAGATCTGATATCCTCCAAAATAACCTCATCAGCCCTGTATTGAAGAAAGTATTGAAAAAGGAACTGTGTGAAAAGACTTGATCACATCAAACATTAGTTCATTATGAGATGACAGTTCCAAAATTCCCAGTGTGGGATCTTTTACGACAGTGATTGACACTGTGGGAGTAAGAGAGTGGTGAGATTCTTCCATGTGCAGTTCAGTACGATTTTCTGCAGCTCAGAGGCTATGTGCTGCTTCTTCAGCATGGCAGGGCTGGTAAAACCCAGGGGAGAGTTCAGTGTAATGCAGCTAGCAACACTCCAGCTATTTATCTTGGACCATTTGGGATCCACAGAGGATGTCCCAGCAGCCTGAGACTGGCTTCCTACCTGCTTTTAATCCTTGCTGCCATATGCCAAACTGTAATTGGGGCAGGTACCACAGCACAGCCTGCTCCTCTAATGGCTTTCTGTTAAAGCAAACACCACTATGAGGACACTGCAGCCTCAGTGATGCTCATGGCTGAGAAGTCACCTCCACACCTTCCTATAACACTATGGGGCTACGGAGATGCAGCAGCAAGGACAGTCTGAAGGGTGACAGTATGGACCAGCTCCTGCTGTGACAAGGGACTGACAACACTTCTCTGTCTTCCTGCAGGATGGTGACAGCTTTGAGCAACTGGGGCGGCACAAGAGCCATCTCACCTAGGGGTAATTTCCTCCCTATTTTTCTGTTTCCACTGCAGCCTCATTCCTTGTCAGTTTGCAGGAGAGGGATCTTCAGCACCCAAACCTCTGAGATCCTTTGGAGAGCTTTCTTCTGCCACCGAAAGTCCTTTCATCATCCCTAAGACTAGCATAATAGTGGCTGAGGTTAATATCGGAGAAGCCAAACTATAAACTGAGAATTACACTTTAGCCTAAATAAATCATCGCCTTTGAGGCCGGGTGGGGAGAGGAGGGGGAAGGCATCACTGGGACCCCCTGGGGCTGACAGCGGGGCAATGCAGGGTGCCAGCACTGCGTATGTGTACCCAGAAGCCTCATCCCGCTGGCTGGGAGAGACCTGGGAGCAGCCCCACTTCGGGCACCTGGCTGCTTTATGGAGAGCCTCTGCCCCAACCCCAGGGCCGCTTCCTCTCTCCCTGCGGGAAATGCCCCTCTAATGATTCCTCTGCTCTGCAGTTTGTCAGGCCGGCTGACTTCAAGCCATCCTGCATCTGTTTCGCCTAGAGAGCTGCGCTAGCCTGCATTTTAATAAACCCTATAATTTACACGTTTCCCTCATACCCTGTAATTTCACCACCCTGAGACACGGCAAAGGGAGAAAGCGCAGAGCTGGGAGCACTCACGGAAAGTGCTGCCAGAGAATCAGAAATAAGTAGAGGGCTTAAATCTGCAGCAGTAAAATAATCCAGGGGAGGGAGCCAACAATGACTGAAAAATAAACATCTCCCCCTGCACAGCCGCAGCCGGTCCCTCTCCTTGCAGCCAGCCCTGCCAAGAGCTCGGGTGCGCTGGGAAACGCGCCGGGGGACTGCAGGAAAAAAATGGACGTGGGTTATATGGACCCCTTTTATAAGGCAACTGCTAGCAGTAACTACATTTAAATTTATATGTTCAATAAAGTCTCTTTTTTTTTTTCCTTGCCTCCACCCCAAGTGCCAGAACCACTCGAGGAAACCGGCACACGCTTCCCATTTGAAAATGTGTTATTTGACCATTTTTATTCTCTGCTTTTGTTCTTGGGGCAGCAGTCCCTCCAAATGTGAGGGAGGGCGGAGGGGGGGCACTTCTGTGCAAAGATCAAAGCGGCTCTGTGTATACACACACTCTCGCAAATTATGTATTTGTGATCAAGTAACGCAGCATCAGGAAAAGCTATGGGGGCGTGTGGGAGAGTGAGATATTTACACAGGCCTGGCCAGAGGCAGAGGCATTATTTTAATTGTTTTTTTTTGCCAGTGCCAAGTCATCTGTTCACATATGCATGTGCGCGTGTAAAGATGATGGAGAGACCATCTTGTAGAGCCAGGAAATGCGGTGCTGACTCCCAGTTTCCCAACTTCTCCTGCGTGGCGCTGACTCCTGCCTTGTTTCAGACCCCCGTGTCCCCCACTTTGCTCGTGGTTGGACACACGCGAGCCCCTTGTGCTTCCCCAAGCTGGGCTTTATGGCTCACATAAAGGAATATATATATTTCCTCTATGAAGGTACGGCTTAACCGAAGAGTCTTGGGCTCTTCGGCAACGGAGGGTGATTAAAAAAAAAAAAAAAAAAAGTAGTAAAAAAATAAACAAGAGGGAAAAAAAAAGTAATCTAAGCTGCGCTGTGGATTCTGTAGATGAGAAATAAAACGCTATCCTTCGAATTTTTGGCAGGGGTAGGAAGGACTGAGGGATGAGGAGCCTCTGGGGATGGGTGAAAAAAGAGGGGACTGGGTACTGGGCGTTCCCCGTGTGGGGTCTGTTCTCTTGTGACTCCCCAACCCGACCCCCCCTTGGCCGGAACCGCTGTGCGTCCCTCGGGGCGGCCGTGCCGGGATTGCTGTCCCAGGGCAGAGCTCACGGAAAGCCGACGAGCTCCGAAGCAGTGGGAAGAGGAGCAAGAGAGAAGCCAAGTCTGGTGGTGTGTTTACGATGTAAAATCACGATAAAACTTACACTGAAAATATTTCAAACCCAACAAGGGAGTGGGAAGGGAGCTCAAATGGACTCGAAATGTCCTTTGCAGGCGCGTGGCTACAGGACGGTCGGAGGAGAATGGATAAAAGTACTCCGGGGAGCTGTAAAGCTAGAAGTCTCTCCTCCTCGCCAGCACGAAGCCTGGGCGGCTCAAGGCAGCGCCGAGCGGCTCCAAAATCGGGCGCAAGTCACGGCGCACCGCCTCGGCGCTTTGTGCAAAGGCAGAGAAACGGGAAGCTCCCCCCCAGCCCCACCTCAGAAGGGGGCTGCGGCCCCGTGCACCATTCCTCGGTCCCAAAAGTGCCACCGGCAGCGCGAGCAGCCCCGGCGACACCGTGCACGCAGCTCGGGGCGGCTGCGCGGCTTTTTCCCCCACCCGGTCCCCCACTCAATCTGCATTATTATTAGCAGTATTTTATCCCAGGAAAAACAAACGTCTCCCTACCCTTCCCATCACACGCGGGGGGGGAGGGAGGGGAGTAGGGGGGGGGGAAGGGTTAGGGGGTGGCAGGCCCAGATAACAAAGCAGCTGGTGTGGAACGAAGTTGTAAGGAAATAATTGATATGTAATAAGGCTGAGTGAATCTATCCCAAAGAAAATATTGCGTAAGCGGTTATGATTAAACATGCCCGGGCGAAAGGCACTCTCATAAAGGAGTAATGGAGCTAAGGAAACAAATGATCATTGGGAATGTTAAACACAGAGGGGCATTTCATCACACAAACATAAATTCAGCTTGAAAGAGACTTAGGGGGAAAAAGTCCCCCCTCTACCCCCAGGTTGTGAGATGGACGCCATTTGAAGATGCTGAGAGCCCGCCGCTCGAGGAGGGCCCGATCCTGACCCAGTTTTTCAGAACCGAAACAAAACTGATTTTCCCACCCTACAAAGGGATGTCCCCACTGGGAGCGCACCCTGCTCCCCTTCTACCACAAACCAGGGCCCGTCCTCGATTTTTGTCAACGAACGAAAAAAGTGCGAGATTATCCCAAATGAACGAAAAACAGAGCAGATAAACACCCAGGCCTCCTCCGTTCCTTTGAGCATCACTTTTTTTCTCCCGGGCGAATCCCATTTCTAGAGGCTCAGAGAGCATTCGCACGGTGGGAAAAGTGCGCTCCATTAATTCCCGGTTCAAATCTCCACCGCTGGAATCGTTTCGAGCTGGCAGCTGTACAGGCAGCAACGTGCTGCTGGCTGAAGCCATCGCAGTCAGGCACAGGAGCCCGGGCTCGGAAATTCGTTAGGAGGGAAATAATTCCGTTTGGGGAGACTTGAGCTCGGGCAACAGCCCGAGCACGGCCGGTTCCTATCCCACCTGCAAACGCAGGCGCTGCGGGAGAGTTATCGGGTATTTATCGCCATACTATAGCTAATCAAAGCCCCGCATTCTCTTTCCCCCCTCTCTGGAAAGCGGGGGCAGCCGAGGTAGCTGCGTGATTGGGATTGCAGGACCGGTTCTGTTCCAGCGCGCTTTCGTTTGAACCAGAAATCGGGGAAGAAGGGGTGGATGGGGGGGGAAGATATCTGTGTAACAACTTGAAATAATTTACCCCAGAAAAAGAAAAAGAAAAAAAAAAAAAAGGAAATCTGGGCAAGAGTTTATCAGGCAGTTCTCTTTGCCAGCATGTTTAAAATGTATAAGTAATTTTAAAGTGTGTCTTCACTTAATATATTTTCCCCTTTCTCCTTAAGATGACAAGGAAGAGCAGTGATTGCAAGATGTCTACAGATAGCGCCCTTTAAGAGTTTCCACATTGTATGGTTAAAGGGAAAGAAAAAAAGTGTTTGTGGTTCTTAGTCCCTCCCGACAACTTTCTTATCCTCGTCTCGTTTATGGCTCCTATTGTTCGGGCTGCGTACGGCGGCTTTGCAGTTGCGCTCGTTCTTCCCGTCGGACCGACACCCCTCAAAGCGAGGGAAGAAATTCCGGGGTGTCTGCGTGTGTTTAATGGAAGATAAAAGGATTACTTCCAAACACACAGCAGGGAGAGAATCCCACACATCGCTGTCCGAAGCGCAAATGCAGATTTATCGGCTTCTGATTTGGGGTTGGTGAGCTACTTCGGGGGCATTAGCGAGGACCACCGAAGGCTTGTTTTGGTGGAAGGCAGGGCGCTTTGTAGGCAAGAGCGGCGAAGCTCTTTGTTATTGGCTTGGCTGGTTTTTTTTTTAATTATTATTTTACTTGATTTTATTTTATTTTTTCCTCCGACGCGGAGCTGGGTTGCCAGGGGAAGAGCCCGATGGCCTCGGTGCTAAAAATCGGAATCGGGATTGCTATGAATGCTGCTCGTGTGACAAGTGACAACGGCTTCAGCACGAGAATAAAAGCATCTTTTCCCTTTAGGAGGGAAAAAAAAAAAAAGACTCTATTTCCCCCTTTTTTTTTCCAGACAGAACATATTTTTCCTTTCCCACTGATTTAAAAGACGGATGCCTCCCGTTCGGGCGAGCTCTCTCATTGCACTTGCTGGAGCGAGCCTGCCCGTGCCTTTGACCAGTGAGTGTCCGAGGAGCTTTCGCAGGGCTTTCTCCGGGTCGGAGGGAAGATGTTTCATTCCTGATTTCCTCCCCGCCGCTTCAAAAGCGGTGGTAGCCGCGAGACAGCCCCCTCCCCGCCCTTCGCCCACCGTCCTGTGCTCGAATCCAAGCTTTGAAAGCACCTTGAGAGCCGGAGGAGGAATGGGCCGACTCGTTCCCTTGGCTCGCGGTGAATGTTGGGTCAGCCCGACTAGCGCTGGGTTGCTGCGGGACAGGGCAGCTTCGCAGAGCGCGGGGTGAGGGAGCTGACCTCTGCTACCCACCAGAGCTCGCGGTGTTACGGAGAGGGCTATGTGCACCAGCACCGCCAGCAGCTCGAGCAGGACGGACGAGAGCTGCGGGCTGACAGAGAACTGTGCGTGGACACGCGCCCATCCCCGGACCTCGCGGGGCACCAAACGATCGCAGCGATCGGGTAGTTAAGTTGTAAGACTCTTGGTTAACTTTGGCATCCACTCCTAAAACCAACGCTTAGGAGCCCTAATCCATTTTATCCCGGCGTCAAATGCAGATGTTTGCTTTCAAAATCCCGAGCAGAACTAGCGTGATGTGTCGGTGCGGTTACCGTCACGCTTCTACCGAGATGTTAATTCCCCAATCACCGCTTTTACTCCCAATCAACACGACTTAAAAAGCGCTCTTTCTCTCTTTCTTTCTTTCTTTCTTTTTATTTTTTCCTATGTAACGATCTACCCCAGCCCTAACCACTGTTTTAGGAATTTGGGAATTTGAGAACGGGAGGGGATGCATCTGTCGGGAAACGCGAAATTCATCGAAACGCGGTTATTCCGGATAAATAACTAAATTATTACAATGGGAGAAAACGCCCGTTTCCCTGTTTCCCTGTTTCCCTTCCTTGCAGCCGTGCACTCGGTCTCTGTCCGGTGGGCGGTGGGCGCATCCCACACCTCCCAGTTCCCCACTCTGCACTTCACAAACTTCTGCACTCAGTAAGAATTTCCACTATTTCCGAGGCGAGAGGAGGACAGAAATAGGAAAAGAAATACGTATTGACTTCTTGGGCATGGGCAGCGGCAAATACAGAGCTGCAGAAAAGAGCCTCGAAGGAGCACGGCGCTGCTCCCCGTTGTGACATTCCCAGTTTCCCAGTAGCGACCGCAGATCTGGGAGTCCCCTACACAACCGGTGCTGCACTTTTTCTGTGTTTTTCCTCCCTTGTTTGCCCCGTTCCTGCAGTTATCGGGAGGGAAAAGGCAACGCAGCAGAACTTCGGGACAAGCTGCTAGTGCACATCACACCTAAAGAATCTTAGGAAACACAAGGGACCAAAAAAGTAAAAAAAAAGTCCCGAAAATTTGTGCCATCAACAATCAAGGCGTGCCAGATCCTACTGACGATGCAGGAAAGGGGAGGCGGGGAAGGGGGTGGGTTTTTCTTTGATCAATTCTTAAACAATTCCTATTATTACTTTCTTTGCCAAACAAGGTTGAATACGGGGTCCAAATGGCAAGATTTGCCTTTCAAAGAGTAACATGAAAACAAAACACCTGCTATACATTAGCCCTCTCCCACTTCCACCTTCCCTGTAAATGAAATCACTTAAATTGAAAGAAAAGAAAAAGTCTGTGGGGCAGAATAAGAGAATAAACATATTGCTTTTCTTATTTGACATATAGCTGGAGAACCGGGCATCACTTCAGGTGAACAGATGAATAATAAGGCTTTGGGGAAGTGATGACTTCTACCACAGCATCTTCGGGCACATTTGCATGCAAAACCCAAAGAAGGCAGAGGCAGCCCCAGCTCTTCTGCCCAGTGCAGGCACCTGGAATGCAGCAAGCCCAGAGGCAACCACCAAAAATGCACTGCTTCAGCCAGCACCCCCCCCCCACCCCCCCGAAACCCTCCTCATCTTCACACGGATCCCAGGCATCCCCAGCCACGTGCCCACCCCATCGACTCCACCCCACGCACGTCAGGCCAGCCCCACACGTGCCCACCCACTGGGGTACCCCCATGTACCCCTGCCCCCACTCATGCCCACACCACAACCCCAGGCACTGCCCTACAACCTGCAACGGGGGGTCAGGGGACCCCTTTTACCTTGGCAGCGGACAGAGTCTCATGGAGGCCGCGGTGCCCCTGGCAGCAGCTGGGCTGGCTACCGGCCCTATTTCCGTTTGGAACTATGGGGGGACCCAGTGGTCTCCCAGATAAGGTATCACCGTGTCTCTGCAGTCCGTGGTCAGCACCTTAGCTCGGGGCTCGGCGGCACTGCTGGCAGTCGTGCAGGACAGCAGGGAGATGTCGAGGCATTTCTGGGAATAATCACATCACACAAGTGCTTACATTCTGGCTTCCTTTCTCTTTACCCTACCACCAAGTTTGAAGTCACACCTTCTACCGGATTGTTTAAGGTCTCCGGGTTGGAGTGGGGGTGGGTGGTAGTGAAGGAGTGTGTGTGTGTTGGGGGGAGATTGCTGGTTGTTAATCTATAGGGTTCCTCCAGGCCAATAAAACTAGCATGGTCAGAAATTTCTCCCTTTCAAATTTCTCCCTCTTTCCCCCCAGCCCCACAACCCCGAACCATTGCTGTTTGTTTTGTGCCTGGACTTCAGGGTCTGCCAGCAACACTGCTTGGTTGGGAGCCCTGAAACTGCTCAGGCAGAATTGAAAAGCAACAAAAAGACTTTGTTTTCCCTATAGAGTCACATAGGGGTTCCTGTATCTGCATACACATTGTGGTAAATGCACCTGGAAAGGAGACTACATGTAAAACTGTCCTATACACACACACCAGGGTAGGTCTCCTGAAATGTAACTGGAGGTCTTAAACCTGCACCATCCAGAGGGCTCGTGTGTGTGTTGGTACAGAAATAAAGGCTGCCTGCAAAGGGGACAAACATCCAAGTGTGGACACAGAAGTACAAATACCTCCACACACATCTAGCACTCGCTTTGCATACACAGACAGTTATCTTCATTAGCTTCAGTGTTTAACAAATCCTAAAGGTGAAGTTGGGACTGGTATCCCAATGCTGCAATCAGATCTAGAAATTCACTCCTTTCTTACAGAAAGTCACTCACCAGAGTAATTTCTACCAGCATTTTGTTCTATTCTTCCTCTGCTCTCTCCAGCTCACCTATGGCTTTGTGCTACCATCTACTGTACACTACACTCACCTCTCTAACCTTCCCATTTGAGCAGCAGCTGGAGATCTACTCAGAAATCTTAAAATCTGCCTAGTTATTGATGCGAGTAACAGGGCAGCAGAAACAAGTCCTGGTGCAAAGTGCTGGCAGGTCAGCTCGATCCTTCTGCTCATGTTTTATATCATCCACTCTGCTTGTCTACCAAGCAGCTCAGAAGACAAGGGCTGGTTTATAGCTTTCTCTTCTCCCCACTACCCCCCCCCGCGCCCCCCCCCACACACACACTTAAGATACTCAATTTTACATTTTAACAAAAATGGCAACCTCGGGCAGTGGGAGCACATCTGAGAACATGCCCCTCCTGGGGTGATCAGGAGGTATCTGGCATTCACGGTTAATGGGGAAGGGAAAACACAGCAGATGGAGATGAGCGCTGCCTGACTGAGAGGCAGCGTGGACCACTGCATGGCTGTTGTCAGAGGGCAAAGCCTTTGACAGTGCCCTTGATCTTGCTGTCACCCTTCCCATCCTTCATTTAGGTCATTCCTTTCATACTGTAGCCACCCCAGGACTAGGAACTGCCTCTTTATGCAGCTTTTGGACAAAACCAGGGCTCTCATCATGCTGAGACTCTGCTGTATTCTCATAAATAATTAGAGCATATGTGCACCATGCCTATCACCACAAAAAGCTGGCTTTTGGCTTGGCTCTCCGGTTATCTCCTAATGCCAATAATAATAACAACAATAATAATAACATGAACATTGCTTTGTGGATTCAAACCTGCCAGAAGGGCTGCAAGCCAAGTATTACACTTGTGGGAGGTATCTTGCAGAGTGCTCCAAGGATCTTTTGTTGGGCCTGGTCTTATTTAATATTTGCATTAATGGCCCTGTAAACGGGTTAGGCAGCCCATTAATAAAATTGGCAGATGCTACCCAGTTAAGGGAACTAGTGAAGAACAAGAGAGATTTAAAAAGAGGGAGAAGGAGGACAGAGAAAAAGAGGGAAAAAAAGAGAGAAAAAAAAAAGGAGAAAGAGTACAAAATAATATGTGCGGATTCAATTCAGGAAATGTGACAAGAGAACTATTCAAAATCCACATTGTTCAATTGTGGTTTTATCTAAAATCCAGTAAAAGAAACTGATTAGTCCCAGGGAGAGTGGGGGTCAGCAGAAAAACCCTCCCAGTGATCTCTACTGGGCTGAGAGGTGGGTGGTGTCACAGCTCACCACTGATCAGATCTTTAAAATAATACAAAGCTCACAAACAGTAAGTGGATTAATAAGGAAGAAATGAAAAAAAAAAAAAGAAGAGGATGAAGGATGTGATGTAATTGGTGTTGCTACCTCTTCTACGTCTGAGGAATACACAGGTGGCTGCAAATCAAGGAGCACACGAGCCAGGGGTCTGTGCACCTGCTAGGAGATGCCACCCAGCACATGTACGGGTGTTCAGAGCCCCTTGTCAGCACAGAACTCTGGGCTTTCTCCCAACCAGGCACAGTGTTGCACCAGAAGGATAACTGAGGGGAATCACAGCAGGCTCAGTGCCACCACGAAACCCACTGGAACATGGCATGGGCTAAGGATCTGGTGCACTCTGAATTAAAAGCTGCTCATTTGTGCTGCTTAAAGAGACAGGCAGGCCCACGTGTCCTGAAGTGCTCCTGTTCTAAGCTTTCACAGGTAATGGGACATTTAACTTTTGAGGATTTGTTATACCAAAGCCTGTGGCTTGATTAAAAACTGCTTCAATTCACTTCTCTTTCTCTCCTTTTTTTCTAAAAAACAATGACAGCACTGCTTCCAAAAGGCAAAGAATGAAGAAAAAAAGAACACTGGATCCAGTTTACCTCTATATTTCAACTGTTTTACATCTCACATACACATAATGTGTGTATATATATGTACATATGTATGTATACATATATATGTACAGACGCAAATACTGGTATAAAACTAACTTGAATCAAGAAATCAAATTTCTATTCTAATCTTGACCATCTCAGTGACATAAAAATCCCTAAACCCTTGAGCATTTTAACATTTTCCCTTTCAGTGCTTAAATGTTTGGCTTTGTTTTCTCTCTTTCTACATGGGCTCATCGCTGCAGAACCTCAGCCAAGCTATGTGAAGGCATGAATATGGTTGTGGACTGCTGGTGTAAACAGGCAGGAAGGGGTAAAAGAGTGTGTGTATGTCTGTGTGTGAGAGAGAGGGAGAGAAGGATCCAGATCCAGTTTATAAACATCCATCTCCAGTAATGAGTCCTCTAGGAAGAAATGAAAAATAGCCCAGGCCTGGTAAAGTCAATTAAGTTGCTTTTAAATAAGAGGTTACCCAGAGAGGCCAAGAGTTAACATGTAAAGGCTTATTGCCAGTGCTGTAAAAAATAAAAGGAGGCTTGAATATTTGAAGACATTTGGTTGCTATTATAAACAAGTGGATCTAATAGTGTGGGTACATTCATAGACTAACTGTAGAAGTTGGGCATCTTATAAGGACACACTGAAAGGAAAAACTGCAAGGTTCCCTGGCTAAATAATTCCAAATGGGTCATTATAAAACCACTGGTTGGGATACAGGGCATTTATAAGGAAAGCTTTTCAAACCAACCAATAATGAGCAGCTAACAACAAGAGCACAGCCAAAGGTGTATGTAATCTGCAGAGAACACATGGCAAAGCTTTACGGTGCAAATTCTTATAATGACCTGGGGAGCAGATGGCCCTGACACCAGTTCAAGCTGTTTGGAAAAATCAACTAAGGTTTATCACATTCTTGAGATTCAAAATTGGGAAAGCTGAGCTTAGTGAAGGCATCTTCCAGTGAGGAAAGGGCTGTATTCCAAGAGACAGGAAAAGAAAACAAATGAAAGACTTGAGGAGAACACTGATGCTCATCTTTTCTCCTGCTTGTTCATCTAAAAGGTCTGAATTTCTCTCCTAAAAGCAAAAAGCCATTTTTGTTTGGGTTTCAAGGATGATTGTGGTGGGCTGTTGACATATTCTGGGCACAGACCTGTAACTCCTGCAAAGAACTAATCTGGAGGTGCAGAGACATTGTAAGCCCAAGCAGCAAAGTCACCTCACAGGGATCAGAGCTGTGGTGTGATTTCCATGCAGAGGAGTTTCACAAAACTTTGGAACTTTTTCCCTTTTCTATTGAAACTTATGGCAATGGTGATCTCTGCACCAATAGCTCCAGAGGGACTGATCCATTCTGTCCCATGGCACTGTCTGGGATGCAGGAAATTTATCAATACCAACAGAGCTCATTCACAGTATTTGTCCATTTTTCAAAGTAAAACAGTCACAGCTCCAATAACTGACAAGCAGACACATCATCCCCTCCCAATGAAGTCTGAGGGCATGTCATGCGGTCTGGCTACCACAGATCCTACTTGCTGGGCAGCTTGGATGTGGCCACCTAGTCATCCCCTACACAGCTTATTTAAATAACTGAACCTCTCATTGTATCATACAAGTGAAGGATGGCAGATGGGGAAGTGAGTTCCAAAGAAACAACAGGGACCTCCTTTTACAGCCCTAAGGAGGAAGAGAGACAGCAAATGAGGGTGTACTTGGAAGGACTGATGCAAACTTGAGTTTAGCATTTGGTTGCTCTTAATCACCCAACAGCAGCAAATGACTTCTACCATTATTGGCCACAGAGGTGAGGCTGCTCCAGTTGAGGCTGATGAGACTTCCCAGGACACACACTAGCCATGCACAGGTTGCACCTCATCAGCACAGTGAAAGGGAATAGCAGAACAAGATTTCCATCTTGGAATTCAAACCTGAAGAATGGATCCTTAGCAAGGAGCACTTCTCTTCCATGCGCTGTGCAAGCAGCTGTGCTGGGACCACATTCCCTTCCTTCCCCAGCCTCCTACCTCCCTCACACCTGCCTGTCAGCTGCCAGGGAGCACGAGCTTGGCAGACAGGAGGTCAAGTGAATTAACGTCACCAGAAAGGAAATAGGGTCAGAACTGAGCACCCTTCCCCTCACCGACTGTAGCGTGGGAGCTTGGATATGGACAATTAACTCAGCAGCTTGATGAGGAGACTACACCTTCCATTCCCTCTTCCTTCAGAGGGAGGGGAAAGAATGAAAGGGCTGTTGTCAGAAATAGTTGCCATCTGAGGGCCATCAGGGAGTACAGCCCTGATGTACCTGGCTGTAGGCAGAGACCAGGTGACCCCACGGCAAGGGGCAATCACACAGCTTAAGCTGCCTGCGGAGCACAGTGCAAGATGGCAGCGCAGGAGGAGAGAGGACAAGTGCAAATCTGCCTCAGTTTGTTTAAGCCACCAGTAAATCAGCACTGCAAAGCTGCCAGCCTGACCCTGTGGTTTCTGGGAGATTTTTTCTGGCTTTCTGGTCTGGGGTATAATACACACAGGTTTCCTCTCTAGCCTTTGATAAGTATTTTTGACCAGCTACTCAGGAGAAACAGGATGGGGGGAAATATTTCCAAATCCCAGCACGAAAACCCCACTGCCTCCCCACCCATGTAAACACTTCTCTGGTTGCAGGCGTCCCACAGGGCTGCCAGGGGGACAACCTGCAAACAGTGCCTGCATGCTGTGGGATGCAGCAAGGACTGGGCTTCAGCTCAGCAGTGTGAGCTGCACCTGGGAACCCTGGAGCTCATTGATGCACTTGTGCCAGCACCTAAGAGCTCGTGAGATCTAGAGTCACTGTCAAGGACTTCAGCTTGGTACGATCCTCTCTAGGACAAGACCCCAATGCTCAGCCTATTTCCCTGAGAAAAGTAGGTGAGTTCCACATGCACTGCTTTTCTGTTCGTCTCCTTGTCTCCATTCACAGCTGTAGGATGTTTTGTCCCACTTCCACCACATTTGGCAGCCTTACAGAAACAAAGTTCTTTTGCCGCCTGGAAAAGGAAAAAGTCAGTGCCCTCACTTGACACAGCCACACTACGGGACATCAGAGAACCAACAAATGAGCTCACCATTAGAAAAGCTATGTGCACAGCAAGACGCTCACTAGACTAGACACCAGAAAATCCCTCTCTGGGAATGTATATTTGGCAACCAGGTTGCTCTTATTTCAATACTCATTTATCCTTTCCAAACATGTTTTTTGAGATCTCTATTACAGCTGGATGCTGCAGCAGAGGTGCCACATCAGACTGAAAAGTTCCTCCAGCAGAAGCAGACCGAGTCTTCCAGCAGCAGCAGGAGCAGTGAGCCAAGCCGCTGTGCACTCCTTGCCAGCTCCTTCTCTTTCTTCTCCCCTTCCCATGGCAAGCAGCCCAGCCCCACTCTCTGGCACAACTGGCAGGTTGTTTGTCCTGCAGCACTGAAAGGCTCAAGCCCATGCTGGCTGTGCTGCTCCCAGGTAACATCTGTTGCATGAACCTCTCTATCTACATCTCAGCCCGCCTTCCCCACTCACAACACCTCTCCTGGATTCCTCTTGTGCTAAAGCACAGCAGCAGAAACATAAATAAAATAAAATAAAATAAAATAAAATAAAATAAAATAAAATAAAATAAAATAAAATAAAATAAAATAAAATAAAATAAAATAAAATAAAATAAAATAAAATAAAATAAAATAAAACCAGAGAAGTGTGTGTGAGTTGCAATCTGGCTGCTGGGCAGGGCTGAGGCAGGTCCAGAAGCTGGAAGGAACTGGATGGTTGTGTACAGCCTTGGATTTTCCTTTCTTAGGGAAGAGCAACTCTCTGCTTGACTTCACTTAAGCTTCCAACTGTACCTCCAGCTGTCACTGGGCTCCTCTGCCCATGTGTAGGCAGAGCCAGGAGCTGACTGTGGCTGCATGTGTGTCAGCCTGGTTCCGCTCCTTGGTTTTGCTTGCTAAGGATGACATGGACTTCCAGCTCAAGGAACAGAAATGGGCTGGCTCTCAGAACTCCCATCCTTTACTTTCAAGTCTCCTGTAGAGCTGAGATGGATTTGATCCTTGGGATCCCTTCCAACTCAAGATATTCTATGACTTTTTACCCCATCTGCAAACAGAAGACCATGGGTCTTCATGCAAAAAGAAAAACTTGCAACATGGAGGAGGCAAAATCCACACAGAATTGCATCAAACAAGGACAACTGTCCCTAGAAAGAGACGAGCTGGCACATGTCTGTCCTTCCACACTGAGTACATCCTCCCAGCAAATTCTATAAGGACACACAGAGATGCTTTAATTAGATCCTCCAGAGTACAGCAAGCAGCCATCTCCCTGTTGTGATCTCATGGAGCCCTACAGCTCTCCTGTAGGCCAAAACCCATCTGGGGCCAACATGGGGAGCCCCTACCCACCAGAGATGACCAAGTGGTGGGGCCAGACCCCAGCCCAGGAGCCCATGGCCAGGCAGGGGTGTCACTGAGCACCCCAAAGAGCAACCACTGCATCTAGCTGCTCATCACCTGGGAAAGGGAAAAGGCAGAGTTTTATTGCACTTCACCTACATATAAATAAAATATTTTAGTTTCTTTAGGGTGAAATAGATATTAAATATCTGATATTCTCTGCTTTTTAACTGAAATATATGTACTTGATCTGTCTGTTTATTCCTTCTATGCCTCTGGTCAGACATCTCCCTCAAGCTGAGCTGCCCACTAAAGCCCAGCTCTTGTTAAAGGGACTATTGTAAGGGAGAGGATAACAAAAAAAGAAAAAAGATAATTCTGTCAGCACAGATGTCTCCTACACTGAGGGGTCTGCAACAAAATAAAACCTGAGCAGCTCTTAGACCGTTTCCAAAGTTATGAGCTGTAAATAAACAGAATGAAGCAGTTCTCCCACCCATAAGATACCACAAGCCAGTGGGCAGCACTGACAAGCTTGAGTTGTTCTGTAACTGTCTTATCTTTTTAATCCTCTGGATTATTAATAGTAGTAGGGCTGTGATGGAGACCAGAGGCTGCACTATGACATGGCATCACTCCATCTACTATGGAGATGGGGGGCTGGTCCTGCCTTGCCTGTGGTCATGGTGCAGAAGAGTAGGGTCAAGGCAGCACAGGAATAGGTGAGGTGCCCAAGCCCATGTGCCAGATTACAGGCTAATCTGCTTTCTCCCAAGCCCATCTCATCAAACCTAGAAAAGGATTCTCACCAGTCATATCTCCCACTTTCCCCTCCAGCATCCTTTGGCAACACAGTTAAGGTATGGACAGCAGCTTCCCTTGGCTTGATCACAGAACACAACCACTCTCAGGGCAGGGAAAGGATCAGGATGGTGTAGGAAACAGCAACAAAACTTTGAGGTTGTCAGCTCACCATCTGAGCTGACACAAAATCCTGTCCCCTTGTCATCTCTTGCAAAAGGCTAGTCTGCCATTGGGTCAGCCAGATGAACCTGCTCACCCCATGGCCAGACCGTGTGGGGTCTGATACAAGGGAAACAGGAGCTGAGCACAGATAGGCAAGGCGAGGAAAGGATGAGCCCACCCACAGCAGCTTGCATACACTTGAGCTGAGCTAGGACATCAAACCTTACATCAAATCAGTGAGAAGAAGAGACAAACTATGTTTCATTAAACTGCCCACTGTATGAAAGGTTGTCACTACTCCACACTTATGTTTTCTAATTTTTCTATTCCAAAAGACCTAAAGCTTGTGATGAGTGGTATACTGGGACATGGGGAGGTAGGCAAAGAATAACAGCACTGTACAACATCTGCTGTGGGGCCAAGTATGTGTGTTCAGCACATGCAGAATGCCAAGAATCGTCATCTGTCCTGGCTGAGCCCATCTGTGAGACTGGTCCTGAGAACTGCAGCATCTCACTGATGAGACCAGAGACAAGAATGAGAGGGTCAGGAGGGATAGATACCCTCTAGGGTAAGATTTCTTGTTCTTTAAAAAGAGAACAATAATAAATAAAAAGCTCCTGCTTTCAAAGGGGCAGAGCTAAGGGCAGCAGTAAGAGATCATTTCTGCTTCTCTCATCACTGGGATGCTCCAGGGGGACCCCAGAAAGTTGCTGAATGTTCTAAAGAAGAGCCTGAAGTTCAGTGAGAGCTGACAGCTGTGCCAACCCAAAATCTCTGCCTGCCTCCTGCCCTCCTCTCTCTGCTTTGGGAGAGCCCTCTTGCTCCAAACTCTGCCTATCCTGCTGGGAAACTCAGCACAGGATGAATAGGGCAACTCTCCCTGTGGACAGACCTCAGACCCTCAGGGGGGTCACCAACTTGATGGGCTGTGCAATGCCAGGAGCTTTGAACACTTCTGCTCCCACTGAGGCATTGGCTAAAGCTTCCCTCCACCCTCATTCCTCCCACCCAAACCCACTGTCCGAGTGTATTCCCTTTCCCTCTTGCTCATTTAACTTGGCTCCTGCACGCATGCCCACAAAAGCCTTGAATTTCCTGCTGGCTCAGGGCTGTTCAGGCTCAGTCCCATTTCCTCCAGAGGCAAATGGGTGCATTCAACGTAGCAATAAAATCCGAGCAACGTTCTGGGCACAGGGCCTAATCCAACTCCCAGTGAGGCAAAGGAAGGTTACTCCATTTGGGGGGACTGAGAGCAGAGGCAGCAGGAGGAGAAGGGTCGGGACCACAGGGATGGGACAGTGGTGTTGCCACCCAGGGGACCTCACTGAAGGTCACCACTGGGAAGGCAGCAAGTGGAAAATACTTTTTCCATTGCATGGATGGCCCCTTGTTCTCATTCATGTTTTCTCAGTATTAGCTTGTGCTTCTAAAGCAAGCCATAAATTCAGTCATATGGGTTTTCTCTGTCCTCTTTCTTTTTTTTTTTTTTTTTTTGACATCCATTTAATGATTTTTCTCTTAAATATATAGCAGGCATTTTCCTTCTAAAATACCTGAGGTTTAGGACAGGTAGTAAATGGAGACCTCTCACAGAACCACTGGCCCAGAACCCAGTCTTATTGGCACTTAGAAAAGGAGATCCATTTTTCCTCTCTGCTTTTCAATTAGCTGTAATGTTTGCCTTTAAAACATAAAATTAGAAGCCATTTTGGAGGCACAAAGCAATATTATACTGCAAAACACATTTTTATTCTCCCCTCCCTGCTATAAGTTTAGCACAGTAGATATATTAGACAGATGGTTTCTAGGCACCACTCTCTTCTGAAGATTTAGGGTCCAACTTTCAATTCCTGTAAAAATAATGACCTCCTTTGCTTTTGGTAAGTCTGTGTTTGATCCTGCTAGTATTAGCAGGATCTTTCAGGTTGAATACTATGGGAATTAATGCTGGAGAGCAGAGATATCAAGCAGACAAACATCTCAAAGTCCATCCAGCTGAGCCATTCATAGAATATATCAGTCACAGGTTACTGCTCAGTACTGTCAGAGAATATCCAAGAGCCACTTTCATAAGAAAAAGCACAACACAGGCATTCTCACCCATACAGACATCTCTCCAGGGGGGAAACAAAGAGAGGGAATGGGGAAGGCTTTATGAGTGGACTCTACCAATGGGATTTGGTGATGAAGACCTCACAGCTCCATGCAAGAACAGAGCCTCACCCCATACCCCCACCCAGCTCAGCCTTTCCAGCAGCAGCCCCTTTTTCAGCCCCTGTTGCCTATCCATGACAAAGTTATGGCACAGAAACCACCTCCACAGTACCAGAACTGTCTGCAGCTCATGCACCACATGTTGACTGCCTTTGCTTAAAAAGACCAGGGCACAATTTAGCATTTCTGCTGGACATGAGTGGACATAAAACCCTTCCCATTCAAACCCTTCCCATATACACCTTTTACTTGCAGTCTAAAGGCACTTTGAAGCTCTCACCCCACTGAGTAGGCAGTTTGGGCTCAAGCAACAGTTGACACTTTTCTCTCTGATCCCCTCAAGGCTAACAGCTATGGCCATCCGTATGCTTCTGTATCTTTATTTGCGTGGTATGACAAAAGAGAAGCTAACCAAGCTTATAGAGGAAGCATTCCATTGGTGGTACTCACTGGGGGGCACGCAGCTGGTCCATGCCATCCTCTTCCTGGCACTAGCATTACTGTCACAAATTCATAAACATACACATTCAACAACCAAAAAAAGTTGACATTTGTGTTTTCTTAAAGTGGTTCAAATCTCCCGCGGTATATGAGAAAGAAAAACAGCCCAGGATGGGATCTATTGATCTCAGAAGGCAGCAAGTTGTGTTCCATGTTGGATCAAAGGGGAGTACAAAGCAAAACAGCCACTTTCTCCACCACACGCCGATGATTTTCCAGATGTCTTTTATGGGAAATAATGGCCCTCAGAATACTGTTAACAAAAAGCAGCCAATTCAAGGGAAAGGGAGTCTTGACTCTTTTATCTTACTAGTGTTACTCATCCATCTCTAGAGCAAGCTGATAGCAGAGTGATTGATTCAGAAATTACTTCAGAGAGAAGAAAAGAAAGTCAATGAAGCCACTAGGACTTCCTAGCAGATGTATCTGCCCCAGTAGTTGTGCCTGTGCCCCCAGCTCCCCTTCACCTTCTCTAGCTGTTAACGTACATTTGATGGCAATTACCTAGGAGGAGAGGAGGTAGGATAGCTTAGGGGAACTTCCCCATTGCACTGGGACCCATGGTATTTTTAGAGTCCACCAAATCCTAGAAAAGTTGATGAGGAGTCATGACACATATATAAGTGAATCCTTGTTGCTTGCCAGCTCCGAGTAACAGAAAAAATCCTGTCCTCCTTCCCTAAAGAATTTGCCAGCAGGCACAAGAGAAAGAAGGTGATTTTTCTTGCCTTTTCTCACTTTTACTAGGAATTTTGTTTTCTCACCAGCTTTCTGGCCTCTCTAACCTGAAAAGATAAGGAGGTGGGCTTTGGAAAGACAAAACACCAAAGTGAAACACCAAAAAGAAAGTGCATTCAAAATGTCTGATCTTAAGATTTGGCGGGGATGTGAGCCCTAGGGTGCCCCGCTCTGCTCCTGGCATCCTCCAGCACGTGGCAGCCAGTGGCTCTGTCCTCTTTCTCCTGATGGTGGGAGGTGGTTCATGGTGATGGAGCATTTGCTCTGGGAACCCTTCTGGGGCCCATTATGGGAGGGCAGGGCAGGGGCTGAGTGGTCGAGGTGGTTGCCTCCAGACCATCTAACATAAAGCAGGTGTGCTAGCCCTACCGCTCTCAAACCTTTTGAAGTTCACCAAATGCCTCAAGCCCTTCATTTCACTGAATGCAGAAGTAGCTTTCCTGCTTCTCCAGTCCTTCTCTAAAAGGTAATGGTAAAGCAGCTGAACTCAACCGACAGTCCAAGTGCCCAGAGTCACGTTCAGGCAGCGAGAGGAAAAGGAATGTGTTCTAGAGGTGGTGAACAAGAGCTGTCTTCCTTGTCTTTGCTGAAATTTGTGTGGGTTCTGTACTTCTGAGAACAGCTCCATTTATATTTGGGTGCCTAAATACGTCCGGAGCCACAGAAATTTTCGTTTGCCCCTCGAAAACCTTAGCGTGTAGCTCGACGTTCAAGAGCTCATTGAAAAAACATGGGGGCTTTTTGTGTATTCATTGACATGTCTGAAGAGCTCTGAGTTTTCCACTCCCTCTGAGTTGTTTCAAAACTATGCGTTTTCACCAAAACCATTCACACAAAACAAAACAAAACAAGTGGACTGTTTTCTGTCAGAGTTTCAGAAAATGCCAGCCCATGCTGCTTACAAGACATGGCTTAAGAACAGTCTAATTAATGGAAATGTTAAATCAGGGGAAAGAGAAAAATCTTCGGGAAAACTGAAGAGAAGTTAAAAACAACTCTTTCTGGAAAGAGAATTTTAATTAAAAATAATATTCCTCTGGATAATTTATGCTTGGACGTAGGGACTTAAATTGCAGAAGCAGCAAAGTGGATTTTTTTAAATGCCATCAGCATCCAAGAGCAGAAAACAGCAGATTTCAAATTCTTGCATTCTATATGTGAACATCTTGTTTCTATTTAATAGAAAAGGCCTTGTTTCGCTGGGGTTTTCTTCTTCTTTTTCTTCCTTTTTTCTTCTTTTTTTTCCTTCTTTCTTCTTTTTCTTCTTTTTTTTTTTTTGCCTTCTTTTGATCTTCTTCTGATTTTCATCTTTTTCTTTCTTTTTTCCTTCCTTTTTTTCCTTCTTTTTCTTTTTATCTCCTTCATTTTTCTTTTCTTTCCTCCTTTTTTTCTTTTTTTTCTTTTTCTACTTTTTTTTTTTCCCCTAAGACCTATAATTCATCCTAATATATTACAAATGGCACACTAAAAGAGCATGCCCGGAAAATATTAATAATGGAATTTAAATAAGTTTTTCCTAATAGTCGCTAGAATCGAGGGTAGAAATTCCTAATGAATTTGGGAGGGAAGAGCCGGGGAGGGGGAGAGGGAGAATGGAGACAGACATTTTTCCAGGATCTCTGCGAAGCGGACCGTGTGTCGTGTGGAGTCTCTCTGAGCACGACAGAGAAGGGATTAAAGCAGGTGACACTTTGAACTTAGCTTAGATAAGTGACCCTCAAAATCAACAGTCCAAAAGTTTAGTACACAGATTCCACGGACACGTCTGGTCGGCTCTTCGTCAAAACCTCCCCGACCTCAGTACGGCAAATTAAAATAAAGAAGACAGGTTGCTCGGGTTATCTCCTAGTATTGTTTTAGCCACTTATTAGCACTAATGGATAATTAGCGGCCTGCGCAGATATTTTCTATAATACAAAGCAGAGGGGAAAATTCTTTGTTTGCTTCTGTGTGCGAGAATTTCTTCTGCGGTTGAATGTATAAAAATAGCAGCCAGAAAAGAAGTGTGAAAGACACTAGTTAAACAGTCCAATTTCCAGAGAAGAATATAGTTGAAAACAGATCCTTCTGCAGAGTTAAGAAATCCTCCTGATGCACTTGAAGCATAAGGAAGTCTGCACTTTATAAACAACCAAATATATGCCCGGGATAAAAGGCGAGGCTTTTTGAACTCCTAGCTGGCGTGTTAGGAAGACCTTTAATGACATTAGCAGTTCTTCAAAACCAGAAAGGCCACATTATTTCTGATCCTATATGGTCACCACATGTAGCTTTATAAAGAGGGGGAAGAAAAAAAAAATCCTCTCTTCATGCCAATAAATAACTTGCCAGAAGAGAAAATATTTACCACCGCTTTTCAAAAAATTCTTTACGCATGCAGTAAAATCCTCCTCTGAGAAAATGAGCCCGTAAGGAAACCCGAGGCGTTTCCTACAGCACTACCGGCGCAGCGGCCCGGCCGCCCGCTGCCCCTGCAGCCCCGGGAAGTCGCTGCCAGCCAGGGGAGGGCACCGGCAGCACTCAGAGCAGGAGATATTGATGGAGTTATAATTGAGGGCTAACAGACACCTCCGGCCACCTTTAGTGCTCGGCGGGCGTGATGGCTTCCTCTCAAAATGCCTTAAAGCCGGACCGAAGATCGAGACCAATAAGCGGGTTCCTCCCCTCGCTTCCCGAGCTCCCCCAAGCCAAGGATTTGGGAACAAAAAGTCAAAATAAATCTAAATTCCCTGGCTCCAAGCAGAGAGAGGAATCCCCTTTCAACTCCCCTGCGCCCCGACTGCGCGGATGCGCAACTCCCGCGGTCCCCGAGCGCGCAACCCCGTCCGCATCCCGCCTACATCCGGCACCTGGTCCGCGAGCGCGGAGCATTCCAGCTCCTTTCTCCCGAAGAAAACCGGCGAGGCGAACCCTCCCGCGGATGTCTCCGCCGGCCGCGGGCTCTTCGCGTTTCATGGAGATCAATGGTTTGTTTAAGACCGAGGGGGAACGGATTCGCCCAAACACACAATAAATCATCCCCAGCCCGGCTGAAGCGCGGGTCCGCCCGGCCCGGGCACGGCCCTCGGGCTGGCGATGCACGGAGCTTTCATTTCCGTCCCTTCCCCGCAGCCGCCTGCGGTTGCCTGGGTCGAAGGTTCCATACCTGAGAACCTTCCCCAACCATCTCCGAAGAGTTTTCCCTTTTTCTCGTATTTTCTGATCTCGCTATATATTTTCTCTCAACCGGAGAAAATTCCTTCTTAGAAATCTACCAAAGATAAAAAAAAAAAAATCAACCCCCAAAATACCCCCCCCCGAAGAGCCCTGTGCGAACGGCGGCTCTCCCCACCGCCGAGCTGGGAGCCCAGCAGGGAGCTGCAGCTGCCGCACCGGAGCCCAGCAGCGCTTTCTGCGGGCAGGAAAACGACCAGCGAGCCCCGAGCGGGCAGCAAACTTCGTCCTGGGGAGCGGGCAGCTCCCGTCTGAGCATTCGCCTTAGCGGCTTAGCAGGACTCGGACATACACACACACACACAACGAATGTAACGAAAATGCAATATGAAATGTGGATTATTGTTGTTAATAATCATTATTTTTGTTCCCGCAAATAAATGGAGAAAGAAGGAGAATCACAGCTCAGAGTAACCAGGCGTCCCTGAGAGATTAAATGTATTTTTCCCCGTGCCCAGCATAGGGACATTGCCCCGGGGAGGGGATAAAATGCCAAAGGGGCGCGGGGTGTGGATTTTGGCGGAGGACAGAGGTTCGGGAGTGGCAGAAGGAGCTGTTCTGCTCGCGCAGGAGCCAGAGGCGCTGGCACCCGCGGAGGGTGACGGCACTCGGGCACACAACATCCACGAACAAAAAGTCTGTGCTTTCGGCTGAGCTCGGTGGGTTTGGTGTTGTACGTTTTTATTTTGTTTTATGATTATTATTATTTCCTCAATATCAGTCCAGCGAGTTGGAAGGGCCGGCGCGCTCCCCGCGGTGGGGGAGCCCACAGGTTTGCGTTCCCGTGCTCCTGGCTCCGCCGTTCATTTCAAGCACCGTCGCGCTTCGTGTTCTCCGTCTCCGGCCGCGGCGCGGGGCAGGAGCGCGTTGCTCCATCCCAGACCGCTTCCCGCGGCGGAATTCACTCTTACCAAGCGATTCAGAAACCAAAACGACCTTCTTTTTGGTTAAATATTAACGCACACGCGCATTAAGAGGAGGATGCCCCAGAGCTTTGCGCTGAAAGTGTTACATTCCCCAAAGCCGCGTGCATACGCTCGAAATCGCCCTAACAACAAACGCATCTCTTCTCCTCGATGCTTTCCTCCTTGCCTAAATTTTGGGGTGCTCCCACCGGATTCTCGGCCGCGCGCAGAGTGAGGATGAGTCCGCAGCGCTGCCGTGAGTTCGCGGGGATCGGGAGCGTTCTCCCTCCGCTTCCCCAACGCCGACCCCGGCCCTGCCCGGCCAACTCCCCCGGCTACTTTCCAGGAATAGGAGGGAGAAAGCTCTTTGCCAAACTATTCACAAGAGTACTTCAAAATAAATGAGTTGCCTACTAAAACTTAATGTTATACAAGATGTCCATTTGTCTATATTAGATTTTAAGCAGCTGTTCGAATCCACTCCCCTCCCGCGAAGAAAAAGTTTGAGCAGAAGAGGAGAAAGCAAAGAGGTAAAACGGAGCATTGTTTATTTTCGTGGAGCCTCTCGACTCCCCTTTCCCAGAGCGCTGGAGCGGAGCCCCCGCGCTCAGCCTGCGCGGAGCGGCACGAACAGCGGCACCGGGAGGGGGAGGCGGCCGCGTTTTCCCTGCGGCCGCTCCTAAATTGTTTCTTTGTTCCCCGAAGTGCCCTGAAAAAGAAGGAAAAAAAAAACAAAAAAAAAAAAAACAAACCAACAAAACCTCAGAGACGGGGGCATGGGGGGAAAAGGACACAAAAGAAGAGTGCGGGGGTCCATGCCCCCCCCGGCCCGGCAGCCTGTGTCTGCACAGCGCCCGGCTTATCGGAGCCCAGCGCTAAGAGATAATTTGGGTCGTGAGAGCGGGGTGTCCTTTTTCCTCTCCTCTCCTCTCCTCTCCTCTCCTCTCCTCTCCTCTCCTCTCCTCTCCTCTCCTCTCCTCTCCTCTCCTCTCCTCCTCTCCTCTCCTCTCCTCTCCTCTCCTCTCCTCTCCTCTCCTCTCCTCTCCTCTCCTCTCCTCTCCTCTCCTCTCCTCTCCTCTCCTCTCCTCTCCTCTCCTCTCCTCTCCTCTCCTCTCCTCTCCTCTCCTCTCCTCTCCTCTCCTCTCCTCTCCTCTCCTCTCCTCTCCTCTCCTCTCCTCTCCTCTCCTCTCCTCTCCTCTCCTCTCCTCTCCTCTCCTCTCCTCTCCTCTCCTCTCCTCTCCTCTCCTCTCCTCTCCTCTCCTCTCCTCTCCTCTCCTCTCCTCTCCTCTCCTCTCACACACGTTTCCTGCCGCTCCGAGCTGCACCGCCACCATTTACTTCGCTCTGTCTGCAGCCTTCATTAGTTTCGCTCTCCGGTTTAAACCCTTTCTCTTCTGCTGCGCGGACTTCTGCTCTTTTTGGGAGGAAGGAGGGTGTTTTCCAAGCTGTTTGCAAACAGGACCCAGATCTCAGCGCTGCCATCCCCTCTCCTGTTTCGGGCGGAGGGATGGGACCCCTACAATTCTTTCCCCGCGTTGTTCGGTAATTAGGGAGCCGAGGTCTGCGGGAGAGGTTTTTTATTAGTCCAAAAGACATATTGAGGGAGAGGAAGATAAACTTGCCGACACACGAGCCCTTCTTCAAGTTCTAAATGTTTGCTCTGAGGCAAAATCCGTTACTCTTTACTCGGGGGAAAAAAAAAAGCAAGCAAACAAAACAACAGGACACCAAACCGACCTACAAGCGGGAGACTAATAGCTTAAATGAGAGACTCGGGCTAGAAATGCGGATCAGCTCTCTCCCCCCATGAATAGCCTTAAACGACTTTGCATTTTTATGCCCGCAATTGAGTACTCGAGAACTCTGAGCGTGTTTGTAAGACTAGAAAGATCTATTGAGAGGCTTTCTTTTTTTTTTTTTTTAATAGTGCATTAATGTTTCCCAAGACTTCATATTAACTCAAGAATCACTGAAGGTGGATTTGTAAGTGTCTGGACACTATAAAAGCGTTTGTAAAGCGAAGTCATTTGCGTGCATTAAAATAAGGAGGTTCCTTTGTGAGATTTCATGCCAGGCCAGGAGCCCTTTAAATGCTATTCAACTGCCTCATTAGAAGGAGCTAACAGGAGTCAGGCCTCCTCTTTACCTCCCCCTTCCCCCTTGTCCTCCCCTCAAATCAGCCCTTTAATACATGGGCTGGCAGATTAGGGGCTTTTAAAGCTGTGTCTGTCCCGGATAGCCGGTTTCCTATCCTGCTATTGTGACAGCTCTTCCCTGCTATCAATTGTATCCCACCCTACGCCGAACAGCCCTCCCTTCCCTCCCAGGAGCACCTCCACCGGCTGAGCCAGAACCTCCTCCCCTGGCATCACGCTCGCCCTGGCATCCATTTTCTAAAAGATGTGCATCCCTTCCTTTCCCCTTTCAGCCAGAAAAAAATAAAAATAAAATGCATCTATACATATACAGATATATATATATATATGCCTGGACCTGAAAATCCATTTCCGAATAGATTAACAACCTCTCCTGTGTTAACACCAGCTCTGTTCTTTTTCTTATTAGATCACAGAGATGAATGGGTTGGTGGGGGGAGAAGGAGCAAAGCGGCAGGGGAAGGTTGGTCACCATTATCTGCTCTCCACATGTTTTCTGTGGGTATCTATAAAATATAGGAATGGAGTCCCCTTTAAGTAGTCCTTTTATGACTTGTTTTAACAGAAAACACAGAAGAAGCCAATGTTTGATATTACAATATAAAACACATTTGTGGTATGCTGGGGGCTGGCTTGTTCCTCCCTTCTTCCTCCAGTTCGGTTCCTCACCCAAATCTGGTCCAGATCCCACCCTTCTTAATAGAGCAGGCACAGATCTTCCAAATCCTGAAACGTGGTGTCCGCTCTGCAGCCAAGCACAGATTCAGTCCCTTGCAAGAGAATTTGGGCTCACAGCTCATATGAACACGAACCTCCAGTTCTTTATTATTATTGCTACTAGGCATAATGTTAGAATCATAATTCTCCATTTATATGGGGGCCTGGATTCAAGAAGCTCATTGGAGCTGTATGGAGCAGAACAACATATAAATCTGAAATCAAAGCCAAACATGTCCTAATAAAAACCAAGCCAATGCAGAAATCTGATGGAGAAACAGCAAACCCATTCTCGCTCTCCTGCACCAAGTCCCCAATCCATTACTATATAACAATAATTAAAGAAAAACCCAAGCCCTCAAGCTGACCACAAATGCCATGCACAGTCTCGGGTGTGTGGGCTGAAATTCCAAGTGTCAAGAGAAAAAGCACAGTTGAGAACTTGCTCTGGGCTCTTGCTTTTGCAAACACTCTCAGGGTCACTACCCAAGAGCAGAAGCTGTTTCACCCAGGCTGAGGAGGTCTCGTCTCTGCCCCCAGTTCAAGCATATTTGTCTCTCTCTGAGAGTCTGCACACTTCTCACTAATTTTACTCACTATTGCAAGATCTCCCCTTACAATGGGACAAGTCTATCAGGGTATAATTAGAGCCCCTTGAAAGGCATCACCTTGTCATTTAGATTCAATAAGTTTGCTTTCCCCTGCTCTGCAGGGTTAGAGCAAGGTCCCTCTTCAAACCCGAGGAGGAAGATTTGCTGGAGATTGGTCCCATGAGGAAGCCCTCGGAGGTTCAAACACTGCAGAGATAGGACAAGTCATGGGAATGATCAGAAGAAGCATTTGCATTGATTTGACTTTAAATCTGGACTGCTACTACAGTAGAAGGGAACCCTGTTGCAGGGCATGGCATGCTGTAACCAACCAATCTACCCAAAAAAGTGAAGTAGCTCTGCAGAGGAATTCCACGCCCTTGCAGAGAATAGACACAATTCCGAATTTTCATGGCAAATATTCCTTTTCAGACATGTGAGCCCAGCACCCAGCCCTGATGACAGTCATGTCTTAGCCTGGAAGGCCCCAATTTGGAAATGCACCCCATCAGCACACCACTTCAGCACCTGCTTAACTTTGGGGCTGGATTAAATCGCCTTCCAGAACATGCTTTCAATTTATTAATAGCTTAAAGCAGCAGGAACAGATTGGGGGGTGAGAGGGGCAATTTAAAAGCCATGTTACATCGGGATTTCTATTGCAGGGGAAGAATTGCAAAAAAGAAAAAAGAAAGAAAGAAAGAAAAAAGAAAATAAAAAAAAAAAGGAATTATTCAGGTGCAACTTGAAAAAAAATAGGATGAAAGTCTCTCCAGATAGATAGATTTTAAAAGAAATGCCCCTGTCCGTCCCCTCCCCCTGCTCTGCTAGCATATTTCAAGCACTTTGGATGTTTGTGTCTGTCTTCCTTTCAAGGAACCCTGAGCACATGAATGGGCAGAGCAGCAGAATGAATGGGACACTTCAAAGAAAATGAAAACCATTACTGGGAAATCTGTTTATAGAGAGGATGAATGATTATGAGAGAAGATGCCAAGCAGAGAGAGAACACAAGTGTGCGTGCTCTCTGCACAGTGCACAACAAAATACCTCATGGGTGTTCAGAGCTTTCTTTACAGTTTCTTTGTGTAAGTGGGGTGAAAGGGCCCCCATCAGCCTCTCCAGCAAGCCCGGACCCCCTCTGATGCTATGGGAATGGTAGCATTCCCCATGACCTCCAAGCACCTGCTCCCGAGCCCCAGTGGGGTGACTCCTTGCTCTCTCCCAATGTCAAGTTGGGATATATAAAAGAAATTACTTCCATTGCATGGTGTAGATGAGAAATGGATAAACAGCATGTCACTTGCCTTCGTAGTGGGTAGACTCCATTTACCCTCGACACCACCGCGTAGAGACCCTACCCTGAGAGCTGCAGGTTTTATCTGAACCTTGCAACATTCTCACAGAGTCCCATCCATCTCCACTATTGCCTTGTGCTCAGTTTGTAGAGAAATTACCACTGTGTATGTGCTGCCTGGGGATGAGAAAATCTGTACTGTGTCCTCTAGATGCAGATGTGTTCTATCCTGAATCCATCCAATACAGTTTTTGGCTGCCAAATCAGGAGCCTGGTCTCTATCCCATCTTGAGAGATGAGAAAGAAAGGAGGACAGGGTTCCCTGACAACCAATGCAATCTTCTGCACAGGGAGCCTATGAGATTTCCATGCCTCTATCCAGCACCTCAGCAGATCTACCAAGGCAGAACAAATGGGACCTTGTCATCCCCACCACCATCAGCCTTGCTCAGCAGAGCATGTATACCCAGGTGTCGACAGATGGACAAGATTGGTTCCCCAGATCAGTGCCATGACTGGTTCTTGTTCACTGACAGATAGAGAAGGGAAAGGCAAGACTATGGACTGCAATAACAGTACTATAAGGCTCTATTTAAGAACCACAGTCTTATGGTAGAGCATGGGGGTGGCAGCAGATAATAGCCATCAAATGCCCTTGTTATTTTTGGCATGAAGAGGCAGAAAATACTTGTGCTTTTTGGAATACTGAGAATACTTATACCATGACCAGCATGGCTTTCACAGCACTCTCAGGAGATGCAGGGAGATGAATGCCGACATCCTTGGGGCTGGGCCAGTGGCATGCAATGTGCTAACACTGCAGTCCTCCAAGAGCTCAGTGCTGATGTACAATCACTCAGAGTTTCTACTAGTGGGGACAACAGTTTTTCCCATGCTGCTGACTTCTTCAGAAGACAAACCTTTCTTAGACATGCCCCAGACTATAGCAGACTGCAAAGAAGTTTGGTGCTTTCACACCAGAAGGTCCTATATCCTCTAGGGTCCGATCAGAAGGCAAGACCACAGAAGTCTGGGACCACACTACCACCTAGGTTATCCCCACAGTCTCAAAAGAGTATTATGCTCAAAATAAGAAATGGGTCACTGACAACTGCAGTTGGGAAACTGCCTTCTAAAGTCCTTCCTCAGAGGCTCTGACTTGGCAATCAGCCTGTTCCTTTCCCTTCCATAGGATCTCAGTTCTGGCCACTTTGGCACTGAGCCACTCGGATCTGCTGCCCACCTAGCTTTCCCAGTGCAGCTCTCTGTTGCTTTGCACGTAGGTGGGCATCATCAGCTTTCTGCCATTCTAATCATCTCCCATTACAACTTGGACTTTGATAATCAAAAGTGAAACATGAAAGTAGTCTGAGCTCCAGCAGAGCGTGAAGGCAACAGCCGTGCCAACTAGCTTTCAGTGCTTGTTTCATCCCCTCCTCTCCAGGGAGGGATGGGAAGCACAAGTTGGTGATGGATCAGCTCAGTGTCAGTGACCCAGTGCAGATGCCCACTTTCTCATATCTCCCCTTAATCCTCTCAGAATCTTGCCACAGTGATTATATATGTTGACCATGTCTATAAAGAGGTACCTACTTATTCTGACGCATTTAACTCCATGTGATTTAAGCTGCCCATCTCAGAAATACAGTAGATTTATAAATCCAAGCCCCGCCATGGGTTGGCACAAGGAAAGGCACCAGGACAAGTGATTATCTAACAGCCTCTTTGAGGTTGGATACACAGTGCTTTGAGCAGGCTACTGTAGTGTAGCCAATTGCCTCTACCCTCAATTCCCTCCCTAGGAAGCATCTCCAGCTTCTTGCAAAAGGCCTTTGAGATGAACCAACCATTGGTACTGCCATACTAATGTCATCCTAGAGGTGCTAGCAGAGGAGAAGAAAACACAAGCATTTCCCATTCCTCATTTTCAGAGCAGCATCCCACTAGCATCACTCAAGGTGGGCGACTGCATGGGGAAGCTCTGTCCCCCTCTGCTCTCCAGCTCAGCAATGCCAGCGGGAAGTGCTCAAGCTTCACTCCCATGGTTTGCATTAACATCATCGAGCCCCTTGTCCATGTATTTATCTAACAAGAATAAATGATCGGGAACCACAAATTTTGAAGTTATAAATATGTCCAGGGAGGTGACATCGTAATAAATGAGACTACATATATCCAGTGACATAGATCATTGGAAACTCTACACGTATGCATATCCTTGGATGCAATTCCACATTTATTTTGTTGGGACGATTGTTCATCTTTTTAATTTGAAATAAATGATACTATTTTCACTCTTCTTTCTCTCTGTTCTGCTTGTCCTCCAACCCGAGGCCCAGCTCCCCTACTTACTAGACATTGTCATGTGTTTCAGAGTAACCTGGACTTAATGTAGCCTCTGCTTTCAAGCAACAAGTACCAATGAAAGCTAGGGTAAGCATAGGCTGGCTGAAAACCAGAAAAGGATATGAGGACATGGCATAGTTATTAGGTTGTTCCTAAGTGGTTTGGGAATTTTTTTAGGAGATGGAAAAAGAGAGCAAAGAGAAGGGAAAGAAAACATTTTGTTTACCCATAATTTTATTTTGAACTTATAGTAATTGGACTCAGAGGGATTCTGAGCATCTCTGGGTTTTGTTAATTTCCTAGACTCGGTGGGGAATTACATACGACTCTTGAAAAAGCAAAGATTGAAGGAGAAGTTTTGAAAAAGCAATGATTGAAGGAGAAGTTTTGAAAAAGCAAGTCTGTGACATGCCAAAGTATTGTTGGAGGAAAAAATCAGCTAGCAGCTTCCCCTATCACAGCACTGACCGTGTGAGGTTGGGTAGGTTACGTACAGACAGGGTGCAATGGGGTCTGGTGTCATTGAGCTGGGGCAATTCCTGAACAACAGGCTGCATGATCTGTGCCAAACCTGCAAGGATTTTCTTCCCTCTTGCTCAGCTCTTGGATGGTTTTCCCATAGGACACCATGTCAGGCTGGTGTGCCAGCTCTGGGGTTTCTTCCCCATGCTTCATGTATGTTCTATGGGCATACCCAATAGAAGAAGCATTCCCAAGTGGAAACTGAAACCTAATCTCCTTCCCCTTCAAAGCTGTTCAAGAGGCAAGAATTGGTCCACTGGGTAAAGTGAAGGATTGAAAGCCTTTGCCCTTAGCTTTCTGAGTCAAAAGAATACAGCTGGGTCCACATTAATGCTGGAAATTGAATTTACTGACAAGAGATTTTTATTTTCTTCTTTTTGTCTGCAGAGCCAATTCTGCAAGCCACATGCTGGCCCAGGTCTTGGGAGGCCACATCAGCATTTCCAACCCCCCCCAAATAGCCTTCCCATGTGACATGGGCATGTTCTTTAGCACCTCTGTACAGGCAGGGAGCCGTGGCATGGGCTAAACCCAGCAGGGATTAACACAAGCCAGATTTCAGTCTGAGCAGTCTATGTGCATGAAAGCCTGGAGAGCAGCAGCCCAAGTTCTGCAGAGAGTTCCTATTCTTACAGCTGGACAGCACCAAGCTTTAGTTCAGCCCTTGCCAAGGAGTATCCCAGACCCCAAAGCCATTGCTAGTTCTGCCCCAAGGCAAAGGTTCAAGCCCCCCCCCAAAGCTTCAGCGAAGCTCTACTCCAAGATGCAAGCTCTAGGGCCTGGTTTTTGATGGTGTATTTACTGATGAGGTGAAATATGAATCTGGTTTTGACTTTAAAAAGCCAATTGTATTTTGGGGGTGGAGGGAGGGGGAAGGGGTGCTCTGACCTGACCTGCTAATCTCTTTTTCTTCCTTTAAAGTTGTCTTCTAAATCTGAACATTAAAGGTGATTAGATACCTAAGGGACTTCCCATGTCATTAGTTAATACTTTAGAGCTTGTTTTGGTTCCAGCTAGCAGTAATGCAGAGCCCTTTCGATAATACATCACCCTGCTCAAATATGCCTGCACAGTCTCCAGATGATATACCCCACCAGTGTCTGCCTCTGTACAGCTCGCAGATTGGAAGGGTCGGAGACGAGTTTAATTTAAAGATGAGCCGCCCTTGGGCTGCCAAAGGAAATGGCGTGTCAGCTATGTCAAAAATAGATACTGTTGTGCAGATATATGGAGGGAGAGATGGACGCTGCCAGTGCTATCAATTACCTGGATTGCCTTTAAATGTCAAAGCAAATCCTTACCCATTCCTTCTCTAAAACCTAAATCACTGAGAGAGACAAGGTCAACCCAAGCAGGCTGGAATGCTGGGAGAGGAAAACACGTACATAACGGTGCGTGTGTGAGGGGATAATTTGTGTGTACAAGTACTGATTGAGCTTTAAAAGCATATTGATTCGTGGATTCACATGCTGAAATAGGGTCGCTGGTTTATTTGGGCACCATACAGAACACAGGTCCCCAAAAGAAAGATTTTTCCTAGAAAATAAGTGGCTTCCTGGACTCAATATATTTTAAATTCTCGTGTCACTCCTATTTTGCAATGTTGCAGTATTTTTTATTTCCATGGGAATATAGGTGCCTTTGACAGATTCAGAAGAAACCACACAAATTTAAACTGCCTCTGGGAAAGACCAGACTAAACTGCATCTCTGTGTATACTTTTCCATCTCACTGCAGCGCAGCTAATATCAGCAAAACATATGTGCACCTATGTATCAGTATCCTTCAAGGCAGACCTCATGGGAAACAGCCTGAAGTGATCCCTTGGGAAGGGCCCCAGTCCTTTCGGGAACAGGATATGGGGAAATTGAGGAGTGGGGAAAAGGGGAAATCATCAAATCCTACAGGTGGGTAAATAAAAGGAGACAAATTTTATTACAATAGCAAGGCAAACATAAGGTTTAAGCTTGGTCTCTTAAGAAATGAGGTTTATGCAACCAGTCTGCATGTGGGATACATATATAAAATATAAATAAAATAAACATATTCATCTCCCCTGCCTCCAATAACTTCCAAATTTGTTGGGCAGTTCTAACCCAGCTCTGCGGAGGGGGCAGAGGTCTTACAGTTCTTATAAGTTTTATGAAAATAGGGCCCTCTCCTGTATCCTGAGACCTATTAATGCCCACACTGAAAGAAATTGTTGAGCTCACATTGCAGCCTATTAGCAATATTATTAGACACTGGAGAATGCACAGGGGAGAGAGAAATATTAAGAATGCCCCAATGGCAGCAAAAGCTTCAGTTGGAGTTTGTAGCTTCTTGGACACTAGAGGATCCAACCACAAGACACCAACTGCTTGAAACCTGCCATTTCTTTGCATCTCCTGCTGATATCCACTTCTACATAGAGATATTTTGTGTATTCCCAGCCTGGCCTAACAGCAAGCCCGTGCCAGCCAATTAAGCTGAGCTGTAATTTACAGTTCCCTGCTTCCTTTGCCTTCTTCCTAGGAGGGATTAGTTAGCGAGGCTGAGACACACAGAAGAAGAATGTAATCACGGGGGTACATTTATCACCTGTGTTTGCACTGGGCCACTGAGCTGATTTCTGTTCTCTTCTTCCTTCAACAGGATTGTCTCCTCTAGATAACTGTGCTGGGCCAGCCACCCAGTATATTAAGCACTGATTTCAGTCCCACTGCTTCCCATGCATAGGATGAGGATAAAAATGTAAGGAATTTCAGATAAACACACTTGGAAAGCCACTTAGGGCTACTGGACAGATGAAGGCAAAGGAGGCAGGGGAACATTTTTGCAATTAACAGGCAAAGAGGCACACTGCTCATCTCCTGAAGCATGTTAGCAAGCTGCTGTTTAGTTCTAGACCCTGAATTTTGGCTGTCAAGGCAATCTTCAAGAACTGAAACCTTTAAGGATCCCTGTAAGAAGACAGGGATGGTGGGGGTGCAAGACACAAATCTGGTTTGTGCTAAGACCATCATTGTTTTGGTTCCGTTTATTTTGCCAAAAGAGGGAAAATATCCAACACAAGTGTGAACACAGCTGCCTTGGTGTGGTTTGGTGCCATGTAGATATCACACATCAGGTGCCATTGGTATCCCACATACACACGAACAAAGACAGTCCCCAAGGCAAAGGCAATCCACCTGGAAGGTTTCCCTTGGTTTCTGAAGAAAAAACAACGAAACAGCTGTGGGGCTTTAGGGGACAACTGTACAGAACAAGTTGGCTCTGTTCCCTACTCTGGAGCACATTGCCAGCATCACTGGGCACATGTTCACAGCACATCAGCCTTGTTTGTCCCCTCTCCTGTTCCTGAGGCTTACCACCCTCTCCCCTCCCCTGGCCTTTCATCCAGGAGCATTTGCATATGGCAGAATGGTTTTTTAGGTGGTTTCAGTGAAATAAGAGAATATTTAAACTTATTGAGTGTCCATGGACAAGTGAGATGAAGCAGAGCAAGCATAAAGCAAGAGCTGCCCCATGCTGCACTCTCACAGAGAGCCTTCTCTTCCCACAAGTGGAGGCTCAAAGGAGCTACAGGAAGGAGAAACTTGTTACTAGACCAAAGCATCAGGCTGGGCCATCCCGTGGGAGCCAGCAAGCAGTGCCTCTGATTTCAGCAGGGCTGGGATCTGTCCTTCCCTCTAACCTTGGGTTACTCAGAAGCAACCGCAGCCGTCCAGCTCCGCATAGCAAGTGCCATGAACCCACCTGCCCTGAGCATCCTGGGCTCAGTTCCAGCCTCCAGAAACCAGCTTTGAGGTCAATGGGAAGTTCACCTCGGTCCTCAGGAGAGCAGAATTTGACCATCCAATTAACAGCTAAAACACTGCTGCTTCTTATATGTGTAAAGTCCCAGCGGCACTGGGGTCTCTATGAGTAATTGATGGCCAGATGGAGCTGTGGTTATCAGTATGACTGCAATACTGTGTTGGGAAGAAACTTCCAGTCCATAAGGAAGAGAAAATGACTCTTTTCCCTGTTGTGCAGCAATGGCAGGACCCACACTGCACTCACTCCTTACCCAAGCCTGCTTTCACGCATCAGACAGGCCCCCACAATGCTCTACCAGCATTTTACCCGATATGGGCTCAATTCTGCAGTCTCAAAGTTGCAATTTCCCCAGGAATGCCTGGAATTTCCCCCTTTATGCAACACACATTTGCAGGTTCCCGCTTTGATGAGTGAATATCTTCATTTAGCGGTGGAAATATTCCCACACACGTGCTGACTCTTTGAACAGTCCAAGCCACCAGCTTAAACCCAAGGCAGATGGATTACCCTTCTTGAGGCCTCTAAAGCCCCTGGGATTTTTATTTTTATTTTATTTTTAAGGGTGCATGTTTTTATTTAAACCTCACAGCTCTGAGCTAACTGCCTTTTCTTTTTTTGCTTGTTTGCCACCTTGCAGAAAGCTCTGAGTTTTGCCAACTGGGAAAAAAGTGAATCATTTTAGTATTAAATGATCAAACCTCACCAAGAGAAATCCTCCTTTTGCAGGTGATCTTCCCATTTCTCATTTTGTTAGTTGACAGAGGAGTTGCTTTTATATTACACTGTTTATTAAAGGACTATGTCAAACAGAAGTTGCAAGTTGGGAAGTGAAGATTCATACTTCAGGGAAAAAACTCTGAAGAGCAAACCTGTCCTCTGTGCATTTACAGACTGAGTGGCTTGAAATTTCTCTAGCCCAAGTGTGTTTTTATTGGAATAAATTCATTCCATTTATTTGAAGATGAACAGTTAGGGCTGAGAAAGTTCAGCCATCAGAGATATTAAGCAATCAGAGATGTTCAGTGTTTATGATGGTAGTCGGATGTTTTATACGTGTTGCTACGCAGACTTGATATCCAGCTTTACACTGAAATAGTGCTGTGTCATTCTGGGATTGGTGGGGGCTCTGTTAATACCACTCATCCTCAGCTGCATACTTTATGAAGTGCCCCAGATTGAACTGCTGTAGTGGCATCCTCCCCTTCCCAAGCTCTGTTAGGGAGACATGGGCATTCACAGCAGCAATTACTTCCCTTTAGGCCCTGCTGCTCTCCTGTGGTTTGCTTCTCTTCTGGGAGCTCAACCTGAAGGAGACCAAGCTGATCATGAAGGGAAGTCCCTGGACCAGATCCCCACCTCACGCCAGCTGCTTCTGCCATGAAGCTGTCACAAATTGGATGCAAAAAGTGAGAAAAAATGGCTTGTAGGTACAGGGGCACCAACGATTCTGTCCCCCAAAGGCTCCATCTTCCAACACACCTCCTACCTCTAAGTATCAAGATACGGCTTTATATAGGCACTTTTTCTCCCATTGAAGTTCTGTCCTGGGCCACCTGCTGGGCTGCAGTGGGGTCCATCTCAGTTCTGGGCAGCAGGTTGGGAGTCAGAGCACTGCCATCAACAGGGAAAGGGAGAGAACTGCTGGGATCAAGCTGCGGGTCCGTGTCTGTACAGCTCGGGTGCTCTGTTTTTCAGTTAGATGTGAGTGACTGTTTTGCTTGGTGAATTCCCCATCTCAGTGCAGTTCTTAGTATGCTCACTGCAGAGACCAAAAATATTGCCTTCCCATACTTGGAAATTCTGGGCAAAGTCCTTGATTCATCCTCAGCTCTTAGGTTTTTTGTTTTCCAAGAAAAATAAATGATGATTAATTATAACTGCTTCCTGAGAGATTTTCCATCTGCAGAACCCATAGCACGGAGTGGGACTCAAGCCTGCACCTGGGAGTTCACAGTGTGCCCCTAGCACTAAGAGCCCAGCAGAAGAAAAGGAAGGAGAGCTGCCTGGGAGTGGGTTCCAGCACAGCAAAGGCATCATAGAATCAGAGAATCGTTAGAGTTGGGGAGAACCTTTAAAAGTTATCTAGCCCATCTCCACTGCAGTGAACAGAGACATGCACAGCTCTACCAGGCTGTCCAGGCCTTGATCCAGCCTCACCTTGAAAGTCTACAGGGACGGGGCATCAACCACATCTCTTTGCAACCTGTTCCAATGCCTCACCACCCTCACTGTGTAAGACTTTTTCTTTATATCTAACCTAAATCTCCCCTCTCTAAGCTTGAACCATTTCATAGAATCATAGAATCACAAGGGTTGGAAGGGACCTCAAGAGATCATCGAGTCCAACCCCCCTGCCAAAGCATTTCCCTACACCAGGTCACACAGGTAGGCATCCAGGTGGGTCTTGAATATCTCCAGAGAAGGAGACCCCACCGTCCCCCTGTGCAGCCTGTGCCAGTGCTCCTCACCCTCACCGTAAAGAAGTTCTTGCACACATTTGTGCGGAACCTCCTGTGCTGCAGTTTCTGTCCGTTCCCCCTTGTCCTGTCTCCACACACTGCTGAAAAGAGTCTGGCCTCACCACTTTGTCCCCCACACCTCAGATATTTATACACCTGGATCAGGTCCCCTCTCAGTCTTCTTTTCTCAAGGCTGAACAGACCCAGTTCACTCTGCCTTTCTTCATAGGGGAGATCCTCCAGGCCCTTCACCATCCTTGTGGCCCTGCACTGGACTCTTTCCAAGAGATCCCTGTCTGTTTTGTATCAGGGAGCCCAGAACTGGACACAGTACTCCAGATGAGGCCTCCCCAGGGCAGAGTAGAGGGGGAGGATCACCTCCCTTGACCTGCTGGCCACGCTCTTCTTAATACGTCCCAGAATGCCATTGGCCCTCTTGGCCATGAGGGCACACTGCTGGCTCATGGTCAACCTGTCGTCCACCAGGACACCCAGGTCCCTCTCTACAGAGCTCCTCTCCAGCAGCTCATCCCCCAGCCTGTACTGGTGCATGCAATTATTCCTCCCTGGGTGCAAGACTCTACACTTGCTTTTGTTAAATTTGATCTGGTTTCTGACTGCACAGCTCTCCAGCCTGTCCAGGTCTTGCTGAATGGCAGCACAGCCTTCAGGCGTGTCAGCCAATCCTCCCAACTTCGTATCATCAGCAAACTTGCTGAGGGTGGCCACTATCCCCTCATCAAGTTCACTGATGAAGATGTTGAACAAGACTGGACCCAGCACGGACCCCGGGGGGACATCGCTGGTCACAGGCCTCCAACCGGACTCTGCACCGCCAGCGACAACCCTCTGTGCTCTGCCAGTCAGCCAGTTCTCAACCCACTGCACTGTCCACTCATCTATCCCACACTTCCTTAGCTTTGTTATAAGAATGTCATGGGGGACAGTATCAAATGCCTTGCTGAAATCAAGGTAGACTACATCCACTGCCATCCATTTTGCCTTGTACTGTCACCACAGACCCCACTAAAGAGTCTGTCCCTTTCTTTCCTCAGGTCCCCTTTAGATATTGAAAAGCCACTCTCAGGTCACCCGGAGCCTTCTTTGTTACCCCACTTCAACACACCAGCGAGATCAGAAAGCCAGCATAAGAGCAAAAGGCAGGAATTTGCCTCCCAAAGAGATGCCACGCTGTTGATTTCATTTCCCCTTGATTTCAGTGTGAAAGGAAAAATAAAAGTCAAGGTACTGAAATAATCTCCAAAATGGAAATTCTGAGATATTCCAAGATGGGATTTGACTTCAGTACATGCTCCAGAACTCAGAACAAAATTCAGCCAGACTCAAAATCCGGAATGAAAGGGGGAAAACAAACGTTTCCATTTCACGCCGTGCCCGAGCATCTCCCAGCGCCTTCTTCCTCTGCGGGCTCAGGAAGCAAAGGAGAAGGGGGACCCTCCTCCCCCCGGAGCCGGGCCGGGCCGCGCAGAGTTGCACAGCGTTGTGCTGCCCCCTTGTGGCCGCCGCCCCGCGCTGCAGCACGGCCCCTCCCGGCTCCGAGCACCGGGGCGGTGCGGGGAGGCTTTCCAGGAGGAGCTGGCAAGACCTATGTTGTTTAGGGGCTCTTTTCAGGCCGCTGCCATCTGAAGTCTGCTTTTTGTGTCTTCCTGCAGCAGTGACGTTCCCTGACTTATTGAACCTTGAGTCAAAACACCTCTTTTCCACTTGCTTTCTGTCGCAGCTCAACCTCTTGGCATGAACCCCTTCCAGCACTACCAACTTGCACCAGGAGCGCACCTGCCCACAAAGCCTCTCACAAACACCCCGTGGCTGTGTCCTTCCAGGTTGTCCGCTGGTGACAGAGAGCTCGTGCCTGGAGCATCAGGTCTCCTTCAGGTTGCAATGCTGCAGGCCGGGAACACGCCTGTACACAGGACAAAGCAAGCACTCCTGCCTCTTCCCTCTGGCCACTGCACGCTGTGGGCTCTAACAGAGGCCAGCAGGTGGGGGCTGTGGGAGAAATGCTGCAACCACACACGGGTGTTGCCTTGGCTGAAGGGAGAGACTCGGAGCAGAAGCCAGTGGTGAAAGTCTCCCTGCGGACCTGCCAGATCTGATAGCCTGGTGAGAAGCACAGCTTGTATGTGAAAGGAGATGAAACAATGTGCAATTAGAAAGAGATGCTTTGCCCTCAGCATGAAAACAGCAGTACGGGCTCTGAAGACCTGCTTCTCTGAGCAAGAGACCAAGACATCTTCACTGCTGCCATGCTTTCAAGTGGCGATCTGGGTACAAGCTGCTCAGTCTTAAAAAACAGAAGTGCTGACACCTAGGCATAACTTAGTCCTTTTTCCTGAACAGCATTCGAGGTTTCATGCTTTGCTTGGTCTTTCCTGTTCTTCTGACCTATTTTGATGACTTGCTCTATTTCCACAGTAGCAGGCCTGAAAAGATGCTTTCCTTTTTAAATCACATGTAATTCTGATAGCATCAATACTGTGTGGCCCCCAGAGAACTCAGAGTGATCCCTTTTATCTGAAGACACTCTCTCCTGCAGATTCATGGCAGATAAACTTGCATGATTGACTTGATGATCTTTGTGGGGCTCTTCCAACTCAAGATATTCTGTGATTCTGTGACTGTGTAATTAGAAACTCCAGACTAAATTTTAGGAGAATCAAAGTTAAATCCAAGCTTAATCCCCCTCTGGTGGTGCATGACTTTAGACTTACCTTCAGGAAGTTCAGGCACATCCTAGCACACAGTCATAGGATCATAGAATCATCAAGGTTGGAAAAGACCTCTAAGATCATCCAGACCAACTGTCCACCTGTCAGCAAGTTAATATAAAGAAAATCCACCTCAGCCTCTCCTGGACACAGCTTTTTCACTTACACAAATAATGATTTCTCTCAACTGTTTAACTTTTATATTCCTAGATATTTATCATAATCACGAGAACTGCAATTTACTTTTCAAAATCAGCTCTAATCTAGTAAGTTTGAAATCAGAGCAGAGAAACATATGATGGAGTGAGAGAGGGATGCGTTGAGTTTAAGTCCATCTGTATGACTAAGGAGGTATACCTTAACCTGAATATTCACCTGATATTCCCCTCCTAAATCTGTCAGAAGGATTGGTCATTTCAAGTTTCCCATAGAATAATAAGAAAGTTGTGCAAAAACTTGTAGTGACCTGTTTAGATGGGGCAAAATTAAGTAGCTTTGTGATTCCCATGTGAAAAAGACCTCTTTAAAAGTATTCTCAGTTTTGATTCATTTTTGCTTTTAAAAAATAGTATTTCCTGTGTATTTCTTCACCTCCCCCTGCCCACAGACACAGTAAGCAGAAAAAATGATTCCTCTTGTAATGATTTTTCATTCAAAGGGAAAAAGAATTTTCATTGCTCCTGGACAGATTATTTACTAGAACAAAGGATCTCTCTCCTTTATCCCTGCCTCAAAATGCAAGAATAGGGAAAGAGCCACATCTTTGTCTCTTTGATTCACTAAGTGTCACTTGAACACTTCAGCTTTCTCCACCTTCAGACAGAAGTCGTTTATTCCCAGTCACTTGTGGCAGGGCTAGACACAGACCTTATTCCATCTGACCTGAGCTGGAAACAGGGCAGGACTGAGAGCCAAGTTGTGCAAAAATTCAGGTTCCTCCCCCTCTAAGCCAGTCTAGGGTTTGGTGGTTTGGTGCAATCCTGAGAGCCCAGCACAGCTTTGCCTCTGAGTGACGTGGGCATGTGCCCATTCACTGCCAGCAGCAAATCCACACTGGGAGGAGAAGGAATGAGAATGCTTCGAGCAGGCAGACCTGTAGCACCAGTTATTCAGCACCCAAGCACAGAGCTGAGCCGCAGGCTACACTCTCACTGTGCTGCAAATTTCCCAGTTTTATGCATTTCTTCCAAACTTTGATGAAGGAGCTACTTCTCAGATCTAAATCCCTGCCTGAGGCACAGCAGGACAGAGTGAAAGTTCCTTTTTGGGGATGCATTTCACTGTCTCCAGTCTGTTCTTGTGGTCCCACCCACTTCCCAGCTCTTGCCAGGAAGATGGGTTTCTGCATGCTCATTCATGTGCGAGGCAAAGCCCTGGAAATGTCAGAAAATACAATTTGTTCCCAAGTTCTGGCTAAGTGAAGGCTGGGGATGGAACAGGACACACCCAGGGAAACCCAACATCATGCAGTAGACCAGGTCCACAGCCATTCATCACAAGGCTGTATGCTCCTGAGGTGTTTTCCAGCCATGCAGAACAAACAGGGAAGAGAAGAGGTGCTCCTGGGCACTGCTTCACTCCATCACCCACTCTGGACAGTGCCAGGGCAGGAGTAGTACCCTGGAGTTGCAGCTGGCCCTTAGCACAGGTTCCTTCTCCTGTGCTACGTGACCTCAAGTCCCCATGTGTCACCAAGCATATGACAGAGTGAAAACAGACCTTTGGGATAGGGTATCACTCATTCTTTCATACAGATTTTAAATGTGCCATTGGCCAGCCTGCTCAGGACAGCTTCTCAGGTCTAATCAAGCTGTTTGCAAAGTCTGGCTGCAGTCCCGCTGAGTGATGTGTGGAGGATCATCCTTTAAACACCTGGAGTGAAGCCGTGGGGTGCTGGGGTGCTCCCAGGCTCTGCACAGCTCCCAGCCATCCACCAACCTCACTGCCGCCCATTGGGGCTGAGGTGGCTTCCCTGGGTTCCACCCAGAGCTGGAGGACAGCAGACACTTCCCTGCAGAGCCAAGCTCACCCACAGCCCCTCCAGCTACACAGCCACCAGGCTTCCCAGGTAAGAGATGAAAAGCAGATGCCATGAAGCAACCTGAATTGGAGGCCTGTGAAAGCAGAACGCCAAAAAAAAAAAAGGTTTTATTTTTTTTTTTTTGAACAGCAGGCCTTAGGAAGAATGCTGAGAGCAGACATGCTCCTCAGAGCTAGCCTCCAGGCCTCCACTGCTCACTTGGTGCATCTCAACTGTCTGGATCCAACACGGGCTGCATGCTGGCAGAGGCAGTTTGCTGCAGCAGCTACTGCACTCCCTGAAGGCTAAATGCACAGTGCAGACAAAGGGCAGTTCCAGTAATAAGGTGCATCCATGGAAGAGGAAATCAGGTTGTCCACAGATATAGCCTGAGGAGTTCAAGCACCAAGGTGTCCCACTTGAGTTCACATACCAAGCTGTTCGAGGCTTCTTTGAACATCCTTGCCTTTAATTATTAAACTTTCCATCTCTTCTCCATGCACTGTGCTGTGTCTCATGGCTTGGAGTCTCAGGGAGAGCAGGGATTCCCATGGTTTACTGAGACTGCTACAGACAGTCCCATCAACAGTGCTTCAGCTGTGCAGCACACTGGACAGACAGATTTCCTGCCTGCATGGCAAAGAGGCAAACAGGGGTATGCTTTCTTTGAAGACATGCTTTGGATGCAGCTAGTATTACAATTTTTTCTCAATACTCTGCTGGTAATGCAAGCCACATGAACAAACTCATCTATTAAAGGTCTGGATGCTATTCATTCATTTCCAGAGCCTGTTGAACACTCTGTATTGGCAGCTTGTCCCCATAGTCTCAAAAGCCATTTTTTTTCCTCCTGACCCATCTGTGGCACAGGTCCCAGGCTGCCCACAGCACACTGAGAGCCACAAAACACAAAAGCAGATGCATGCTCATCCAAACAGCAGCGACCAAGACATGAGCTGTCTTCTGAACTACACTTGCAGGCACCACTTCCAGCTTTGGATAATGAGAATCCCTAGTGAAGTACTATTTTGCCAGAGGATGCCCAAGAACCGCAACCATCCCCCACTTACCACAGCTGGACCACTTGTTCCCATGTCCTGCAGTTTCCCAGATAGAGATGTCTGGACCATTGATTATAGCCTTGGATCTTTTCCCCTAACCACACTGCTTCAAAATAAGCTAAGAGGCAGAAATCCAAGCTATTTTCATTTCAGGCTTCAAAGAAGATGCTCAGAACTAAAGGGAACACTTAAGTAAAACATGTATAAACAGGGAGCATCTGGTATTTTCCCTGGCTTGAGATATGCAAGAAAAGTTACCAATGAAGGTAACAAAAAGAGTGTCTCTCTACTGTTACCAGCTCATACAAGGCAGCCTCTGGGCGGATTCATGCTCTGAAATCCTATTCACTTCCATGACCTTAAGCAAGAAAAAATTCAACACAGTTTAGCCCATTTAAAGCTAACATCTCTGCTTCAAGTCCCAGTGGGTGTGCAGCACTTTGGCAGGGCCTGTTATGCGTTAACCTCCTTCCTTTATAAAGACAAAGCACCACACAGTGTGATGCGCACCTGATCCTGCTGCTTGCATTTGTTTCTGCCACGCATCTCTTTGTTCTCCTCTGCTTGAACAAAGGAGGCAGGCAGCCCTCTGCTTCTCCAGGGATACGGATCCACAGCAAGACACCACAACTTAATGGAAGTGTTCCTCTGGGTCAAGTGGCAGAGCTAACTGCTTCCTTCGTGCAGTGATCTTCATCTCAGAAAGGAAGAGAATCAATTAGCAGCCCATGAGCAGGGGAAGTCTCCTAGTGAGCATCTTAAAGATGATACACCACACTTGCTCAGAGCACAGCTTTTTGTGCACTTGGGCCAATCCTCCAAATGAGCCCTAGCAATTGCATCACTGAAACTTCTGGACTTACCAGAAAACTTCAGACTGAAGCTCAGGTCCCACTGGAGCATTTGTCAAACCAGAAGGAAAATAAATGCTGCCGCTGTAACAAAACAGCCTGTAGTAACACCAGCTACTATACAAGGATGGGCAGCAGCATATCTGCAGAAGAATTCATTTTCTCCCCTTCCATCATACTATAGATGATTTTTTTATTGTTATTATCATCACCATTTTTAACATTGTCCATCTCACTCCCTCAACTTAATATTTTCACAGTCCAGATATAAACTAATTAAGAGACAACTCTGCCCCTGGATGCTTGAAATTCTGAAGGGCAAAGCTGACCTGCAACACAGTACATCTTTTGAGAGGCTGTTTGGAAGCACCTCTAAAGAAGATGCTCTGGCTTTGCTCAAGCTACCTAGAAATTCACTTGATGCCTATTTAACCTTATTAGAAAGCTACAGCAGAGATTCCTTACAGTAACAGCAGCATTATTGCTTCAGTTCCATCTTAATTACCAGCAGAGTCTGGCCATGTATCTGCAACCTAACTGGTGATTAGCTTATACTATCAATATATTGTTCCATCTAAGCCAGCCCTTTGTTAAAAAAAGAAAATAGTTTCATCCAATGTAATTTCCAAACAAAACACTAAATCACTGATGTCACCAAGCAGAACTTATTTTGCAATTAAGCCTTCTTATAACAAGGAGCCTTTGTTCCATTGCAGTAAGTCAGGAGATCAAAATGTGGCCTGCAGGGCTAAGGTTGGGTAACAGCTAGGAAATATCAATACACTTTTGACATTACCTTAATAAATAATGAACAAGGTATAGATAAGGTGATTGTAGACACAGTGAGACTTAACTACAGGTGTGTTAAGTACAACAAACCTGTGAGGTATGATTAAGGGATTTAAAGGTCTGTCTATTGCTCAAATAATTAACCCTGTGGAGAAGAAGACAGCACCTGTTTGGTAGCAGAGGAAAATACCAGCCTTTTCAGATAGGAAAAAAACTTGAAACAGAAAGAAACTGAAGCAGAAAGAATGTTGAATAAAGCAACAAAAGACTGCTGGCCTTAAGGAGGAAGACTACTACAACATCTTGCATGTGTCAGTAAATATCTAATTGTACTGTGGATTCTGGAGACAAGAAACTCTGTGTTGATATTCCAGGAGACTGTAGCATTAAAATCACTTCACAGAATTGTTGTGCGACCATTTATATCTATTTATCAGTCATTGTTGTGAAATGCCACTAATTTTAATGTTGCAAATGCATGGCAAAAAGCTTGCATCCGTGGCATAAGGCACACCACCAAGTTGCACTCAGTGCCTCAGGAGATGTATCTGCTATTGCAAAGCTGTTATTATGCTTTTTTGGGTTTGCTTTTTTGTGAGTCCCCACCATCATCACCAAGGTGAGGGGGGATGCAAAGAACAGAGGAAGACCAGAGATAGAGAAAAACAATGCTGGCTTATGATAAGCTCACGAAATGGGCTTTGATGCAGCTGGAAATATTTCCACAAGTACTTTCTAATGAAGAACAGCTTCTGTATAGGCAGCCCAGACCCATGCAAGAGGAAAACCTAGCACAGGTTGAGGAACAGGTGAAAAAACCTGCCAAAAACCCGACCTGAAATTCCAACAGATACTGGTGAGCAAGGCTTTCACACTCCAGCTACTGACGCCATTTTGTGTGATTGCTGGTGAGTAAAATATTCATGTGATGCATAGGAGACCCAAACTCAGTTCCTTTCAGAAAGGTCCCCAAATGTGGCTCAAGCAGACACACTGAGCTCCACCCAGCTCAGTCCCTACCAGGATCTGTGAGTTTCCAAAAAAATGAAGGAGTCAAACACCTCTAATACAAGATCCTGTCTTATAAAACAATAAACATTCCTCATTTTACTCTGCTTAAACCTTGCAATATTGAAAATAATTTGGCTGTCACTCAAGGCTCTGGTGTTTTAACCAATGTCACTGAGCTGTGGCTAAAAGATTGCTCAAGTCCACCTGAGCTCTCTCCACCAACAGTTTCTGCTGCCAGCCTGCACTGTTGTTACATGCCTACCACAATTCTGTACAGCTTTGGGCTCACATAAGTGCCAGCTTTCAGGAAGGGCTCTGAATTCCCTGGAGCATCTACAGCTGGCCTCAACCCCTTTGAGGATGTTTGCATTTATCTAGATTAAGAAAATCATCAAATAATGGACTTGAACAGAAACGCTGTAATGTCTCTCCTTTCCTCTCAATTCCCTCCCTCCCCTCCCCACCTCCACCAAAGACCAAGGAGAGGAGCCTTAGTTTAGCTTCTATTTTTGTTAAAAACAGACGTCAGTTTTGTTTCCACTAAGAATGGAGGCTCAGACACAGGTTTCAGCAATAACCAGTATGTAAAGAAATCTCTTGCCAGGACTTTGTGCTTCTCTAATAACTTCAAGAATAGCAAAAATCTAGTGCAGAGCCAAAACATACCACTTGGTCTCACATGGGATCTGATCAAACATCTAAAGGCAGTCAGATTCCAGGAAAGGAGAGCTTCCTCATTCTTAAGGAATATTACAAAATGTACAGAAGGAATGAATTTGTTTCATTGAACTCCCTCATGATTTAACTCCTTGATCAATATAACCCAAGAGCTTTGAAACAGGCTGAATATTCCAAGTGTTCACCTGCAGTCAAATAGGAGACATAGGAAACCATTCAATTAAAAGATAATAAAGCTTGCTATGTTTGGTATTTGTTTGTTTGAAAGTCAAAAGGGTTTTCAGATCTGTCTGCTTAGCATATCTCCTGAAAAAGCCATAAATTTCTGTCTTATACCTAAACCAAACCATATTCTTATGCTTAAATCATATGAATGAGCTCAAAGACAGGAGGAACCAGCTTTCAGCAGCACCAGGAACTCTTCTCTTTAGTCTGGGGAATCAGGTTTATACACTCTATGGTTGACCTGCCGATGTTTGCACAGGAGTATGCTAGGGCTGAAAAAGACTTCCCTGATCACATAAATGCAATTCAAAAACTGGGGTATGTCATGCTTGCCTTGGTGATTGACTGTGAAAGTCACTCTGAATACACAACAGCATGGAGGAACAGTCACCAATAAACAACAGATGTAGATGTGGAACATGGGTATCAGATCCTGGCAAGCAATAGCAAACACAGTAATAGTGGGAAAAACAGGTACAATTCTGAACAGTCTATGCACAAGAAGCAAGAGGCCCCCATCCTGGATGTAATTTCCCTGAGGATCCTAGATCATCAACCACCCTTTCTAGAAGAGCATCCTCCCCATGACAAAGGTGGTCACACAACGCAGGCTCCCACATCTGGGAGAGAAGACTTCTAGAATTATAAAGCCCTCCATCTGCAGTAGGCATCTTGGGTCATCACAGAAAACCAAGATGGAAAACCATGCTCAGACCGAAGAGGCTCAGTTAATAACAAGACATTCTTCCTCAGCATCCCAGAGATATTCCTTATCCTATATCTGGCATGCTTTGCAGAGCTCAAAAATGAAACGTTAGATATCCTATTATAGTATGGGGCTGATTAATCCAAGGACTCATTTCCACGTGCAGGAAATAGCTCTGATACTCTGATAGTAACAGAGAAGTTTTTTAATCTCAACTTTTAAAGGAGGGTTGTAGTAGCCTTTGTTGTTTAAACTTAATATTGTAGAGAGATGGCCTCCTTCTAGGCAACCAAACAATGGGAATGGATGAAATACTGTCTCCATGCTGAAAAGAAGCCACTCAAGCTTGCTTTGGCAGAGTCTTTAAACCTTCACTACCCCACATACTACAGTGCGGAAGAGGGGGAAGCAATAGAAAGATGAGATCAAGGCAAGAAATAGACCTGTGAATTTGAAACACTTTTGCAGTTCTCAGATATTCTTGTTTCCCTGGGGATCAATTATCCCCTTGCAGAGGAGCAGCTGTTGACCAAACCAAGATCAGCTGGACCAGTGAGAGGTGGTCTCTCCTCAGAAAGCTGTGGATGATAAGCAGCAGGAACACTATTTTTAAGCTCAGAGGACTATGTGTTCCCACAGGACTCATGGATGGCAGTGATGAGCCAGAAGGATGCATTTAACAGTTGCTTAACTTCTGGCACCCACTCATTTCCTTACAGTGAAGTCCAGCACAGGCAGCCTTCAGATATTGTATAAATACAGTCAGTGCTCTGACACAATTTATTTTTTTATTATTATTTAATTTGTTTTGCACAATCCCCAAGAGTTTCATAAACACTAAGTATAACTCCTGATTCCTCTAGATGAGCTATAAGCATTCTGTACATGAGGAAACTAAGGCAGAGTGAGAATCACTGCTTCCCATTGGGCAGCAGTGGAGGAGGCAGCTACCTGATGTGAGACGGTGGCAACTTAACAAGAGCTAGTAGCATTGTCAGCTCACTTGTGTTTCTAGGTTTCTTTAGCAGCAGGACAGGAATTTCAAGTTACGAGCCTCTTAACGGCCATGCAGTTTAAGGTTCCAGCTCCCCACAATGCTGTAGACATCTTCAGTTTCAGCATCTTGTCATAAGCAGTACCATCTGCTGAACACTTCCAACTGTTTGCAGAGTTCCTAGAAAATCGATTCTATCCCCAACTCCCTAGATATATTCTGCAGATATCTTCAAAACAGTAACAGCACAACGAGTTCAGTCACAGCACAGATCTCCCCTTTGCATATTGCCCCAGCACGTAACTACGCAGGCTGAAGCTATCACTTGAGTCAATGTTTTCTTAAAGACTGTTCTGTCAATTCTTGTGCACTTGCCAGGCACATTTTAGTGCCAGGAAATATTAAAAGAACCAGGAGTACCACATAAATGAATTTGGAGTCAAGAAGAGTTTCCAGGTGAGTGCCACCTATGCGCAAAGCTTTGTGATTAATGACTGATATGCAAAATAGGAGCAATAATCCCCAGCACTAAAGGTACATTCAACTAGAAGTCACTTAGATGCAGAGCACTTCTCTGTTTCCCACCATCTACCAGGGAATCTATAGCTACACCTTTTGTGAGGAATGATGGGTGTTGAGATGAACTGTGAGATTAAAATCAACAGCATTTTGTGGAAGACAGATGGACATGATATACCTGGCAAAGACAGTGGGGCCTCAAGTCTTAGTGTTTTCTCATTGCCTAGAAGAGGTTCAGCAGCTCTGGACAGGTGGGACGTGACCAGAACTCCTTTCTTTTCCCTATAGTGCTCAGAATATGCAGGCAGAACCTAACTAGCATTTTTTGCTAAGGCCTGACAATTTCACAACAGTTATCCATCCCTCTCTTAGACAATAAAACAGTAACAAGCTGTCACCAGTGGAGAACACACCCACAACTCACACCTCTCACAGATGAGCTTCAGTGTCAACACTGCTGCATTTTAAACCAGCACAGTGAGAAAGTGCTCCCTTCAAGCTGAAATGGAGCCCATGCAATGAAGTCTTTTCATTTTCCACAGTGCAAATAGCCTACAACACACCTTAACAGCCCCAAAGAGAATTTGAGCTCATCCAAGGCTTCACATCTGAGCTAATTGCTTTAGCTCTAAGGAAAATGCAATGAGATCCTAGATTTTATGCCAACTGACTTACTCATTTGCAGTCCTGATCCATTTCACCCTGTGATCCATGTTCAGAGAGCACAGCTGAAGCCTCCCAGCACCAGCAGCTACAAGGCAGATGTGGCTGTGCCACCAGGGACTTGGAACAAGCCTGTGCAAGAAGGCCAGGAGCTTGTTCACATTGCCAAGGATAGCTAGGAGTATTTGTCAGGAATCCTCACTTTCCTTTACATCTACCAGCAGCCCGTTGCACCAATACAGCCACATTTCCCACCAGGTCTGAACCTCAGCCCTTCCCCCTCTTCACAGTGGGAAAACCGATGAAAGGTTATCATTTACAGTCCTGCAGTGCCAATTAGGGATGTGAGTCTGCCACAGCTGACCATCGATCAGGGTTCTGTGCTCTCTGGAGAAGGGAACATCCCATTATTTAGAAGTAAAATACTTTGCCATGAAGCACACCTGATTCAGTCAGTCTAGTGATTTTAGATACATTCTAAAGCATTAAAGAGGTAAAATAAAGCATTAGAGGTAAAATACTACATGCCCCATAATTCAACCTTTACAGAGAGGTTTTAAGCTGAGATAATTTTCTTTTCTTAACCAGAACACACCATAGCTAATATTACACTTAAAACAAACATCTCTAAAAGCAAGGGGTTAAGCAAATGTGTTTTCATTGAAAAGCAAGCTGACTGTAGTTTAATACCCTGCATTCACTGATTTAAGCATCAAAATTCTACAGGGACAAAATGCACTGTGACATGAAAGCATCAGGATTTGGAGGCGTGGGTCATGCTCTGAATATGCTTGGCACAAAACACAGCAACAGAAAGACATAAGGCCAAGAGGCCAGGACAATTTGCATCAGATCCATCTCAGGGGCATGATAAGACACTGAAGATAGAATGTGCATTCTGGATTTCTTATTGGTTGCTTTATGGTCAGTTGGAAAACCATGGATTTCATTGCTGTTCCCAGCATTACTCTAAAAGAAGCAGCCTGTGCCAACTCAGCAGGAAAATTTTGGCTAAGGTCAGGAAGAGACATGTGCATGCCAGTCTGTTTTGTAATTTGAGTGCTTTATTGCATTGCACCTTATATAGGGATTAGGCTCCTAAAGTCCATGTTCAGACAGTAAGCAAGCCCCATGTTATTTGTGGCACACATTATGCATACCTTCAATCATACATTTTACTCCATGCTCCAGCATTAGCAGAATTTTGGAAAAGGCACCGAGAAGAAGGAAGCAAACCCTACTGCACAATTATACAACAGCACAGAATGGCCCTGGGACTCAGGCACTGCGGGAAAAAGGAGTTTTCCCCAGTTCCAAGCACATTTGCTCTTTCAGTACTAGCAAAACAGACAGCGTTCTGAAAAGCCACACAGCAGTGGGTCTACCTGATGCTTCATGACATTGTTATGCAAGCAGCAGTACTCAGTGCACAAGGCTGACATGCCAGCTGAGGCATCCCTGTCACCAGGGCTCCACTGGGACACAGCTGGGAAGGGAGCCATCAAATCCTGGAATCACAGAATGGCTTAGGTTGGAAAGAACCTTCAAGACCATTGAGCTTCAGCCACCCTGCCGTGGGCAGAGATGTCCTGGTGCAAAGCTTTCAAATGATCAGAGGATTTTTTATACCTGCTGCTATTTTCCTCTCTGGAAATGCAAACGACCATACAGGCCTCCACCTTCAGAACAGTTCAAAATGCTATTTATCTGCCTGTCCTGTAACACATGGCTTGTAGCACCCACAGCCTTCAAAAGCCTTCCCACCACTGTAAATTAATTAATCTCAAGGAAGGCAGAACACAACAAAACAATGAGGCCTCTAAGCAGAAATGCTACCTCCAGGGAAGTTACCTTGCCTACTTCTCCTACCTCCTCCATCTTATCCCTTCATAACACTCCAGTTCAAGTCCCAACAGGTACTGGTTTTTGTGCTCGGAGATGCACAAAGAGGCAGGGCACATGTGCTACTGAGCTGGAGCTGCTCGGTGCCCCATCTCCTCCCACTCCTGTACCTCTCTGCACCTCTGTTCACCTCAATTTCCAGGACACAAACTTAATGAAGATGAATGTGTACCCTCTAAACATGCCCCATAACCTATTTGTAGAAAAGTTTCACCTGATTTCAATATTAAAGGATTATTTTTCCCCACCCTGAGCACATGGAGTTTAAGCACTGCTTAGCAAACAGCGCTGTGCTCATGTTCCATTAAATCATAGAGAGCACCGCTAGCTCCAATTATAAAATGGCACCATTTTGATTTTCCTATTTTCCTTTCCCTTGCAAAAGCAGCTGGATGTGCAAGGTAGCTCTGGGCACAATCAGTTGGCCTTAAATGCAGAGCATCCACAGGCTGCAAAGCAACAGTCTGTTCAAAACAAGAGAAGCATGAACATCACTCTTAGCCACTGTCTTTGACAAGCATTTTGTTTCTGACTTGCTGGATCATGAGCATCCACAACCCACTCCAAACACAACCTATATTGCTCAGGCTCAGAAATCCAGGGCAGTCTCAGACATTTCTCAACATATAGAACAGATGGAAAGAAAGACAAGGCAGGCAATCTAGTTATCAGCCAGGCTGCGTATAATCCATGATATGAAATAAATTCCCATTTGTAAGAAGTGAGCATAAATTATTCCTGCACTGGTCTCAAAGGCAAAGCAGCACAATCTCCCCTTGCTACAGAGAGGCCGATGCACACCAGTTTCTCCCCCTTAAGTAGTTGGTGGAACCATCTTTAGGATTATCCTTCTACTTCAACACCATTTTGGGACTTGCAGGGGGTAAAACAACTTGTCCATTAGGGTGTCCTGCCCCTGCCTTCCCACACTTCCATTTCAGCCCATTTTCAACACTGCCAAACTGACCTTGAGGTAAGGCAGTACAGGACTGAAACACAGTAGGGTAATTTCCTAGAGTTTTCCTTCCTTTACTTACACATCTCCTTGCCTCAAAGGTCCTTCATTCTCTGGCCAATAGGCCCTGACACAGTACTGGGATTGGCTAGTTCTGCCTTTTTCATCTTGGAAGGGTGTTGTGCACTTTCTATAACTCCCAGTTATGGAAAAATATTGCATCTAGCCACAAGAAAAAAAATAACACTTACAATCAGTAACCACCTCGTGATTTAGGACAAGAAGCCTTGTTTAACAACCATTGCACAACATGCACAGCAGCCCAGAGAGCACCTTTTGGGAATATCCCAAATTCATATTTCTGTCATTTTCCCCATCTTGCTTATCCATATATCCATTTATACTCATTTCATTAGCAAATCACCCCATCTATTTACTTGGCTATTTGTCAGTGTGGTTGTCACTTTAATTACCTCTGTCTACATGGATTGCTATTATTTATCTGTCTTGTTAGCTATGCACTATCCACTAAATACATTCTTCCCTCCACTATAAGCACTGATGTATCTGTGAGCCTGACCTGGAGAGCAATGCTCTTAGGAAAATGTTTCAGAGCACAGTTTGTGAATTTTACTGCCTCGTTAAGAGCTCACATTGATAGCACTCCAGGAAAGACAGAGTCTTTGCTTTTTCCCTGGACAACGGAGTGTAACACCACGACATAACCTACCTCTAACAGGAATGCTGGGCACACAGACATGGTAACAGGGTCTGGCACAACTAGCCAAGCCACTGCAATCCACAGATACACATCTGAAGTGACCTGGATGATTGCAAAGCACCGAAAACATGTTAGATTTGAGTTTGCCTTCTCCTGCACATCCCTTCTGCTGTGCTTTTATTCCACATCTCTGTAGGGCTGTGTGGTTCACACTACAAGGATGCCCCTTCCCTATAAGGTATGTGAATGAAGTGCTGATCATACCCTGCACCTCATATCCATGCTAACTCTGCCTTCACCTTTTCCCTACCTCTTCTACCCTATTCCTTTCTGTGATTTCTGAAATCTTACACGTTTCTTTCTTTCTCTCTCTAGTGTCCTTCCTTTTCATTTTCCAAGTAGAAAAGAAAGACAAATGCCATTTGAATTTACCCAGCTCTCCAACCTCATAGCATCCCATTGGATTCCACAAGAAAAATAAAAGCACCTTCAAGTAATAAGTACACTGATGGACCACCTTGCACACACCTACTTCTCTGCCACCTATCTCCCCTTAAAGGCTCGCATAGTAGAAGCACAATAAAAAGTGTGATTAAGATCCCTCGTATTCCCCCTTGTGCAGGGGCTGGCAGCCTCAAACCTGTACAGTTGGTTCAGGGTGACAGTAACGGCATTCTTCTCTGGGAAAGGGTCTTCTTCCCATTCAGCAGCTACAGCAGTTTGTTTGTACCAGTACAGGATGCTCAGTAGACAAGTAGCGCATCCACACAAATCATTCAGCAAAATTTGCCTTAAACGGTAAATCTATGATTGTGCTGCATACCTGGGGTGATTTTCTTTGCTTGCTCCCTCCTAAATGAGGGCTAACACAGATCTGCTGGCCAATACCTTGTGCACCAAGTAGAGGTCTATGGACAGGCAGTAGGAAGAGCACAGATCACTCCAGTTGTTTTCAGGCTACACCCCAGCTCCTGCACAGCTGACACCAATTGAGCTGCACACAGCTAGCTGGTGAGCTCCTCGCCACTGCAGACCTCAGTGTAATCCACTTGGAAGCACAGACCTATGCAGAAACCAGTGCCTTTGACTCCCTGAATTATAGCTTATCAGCCATATCCCTTAAGCACATCTGTAACGATCAGACTCAAGATCCACATAGACAAGCATCCCACCTCCAGTCAGGGCAATAGCCTACACCCAGGGGCTGTGCTGGGGCCCACACACCTTTCCCAATGTTTTCCCAGCCTCCAGTTGTCTGTGGTTGCAGTCTTTCAGAGCTCCCATGCACATCCAACTCAGACATTTCAGCACAGACCTATCAGCTGAAGCTGAGTTATTCCACCTACATTTTCTTAGTGGCAACACCAGCTGCACTGCTGTGCACCCCACAGCACCCACCAGCTTCCACACTGGCCCTGGGCTTGTCCATTTCTCCTGTGGGCTGAACCCCACTTCGTAAGCACTGTTTCCTTTTGCCAGGCTATTCCCCAGCCAGATTTGTGCTCTGCAGCACAGCCCCAGGCACAGAGGTCACCATGGGACCCCTTCAGCTACTGCTGATGATGGCACAGTGGCTTCTTAAATCTCAACATATGTTGACATCAAATCACTCTCTGTGATCTCCAGGAGAGAAATGCCTAAAATAGAAGGGCTCCTGGAAATACTGTCCTCTTCACAAGCTCCTCCAGCCCCTCAGGACAAGCCTTAGGGTTCAGTGGGGAGACCAAAGGCCACAAGAACCCGTCTGTCACGGGGAAGGAGCTGCCAAGATCAAGGGCACAGCTAGAGTCTGAGGCCCATAAGAAGGTGGGAAATTTTCTCAGAAAAAGAAATGCTAAGCATGAGCTTTAAGCTATGGAAAAGTGACAATCTCCTCTTCAAGGCGGGCAGAGGAGTTCACATGATCTTTCCCTGAGAAGTAAATGCATGGGTGGAGGATGAGAAAGAAAACCCTCAACCTTGGAACAGTGGAGTACTGCCAGTTGTGATGGGTTTGCGATAAGCTAAAAAACATCCATAAGCATTCAACTTCAAAAGCAGGGAAAGAAGGAGGGGAGCAGTGCAGAGTAAGTCGCCTGGGGCATCCCATTTTCAGTCAGCACAAGGTGTCTATTTTTAGCAAACCCAGGTATACCTACAAGAGCACCAGGGATGGAAAGGAATCCTTCATTTTAAGAGGTCCCCTCCGCACACCCTTGCAGGTGACATAACTACCAGAGCAGCTGCTCTGCCTCTACCTGCAACACATTCCCTCAAATAAATATTGAGGCAAAAGGCTTTAGCACAAAAAATGTAGAGGCAGACAAGCTTCTGGCCAGGCCTCCATTTTGTTCTGCACACCAGACTCCTGCCCACCTTCCATCTTAAGTGGTAGTTTGCATTAGCTTGTGGGAAAACCAACCAGAATATCCAATGGAGACCTACAGTTTTGGTCTGCCATGGGACATGCAGACCAGGTGGGAAATCTACTCAGGAAAAGCAAGCATATGAGGCTCCTGAACTGCAACTGATGTGCTAGTTGCTGGGGGGGCTGGGAGGTAAATTAGTATCATATCCAAACAGATAAACTCCAACACCTCAGAGCTTTCAGCATTTGCAGACTCCAAAGGATCTAACCTAAAAGTACACACAAAGACAGATGTACAGTTGTCTGTGGACAGAAGGGTTTTGGGAGGAGCATGGTTGATTTGGAGGTTGAGATACTGCACTTTATCCTTTGCTTTGTTTTGTTTCCAGCTCAGAAGAACATGTTATTATCAAATCAAAAAAGGTAGTATAGAAGATTGAGCCACATAATCCACCACACTATGCTCATTTTCCAGATGTCTGAATGTGACCAAGGAGAGACCTGTAGGACACAGCTGAACTGCACTGAAGCAGCAGTGCTCATGAGCACCTACAGCCTCATTGACACAGATGCACCATCTCAGTCTGGCCATCCACTTCCTCCTCCCCAGACTGTCATCAGAGATCATGCAGCAGCTGGACCTCTGCCTGGCCAGCAATGGGGAGCAAAAAGTATGCTGCAAGTCTAAAGGAGGTGCCACCTTTCACTGCAAGGAATCAAATCATCTTCATCTACAGAAAAACATACTCAAAATTTGGCCAACATTCCCTTTTTACTTCCTCACACATAAATGTTCCCAAAATACAAATGTATTTCCAGAAAAGAACCAGTGCATACCCTGGCCTTGGAGGCTATATTTCCAACCCTTCTGTTTCTGCTAACATCAGCAGAAATCCAAGCAGATCCAGTAAAGCCACATTCCATGCTTCAAAACCAAAATCAGTTGATAATGTTTTGCATCTTAATTGCCACGAGACCTCCAAATCCCCAAACCTTCCTACTGAGAGACCACAGTCACAAGGATGATGACAAGGTTCTTAATGTGTCCATGTAACTTATATGTGAGTCCAGTAGTATGGCAAGTAGTTTGTGAGCACTACTGGCACCAGATGTCTGAGGTCAGAGTCACCAGCTGAGACTTGCTGGCAGGAGAGCTTATCCTAGAGCTAAGTTACTCTCTCTGCCACACTTTTGTCCAGGTGATTGTTCCTTTCTGCTGCAACAAAACAACCAGTTCCACTGAGTGACTAACACATCTTCCTTTCTGCACTGCCCCTTCCATCACAAAGGAACAGGACATTTTTTTCCCCCCCAGTTGACCGGGGAAACAACCTTCACAAGTTCCTCCCTGTGTGAACGTTTTAAGATGGCAAAGAGAAAGCTCTTGTTAGAAGTTTGGTAGCATCCCTTTAAATGAGCATTGTGGTTTCAGCTCAGCATTTTCTTGTTTGCATGCTAGACACACACTTGGATGGCATCATGTTTCCCAGCTGAACCCAACCACATCCCTGCACCTGCATAGCTAGCAGCAACATGAGAAGTCTTCAGAACGCAATTCAGATAGGGATCTCTCCAAGCAGCTTTATTGATGTTAATGGAGTTACTTGGGATTTACACTCACGTAAATCAGAGCACAGGTGGATGATAAATTCTTGCAACTGGCAACAATATAGGGAAGGCCAATTTCACCCCTGGTGTAATGCTACTCATGTCAAAAGCCATGCATCAAGAAGCAGCTGTGTTCATCACACACCACCTTAATCAGGCAAATCAGCTCTTTGCAAATAAACCCATATATTCACACAGCATTCCTCACTAGCTCCAGCAGAGCTGCACAGGTCCAAGACTCCGCCCAAAGGGATTGTGTTGCAAGTTCATTGCTTTAACATTCTGCCTTAAAATAACATTTTTAGCAGATTTGAGCATGCAATAGGGAACCAACAATTGCTCATAGTTTTCTCACCCTTTGCAATGTCACCTCCAGACATGAATTGTTTTGCACTAGCAGCTGCATTTGGAGCCACAGCAGAAGCTTCTGGAGGAGGCATGACCTTAACTGGCCTCCAAAAGGAGCCTATTGACAGGCAGACATGCAAGAACAGCAACTGGTAAAGGCTTTCCACCTGATGGACTGGCAAGGATGAGTAGGGAGCTGTGGCATTCCTGTGCACACTGCTTCCCTTCCTACTGCCACAACTGACTGGGAAGCAGTTCCTTGCAATTCAGGCCTTTGCTTTCTCACATTAGTGTTGGCAACCCACTTGAAAACCTGACAGGTCAATCTGCAGCAGCATCTCCTTTGGCTTCATAGAGGCCTGTAATAAGAGCCCATCTTCACTGGACCCTCATATGAACAGAGCAACAAGAAAATCAGTTTACAGCAAGGGACCATTAGTACTCACAGGGAGCTGAGCAGCAGTTGACTAATGTCCTCAGAAAGACCAATTGTCAGGAGACCCTGAGGGTAATGATGACCTCGGCAGCAGAGGCCAGAGGCAGTGAAGGTCAAATAGACAGGAGAGATGGTAAATGTCCCAGCTGCATGTGCTTGCCCTGGACACATGTCTGAGTCTCACAGCAGAAGTTAGGACTATGAGATTTAGATGTAATCAAGCAGGTCCTAACTAATTGGAACAGCTGGGAACACATGTAAGAGCAGATTACAGATAAGACTTACTGCAGAGGACTTAACCTGTCCACCCATTCAAACACCAGCAGACCCATGGGCAAGTAGCCCCAGGTGGACTCCCCTCAGTGCCTTGGCCACCAAGGTGTATCCACTCCTCAGGGATCAACTGCCCACACCATTAACTGCTCAGAGTTTACAACCCAGAAAACAGTGGGGAAAAGAATCTGATCAAAAAGACTATCCTCACAGCATGAGGATTGTCCTGTTTCAGGACACTTAATCCACTAGGCCTTTGCCATTTTAACCTTGGGCCCAGGCTGAGTCAGTTGTGATTTGCTTAAAACCATGAGAATTCCCTCCTCCAGAAAAAAAAAAATATTGTAAAGTTTGTAAAGAAAGGAAAATCAGGACCTTGTGCTACACTTTTACATTATGATCTGGTAACTAATTATCAGCCATTTGGCAGTTTTCCATCTGCAGAATCTCCATGCCTCTGAATGCCAAAGCAAATAATTCATATTACCTAAAAATCTTTGCATTCAGATGAACAGATTTGTTCTTATGCTGACACTACAGGCCCAGGACCACCAGGTCCCACAAGAACCTCTTCGTACCTTTTGGGGCAGACTGCTGCAAAAACACCAGAATTGGCAACTTCTGCAGTATCACTCTCCTTCTTGAGGAAAAGAACAGTTTGAGGTCCAAACACTTTTTTCAAAGAGGGAAAATTGATGTATTGTAGTAGAGGCCAAGCCAGCAAGCAGGAGCTATAAAGCATTATTCACTAAGGTTTTCTTACCCTGTTGAGGATAAACCAAACCACCCAGAGGAAATATCCAGTTCATAAACTGCTGAAGTACCCCCACTAGATGGGGCTTTATCTGTCCCCTAAATACCTGTCTCTACCATTCTGGGTCATTCACTCCAGCACTAAGACCCAGGATTTGCTGAGACCTTTTCTATTCCTAGGAGCCAAGAATTTCCCTTGCCTTCTAGATCTAAGGCAAACTGAGCTCAGCCTCTCCGCAGTGCTCTTTGAAAATGGTCCAATATCCTCCAGACTCAAAGGTTTTCCATTGGTTTTAGTGAGTTCTGGAGAATGGCCTTCAAGATGTGTTTGTGTTGTTTTTTTTTTCCTGCAGTTCGGCAGAAGTCAGAACCACTTTGCCTGGATTTTTACAAGAAGCAGCTGGTGAGAGGTTAAATAACCAGACAACAGAGCCAAATCCAGGGGAGTCCAAAGAAACTTGGTTTTGTGGGCTTCTGTGCCAAGCTATTGCTTACCACCTTTGTCAGGAGAGGGCTGTCTATTAAACCAGAAGTTCCTTTCCACTCTAACTAATGAGTATCTATTACATGAAGTCTCAGGGACACCAATCAGGTGTGTAAACTATCTACATCTTAACAACAAGTTCATGGGGAAAAGAAAACTTAAAAAAACCAATGATGCACTGCAGAAGCATCAAGGAAGAAAATTGCTGGGCTTGCAAAGTGGTGTCAGTCATTCTTCACTTGTGACCTTCAGGACTTGAGCCTGCTGTTAGCTGAAGATTGGACAAAGATCTGAGATAAATAGGTTGCATTCTCAGTTGAGGTGCTTTCGTGTCTCAGCAGGAAAACTGAACAGCTCATAACATCCCAGAACCCCTTCAGATTCCATAGCAACATAAGGCAGAAAACCAAACGGCACCTCTGTACACAGAGCAGGCAGAATTCTGGGAGTCTCAAAGCAATGATGCCCACAAGCCTGAAACACACTGTTTTCCATCCACCACAACTCCTCAACTGTTTTGTTGTTGTTGTTGGTTTTTGTTTGTTTTTTGGTGTTTCTTTTTCCCAAAAGAATAACTCTTAAGGAACTAATCCCATAGTCTTCAAAGCAACAACTGATTTTTGGTGCATTCTCGGGGTTAAGCTTGAAGTCCCTTTTGAAAAATTGATTTTAGAGTCAGCATTCAGCACTTTGTAGGACAACTCAGAGTCTTTGCAAGCATCTCACACTGATGCTGCTACCACTGAGAAAAACAGTGACTTCAGCAGCCTTGAACAAAATATGATGAAATGCTAGGCAAGAGATTGTCTCACAGTTCCTTATCAAAAGCTGGATCCTCTTTCCTGAATCACAGGACCTCAAGATAGAATACAGGAGATAGTTACCAGCGAGGTCTTTCCTATGTCTTCCTTCACCTTCTATTCAGGTTCACACACTCTCCAGTGTAACAGGGAGAGATTTAGAAGAACTTTCTCCAAGAGTTACAGGCCACTTGAAAAACCTGCCCTAACACAAGTCTATTATTGTACACCCTGTTTACTTAAATTCATTCCACAGCCTGGGAGACTTTGCACAAGTAAATTTACAGCTTGAGTTAATAGAGCAAAATGTAAAACTGCTGGCTTTTGGCTGAGGCTGCGAGCAAAGGACAGGCACAGGTTGTGACTGGGGGTGTTTTCACAGGGCCACTGACACAGAATGTGTTTTCAGGGAGTATTTATTTTAAATAAGGAAAGTTTATACAGCTTGAGAAAATTATTGGGAAGGAAATTAAATCTTGTACTGTTGCTCTTCCGTCTCACCTTGACACTTGCTGTTCTCCTCCCTCCCCCAGGGCTTGGTAAGGGCAGGTTTCACTTGCAAAAAATTGCCTTCCTCATGCACACTGATTTACAACCAGCCCACGGACTGGCCTTCTACATTCATTTCGGGGAAGAAGGGGGCAAGCAAGACTCATTTCTCCTTTACCTTGATCAAACTAGTTGCAAACTGGGAGGACAGGGATATGCGGCATTAGGTGGAGGTTGCATCCCTCCCTGCGAGCAATCTGCAAGAAGATGGGTGACCCAGCCAAAACTACCCTCAATTAAGGGGATGGGAAGGGAGCAGCTCTATCAAAGCTCCTCCAGAAGCAGGGCCAATGCTACCCCAGCCTGGGAGCAGCATGGCTGGTAGTGGTTGGCATTCCTCCTTCCAGCCCAGCCACAGCACCAGTATGGCCTGTTCATTCTCTGCCCCACACTTCCCCACTCTGGTGAGCCAGACAAGAAACATCAGTACCAGCTGCTCAAGCAGCCATGCAGCAGGGCCCTTTGGTGCAGCTGAGCCTGTTTTTACAGGCTATTTTATTATTTTCCGCCTTAGCAAGAGTTTCCTCACCTCACAGTGATATGTCCAAGGGCTCCCAGCACTGTGTCCAATTGCTTTCACACTGACTCTATAGGGTGGGAGTGACATAGAATATAAGGCCCAAGAAACCATGTGAGGCAACACCACCCCGTTTTCCTCCAGGCACAAAATTCTCCAACCCCAAAGTCCCATGGAATGCCCACTTCCCCCTCCTGCATCCAACACGTGCACCACAGAACACTCCTCAGTTCCCCATGTTCACACGGATCCCCATCCACCACCACAGCCACCTAAATCAGCAGCAAACAGACCAACGAAGTCAGTGAGCAAATTCCTCTCAGCAGAACACTGGTAGGTTCACTTGCCTACTCCCAAAAAACAAGTCAGTGGTATGAGCTCAAGTACTGCAGCAGGACCTGCATCCTGCAGAGCAGGTTCAGCTTGACTCAAAATGCTCAGAAATAATTACTGCACTCTTCTGCATTCCACCTTCCAGGATTTCCTCCTGCTGCAGGTAAAGACCCTGGCTGAGATCTTCAGCAGGTGTCAGGCAGTGCATTTCCCTTCCTATCAACACTCAGCAGTTACTTGCCATGTTTCAATGGAACTAAAGGAGCAAAATTCAAATACAGCAGCTTCCTTGGCTTCCCAGCCACAGAGGGCCCAATATCAAGCTTCACTTTATCTATCACAAAGGAAGTTTATACCAGGAACAGCTGTTTGTTATTTTTTATTTTTAAGAATGCTCTCTAGAAACCAGGAGGAAAATGAAAGTTTTGGATTGGCATTTGGGTGTCAATAGATCTAAGATAAAGATTACTTGGTAAAAAGCTCCTGGATACAGAAGAAGGCATCTCAGGCTTGCCCATCTCTTTCTGGGCCATGCTTTGCTGAATTTATCCGTGGTTACCCAGAGCCTCTTTTCCTAGCAAGTGTTATTTCAACTCACTGGTGTATTGAAATCAAAAAGGGAGATATTTGACCCAAAACATCTGCAACTGCGTGAGCTCCATCACACCAGTTCACACAGAGGATGGAATTTCATAGGAGGACAACCATACTTCTCATCACATAAGGACCCATGCTCTATCTTGGGGTTTTTTCCCACTGCCAGTTAATGGACCCACGGGAAACAGCAGCTCATCCTGTGGTTTGTGTCTAAAGACAGGTTGGTGTTATAGAGCAAGAGATCTTGTGGGGGAGCCCTCATCTTTTCTCTGACCAACTTATAAATCAAACTACTCTTATGAGCACCATTACCCCCTCCTGTGTACCATCATTCCCTGCCAGCATTGGCAGACAGAGTGGACAGCACTTAAGTTCTTTCAAGGGCTTCATCTTGCGTCTTTCAACAAAGTCAATTTAAGAGATCTTGGTCTTTCCACATTTGTCATTTCTCTGGAAGACAGGAGGCAGCAGCCTCAAACAATAGATTACAGGCTTTTTTTTTCAGAGCACTTGAAACCCAATGAGTAATTAACTCCGACACCCTTAGGTGTTATTAAACCCACTAAACATGGGAGGAAACCTAGAAAGGAAACCAGACAAACCCTTGGATTCATACCAGTTTGCCCAGGGGGCAAAGCCTGGCATGGAAGAGAAGCGGAGCTTGCCCAGGGCCCCGTGAGAAGTTGATATCAGAAGGAAGAGGATGCAACTTCGCTGTCTGCAAGAGCAGGTACTTCCCCAGCCTGCAGCAAGGTGTGAGCAGGGATGGAGCCCCAGCAGCCCTGAGGGGAGCCTGCCCTGCAGCCTTCCCCAGTAGCACTTGCTCATCCTGCATCACTGTAAAGCCTCCAAGATCTCATTTTAGAGCAGACTTTGGTGTCGGCACGTCCCAGAAAGCTGGTCTTGTGGCAAACAGACAACTTGTTCCCTCCCCATGCTTCCCCTCCCAAGTGAGGCATGCAGCACCCAGTTCTTCCCAAAAGCCTATCAGGCCAGGCTCAGCAGTACACACTATGGCAAGGCCCATTCCCTGTTTTACACCTCCCCAGGTTAGTGATTTTCTCTATCTCTCCATCACCACTGAGGCTCCATTCATTAAAACCTCCACAGGAGCTCATCAACACCACAGAGAATGGTTCTGTTGTCACTATTCAGTGCCTCATATCCCTCTTGGTCTGCAGAGGATACATGGTACTTCCCTAACCCCAGAAAAATCCATGATACATGATCATGATACATGGCACTTCCCTAACCCCAGAAAAAGCCATTTTCTGCCTTAGAAAAGTCCTGGAGTTATACAGGGACCTAAATATCAACAGGGATCCTGCTTCTGGTTGGAGTAGCCAGGAAACAGGACATATTTCATTCCTCTGCAAGGCCAGATTCCAATACAGCATATACTGCACAGAATATAGATGGCAGAAAGACACCTTACTTCACCATCTTAGCTACAAGATAGTCCCCTGAATCACAGCCCTGTGCCCAAGTGCCATCATTGAGGCCAGCAGACACCGCAGGCCCACTCATCAAAAGGCTGCATGTGTCATTATCCCTCATTCAGGACTTCACACATAGACAATGCTTTGGCTTGGTATGGAGGGAGCTGCTTGTATCTTACCCAGGACTCCAAGGAACCTGGCTATTCTCCAACCTGCCTTGGTCTGTGGCACTTGGAAATGCCCTCTCCACACAGGACACAGAGGCAGTGTCACCAGGCAGTCACCCATTTCCACGATGGGTGCCCAGATAGGGCATAGTGCTACAACAGGAGCTCATACCATTCCTCTGTGCAGGCTCCACACCTGCACACTCCTGTGATGCAACACCCAGCAGAAGGTGCCGCAAGAGATAAGGCTGTGTGGGAGCCCTCAGCCTTCCTCTTGTTCTTTCCCACCGCTCGTGTTTCAGAAATTGGGCTGCACCAGCCCTTCCCAAAACAGAGAGATGAGAGGAGCTGCAGCCCCAGGGCAAGGCCAGGTGCCTGCCTCAGTCCCCTGGGCCCTACAGCCTCAACGGGCTTCTTCCTGGGGCCATCTAGTGGCATATTTTAATATAGTTCTTTAAAACATAAGCGCATTCACCTGGGGTTTATGCAAACGTGTCCCTGAGAGCCTGATGTGCATCCTCGTGCCCCTGGGAGCAAACCAGGATGTGCAGCACAGCCAGCAGCTCTGGCAGCAGCCCCAAGCCCCTTTGGCAGGCCAGGAGCAGCACAAGCACCCACTTCTTTACTTCCGATCTACACACAAATGGAGTATGTAAGGCTTCTTCAACCAAGAAGGAGCTCTCACCAAAGTACCAGGCTGACAAAGATTTCTGGGCCACTGAGTCCAGCACCTCACAGCCAAGGCAGAAGTGCCAGTACTGCTCACTCCAAGGCTTTGGTCCTTCAAAGGACCAAACGAAATACCCTGACTCAGGGTCTCTATATCCATTCTTTTGATAAAGCAGACATTTTTCTAACTTACTTTTTGCAAATATTTCTAGAGAGAGCTGTTTCTCTGCACTAACTTCTGTGACAAAAGAAATCACTTCTGGCCTAAAATTGATTTTTGAAACATAAGATTCCTACAGATCTTTCTCATGCCTGGAAAGAAGAAATCTTACGCAACCCAGAGGAGTCTACAGCCATACCAGATCTGTGAAGGGATGGCGGTGTTCTTCCCCACAGTGGTAGAGCAAAGGATCAATGCCTGCAAAGCTGGGCCCCAAGAGGAGCCAGCCCCAATGGGTTGAGCCATTAGTGGCACAAAGCAGGAGGATGAGGGCAGTCCTGCTTCTGCATGCAGGCTGCAGCCATGCAGCAAAGGGCTCAGGGCAGCTCTTCCCACAGTAAGGAGAGAGATGACAGCACGGACGGAAATGTTGCTTGTAGAGTGCTCTTAGGCAATCCAGCTCTCACAGAGCACAGAAGACTGATTTCTGAGCCCCCAGGTAGCCAGAGCTGTGGTCTTGACCCCCTCCTGTTGCTTTGTTTACTGCCTTCGTGCCTCTGCAGAGTCCATAGGGCCAATTACTGTAAGACCTGCATCTGGCTCTTCAGCCTTCAGATGTAAGGCACATCCATAACAAGCTCTCTCCTCTCCACCTGACAGGTCACCAGCCATTGCTAGGCCAGCATTTGCACAGGGGACTTGGACAGGTTTTGGTCTTTCCTCAAGCCCTTCTGGAAGGAAGATAGGCTCCTCATGTAAACATTACACTTATTATGCTCCTAGTTTTCACTGATGTTTATACAGAAGGATATTATTGGTAACATAACACAAGCATTTTCCTAGAAGGCTGCATAGTTCTTTCCTGCATGCAACATCACATTTTCTAGGAATGAAGAATTTTAGACTACTAGACTACTTGCTTCTTCTGGGAGAAGGATATTTCCTCAGCGATCAAGTGTCTGGTGTTGCCTTGTGGCAAAGTTTTGAAGAGTAAATGCTTTACTATTAGATCTTACCCTATTTGTGGAATAATACCCAGGAGATTTGGTTATTGGAGCCCAACTTTTCCCATGTTGTGCCCAAGTAGCTAGTGTAGGTGACTGCAAGTGCTACAGTATGCATCATCCCTCTACCTACCCACCAGCCCAATGCTTCTGAGCCCTGAAGAGTTCTTAGTCAGGTTCGGACAAATTTTTATCCATCCCTTTCCAATATCAGACAACTGGTTAACTGGATTTAGCTGCAATTGACATCAGGTTCAGCTTCAAGTTCAGCTCTCTCTGGTTCAAGACAGATATTCTATTTCCAAGTGACAGTAGAAGGTTGGTCTATCCTGCCTGAATTGAATAATCCAGACAAAATTGGTTCGACATTCTCCAATCAATACCATCTCAGCAATTTCCATACCCAAGAGAAGAGTAGTCTGTATGACAGAACCTAAAGAACAACACCTGCCTCATCTCAGAGTGCTGTTGGATGCAGTCACAGGGACACACATATCCCACATGCAGTGTTTCATTTCAGCATAAATTCACACTAGTTCAGTGCAGACCTAATGCCCTGAAGATTTAGTAGAGAGGCCCCCAGCAGAAGCCTTTGCCTTTCTATTTGCAGTTCAATCCTATTTACAGCTTTAGACTTGAGTATTTGTGAAAGCTGTTATAGCCAGACATGCTGCCCATGGGAAAGGAGTCTTTGCCAAGCCCATGGCTTCTAACACAAGCATCGGGTGGGAGGGTTAGGAAGGTTAATCTTAGTATTGAGAGCTGAGAAAAAGCGAATGCAGTCCACTTGGTCATGGAGTCACTCTTTGGTCGACTCCCTCAAGCTTTCAAACTGCCTAAAGCTTTGACCAAAGACACCAGCATTTTTCACACATACACAGATCTTTTTCTGCAGTGCAAAAAGAGGAAAATCCTTCCCACAAGTCTATTACATCCTCAAACTCCCTCTCCATCACAACACAGATGCCACGACAAGCAGGTTCCTAACCAGAAACTGCAGCTAAACCCAACTCTGTGCACTGGTATGTTCTGGAAAAAAAATAAATTTCAGAATATGGCAGAAATAACAACAACTACTGATGATACAAAGCTGGGAGGAATGGTGACATGTCAGAAGGCTGTGCTGCCATTCAGCAAGACCTGGACAGGCTGGAAAATTGGGCAGAAAGGAACCAGATGAGGTTTAAAAAGAGCAAGTGTAGAGTCTTGCACCTAGGGAGGAATAACCACGTGCACCAGCACAGTTTGGGGGATGAGCTGCTGGAGAGGAGCTCTGATGAGAGGAACCTGGGTGTTGTGGATAACAGGTTGGCCATGAGCCAGCAGTGTGCCCTGGTGGCCAAGAAGGCCAGTGTTATCCCAGAGTGAATTAAAAAGAGCGTGGCCAGCAGGTCAAGGGAGGTGATCCTCCCCCTCTACTCTGCCCTGGTGAGGCCTCACCTGGAGTATTGTGTCCAGTTCTGGGCTCCCTGGTACAAAAAAGACAGGGATCTCCTTGAAGAAGTACAGTGGAGGACTACAAAGATGATAAAAGGCATGGAACACCTCCTTTATGAGGAAAGGCTGAGAGACCAGGGGCTGTTCAGCCTTGAAAAAAGACGGCTCCATGTCTATAAGTATCTGAGGAGCAGAAGGCAAAGGGAGGAGGCTGGATTCTTCTTTGCAGTGTGTAGCAATAGGATGAGGGGAAATGGCCACAAACTGAAGCATAGGAAGTTCTGCACAAATGTGCATGGGAACTTCTTCACAGTGCAGTGATGGAGCACTGGAGCTGCACAGAGAGGTGGTGGAGTCTCCTTCTCTGGAGATGTTCAAGATGGATACCTACCTGTTCAACCTGGGCCAGGGAGCTGCTTTGGCAGAGGGGTTGGACTCGAGAGGTCCCTTTCAACCCCTACAATTCTGTGATTCTGCAATAAGGCTTATTTTTTTGCAAAATCAACATAAGCAAGTATCTGTATACATGCAAAGCCTCAAATAGCAACTCTAAGGAGATTCTGTGGTTATTTCCCTGCATTCTGCAAAGCCGGGACATGGAGCTTGGGTCTGCAGGGCAGTGCACACACTGCAATGAGAAGGAAGGAGGCCGAGGCCACCAAGCCCATCACCCCAGGGCAGTGACAATCCATCCTGAGCAGTGCACATTTCAGCTCTGCTTTGGAGACCTTGAGTCATGGCTGAGACACAGCTTCCTCTAGCACAAGTCAATTACCATTACTCAGTTTCCAACCCTCTTTTTAATTCTCCCATTGTGAAAAGTGTCGTTGACTGGACAAGTTGGGCACAAATCCACCCATGAAGGTAAGGATATTCTGCAAAATCTGCAAGCTACAGTGGAGGAATAGCTAGTACTAATGAGAACAGTCACCAGAAATAAAGATGGTCTCATTTTGTGTTTCTCTTCATATCCTTCCAAGTTTTATTCATTTTGCTAGATTAAATCTCCAGATGGGAGAGCAGGTGGCTTTAAAGATCAAAGATGGCTGTTTAGAAAGTCTCTGTCCATCACAGTTTCCTGAGAATAACCTCTCCAAAGTGATGTTTATTTCTATTCATTTCAGACCAAACAGTACTATAGTGTAGAGTAACAGAAACTCCTGCTGCAATGACTGTTCTATTACTGCGTGCTGTTAGCAGCAGTGCTTGCCCCAGAGAACTCACAGCCCACTCCTTATCAGCAGCGCTGTCCCAGACGGACTGGGTGTGCCTTGCCTGGAATGGAAAATTACATACTGATGCTTTAACTGGCAGAGGTCCTTAAAAATAAGGAAACCCCATAGGTAGCTTTGGGACTTCTCACATAGGGAAGCAGGTGCTGAATGGACCAGCCGGCCTGGCGGATGCATCCAGGATGACAAAAGGCTGCCAGCCCAGCTAGAGGGAGCATGTCACTTGCTCAGCAAGTTCCTTCCCCTCCAGCTACACTCTGAGCCTCTGCCACACTCATCCCTGCGTTTCAACATCCTCCCAAATCCAGGTCACCTTTGTTCCCCAGCCAAGGATCTCCAAAAATCAGAGTACAGGAGTCTGATACCACAGGACCTGGCCTGTATCTCAAGCCATTTCCCATTCACTTCCAGCACACCATAGTTTGACTGAGAGCTCTCTGCAAGGCCGAAGTGGTGTCTGGGGAACAAAAGCCAGGTTGGAATCTCTCAAAGCTGGTTCCAGCCCCACAGAAAAGAACGTGCTCTGCAACAGAACTTGGAGGCACAAGTGCTGCAATGTGGGGCTTTGTGCAGCCCCACAGAGTGTCAGATTTCCCCTCAAAGGTGGGGAAAGCATACAGAGTGTACAAACTGTATGCCACTAATAAAGGGTATCTTTATGGCCGTGCTTAACGAGAACCCATCATTCCCTGTCTCCCCCCAGTTTTCCAAACCGAGCAGAGTTCAGCCCCAAAGTTGGCTTCATTTCTACCTACAACTCAATTCAGTGCAAGAAAGTGGGGTGAGCCCCATGTACACGGTGCTCAGAGAAGGGTTGGGGGAAGCACCTAAGTCCCCAAGCCACTCAGGACAGGGACATGAGGGTACTTGCCAAACCCAACTGCCACAGCCAAACTGAAGCATGGCTGCCAACCCTTCTGCCAGCTGCTCACATCGACATTTAACAACCTGACAGAAAAGCTTTCCAAAGGGAAACTTTTGTGCTCCTGGAGTGGTCTCACCCCCCAGTTTCTCTGGGGTGATATGATTGAAGGGAAAGCAGAAAAATTGATTACCCGTAAAACAAGATTATAATCCAATAAATAAATGATAAATCAGCATGTCTCCTCTTAGCAAGGAAATGGAGACCCAAAGTTCCTCTTGAAGGATCTGAACAGAATATCCATTATCCAAACTGATCGCAGCTACTCAAGTGGAAAGAGCAGCTGTGCCTTCATGTTTTCTGACACTTTTTTCTTGTGCATTACACCATCCTTGCTGGAAATGCTTTGGACTTCAGATAACTCATTAAAGAACAGCAGGGACTTTCCTGCTCTTTTCCAAACTTCCTAGCAACCTGTCACCGAGGAGCCAAGTGCAGCTCCCTTGCTGCATCTTGGCTGAATCCTTCTACCCCCAGTTTGTGAATTTCCCCAGAGCCCTGTTCACACAGCTTCACTAAGCTTTTGTGGCACAACTGGCACTTCTCTCGCACGACAGCCATTTCCCCTGCCTGTCCTGCAAGCATTAACACAAGGCACGAAGGATTTAACTCCTTCAGAAGTCTTTCAGGGCCCTGGAACCTGGGAATTACCTTCCCGTTGCTCCCTGCAAACCAGCTCTGACGCCTACATGCACACACACAATTCAGGCTTCTTAATGAGGGTGCGCACCAGCATGGAGAGGGACAATGGACATCACTCATCACTAATCAGAGGCAGTCAGAAAGTAGGACAGCATTGATTTGGAAGCTCTGTCGAACCTGGAAAGCTCTTCCCTAAGGATCCCTCCATGCTAGTTCAGAAGTTTCAGCAAAACGTGTCTGCTACCAGTTTCTTAAGAGGCGAGTGTCTTCTTTCCCTGGGAAGGCTTTCTTCCCCATTGTATGACCACTGAACATTAAAACACAATCAATATCATTCCTATTGTTTACTCTGAAGTTTGATGCATGTCTTCCTGTTTCTACATCCTTGTTCTCACATTTTAGTGCCCCCGGTTCCAAAGCAAGCTGATCTCTCACCCAGGGAGAAGTGTTTCATGCAAAAATGGCAGTTTCTGGTGCAGAACAGTTTTGCAGCAAGGGAAGAGACAGAAAATGCAAGTCAGCGTATAATAAGGCAAACTGCTTATAAAGATCAGCTGCATGTGTGTATAAGAGTAGAAGTGTAGGGAACAACATGAATAAAACTATGAAACAAAATGGAAGTAGTTGTTTTCTGTGTGTACGTGTATGTATGTGCATACAAGTGAGCAGAATGTGAGGCTAGCACGTAAAAAGAGATGAAAACAGGGAAGCAAAACAGCTCAGTACGTCCCTGTGGATATGTGCGGGAGGACAACAGAAAAGCATCAAGATAAAGCAAGGGAGGCCCTGTGCCATGCAAACCAGCCCAAGGGTGCAGCAGTGCAGAGATCATTCACTGAAGAACCACACCCACTCTCAGAGCACAGCCACACACACCTGTAACACTCTGGGAGGTTTCCTATGAAAATGCCAACCCAATGCTGCTCCCCTACAAATATCCAGGAAACTCATTTGGCGTTCACCTTCAGGAGCTGTCACATCAGCGTTGGTGTGATTTTTGCATGCACTATTATAGAAGTACAGAAGCTGGACACGAAGGACTTCCAGTTCTTCTTTCTCGGGCTCTGAAGACACACTCTCCGTGTCTTTATAACTGCTGCTCTTTGCCCCTTCTCGCAACCAGCTCATGTCCAGGCACCTGGGGCCTCCCGTACCGCCGGGGTTCCCCCCTCCTGCCTTGGAGGACCGCTTCCCGGGCGGAGGAGCCGATCCCCGGCCGCGCTGCCGGGCTGTCCCCACCAGGTGGCACTCCAGGAGCGGCGGAGCGGAGGGACCCCGGGCATTGTGACCTCGGCCCCTTCCTCCACTCCACAACATGGGCTGCTGGTGCAGGTCCTGCTGCTGCCAGGACTTCATGAGCTCATGATTCTGGGGCATTGGAGACATCTGGGGGTGGAGGTTCCCTCCATGCATCGCTCTGCCCGGAGTCTGCCGGGATTAAGTCAGGAGTACGGGAAAGATCTCCCGACGGCAGAAAAATCGGAGGAGTGGGATGCCGGGATGGGGGGAACGAGAGGACCACATTTACGTTTCACGTCTCTTCCCCACTCCGCCCACGGTTAAACACTCGGCAGCAGGGACAAAGCAGAGAGCCGTATGTCTGTAAAAGGGGGTGAGCACCTCCCTGAATGTCCCCGGTCCCTGTGGGACGACGGGCGGACAGAGGAGCAGCGCGGGGCCGCTGGGCGAGCTGATGCTCCCAAGTGTCCAGCAGATTGAAATTCACCCGGGACACGCAATAAGGCCGGTAACGCCGCGCTACCCAAGGGGCAGACACCGAATGCAGCCGCTTCAGCTCCCGGCTGTTCTCGGACGGAGCTGGGCTCTGCTGCAGCCTCCGGGGGAGCTGGCGCCGGCCGGGGCCGGGGGAGGGCTCCGGGGGCCGGGACGCGCCGTGCCCGGTGTCTCGAGTCGTGCACGTCTTAACCGAAGTGAAAAGAATGCGCACACAGCCTCATCCCTTCCCACCAGCTCTATATAACGCCGTACGCACAAGTACGTGGATTTGGACTGCAGAAGTATTTGAAATGCATTAGAGCTGCTTAGCGCGATATACGCGCTCCGTACAGTGAGAAGTACAGCTAAATAAAGTCACGCGGAGCTCCGGGGACTCTGCACGGTTATGCTCGCGGTATGAACGCGATGGTAGAAATGCGGGTGCCGGGAGCTGCTCCGTGCCCGCCCCGCTCCTGGAGCACGGCGGGTTGCTCCCGCTGCTCCCACCCTTTGGGGGTTCTTCAAAGTTTCTTTTTTTTTTTTTTTTTCCCTTCATAACTGTTAAAAAATGAAAAAAATAAAAAAAAATCGCCCGGTTTATTACAGAAAATCTCTACCGGCCCGCGATGTCGCTTTTGGTGGAACAAACTTTCTGGCTGCAAAGCGAAGCTCACTTTTCTTCCGACCGAGCGCGGCACATTTTCGGAGGAGCCCTCGCTGGCCGCGCTGCCGCGGGGGCTCAACCCGGACAGGTCTCGGCTTCGCCTCGGGCCGGGTTCCTGGTGAGAAAGCACATTTAAAACAAACCGAGGAGACCACCACCAGCACCGTCGTGCGACTCGCGGGTTAACCCCCCCTAATGACTGACGGCTGGTGCCACTGAGACAAATAAATACATCGTAAGGAGGGCAATGGGTCGCGAGTCGTTTTGGCCCTAAGGTGAGATTTAGCAATGACCGCCCATTAAAATAAGCTTTTCACTTTTCCTAGAGGTGGCCCCTGCCCCCATCCGCTCCGGCAAGCGAAGCGGAGGAGCGTCCCTACCTGTGTACGTTTGTGTTTGAGGCTCAGGGCTGTGTTTGTTTATTTGTTTGTCTGGATGTGTTTTGTTTGTTTATTTGTTTGTTTTGTAGCTCGGACGTGGGAGAAATGGAAACCGGAATGAATAGGTCTCGGGAGAGGGAACGAGTTTGGAAAACGTCTGTCAAAATCCGCGCGAAAGGGCCCGAAGTGACTACGATGGAGAGCTTAAAAATAAGTTTCGAAGCAACCCATCGGAAACAAAAGCCGGAGCAGCGGCGCGAAGCAGAAAGGAGAGCACCGTGCCGGGAGCAGCCGTGGGGAACCACGCTCCGAGCGGGGCGGCCGGGAAGACAGCCCTGCCCGCACAGCAACCCGCAACGGGACCGTGCGCCCTGCCCTGCAAAGCCTTCCTCTTCCTCCTGCACCTTTCCTTAGAAAAGGCTCCGCGTCTCCTCGATCCCTCGGCCAAGGCGGTGCGGGGACCCCCACCTCCATCGGGGGCCCCGCTCATCCCTTTTCATGGAGCAAGTCCATGGGAAAGAGCACCGCTGGCTTTTTCTGTCGGGCTTATTTCCCTGCTAAATGTATTTTGCCATTGGTGCTCTAGAGGCTCTCGGAGAAAACCAGGGGGGAGAGGGGGCTGCGGGGCAGGGAAGGATGGGGGTGTCCTTGGGGTCGGGGCTCCCCGGCTACCTTAGAGCTCGACGGGGTCTGTACAGCCCAGCCCGCTGTTAGCAGTTGGATTGTTGGTAGTTGTTTGTTTTTGGGGTGGTTTTTATTTTTTTCTTTCTTTCAGTGCTCAGTTAAATAGGGTACTTCGCTAGAAAAAGCTTTGTCTGGCGGAGTGATGGAAGCTACCTCTAGAAAGAATAGCGTGAAGTTCGGCAGGAACTACGGCTTCGGTGAGCTACTTCGTCCGAGAGTGAACAACAGTAAATAAATAAATGAAAGAGTGAAAGAGGAGGTACAAAAAAAAAAAAAAAAAGAGAGAGAAAAGACGGAGGAAAAGAAATAAAAAGGAGAAAAAAATAGCATTTTCTCCAGAATCGTTCAATAATTAAAATAAACAAATAAGTGGGAGGTTAGTGAAGGGAAAACCCGAAGGAGGAGCAGCTCCGGGTGCTGAGCCCGGAGCAGCCGCCCTGTCGGGGGGGGGACCCGCTGCGGCCCCCTGCGAGCGGCCGGAGCCAGGAGTTACACGAATGCCCTGAACGGCCACTTCAAACCGAGGGCTTTGCCTCGCCGTGTTTTTACACGCCTTAATTGTTCGTTAATAATGCGGGGTTTGGGAAAAGCACGTGGGAAGTATAGGGCCGGCTGGAAAAAAAATATATAAATAAATAAAAGGAGAAAAAAAACGAAGAAGAGGAGAGAAAAGAAAAGCTAACAAAAACCCCAAAGCAACCCCACGAGTTGGCTTCCCGGGCGCTATCGGCTTTTCTCTCTGTTCGGAGTCAAAAGCCTTCAGGTGGAAACGGCCGCTCTGTGAAAGCTCGGGGGATGTGAGAGGGTTCTGACTGCAGAAAGAGGTCGGCGGGTCAGGGAGATAACGCGCTGCCAGCCTCCAGGACACGGCTTGGAATGTCCCCGTGCGTGTCTGTTTGCTTTGGTGCGGTGTGCGGGGGCTGAGGGATCGGGGCTTTCTTTACACGAAGCCGCAAAAAGGTGTTTTCGACTTTTACTGTTCCGTTTCCCCACAGTTCACTCCAACCCCGATATTCCCGAAGTTTTCGTCACGGAAACCCCCCCCGTCCGGTGCCCCCGGAGCTCCCGGCCCCGTTCGGCTGCAGCCCGACCCGAGGTGCGGGGGCCGGCGGCCAGCAGCGGCGTGCCCGCAGGGACCACCTCTGCTCGTCAGCTCCCTCTCCGTCCTGCTGGAGCCTCGAGGAAATGGCCACATCAACTCATTTATCCTTCCCCGAGACAAACTGATCCGTCCGTCCATCCCTCCGTCCCTCCCTGAGCCCCTCACGAGGGCACGGCACGGCAGCAGCGCGCACCACCTGCGCGCTCCCCGAGTCCCGCAGGAAAGTCCCGGGTGGGATCCCCGCCCCGCACCCCCGGGTGCTGCCCACCGTGACACGTAGCCCCGCTACTTGCTCTCCCCACGCACACGGCTGATGAACTTCAAGCAACGATTTTTTTCCTTTTTTTTCATTTTTATTTTTCTTTCTCTCTTTTTTTCTCCTTTCTTCCTCCCTTTCTTTTTCTATTTTTATTTTTATTCTCCTTTCTCCCAAGCCCTCCCTCTCTGCCTTCCCAAAAGCTCTTCCCGGTGCAACCCTACAGCCCGGGGCGAGGGTGGAGGCGGAATGATCCCCGCTTCCAAGATTTTCCGAACAATCCTTAAAGAAGGAAACCTTTCTCTCGAGGTCTCTTTGATCTACGAGGCCTGGCGCGCTGTGAGCCCGGGTGCGAGAGGGGCCTGTCGGGGCTCCCGCAGCCGAGACATGAAAGGAGAAAAAGGGCGGCCAGAGTACGGGGATCGACCGAAGGGCTCGAATATTTCATATTCCTGGTAGCTGTCAAGTCCAAAAGCAGCAACCTTCCTCCCGCCGGCAGTTTGCAGAGGGCAGCTGCATGTGCGCGCGTGAGGGGCCGGAGCGCACCGTGCACCGCGGCCGGGAGGGGGGGAAGAGGGCCGTAAATTTGCGCTTGTAATCAATCAATAATTAACTAATAACAGAGCATGGGCCGAGCGGGCCCGGCAGGACGGCGGCGGGAGCGGCTGGGCCTCATGGAGGTGGCTCCCGTGCCTTTCCCATCACCCTCCTCCCACACCCCCATCCCCGAGCTGCTCTGTCCCTTCTGCCCCTCTCCGGGCTGGCCTCACCGCCTCAGCCCCGCTTTCCCATAGACTTTGGACCGGCGGCCGAAATTCCCTCGGGTAAAACCCGGCAGAACTCGCGACCAAGCTCCGCTGCCCGGCGAGAGAGAGTGGGCGCTTTTTCCTTCCCCGCTCCCCATCTCCCCACGGGGCCTCCATCCCCGGTGGATGTCCCCGCGTCCTCCTCCCAGGGTCCCTTCGGGGCCGCCCCGCACTGCCCCGGCTGCCCAAGAGGTGGCGCCGCCGCCCCGCCGGACCCCCCCGGCGCCGAGCCCCCCCCACCCAGCGCCGGGTCGCCTGCATCAGCCATAAAACCATTGAGGATATCAAGACAGGCGCCAGGTGAGTAATAGACAGGATAATCCAGAGAGATTGCTCGCTGTTTACCTCCATCCACAAGCGCCACAAGAGTTACTCATTAACGTTACTATATACAAATAAGATACACAAGAGATAAAGCCATTTGCAAGTCAGAGTTACACCTGCGGTACACGGATTTCTTGCGAGGGCATGAAGAGGGGGAGGTCAGCGTTAGGCCCGTGGGAGGGGGGGGGGAAGAATCAATCAGGCCGCACCCCCAGCGCCTAAAACGCAACGGTGAGCTCCGGTGCCTGCAAAGCGGCTACCTGGTGCCTGCAAAGGGAGGCGGAGACGGTTGGGTTGCTCAGGATCGGCGCTGAGTTTCCTCTCCGACTCCCAAAATCTACCACCATCCCTCGCTCCCCCCCACACACATACGACAACCGCCCTCCCTTTGTGAGAGATTGCGGGGGGGGGGGATGGGGGGAGGGGACGACAAGCAGCAGGGGAGGGAAAAAAAAACAAAACCAGGCGTTCCTGAAACCGAATGAATGAGAACGACATGGAGGGGGGGAAAGTGTGGCGCTGAAAAGTGCCTCTCCGCCGGTTCTAAGGAGAAAAAGCTGAACCACGAGTCTGCGGGGAGATCCTACGACTCCAGGGGCTGATAGGGCCTCTGTGCCCCCCACCCGGGTCCGACAACCCCGGGAACAGCAGAGGATCTGAGTGACAAGAGACATCCATCTCGTGGGGTTGCAGCCCGGAGCCTGTTTGTTTGATGTGTTGTTGTTTTGTTTTTCCCAGCCCCGACCCCACCTCTCCGTCCATAAAAACCCCACCTCGCTCCGAGGCACGTCGGCGTACTGCAGCGTTTCGTCGGGCCGGGAAGGGGGGAGAGGGAGCGAAAAATCTTGGGGGAGAACGAGAGAAAAGCCCCGCTCAGTTCAAACCCCCAGCGACCTGGCGGGCTGTGTGTCCCGGGCTTAAAATACACCCCTTAAAATAAGAATGCTCCCTCCGAAAAGTGAAGGGTCCGAAACGAACAGGGAAAAGGACTAGCGGTGTGCGGGAGTTTCCTGCTGGGTGCCCGGGTGATGTGCTCAGCATCATCGAGACCCCCCAGCTCTCAGAGGCAAGGACCCCTCCGCGACCGCAGCTCCCAACTGGAGGGGTGGAGATGTCCTTTTCTGACAGAATTTCCCCCAGAAAATGAGCGGGGCCGGTCGGCTAGGCACTGCAGCCGGGGGTCCCCCCCGGCCCGCATGACTGGGCCCGGCGGAGCAGCTTTGAAAATGAGGGGGGAAAAGCTCCGTGACCGCGTTCCCCCTGAGAACCTCTTTCTCTCACCGGCACAGGACCCAGAGGCCGCGGGCCGAGGGGCAGGCAGAGCATAAAACAGGATCCGGGCTGGAAGTACATCCTTATAATATTTATTACTGGCGGAGGATGAATCACTTTCCAATATACGGGCCACTAACTGTTGAAGGGGGGGAAATCTCTTTAACGAGGAGGAATATATATGTTGTGCTTAGGGATGTACTCACGGGCTGGCAACGCTGCAGGCGGGGGCTGCCAGCTCCTCGCTCCGCTCCCGGTGACCGCCCAGCCCACGTCCCTCCCCAGCACCACGCCACTCCACAGATTATTCTCAGCGTATCCTCAGCCCCACAGCAAAAAGGGGCGAGCCCCAGGGGGACCCCCCGGCCGGGTGCTGACTGGAAGGAGCCGGCCCCTGCCCGGACAGCGCCGTAACCCCAGCGGTTCGACAACTCTTTACCTGGAAACTTTTGAGGAGGGTTCTGCATTAAATTTTAACCGATCTATTCTCCAATTCTTCACTTTTGCTTTATTAATTTATGACAGATAAAAGCATCGCTGAGCCGTTCTCATTAACTTTTCAAACGCCACTTAATCTCATTCCATTAAAAGAGGTGACTTAGTACCCTCTGGATCCGCTTTAAAAGAAGTTGGGGGGGCGGGGGGGAAGACGGAAAGGTACATTAAGCAGCTTGCTTAAACCGCGGGATTCCCCGGCCGATCCGCGCAGGATCCTTTCACGAGGGGGGTTGAGATGGGCGGACAGCGTGGGGGGGCAGGGCAAGGCCCCCGCTGCCGGGCAGGTGGGTTGGAGGCACAGCACAGGACGCCCGGCACATTTCAATAAAAATTTATTTGAAACTTCGGCGAGTTTTAAAAGAGAAAAAAAAATACAGAAAAAAAAGCACTTCTCGACACTGATATCGCACAAAATATCCCTTCATTTTTTTTTTCCTTTGAACCAGCACCTGACGTTCAAGCCAAGAAAATACGCACCCACTCAAAGACAACAGCAAGCACAGTAGTAAAACTCCGTCGCATTTCGTGTTCGTTGTTGTTTTCTTTCTTTGACACACCAAAGAAATAGGAAAGAATAACGCAAAGTGAAGAAATTCCTCCACCCATCAACATTTTTTTTTCTCCCGAGCCGCTGGCAGAGCCCGTTGTCGCGGATGAACGTATAGAAAATCCATGTTTTCTTCTCCCGTGGTCGAAATTTGAATCGGAAAGTAGCACTTGAACACCGGGGAGAGCGAGGATTAAAAAAGCAATAGCGCGGCACGTCTCGTTTTCTCCTGCTTTTTTCGCTTTGTGGGCTCTTTGATGAACGCTGTTTGTTGCCCCTCTGCCTCTTGCAGCCGGCTCTTGGCGAGGGGTGATCTGAAGGCGAGAAGCTGAGCTCGGAACTCGCAGGTCCGGCCCGGGTCGCTCTGGGTCGGAGTTGGGCTGGGAGTGGGTAAGAATTACCGACTTGAAATGAGAAGAGAAGAAAACAAAAGACAGCTGCAGCCGTATTTACAGAGATATGTACAACGTCAATAAATTAAAGTTTAATTTCGAGTATTCATATTCCACGTATTTACAAGAGTTATCAAATAATTACATAAATACTTTGCTTTAATAATAGTGTCCGCTTTTTTTTTTCTTCTCAGCATGTTTTAACCTTGTTATTGCATATACAATGAAACAGGGAAAGCTGTGATAAACCTACAGTCGAGCTACAGAGGTTTTTAGATAAAATAAATCCACTTTTTTTTTTCTTTCCAGCTACACTTCTTATTGTTGTTGCTACGGGGAGGGTCTGTAAGGAAGAGGGAAGAGGGTCTTCTTTTCGTTTTTATAATTACAATTATTATTATTATTATTATTATTATTATTATTATTATTTTGTCCCTGGGATTTGAAACGAGCGTCAGAAATAAACAACGAAACCCCAACGAAATAGAAATATAACACCCCGCCCCCCCTAAAAAAGCAGACTACTACAGAACATGCAAAAAAAGCCACCGACTGGCTCTCAGACATCACAATAATATTTCAAACACACAGCTTCCCTTAATATCGACTAAGAGGGCTGTTGCTAACAACCCACCCAGGAAACAACTGTCGAATAAGTGATATGCGAGTTACTTATACAGTTTTCTCAAGGAAAAAAAAATCACTTTTCTTACTTCCTTTTATTTATACGTCCGTTTGGTGGTTTGCTTTGCTTTATTTCGTTTTCAGGCGTTTTGTTTTGTTTTTTTCCTTCCCCCCCCCCCCATTTTTTTTTTTTTGCCTTTTTACACAGTGAAGGAAAGAAGGGGGGGAGGGTCGGGGAGGGGGGTGGGACGGACACGCATTCCGGCGGCCCCTCGGCGCGGCAGCCCCCGGCCCGGCTCCCAGCCCGGTCCTCCCCTGCTCCCCCCTCCCCCAGCTCGACAGATACTTCTTGCTGAGCAGCGCACACACGACGCCGGGCGATTTATATTAAAAATACAAATTAAAAACTCAGAAAATAAAATAAAATAAAATAAAACGGAGGGGGTGGGGGGGAGGGAAGGGTGCTGAAAGACTTCACAGGAATGGAGGATGTGGTTTCTTTCAAACAAAGTGCATTGCGAGACTGGTTTGAAATGAGCTGGCGGCTACGGGGAACCGCTGCGGGATCTGTCCTGCTTGGGGTCGAGGCCGCTGACCAGGCGCTGGATGTTCTGCAGTTCGCTGGTGGCCGCCTCCTTGTCGGCTCCCAGCTTTGGGGACAGGGATACGGAGCCGGAGGAGAGTGTGGACGAGCGGCTGGTGAGGTCCGAGGCGGAGTCCAGGGGCACGGCGCCGGGGCTGGAGGCCAGAGCGCTGCCTTTGCTCTCCCCGGAGGTCGCGGCCAGGGCCCCAGGCAGCGCGGTGGTGAGGAGACTGCTGCCGTCGGGCAGGGACACGGGCAGCGGGTAGGGGCTGTACCGGAGCCGGGGCCGCACGGCGTTGAGGAAGGGATGCCGGTGCACTGAACTGGAGGCCGCGCTCGAAGCCGCCGCCGCCGCCGCCATGTAGGTGTAGGGGTAGGGGAAAAGGCTGCCGAAGGGAGACATGGCCAGACCCTGTGGGAGGGAGGAGGAGGGAGAGAAAAAGTGTTAGCAGCACGTGCCCGCTCTCTGCCCAATGCTCCCCACACAACATGACCCACGAAGCCGGGCATCTTGCCCACTCCAGAACCCTGGGTCCCCGAAGGCTCTGCACCAAAATTGCCCCGGGAAGCACTGAGCCCCGAGTGGGGCACAAGGAGCTGGAGGGGCTCCAGCTGGTCCACTCCTCACCGGTGAGGCTTCCCTCCCCCCCAACCCCGATCCAACTGCTTATTCAGCGAGCAGGGTGACCTGCTTGCCCCTGCTTGCTTCGGAGGAGCACCGGGGAACCCGCGGCGGTCGGAACCTGCCCACCTGGGGCCGTCAAGACGTACCTGAGAGGCCAGGACATGCTGCTGCAGGTGGAAGGGCAGAGCGGCCGTGGATGCTCCCGAGAGTCCCTGGGCCGCCGCCGTGGCCATCACCGTGCTGTCCAGTCCCGAGCCGCCGGCGGAAGCCCCCGACACGGTAGCGAGCAGCGGGCCCATGCCCGCGGCCATGCCAGAGAAAGCCCCCCCCATAGCGAACTGCCCGGGGTGCAGCAGCAGCGGGTGCCCGTTCCCTAGAGGGTTGAAGAACTGCTGTCCGGCCAGGGCAGGGGGGAACCCCAGGTTCTGCAAAGGTCCCTGGCTCAGGTGCGCCGTGCTGTCGGTCTGGACCGTGAGGGGGGCAAAGGGCTCTTTGCCCAGCAGCCGATTCTCGTCTACTTTAGGGCCGTCCCGGTGGGGGCTTTTCAGTTCCTCGCCGCTTAAACCTCCCCCACGGCTGCTGGAGGAGATGGTGGCCGGGCTGTGCCGGGAGTCCGGGGGAGCTTTTTCCGTCCTCTCCCGGCTCCGGCTCGTCGCCGAGTCGCTGGGGAAGAAGTGGCTTTTGGAAGGGCTGCCTCCCTTGTCCCGGGGATCGTCACTCGCGGCAGCCCCGGAGCTGGCCGGCGCGGGGGTAGTGGCCGTGGTCGTGCTGATTTTGCCCGACTCGCTGGCTTCTAGCAAAGGGTCGTCTTTGCTGTCGGCATCGCTGTCACCTTCGCTGGGACAGAGATCTGCAAGACAAAGGCAGCCCGGGGCTGGGAGCCGGCACGGCGCGTCCCTAACCCCCGCCGGGCTGCGGCAGGGCGCATACACTCCCCCGGCCTGCCGGCAATTCCAATGGCAAGGGTGGGGATCACTTCTTAAAAGATAAGTATGTCCACCCCTCCGCCCCGGCTCCCAGCGGGAAGAGAGCACTGGTCTCAGTGCAGCGACCCCGTACAGCCCGGGGACCCCAGGCCTAGGGGCACCGCTCCCCCGAGGGCAACATCCCCTGCCCGCCCGCCCCGTCAGGCCTTGTACCCTATCAACTTTTTCAAACTTTGGAGCCCTTTCGACGGTCGAAGGTTGTAGCCTTCCCTCTCCTCGGCCTCCGCCATGCTGAGGACTCCCCCTTCTCCTCCTCCCCAAAACGCTTCGCTGGATTCCTCTGCACTTCATCTCCTAATTTCAGCGCCCCAGGTGCGAAGATCTGGTTTGCTTTTCGGGTCCCCTCCCAGCTTCCCTCCCCTCAGCTCGGCAGGACTTTAAACAAACGAGTAAAGCAACAACAAAAAAGAGGTTGTTTCCTCCTCCCTCTGTGCTCACCCCCCCGGCCCCTGGATGGATTAATTCATGTGAAAGAGCTGCAGACAGCTTCCAACCCCGCACGGAGAGAAAGAGAGGGGGATTTTTCTATAACAAAGTTCGGGACTGTATCCAGGGGAAAGATCCTTCCTCTAATAACAGATTCAGGGAGGAATATTAATGGAGTGACTCCAGTTTTGAACTTTTGCCCCGTGGTCTGTCTTTGCTCCCTTGACTTGGAGCTGGCTCCTTTCTGAAGCTCGGAGGGGAGGAAGGAGCAGGAGAGGGGCCAGGAGAGAGGGAGGAGGGGGGAAAGAGAGAGGACGGGAGAGAGGGGAAGAGGGAAAGGGAAGAATATGCAAGGAGAAGAGATAAATAAGGAAAGAAGGGAGGAGGGAGGGAAGAGGAAAAGAAGGAGACTGGAAAAGATGAAACAAAAGAAAGAACAAAAATGGAAGAAAGGAGCGGGAGAAAAGAAAGAAAAGGGAAAAGAAAGAAAAGGTGAGAAAAGAGAAAGCTGAAGAGAGGCAGGAGGAGGGCTGGGGTCGGGGCGCAGCGATGCATGGTCCGTGCTCCCAAGCAGGACTCGTCCGTCCCCGCTGTCTCCACGGGGCCGGAGCTCAGCACTCACCTTTGAGGCTGGAGGTGCCGACGGCAGGCACGGTGGGGCAGGAGGACTGCGCAAAGCACTTGAAGGCTGTCTGCTCGTTGGATGATTCGTCCGAAGTGGGGTTTTCTTTCTTCTGCCTCTCGTCATACACCCGCATGGACTGCAGGGTCAGCTGCTTCCTGCCAGGCACACGGAGCTGCTGGGTGAGCAGCACCCTGCCACCCCACCCCGGCCTCCAACACCCCATAGGGATCTCCTCTAGGGAATCCTATATTCCTTAGGGAACCTATGGATGGGTGTGTGGGGGACTGGGCACAGGGTTTTGGGGGAATGCACTGTTTGCAGACAGAGCCAAGAGCTTGGCTGCTAATGAGAGGAGATTTCTTGGAAGCTGTTAGCAGCGATTCTGAGTATGGCAGATATTAAAGAACGGGGGGGGGGGGGAGGGGGGGGGGAGGGGGGAGGGGTAGCAGAGGGAACTGCTCCCTGGAGATCAACTTTTAAAACACGAGGATGTTCCAGAGATATGAGCCATCTTAATGGTTGCTAAGATTGCTAGGAAGTGGTTATTTTGTTAGGCACTTTATGTAATCTTTTCACCAACAATTAACCCGGAGTAAAATCTATTTATATTTAGAGAGAAATTAGAAATCATTTCCGTCCTGTGGCTCCAGCACTGGCTTTATTTTCACACTGATGGACAAGAAGAGTTGGCGCATGTGTGTGTGTGGTATGCTGGGTTCAGTTCTGGGCATGGAGAAAAGCCTCTTGTTTAACATTACATCCCCCCCCCTCCTCTTTTTTTCTTTCTTAAAAAAAAAAAAAAAGGAACAGACATATTTATTCATGATCTAAAACTGAATGCAAATAACTAAAATATCCTGTCTCATGTAACAAAACAAAGCAAAGATTTATTCCTCACCAAGGGAGGGAAAAAAAGTAAAAAAAAAAAAATCCCTTTCCCTATTTTGGCCAATATTAAAAAAAACTAAAAAATCATGTGTTGTGTTAAAATGAATCTATTGGTGTTATTCCCACATTTCTGGGACATTCTGTCAAAGCAGTTTCTTTTTACATTTCTCCCCCGTGCTTTTCAGGAGAGTTCACTGGAAAATGCTGAGGGAGATCAGAGCAGCACTGCCCCCACTTCTCCCCTCTTCCAGTCCCAGCCACAATCCGTGGGGGTGCAACATTCCTGCCAAAACTTTAAGCAAAACTCATTTCTTTGGTGGCATTCACTGTCCTTCCCCTTCATCTGCCACCATCGCTTTCGTCGGCCCTCCCGTGTGATGCAAAAAGTAAACACAGAAAGCACGGAGCAGCTCACGTGCAATCGGTTTTGCATTATTAACGACAAGATCCTTATTAATTTTGGCGGGAGGAAGTGTGGTTTGGAGGAAATGCGAGGTGATTTTGACCTCTGGTCATGTTCTGAGCCTTGCACACGAAAACTAAATGAGGTGCCCATATATAATCTTTCCAGACTCACCTTTTTTCCCTCCTTCCATTCCCGGTGTCCCGAAAACCTTTGGCAAAGGGGTTGTTGTCAATTTTTAATTGAGTGATCTACAAGGAGAGAAGAAAAAAAGAAAACCAAACCAAAGCAGGGTTGGGGCAGAAAGGAGATTCGGTGAAAGAACGACTGACCCAACCTCCATTTCCCCACTTCCCACTGCCCAGGTGACAGCACCCAGTGCATAGGGCAGGATTTTGGGGTGAATCCCCCCATTTCGGTGCTGGCCAGTGAGACGTGCGGTGGTGGCAGTGAAAGAGCTCCGTGTCACCACCACCGCATCGGAATTCATTTAGCCGTGCAACGCGATCCATGCGAGTTATGCCTGCGCTTAAACTCTTTAAATGCCATAATTAAACCGCAAAGGAATCATACCCACCCCCTTGCTATAATAAAATACTTCGTATAATCGCATTATGCCCCGCGCGTGTACATGTGTTGGGGCACCGGGGGTGCCAGGAGCAGGCTGATCTGGGCCAGAGGTTGGGGTGGTAGGGATTTTGGCGGTGGTTTGGGGATTCTATGGGATCCAAGCTCGCTCCAGAATTTCCAGTTTAGGAGGAGAGCGGGACCCAGTGAACAAACAGCTTTGGACCCTGAGCAGCAGCGGTTCCCAGGTTCCCCCCTGCAACTCCTCTTGCATGCACAGACTGGAGGGAGCAGGGAAAACCCTTGCCAGAAGTGGAGAGACCCTCAGCTATGCAATCTGGGCAGTGCTCCTGACCCCCACACCCCGACCCCCCCGCGATATCAGAGCACCCGGCTGGAGCCGCGGCTCCTGTGCTTCCAGCTGCGGGACGGGACAGACAACGCCGCGCGAAGCAAAGTCTCTGCACGCGTTCACCTTCCATTTCCTTGCAAATGGGTGAGCAAAGCGAGAGCAATGCATGCTGAGCACTGCCAAAGAGGGGATGCGGGGAAAGGGGGGGGGTGCAGCCCCTCCTCGCGCCCGGCTCTGTGCCGTGGGGAATGGCAGCGGACAGCGGGATGGAACGAGCGGGGTCTGCGCAGCTCTGCGCTTCAGGCACACGCACACCAAGTTCTAATTTATAGACAGAAAAATAAGAGCCCCTTTTTGGCTCTTTGACTTCCTTCCACTTGACTTAATTATTGTAAATTCGCCTTTTGCCAGGCTCCCAAATGCACCACCTTGGTTGTGAGAGACAATAAAGCGACAGAAAAGGGAAGGCAGTGTCTGCAGCGCTGAAAACTTTCTCGCCCTGGCTCTGTGAGACCTTCCAGCTAAATTTGAGCAAGATACTCCTCTCTGATCAGAGCATATTTCTGCACCACAAAAAATAATAAAACACTGCAGGATGAAAAAAAAATATCATAATATAATAGTAATAGGAACCAGACATGTTCTCCAGCCTTATTGCCAATTGCTGTTAAAGGAGCTAAAACAGCACAAAGGCCAGGAAGAATTACAAAATCTCCAGCCACACTGCTCTCCCCCCTCTGTCTTTCGACACACGGATCAGATTCTTTTTCTGATGCGTCTTAGATTAAATCCACACTGAAAGCAGTGATCCCCACCCCATCCTGCCCCCTTTCCCCATGCCGGGGAGCAAAAAAACAAAAACAAAAACATATGTATAACCTAAGCACCCCACTCACACACACACGGCCCTCATTTTAATTGCCCTGCCTAGGGTCGGCTGTAGGAGAGTGCCCGACCCCCTCCCCCAGCACTGTCCCAAAGTCGGAGTGGGAAGATTTTGGGGAAACAAGTGGGGGAAGCGGGACGAGCTTGGTGATTTTTAAAGGAACAATGCAGAGTAAAAGCTCTCTGAAAAGCCAAAACATGTAAAACAAATCCTTTCTTAATCTCCTTACCTTATCATTCTGGTATGCGGTCACTGCGATGAATTCAGTCTCCGGGAACACGTAGGTCCGGAACGTGCTGTAGGGAAGCTTGAGAATATCGTTCGCTCGGACGATGTGGAAGCGGGGCTGGTACTTGTGCATGGAGTTTAAAATGGTCTGCGGTGAGGAGCGACCGGGGGAGGGGGTGGGATGGAGGGAAAAAGAACAGGGTGAGAGCCAGCAGCACCCGCCCGCGCTGCCCCGCACTTTCTCCTCATTTGTGTGCCCCGAGCGCACCGCAAACACATGCACACGCCGCGCAGCATCCAGCACAAAGCACTGACAGCTCCGGCTCGCCGCGCTGAGGCTCTCCTGCTGGACACCAGGGGAGATTTCCCGCTGGGGGGGGGGAGGGGGGGAGGGGTGCTGGGAATGTTATGTGGGCTTCGGACGCGTTGGCTTTATGTTTCAAGGCAAACAAAAAGAAAATAAAAATAAAGCAGAGACAGCAGCTACAATAGCAACACCACCACGAGCGCCTTGGTCAGGTCTAATTGCTCGCCTCAATCCACTTAAGACCTTCTGCGAGAGGCAAGAGCGGATCGTCTAATCGAATCACGGGCAGCCAATGCAATCTTCGGCGCATTAGAGATCCCCCGGCCGCGGCCACCGCCGCAGCCCCGGCTCCAGACATTCCCAGGAATAGAAAGAAACAGCGAGGAGCGGCGGGCACTTATCAGCAGTTTGTTTGATTTCGCTCGCAGGGGGAGCTTTTTATCTCTGCACACCCAGTAAATGTTAAGGAGTGGATAGACATGAATGGGCAACTTGACCTTTGCTTTTGGTTCCTGTTTATTTTCACTCCGGCTTGCTCCATGTTATCCAGATTAATATATGTTTGAATGTTTGCATACTTAGGCCTTTAAGCCCTTTTTACACATATGCATATCATTTTCCTATGCTTAAAAAGTGTGATCGTTTCTATTAAAAATATACCACATATATATATATCAAGCCAATGCAGCTCTGAGGTATATCGAGTTGCACTAAGTTGGAAATATATCTCTGAAGTTAATTCTGAATGGCACAGATTGAGTGTTTGGAAAGCTTACAGAATAAACTCGCTTGTTTAATCCTGACCTCGGCAACAGAAAAAGAAAGGAACACTCTAACCGGACACACGCACACCAGCAAGCTGCGTGGAGGGGGCTGCTTATCCCCCGTTTTCCACACATGTATGGTGCCCCAATTTGCAGCGCCTGGGAAAACTCCGGGCCGGGCACTGCGGGGGAACACTGCTTGGGGAGAGGGGAAAAGGACTCACAAATCCGTGCTTGTCGGAGATGTTGTTAGTGAGCTTCAGCTTGTGAAAGGTGACGACTTTGGACATCCATTGTTCTCCGGTGGCCGGGCTGTCCGGGTGGATGTACATTCTCTTTGGCATTTCAGGGTCAGCTTTGCCGGCTACCATCCACCGGGAATTATGGAATTTGTACCTACAGTCGTCAGCCGCCACAATATCCATCAATAAAATGTACTTGGCCTTTTTATCCAGTCCAGTGCATCTCACTTTAAATGGAGGAAACATTCTCCTATGGGCAGAGAAAGGGGAGATAAAGAAAAGACGAAAGAAAAAAAATATGTATAAACATCACAGCGTTGGAGTGTGCTCCTGGAGCTTGGTAGCCCTCCGTCCCTCAGAAGCAGAAAATTGCCCCCGCCCCCAGTGCAAAGATTTTTCCAACACTCCTAAGATTCAGGAGAAAGCCGTCCCTCAGGTGGGGAGTGGAACGTGCCCCTGCTGGGCAGCGGGCACCCACCTCTCTGTTCCTAAACAGCAAAGCCTCATTCAGCTCTCTCATATCTATCATTATAGATATATGTTATTTTTTTTTCCCCTCTGTTAAACAAAGAGATAGGAGCAGATCTTTCCCCAGTTAAAAATATTCCTCACTTCTACGACCTGCTCCATCGTTAGAGAGCAGAGGGAGTGCTTTTTTCATTAAGCAAAGAGGAGAAGAGCCCGCAGTGAGAGCTGCAAGGTCCCAGCGGCTGCTCACACGTCTGTGCGGAGGGCTCCCTGCGAACCGCGCTCCCCTCCGCTCCCATGTCCGGCTCCAAACTGCAACAGGATACCACAAATTTGCTGTTTATTATATCGAGCGGTTGGCATTCAGCAAGACCAACTTAAAAGGAAACACATGACTTTGCAACACGTAAGAGAGACTAACACTCGCTGAAGCTTTCGCGCAAAACTTTCGACCACAATTAAGAGAGAAAACTTGGGGAAGGCGGTAGAACGGGCCGGGGTGTTTGTTTTCTCCCCCTGCTGATTTCGGGGCTTTCTTTTCCTAAGCCCGCACCCTGCAAGCGGAGCGGTGAGAGGGCTGAAGCCGCAGCAAGGCAACCCGAGGCGGCTCTCACGAGCGGTTTCTCCCCCGGTCGCTCTCCCGGAGGACGGCACGCCGATTGTTCGCTGCCTTCCCCAGGGCGTGCGTTAGAAACACGGCCGAGCGCGAAGGGTTCGCTCGCTGCGTGTCATCACATCCACAGGTAGAGTTGTTAAGGAGCACAAACGTCAGTTAGGAGCGAATATAGAGAGGGATTTCAGACTTGCAAACCTATAAAATGCCGAAATGCAGACCGTGGTGCGCGCCGTGTGCTTTCATTCATTCACACGTGAAGGTTATATAAATACATGGACACGCAGCGTGCTCCTGCAGGAGCTGCAAACCCTTCCCTGCAGCAGCGCGGGTGATTTTCGCCGCTTTTTCTGCATTTCCAGACAAAATTAGTCAGCAGAAATGCGTGCTCGTATCACGGCAGAGATACAGGCACAAGAGAGGCAGCTGATAAACAGAATCTCCCTGCTCTCCTGCAGCTACCACCTCACCAGCAGAGATATGTCACTACAAATATTTTTTGCTACATTTCCCTTTCTCTTCATGAAAAACGAAAAACCGTGTGCAGCAAGGCTGCAATCAGGCCGGCGCCTTTTTCAGCCCCAAATTATTTTCTTTCTGCTCCCAGAAAGTATTAAGCTGCTGAACCATGAAGAGCCCCTCTCGCCCCCTGTGTGTGCACCGAGAGCGGCCGGTTCGTGGTTCAATAGTTGAGCCTTTCCCTGGAGTGCACTGCCCGCAGCAGGGCTTAGCAGCTGCCTCACACTTTTCCTAGTTCCAGATGAAATAAGCTCGATGGAGGCAATGCTGGAGAAAGGAGAAAGCCTTGCTCCGGAGCAGGCTGCCGGGTACAGAGACAGAGAGGAGGAGGGAGCCCGAAAACCCAAGCACGACCCCCGCCCCAGACCTACCTTCCCGATTTGGTGATCACCATCTCCGTGCCTCTTTTATGGAATTGTTCCCAAAGCTCTTTGGCTTCCAGGTGCACTTTCGGATCGTCTTCCACTTCTTCTTCTGGCTCCAGAGTTTTTAAAGGCCTCAAATGGGCTGCTGCTTGGTGGCCCAGGGAAGAAAAGGGGATAGCAGTCTCTGCAGCCCCCACTAGCTGATCCATAATGGGCTTAGCCAGGGCTCCGGGGAGGGAGAGGGCGGCTGCCCCATTGGGGGGCAAAGCCAGGGCCGGGAAGAAGGGGGGCTGATGTCCCAGCACAGCGCTCATGGCAAAGTCCGGTGCCCGGTGAGGTAAAAAAGGATGATAAGCCATGCTTGTCCCAGGGATCACTGGATCTCTCATCGGTATATTCATCCACTCCACTCCTCGGTCTTCCTACTGCTGGAGTAGTCCTGGAGTGGTTTCTAACAGCACATCACGAAGAAGAAAAATTAATATAATAACAATAACAACGAGAAAGCACCAAAAAGAAAAAAAAATAATAATAATAAGGTGGGGAGAAACAAGCCCTAGACAGCACAGTATGTGGGGGAGAGGCAGAACTTCTACAGCCTACAACTTCCCGAGCCGGGGCACATCCTCGGCCCTCGGGACAGCGGGGTAACAGAACTGTTCATTATTCGTCTTGCTTTTTGTGTTGTTGTTCTGTCTCTGAGTCTTTTTTTCCCCAGTGGAAGTCCTTGCGCTTGAAAAGCAATGCCGAAGAAGGGGAGAAAAAAAAATCCACCGGGTTCGCTGTGTGCTCCCGTTGCCGCGGAAGGGCTGGACAAGCCGAGATCCTTTTTTTCCTCTTCTTCTTTTTTCTCGTGCTCTCAGTCCCTCTTCTTCCGTCGCGGAGGGTGGCGGCTGGAAGCCGGGCTCGCTTTTTGGGTAGTTGGCTGTGTCCCCCCCTCCCCCCCACTCCTCCACCTTTCCTCCGTGCGGGCAGGCTGAAGAGCAGAGGCTGGGGAGGGAGGGAAAGCAGAGAGAAGCGAACAAACCCACCCCCCCTCGCCGAGCAGGGAAGGCTCCTCAGCAACCTTCAGGCAGCGGCAGCAGCAAAACTTGTAGGGAAATCTCGTTTCCGCCTCGCCTTCCCCCGCTCCGAGCAGGAGCTGGTCAGAGTGCCCTGATTTCCATCAGGATCTCTTCTTTCTTTCACCCTCCTCCTTTTTTTTTTTTTTTTTCCCTTCCCCTTCTCTTTCTCTTTCACTCTGCCTTAAAAAAAAAAAAAAAGAGAGAGAGAGAGAGAGAGAGAGAGAAGAAAAAGAAAAGAAAAAGAAAAAGAAAAAAAAAAGAAAATAAATCTGGAAAAATGATACTCTTGTCTCCTCTCCAGCAATACTCCAGCAAAGGGGAGAGGGAGAAAGGGAAAGAAAGGAGGAGAAGGGGAGGGGAGAAAGAGAGAAAGAGAAGGAGAGAGGAGAGAAGGAGCCTCTCAGCTCTGAGAATTCCCTGTGAGTCTGTGCTCTGCGTGCACCAGATTGTATGGATGTGTTGTGGGTTACAAGGGAGCTGGAGCCTCCTTGATTGGCTCTTTGACGCTTTCGGACCAATTGTGTGGCTCCATAGGCGTGGTTTTGACAGGTCGAGTGGAAGGGGGACAGAGCCGAGTTATAAAAAGAAGGTGTCGGAAACTGTAACGCTGCAGCAAAGCATCACTAGTACTCCGTGCCGTGTGAATATGTCAACATGATCAGAGGGGAGGGAGCAGGCGGCACCGGGCCGGGCGGCCGGGAGCCGCCTCTAGGGGGGGTTCTCGGGGCCGCCTCGCCCCCCGCCCGGCCCCGCCGTGCCCAGAGAGCGGCCCCGGCCCCGGCGAGATGGCAGCTGGGCGCTGCTGGCGCTCGGTAGGAGCTCCCGCCGCTGCGGCTCCCGGCAGCGCTGGGGAAGGCGGCGGGGGCGGATCGGGAGCTGGGAGAGGTTGGAAGGGGGGGGGGGGGTGGAAAGGAGGCGGCCCCCCGGCAGGGTGAAAGAGGTGGGGGTCGGGATCCGAGTACCCCCATACACCTCAGCCACGCCGAGCGGAGCTCTGGCCCGGCCCTTAGGGGTGGCCGGTGGGGAGGAAGCGGGAAAACAGCTGCGGGAAACCTCGGTATGCTCCCCCCGCACCCCCCTCCAAAAGCCCTGGGTCTCGGGAGCCTCTCGAGCCGCACACATCCTCGCTGCGCCTGCAAGCCGGCTCCCGCTCCCCCCCCCCCTCCGGGAAGTCGCTTCCTTTAAAGCAAAAAAACGGCTCCAGGCCTGGCCTCGGGCCGCTCCCCTCCCGATCCGTCCGTACCCGGGACCGAGACCCTGGGGTGGGAAACGGCGCTCGGGCGGCTCGGTCTCGGCTGCGCGCTTCGGCCCGGCCGCCGTGCTCTCGGGGCGATGGCTGCGGGCAGCGGGGGCCGCGCTCCGCTCAGCCCCAGCCCGGCGGCTGCTGATCGCCTGCGGACAGTAGAGCACCCCCCCTCCCCCTCCCCCCCGCAACTGGGAGGGACTGAAAAATTGAAAAATAAAATGGATTTATTATTATTATTATTTAAAGGGGTTATTTCTTTCTTTCTGTGCAGATGGGAGGAGTGCGGCCGCTCGGCTGGCTCCGGCGCAGAGAGGGTTAACGCTCCCACACCCCTCCTCTTCCATGAGGTGCGCGGGGAGGAGACGGGAAGTGCGGCTTTCCCCGCGGCCGGGCCGCGGTGCGGGGCAGCGTGGGGCGGGGGGCCCAGGCCCGGTCCCAACTTCTCGGTCCCGCTCCCTGCGGGGCAGCCCCCACGCGTGGGTCCCCGTCTGCCTCCGTCCGCTTGCCGAGTTTCTGGGAGACGTGTTTCCGGGGGGAGTGACAGTGCGGGACAGCAAGATGGGGCTTGCGCGAAAGTCAGCGTGTGCGGGGGGTGCGTGTGTCCGTGGGTGCGTGTCTGCGGGTCGCCGTGTGTGTCGGGTGGGGGCGTGGGTGCGCAGGACAAGCGCGTTTCGGGCGATGCCTGGAGGTGTCTGATCCCCGCCGGAGTCGGGGCCCAGGGGGATACTTCTGCGCCCCACGTCGTGCCTTAAAAGAGGGGGAGATAATCCTGCGGGAGGGGAGCGGGGAGAGCTGCCTGCGCGCAGATGGGAGCGGAACCTCTAAAGTGATTAGCTCTTCTAGCATTGCATTTTTGACGCACATGGTTAAGAGCGCTTGGCGCCAGCTTGGTGAAGTCCCTGTAGTAACCAGCGTCTAGGATCGCTTTGCATTCACCAAAATATCTCCCCTTTGGTCGGGGGTGGGGGTGGAAAAGGGAAGGGAGGAGGAGGGAGGAAAGGAAGCGGGAGTAATGCATTCAAAGAAGATGTGGGGAAAAGACAAGGGCGGGGGTAGGGGGGGAGCGTGATGTATTTCAAGGAACCAGGAGCTTAGCTGCCCGTGCAGCGCTCGCCTTGGCTGCGCGGTGGAGGGAGAGAGTCCTTCTTAGAGCTCTGCTTTGAAATGGGGCCTGGGCTCCCGCCTCCAGCCTCAGCGGGAACCCCAAAACCTTCCCCTTACGGAACCCACAACAAACGCCCAAAGACGTTGTTATTTGTTGGTGGAACGGCTCGGAGAAACTTGGCCGCAGTTTGCCCCAAGCAGGCCGCAGCTGTCTGCCAGGGACCAGGAGGTGCCCGCGGGCTCTTGCAGGACAAGCGCAGCCGCTCCCAGCGCCGCTTCGTCCCGCTCCCCGCGCCCGCCCCGCCGGTACGCGCCCTCGGGGCCGCGGTGGAGGCCGGAGCCGTCGGCGTCTTCGGCGACCGCCCCGCACCTTGCGCAGCGCTCGGCACCCACCCTCGCGGCGGCCCGCGGAGGGAAATCGAGCGTTTGCCGTTAGATTTCCAATGTCAGCGTCTGGCTAATGGCGTGCAAACTTCCGCCAGTTCCGAGTGACCTCCCCGACGAAGCCCCCTGGAGACTCGTATTATGAAGGGAGGCTGCACTAATCTAAGATCAAAAGCGGGAAGGTGCGAACAGTCTTTGTCTCCCTTCGGCCGCCTCATTCCCCCTCCTGTGTGTGATAAATCTACCCTGGCGCCGACTGCGCGCTGGATGATTAATTTGCAAGCAAACAAAAGGGGACCTGATGGCCAGCCATCTTAGTTAAATATTGGCCAGTGCTTCCAGCTACTTGTTAGCCGCCTTTTTGCCAGAAATAAATAAATAAGCGACGCGCGAAAATAAATAAATAAGGAGGCCCGCAAAAACGAAGAGCGAAAGGGGAGGAAGGAGAGGAAGAGAGTAAGGAAAAAAAACACACACACACAAAAAAAAAAAACCACCAGAGAGAGATCAGAGCCAAGGGCCGGGAGCCGAGCGGAGGTGGGAACGGGGCTGTGACGGGGGGAGGCCGGGTGATAGCACGCCGAGATAGCCGGCTGCCCCCGACCCGTCTGCAGGCCGTGCTGCACCAAGGCCGACACTATCTTGGCTCTTCAAAGAGTCATGAAAGGTCCCCGCTGGCTCCCCGGGCCGCGGCTCTCTAATCTAGGAACGCAGAAGCCAAAGGCCGGGCCGGGGGGGAGCGGCTTGCTGGGCTCCCAGCACCCCTGGCCTCCTCCTGAGCCAGCAACCTCGCTGATTTTCCCCTGGTTCAATGCAGACCGAGGGAAAGCAGAGCTGCCCTGATTGCAGAGCGGCTGGGAAAGCTCCGCTCGCTCAGATTTCGCCCTCCTAAGCAACTTTTTAGCGTTTGCACGAGAGATTGGGGCGTGTGGCGAGCCTCTCCCGGTGGCCCAAAGAGTCAGCTGGAGGGAGAAGGCAGGAGGAGAAGAATGGCAGCGCGACTGCGGAGCCCACACGTCCTCTCCCAAGCCTGCAGGAGCCGCTCCAAGGCGTGCGTGCGTGCTCCGAGCCCCGTGTGCGTGTGCAGGGGAGGCTGCGTGGGTGTGCGCGCCCCGCGGAGGGGGAGGTTGGGGGGGGAATGGAGTGCACTGGGTGCACCACAAATCCGTGATCCAGCAGCTAAAGCCGGGGAGTCCCCTTGCACCCCGTGCGTGCCGACTGACAGCGGTGTTTGTGGGTGCTGTGCAAGGAGTGGGGCTGGCACGCACCGCAGCCCCGCACCAGCGTGACTTTCCATCCTCTCGGTGCCTTTCTTTATGGCACTGCAGGTCCGAGCATCCCTCCTTCCAGGCATCCCCATCTCTTCCAGCCACAGCCTCCGCTCGGCCCCCAGCCCTCTGAAGGCAACACGCAGCTGTGGCTGGGCTATGTTTATCCCAAATAAAACGCAGTGGACTCGTTTACTTTGGCAGCTTTGCCGTAAATACTCGGGGGGGCGGCGATGACGTGCTTATTCCGAGCGCTGCTCCCCTCTCTATGCGGGCTCTTCTCGATCCAGAGGAAGGTGTCAGGGACTGGGGCTGGCGCTGGTAGTGCTCCGTCCCAGAGCCGCATTGCAGGCCCCGAGCACGATGAAACGGGTCCCTTAGGGGCCAGTCTGTACCCTCAGACCTCACGAACTGCTGCGGGGGAGGGAAGGGAGTCACTGCGGCAGCTCTTTGCCTTCCCTTCCGCAGAGCTCTTCCTCCAGTCGCCGGCTGAATTTTAGGGAAAACCTGACCTGAACGCTTTGCAAAGTAACCTGCCCAGGTCCAGAGAAGTACGACAAGGGATTAGAAGAGCATGAAAAACAAAACAGAACAACCCGACATGCTTCTCTCTCTGACCAGGTCACTAGTTCCCTTTCCTGGGACATGCAAAGCTGGAGGGAGCTGGAGATGCTTCTACACACACCTCCTCAAGGCACCAGAAAAAATACAAGTGGAAAGTGTGGTCGGAGAAATGTTCTCATCCTCCAGCCGTCTCTGGGGTGTGCCCCTGTGGGAAAGGCTGCCTGGCACGGTTTGGCTCGGCTCAGCACTGCCCGGCCCGGCACACGGCCTGGCTCCTGCTCGCTTGTCAGCTCAGTAGCCAGCTGGGTCACCAGGACGCTATATATTTTTGGACACCTCCCTAACACCTTAACTGCTCACATCCCTGCAGCAAGACCTGCTGTCACTTGGTCCCCATCCCCAAACAGCTCTGACGCTCTCCAGCCCGATCCATTTTGCTTCAGATGGGAGAGGAAAAAACAGAGGGCACCCGGAGGCGAGTCCCCACTCCAGAGCACCCCCCGCCCCCGAGCCCGGGCTGCCCTCTCCCCCAGCCTTGCCCCTCTGCAGCTTGCTTCTAGCAGAGGCGCAATGAGAGCCCCACTCCACCCCCCTCTCCCCTCTTCCCCCCCCCCCCCCCCCTTCCCCCCCCCCAACACACACTCTCTCTACACCGATCTTTCTGCTCCCACCACCGCTGGCTAAGCAAAAATTGTAAATAGAGTTCACTATTTGGATAAAGACTTTCTTTTTTAAATAGCCAGGCGTATACATACAGTTTGCCGCTCAGGAAGTAGAACTAATTGTCGTTTCCTACCGTCAAACAGATCTACCTTTTCAATGCTGTCTTTGTGTGTCTGCATAAGAGAGAGAAAGAGGGAGCGAGTGGTTACGTTTATTCAATTATTTAAACACACACACACAACACAACAACAATCCCGAGGAGGGACGAGCCTTCCCGAAGGAGCCCTCCAGCTCTCCAGATGCGGCATTCCCCCCAAACCCCCGCCCGCTCCCTGCAGACACAGTAGAACGAGGCAGAGAAACCGATTTTATCTGCTTTGACCATCGGCCGTGTTCTTTAACAACCCAGCCCCGGCGCTGGAACCTTGCCCACCGCCCCCGGGGTCTGCTCCGATCTTCTCCCCCGGGCACCCCCTGTGCAATCCCGAGGCATCGGCGGGCGCCGGCTGCAGCGGAGCACGGAGGGAAAGCGGGAGCCTCCGGCACCGGCGCTGCCACACTTCGCTCCCGTTTTCTTCGAGATGCCACGGAGCCATCCGACCATCGATTGATACCTCGGCCCGGGGGAGAAAAGGGGGGAGAACCAGCTGTTGCAGAAGGACATGGTAAATCTAATAGGGGCCACTGTCAATAGAGAAATGACAGAGAAGAAGAATTGGCTTCTTAAAGTCTGCTGAACTAACACTCATTATGTGGCCGCGGACACGTATTCTCAAACGGAGCCTGGTATCCATTACTATTTTCCTTACTAGGTTTCAATTAAAGAGAGATCTAACCCCCCACGCACGCCCCCTGACAGGAGATAAATGACAGGGAGGGGAGGCATCGGGCAGGTCCTGTCTGTACGCGACGTTTGTCGCCAAACCCGAGCTGCCGCCGTGCCCCAGCCAATTCCGCCGGCCGGGCAGGGATCGCTCCCTGCGGTGATCGCGGTGTGCCGGCCCCAAGAGCTGCTTTTCTCCCTGTCTATCTCCGCTCATTTTCTTTCTCCCGTTTTCCCATTTTGTTCAACTCCTCTCGTCTCCTGCCTGGCGGAGAAGCCCCGAGCTGGGTGGCTGCTCGGAGCAGGGGACCCTCGGGGTGACACCGTCCCAGTAACTGCATGTCACTTGCTCCCTCTCGAGTGAGATAAAAAGCGCAGAGTTCTCGGCACCGAAAACACACACACACAAACAATTTAATTTTTAGGGGAGGAGGAAAGAGCTTCATTTATTTTCAGTGCCCCACTGAAGGGGTTTGGGGAGCGTCTGGGAACAGTTTTTCCTCCTCCATTTGACCGCAGGCATCTGCCCGCAGCCCCATCGCGGGGCTCCGCCCGCCCTGCATCCATCCGGGAGATGCGAAAGGCACCGAAGTGTGCCAGCCCGGTCCTGGGAAACTTTTCGGTGGCGTAGAGTTTCCCCGTACAACTTGGCCACTGCGGCCAGCCTAAAGATGACACCCGACGTGCAGAGGAGGGAAGGAGAGGGAGCTGTGGGCTGCGTCCCAGCGACACTCTAAAAAGTGATATTCGACGGGTAAAGTCCTCTCATTCTCCCCCATCTCTTTCCAGCTTTCAGCGCGGACAGGGGACAAATCCCCGGGGCCAGCAGTCTGACCCCCCACATCCAGCTGTCCTCGGGACTTCGGGCAGTGCCACCGGCAGCCCCGTCCGTTCTGCACGTCAGGGAAAAGCTCATTGCTCTGCACACATAGAGAAGGGACCCAGCGAAACCATCCAGAGATGGTCACCGTGGGGAGCAGAACGAGCTGGGAATGTTCTTTATAAAAGGACTCCTTTCCGTCTTTAGGGCGTAGGAGGTTTTGAAGCGCCGTTTTATTTTAGTTTAGAGTTTTGAACAAACTTCAGATTGATTTCCAGAAAGCGCAAACGCGCACACATGGGAAAGTGAAAAAACCGGTCCTTCGAGGTCACCCTAGAGGGGGAGACGGGATCTGTACCCCTTTATATAAAATAAAATAAAGTAAAATAAAATAAAAACGTAACAGAAGGGGAAAGTTCTCATGCTTCCATGGTTTAAAACTACTTTAAATGATTTGCTTTTAATGGCACACGTGGCTGCAGGAGAGAGAGGATCTGCTTTCGATGTTGCACTTGCTCCTCACTTTCCTGTAGGTGTGTGTACAGACATACTTGTGCTTTGCAGCCCCCACCTGATGGCTCTCCCCGTCACCCCACCCTCCCTGGACCCGCAGCACGTCGCAGGCCACGCTCTCCCGCCGCAGTATCCTCTGCCGGGATCCAGAAGCACGGGCACAGCCGACTCCTACCCCAGCGTTTCTCCGGAGCAGCAGGGGTGTTGTGAACACTTATTAAACCCAGATGATTCGGGAGTTGGGGCATACGGAAAGGATTTCCAATTAAAGCCGAGCGGAGCGGAGTGGAGAGCAGCCAGCTTCGCGGCGCAGGTGTAAACAATATTTGTGCAGCTCTCGCTTCTCATCCCCTCGCTGCATTCCGCGGAGAGGAGAGGGAAAAGGGGTCACTTTTCACTCCGGGTCCCGCTCGCCCCGCGCCGGGCTCCCCACATGGTTCTGCGAGCAGCCGAGCGGCTTCGTGCCTGCAGCCCTTGGCCCCGGACCTCCTCCCCTCCGCTCACCTGTTGCTGCAGCCACTTCCGTAAAGGCAGGGACTTAAAGGAAAATTCAAGAGCTCCGGTCTCGGAATGCGGCGGTGGTGTAAAGTGGTGACACGGATGGCGGGGGTAGGACAGCACGAGGGAACAGTGGGCATCACCGAGGGCTTCTGGGTACTCACTCCCGCCTGGAAGAAGTGCTTTCTCGCAACTTCTGCGCCGGATTTGGGGGAATCTGGGAGCTCTGAAGCAGCTGGGAAGACGTTTCCCAGTTCGCCGAGAGCGCTCGAATTCGCGAAGCACCTCGGGGGCCGTGGGAGCTGCCCCCCAACAACCCCTGCCTCGTTAGCGAGGCCGGGAACGCTTGCTTCGGAGGTTCCAGTTTAAATAACGGAGAAAACATTCACGTGTGCTTAATCCACGCTTTCTTTAAATACCATCAGGACAATTGTCTCGATCCGAGGTCAGGGAAAAATCCCGTTCGGTGGAGACAAGGAGGAGACAGGGTGGCAAGAGAATGGGGGTTCTGGGGGCGAATCGTGTCCGCCGCCCGCGGAGCCGATGTCCCTGCCCTGGGGCAGGTTACGGGAGGCACAGTCCGCACAGACCCTGACCGTCCGTCCGTCCCGGGCAGCGAAGTGAGCAGAGCGGATTGTGAAAGACCGTGCGTGCTGGGACGTGGAGGGGGGGGGTTGAGAAGGGGGTGGAAGGGAGAAAACATAAGAAAAGCCCGTCCCAAAGAGCTGAAGTGGGCAGAGTATTACATGTACAAACATCCAAAGAAGATTGGAGCAGTACAAAGCGTCGGAAAATCCAGAGCAGCCACATAAAAAGAAAAGTTAAGTAGGAAGTGGTGTAAAAGCGTTGTCGTTTATTTCGCCTTCCCTTCCAGATGTTCTGCATAAAGCCCTATCTGTAGGGAGGAGGGAACACGCGCGGCAGAACCGGGCTCCAGGAGCGGGGGGCTGCTCGGGGCTGCGGCCGCGTGATGGCGCCGCCACCGCCCGCTGTCACCTGCGGGACCCGCGTTCACCTGCGGGTGGCCCCGGGCCCTCTCCAGCACTGCCGGGGTAGCGGAGGTGGGTGAGGGCAGGGTGCAGCTCCGGCCCGGCCCCGGCGTTTTTGCACCGGTTTACGGGACCGAGGAACTCAGCGAGTTCGGCTGCAGGCAGCAGGAGTTCGGCCGTCACGCTTTGCTGCAGGGGTAGGGAGGAAGCCCCTGAGCTGCGAAGCTCGTCTCGGGGGAGGAATAACGCGTTGGGGAGAGAGAAACGCGGAGCAGAGTTTTAGGGGCTGGAGACTTGCGGAACAGTTGCGCTGAATGTATCTGCCGGAGCCCCTCGCACTCAGGGCTGGAGGGAGGTGGGTGAGAACTAATATTTCAGGTGACATAAGAAGGGAGCAAACATCCTGCCACAACTGCATCTCGTCCTGCGCCGCCCCCTCCCCCTAAATGCAGCGCACGCCCCCCGCCAATTCTCAAGCAAATAAATCCAAAGGCAGCTCTCCTGTCACCGCCCAGCAAGAAAAAATTAAAAACTCGCTTTTCATGAGCGCTGCCCTCCCTGGCCAGAGCAGGAAAGCAGCCCAGAGCCCCGGACAGGTGCCTTCAGGTGCGCTCCGTCCCTCGCCAACGAATCTGCAATCCCAGCCCGCAGGAAAGCGCTGAGGACAGTAGCAGGGTTTAAGCCCAGAGAAGAGCGTGTTTGCTGCTTTATTAGTGTTGAGTCTACTCTAATTACGAGAAATCGCTGCGCTCGCTCCGAAACGAAGTGTTGTCTTGTGCTTGTAAAATGCATTTCAAATAACTCTTCTCTGTCTATAAAATACAGTGGGCGGAATATAAATAAACCACTGTCCATTTGTTTAATGCTATTTTAGCCAAATTGACTGGCCGGATTGGAATTCGACATAAAAGCTTTAAGTTTGCAAAACATCCGCACTGCAACGTCTGGGAGACAGGGCTCGCGCTCCAGCGCGACGGGAACGTTAACTGCATTAAAACCTCTCCATACATTTTCGAGCTATTGCTCTTCTTTGCCTTTTGCAGCACATCCACCCGCTCTCCCCGCCTCCGGGCTCCCGCGCCTGTTTTTCTCCAAATGAAGTATTTTACGTGATCGATGGAAGGAGTCATTTGGCCCATAATTAGGTCAATAAAATCAATGTTTATTCCTCGGATGGCCTGAAAGCTAATAAATTCCTCTTTTATATTCGCTCCCTCCGAAGATTAGAAACGAGCTGCCCGGCCCCAACGTCGGAGCGGAGTGGAGCGCGGAGCCAGCCCCGACCGGCGGCCATCGCTCCGCGCCCGGCGGCCGCAGAGGGGTCCCGCCCGAAGGCTGAGCCCTTTCTGCACCCCCCCACACCCCCCTCCATCCCGGTGCTGTTTGTTTTCCAGCACGGGACGTTTCACAGCGAATCCAGATTTGCTCTAAATCCCCTTCCAACGCGCACTTCCCGCCTGTCTCGCAGATCACTTCATTTCGCTTTATTCCCTTCGGAGATCCTAAGAAAAAAAAAAAAAAAAGAGAGAGAGAGAAGGAGAGAGGCTTTTCGCGAACACCAAAGGGAGATTTGGAGGCGACTTGGAAAAATCCTATTAGAGATCGGGAAGGCGAAGCTTTTTAAAAATGTGGAAAAAGGAGAGCCACGTTATTTTACACTCAGTAACAACGAGGGAAAAGCACCCCGGTCCTAATCAGATCAATACAGAGACACACAAATCTTTGCAAAGGTTCAGCAGTTTACAGTGGGTTCCAGACCTTTGACATACATTGCGGATTAATTGGGCACTGTTGAGGGGGGTGGGGTGGGGGTGGGGAGGTGGGATTCCAGTTAATTAGTCGAGAAATGAATAAAAACTAAACATTATCGGAATTGTCTGCGGGTCCCGGTTTGTTAGTGGGGATTTGGGGATCAGCTTTTGTGCGCCGTAAATTGGATCTGAGTAGCGTGGTGCTGTCTTACACTGCCGTTTTGTGAACTGGCGACAGCTCGAGTCCATGGGAAAACTTAAAGGGAACCTGGGGCCGGTCACGGAGCCTCATTATCTCATGTCGGATACCATCTTTAGGGGAGAGCGTGTAATCAGCGGTGGCACACCACCAGCCCCTCGCAACCTGCGCGAAGCCCACCTCCTTCTGCACACGCCCCGCAGCCGGGAGATGCCGGTCCCGGTCCCAAATGCAAAGAAACCGGCCCCAGCCCGTTGGGGGAGGCCGCGCTCCGCGCTGGGAGGCCAGGAGCGGCCCCGCAGCCCCCACCGTGCTCCTAGCTAAGGGCTCGGTCTCCGCGCTGCCTCCATAGGGCAGACCCCCGCCCCGCATTGCTGGACGGGGAGGGCTGGCGGCGGACGCTGCCCGACCGCGGTCCGCCTGCCGATGCCATTCCGGGCGGGGGCTAGCGGGGCCCTGCCAACATGTCAGCCCCGCTCGGAAGGAGGCAAGGCGGGGAGTTTCCCTTCGCTCACACAGAAAGGTGAATTCCCAAGCAGCCTCCCTCCCTCCCTCCCTCTGCAACCTGCCCTGAAGGTTATCGGTAAGGGGAAAAAAAATAAATAAAAAAAAAGAGATGGAGGGGAACTGGGGAGCCGGGAGCAGCTTCCCCCGGCCGCCGAGGTCGATTCTTTTCGGGGGAGACACCTTCAGCACTGAGCCTGAAGTACCCCCTGCACCCTTTCCCTCGGGTGCACCCTCCCCCCCCCCCCCCCGGAGCCTTGCCGGGGAGCAGAGAGGGGGAGCCCTCAGCTCACGGGAACTCCCCTAGATGGGTCTCCCAGCTTACAATTGGTGAGAGGACGGACAGCCGGGACCGACAAACCCTCCGCTTCCCGTTCCCGCAGCTTTTTGGCGGGGAAGAGAGCGGAACGCATCCGCTCCGTGCCTCGGAGGTCCGCCGCCTTCCCAGCACTGTGCTCCCGGGCCGGAGCCACCCGCGGGGCCGGGGACACTCGGGGCAGCCCCGCGGCCGGACGGGCAGCAGCTCGCCCCGGGCTGATAATTGGGCGGGCTTAAAATCAACCCCGCTAACAAGCCTGCTGTCCTCCTCACCCCACCCCCACGTGTGAAACATTGTCATTAGGCGTCTAATATCTCCGGCGCTTCCAGGGGTGGACGGGAAGAGGTTGCTCAGGAAAAAAAAAAGAATAAAAAAATCCTCAACAACAATAGAAAGTGTGTGAACTCCCAGCACCCGTACGCGCAGCACAATGCAAAGCGGGTTAATATCAGTTAGCAGTTCTGCAGTGACCTGTAAAGTTGCCTCTTTGGAAAGATTCTTGATGTATTACTTAACATGGCTACACAATTATCTGTCTCGGCATTAATGCGTCCATTAAATCACTGTTGAGTAGCATCAACCTACTCCCGAGTCTTTCCGTCCCCTGGGAATATGGTTTCTAAACAGGATCAAACATGTGATGCTGACAAGTCCTGAGATAAGTTATAATTAATTAGAGTTTGCTACATCCACAGAATGGGTAGTTGGGGGAGTGGTGCCGGACAGGGCCATTAAGGACCTCAGCCAGGATGGAAGATCTATAATGTGGAGTTGGGAAACAGAAGAAGTAATAATCAAAGGTGGCCGGAGAAAACTGCAAACCTTTAGCTTTCAGAACTCAATCGAGATTAAAGTTGTTTTTGATGTGAAACACACCATCCCCTCCTTAATGAAAACCATGGGGAGAATGATGCTGAGGATGGCTTCTTAAAGTGGGACAGAAAAGCCTCGCTTTGGATTGGAAGACAAAATCCCCCAGCACTATTGGCAGAAGGGAGAAGGAGCTGGGACGAGGAAACCGCCTGCAGCAAGACCACGTCCAGGGGTCGTGATCCCACTGACACCCACTTTGGGGCTCTTTCTCAGATGTCCCTATCTGGGAGCTGCCAAGCTCTGGCAGATCAGTAGCCCCTATCTCCCTGGGCTGCAGCCAGCATCCTGCCCTCCAGCTCTCTCTGCTGGGAATGACAGTTAAAAATCAAACTGCAAACAAGTGGATTTTGGTCTGAGCTGCAACAGCCCTTATTTGCTTTGCTTTGACAAACAGTTGGAGCGGGGTGCTTTCAGGTTGGCTGTAAAAGATCTGCTCCGAGGGGAAAGCAGAGAACAGAGGATTTTTGGCGTCTTTTCATGCCCCTCTCTGAGTCAAAGTGATGGCTGGGTTTATTTGCTTGCTCTCTGCAATAAATGGTAGCCCTTCAGGTGAGAAGATGCTGGAAGGGTGGAATGACAGGACAGATTTACACCTGTCCTTACAGCTTACTCTGACAACCCCTATAGCCTACAGAAATGACCAGTGGTGCCGCGTAGTCTGGGGAAGCCAGCAGGTTCACTCTGCTTTTTTTGTTGTTGTTGTTGATTCTTTTTTCTTTTTTTTTCTTTTTTTTCTTTTCCTCTCTGGATTCTTATTCCCCTTTTCCTTATGTCATAGGATGAAGTGGAGAGAGATCTCCCTGATAACTGTGGTCTCCCAGCCTCCCTCTGCCCCAAGAAGACAAACATCACAGCAAGTCACCGCAAGTCCCCTTCTTGGCAGTTGAGTTGTGATGAGTGTTCCACAGCTGCCACTCTGCAGTCTCCCTGCTATACCTGTGATGCTGTTCAGCCTTCAGCTTCCCCTAAACCTCAGCTGGCCACTCCCAGCAAGAAGGCAGAGGGGAGATAACCCCCCTTATGTGCTTCCCACAGCAATCCCTCCTCGATGACAGAGGCTGTCCAGATGCCTCTGGAATCCGTCTGGACCTGGCTGCCATCTTCATCTGCAGAGAGGACAAAGGCTGCATTCTCCATCTCCCCACCAAGAGCCTGTTGCCACCTCCTAGTGCCTGCTGAAAACCCTCCTCAAACCCAGCTCTCAAGTGTGGCGTCTGGTGGAGCCGGGGCCACTCAGCCCCGTGTTCAGCACTCCTGGGTGAAGGGTTGGCCGCCACCACTCAGCCTGAGGGCAATGGGGACATAGTGGAGAGTCCTGTCCCCTTTAGAGAGGGGTGGAATGTTTTTTGATAGCCCTGACCCAAAAACATCTTTTGAGCAAGTGCACAGCCCAGCATCTCATCATCCAAACACTGCTGAGCAGGGCCTGTGTGCATGCTCTTCCAGTCTGGGTATCTTAATGATCCAGATATAAAGGTGGCATGATGTGGCAGTGTGGAATGAGCTCTCTCAATGAATACCATGGTGCCCACATTCTCCAGGACAGAGCAGCAAAGTGCTTGGACATGGGATACACAAGACACAGGATGCCATGCACAGAGTGACTGCCAAGTCCTAGGCCGCTCTAATAGGCATCTTTACATGAAGTTTGATAGGTGCCACGTTCTGCTTATGGTCTCCAGCTGTGATACCTTTGCTGCTATCAGCAGTTGAGCCAAATCACCCATTCTCACTCACACACACACATGCAAGAGAAATTTTCATGTTTCTCCCCCTGCCTCTTCTGGGGCCCATTCCAACGATGATTTCCCAATGACATAAAGTCAAGCAGTTTCAACAGAGAAGATCGGGAATGCCTGACAGGAGGCTTTACCTCCCCAGGGGCTAGGAAAGTGTAGAAAACCTGTTCTAAGTGAGGAAAGCACAGGGATTTGCAAACAGGTCCCCCTGCTCATGGCCACAGCCCTAAGCTCTGTGCTTGGGTTATGGCCAGAGGCAAGCACTCGAGATTCCTCTAAAATCTTTGGGAACATCTAAGGGTTCGGCACTTCTGAAAACATCTTCAGGCTTTTTCAGATGCCCAGAGATAGATTCAGCAGCTTGCTTTCTCTTAATAGCCGAGTTTTGATTCTGTGGCCAGAAAAAATTGGTGTGCAACTCAGCGAGACTTCTGTAGGGTACACAGAGAGTTAATAACTCAGCATTTCACCTACAGTGCATGTTGTTGATGTATAGAAATCATGAGATAATCTCATCATTAATGTATAGTAATCATGAGATAATCTCTTCCACAGTTAAGACTCACCTTATTGAGGAAAATGGACGAGGATATCAGGAAGGGAGATGGACAAAGGGGATGGAGTTAAACCCTGTATAGCCTGGAAGGATCAGAGTTGACTCTCTCTGCTGCATTGCCTTTCAGAAGCTGAGGATTCTGCCTCAGCTAGGAGGATTCTGCCAATGAAGACACTGAAGGAAGCAATGAGGCCAAGGATATCCTTCGTCAACTTTTAGAAAATGGTTTGTTTTTCCATTACGTTTTTTTTTTTTTTTTTTTTGATGCAGTTTTTGCAGGCTGTGCACAACAAGCAGAACAAAGGTGAGAGCCAGTGCTCAGATAACAGTGCAGAGAGAAACAGAGCAGGGATGTGGCTGGTTCATAATCTTTATCATGAACACTTGGGCACAGCAATCTGCACAGGACTCCGCCATGAAGGAAAAGCCTCTCAAGGGAGAGGCAGAGGTGTTCTTTGGAATTGCTAAGAGGAAGAAGTAGACAGAATAAAAAGCTATGTAGAATCATGCTTTTCCAACCGCTCTGAGGGGCTGACATTCAAATTCAGGGCCAAGGATGGAGCTCTGGGCACCTGATGGAACTGTAGATGTCCCTGTTCATTGCAGGGGTGTTGGACAAGATGGCCTTTAAGAATCCTGTCCAACTCAAACAATTCTATGATTCTGTTCTATGATTTTAAGGGAAGCATTAGTCCAGAAGCATGAGCTTGCAGGATTAGGCACTGCAGAGAGTCCCTCTCTCCATGCAGGCACTTACACAGCCATCATTGGCTGGAATTTTAGGCAGTGCATGCATTATGCCTGTGTTTGGAGATCTCAGAGCAACCACCAAACCAAGTTCAAGCTCTTGTCCTTACATGCCATTGCTTTACACAGTGTGAATGCTGTCTCTTGGACAATCCCCTTCCCCCAGTATGCTGGGATGACTGGAGGTGCTGGAGTTCATAGCAGAGGTGGTTGCTGACAGCAGGCTTTGGTCCTTAGCAGGACAACCCACCCCCCACCTCCCTTCACCATTTAATTTCCTCCTGGTGGAGATGCACTTTTTCCCAATGTGGATTTCCCAGATGGGAACAAGAGCCTGTTCTGCCCTCCTGCCTGTGGTAGTGCAGCTCCCCGCTGCAGAGCACGCACTGCACCCCGGAGGCATGCCAGCAGTGCTAGACGTGCTGCGTGTCCCCAAGGCACAACCTGTCTGCATGTATTCCATGACTGGGAAGTGCAGATGCTCTCTACCTAGGCATAATTTCCCAGCATGGAAAAGGCTGTGCTCAGAAACCTCAGATATTTTATAGGCCTAACCATGACGTGCTGTGATCAGATACCTTGTCCAGCCAAAGAAGTCCTGAAGATGGAGCACATGGATGGGAAACATCAGATTTGGAAGACGTTGAGGACATTCGGAAGACACTTCCAAATGTGCAGTTTTTCTTGCATGACACACAGGGTTACTCTTGTCAACAAATATCCTGTTTTAATATTTCATTAAATTTTCATGTTGTACTTCAAGTCTGTGATGCAGGCACCGTCAACAAAGCTAAAAATCAATTAATAAGTCCCTAAGCTAATACCCAGTGAGAGCGAGAGAAAGGCTCCCATCAATTTCCCCAGACTTGAGGTCAAATCCTAAGTGTACAAAGATCAAAAAGACGCAGAGATGAGCATTGTGCACAGTCATCAGTGGTGGGACTTCCAAGGGCTGTGCAAGGAGACAGGAACAAAACATTCACCTGCCATTTCATTTGCTCTTTTTGCAGTCAAGCAGCTGGATTTCTTTGTCCTAAAGAAAGGAAATGGTGAAAGAAGTTGTCTGTACTTTCCCCTGAAGTGACAGCTTTCCCAGGGGCGTGTGCGTGCCTTGTACACACACATCCAAACACACATATCACTCCCGAATTCCCTGTGAAGATGAGTGACAGGCAAATTGCCTCGCAGCCCTCATGCTTTGCACATTTCCCCTGCCAGGTTTGTGCTGAGAACAGGTGGCTTTCACACCTAGCGCATACTTCTTGTGGCTAAGTGTTAGCAGTGAAATCAAATCCTTTCCTTTGACCCAGGAATTTGGATGGAAGAGGGAAGGGTGTCTTGTTTGAGGAGGTGTGGTACTCCTTTCCGTAGAAGCATTTATCATTTCTCTGCTCTAAAAGAGACCAATAACCCATAACCCGTGCCTGTTATTACCCTGCAAATTCAAAGATGTCTTGTTTTTAATGGTCCCTTTAGCAACAACACAGGCACCTCAGCATTTATCATCTCGCGCCGACACCTTCCTTGATGCAGACTGCTCTTGAGTGGCACTTCTCAAAGAGGTTTCAGTAGTGAGGGGTCTTGTAACTTTTCCTACAGCTGAGCATGGGAGTGCCCAAGGCATGTTTTATGGCTTTGCCTGGGAATGAGTGACAGCGCTCTCTGCTCTGTCTCCAGCACCAAGCACAGCTCAGGGGGATGGCAGTGGCTTATGAGGGCAACACCTCACTCTCCAGCTGGGAGGAGAGTGGTGGGATGGAGCAACCCAGCTCCTTCCTGCCTGCTGTCACCCCACTGCAGCCACACGGAGCGGGGACGCCCCTGCTCAGCCCAGGCCTGACCCCAATGACTTTCCTCCCTCCTGAAATGAAGGAGAAGCCAAGAGGTGAATCATAGCTCTGACCTACAATTTGGAGCATGTTTTTTTTTCCCAGGGCTTCAAGGAAATCTCCTGTTAAATCCATAACTGAGTCCTAAGGGAGACAGGCAAAACATCCTCCGTCACAGCTGACCTCCTTTCTCTCTATCCGAGAAGATGTTGTTGAAGGAAATAAGCCAAAAACTGTGCTTAGGGAAGAGAGCAGTGTAGCTCTGTTCAGACTCCAGCTGGGCAAGCACCGTCTCTGAACCGGCCCGTATGCAAATCACTGCCCCACAACCAGCAGCCACACTGTACCCGGCTGCTCCCTTCTCCTGCTAGTCAGGTTTGTGCAAATGCAGTCTGGCCACAAATCCATTAGCAGTGGCCTAAAATGACAACAGCTGATTTTGACGCTCATACAAAATCTTCCATTTTCCCTTGGAGGGTTTGGCAGTGCAATGTTGATTTTCTTTTCAAAACCTCACCCAGCAAAAGGTTTCCTATCTCATAGGGAGCATGATGCTCTGTAATTACTGGGGCCGGAGTCTTTCATTCAAGTGCCTTAAGGACTCTGAAGCATGAAGAATTTTGACTTGGGGCCCCCTGAGGCAAGAACCCGAGGGTTACTTTGTCCAATTTACTTATGAGTAAACTGAGGCACAGCATAGAGGAACCTCTAATTTTCACAAGTCTGTTCATTCAGGGTTCCTCGTTTCCACACTCCCAACTCAAAAATGCCCTCAGGGTTTCAGTATTCAGTATTCAGTATTTCAGTATTCAGGACTGCTGAGCAGCCAAATATTTGGAGGAAGGATTCTGCGGCACTCCAGAAAGTCAACTCCGTCATCTTCTAAACCACCCACTCAGAGAGAATCAGGGCATCCAAAACCGGTGGTTTGTTCCTCTCAGCTGATAACAGGGTGTGCAATTGCTGAGGCCCAAATCCCAACTGTTTTGCACATTCAAAGAAGAGACACCTAGAGGGGGAAATGAAAGCAGGTAATGTTTTCCCTCACTTCTGCCCTAGAACTCAGTGTCAGGACAATGAGTGAGTGGAAAGCAGGTGTTCCCAAGCAGCAATGCGGGACAACAAGTGCCCCCAGACACCTCTGTCATGGGCACGAGAACCAAGCATACCTGGCCCGGTTTCCATGGCTGATTGTCCTTTTAAACTGTGCAATGTTAAGGCTCAGGATAACGTACATTCCTCATTCATCACCCGGGATTCTGCGCAAGGGAGAAGGACCCTCAGAGCGGATTCTCCAGTGCCCCACAACACATAGACCCTACTGACACCCATGACAGACCTTTCTGGGTGCTGTCCCTGATGTGGATCCTTGGACATCTGAGCAGAAATGGATGCTTGCTGTAATACCACCTTGGTGGGATTCACTGCTGGGCTCCTCCTCTGTCCTGATGTCATCAATTTTCACAGAAGTCTTAGGGAACATTCACCTTTTTGTCAACCTTGACTGAAGCCACTGCTTCTATTTGAGGTACTGGTGGAAGGGGGCAGAGGGGCAGGCCAAAGACACTTAGACCTCATTTTCTTAGCAACTGACATAAGAAAAGGAACTGATAGTGTATTTTTCACATGCAGACCGAGAAGAAGTCACAGGAAAGAATCAATCAAAGAAGGAAAGGAGATTCAGATATACAAGGAAGGGATTGCAGTGTTGACTTATGATTTTTCCTCCAGGATCTGATTGCAAAAGGCTCTGTGCAAACACATAGTGAGAGACAATTTCCTGCACTAGGTATATTAAAATCTAAGCCACTGAGACAGAAAGAGTGTGGGAGGGTAAATAGGAGGGTTAAAGAGAACTGAACTGACTCACCCTGGGTTACCTATCTGGTCAAGAGCAGAAACAGGGAGAAATAATCTGTATCTGCAGAGTGCCAGTGCGATGCTTTATCCTTCAGACATGGTTGCCACCACCCACCCCTTTGCTTTGTTCCTATCACCAAGTGCAAGGACGGCCTCGTATCAGAGTGAGAAGTTTGGAAGGAGCCAGAGAGCAGAAAGTGGAGGAATATCAAGACAAGATTGTTGCAGCCATCAGAGAATACCAAACACTTCTGAGAATAAAGAGTCTGTATACAGAAAAACAAAACAAAACAAAACAAAAACAACACAGTGTCAAATGCCCATGGACATCAGCAGGATCTGCTCCACCTTATCTATCTCTGGTGACAGGTAGAGGGGAGCTGTGAGCTCCATCAAGGCCATACCCCCATCAGGGGAGCACCAACACATGATCTCAGTCCAGGGACTGGGGTTTGTCAGAGAGAATGAGAGAGGGGATGATAAAAAGAGAGAATAATGCCAAAAGAGTGAGGTAGATTAACCACCGGGAGTACAGGAAGAGAGGGGGAAATCTGGCCCTACTCAAGGTGAATTAAAACTTCCTTGTCCCCCCACGACCCCCTGAAAGAGTTAACAAAATAGTAGGAAAAGGAGAACAGAGATTCTAATTTATGGAGAGGTTCAAAGGACTTTTGATAAAGCCCTTCAGTAGAGTCTCTGAAGGAAATTTTATAATCATGAGGTTGGGAGATAAAGTGCTGTCATAGATTAAAAACTTGTTGAGACAGAAAACAGAGGAGAAGGAAATATATGGCAAATGACCAGCATGGAAATAATTTAGGAGAGGTGTCCCCAGGATGAATTTGGAAAGTGGTTAACTGTAAGCATGACTGTATGACTAACAGCAATTAGACCTGGTGGAATAATAAACAGAACTGTACCAACAACCTCAACCAACTTCCATTGCTTGCATGTGCTGCAGAGAAGAGTCTGATCGCCACCAACCTATCCGTCTTTTTTGATTACTTCAGATGAAAAAAAAAATCATCTTATTCCAATACATTCAGCAGAAAAGTGAGAAAAGAGGCATTCCAGTGACACCCCTTGGTGCCCACGCTCCCCCTGCACGCAGCTGGCCCAGCACTGCTGGCAGGGAGTACCTGGGAAAGCGGAGGAGCAGGATTTCTTTTTGCTTTCGATTGCAATAAATTTTTCTGAGGTTCCCTCCCCCTCGCTTCACCGACCGCCTTTCAGGATCCTGTACGGGCCGTGAAACACAGGAGCCAGCAAGCATTGTGTTTGTTGGTAACTAAATTGTTCGGCCAAGCTGGACCTGAGCTGAGAATGCCTGCAAGTGCCAGAGGGACCTGAGAGGGTGATGCCTCCGGGGCTTCCCACAGCTCTCCTGGTGTCCACAGAAAAACAGCAGTGAGGAGGTGAAACACTGCAAACAGCCTTAATCAAGTCACATGAGCTCAGGATAATTCAGAAACAGATGGATGTTTATACGTTTGAGTAGGGAAGGGGAAGGCTGTCTGCAGTTCCTGCAGTGTGACGCTGAGAGGTGGGCACCCAGCACTGCTGCCCCTGGGGAGGTAGGGCAGCTGCTCCCAGCTCTGCACTTTGAAAGACCTGGGCTGGGAGTGAGGAAACACAAGGCATCCTGCTTGCACAAGATGGCTGAGTGCCTGGCCGTTGTGTTGTTTCATACCCAGCGCACCCACAACGACAGCTCTTTTATGACAGAATGATTTCAGTGACCCTAAACACAATGTGCCTTACAGCTGTAATTCTGGGACTCCTTGAGCATGAATCATGTGATGCACGGAGCTGATAGCGAGCGCAGAGGCATTTGCTTCTTTTCCACACAGAGGTACAGAGTCAGCCTCCATCTGGCCCAACCAGTGCTGCCACTGCACCTTCTCCCAAGCTCCGTGTCAGAGTGGGGCCAGTCCCTGCTCCCTGTGTGCTACAAAAGCTGCAGGAAGTCCGGAGAATCAGAGCGCAGTGCTGACCATGAGGGCTCGAGGCATTCCGGCCCATGATCTGTTGCAAAATCTCATGTGGGCAAGGCCACAGAATTCACTTGTTCGACTTCATTCTCAGCCTTTTATCGGGTTTGATGCGGAGGGGAAAAGAAAAACAAAAACCAACACAGAATCAGAAACAAAAATCATAGCGAAGAGGATGGATCTTGTGGGGAGGGCTGTCTCACTGCTTGTCCCTCCCAGCAGTGCTGCTGGAGATGCAGTGGCCGTGAGCTGTCACCGTGAGCAATGTAAAGGCTGTGGGATGGACTCAGGGCAGCCCTTGTGGATTGCAGTACACATGAGAGCAGGAGGGGAGAGGGGGTAGCAGACTGGGGGGGGGTCACTGTCACCTGAACACCCCTTCAGCATCAGCCAGGGGCTCATGGTGGTAGGAGAAGCATACATCACTTCCACTGCTTTTCTTCTTTTTTTTTTTTCCATCTTTTCTTTTCTTTCCTTCCTTCCTTTTCTCTTTTTCTTTTCCTCCTATCTATCTATCTATCTATCTATCTATCTATCTATCTATCTATCTATCTATCTATCTATCTATCTATCTATCTATCTATCTATCTATTTTTTTATATTACCACACTTTCTCTTACTCCTTTCCAAATCTGCCAGACCCACCCATCCAGACCTTCCAGATAAAAAAAGCAGCTGAGGAGACCCTGGGATAGAGACATGAGGAGACCAGGGAGTGCGTGCAGGGAGGATGTGCAAGCACACACAGGTGCTTCCCACAGGTTGGACAGTGTGTTTCCACAAGGCCTGACACCAACTGGCATCCTTCCACTAACTTCAGAGGAACAATGCTACCCAGGATCAGAGTCATTTTCCTCTAGCAAATACTTGTGGCACTTTTTTCAGCCATGCTGGTGAGAAGTAGCACTGTTCCCACCACCTCCTGCTACCTGACGCATCTCCGACACTTTGCTTCTGTTTTATTTATGTAGCCTCACTCAAAAGGTCATGGGCACAAAAAAAAAATACACCAATTTTACTACTTGTAGGTCATGGGATTTCACAGGTATGAATGTCCTTTTATAGCATACAAGCAAACAGCTAGGAACATATTTTGATTACCCTTTAAATCTTGCAGTAAAGGTGTTAAAAGGAAAGAGTGTTTTTATGTGCCATGTCAGGGTGTAATCTACTCCATATCTCACACGCACACTCTTCCAGCAGAGTGCAGTTGTTTCAAGTCTGTCTCCAATTTTTTTTTTTTCAAGCAGCACTTGTATAACCATCAGAGGAAAAGCAGAGAACCATATCTGTGACAGGCTTTTTAAAGCAGCAGCTTGGCACCGTTGCTCTCCTGCCCTAAGGAGCTATGTGTGACGCTGCTCCTGCCTTCCCGTGGGAGGTGATAAGAAAGTTTGGGCTCCAGTTACCAACAGTGACAGTGAACTCCACAGCTCGAGCCTTTGACTTAAAACCTAAAGAAAATCTAGAAATCTAAAAAGCTGTGTGTGGCTTCCTATTGCCAGAGGCTTGGCCGTGCTCTGTGGGGTGGGCACTGGGCATCTCAGCAGAACATGCAGCCCCATCCCATATATAGCCTCATCCCACATACAGTGCGGGAGAATTAGGGGCCTCCACCTGGAATCAGAGGAGCTGAAGCACTAAGCTCAGTGGCAGAACATGCTCAGGGGTTAAGCCCAGGCTTGGTCTCCATTTCACTGAGAGCTCTAGCAAAACCTGCATGAGGAAAGAGTACTTCTTTTCCCTTTGGCTATCTGTTGTGGAGATAGGGAAAGACAGTACTTAAATGCCTTTAAAACATCCCCTAATCCCACTCCCACAAAGTAGATCCCCCCATCAAGCCTGCTGACTGCCCCTTGTGCAACATAATTATCATCATCTGAGATTGCCAAATGACTCCTGGTGAAGTCATGCACTTGCATTCCTCACATCCATCCATTGCACCCACCCATCCATTGCACCCATCTCATCCATCTTGTCCATCTCATCCATTGCATCCCTCCCATCCATTCCATCCATCACACGCATCACTCTCATCTCACCCACTGCACCCATTCCATTCTATCTCATTCATCCATCCACTGCAGCTCCGAAGCCACTTTTAGACCTATAAGGTGATGCGCTTGTTCCCTCACAAGCCTGGATTTAAATTCACAAAGCCACAACTTGGCTGCTGATAACTCCAAAAACAAACAAACAGCAACTCTCCTAAAACAGGAGAGCTCAAACAAATAATTATCGCCTCCCCCTGCTACTGGATACCAGCGGTGCGGAATGAGCCTGCTGCTTTCTGTGTGGTCTCCCTTATAGACAGGCAAACATAAAGGACTAAGTCCCTGAAATTTAACGAGTTACTGCTCATTAGTTAAACCAAATTAACTGTCTTGCGTGTGCACTCCCCATGGATAGTTGGAGTGAACTCTTTTCAGGAATGGGATTGGACAACATTTTCCAGCCCGAGTGTTAAGGCTGGTGTGAAGAGGTTTGAGAAAGGCACCAGGAAATTAAATTGCTTGTCACTGGGGCTAAACCACTGCTGGGATCCACGCCTCCATGGAAAAGAAAAGCATTAGAGGCCGGACAAGGCTGGAAATCGCAGGGCAAGAGCATGCCCTTAGCTGGTGAATGCCGATAAGTGGAAGTTCACAGTGCCCAATTGCATGCAACTACCTGTCCATGCTTTTATTCCTCTGGTGTGACAGGTTCCTCAAGGTAGAGCCGACTGCAGCAGCCGCTCTCTGCTCCACTCACACAGAGTGCCAAGCTCTCAGAGGTAACCCAACACAAAATGAAGCAAACGAGTGTGTGCAGATAAATGCCTACTGTGAGAAAAGTTTGTATGCCTGCAGAACCACCGAAGACAGAGGGTTTGTCTGCTCTGGAGGGAGGAAAACTGCTTTCTAGTTCTTTTGATTTGCCTGCTTCAGAGTGCTGCTCACTGAGATGCCTTTCAAGCATTTTTCTAAGTGGGTAGGAAGAGGAAACCCATGAGGGAGAAAGGGAAGGAGGATCTGCTCTGGGTGACTTCCCATTGGGGATGGGAAGGGCAGGCACCTGGACAGTCAGAGGCGAGCGGGCGGCAGGCTGCAGCGCGTCCGCGTGGCCCTGTGTCAGCAGCCCAGTAATTACACTGCTTTCCTGGACATGTGCACAAAGCAGAGCTCCAGGCAGAAACCTGCAGCAAACTGCGTGGTGGCATCGCTGTGCTAAACAAGATGCTTCGGCACTGGAGAGCGTGAGAAATGAGCTGCAAAAAGTGAACCACCGAATGCATGGAAGATGTCCCTGCTCACCTCGGGCTGTGTGCGTCCCCATGAAGGAAACCCTGACCTCCTGCAGGTGAACATGGGGCTGAAGCCTCTTGGTGTAGTTCATGGAGGCCTGAGACTCAAGGGCTGATCCTCTGCTCAGAGGATTCATTTTTGCCATCAGACTTTCTTCATCGGAAGAACCTGGGGACGAACGACTTCTCCAAAATCTCTAGGCTGCTGAATTCTCATGCAGGATGCCTCAGTTTGGATCTCTTGTCCTCTGTAAAATACTGCGGCTCTATTTTGGGGGTGGAAATTTTGCCTGAAATCCAAGCAGTCTTTATGATTCATTTATGTTGCCAGCTCTTTTATTTTTAATAACTCCTGAGATCAACAAAGCAATGATGTGTTCAGAAAATGCTCTGTACATTCTGTCCAGATGTTCAAACACTAATATAGAAGTACTCCAAAGAAAGAAGGCCCTGCCTGCTGTCATTACAGGAAATATATTTGCTATCATAGTATTAGCAGATTGCTAGACGTAAATATCAATTTTTATTTGTAGTTTTTCTAGGTCTTTCTGTAAGTCATCTGTCTAATGAACTCACTCCAAGCAGTGCTTCCAACTGCTGCCACTCTATCATTTATACTGTTGGACTGCTAATTTGATTTTCATTGGGGGAGGGGAAGAAGATGGAGGGACAGCAACGGTTTTACTAAATTGCTTCACTTTGGATAATGCTCATCCTCTGTCCGCTTCAGATTTATATCTGCCACTGGCAATTCGAGTTCGTTGCAAATTAAAGAAAGAAAAATACCCCAATGTGGGAGTGCTGGATGTCAGACAGGGCTAAGTGCAGAAGGCTCAGCAGAGCATTTCCTGCACATTGTGCTCCATGCTCTCCAAAAGGCACATTCAGGGTGCAGCCACCCCACTGGCCTAGGGCGGAGCACAGGGAAGGAGCAGGTTTCTCTCACTGCATCCCCGTGGGACAGGTCCTGCTGCAGGTGCTTGGCTGCAGGGCCACTCCTCTTCATCAGCTCCTTTGGGGCTGCCAGAGGGGACCCTAAATCTCTTCTCCCCATGGCCCAAATATGGGGCTGTCTCACCCTGGGTGATGCTGGCTGGGATGGTGCTGGGCAGATATTGTGCCATGCTTCAACTTTGGGGGAAGGGAGGAGGGAGAAAAACCCAACCAAGGTACCATTAAAGTTAATTGTTTTTATTGCTGGTTTAACAGTGTCTTGTAAATCTTTTTATGACCTAGGAACACCGGTGAGGCCTAAACTGGAGCTGCAGCGGGATGGGAGACAGAGGGAGGATGGAAGGAGCACAGTGTCTCTTGTCTCCCCTTCTAGCTCCCTTGGTGATGTGTTCTGGGATATGACACACAGCACAGAGTCTTGGTAGCACAGAAGGGGACAGAATAAAGCCCCAAATAATTGATATCCCTTCACCACCCAGATCCTCCCTATCAACCCCAGCAGAAGCCTCAGCCAGGCCTGCTGAAGTTTGCTTCTGTTGAAACCCCATGAACGGCTGCAGGAACCCACGTGTGTTCCACACCACTGCTGCCATGAGCATGGAGTGGGGACACCTTGATAAGGTCCCTGTAGAGTGTGGAAAACCCCTTTGATCTGGCATACTCGTGAGGAGAAAGCTAATCCCATGTTGTGATATAAGTGCCAGATGCTTCTTGGAAGAATTATACTGGGGCATAGGGTTAATGCTCAAGCTTTTCTTTAAAGTGTCCTGTGGATTATTCCCTGATTAAAAGGATTGTTCTCCAAATGGTTGCAGTGTCAGCCTGACTGTTATTGTTGTTGTTGATGCATGGGGTGGGAGAAAGGATGGTGGGTGCAAGGTGTTGGGATTTATTTCAGCCCTCAGTAACCTTTTGCCTCCCTCTGACTGACCCCTCACAGCTTACTGGGAAAAGGGTGCCAAAGGATTTTTTTTTCCATCTTCTACAAGTGCAACACAGTGCACACCCAAACATCCTATGAGCCTCCACTCCTTGCAGCCCTGGGACACACAGTGGGCACTGCCAGGCTGTGGGGCTGGGAACAGCCCTGGTTGGCTCCCAGTGCAAAGAAAGAAGGACTTGGACCTGGGAGCACCAAAACATTTTAAAGGATGATGATATTGGGATGGGAAGGGAAGGAAATGGCAGCTTTTGAAAAAACAGGGAAAACGCAGCTCCTGAGGAGCCTGAATGGGAGGCAGGGATCTCCCTGAAACCTGTCCCCAGTTCTCTCACCAGGGGACTACCGTAGGAAATGCTACCTTAGGGTCAGGGAGTATCAATCCTCTCTTCTCTTGAGGGTCATGAAGAAAATCACCTCTGAGGAATGGAGTTTAGGGAACATCCCATTACTGCTCTGCTCCCTTGAGGGTGCTCAGTTTGAGACCCTGCAGTCCAGAGTGAGTGCCCTACCCAAACCAGAGCAGATCATGCTCCTCAGTGCAGGCTGGAGGATACACCCAAAGCCTTGAAACTGATTTCAGGGGCTTGAAAACTGCCCCTGGGCTGGTGAGCAGCACCTGGCTCAACTCTGCAGCCCCTCTGCCCTGGTTGTCCCTGCTAACACCATGCCAGGACTGCTCCATAGTGGAGATTCTTCTTAAGGATATTAATTATTCTCCTAAATAATGGGGATTCCTCTCCTTAATTCCGCTCCTTAAAGGTGGAGATCCTTATCCTAAAGTATGGAGAGTCTTTTCCTAAGGGATTCTCTCCTAAAGGATGACTACTCCACATCGAAAAGATGACAGTTCCTCTCCTAATGAGTAGGTGGCCCCTCTCCCAAACGGTGGGTACTCCTCCCTTGAAGAATGGTTGCTCTCTCCCAAGGCACTCCTCTCTTAAAGGATAACTACTCCTCTCCTATAAGACGGGTATTCCTCTGCCAAAGGATGTCTGATCCTCTCCTGAAGGCTGACTGCTCATCTCCCAAGGGCTGACTGCTCATCTCCCAAGGGCTGTCTGCTCCTCTCCCAAGGGCTGACTGCTCCTCTCCCTCCATCCCAGCTCTCTGCCGGTACCCTGCGGCCCTGGGCCCGGCCCCGACGGTTTCCTCGAGCGCTGCGCTCCGCCCGCAGGGACCGCACCCGGCGGAGGGCCCCGGGCAGCCCCACGGCTCCGCTGAGCCGCAGCTGCTTCCCTGCTTCCGAAACTCGTTCCGTTTGCATCGGTGTTTTCGCGTCCTCTAAGCGCCCAGGGCAAGCACACCGCCCTTATCTGCCTTAGTCTGCATAACAATCTGTTTTATGCATTAAGCACTGTGCAGCCACGTACCGGAGAGCTGCAGGGAGGAGCCGAGCGGCCCGACTCCCCGTTTTTTGCCATTTTCTGCCCTTCAGTAACTCCTGCCTTTCCTCAGTCTCCCCTTCACGCGTTCTTTGCGTTTTTCTCTCGAGGGCTCTCACGTCTTTTGCTCTCTCGCTGTCTTTTGAACTGCGTAAGAACATCAAGCAGGGGAAGAGGAGACACGGTAAAACCTGTGAGAAGAGGGGTGAATACAGCAAGGCCTGATAAAGCGGGGTAAAACCCCTGCAGAGCCCAGCACGCAGCTCCTCCAGCTCGGAAAAGAAGGGACATTTTTTCCACATTAAGTGTCGGGAAGGCAAAACCAGGGTCCATAACAGGGAAATTATAAAAGGAAGTAAATCCATCAAAGCAAATGCAATTGGGAATACAATTAGGCAGAGGGCTGAAAGGACACTAAAGGAGCGGAGCTCTGCGGGGCTCTGCCGCTGATTGACAATGTGCAGGCTGCGAGGGAGCGGGAAGCCGTGGGGGGGTGGTGGAGGGGAAAAACAATCCCGACAAATGCGATTTTGTGGGAGGCTCTGTGAGAGCACATAAAATCGATAGCGACTGGAGGTGGGAAGCGGGTCTGGGGTAGTTTGAAGGCAAACGCGGCTTTTTCCCTGGATGCCGGCGGAGAGGCAGCGCCGGGGACAACGGGGATAGCCCCCGCTGCAGCTTCCCCGGAGGGTCTGAGTGCCAGATATGCCACCCCATCCTCACTACTCAGCCGGTCCCAGCCACAGTGTTCCCCGGTTTTAGCCCTCAAAATCCTTCTTCTTTCCCACGGCTGCCCCCCCCAAGCCCTCCTGTCCTGGTAGGAAGCAGGCAGGCAGGGTGCGTCCTGTCCCAGCCCGCCCGGCATCGCGGCAGAAAGCTGTGGAGGAAGAGGGGAAGAACCCAAAGCACCCAAATTGCGGAGGCAACGGTCATGCCAGTTTCCCCGGTTTCTTCGGTGAGGGGGAGGGAAGAGGAGGCAGGAAGGGCTGAAGGGTCGGTGGTGAGAAAAGTGAAAAGATTTTATGCGCTCAAATCTCTCCCCAGAAGCATAATTTTCTTTAGTTTATAATGCAGTCTATAGCAAAGGTTTGGAAACTTGTGGAAACTACTGATGTACCTGTGTGGGGCTATTCATACAGCCCCTAATTAACGCATACACATAAGCAGAGCCTTACAAGGTACACACTGCTCAGCTCTTTCTTAAAAACAATAGATCTCTCGTCAGAATTTCCTATTCGCTTTGCTTCAGCACATCCTCGTTTCCACTGAGGGAGAAGAAACGTGTTGGATAATCAGCGTTTTTCATCAGCAGTGATTATTTTTCGATACTAAAAAAAAAAAATATAAAGAAAGAAAGGAGAAGGAGCAAAGGTAATATAAACACGCAATTATATTGCAAGAGTTTTGCACAAATGAAGTTAATGAGTAAAAAAAAATATATATCTGTACTTAAAGGCTTTGCCCCCTCACTGAACCAGATTAACAGTGTTTGTTGCTTTTCTAACTATAACAAAACTGCAGTAATGAAAAATAATCTTGACATCGTTTAACTTCCTTAAGGTTTCTTTCCCCACAGACACTCTGAAAGCTATTAAAGAGATGAGACGAGGTCGCACTGAACTGTTACAGCGTTCACTTCAATCAAAATTAGACGGAATCTCTTAAAAATAGTAATTAAGGCAAACTCCCGTTGTTTTTACTTTTCTCCCTCTAATTGGTTCCCAGCATCAGCTAACTTCAGCATTCCCAGTTACTTCCCAGAGCCAGGAGCTGAGGACGGACACCGAAAGTCTGGCGGACACGGAGGGTTTGAGCTTCCTGCAATAGGAAGGCGCTGAGGAGGCTCGGGATTTTGAGGAGGCACAGGGTTTTGGGACGGCTCGGGGTTTCGGAGATCCTCGAGATTTTGGGAAACCTCGAAACTCCTTCGCTCCCTCTCCGGCAGGAGCCGCTGCCCGATCCCAGCTCCTCCACCCCAAAAGCAACACGGGGTGAAGCGGCAGTGGCATCGGCTCCTCTAGGAGCTCCTGCTGACATCCCCCGCACGACCCGGGAGCAGCGGAGCCGCTCCGTCCCGCAGCGCCGCGCCGGCAGCTCCAAGAGGACGAGGGAGGCTTGGGTTTATTTTTTCAGGGTAGGAATCGAATCATAGAATCATTAAGGTTGGAAAAGACAACTAGGATCATCTAGACCCAACCGTAAGAAAGGAAGAGGGGTGAAGGAGCCGGCGGCAGCTCGGAAGCCTTGCTCAGGTTTGGGGCAAACGCTTCCCGCAAACCCCCATGGTTTTGTGGGGCTGCACGGGGCTCTGTGGCGCGGCCGGGGCGGCCCCACGGAGCGGAACCCGAACTTTCGAGCTCATCACCGGGGAAACCAGCCGCTCCCCGCGGCCCCGCAGCCGAACTAGGCACAACCGGGTGCTCGTGGGCAAAGGCAGCTCCACCCCCACTGCCCCGCTCCAGATCCCCTTTCTCCGAGGAAAAAGTCATAAGGTAACCACGGCTGGCTGTAACCTAAGACGTGAGGATGGCGGCAAGATTTATTTTTACACGAAGAGCTGCTCGAAGCTGCAAACACGACTCCTGGTGAGATTTGCACTTTGGTTTGTGAGGAAGGCACGTGTAGTCATCGCCGGCTACACATCCCAGCCCGAAACGGTGCTGATGCACACACGTGCTTGTAGCACTCAGTTTAATCCCCAAGGCACATACGGACCCGAATGCAGCACCCAAAATATAAAAAGAAATTTGAGCTCCCACCCTGAAACTGATCTCTCTTTCCCTGGATCACACTTTTGATCTAATTTGTTTCTCTGTCCAAATGACTTGGCTCAGCCTTCCCCCTGAAAATTCGGTGTACAGTTGACATCAATCATGTCTCAGTCTAGGGAGGGATAAGGATAGAATATCAGAGAGGTGACCATGCATGCCACATGATTCAAATCATCTCAGCATTGATTAATTGGGTTCAATCTGAGTTTCAGAATCATAACAACTGTTGTTCCCCTTCACGTAACATCAACAGGGCCTTTAAAGCAGAGTATCCATTTACTCCAAGGCATGTGATGCATTAAGACCATCATCTTCTATTAAACCTTAAAGGCTGGATGAATTTTAGACAAACTCAATTAGCTCAAGATGGTTCTGCAGTGATTAGACATTGTTACCCCTTCCCCTTCATCAGGGATTTTTCTACCTCCTCAACTTCTTAATGTAAAGGGCAAAGTATTTTGACATATGGAAGATGCATGCATGCCTCAAGACTTTTCTGGTGCTGCTTTGATTGTGCAGGTAACCTGCCGAAACAAAGGCAAATCCCTCTATGACTCAGAGAGGAAATACCTCTTACAGCATGACCTACTGGACTTAAGGAAAAGCTCTGACTGGATACCAGAGTTGGGTCATGAAATGAAGCAGGAGAAGCTAGAAAACAGTGAGGCTCGGAATTGTTCAGGAGAAGATTGCACCTCAAGCTCAAGCAGAGGGAAAGAGCCAGTCAACCATCCAAGTCCCCTATAAAAAGAAGGGTCAAGACTTACCCTGCTCTGACATTCAGAGAAAAGTTGAGGTAATTGCTCATCTGCTAGCTGCAGCTAAACCAGGACATCGTCTGGGCAGACAGGGGGTGAGCAGGGCTTGGGATGGAGAATACTTCTGCCATTCAGGTTTCCATATGTTAAGAAAGATGAGCCATATTTGTGTGTGTTTGATTCTTATCTACCAGCTGGGATCACTCACCCGGGTTGTAAGTGAAATAATAATGATTAAAGAAAAGCATGCATGCCTTGTAATGTTGCAAGCATGGGCCTCCACATCACATACATTCAGCCACGACTGAGGAATGACCTATCACAAATGCAGCCCTGAGCAATCAGAGGAATATCATTTCTAATTACTGTTTTGCAAGCTGAAACCCTATTAAGTACTTCCCTGTTGTGCCTATTATGACTGGGTCTACACTAAGAACAAAAGAGGCCTTTTTTTAATCGTTCCACTTTGTGTGGGAGCACATCTCTGTGCCTCTGCTCAGGGATTGCTTCGTTTTTCTCTATCCTTACTCCTCCAGAAAGGCCCCCTTCTCATGCTTAAGTTGGCCCCTTGAGCGTGAGCACGCACAAGTATTTTCAAGCAGTGAAGTTTCACAACCATGCTTTTAGGAGCGTTTGAAGAGAAGTTTACTCTAAGTCTTTACCCACACCGTTCTCTACAGTCCACCAGCTGTGAAAACGGAGATATGATTTTCAAGCAATATTAATGGGGCCCATGGGACATCCCATGACTGCACCCCACGGGGGAAACCAGCAGGGATCCCTTCCTGGCACCACCCAGCAGCTACCACTGATGTGAGTGATGCTGCAGTGTGTAAAGGTGATACAACATGAATTAACATGTGAAATGCAGAGCTCTGTGTTGTTTTACATGCAGCTCAAACTAGCAGAAACTTCAAGCATTCTTGCTTTCTAGCTAGAGTGACTGATTAACATCCTTTTATGCTCAGTACATTGGGAAAAGAAAAGCATCAACATTTGAGGTGTGTGTGGATATGAAAGCAAATCTAACTGATTCCCATTTCAGTCCCTGTACCTGGTCCAGGCAGTACAGAGCAGGACAGGGCCCCATGGGGTTGTCCTGGCAACCCCAGTGACTCTGTTATGGAGGCACAGAGCAGTAGCAGCCCTTTGCTACAGGGTCTGCTCACCTGGAGAAGCGGTGAAGAAGCTCTTCACACACCAGTACCTGCTCAGAGCATTTCCTTGTAGGGCGTACTTCTTCTCTCATCTCTTTTTCCTTGTCTCACATTGGTCATCTGTTCCTCCTGTGGTTCCTACATGAATTCTCAGATGGGAAACTGGTGTCAGCCGCAGCCTGAGAGCAGCACTAGTACCTGGGGACTGAAGGAAGTGGAGAGCAACACCTGTGCTTCTCCCTTTGGGGCAGTCCTCAGGGGGACATACATGCTCCATCCCATGGGACCTGGTGGCTACACCTCCACCCCCTGCATGCAGCAAAGAGCAATATGCAGAGGGGCATCCATCTGGGAGCTGGGTGGGTGCTGTCCCAGGTTTCCTCTGAGCCCCCATTCATTCCGTGCTCACAGAGTGAGCTATGCCAAGAATGCACTGGGCTTAGGCCCCAGATGAGGAAGGAGGGGAGTGTGCAGCGGTGCCTCTCCCCCAGCTCCCCCAAGCACGCTTCTTTCCCTGCCTCCAGTCAACATCCCCTATGTGATCCGAGAAACTTCTCTAATAAAAATATAGATGTGACTTATCTAAAGTGAGTGCAACAAATGTCCTATGGATAATGCATAATTAATAACAGAAAAATAGCATTTCCCCTGGTATTAAATCAAGGCCCCCATGCCCTCTCACCCCCATATAAGTGTCTCTGGTTTTATGACAGCACTGGGCAAAGTTATCGCGTGTATGTGTGGACACGTCCTCACGAGGAAGGGGCTCACCTCACTGTTGCTGGAGTTAGTTTAGGGATTTTCCTTCCTTAAAGTAAAAAAAGAAAGAAATGCCTGCGGTAGTTTGTATGATGCTTGGCCCCCAAATGAACTCAATCAGTGCACGAAAATAATCCGCTTCCACTGAGGGCTGATTCTGCCCCTCAGCCTCAGCGTAACACTATCTATTTACATGTGCACACACAGTGCTTTTCAGCTCCCTTGTGCATTTCCAGGCTTAGATGGATGCTCGAGGAATGCATCAATATTTAGACATATATTTGCGGCACACAAAGAGAAAACAAAGAGCAGCTGAACCCACTGTAAGGGCTCAGATTTTTTTTTTTGTTGTAATGCTGTAAAATCCTTACTGCTTCTCTGCTTTTCTTGCCTTAACACTTGCAGATGCTCAGCCCCCAGCTATTGCCTCTGTAGACAGGGAGAGAGACACTAAGGAAAATTAGCAAGTTTGAACGTGAAAGCACATCAGAATGTTCTAGAAATTAATAAATACGAGTCCAACCTGGTTTCTCCACAGTCCTCCTGCCTGGTGATTCCCATAATGCTATCCAGCTCCAGAGGTCACCAGGCTCATCAACTGTGTGTTTCCCTCCTGATTCATTACATTTGATGCTGGCTCCTTCAGCACTCAGCTCGGCACAGCCCTCAGGGCAGTGGAAGCTGCACAGACCCCAACGCTGTAGCTTTGAAGCCCTGTGTCCATGTCAGGTCATGAGAACAAGGAGCCTGCTCTCCTGGCACAGAGACTGTCCTTCTGATCAGCAGCAGTGGGGATGCAAACCTCAGGTCCTGCTCTGCCCCCTGCCCCTCCAGGCCCATCAGCAGTGTGTGCACTCCATGCAGTGGGGACCCCCTCCTATCCCTGTGCTTCTTTCTTTGCTTCATTCCACATCAACTAAATCTGTGCTTGACCCAGAGCCACGCCTCTCCCCAAACCCTTTTCTCTTTTTCCCTGCCGTGCTAAAAGAAGTGGGAATATTAGATTTCTCCAGTGTTTTCAGCCAAACGCTTTCCTTTAAGGAAATGGGGAACTCTTCACCTTACACATACAGCAGCACTCCAAACCCACCCTACTCCTGTACTCTGTGTGCATAGATCTGTGCAGAGAAAAGTGTACCCTTTCTGCAAGTGGGAGGGGAACCCTGTCACATGAGCAGATGCATCCTCATTCTCATCCATAAACACACCTGCAAAGCTTCTCTAGCTCTGAAAACACCAAGCCCTGCATTTTGCTGGTGCCTCCTCTCCATCACAAGGCAGGTTTGGGGATTCTCAGTGCTCTAGATCCTGCTCCCAGAAAGGCTGACAAGGGATATTCACCTTTTGCTGGAGATCCCACTTGAACTGGAGCTTTCCCAAAATAGCTGCATGGGTGAATAACAAGTTTTCCTCTTTTGGTCCTCCTTTCCAGGCATTTCAGGAGGATGAATGGTCCTGAGAGTCCCCATACCCAGGCAGGGTGGGCTGCCACTGAGTGGTGCTGTCAGGTGGCACCCAACTGGCTCGGTGCTTGACTTGGAGAGGTTGTGACGGGAGCAAGGAGTTGGACATGCTTCTCCAAACAGCATCATGCAGCTCACGGGGATGGGACAACATGGGATGTGCCTGTTCACATCGTGTCCCCATCGAAATCTGCCATCTATTCACTGTTTTAACAATTCTTTGCAAGGTGAAGCCATGAAAAGCTTCAGCTGCTTTGAAGAAGGCAGAAATCAGGAAAATTTTCTACCTTCTGAGTCACCATTAAGTTCTCAGCATTTTAAGAACATTTTGCAGAGCAGCAAAACAAACCACACACACACACACACACACACACACACACACACACACACACACAGAGCCAGATCCTTTCCAAGAACACAAATACTTCAAGTTCAACAAAATGTTTCATCTCAGTGTGCAGTGCACACACTTTCATCTGGTTTTGGAGCCTCTTGTTCAGTTCCTTCTCAATGGATTCCCTTCCAAAGAAATGAAATAAAAATTAGCTTTCTCATCCTGAAAAGATTCAAATAAGGCATTTTGCAATTCAAATAAACTCCCCGTCTCTCTCTCTGTCTCTTCTTTTTCTGTTCTTATTTTTATTTTTTCATTTTTAAATAAAGTTTTGCAATCAGCAGTGCATTTTGTGAAGAACAATCCTGCTTCCATCAAAATCATGTTTTCTGATGGAAAAGCAGTGCTGCTGTTATCCCACTCTGCTGCCACGACCCCTCCACCAATCCTAAGCATTCCTACCCAACAACTATGCACACATGCACCCAACACAACCAACCCACTCTGTTTACTGATAAATACTTATTCAGCTATTTACTGAGAAAACATGAAAGCTGTGTGTATTTCCAGTATCGGCACAGCAGGGAGTTTCTACCAGCACATCCACATGCCAGCTACAGCTGCTTCCAGCTGCAAAATGCCCTGCTGCTGCTTTTCTCTGACTTTAGGTGCCCTCCTTAGTTGTGATGCGTGCTGGCTAGCAAGAGAGGGGGTTTGTCTGCATGAGACAGTGTGGCGCTGCCTCATTTGATAATATGATGGGCACTTACTGGAAAACAAGAGGTCTAAATAGGGTTCTGCTGCAGCTTATTATATCAAGACTGTAGTTTCTTATGTAGGTAGAGAACCAGCTACAGCAACAGATCCCCCAAAATACTGTAATAATGCAAATATAAAGAAAGAAGAAACTCCCCTGAACTAATGTCAGGAATGTTCCTACAGAAATTAGGTCCAGACAGTTGCAAATCTCAAACCTGCAAAGATTCATCTGGGAACTTAGGCATAACTTCACTTTTCCTACAGTAGAAAACATAAACACGAGAGAGTCAAGAAGCAGATTGAGTAGCCAAACCAAGTTAGGAGAAGCTAATTAATCACTGCTCAAAAATCACTGCATGGCAATAAGCATATATCCTGGTCAAAATTACACAGTTTTGCAAGGAGGATTTTTTTTTTTTTTTTTTGCATGTATGTTTGTGCCCAGCTATGAAATTCTGCAAAATTGGAGGAAATACCCCTGAACTAGATTGAAAGCAGTCGCCTTGGGGTTTTTTCCATACTTCTGAGGGGTAAAAAATAGATAAGTAAAATTACAAGGTGGCACCTGAAAGCCCACTCAGTTGCAGAGGAATGCCAACACGCTGCTTTGCTGACTTTCACCACTGATTTCAGGGAGTAGGGATGGCGGCTCAGAAAATGGCTCTGCCGCCTCGACAGTGTTCCAATAATAGACACAGGCAGATACTTCATCATCCCCAAACCAGGGCTGGCTGTGCCAGACACAAAGCCCTTGGCCTACAGTAGGACACAGTTAAGCTCCTGCTCAGCCCGCGGGTGGCATGCAGCTCCTGGCTGCCATGGGAAGGGCTGTCTGAATGGGGTTGTTCCATGACAATCACCTCGTGGAAGTGCTTTTTCCTCCTTCCTGACTGATCTTTGAGCCTCAAATGCTCTGTTTGCACCTTGCCGTGCTTTTGCCAGCTCCACCGCAGTGCTCACCTGCATGGTGCAATGCTCTCTCACCTTCATGTACCCAACATGGGGACGCCTCTCTCAAGGCATCTTTCCTGGTCCCATTAAGATTCACAGTCTCCACCTCCTCCATCAATCTCCTAATTCCTGCAAGAGCTGAAGGAGGAGCTTTGTTGGGTCTGAAGTCCACTCCCTCTGAGGGACATAAGTCCCCTGGCCATGGTGGTCTGGCTGTAGAACATTGGTACTCAGTTATGGCCCCACGTGCTGGCAAAACTTTGGGTTCCCTGTGAATTGAAATCACCCCCAGAGCTGCAGTAATGGGGTTAAGAGTGCTGTGTGGCTCGTTATTCAGCTGGAGCTCAGCCAGGGTGCCAGGTTAACACTGCTCCTTCAGGACACATGCTCTGGGGTCCCACCTGCCAACAGCACCCATGGCCACATGCCCATATCTCACCCCTTGTCCCTGGGTTGATGTCCCACTGGCTACAGGCTTGGAATGGATCTGGATGGGCTGAGGTGAATGTCTCAGTTAGCACATGTCTGTCTGGCTTGAAATGAATTTGGGAAAGCCTCAGCTTCACTGCCAACACTCTGCTGCAAAGCCAAGGGAGCAGCAGAAGCATTCATGTAATGATTCCCAAATTACACTGGTGTGGGAAAAGGGAGGGAGCCCTGTCCTTAGTGAATGGGAGCCCAAATCTCTGTACCATCTCAGCTCTGAATATTGCAGCTCAGCAGTTGAACTGCGGTGCTCCTCTCGTAGCCCCAGCTAGGCTGATGCAGCTCTGCATTTCCAACAGGTTTGTTCCATGACCCAAACCTGTGCCAAGCATTTCAAAAAGGTGAAAAATACGTGCAAAAAAACTCCAGTGCCACTCATAAATAACTCTTCTGTGCACCATGTGAGCCAAGCAGATGGAAACGTGACATCAGTGTAGCAAAATATTTTGGGAAACAATTAGTGTGGGAGCAGGATCAAGAAAAATACACTGTCCCAAGCCATCCCAGAGGTGTTCCTGCTGGCAGCTTGGCCAGTGGCACTTGTCCATGGGCTGTTAGAGCTGCTGCCATGCACCTGAATGGGCGTCAGCAGGGATGCAGTGGGGTTATGGGCTCTGCTGGAGCTGCCATGCTCTTTGTCTGATGGATGAGTGAAGGAAGAAGAAGGAAAACGAAAGGGAGAGCGAGGTCCAGGAGTTCAGGACCCTTCAAGTGCCACTGGAGAACAGCACTAATGACCTCTTCTCTGCACACCAGTTGCTCTGTTGGCCCAGAGAAAGCAAGTGCTGCCACAAATCCCACTTCGTGGGATTTGGAGGCTGTTTTGACAGTATGATGGAAGGTGCAAAAGTGCAAAGCAAAGCTTTCAGCATCTCTGGTGCAGAGGGAAAGGGCACTCCTGCTCCCTCTGGCATCACGTGGAGCATTGCAAGGGAGCCAAAAGCACCTCTGCTTCCCTGCCTCCCTCTGGTTTCACTGTTAATATTTGGGATTTCTTTGAAATTATTAATGGAGCAGCCTGGGAATTTTGCCTTCCAGAAGAATCCGTAATAGGATTAGGTGGCTGCATTGCTTGTACTGAATTATTTTCCTTGCTCTTGGAGTGAGAACAGCCTTGCTTGTTCTGCTTCCTTTTTCAGCCAGCTCTGCAGCTGACAGCAAGCTTTGCACTGAGGTTCACCAGGACTCTGCTGGTGGAGGCAGGCATAGAGCAGCGGCTCCTTGGGAGCGCGCCGGCAGCTCACACGCGCGTTCCTGGCCCAACAAGACTCTGCATGCAGGGGGATGGGTTGTTCCATGGATCAGGGGGATTTTTAATAATAATAATAATAATAAAATAAATTACATCCCTCTGCAACACCTAGAAGACAAACAAACAGACCAAGTGATGCGGCCCGCTGCAGGTTTGAGTTCTGCTCAGACTTGGCTGGCCATGTAATCACACGCTCCCATGCTCGTATAAAACCTTGCCTAAGCGGCGAGGAGCCCTCGAGTTGGGCCTCATTGCAATGAATTAGCAGGTGTTGTTAAGAAACACTGTCTCCTGAAGACAATGTGGCCAGTAAGTCTCCCTTGCCATCCTTCCCAAGGAGCTGTGGTTAAAGCCAATAAAATACAAAAATGGGAATTTTGCTAAGCTAAAGTAAAACATAGCACAGTTGTCGGTATATTTTCATATCATATATGAAAGAGTGGAGCCTGAAAAGTGAAAATCCTGAGATAAGTGTTATGGGAAGGTTGTCCACAGCAGCTTGGCACGCAGGAGCTGCACTCAGGAGCAACGCTGGTTATTCGGCAGTAGCAGAATTTGGGAGTGCAGCACGACTCTGTGGCACCATGCCAGCAGAGGGGAAGAAAAGCACCAAACTGAAGTGGAAATCACTGCTCACAATGCTTAGCTTAAAGCAAAAAAAAAAGAAAAAAGCATTAAGAGCAGTGCAAGTAGTGCTGCCTCTCTGACACTCTGCTCTTGTGCTGTTCTCCTGACTCTTACCGGCTGGGGTGGGAAACTACTTAAAGCAGCAGCACTGGGGGCAGGGAAATGAAGACTGTCTTGTGTGCTCTTCTATTCAAAGCAGCATCAGCATCCCCTCTGAAAAACTATTAGGAAAGAAATGAAACCTGCGCAGGAAACTCCCAAAGCTCCTGGTCAGCATCATCTGCTGCCACCTCCTTGGGTCAAGGGCAGGGAGGTGGGCTGGTGATCCTTCCACAGAGCCACTGGCAGTGCTCCCTCTTGAGAGCTTGTCCCGCTTCCCAACCTCTCCAGGCCATGGGTTTGCAACATGTTTTGCTTTTTGAGCATCCTCACAACACACTGGGGTGATGAAAGCTCTGCAGAGAGCTCACAGTGTGCACAAAACCCATAAAAGATGCTGTCTCCCTGGATACTCAGCCATGCACCCCACACCCCTTCCCACTTCTCAACCCCTCTCTGGCACCAGGAGCCCTCCCACACTGCCTCCAGCCTCCAGCCTCACTTATAATGTGGTACCAGGGACTGCAGCCTTTCTTCAGCCTTCCTAAGACTGCACAGTATAGAAAGGAGAGAGAAAAAAAAAATACAGGAAAAATTGCAGCAGTTCTTGTAACTAAATCTGTTGGAGTTGCAAGTGTGGTAAATGCGTGTTCCTGTGCTCTTTGGATGCCTCTGCTCTGCCTGAAGCAGCTGCTGTAATAAACTTCCCAGAAAGTATTGGCTTCACAGAAGTGTTACTAGAAACCCTAGCAGCAATCTCACGGAAAAGCAGCAAACCAGGGAGATAAGCCCTGCTACAATAAAAGAGAGATTTAAACTCCGTTTCCTTGACACGAGAGAAAAAATAAAACTTGCCCTTTGCATTTAAAGGGGGGAGGAAGTGAAGGGGGGTGAGATCTAATTACGAGTGTCTTGAAACTCCTTCTACATAAAGTTTCCTTAAAGAGCTGCCAAAAAAGCAAACTCTCAGAGGTTGCATTTTAGGTACTGCTCTCAGCTGAAGCACATGCAGCTTTGCCTTGCAATGACAAAACATTTAATTACAGTGATCCCAATGCCTTCCACATTTGGAAACTGGATTCTTGACACACATAATGTACCCCATGCTGACATGACTATTTGGCAAAAGCCGAGCCTGTGATCTCACATTAATTGCTACACAAATATACTTATTGTGGGCATGGGTTTTATATGGCTGAAGCCTCCATTTGCACATGTTCACAATAAAAACGCTTCCCCCCTGCCCCCCAGTAACGATTAATGTTTTCTGGGGGGAGATTTTTTTCTTTTTTTTTTCTGAGATGCAGTTTTAATGGCATGAGAATTGTCTGTCATCTTCCATTACCCCTTTGTTCTCTTCGTTTCTTGCTTTACATGTATTTTTATAAGCCTCTTAAACCTCAGTCTCCCAGTTCTTAATTCTTCTCTCTCTTTACTTTTGTTTTTATTGTAGAGCATCAATAGAAACAGAAAGATTTTGCTGGATTAAAGACACTGCTGTCACTTGAAAGCCATTCCTCTGATAGTGATCTTCTAGGATCTTGCCATTTCTTCCATCTTAGGCCTTCTGCAGGAGGTGGGAGGCAGGGTCGTGCTTCCCCCAGTCCTCATCAACGCTGGAGGTGGCAGCTCCCACTCCACAGGTGGAGCTGTCATTGTCATTGGGTTCTGCCTCTTCCCACCATGCTGAATACACCACTAGGCCCCACATGGGTGCTGAGACCATTTTTTCCTCAGATTGGAGGTTTTTTTTTTAAATTTTATTTTTTATCCCAGTGGAGAACCTGATGTTGCAGAATATACATTCTGTTTGGGAGCAGAGGAGAGAGTCCTCACTTTAGTGGCCCCTTGGAATGGGAATTGCGTAAAATGGTGATTGGAAAGAAGGAGGGGGAAGAAAAAAGTTGTTTCATTTCAACAAGGCAAAAGTGTCTCCCTTGAACAACAGGATGTCTTCTGTAAACACCAGGCGACCACAGCTGTCAGGGATAGGAGGGCTGCATGAAAGCATCTCATTTTGTCGCAGCTGAAATGGGGCAGCCGGCCTCTCCTCTGCCCCACACCGCCAGGAGCCCACCTACGAGGGAGAACCTTTTTACTTTAATGGAAGTTCCTTCTCCAAAGGGCAAATATTCCTCTAAAAAGGTTGCAGGCGCTTCCCCCCCACGCACATACATGGTGCTGCCAAGTCATAATTTTAACAGCAAATACTTTTATTTGCCTTTTTTTTTTTTTCTTAAATCACAAGCACTTGGGATTTATGCCGTGTATGGGAAGCAGCTTTCCTGACGGGAGCGAGTTTTCACACGCGATGTTTGTGTGGTTCAAGCTTCTCCCAGCAGAGCAGCAGCGCATGGTCAGGGAGAGCTGCATGGAATGGTTTAACTCCCCCTGGACACTCAGGGTCCCTCTGCCTGCAGCCGGCACTGGCAGCATCATACGCTTGGAGCAGCCCATGCATCGCTGATAGTGTCTGCAGCATGGAACTTTGCACTTCATCCACAGCACCCACGGCCCATGGTTGTGGCACAGTGGTGGGATTTAGAGCAAGGAATTATCTTTTCACTATGGCTTACTTAGATGCGTTTTAGATAAACGAGGTGGGCAGCAAACAGCCCCACTGGAGGGAGGTTCAGGAGAGGGCACGTGCATTTGCTATTTGTTTGACCGTAGAGTTCTGGGGTTGCAAAGCCAGACATTAAGCTGGCTGAAAGGCCAGTCCTGTGAAGCATTTGGAGCTGGCAAAATTTTGCTACTGATTTATGTGGTACAACAGCTCTGGCCCTGGGATGCATCTATAACATTTGTTCCATCTGTCATCGGTGCAGATTCCGCTCTGTGCTGGCAGCGCTTGATCCCAGACCTGCTGCAGCCAGCACAAGGGTGGAAGGGGACAAGAAGGGAGGCAGCAGCAGCCCCCATTGGGGCTTACAGCTTCGCAGAAGGCTTCAAGTTCCTCATCTGCCGCCAGGCACTGTCACTGCAGCAGTAATCTTTGGCAGTCCATTTGGGAACAGAAGGGGAAGAGCCAACACAGTGGTTTTCAATGGAACTTCAGAATGGATGTTCACAAATGGCCTTGTTTCATGCTCTCTCTTGCTACGTATCCTGCAATGCTCTTGCATGTGCTAAACAAAGGATAATGATCCAGAAAACCCGTGTAGTCTTTGTCTCCTATCTTTTGTTCTTCTTTTAGGCAAATATTCTCTATGACCAATGCATATCAAACGTAAACTCCTTTCCAGGCAGCTAAAAGCCCTGGTAATGTGCATTATCTTCCAAAGCCATGAGCAAATTGGCCTGAGCAGCAAAGGGAGTGCTTATCTCAGGCACAACAAAATGCCTGAATCTGAGCTGCAGTCTCTGGTATGGTCAGGGCTGAAGGCAGCACTAGTGGAAGCCCCACACTCACAGCACTTAGTGCTAAGTGCCATGCTGAGATTTGCACGAAGTGCGTGAGGCCTCTTCTGCAGATAGAGGCTGCTCCTTCTGATCACTCCAACATTTGCACAGGTTGTGGACAGCCCCTCCATGCACCAGTGCAGCTGTGCACTCAGGGTGGGTCCCCACAGTGAAATGCTGATGATGCAATTCTCCTCCGAACCTTGCCTTATGGTTCCTTGCCATTCCAACGCCTCCTACATCCACAAAAAGCTGGAATTTCCTGCCAGCTCAGTGGTGCAATTTCAAATGCTTTTTGGTTTTAGACTGTGCTCTTTAATCTCCAGCCAGCTGGGCCCGTGCGTTAGAGTGAAGGCTGAAAGCTTCAGAGCTTTGGGCAGTTAGTTTTCCAAGGATCTCACCTGTGGGTGGAATGGTTTGCTGCAGCTCTGCATTAAATCAAAAAGAAATGTGTGCACAAAAACATGCGTCTGGGCTGCCCTGCCCTAGGGGAATGCTTCAGGCCAGACCCACAGCTCGATGCCCCACACTGGGAGCTTCTTGTGCCTCCATGGGCACGGGGCAACTGATATCCCCAGCACCTCTATCAGGGAGGGACAGAATGCAAATCTCACAAATTAACCTCATGCAGGCACCTGGAAGATAACCTAAATGATAACATCCACCATCTCCATGTTCGTCCCAGTCCACGAGTGAGTTCTTTTCCCCACTTCCCCATGAAATATGTGTAGAAAACCATCCCTTCTCTGCTGTGCTACCTAAACACAGGGGATGCTCATAGAGATGAGGCAGCGCCTCATTTTTCCAAGTCCTGGGCATGCCATTCTGCAGCCCCAGGAGCAGGGAGCAGATGCCAAGTTGTGTCGCTTCCACGCCGTTAGTAAATGATTGCTGGTTCCATCAGCTGAGGAGCTGCTCAAGGAACACAAATGGCCAGCACCCACATATGCACCTACTGGAGCCACATCGTCAGCATTTGAAAAGTGACCTCAGGCAGATAAGCCAAGGAAGGTGTGTAGCCCACAAGAGAGGCGGTATGATGAAGCCCTGGTACCCTGCTCACTCCAGCATTTAAGGAAAAACACTGTTTACACAAAGAGATCTGTCAAGAATCTCAGCAAATTGGACAAGGAGCTGAATATGTAAAAGGCAAAACCATCACTGAAAATAAATTCAATTATTCATTTTTGCTTAGAGAAGCAACAAAGTTTTTGACGTGTTTGTTATTCGGTCTGTCATTAGAGCTGAAAGATGTCTCAATAATGTTAAAGTTACATTTTTAATATCCACTCTCCTCCGAGCAGTTTGCATATTTTCCACTACGTTAGCTGATCAAGCCATTAGTTACAGTTACTTAAAAATAAATGAGCTTTATATATTCCTTCCTCTGCACTCCCCATTGTGTAGCTAAACAGTGGAGGGGGGAGCAGGGGAGGAAAGTATTTAGTTTGCAATGAAACAACCCAGCAGTAATGGTTAAATGCTCAAGTTCAACTGTGCAAAATGAGTACATCTGAGGAGAAAAAGCAGAAGCGTCTCTCATCAGGCAAGGAACTGATAAGGTCCTAAACAGCGGCAAAAGCAAAATGAAAAACATATTTGTACAAGAAACTGCAGCGGGGAGCTTTATGGCGACTGAACGAATCCAGCAGGAACGGAGGCAGAGTGGAATTTTGTCGACTGTGTTGATACGCATTTACTTGCCAAAATGAGTTTTAACTAGAGCTATTCTTTCTGCTCTTTACCCTAATCCTCCCTCCTCCCCATTTGAAAATACCATCAAGTCAGTCCATTCTCATGAAAAGTTTTCTGTTTTTACTCCTTAAAGAAGCAGGGAATATTCATACTTCCATCTCTTCTTTCCCAAAGTTCAGCCATAAAAAATCCCCAAACAAAAACAAACGGCTTTTCTGACTGCTGAAAAACAGAATCTGAAAGCAATTTCACTCTGTTAATTAAGCTCGCAAAAACAACAGAAGATGCAGATATCTTCTTACATTCAGGGAATGAAGTCAGCTCACCTCAGCTATCTGTGAACTGCAGGGAAGTACAGAAGAACTCTCAGGTTAGAGAAAAATGTCAGCATGGCAGGAAAAACAAGGCACATTGTACTCATAGGCCACTAGACAAAGCTCACTCAATCTGGATTTGTTCAAGGGTTCTGAATTCATCTGAGACATTGACCCCTGAGTCACAAGTGTCAGCCTTGGCATAACAGGCATCCCACTGACATGGAGTCAGCAACACTGGGCTGCTCTTATCATAGCTTTACTGGAGAAATTAAGGAAAACGTCCTGCTGCAATGTGTAACCTTATAATGGTGGCCTCTCACAGCCCTGTTTTGTAACAAATTAAGTTTTTGAGCTAACCATCTTTACAACCCATAGAGATTTGCCATCCCTCCTGGTGATACCCTCAGCCCATGCCATGCCACTGCCTGCTTCAGTTCTCCTGAGGTACTCTCCTGCCCCACCTCATTATCTGGGCTTCCCAAAGTGCACAGACAGCAGCGACCTGCAAGCTAATCCATCAACTGTTTATGAAAGAAATTCCAGCTAAGGAAGCATCTCACCAGAGCTGCTAAAATCCTGCAGGCCAATGGCAGTCCAGCTGGGAAGTGTATGGGCTTTCACCTGCCCTTGGAGCACGTGCTGCTGCCACATGATGCACAACAGCTGGGGCTTTCCTACTTGGTCTTTGTCAAGGGAAGAAGCTGTGACTTCCAGTATGAATCTAGAGGACTGGATCCCACTAGTGCTCTGCTGCACCTCTTGAAGTTGTGCTATGACAGACCTTGGGAGGCCCTTACTTGTAGGGGGAGCTCTCGGCCTTTTGGAGAGCATCACCCCCACATGAAGTCCTGTGCTTGAGCACATTCTGGCTCTGATGCTTGGCTTTCAAAGCAAATCAAGCCCAGCTTTCTGCAGGACCCATTTGCTAGTGATGCAGGGAGTTTTGCAACACTGTACAATGAGTACTCCTTCATGGCATGTCCTAGCACACGCTCAGCTGCTAAACTCCCAGGAAGCTGCAGACACACTGCCCAACCCATGTGAGAACACCAGCGAGCCCAGGATGCCACGTTTGGCTCTGCCTAGTGGTCCCACGCCCGAGTGGACAGTCTGGGGGGTCAGTCTGGCTTAGGCAGAGCGCAAAGATCCCACGCATGCGTCCTTCATCCCAACCACACCCTCAGTGCTGGTGTGTGAGAATGCTCCATCCCCTCCAGCTACAGGGGAATTCCCAAGCAGATGGTTAAACTGGATTTCCAGCTTCTCCGCAGGAGCAGAATGAGGGAACTTGCCAGGGTGGAGGCACGGGACTGGCTGATGGTGCCCAGTGCTCTGATTGAGCGACAGCTCTGCTGGTCATCAGGGTTTCAGTAGCTACAGATGAACTCATCCCCTGGCATCTGCAGAGCACCTTGAGACCGATGAGCCAGTCAGCTGAACAGAAATATCATACAAATAAAGAAATATATTATGGAAATGTGGCACGTTTTGGCTGGGAGGCTCACAGGCTCCTTCTAGGAACTGGAGATTTGAATTTCCCTAAAGCCCTTGGGGAACTGGGAATCTAACCCTCTCAGACCATCGTTCCTGTACTGCTGGGGCTCCTGACTCCTGCCAGGCAGGAGCCTCAGGCACCAAGCCGAATGCAGGTGGCTGAACACAGAGCCAAGAATGTCATACAAAATGAAGTCGCTTGTTTCTTGCTGTCACTCCCAGGTTACTGCAGTGTTGACTCTCAAGGGTGGGAGAAAGAAAGTACAATAGAAAATACGTGGACAGAGAGAATCAGACACTGGGGAGATGGCAGCAGTGACATGGCCTGTGCTGTGCTGACAGCTGGGAGAGGTTCAGGATTTGGGAGCACATCCTGGACAGTGGTGCCAGCAGAGAAGGAGGATCTGGGACCTTCTGTCCTGCCCAGCCCTGCAAATCCCCTCACATGCAGGTCTCCAGCAGCTGCTCCTTCCCTGGGTGGCAGGAAGGATAAGAGGAAAAGATCATAATAAGTCATTATGAAAGTCCTTTCTCCCCAGGGTGGTTGCATTTTCACAGCTTTATAGACTTCATATGGACCCCCAGAAGACTGGTTCTGCTGCTGGCTATTTCACAGGTCTCAATATGCAGACTTGGACCCAGATTTTTCTTCTTCCCCCTCTCCATCTCTAAATCCATGAATCAGATTACGTTTGTTCCTTTGAGACCACTAGAGTGGGTGGGAGGAGGAGGGTGAAGAGCTCCTGTGTGTCTCACCCTTCATTTCTGCAGCAGCTCGAGTCCTACCCTTCAAGGCAACAATCCCAGTCATCTTTTTAGGAGCACCCATCACTGGAGATGGCCACACTTCCAGCTCCCCACTACTTTTTTCATAGGGACATCTGGAAAGACTATTGGAAATGTTCTCTTAAGCCCCCAGGGCTTTCTGCCTCTATTCTCAGTGCTGAGTCCTGGCTCAGAAAGCTTTTCTCACAAAGTTTTCCATGTTCAGGATGTAAAAGGGTATAAATACATAGCACAGAGAGCAGCTATGTCTACAAGAACCCTCAGGGCTGTTTGATTGAAAAGCCGGGGGGCTTCCTGGCTCCTTCCAATCTGTTTGCTCGGACTAGTCAGGGCTAAGCGCTCAAACACACTGTGCGGCCCTTGTTAAGCTAAGACGTTTGCATCTTCTAAGAACAAATCACCAGAGGCTCTGCACATCAGTGGAAGGCAGCACCCACACACAGGCCCTGAACCTCAGGGCTATCACTCAGCCTTTGATTTTCTCTTGCAGTGAACCACCGGTCCCAATCTGCCACCAGCCCTGGGGCTGCAGCGTCAGTTGGTGTTGGGGTGCGACATTGATTTCTGCCGGCGGAGCTTTGCAGCTCCATGTAGTTGAGAATCTGGCCACTTATGACTTAAATAGTTTTCTGAAATGTGTCCAACAGGAAATCCTAAATCAAAAACACTCCGCGTTTCATGGAGATGCCTCTCCCTCAGATCCAAACCCAACTTAAAAGTTTTGCAACTTTTTCCATTTTAGGAATCAGCGGCTTTCTGCTCGTATCTTCCTCTCCTCCCAAACAAATAATCAAATAATCAAATACACAGGAGCCCAAAATATTTTTCTCCGCTTGCTTTATTCAGCAGGCTGACTCTGAAGCCAGCATGTTTACAGCTGGTCATCTGCCTTCTGACCAGCTGACTGTGGAGGCCACGGCTAGGACAGCCAAACAGGCACTGCTCCAGCTGCAAACAAATGAGGCAACACCTTCAGTGAAGGGATAGGTCTCGTGGAAGTGGCCACGATTCAACTTGGAGTTTCCTGCTGCTCTTCCAGCGCTGGCAGCTGGTGGAGACTAGATTCTCATCAGGAGTAAACCAGCCATGCTGCTTCTCCTTCTCCAGGTTTGGATCTACATGCACCAACTGAGAGCATGGTACAACTTGGTTAATGTTTGTTCTTTGCTCTGCTATCTCCTCGTTATCATCCTCCATCTAGAACTAGAAGGATTATACAAGAGACGGAGGGAGAATGAAGGAACAGCATCCAAAATTTGTCTTTGTCTAGAAATGGTTTCCTGGAACTTAAGTCTTTTTTTTTTTTCTGAAAGGAGATAAAGTTGTTCATTGTTTGTCTTGGCTGCCTGCAAGCTCATGCTGCTGAGAGCAGCCTTTGATCACAGGGCTATTGGGAGGCTGACCCCTGACAGCCAACCCACTCCCTGCTCTTTGAGTCTCACCAGCCCAGGCCTGACTTCCTCTTTCATAAAATGCCTTAAAAAAAATTACATGCGCATTATCCAACAGCCCTCACAGCAGCTTAGGGATCCTGATATAGCTAGCTCAGGCTGCTGCAACATGAGAAACCTCAGTGATTCCTGCAATGGGATGGGGATGGAGGCAGCTCATGGTCACTGCTGTCCTGTTCTGAGCATGGCAGCTCCAGCCAAGTGGTGACACGACAAGCATGCATCGGAGCGTGAGGAGCCAATGTGCTCTTATGAAGGGGCAAACTCGACCCTGCCAGATGCTGCTGCAAGACTGAGTTTGTTCTGTGACTCTTATTTTTTTTTCCCACCAAGGAGTTTTTGGACATTTGTGCAGGGTTTGTGTGATCTGGTTGGAGCTCCAGCTCTAGCTGGTTTGTTGCGCAGCCAGAGTGTTCTTACAGCATGCTCTGCCCAACCACAGCAGCTATATGCAAAAAGCACATTCCCTTCTGACACCTAGAAGGGATTTTTTTCTACGTAAGCCAATCTATGATGTGACTCACTGCTCCCACGCTTCATGGAAGAAGCAGGCTTGGTTTATTTGTGCATTCCCAGGCAAAGAGAACCATATTCCCAAAGCACTGGATTTGCAAAGCTTGTGTAGATGATCTGATGCATGAGTGTGACCAGGTTCTGCTTTCCAGCAATTCCATAGCAGTATGAGAGCCCAAGTCCTATCCTTCTCTGCAGTGCATCTGTCTGAGATGTTACAAACTTCACCCCTGGATATAGGGCAGTAGTAATATTTTAAGAAAGATGAGGCATGTATGTCTGATACCTTTCTTTCTACAATCATAAACTAGTGGATTCTGAAAGCTCGGGAGGTAGAATTGGTATTAGCTGTATTTATTAGACATCCTCTTCATAAAAATCTAGAAGATTTAGATAATATCCTTACCTTCTAAGGTTCCCTCCTACTCCTGACCTGAGAGTCAAGCTTTCACACTCTTTGCTCTTTAATTCCTGTGTCACATTTGAGATGTTAAAATTTCCAATCACAAAATCTGTGCCACCCATATGTCCAGCAGCACAACTACATTGGCTTAAAAACCAGAAAGTTCCTCTGCTGCAGATACAAAGGATTGCCAAGCTACTGGTAGACCAGGCTTGGAAACATGACATGTTAATCTCACATTCAGTTGTGTCTGATAAATTAGTTTTGAAAATTATCAAAGACGATGTTCAGACTAACATTTTGCTTTTGTAGCTGGTCACGTAGTTTAATGTTAATCTCCAGTTTGTTGTGGTCTGAACAGATGCAAATGTCAACAAATTATTTCCAATTCACAAATAACAATACCAGGGCAGAGGAGGGAACTACATGACTGGTCTATATATTCTCAGAAAACCTGAAGCAGGGAGAGAGCCTAATTCAGTTCTAGCAACAAGACTTTCTCACCTATCCCAATCACCTATGAAACCTGGACAGACGTGGCTTGGACCCCCAGTTTGGTTGCAATGAAACTGATGTTGGGAAATATGGGGGGATCATGGTTAGAATCGCATGAACCATGTTCTGTTCTGCTGCTGTTTGAGCAACCTGGCTGTAGGAAACATATTGGATGGGGCACACATGTTCACAAACCCAATTCCAGTGATCATAGTCATGCATTTTCCTATATACAGCAAAAACTCTTCCCACGCCCTCTAGGAAGACCATGAAAGCCACAAAACCTGCAAAGTACCACAGCAGAGCTCTAGAAGTATCACCAGTATCCTAGGCAGATGTACATTACATAAAGATGTCCAGAATGGTGAAATACAAATGTGAACCCACGCCTTCCCAGGTTTCCCTTTGACCCTAAACCCAACACTTTTTCTCTAACCTAGGTTATTTTTTCAAACCCTCCAGTTTGAGAAGGCTAAACGCTAGCTACGGGACAAGCAAGTTGCATGAATCATTTGGATGTCACAGCCTCATTGCCGCCTCTTGGAAATCAAAGCTAGGGTCTGCAATCCTGAATTCTGTTACTCTTTAAGGTTGGCAGCACAATTCCAGTTAAGGGTGAGACACACCCAAAATCCAAACAAAACGAATGCACATGAAGGGTCTGGCTGCAGGGACACTGTGTCTAGGGTTTTCATAAACACATGTTTTTCTTGTTAGCCGCTTACCAATGTATGAAACAACACATCTGAAAAGTATAAATAATGCCTCAAAACTCATCCTGGGTTATGTTGCTGCAACAACACACCTGTGAGCTACTCTGTTCATGAATACCACCAAAGTCCCACAGAATGACCACAACGTTGGAACTTTTATATCAAATGGAGCTCAAATCCTGGCGTTCCCTTGCTCCACACTCAGCAGCAGATGGACTGCAGCGCCTTCCTCATCCTGCAGCCCTGTGGGATGGAGGGCTGGAGCCCGAGGGAGGGAGGGATGAGCTCCACTGCAGGAGACCTCACAGCTGCAAGGACCAAATGGCAGCTCCCAAAATAAGCAACATCAGGGCAAGGCACAACGGCGAACACATGAAGTTGGAAACTGCCTAAAATAGCCACAAGGAAATTTGGGAAGAAGTATTCACTTAAACCACACTATCCTTTAGAAATTTACACTTCATGACTGTGCATACAAATTGCTCATGCTTTAAGAGACCAGGGCTTTGAGCTCCCTTCAGAAACTTTGGAAACTATTATTCCGTTCTGTCCACAGCAACAATCGCTCACAACTGCACTGTTAGTCAGACAGTTTGGCACCAGCTGCCTTCTCCTTATTAAAAAGAAAATGTCTCTGCCCAAAACTACTAGAAAACTGAATTGTGCCCAACTTATCATCTTAAAGACCAGGGCCACATACTCCATGTGGTACAGCCTTCAAGGGCTCAGATGACACTGCTGTGCTTAGCGTAGCAGTTCCTTGATCAGCAGTAGGATGCAGGAAAGCCCAGAGAAATAAGGATATAGAGCTGTCGGCAGAAACATTGCAAATCATAGAATAATAGAATCTTAGAATGACTTGGGTTGGATGGTACTCCAAGAATCATCAAGTTCCAAGCTGCTGCCAAAGGCCAGGCCACCAGCCTCTAGATCTGGTACTAAACAGATTGCCCAGGGCCCCATCTTTGAACACCTACAGGGATGAAGCAACCACAGCATCTCTGGGCAGCCTGTGCCAGCACCTCACCATTCTCTCTGTAAAGAACTTCCCCCTGATATCCAATCTAACCCTTCCCATCTTGAGCTTAAAACCACCCCCCCTGGCCTATCAAAGAAATATCCTTCAAAGACCTAGGTCTGGAGTATGTCTTTACTACCTTGCAGGTGGATTTAAGCAATATTCTGCTAGAATAATTTAATGTTATCTGTACAAGACATCCTTCATCTCTTCCCTCCAGCTCCAGAATATATATGTACCTGATCCTGCTGCTGGATCTACCACAGAGACGCTGGATGGCCAAAAGGAAACCACCACGCTGCAGCTCTCTCATCCAGAAAACAGAGGCACTGATCTCAAAATCCTAGAGGAAATAGTGCTGCAAGCAGATCGAGAAGGAGATAGCACAAAATCAGCGTTTTGAGATGCTACATGGTTATGACACAAAGCAGCAGGATGTCAATGTGATTTTAAAATGATGGAAAATACATTGACAGAAGCCTTTTAAAGTGTAACTGAGAAGAAAAAGAATAAAAAAAAAACTAGCTTCACAGAGGGGAAAACTGGGAATGGTCCCTCCTGCATCCCCTCCCTTCTAAGCAAAACAAAACTAGAAGCCAACTACAAGAGGGACCTGTTGCTTCAAATCTGAATGGAAAAATCCAGACAACTCTCCCATGGCATTCATGGAGCAGAGGTTAAGAATGAGGGGGGAAGCAGAAAAGGGAGATGGAAGATAAAATGCTTAGATTCAGATCTCCCCATTTCCTCCACTTCCTAAGAACTGGGTCACATTATAAACTTATGCAAATGTGTTTACTTTATATCTTATTTTGGTCTTAGCTGTGCAGTTGTCAGCCTGTATCAACATGTCAGTCTGTTTGTGCAAACAATCGTTCCTTCGTGGAACCATTTCAGTAAAAACAGACAAAATGTTATGACATACAAAAGAACTTCCTAAACATGACAATAAAGGAAAAGCCACTAGAAAAGGATATGTTTTCCCTAGCAATTACACAACTCAAAATAAAAGAAATCACTCAATGCATTTGCAGGGTGGGCGCAAACAGAGAGAAGTGGAGCCCATCAGCACTGCCCATGTGCAGTCTGTGCCACCTAACGAGAGCTTCTCTGTCTCCTCCCCCTGCAACATCCACAGATGTCAAAGAGAAGTGGAAATGTCCTGCTGCAGTGATCTGCAGTGGCCACCAAGGCTGGGGAAATATCAGTTCCTTGAGTCTCCTGCAGAGGATGTGAGGACACAGGAGGGGTGGACGTGGGGTGGCAGAGGGAGGGCAGCTGCAGGGAAGAGGAGACAGTGCTGGGCTGAGACGTCAGCACTCTGTTTGTCGTGGTGCCAGCTCTCAGCTGCTCTGCTTCCCCAGTGATGTGGCAACATCTGCCCTGCACTATTGTATTTGCCTTGCAGTGTAACACACTACGCCATGTGATGCATTCTCAGAACATGAAAAAAAATCTGGACGAGCTCCTTACACAGTTTGCCCAAACGAGACCAGGACTGAGGTCATGCAGGGAAGTGAATCTGTTTCTTTTGATTTTTTTTTTCCTGCTTGGAAGCAGTAGTTGGGTTTGTCAGAGGCATCTGCTGATATTTTCTTGCAGGGAAAGAGAAGCAGCAGAAACTCAACCCCAGGTCAAGAACTGACACTGAATGGCTCTTGAGCATCAGTGATTGCATTGTGTGGGAAGAAGAGCACAGCACAGAGCTGCAGTGCCTGGCTCTGCTTGGTGAACTGAAGTCTCTAGATTCATTGCTGCTACAGCAAAGCAGATTTCACATCTTCCCTGCGAGGTGAAGCGCACCATGCTGTGGTAATGCAAAATGAAAAAGCCATAATTTAGGAGAAAAAGCCATTTCCTTGCAGATTCCACAGCTCTTGGTTCTCACCCCAGCACAAGAGCTGCAGCCACTGAAACACACTACCAGAGCCCCCAAGGACCCAGCCAGGTGCCTGCCACTGGCCTTGCTCTTGATGCAAGGCTTGCCTATGACTAAGGCAAGGCACATAGATGCCTTCAGCTAGGAAGCACTGATTAAGGCCTCTCTATTACCCTAGGTGCTCTCAAAATCTTCCAACAAATAATTAAAAGCATTCTCAGCATGAAAGCACCCCTGTCTGAGACAGGAAGCATGCTGACGGCAACTCAGAGCTTACCTTATCACTGCAGATCTGCCCCGAGCACCTGGAACCAATGGGATTGCGCAGCACCAGCCCTGTTCCCCATGCACTGGGAACCTCCTGCTCTGTTCCTCCAGAGCCTACAGAGGGCATTGTGGAAAGACAGAGGAAGATTCCCAAATAATTCTGTCTCAGTTCTTTGGTGTGTTGGCTGGACAGTGTGAGTGAGGTCTCTCTTGGCGCTGCTGGAGCCTCTGGGGGCTGAGGAGGTGGCATGGTGTTTTGGTGACAACGTGGCGGTGAGTGCCTCCTGCAAGGCTGCAGTGAAACAGACCCAAAACATCAACCTCTTTCTAGAGGTTTTATCCCTCCCCTGACAGCCAGACTGCGTCTTTGTTGCACAGGATTTCAGTTAATGTAATGAGAGTGGTAAGGGCACGGAGTCTAGCTTATACAAAGGCTGCAATCTTATTATTGTCAGCGGGATGAAGCTGCCTGGGGTCAAGAATCACTAATTAATTACTAAATGAAATGTAGCTTTCAGGGTTCAGGTTTTCCTGCTCTGCACACGCAGCGCAGGAGAGCAGTGCTGACTGGCTCAGTGTGTGGCAGTGCCCAGCCAGCCCAGCTGCCTCTGCTATCCCTTCCTGCCCCTGTCCTACCAGCTGAAGCTCCTGAACTGACCACTCAGCACCTGCATCTGCTGGGACAGATCTGAATGCTCGATGTACTTGTAGTGACCCATTCTACATGGCTGGGGCTGCTGGAGAGCTCCCCTCCATGCGGTGACAGAATCAGTCACAGAGCGGCGCGGGTTGGAAGGGACCTCAAGGATCATGAATATCCAGCCCCCCTGCCACAGCAACCCCTGCCACCAACCTCCCCATTTAATACTAGATCAGGCTGCCCAGGGCCCTGTTCAATCTGTCCTTGAACACCTCTAGGGATGGGGCATCCACAACCTCTCCGGGCAGCCCACTCCTCATCTTAAAGAACTTCCTTGACATCCAACCTAAATCTTCCCTCCCTCAACTTAAAACCATTTCCCCTTGTCCTGCTGTTATCTATCCTTCCGAAGAGTTTACTCCCCTCCTGTTTTTTATAGGCTCCCTTTAGGTACTGAAGGGTTGCAATGAGGTCACCCTACAGCCCTCTTTTCTCCAGGCTGAACAAGCCCAGCTCCCTCAGCCTTATCTTCGTAGGGGAGGTGCTCCAGCCCTATGATCATCTTTGTGGCTCTCCTTTGGACCCTTCCAACAGCACTCTGTATTTCTTGTACTGGAGGCTCCAGACCTGGACACAGTACTCCAGAGCAGAGTAGAGAGGGATAATCACCTCCCTGTCCCTGCTGGCCACCCCTCTCCTGATGGAATACAGGATATGGTTTGCCTTTTGAGCTGCAAGAGCACGCTGCTGGCTCATGTTAAGTTTTTCAACCATCAGGACCCCCAGGTCTTTCTCTGCAGGGCTGCTCTCAAGGACGGCTCCTTCCAGCCTTTATGGATGCCTTGGATTCCTCAGGCCCAAGTGCAAAACCTTGCACTTAGCCGTGTTGAGCCTCATTAGGTTCCACCTTTTCTTATTGCTGCAACATCTGGAGAACATTGTAGGTTGTCCTGCACCTGTTTGACAGCCTGATTGGATTCTCAGACCAGGGTTGCCACTTTTTAAAGCTTGAGTCTTGTGCCCCAGAACTTCTCCCAGCAGTAATGTGGAGAAGCTCACTTCTAAGTGTTGATGACATTGACATCTACTCGTCTTCTTCAAATCCATCACTTTTTCCTTGGTAGGAAGATCTGGACCCTGGCATTTGTAGAAATCACAGTATGTGGTTTCCCAGCCTCTGCTACAGATATTCACATCATTCAGAGTGAGACATGTCACACTGGCATATGATCAGGGCTCTTCCACAAGGATAGCTGCACAAAAAGCTGCTCATTTACTTTTCTGTGCTCTTATTTTAAACTTCCATAAGCTTTTGTGAACCATATGAGCTTTCAAAGACCAAAACCAAAGCATGCTTATGCATTTGGGTCAAAGAGACAGCTGAAATTTCAATCAGTCCATACTTTCAGGGCTTCTCTCTGCAGAGTCCATACAGCTGTTTTTGTGTGGAACTGGAGCTGTTACTGGTGGTTGTGTTCCCATTTAGAGGGAGGAGATCTTGGCTTTTGACAAAAGAATTTTTTAATCACAAGAATCTAAATTAGAAAATTCGGACAAGACTTCAAAGGTACTGATAAAAGGAATCTGGTGACCTAATGTCATTCGACTTTTGGGGCTATGCATTTCCACATTGAGAATATCTTTTGCCTGTTTTGGGAAAAAAAAATACTGTTCTTTTTCGTAAATAAAGTTCTCAGAAGACCAGTAGCACTTCTCAAAATACTCTCATATCTTCAATCATAATTCAAAATCTTCAGTGAATTTCTATGGAGTTTCTCATCACACTGGACTTACCAGATATTAAAGTCATTGGAAGTGCCTTCAAGAGACAGCTGGAGCTAGGAATCTCTCAATTGCCCACCAAGGACTGGAAAAGTAGATGCAATCTTCTCCATTCATCTTCTCACCTCATTCTCTTCCTAGATCTCTGCTGTGCCCTGAAGATGCAGCACAGACAATATGTGAATATCGAGTCACTCTTTGCCTTAATAGTCTACTATCCCAATTTCCCTGCACTATAACACAATTTCCGAGCCATAAAAAGCTTTGTTTTCATCCTGAGAAACTATGTGTGTTTTGCAACTTGACCTTCACTCATCAAATATGGGTTTTGGCAGATGTCAGAAGACATGGGCAGAGCACACTGCGGGTGGCCTGCAGGTCACACCAGGACAGGTACTTCTGTGTCTTTGCTGCAGTTATGATCTGTGCCATTGATAGATAGTATGGATTTATCTTCAGTTCTTCTAGGAAATACATCCTTAGTCTCTCCTCCCAGCTCTGATACAGCAGGTTTCAGGGTGCACTAAAGGTTTAGATGCCACGTATTCATGTATCAAGAAGGGTCCTTCCTGTGGTCCCATCACCAGCTGTCCCAATCTAACTGGCTATTGCAGCAGCCAGAGAGGAGTCTGTGATTAGCCACTATCAGCTACAATGTCAGACATGTCTCCATGGCAAAATGGAGCCATCAAGACTTCCTGAGCTGCACCAGGCTATGTAACTCCCATCCCATCCATTTGCTTAATCCAAATAAGGGAAAGAACCATTGAAGCCAACAGATATACCATAAGGGTGCTACATTCAGCTTCAGCCGTATTAAAAACAACAGGAACATCCCCTAGGAATGATCTTGCAAAGTATTTTAGAAGTAGAGATCAAAATACAAATAACTCTTAAAATACTCAGCTTTTGGTATGCTGGAAGAAGGATGCAGACATTTTCTGACATTAACTAGGCTGAGTTGTGCATTGTTCCTGCTCCAGTGCTTTTTCTAAGCCTGTAGATTATTTAATATCAAAGGGGAAGGCTTCAACCTAGCTGAGAAACTGCAGGAATTCAGAGTGACCTGAAGGGAATTACAAGAATGCTGCTTGCTGATCAGATTAAAGGGAGAAGTGGCGGGGCTCCCAAGGGTCTTCTTATTCAGCCTCTGCAGCCTACAATGCTGGGCTTTGTCTTTGATTTCTGCTTTTTAAAATGATTCAAGTTACTGCACTGGAAACACCAGTGCCTCGAGAGGCTTGTCTCTGTCAGTTCGCTGGGATGGCAGGAACACCTGGCCAAAGAGAGACAGGCTGGATGCTCAGGTGCCAGCCCCAGCACATGGTTTGCTTCCTGTTGCTTTTGATAACATCAAAACTCTGGTACGCCCTTTTCTAAGGGATCAATGGCATTGTAAACCATTCACTCACCCTCCACAGGCTCAAAGCTGCAAAACGTGCTACAGAGAAGGAAGATATCTCCAACCTCTTTTGCAAGTCTGTGGGACTTCTGTACTTGCAACCTTGGCTGGCCTCAAGGGTGGACTTTAGCAAGAGTAGAGATACACAGCACTCTTCTCATTTGGGTGTTCACTCTTTTTTTAGCGTCCAACTGTCTTTTTGTACCTCTCCACTGATGCTTGAGGAGAATGTAGTCCTACTTGAGAACTACCTCCCAAAAGACTTCCCCAAAACATGCAACACATCTAGGAAGTCAAAGACAAGTCTGGTCAGAGGTGCTCACGTGGGCTCAGTAGGTGCGAGGACAGAAGAAATGTGCTCCACCAAGCAGTGACACTGCAGACAGGCTGCTAGCACAGTTACAGTTAGTATGTCAGAAGATATGTTAAGAGCCCAGAATGGCAGAGGTTGGTTCATCAGAGTATTACACATACCAGTTTGAACACTTCCCTCTGACTCTTTCAGAACTCCAAATCACATTTGTTTTTTATTTTAACACAAAAAGGCCTTTTAGCACTTCTGTCAGGACGTTCAGCAGTCAGTTCTACCCTAATAGCAAATTCTAGCAAACAATTCCACTCTGCATCTACAGGCCAAAATCACTTTTCATGTCTCCAATTTTTTAAGAAGGAAACTATATAATTCTGATCATTTTCCTTCTCAAAAGCCAATCCAAAAATACTCCAACTGAAAGGAAACTCCTCAGATCCTACTGTATGTCACAGATGTCCATGACTCACTCCTACTCCTGAGCAAATACCAAGGGCAGGGCGTATTGAGCCAAATCCACCTCTCAGCTCTGGCAGTGCTACTTCAGCAGGCTAAATGTGACTCACTGAGCTTGCTGCTGAAGGCCACATGAGGAGGAAATGCACCAAATTTGCTTGCAGCTCTCTTTCACTTGACTCAGTGCATTTAGGTAGCATCTTTTGGAAGAGAGGCCTTTGATCTCTGACATCTCTGCCCTGTTTCCATGGCGACAAGTTGAACCTCTGTGATTGTGAATGAACCCCATTGTGTTCCTCCCATCGTCTTCCTCCCCAGATTACCTGTACCTGCTAATGCCAACAAAGTGAGGCCATCTACACAGCTTCCACCTACCTCAAAAGATTAACTGCAGAAACCTATCTTTCCCCTCTGCTCCTGGAAAACAAAATAATTTAATGACTCAGAACAGTCCCCTGAAGGAGGCCATGTAATTCTAGGGTTCATCATCAGGACACCCAGCTTTGCCAGCTTCCCCCTCCCTCTGTCTCTTTCACATGGGGAAAAGCACAGTTCCCAGCAAGAAGCACAGTGGGGCTTCATCACTACCCAGTGTGAAACCCAAGAGGGGCATGGGCAAAATCAAAGGGGAGCTGTAGGTGAAAAGGAGGCAGAAGGGTGCCTCTGGGGCCCCTTTCATGACCCCCCTGCCCGACCCACCAGTCAAGGCTCCCGAGCAGGAACAGAGACGCCATTCAGGACAAATCTGGATGTTATCCCAGGGTACTGGGACACCACTAAAGGGAAAGTTTTGACAGGTGAAATGACCTTAATATAATTAGCCCTGCCAGCCCCTCCTTCCTCTGCCTCCTTCACCTTGCCATGAAAACGGTAGTCTTTTAATGAGACCCTTTTTTCCACTGTAATGCAATACCATGGCTTCTCCACTCTTCTACTCACACATTTCACAGAGGACACGCATGATCTCCTCTGCCTGCACTACCCCCACCCATGTGCAGCTAGATGGACATCGAGAGATATTGCCATTGATCCTCCTGCTGCTGCCAGGTCGGGTTTTTTTGTTAGAGAAAAGGCTGAAAGGAACCCTGGTAATAGAATGATTTGGCCTGCAAGTCAAATCCCCCTTGATGAACAATCAGACACAAATGTCAATAACAATTAGATTGGCTGAGGGCTCCAGTCACTTAGGACTTCAGTTTTCTGTCTACAGTGCTCGAAATGAAACCCTCAGCGCTGTGATCTCCAAATCAGGTTTGGCATCAGGAATGAAAAGACATCAACAATAATATTATTAAAAGGCTGATGGCAGAATAAGAGCAAAAGACAGACAATAGGGTGTGTGTGCGTGTACATGCGCGCGTACCAAGAGAAGGGAAATAAAAAAGTGAGAGCTGATGTTAAAATCCATCAAGATATGAAATCAGTAATGCCTAAAGAACACAAGGGCCTAGCCTCTCCTCCCAACAAGTTTTGTTCCTCTGGGCTTTCAAATTTCCACCTCCTCCAAAACATCAAGCATGGGAAGCAAACAGAGGGAAGCAAGCCCTTAAGTGCAGGTTGTATTTTTTCCTGTTCCTAAATTGTAAATATACAGCAGAGGCAAGAAATGCCCAATCTAATTAGGAGCATTTGAAAAGTATGGAGACAGGGTCCTCCCAACGGGAATGCTGCAGGTTAAAGAGGTTAAAAAGAGGAATGTTCTGCTTAATGAGGGGAGTTTACCATTATGAGCACACTTCACATTGGTGAGGCAGGCTGGGAAGAAGCCATTACAACATGGAAGATGCAGCTCCACAGTGAGAGCAGGTGTGTGCTTAGCCGCAGTGATAACAAACGATGACTGAGATGTTTTCTGTTTGCAACTTAGCACAAAACACATCTCAAGGGGTCCAGGAGCTGCACTAAAGCCACTGTCCTGAGGTCAGAGCCATCCTGCTTTGTGTGCCTTCTCCATGTGTTTGAGCTCTGTGAGGTGTCATGCCAAACCACCAGTCCCCACACTGCCTCTGCACGGTGTCACCGCCCAGACCACTTTGTCATGTCAGCAAAAAAGAGTTGGGTTTATGCCAAGGCACCAGACTGGGAACCAGTGCAGCTGGTTCTGGGCACACAGTGCTCTCTCTACTAGCAGGGCACTGTTCAGTAGGAAGCCATATTTCACACCCTGGCTCACTGTGCACAAGTTGGAGCTGTGCTGTAGTAGGTGAGAAAGGAGACAAGAGATGTTCTGGGATGGATATCTCCAGCTCTGAGCTAGGAGAGCCTTCATCCCCAACCCCTGCATGGCTGGGGTCCAGCTGCTCTCCTGGCCACCTTCCTGCATAGCCCCACGTCCTTGGCCAGGCACAGCACTGCACCCACCATAGCTGTCCCACTTCCTGCACTACCCCAGTCTCACTGTCCTTGCAGTCTGTAATGAGAGCTGTGCTATGAGTCTCATTCTGGGGACTGGAGATACCAAGAGTGCCTCTCAGCCAGACAGATCTTTGGATCTCCAGATCAGGTTAGGCACTTGCCTCCCATGGACACCCAACAGGACAACATTTCTGAAGTCCTGGGCTGGACATCCTGCCCTGGAGTGACATGGCAGTCCTTGGCAGTGTACAGCCCCCAGCCTTGCTCTAAGCTTTCAGAGTGGATTTCTTGCTATTTCTACAACAGATAAAACAGATGTGCACAACCATATTAAAACCCCAGAGACTTAGGAAGGAACACTCCAAGAAGCCTAAAAAATACAAAATGCAAACCTCTACCTAGCAAGCAGCTTGGCAGCAGCCCTGGACATACCCATCACTCTGTACCACTGCCACCACTCTGTCACCCCAGGACGAGTGGCCCCTATGGGGACAGAGGCTAGCCAGGTCCCCATCCTGGTCTCCAGCTCCAAGAGGCCCTGAGGAAAGGACAGATGGCCACAGATCACTGGGACACATCTCTCTCCGCCTGGCTGTGGCTGTGGCTGGGTGCTCCCACTCACATGGCAGAGGAGTAAGGGGAGAGGAGTCCTTACATACTTTGGGATTGCGACAGCCATGGACAGGAGAACCACAGATGAACAGGGCTCCCTTTTTTCTACCAGGTCAAAAAGAGTGCGTGGCCATGCTCACTTCTGCTTAAAAGAGCTCTGCCCCCTTCACTTCCCCTGCAGAATGGCCATGGACCAAGAAAGTTAGCAATGAGTTCTTGGGAAGTGGCTGTGACTGCAAAAATAAAGTATTCATTATTGCTAAAAACTTTTTCATCTTTGAGGGGAAAACACATACCACATGATTTCCAAAGAGGAGCTGGTCTGGTTTACAAATACAGTACATTAATAGCTTTGTAAACATTTATTCAGTATGACAGCTGACTGCAACATGTGGCATTAATTAGAAGACTCAGCAATGTAGCATATTAAGAGCTAAGTTAAATCTGAATTAGCTGGGTTTGTTGAGACTAAACACCCGTGGGGGAAGTCCTCGGATCTAATACATTATGACTCACTTGACACGGGAGACCCACAGGCCCGATTCCCAATACACTGGGGGGCCCTTATTCATACTCCATCTCCACACGAGAGCTGCAAACTCTCAAGATACCATAGATCAGAGGGTGTTGATGTTGGGATGTTGCGACAGAATGGGGCACGTGACTCCCTGGCTCCCAGCTGCCCCAACCTTCCCAAGGAGGTAACAGCAGAGAGAATACAAACTTGTTCCTTCTTTCCAAACTCAAAAGGCAGAGCACGGGGGGAGGGAAGGGATTTTACAACCCTTTGGGATTGAGGATGTTGCTTAACACTCCCATGCAGTCATCTTCCAGTGCAGGGATGACACAGGCTGCTGTCTGATGGTGCAGCAGCCGGAGAGCTCTGCATCCCCAGGGTGTGTTCAGTCCCACATTCTGAGCTCGCTGTCTGCCGCAGCCCTGCACTTTCGTTTTGGCTCAGCGCATGGAGGCACCTTTGGGCTCTGCTCTGCCTCAGTAGGGTGCTGGGAAGACATGCTTAGGAGCTGCAAGGAAGGCCCAAGGAGATGGCTCTGCTGCTCTTGGTTTCTCCTCCAGCTTGTGCTGATGCTCTGGCCTCTGCTGCCCTCCATCTCCTTGGTCACCTGACCAGAAAGAGGCAAGAAACACCAGCCTTGCTATCATCCCTGCAGAGCTGTCACCAGGACTGACCACAACTGGCAAAACATTGAAAAGAGCATGAACGGTGCCCTGCAAGGTTGGTGGGAATTTACTTCTGCTGCAGGAGGGGCCAGCCAGCTGACAGCAGCCTCAAAGGGCAAATGCTACCCAGTAGAGTACTTCTACTGTTTGGGTTCATTCTTATGTCATTTGCATTACTTCAAGCAGGGCAGCTTGCTGGTGGACACTGAACAGAATTAATTCCAAGACCAGAAGCAAGTTCTCCATCTTCTATCAAAGAAAGAAGGGGATTACATAGCCAAGCAGAGGAATCAGCACAGCCCAGAGTGTGAACAACCATTTTCCAGCTGGTCCATATTCACAAACACACCAAACCCTGGTGCAAATATACAAGCAGCCCTACCATAATGGATATTTAGGACAAATGCAGAATAAGTATCTTAGTTTGCATTCAGCCCCTGCAAGAAGACGCTTTTTGACTTAAGACCTTAGAACTCTCCGTAGTCCTCTCTCAGAACAGACTGCAACATCCCTTTGCAAGAGTGCAATGGGCTGATGGAGCTCAAATTTTGGACCTGAGCTGGGATCTGAAGTGACAGAGGCAGCAGGGTCTCTCCTACCAACCCCATACAAAGCAACCATGGGGTGGGCAGTGGGCAACTCTTGAGGGCTAATTTATATATTAAAAATATGTACTTTCAGTCCACAGGCAGCACCTGGACAATGTAACATAAAAGCAAATGTAGGGACTGGTCACAACTGGCTGGAGCCACAGGACTCCATCCCAGCTACAAGTTCAGTGAGGAAGATGAAGAAGGAGGGAAGCGGTGACAGACATACCTGTGTCTCACCAGCAACGTATGACCTGATTTGTCAGTCCCACCGAAGAGCAGACGTATTGAGCAATGCAGCTATGAAACATCCAGAGCAAGTCTGTTTCCACCTCACAGCATTAAAGCATTTCTTTTTTTTTGCCCTGGGCTCCCTTTGTTGGATGCCTAAAACTTCATTTGATTAGAAGCACATATGAAAATACCTTTGAAGGTGCTGAGTCCCCATATCCAGCATTGACTCAAGCTCTTGGTATTAGAGCTGGATGAGCCATCTCACAAGCAATAACATTATTATCTGTGGCAGTTCCAGCTTCCCAGATACGATATTACTAATGCTAATTGCCAAAAGCAAATAAAATAAATCTCTGCATGGATCTGTCTTCTTCATTTCCCTGGATCAGAAGCTACCACTCTTATCCAAGTCTCTCCTCCTTCATCCTTTCACACACAATTTTATCCACTATAGATCTGCCAAAAGGAGAGTAAAACTACTAGTATGTGACAGAGACAGCTATTTTTATAATTTAAACCTCTTTGTTCTTATTAATGTTGCATTGAGGTATGCTCTCCATTGGTCTTCAACAGTTGTTCTTGAAGCAGGTCAAAACCAAGAGTGAAAAACAGTAAGCAATAAAATAAAAAATATATTCATTACCAAATAAATCATATCATCGTGTTTCTGTTATTATCTCGATTTTAACATGAAATAACAGAAAAAGCTGGTCATAAGTTGAATATTTGTAAAGAAAAATAAATCTGAGATTTACACATTTCAAATAATTGGCTTGGCTTAAAATTGGCATGAAAAGCCCAAACTCTCAGACTCTGGGAGAGATGAAAACTAATGTAATTTTGCTGCAATTTCTTTTTTTTTCCTCAGAATCATTTCTTTCAATCAGAACCGACTAATTTCACTTCAGCATTTCAAGCAAGGCTCAGATCTTTTATTCTTTATGCTATAAATAATCTGCAGTATAATGGAGGGCAGAATTGAGGCAAGAGGAAGCTTTTCAACACTACCAAAAAGAAACACTCAGATATGTTTCCAACTCCTTCCAGTAAATTTTATATCAGAAAAAACTCCCAACTGCTGCTGTAACAGCTAGTAGTAGAACTAACAAACAGCAGTGATAATACTCTTTGCATGGCAATTTCAAAGCCATCTAAGTCTTGTACACTAATAAAGTCTTCTCTAAAGTAAAATAAAACAGAATTGCCAACTTGTGACTTTAACACAAATCTCTGAATGCTTTATATTTACTTAAAGGCCCCAACTCCAGGAAGCAAGCAATTACATGAGAGACACAGCTCTCATTAAAGGAAAAATAAATAAATAAAAAAGCAAGTTTCCTTGCTGTTGGAAGGAAAAACTTGAGAGTGTGACTCAAGTACATCCCAAATGCACAAAATCCAGAAGCCAAATAAACAGATTCCTTACTTTTAAAATCATATTAGCTTTTGATGCTTATCTCCTGTTTTTGGATCATTTTGTGCTAACATATGAGAATACTGAATCTTAATAAAACTCTTCAGATCATTTCCCTTCTACTCTCTATTCTTTTATTCAGTACAGAATTTGAGGTCTGAACTGCAGTTCCCATGGAAAGGTATTTTTAGAAATCCAGCCATTTCCCAACATTTTTTGGAACCAAAAAGGAAAAACTAAGAACATCAGGAGGATTAAGCCAATTTCAGGGTCCTATCCAATGGCTCAGAACATATCTTGCTGAAGAACAAGCCCTCCAGCTGCAATTATGTACCTAACAATCCTGTTCTGCACAACCCTTCCCCACCGAGACCTCAAATCAAGGCTAGCTCATAACAGGACAATGACTACATGGGACCTTTGCTTTCCCTCAGAAAGCACCAAGCAGCTCTGGTGACTGATGGAGATTCAGTATGAGATAACAGCATGTTGAATGTATTTCCTTTTCAGCAGAAGTTCCTTTGACATGGAGAGGAAAGCTCCTGTGAAGCTCAAAGTTAGGCATGGTGAATCCTGCACAAGACTCTTACAAGTCCCTTGAGACATGTGCCTACTTCTCTGATCAGCCTGGAAAATGGCATTTCTTTTGTGGCTGAACATACATGAAACAAACTTCATACAAACTGACAAATAGGAAGAGGAAAACATAGAATATGAACGTTTACAGTTTCTCCCCTAATAATGCTCAGTACCTAGAACTTGAGCAGTGCCACTGAAATACTCTGGAGGTAGAAAGCGATATAGAGAAAGTGTATGTGCATCACCAAATGGTCATTTGCTTTATTATTCTAAATGCTGAGATTTCAAACCAACTGATAGCATTGCAAGGTTGCCAGCAACACTCACGGTGAGATCTTCTGTTTGTAAAACATTTTGCCAAGCCTTCTGTTACTTCGTTTTTTCAGTCACAATGGTACATCCAAGCTTTAGAGTATTGCGAGGACAACCAGAACCTCATTCAATGGCATCTTTCACCAGGACCTTTGTGCTGTGAATGCTCCAGCAGTGTGAGCACTGCTGTGCCAGCACAGAGAGGACTTGGGGCAGGCTCACACTCTTGTGCCGCCCCATTCATTCCATCCACCCATGTCCTGGGAGAGGAGCGAGTTCTGGGCACAGCGCTGTGCTAACAACTCCTCCATGTGGGAGTGAATGTTCTCCCTTAATTATCCTCATATGGCATCTCCCTTCCATTGAAGAAAAAGGCTTCAATACAGCTCGACACAATTATTTACCAGCCACTAAGCTCAGTGCTGGCCCACTGCTCTGGTTCTTATGAAGTCCAGTGACCTGATGGTTAACCAGCTTCCTAAATTTCTCAGCTTCTCTTTGCCTTTCATCAGCACTGAACACCAGCAAACCACCAGCATAATATAAAGGATGTTTTTCCCATATGAGCATTGTTGCCTATCATGAGTACCGCTCCCACTCCTTGGTACTTAGAAAGGTAATAGATTCAGTATTTTCTATTTGGATGGTCTTTAACACTGCAGCGTGAATCTAAAGATGGGAGCCAGAAAAATGTTATGATCCTCAGATCACGGAAGATTCAAAACCTAGAGAGTCAGGAGGTCTGGTTCCAATCTTCAATTTAACACCAGGGTGTAACTTCAGGCAAGCCTGGGCTTCTCCTTCCTCCTTTGATTGTTTTCACTGTGAGCTCTTTGGGGCAGGAACTGTGTCCCATTGTGTTGTTACAGGGTGTAGAACAATGGGCCCCTGACCTCAGCTGGGGAATCAAGAGATTACGAGAATTATTTAGAGGAAATCTGTGGTTAAACAAGGAATTGGAATCAGACCTCAAGTCCCTGTCAAGTGCCAGTACCATATGACTATCCTTTTTTACCCTTCTTTAAAAAAAGAGTCTTAATGCACATTTATTGTTGCCCAACACTGGCCATTTTTCACACGTCTACTTGCCTGCCTACATCTGAGAGCTGCGCTTTGCCGCACACTGGGTCCGCCTCTCGCTCGGTGGCAGTGCCATCACAGCATTCTGCTTCTGATAAAAACATGTAAGTGGTGGAATGAAACGCAAAAGGGAAATCAAAAGGAAGCACCAGGGCTCGCTGAGCTTGTGTGTGTGCATGGGATTCTTCAGCTGTACGTAGGAAATTAGTTCCAGCCAGGGTGAGCTCTGTGTGGTCTCACTAGCCATCCAAGTCAAACTCCAATTCACCCTGGCTGCCAAGCAGAGCTGGGGAAGAGAAAGAGGTTCAAGACAACGTGGAAAAGGAACAAAGCAGCCAAGAAGAGTGAACTGTTGGTATTTTTCCTCCAAGTTTTTTTTTTTTTTTTTTCCTCCCTCCCTTCTCTACTCTTTATTTTTTTAAACAAACCACCTGGATTTTAAGATCTCCAGAATCCCATTAAAGGGCTTTTACTCCTTCATGAATTGGAGGCATTTGATGAAAAGGGGCAAGGGGAGAGAAGTGTGTCTGCCTGCGGGAGGGGGAGAGGAGGGGGAGATAATGGGGCATGGGAGGCCCTAATTCCTCCTGTCTCCCTGCCGGTAATAGCGCTGGATGTAAACACTGCTCTGGTGAATGTTGGAGAGTGATTACAGGAGAGCTGGGGAAGGAGGAAGCATTTTGAAACCACAAGTAGGAAAGCAGCTCTTTGATGGAGGGTTAGGCAGATCTTTTTTCTCCATGCCCTTCTCTCTCGTGGAGCAGCCCCCCTCTCCCTCTGTGCTCCACCTTCTGTAAACACAGTGGTAGAAATTAGACATGGGCCAATCTGTTAAATGTTTGAAGACAAAGTGGGCTCGGCAGCCACTCTCCCTCTGTAGGATACAAAAGAAGAGGTTAATAACATTGTAATGGGTTTTTCTGGTCCCTTCCCAGCTGCTGAGAGGAAGGAGATGCATGCTGTGGATGCAGAAACACCACTGAGCAGGAGAAAAGTTGGGAAATGAAAACTGCGTTCTCTGCAGGTGCCACCCAAGTGCTGCTGGCTGAGCTAGCAGCAGCTCCAGGGTGTCCATTGACACCCTGGAAAGACCAGAGATGAGCTTAGTGCGGAAGAACTGGAGTTCATCTGAGTTATTTGAGTGGGAACGTTACCAAAATTCTACACCCATATGGGTTCCTGGGGTAATGAATATGGGATATTCACTTCTGGCCTGGGAGACACTTGGGTGTACCAACTGCTTTGCTCTGCATTGCTTTTCCTCATGGCAAGGCAATGGGAGGCAATTGTTGCTTTGGAAAGAACTTGTGATCAGTGGCTGAGAAAAGCTGGGTATTACTGATCTGGGTTTCTGTAAAAGTATGGTTCTGTCCATGGGGTTGTCCACCATTGTCAAATTGTTGATCATCTGTTCTCACACAGGAGGTTTCTGTGCTCCTAAATATCAGAGATGCTCCTGCAGTCCCCACCTGTCCATGAGGAGCAGGTCAGAGAGAAGAGGACAGAGTATGGTCTCTCTTTTCAGGAGCTATAGAAGATTTGGGACAACCTCTCTCCACCCCCCTCCCCGCCCCCCCCGACTTCAGCTCTTAGTCCTGCAATGACTGCTCGTTGCTTTACTCCTGCAGATCAGAGCCAGCAGGAGCTCACAGTGCCTCCCAAATACAGTGTCTGCTTTCTAGTACTTAGTAGAGAGCACTTTTCCCTCCCTGAGCCAAGTCCATTCCTGGCAAAAGGCAATGATTTTACAAGATCAAGGATGAATTCAGCCTTCAGATTCTTACTAAACACTCTAGAGACTTTAATGAGATTTAAATGCCCCCATTCTACACAAATCCCAAAGGTGCTGGGTATCCAACTCCGCCAACTTCCACCAAAAATTTGTTCATGAACCTCAGATGGTGATTCAGCTCTAATCAGTTTTTAACTGAATATATTCCTTAGCTGGAAGAGATCATGATGGTCCTTTAATTAAATCTCCTGCTTAATATATCCAGCCCCCTGACACCTAATACTTTTTGCCCCAGGCTTGCAGGGTTTTCTTGCACGATAGCACCCCCATGAAAGCCTTCATTTAAACAACTGTAAATAATGAAGAGTACACATCCTGTGCTAAACACGCATGCTTTACAAGCTGCAATACATCAGGCAGCTCTGTTGCATGTAGAGTCATAGCTATAAAAAGGTCATTATATTTCTGTTGTTTATTCATGTAAGTTTGCTTAATGTATATATTTATGCATATATACATATGCATGTATATAAAGCAAACACATATATATTTATATATATATATACATAAAACACAAACCAAAACCTATTTATAACCAGTCTTGTGTTACATCTCCTCCAATGCAAAAATGTATGCATTAACTGCAGGAACTGACCAAAACAAAATGAAAACTGATATGGAAAACAAGTCTTTCAAACAGTGTGGCACAACCCCAGTTCTTCCAGACACACCTACACAGCACACATTCTCCACACTAGTTCCCCACTCTAGCACTGTTCTCAAGATCTTCGGTCCATATGCCTGCAGTAGTTGAGACTGTAGGCTACAAATGGAGACTCAGCTTCAGTGCAGTTACACCCTATTTTGTGACCATCACAGCTCCAGGGTTCAATGCCGCCTTTGGGTGTCTGCCATCCAATGAATGAGCTACCATAAAATAATTCATGAATAATTTCTCTGGCACTTTGTTTCAGTTTTTATTTCTACAAAGGTCTTATCCATTGTAGGCTCAGCAACAACGTGACTAAGTGATGAAGCACAGTCCTATGCACTGATGATTCCCGACCTTTCCTTCCCTCCACTTCCCCCTCTCCTTAGACCAGATAGCGCTGTTTCTTTGAACAGGATGGAAATAAAAAAGATAGCCATGTGGAATACTACCTCTTATTCCTTCCTCCTTATGCCTGTTTCTGGTATCTGAATAAACTTTTGGAAGGTTTATTCCCATCACCAGAACTAGAAGAATCATATCAGGGATTATCACAAACACAGGATCCTTTCACTGACAGTGAAGCAGATGGGGCAAGGTCTCTCCCTCACCGAGTTTCCATATCAAAGCGATCTTCCAAGAGGAGCTGGTTTCCATTCAGAGAAGTTTTCCACTCCCGATGCACTGGGATTTTCTTCTCTCAGTCCATGAATGTATGGTTTTCTACCCTGAGAACCACCAACCCTGTATTTCTGCGGTGCTGGTGCAGTGGAGCACCACTCTGGTAGGCAGAAATGGTAAGTTGCAGCAGTGGCAAGTGAAGCAACACAAAACATTGTGCAAAAATTGAGATACAGCAGGACAAAAGCTGTTACAATAGCAGAGCATAGTGATTTTGGAGTTCTTCAGTGCTGTGCACCTTTAAAGTCACAGTATGCTGTGGCACTGACACATGTTCCTGATGCCAGGGCCTTGTACCAAAAAGAGATGCTCTCCTTCTGCTCCAGGATTTGCAGCAGCAGCAGAAGCACAGAAGCAGGGTAGGAGCCAGCAGGAAGTTTGCTGCCATTGCTACCTCACATACCATACTCCTACTACCCTCCATCATGCCACTTTGCTTTACCTTTCCCTCTGTCAAAAGTTGGCATGCGGTCTAATGCTACTTTTGTTAATGAACAATCATGATTTAGCCATAAAACAATAAGTGGCGCCATGAGCTCATTAGATATTAACAACACTCTGAAGTTCAAGCATGTTATCTCCAGCAGAAAATTACAGGGAGCGCTTATCATTTGGGGAAAGCTGAGCTGTGGGCTCCTGGGAGGGTTCAAATGTCATCTGTGGATGAGGAGGGCGAGAGGCAGAGTAACTGGAGATGATCAATCTCAAAAAGGCAATAACTGAAAACTTAAGAAGATATGAAAGTGCATTAGTTCCCACAAACGGCTGAGGATTAAACCCAAGCATAGTTACAGCCAGGAGTATACAGCCAGCCAAGGTACTATAGAGGCGTGATGTTATTACTTCCAAGGGATGCCATTAAAATTCTGTTTACAAACCTAATGTGCCAGGGAATGGGTCAAGGAAAGAATTATTAGCAACAAAGCTATTTGATCTCTTTTATGATCCAATGAGTCATATCACTCCATACACCAGAAGGTGAATAATGAAAACCTCAAGACTGTTGATTTATACATGTGTCCAGAATCCTGTGTTCTTTAACCTCACATGCCCTCTTAAGTGTGATTCATCCTAAATCAAATGGAAGGTTGGGTGCTATCATCCACATATTCTCCTCCCACATACTAATTGAAATGGTGATTGACACTCTGGTAGAATAAAATACCAGTGCCCAATGATGGATGACCAGGGCAAAGAATAGGGTCAAGATACAGGACTTGCAGATATAACTGTCTTCCTCCTCATATGGGATGGTCCTAGTTTCACCTAACACTCCCTCTGGAATGCTAGACCTAGAGTCACTGAATAATTTAGGCTGGAAGGGACCTCTGGAGGTCATCTGTCCATCTGGACATACTTTAGTGTGGCAGACCTGAGTGGATATAAAAGCCTTTCTTTTTCTCTCATAGCTGTAGCTTCACCAAAGGCATGTAACCATGATCCCATTTGGTTCAGAAATTGCATCAGAAAACTGCAGATCCAAAACAAGTCAAATAAAGACATGTTCCTTAGAGACATGCTAGTCTTAATGATACTCTGACCTAAGCGATGTGGATTTCCAACAAAAATCTGCCTCTTTATTTCAGGTCATTCTTTCAGCTTCTCAGTAGTCCAATGCTGGGCAAGCCTGGTTTTGATGTTCCCAGAGGAAAGCTAAAACTCATAGCAGGGTTTTTTGGATTTGAGAAAGATAAACTGCTCTTCCACCAGTGCACCCTGGTTCTCCAGGATAAGCCTTGAGAGTAGCTGCAGAGCCCAGCCTCATCCCTAGAATGCTGTAACGGCCCAGTTTCTTCCATGATGAACTGTCTGTATCTGTGACAAATTTGGAGATGCATTTGGAGCTGGGGAACATCCGAAGAAGTTCGAAATATAACTTCATTTCAGCGACAAAAATACAATAAGTACAAGGGGAAAACAGCCTGGTTTGTGTGTGCTTATAAGAAAATGTTTGACAGTCATTCCAAATTTCAAGCAAAGTATCTCTGAAAAGGTTGTTATACCCTTTCCACTGGTGAATAAATACTGCCCAGCACCATGGCCATCGTCTTATGAAACTTTTTAGCAGCAGCTACGCAGATTTCAGAACTAGCAGTTCATACATATCATCCACTAGCGCCCAACTAGGGTGCAAAAGTAATTTTCCTACTAATTAAAATATTCCATAAATTTCACATATTTGGAATGAGTAATTCAAAGAATATTTTCTGTCATTTCCTGAGAATGCAAACAGTTACAGCAGAGATGTCCCCAGGTTTTGGAAACAGTAACCACTTAGTTCAAACTTCTACTCCTCTTCAGAAGTCAATGTCTTACTAAATGTAAACACATTCAGTAAGAAGCTTTTTCTTGTGGGGGAAAAACATGAAACTTGAAAGAATCTGTTGTTGCTGCTGTGAAAGTAAGTATTGTGGATCAAGGCTACAAAAAGTAACAAGCTGATTTTCTTAGAATATTCTTATTTTCTAACAATATAAAATCAAAATTTAAATATTCTTGAAATGTTTTTTTTCTTGCAAATTTTCTTTTCTGTGCATCTCTGAGATATCTGGGATAATCCAAGAATTATCACTGAAACAATCTGAGAGGAGCCGAAGACCTTACATTTTCCAGCAAATACATTCTTCTGCCCTCCCTCCCTTTCTAATATTTTCACAATTACCTGGAGTTATGTCTAACCCTGGAGGTTTTGAAGCACTTCCAAGATGTATGGCATAACCATGTGTATCTCTGGGCCTTGATCAAATGCTTTGCTGTCCAACAGAGAAATTATCTCAGGTCATTTGTGGTTTTCTGGTCTTGCATTATTGTGTCCATTTTGTCTGTTTGTCACAGCTTACTATGGATGCGAAGCAGTTTCAGACACCAAGAAGGATTCCTTTCTGCATATCTGAGTTCTTTGTAGGATATACCAACAAAAACTCCAAACAGACTCTTAGGATTTGCTCATACCCGAGCTCTGGTACCTATCCAAGATGCAGACCATGGTCATGTTTTTCTTGTGACAAGTGAGTGCAATGAATCTTGACATGGTTTACATTATATTTTTCATTACAATGCAAAATTTTATTGTTATTTTTTCCACAACTGAAGCCAGGAAGAATGAAAATCTGGGCTGACGGAGCAAGGCCATGATTAGACTTCCACACTGAAAGCTGTGCAACTGAACTGAGAGATCTTTTGCACTGGCACTGCTTTGAATTTTTCAGACCTACATAATCCTTGATACTTTTCCCCTTGATAAGCAACTTTCACAAATGCAGAGCAGAAGCAAAAATGTGGATTAGAGGGATGAGAGCTGTACCAAACACCACTTTTGAAGAAGGTGTTAATCCACAGAGATCAAATAACTGAAGCCTATCAACAGATCAGGTACGATGCTCTACATTCTATTAACTATATCCAATTATGACAGGATTGGAACAAATATAATCTTTTCGCTTCAGAAATTTTGATCAAGATCCAAAGTATATATCGCTGTGAGCTTATCCCGGCACCATGTCACCAAAACGATGACGACAATCTATTCCAATTCACACAAATACATAAATCTACATTTTAGACAACAGGTTTGCAAATGAGCTGATCTGCACAAATATATTTCCTGGTCATGAAAAACTTCTTCTGAGCTGGACAGATATTGCATATGACCTTCATGGTCATATTGAAAAACAATGCAGTTAGAAATGTGCTTGCGGCAGAAATTTAAGCAACAACCAATCTGGGATCTCAAAGTTTTTTGGATTAAAGTTTACTTGCAGATTGCTTCTATAGAGGAATCCTGTATTACAACTTAGACCAAATGTAAAGAACTGTCAGGTGAGCCAATCTTGTTCTGGTGCTAGTATTTTTCCCTCATATCATGAAAATTAGGCCTATTAGTTCTTGCCTATTGCCAGACCTGAACAATTAATGTCTGCTGTCTTTACACCATCTCTTAAAAGTTGTCAAGTCTTCACAACATGTGGCATAACTCCAGAATTTCCACATTCAATGAGAAGCAAAAGTCCTGAAGTTCCAGTTATGAGTATTGGACATCAGTCTGCTGTCTCCTTTCTGCATACATGGGATTTAGAAATTTGTTTTTACTGTTTGGCCATCTAACCACAGGCATAACTGCCATGTGTAGAAGTTAACAACTGTGTTGTAAGATATGAGTAAAACCATAGAAAACTGGATTTCAGATTTAACCTGCATATAATACCACTGGTCGCCGCAAGTCACAAATGGTGATTTCAGCAATGTAGCTACTGCCTGCAGAAGGATTAGCACCATCAGATCTAACGACCCACTTCATTTGCAAGTACAATTTAGAAATTTACAGTGCCTGGAACTGCAGTGATTAAGTGGAGAACAGATTTGGATATACCAGATATAGATCGTTTCTAATTTACTACTTATATCCAGCAACCAGCCATAAACTATCCAAAGTCCTTTGGTCTTCATTTATCTCACACTAGAATATTTAAATGAACAACAACAAAAAAGGATCCATCACTGATGTTACAGTAGTGGAAAATCAATGAGGCTAGTCACTAAATCCCAGCCTTAAATGTCCTGTTTCCAATTCTGGCTATGCTGGGGAGAATTAAGAGAAATGCCAGTGAAATGACACAAAACTGAAAAATTAAACCAGATCTACAGAACACGAACCTACAACTTTTTCTAAAGTAGAAAGCCCATACTCCCATATCCAGTTTCAGAAAATTCATTAACCCCACTCCCATGAGTAAAGACCGGTCCCATACCTGTAGATCAAGACCTCAGACTGAAAACACAGCTGGTTTACAAGAGTTGAAAGACAGTAATTATCTTTAAAGAGCAAAGATATGAAGAGAAGTATTAGTTTCTATGACTTTTAAAATGAAAATGTCAGAATATTTCTTACACTTCCATATTATTTGCCACGATAAAGAAATTGAAGCAAATAATCCCATTGAGAATGTGTTTTGTTAGTAGGAAGTCGATTTTTAGGTTGCTCTGCAGGACTCAATGAGTTTAACATTTTATTCCCACTGTGAACAATCCCTTCCTCCCTCTCAAAATGCAGAATTTCTGAGGGTGTAGAAATTCCTCTTTGGTATCTTCTGTACTGCATATGGCTATAAGGAGTTCTTTCACACTACTTTTCAAGGTTCCCTTTGCAGTTCAGGTCACTTAAGTAACTATAATTCTACTTCTTCTTTTTTTCCCTTTGTTTCCTTGAAGAAATGGGTCAGAGTGGAAGTCAGTAATTCAGCTTTCACATGCTTCCTCGAAAAGCTCTTTCTTTCACCTTACAAAAAGTTTAAAATTTACTTGTACCAAGTTTTTTACTTACATCATAGCTTGGGTCAGTTTTAATCCAAATTCACCTACCATAAGCTGTGACCTCCCCAGAACAGGCCAGTCCACCTGGAAAACTTATTGCTTCTTTCTTTCTTTCCACATTAAAGTAATGAAATAAAATAATCAGATGCTGGAATGTGTCTTGGCATGGACAACAAACACATACAGCTAGCTTTATTAACTGCTTCTCTGGAATAAAGCTCCCATGGCCCTACAGATATTTACTAATATGCACTGTGAATGACCTCAGATCTTCCAGGCCAGGCCAGGGCAAAAGCTCTTTTAAACATCTTTATAACTCACTTTATACTTCACTTCATGACTAGCAGGGAAGGATGGAAAAACATTCCCTTTGCCTGGGAAGCTGATCGAAGGAGGAATGATGTATTGCAAGCAGGGACTCAGCATCACAGTGCCTCACAGACTGGCTGCCATGGTGTGTGGGTCATGCTCAGCTGGTAGTGTTTAACAGGCCATGCTATTTTGAGACAGGGAAACGCTTGGGATCCCTGCAAAAGTCTCTGAAGAACTGCAGGCTTCTCAGTCTCACAAGTGGCAGCTTTGGGGGAAAAATTACTGATATATTTTGCTCCTTTGGGTTAAGGTGCTCAAAAGTGTAGAAAAGATGTCTTGACATTCCTGCATCAGAATGCTGTTGTCAAAACACCTCTGGCAACCTCTGGATGGCCTATCTCAGCTGGCTCTCACTGTAGAAGGGATCATACATACAAAATTAACGGGTTACTATAAAGTGAGTGTGGAAGCAGAGAGGTGTCAAACTGATTGCTCTCGTGGGAATTGTCCTACACTTTTTTCCCAGTTTCTGTTTTGTCCTTCATTGGGAGAAGTCCCATACAGTTAAAAAAACATCACAACATCTGACCAGGCAGAACTCTACATTGAACTGGGGAAGTACTGAGGGACAGAGGGATGCAGCAGCAGAAGAGAGAATTTTGTATAGACCATGAGCGATGGGGGGGGAAGGAGGGGCGAAAAATGACCCCAGCGTAAACAAAAGAGTTGGATCATGGGAGACAGAAAGCAGTTAAATGCATAGGTAGAGGCACTGATGACAGAGGTGTAGGGCAGAGTTGGGTTTCTTTAAGAGGTCTTCTGAACTCTGTTCTCATCTAAATCAATCTCAGCAGTTTCAGAGAGATATGTCAGCCAGTACTGAGAAGCCCTGCAAGAGTGTCCCCTGATCAAAAGGGACAGTCTGGGGAAGTACTGCCTTCTGTTCTGGCCGTAGGGAAAATAGGTGGAGGTACTTCCAAACTTTCTGCATTCCTCACCACTAGATGTCAAAAACACTTTGCAAAAAAAAAAAAAATACTCTGGTCTCCACCACAGATTGACAAGACTACCCCAGTTTCTCCAAGTTCATTCTGCAGATTCATGTTCAAGACCAAATCCAGTGCTCTGACCAAAGGAAGCATATGTGGGACCAACGATGGGGTTTAGGAGTAAGGGGTCACTTAGCAAAGCAGTTCACTAAACGATGAAGCCTAATGAGGGCATATGATGTTTCAGATGAGTAGTCAAGCCTTGAAAGCAAAACACTGCAGAGCCCAAACCTTGAAAGCTTCTCTTAAATAAAATCAAATTGACTGGGCCTGATGAACAGGGTGCCTTAGAAAAGATTTATACCCCAGTAACTCCATTCATCCAAAGGCATGACTTTCAGTGATGTCAGGACAAACAAGAGTAATGACAAATCTCACAGTCTCTGGAGAGGGTTTTAGAAGTCTTCTCTTTGAAGACTTCTCATAAATGAAGCCTTAAAATTCAATTTTTCCCTCCAGTTCTCAATCTGATGCATACACATTATTTAAAAAAATCCAACACTTGCATAAATAAAAATACAAATGGCATCCTGTGTTCTCTCCCACACCCCACTCTTCCTCCCTCCTCTTTCCTCATTGTTTGTTCAACAGGATGTTGGCTTTGCTGCGAGGTACACCAAGCCATCTGTCAAAAACATGGAAACAGTTAACAACGCGCACACACAGAGGCTGGAACAACATGTTACAGAGCCTATTTGAGGTCAGAATTAGAGACCATGCCTTCCCAGAGCAATCCAAGCCCCAAAGCTGTGTCTACTTAAACCAAATTATAACTTTTCCCTTTTTACAAAGGGAATGGCACTTTGCTTAAGTGGTAGCTCTTCTGGGATACACAAGAGCTGGCAGTACAACATTCTGTGAAGAAAGGATCACAGGAAGGCCTGGCACATCCAGGAGCAACTGAAGTAGCATGGTTTGCTAGAACTCAGAAACAGTTGTTCTGCTGCATACATGAAGTTACAGGGGGAACGGGAGGGACAGTGGAATATTTTTGGAAGTTTCTACTAAAAATAAAGGATAATAATAAATCATCACAGAATTTTAAACTCTAGTGGCTGATTTAAAACGTACCACCTGAAGTTAGATGAGCTCTTCATAGAGTCTCACTCTTGGACAATCATTCAGCTGTTGCCTATGAACACCAGAGACTCTCAGGAGATCTCAGACTGTTCTCAAGATGGGGAAGATGGATCTGCCTGAAATGCGTGGTTTGAAGCCACATCTTGATTCACTACACCTTCCAAAGGGCTATGGAAGAGAAGAACATCTACTTCAGAACTGGAATCTTGCATTAGGTTGATTTGTTTGGTGAGACTTTCAATCCCAGGCTGAAACACCCCATCTAGAGAGGAATGAGTGGATTGCTACATAGCTTTTCAGTCCTTGAGCGTGCTGAGGCCATCCAGTAGAGCTTCTGAACAGCAAGGTTGCAGAAAGAAATGTACTTCTCACTTTTCAGGAAAGAAGAGATCCCAACTCACTCTGTGGTGGGAGAGGAGAGCCAGAAGGCTGGAGCCAACACCACACATGACTCTGGAGGTGAAGATGTACAGGTCGAAGGCTCCATAAAGCCATTACCAGGAAAACACACAACTGGAAACAAAAGCAAATAAAAATTGCAACATTCAGAGATCAAACACCTTAAATAATCACATTTCTTTAATTTAAAAAAGCAGGATGAATGAAAGTTAAAATGTTCTGCAGCACATTTAAGTGAACTCATTAAGCACATCCCTAATTTATTTCACAGTACAGGTCTGAGAAAGCATTTATAAATTGCCACTAAACACAGATGGAAGATGTGGTTTTTATAAAACCACATGTAAAAAGGTTGTTCTCTCCTAAAAATACCATCAATGAAAACCTTGCAGCAGTAGAAAATGCAAGTGGCTTTGAATCCAGATATCACTGAGAACCATGATAACCCTTTGAATAAAGTGTCTTCTAGGAAGTGAGACAAAGAAATATCAAAGCCAATAATACCACATGCTGATCTTCAGGTCAAGTTTTCTTTGAAATCTCTATTACAATCAAAACTGTGATAAAGGAGTTAAACATTTATGTTTCCCTCAGCTTCAAAAAGCTTGTTTGAGTTGCTGGCAATCTGTAGAAGTGTTGAAACACTCTGGGCGCCTCAGAGTTCCCCTCAAGCCCAAGTTCCCCAGTTTTGAGGGTTCCTCACAGCTGCCCATTCAGTGTTCAAACCCTCACATATCCTCAGCATACACCAGCGGTAAAGGAAACCAAGGGGGTTGTGTAGCTACTGACACTGAATGGCATTAACTGAAACAGCATAGCAAACAAATACAGCTGAAATGCACAACAGCGTGAGAGGATGTGGGGCTAAACAAAGCCAGCTACTTTACTTCTGGGTCTCACTCAGTTTTCAACCACTGAAAATGAAAAATTTGCCCTTTTTAAGAAGCTAGACCATTTCGACAACAATTTGTCTAAAGTTAAAGAGCTGGTTTTTGATTATTTCTCCCCACAAAATTCTAGATTGCTCCTGACTGGTTTACAGAGCACTTCTGTGTTTGCAGAAGGAAAAAAGCCTGTGTTGATCCTATTGGCTTGTCTGGTACCTGGCCAGGATGTATGCTGGGTGCTACCTGGTCCAGGTTTCTGCCCTTACAGCAAAAAACATAACATCCTTTTTAGGATCCTGGCCACATATGATAAAAGCACAATGGTAGATTTTCCCCAAAACTGAGAAACTGAATGGACCACATAAAAAAATAGGAGAAGTGTACACATCTGTGTCAGTTTTAAGGAACAGTATGGCCCATTTGTCTTCTTTAGTGTTTCCCAAGAGGCATACCAAGCCCATCCTGGGCATCGTCTTGGTCTTGTTCCTACACAAGTCAATAGGGAACAGGGTCAAGATGGGCTCAGGTCTGCAGTTTGAATTCAATGTGGATGTAGCCCACACTCTGCTCCTGCATCTACATCTGTGCTTTGCATTTTCCCATCCTATCCAGAATGGCATAAATGCAATAGCAAAGTGCACAGTTTCAGTGTGAGTTTCAGTATGAGTCCACAGTTTCAGTATGAGAAGGAGGCTCTGCTTAACCACCAGCACCACTCCAGCACTAGTAGTCTGTTGTTGTCTTGTCTGCTGGCCTTGGTTTGATGATACCTGGAGACTTCCAAGATATGGTTTGCCAAACCACCAAGTTATTGTCATTTTCATGTACCCTTCCAGGCCCTTCCACATCCCCCAGGAGGATGGCAGCAGTTACAGAATTCTCATTCGTCATTTTTGTCATTTGTTTTTTTCCTCCAATGGCTTCCTTGTCTCTATCTAATCAGGGGGATGTTTCCTGTCTTTGTTCTCACTCATTCATCCTACAGGAATGATTATTATCATCAAACAGTATTAAAATAGAAAGCCTGGAGCCAGCAACCAATTGGCATGGAGTTAGGGAGCCCTGGAAGGGAGCAATGGAACAGATCAGGAGCAGCACAAATGGCAAAGAATGGATGGTTTAGGTGCCATTCAAACACAACATCACCCATCTTCAGAAATAAATCTGGGTTTCAATCCAGCATGGACAAGTTTAAAACCAGTACATATCACTTTCACCTGGTATGTCACCAATAGGGTTTGAAAATGATGCAAGTGCCAGTCCATTTGACAATTTAAACCTTAGGCTGCCTGGAAGAGAACTCCAGGTCTCAGAGCATGGGAAATTATTCATTTTTCCTTTGTGCATCAAAATCCTGCTGTCAGGAAGCAATGGGAATTCTCTCCCAAAGGAATGGACAGATCCTTAGGGTGAACAATTTATTTTAAGCCTGGTGTTCATACTAGAAAAAAACTACTTCTGCAACCCTCCACATACATCCCATTGTTGTAGTTAGAAAAAGCTCATACTTGTACCTAGTTTACAAGTATTAGTGAAGGACAAGTGGCAAATTGGAAGACCATTCAAGGTTGTAGGGAGTTGTGGATAAGATATGAGCAAAACTTTGTCCAATTGGTTATTTTTTTTCCTCAGAAACTGTCCCTTTTGTATATATATATATAAAATTATTCTTGAGAGAATAAAAGCCATCATTATGATGTTCATTTTTATTTTTGCAGAAAGACAAATGAGCTCACAAAACCAAATTTGCTTTACCTTGATTTTTGGTTAGAAAGAAGAGTCAATAAATTGATGACAGATTATTAACTCTTTGAAGTAGGAAGTGAACATTTTACAAGGTCAGTCCTTTTGACACTTTTAAAATCAGAAGTTTTCCAGTCCTTTACCAAGCAGTTTTTATGTAAGTCACCCAGGACAGTGCTAAGGAAGAGCTAGGAAAGCCCAGCAGTGTTCCTGCCTCCACAGCCATGTTATCTCATCACCCATAAGCACAAAGCCACCTGATGACAGAGCTGATGGGACTACATCCTTCCACCACCCTTTGCATTAGTACAGGTTGAAACAAGTGCCAGGTCATATACATAAGGACAGGTGCAAGGTTGTGACATCGCTCCTCTTCACTCGAAGTGTCTCTGGTTTGAACCTTGCTCTGGTCCCCAATTTCTTCACCAGCTACATAAACAAAATCTGATCTGAGTTGAGAAAGTGATTTGACATTCTGCATTGCTTTGCCATTAATAATTTAATTGCTATAACTTGTTTCAGGAGGAATATTCGAAACACTTGCCTGTAAGAAATAGGGAAATTGAAAGCTGAGGGTTTGGCTCACCACATTACTGCCCATTGGAAAAGAACAGAGTCGGGTTTAAAGACAGAAGTACATTCATAAATTTTAAGTTCAGGTTTGTAATTATTGTCAGCCTATGTGTTTTAATTTTCCAATCATTTTTCCTACTTTCTAACTGTTGAGTAGTAAGAAAAGCTCACCTAAGTTAAAAGACAAGTCTGTGAAATCACGTTTTTCTATTTTTTTTCTTGCTCATCTTTAAACAGCCTGGCGCCAAACACTACATTGGTGTAAATCATGGAGTTGATGGGAACTTTGCTCATTTATATCCAATAAGCATCCAGTCTCCAGTATCTCCAGATAAAGATCTTGTTGTGTTTAATGCTACATAAACACACAGGATGATGCGTTCCCTGTTTTTAAGAAGTTTGTTTAACTTTTTGTGTCTCATCTTCAGTTACAATAGCAAACAACGGGAGGGAAGGGTGGAGAGAGGGTGAGATAGCAGCAATGAGATCATGCAGCACAGAATCCAGTAAACTCAAGGGTGAGAAGTCTTTCAAACAAAACTATCTCTGCAAAATCAATGGGGAAAAAAAAAGATGCTAAATTAAGCCTTCATTCTATTTTAAACCCATATATATAGCATCTCACATAATTGCATTATATAAACACAATTGTGTTATATTTACAGTTCAAAACAAAACAAAAAACCCTCAGTTGTGAGACAAAGTCCCACCCTGCCATGGCATTTGCATGCTGAAGGAATACATCCACAAGTGGGATGTGTCATGCTTGTGGATATCCACGTCCTGCTGCCCCTCCAAGACCAAGATCCCTGCAGCAGGCACAGCAGGCCCCAGGTACAAGCAGTGCCAAAATACAGAAATACCCATCAGGAACGTGGTATGAAGCACTGGCCTGTGAACAAACCACAGGCTACAAGTCTCGTTCAAGTCATTTCACAGTTTCCAGCCCTTCTGCATACGGTGCTGGATGTTTCCACAGGAAAATCCCCAGCCATCCCCCAGCCAAATTCTTTGCTGCCCACTGGAACATCTGCTTACCAGAGTCATCCAACCTCGCCTGTCACTGCTATCTGAGTCATACAGGAGGTCCATACCAGTTGCCCTGGATGGGTTGCACAGAATTTGAATGTACAGTGGGTGGAAACATCCTACACCCAACATCCTGTGGATGCCAGACTATGGCCACTGACCCAGCTCCCACAGAGCCCTTTGGATTCAGTGGCAGGTCTGCAGGGCACCATACAAGAGTTTCCCAAGGTGTCAGGAATTGTGGTCCTGCTGTTGTGCAACATGTGAAGCCACCCATGGTTGTACTGAAATAAACCTTGACCAACGTGATGCAACGGCCTTGGCACAGATTTTGATGGAAATTCTTGCACTGCAGGGAACAAAAACATTAACCAAATGGAGGAGAATCTCCTTGGGTAGAGGTATAGCAGAGAACCCACAAAGCCCTAATTCTCCATACCACTGTTCTGGTTTCCCACTCCACCTAACTTGCAGATCAGGATTCCTCCAGGTGCTCTTATAACCCACCTCACAGCTGTTACTGCACCAACACTGGCACAAGCTGGACTCGTGGAGGACCTCCATACCTTCCTACATAGGCTGGAGACATTCTTATCCCTGGATCACTTGTCCTCACTTCTACTTCTATGAAGCTCTGATGTGGCTTAACCCATATGTGAACTAATATTTACCAAAAATACTTCAGTAAGAACTTAATCTTGCGAATATCTAGGACAATTCATTGCAGGTATATTGGCTCTCAAGTTGCAAGAAAAAAAAAGTAAATAAATCAGCCTTTCTTCTCTTTCCCAGTGCGTTCATGGTTTCGTTCAGCCCCAGTCTTCACCTTTCCTTAAAGTGGATTGGACTTCCATTTAACAGTTGTGTTTACTTCTTTTCAGTTTGCCTCTGCATTTCTACTTGAATGAGGTATTTTGCAGCTGATGCTCAGCTCCAGCTGTCTCTAAGGTGACTAATGGGATCAGGGACCAACCTTGGCACACCAGGCATGTAAGCATTTAATTCTGCCACCCGATTTATAACCTAGCAGACACTCCTGTGGTGATACCACTTTGCAGCTGCATTGCAGCCACCAGTGTGGAGGTGATAGACACTGCTTTTTAAAAAGACATCAGCTCTTCAGGGAAAAGCAGGAATCCAATTATAAAGAAAATTAATTTCTTTTTTGCCGTCATTATCCTCAGTCTGAAAGAAATCTCGGACAGAATGACTAATCAGGCTCCAGCCAGCACAACCTCGACTGCTGGCACGGAGAAGCAGGTGAAAGCAGAGCCAAGTGGCTGTGGATCCCTCTGCCAAATGCTGTGATGTTGCTGGAGAAGGGGACTGCAAACTGCTGGAGGAAAGGAGGGGAGCTGAACCCCTCCAAACACCAAAAAAAGAATGGAAAAAAATCAAGAGAAGAGGTTCCTTGTAGTCACACGACTTTAGAAATACATTCTCTACGGGATCCTGCAGCATCAGGTGGTGGGAGATGGTGTAACCTGAGGCTAGGAGCAGCAGCAAGAGGAGCCCAACTTGGAGGAGGGATGGATGGACAGCTAGAGACCAGCGGTGCCATACACATGCTGGGCACATGTGGGTGCACATGCAGGGCAGCGAGCTCTGAGGAGTGCCACTTTCTCCTCGACTTTAGGCTCTGGCTAAATAAAGCTGCATTGTTTTGTATCAGGTTCAGCTCCTGCAGCCCTGCTGGGGCTGAGAAACAAAGGGGGCTTCATGCAGGACAAAAGGGGCCTGTTCTACCTAATGAGGACCAGTTGAGAGGTATGGAGACAGCACCCTCTCAGCATCAGCCCCGGGGCTGTGAACAACCGCTGTCCTGCGGCTAATGAAGAGCAGTTGAGAGGTGCAAGCGGTGTGAACAGTCCGGCTGAAGCAGCAGGGCTGGCCTCGAGGGACGGCAGCCCGGTCAGGGCTGGACCAGCACAGGGAGCCCGCTGGGTTCATCTGTCACCGTGCTGGCTGCTGACCTGGGCCCCCCGCCTTGCTCCTTGACCTCTGGGCATGACCTCCCTTCTGAGGCGTGGGTGCCTGACCAAAAGCCCTCTATTGACTACCTGTCAGAGGGCACCTGCTTAAGGAACCCCATCGAAATTAAAGTCAGAAAATGAGTCACAAGGGACTGGTTGAGCTGGGAAGCTAGCATTAGTCCCTGGCTGGTAAACCAATCTCCCTAATTATCTGTCAGAAGAATATCTCTTGCTTTTCTTCTCTTTTCCCCTTCCCCCGCTGCCCTCTTCCCGGTCATCACTTCTCTTTGACTCATTATCTTAATTTCACATTGTGAAGGGAAGTGGGGCAGGCAGAGGCTGAAGAAAGAATAAAAGGCTCCAAGCTTCCAAACGGAGCCTTCAGGGAGCTGAGCAAGCTGAGCAGCAGTGCCACAAGCCATGAAGCTGCTTCCACCCTGGTGATATGTGTTGGGTTATCATAAGCATGGGATGCCGCGCTCCACTGTGCTTTCATATCCAGCCCTCATATATAGCATAAAGGAAAACAAACCCACAATGGTGCAGGGAAATCAAGCCCTGTCACAGGGAGGATGTGTGGCTGGTGCTCGTTTCCCCACCCTTCTTCTCTGCAGTGTAGTTTCATGCAGCTACACTGAGGTGCCTCTGCAGCTTGCTGGCATTTCTCCTCTTGGGCACGCTGCAAAAAAATTGCAATTACAAAGCCCACAGAGCCACTCTCCACTGCCAGCTAGGCTGAGTCTCGCTGTGCCACCCCCTGCACTGGTGTGGCTGCAGCCCTATGGATGAGATAGGCTCCTAAGATCTGCACGCCATAGCACTCCATTACTTCTACTTTTCTCTGATAACATCAGGAAAGGCACAGGAGTGTCAGACCTGGAACTCTTTTCTTTACTCGCCTTTGCTTCAATGGGACAAAGCTGGGAGTGCTGCTGCTCCCCAGCATACAGCAGGGCTGCATAGAACAGAGAAAAACCCAGGGTGGGCTTATCTCTTGCAGCTGCCTCCTACGCTCAGCACCTTTAGTCTGCAGACACACAGATCACATCAGTGGGCTACAGCTGGGGGTCCATCCTCTAAATCTCTTAAGCCAGCACATCGCACCCTCAATTAGTGTTATGGCCTGAAGCTCATTAAACATATTACTGATGAGACTGATGATAACACCACTTCTTCAAGCAACTATTCTTTCTTTCTTTCTTTTTTTTTTTTTTTTGAAAGGGAAGGCAATGTTAATCCTCCAAGGAAGCCATCCTAAAGCCTCCACATCACTTCAGTTTGAGAAAACTCTGGCAAAGCCAGGCAGAATTCGACTGCAGACCTAAGCAATGATCTCCCACAAACAGCAGGACCAGCAGATGATCCAAAATCCCTTCCTGAAAAGCTGAATGGGAATCATCTCTCTTGTTGATGACTGTGGTGCCCAGCACTCAACAGAACATCCTGATGCATCCCATCAGGATGCCAGAGTCAGCACTAAAAAGCTCTTGCTCTGGGAAGACAATTGTTTATTATGTTCTGAAACTTCTTAATTACAACAATAGCGAACTACTCCTAAATCCCCTAAGCAACAACCCCCTTATCTGGGATGTAATTCGTTCACAATTCAAGCGATTGCTCTGAGAAGTGAGGCCAGGTGGGCTCGAGTGCCTCCCCCCAAGGATCATGTCCAAGGGTTTATGGCAGAGATATCTAGCAGAGAATTTTCACATGGGTCTAGGTTTCAACATGAAAAACTTTGCCTTGTACTGCTCCTAACCCCTTGGAAAGACAGGACTGCGTTTCAGTTTTGTTCACAAATCTGGCTGTAACCCATTACCCTGTTAAAAGGCCAAAGATTTAATAGTATATAACTCCGTAGCTAGTCCCATTGGATTCCCTGGGATTAGTTTTGCAGCCAAATACTCACATTAAGTGTGAATAAAGACATCAAACTACAGCCTTACGTGTCAATGATTCATCGGCAGAATTCCTAGAAGAGAGGGAACCCACACAGCAGCCTCATAGCTGTGAAGTGACCTAATAACATGTCACACAGATAGGAACACTGCACCCACTGAGAAAAGTGGAAAAATATATTACCTAGTAGGGAAGTCACTGGAAGCAGAGCTGAGCTCACCCTAGCACAGTTAGTTTAAGCAGAGCTATGACTCTCTTGCTCTGCCTCAAGCACCACCAGCAAGCAAATAAATGTTGAATGGGTCCCAGAGCCAGTGCTCCCCTTGCACCTGAAATCAGGTATCTCTGGTCACCCCTTAATGAACCCAAGAGTGTTTGGCTGCTGTTTTATTGTGTGAAAACATTTGCTCACGGTTGAATGATAAGGAAGGCTTGATGCAATGGGCAACAAAGGAAGAAAACAGCGGTAAAAAGGCATTTTTCACATATTTTCTCCTGGTCATCTTTGCAGAAACTGGTAAAACTGTTTTCAGATGTAGTTTCATTCAAAATCAACCATTTTGATTGAGTAGGACCAAGCCTGTAGCACAGAGATGGAAGGAAGGCAGCTTGCCCTGTTTAATGGCCCACAGCCGTGAGAAGGCATTGTAACTGGCTGGGGAGGAAAGCAGCACAATTCTCATTTCCCATCCCCACTGTTACCTATGAAGGAGCTGAAGCGTCTCCAAGCATCTGTGGTTTTGCTAGAGAAACATTGTTAGCTTAGCAGGCAACAAATGCCATGTGTGTAGGAGCATACACAAAACAATTCAATGTCATAAATGGGAAATAATGTTCTGTGGGCTTTCTCCTGCAACTTCAGTGGGTCTGAAAACCAACTCTGAGCAAAGATAACTTATTACTACCTGGTGTAAAAGCCTTCCACCTTTTCCTCCCAGTTCAGTCTCCCTTGTTTCCCCCATTAAGGACTTTGCTTTATCCTCCCATGGAAATTTCATGCATTTTAAACAGCGTCATTGAAAAGAAATTCCTTGAAGTGGAGCATTAGGACAACAAAATGGAGCATCAGCATTACCCATGGGACACCAAGTAAGCCCAAAATGTCAGTAAGTGTGGAGGAAACCATGTTCCTCTAAGCTTTGAAAGCATCTTAGTTTCAGACACTTCTCTGAGGATTATAACCCAAGCAAACCTAATTTGCTGCAGTCAAAGGCAGCTTTCCTGAGGCAGATTTTGGAGTTTTCAGCACCTCCCATGCTTGGGTACTGTGGTGGGGCACGAAGCAAGGCTTCCTGGCTGTCTGAATTTCTAGCATGACAAAATTCACTTAGATCCTCATTTAGAAAGAAACAGCCAAATTCTTAAAGGCTTTCCACAAAGTAAAAAGTCCCAGAGAGTTTTCACTGGTGAAAACCAATGAGTACTTTCTTGGTAAGAGAAGCATATATTTTCTGTTTTGGCAAAATCAAAGCTCTTCCATGAATGAGAATAATTCAGCTGCTGAGAAATAAATAGTGGAAAGGCAATAAGTTTCTTCTCTACGCAATGGGTCACCATGGCTCAAAGTGCTGCCTTGCCTCCAGTCACCCTGCAAAGCCAAGGAGTCAGCTATTCAGTCCCTTTGACAGGAGGTGGGCAGGTCTCACTTATCCCCGTTAAGAAATGGTCTGGTAAGCCTGGCATTTCAGCATCATTGTGGCATCAGCAAGTTTATTTACTGTGACAGAGAAAACAAAATGAAGTGAGAAGATAGTGCTGAAATTAAAAGATTATAGTCCATTGAAGCAAGAAACTTCTGATGTTGAAAAAGCCAAAAGAAGTCATGCCAACTTCAGCAGCTTGAAAACTTCATTGAAGCTAACACAACCATGAAAATAATTTCCTTTAACCAAAAGCTTTCCTTTTCCCCCTCTATTTTTTCAATGTAATCTGTTACATTAATGACTGGGAGCAGTTTTACTGGGTACATACTCAGATTTGTGCTGTATTTTGCCATACAAACACTGACGAACCTTGGAGGACACCTCTGGAAGAGTCCCAAGCCCCTGGGCTGCCCCCATTCCCACAGGCTGGGAGTGGGCAGGGCCACCTTTTGCCTCTTTTTTTTACCAGCCTGTAGGCTGGAGACACTCTGCTTGCACCACATTAGTGAAATTAGTGCAACTTGGATCTTCCCAGACTGGGGGAATAATTCAAATACACTTTTTGATGCTGACAAACTGTAACACTCATTAAAGCTCAGTAGGAAGGACAATGCTGCACACATTTTCAAAATCATGCACTTCTTCCCCCTCCAATACCTTAGAACTGAGGCAACATGAAAGACAAACAAGGAACCAGCAGCAACAGCTCTTCCTTGAATGCACAGCAATAAGAAGCAAATCCCAGCAGGTTAAGCTAAGGGTAAGAAACCATGCTGAGTGGACAATTCCTCAAAGGAAAGTTTCTACTGAGCCTGCAGGCTAGGTGACAGCTTGGTACAGGCCACAGTTCAGAAATAGCAAAGCTTTAAGTTTTACACATAACAAGGAAAATAAGTATAGTTGATACCATGCGTGAGCAAAGCAGCTGAACTAATGATGTCTCAGCCTACTTACAATGTGAAGTTTCCAAACTATGCGGGTTGGGTTTCCTGGCCTTCACGTTGCAGCTAAACTACTTTTACAAATGTAACAGGCCAGAACCATCTCCTGTGCTCATCAGAGGATGTGCAGCAAATTCAGCTTTTGGCTATGTAACCCAAGCTGTTAGTTCAGGCTGCAGAGAAGCTATCCTGATGCAGCAGGAGGCGAGTAGGAACTCACTGCAGTTGCAAACAGCTGATGGGCTGCGAGGTTGAAGGATGGCCACTGTCTTCTGACCAAGACCATAGTGCTCAGTGCCTCCAGAGCTCTGATTTCTGGGAAAGCCTTCTGCAGAGACCCATCTCCTATCCCAGTCTTGCATGTGGACACGCTGGGCTCTTGACTTTGGTTCAGCCCTGCAAACAGATAGGTAAACACCGTGTTACCATCTACACTGGGTCATCCATCCGGGGAAGATTTAGATTAGACCTGAGGAAACATTTTTTCTCTGAGTGGTCAGGCACTGGAATGGCCTGCCTAGGGAGGTGGTTGAGGCACCATCCCTAGCGCTGTTCAAGAAGCGTTTAGATGAGGTGCTAAGGGATTTGATTTAGTAGTTGGGTAGGGATAGTGATAGGAGGATGGTTGGACTAGATGATCTTGTAGGTCCTTTCCAACCTTATGAACCTATGAATCCATGATCCTTGCTCAGGGGGCTGCAAGAATGTCTCTCTGAATCTGGTGCACCAAATACAAGAACTCACACTGCCTCTCTCCCAGGACAGCCCACTTCTCACAGACAGAGCTGCAGGAACATGGACCTGGTTCCACACTGGGGAGCAGTGGCTTAGAGTTGAAGCCCTTTCTGCCAGGTCCAGAGATTCAAAAACACAGAAATGCAAGCAGGAGACAGGTCCAGATCATCTGTGTTTTATTTGAGAAAAACAAGAGGCACTCCTGCTTAAGCACTTGAAGGATGCCCCAAGGTGCTGAAGCCCTGAGGTCCACCACATTCTTCTAGATGTCCATCTGCAGTACTCTCTTTTCTTTTCCTTTCCTCAGACTGCTCAGTCATGTCAGAAATGGAATGAATCATTCATATTAAAACACTGACTGGAGTTTAAAGAGAACTTGCCATGTAATGGATCCCCTTTCCCTCCTGGCTGTCTGCTCCGTGCTGCTGCAGAGCAGCTGCCGCGCTCCATCTGTGGGGCAGTGCTGTGGGGTGGGTGAAGTGTCCTTTTGGTGCCCATGCCTTGGCAAAACACTTGAATGCATTCCCAGCTTTAGGCAGGTGCTTAAATTCCACCAAAAAGGACCTGGCGAGTCCTGCAGCTATCTCTGATAAGCATGCAGTGGCTAAGTACTGAAAAGGTAAATGGTTAAACGAAATTGTGGAATTTTTCTTTTTCCTTTTTTTTCTTTCTCTCTCTTTTTTTTTTTTCTTTTGGTTTCTCTATATTCAGTGCCAAATGATTGCTGGAATTCTTAGAGAAAAAATAACAAAAAACCACAACAGGACATGTTCCAAATCAGCCACATAGCACAGCAAATAAATTCAAACACACAGGACTACTCCCTTCAACACTATAAATAATAAAAACAATATACCTAGGCTACAGAAACAAAACCAACTAAGAAACAAACACATCTCTAGTCACGGGTTGATCTATATATCTGAATATCCATCATCCCTCCGTTTCTCTGCCTATTTTGGCATGTGGCATTAACCAGATTTTTAGAGACGACCTTTAATTTGTTCACTCTAAAGCGAGCCTGTCTTGCCAGAGACTTAACAGATTATATACTCTGGCTCCAAGGAGTCAGTGCTCCAGAGCCTTTGAGCTCCAGATCTGGGACAAAGCAGGGCTAAGCGCAGCACATAATACTTCCACCGCTCCCCTTCAGTCGCTTGGACCCATGGAGTTATTTACTACCTGGTCTGGCTGATGGGAAGGCTGGGGAGGGGTTGGAGCCTCCTGTGAGGACCCTCTGGGTCTGTGGTATGCCCTGGGCTATCTCCTGGATTAAGGAGTTTCCATTGTGTTTTCTGGGGGAGATTGTGGGGGAGATTAACAGAAAAAACATTTTCACAAAGCTCAGCCGCCTCCTATGACTCACTGCATGGCTCTGGCCTGTCCTGCGTCCCCCACCAAGGCACCAACCAGGGCTCAGCGACGTGCTCTGTTGCAGTACTTGGAGATCTCGGGTTTCCCAGAGCCCACCCCTCCTTCTGATCCCTGGACTGATGGAAGCTTTGTTCTGCTCTCTAGGTAGAAGAGGAACTCTTCGATCCATACACGTAAATGGAGAGCAAGAACACAACGTCCACCCAAAAGCCCCAGCCCTGGGAGGCATCTGTCCTGGCTCAGGATCAAAGGATTCATTCCATTTTTATCCACTGCCCTGCCCCACCTTACTACTGCAGTGCATCCAAGCATGTTTTCCCATCATTTCATTGTGTGCCAAAGGATAAACAAAGCCACCCCCTCAGTCCGAGGAAAGGATGCATTCTTGAGAACCACAAACCGTCCTCCACAGATAAGTGCCTTTCCCACTGCAGGCTGTGACAGCTACTGTAAACCTTGACTGAGCTGGTTTTCCTGAGCTTACATGACACAACGGCATGCCGAAGAAGATGGATGGCTTTATTTTTGTTAAGAACAAATCTACAGATGTTGGGTTCAACTAATAGAAGGGAAAAAAAGCTCTGTGAGGGATTGAGAGGCAATGGGAGTGGGAGAAAGAGCAGTCTAGAGATACATACAGACAAGTAATATATACAAAGTGCTTAAAAATAACGCCAGTGGGAGCTGACATCATTCGTTTACTAACGGTCTGCTTGTGCATGGCTTTGTATAACTGAGGGGAGGACAGCAGGGTACATGGGGCCTTGTCCCACTGCACTGGTCCATAGATCCTGCAGAGGGACAGGTCATGTTGGGTTATACTTCTTCTCCCTGTGGAGGGTCTGGGAATCCTGTTAGGGGCAGAGATGGATAACCCCAGATGGGGGGTGTGAAGGTTTCTCTATCTTGTGTGGGGAGCACAGCCAGCCCCATTGCTCTGTCATCTCTAAGTTCTTCATCCTATCATCGCCACCCACAGTGACGTTTAGCAGAACCAGAAAAATATTCATTAGAAGTTGTCTTGTTCCAAACTGTGTCCAAATTAACAATTTTGTCTCCACAGCACAAAATGGTGAAATAATGTATCCCATAAGTGACAGTGATTTTTTTTAAGCTTAATCTGAGCAGTTGTTTTCAGATCCATGATGAAAAGAGAGAGGGTGCACGTCCTGACTGAGGGAGAAGTGAAGAGCACCAATGGTCCAAACCCATTACTGGACCTGGCTCAGAGCCAAGGTCCTGCATTTTTCATTTTGGAATATATACACCTTCATTTGTTTTCTCTGTACCTCAGTTTCCCCAGCTGGAAATGGAGATGACTGTGCAGCCCTACACTAGAGTCACGTTGCAGATGCATTAATGAAGTAACGCCTGTAAAATGCTTTCCAGATTCTACTTTGAACCACTTTGGGGAGAGGCAGAAAGCCAGTGACATCATCTTAAATGAAGTCCAATGCCTTAATGTCTTCGCACTGTTTGCAAAACATAAATCTCACACACATCATAGCTTTGATTGCCAACGGGTGAGCATCAGGCAAAGAGGTTCTTGCCACAAAGCATCACTTCTCTTGCATCTCAGCAAGAATGGAAGACGTCTACACAAAATCATCACTCTAAACTAGGCTGCTACCTTCCCACCTTATCAGTTTCTCACGTGTTACACATACCAGGATCCCACCTGATAAAGCTCCCCCTAGAAGTGAACAGGCTGCAATTCCATCTCGAGGCCTTCTCCAGCCATTGGTAGGCTGGCCAGCAGCCAGGCATTATGGCATGTTTGTGTGTGTCAGCCTCAGGTAACTGGCTGCCAGGAAATGGGGTGAGACCATCCACCATCCACCATCCAAGCACATAAGCCATCAGATGGTAACAACTTTCAGTCACTGGTATTGACTTGAGCTGCAGTTGAAAAGGCACTGGTGAGATGAAAGGCTCTGTATCCCATTACTAATCCCCTGAGCTATCCAGTCCCCCAAATTTTGTGGAAGTTTTAAGTTTCACCATGAAATGTTCATAAAATGAAACGCACATTTTTTTTGCCAGCTCTGCTTATTCATATCCAAGCATTTCCTCACACTCTTTCCCTAAAAGCATTAGCAGCAAAGACTCTGCCGCTGCTGGATGCTGTTCCTTCTCTCTGGCCTCTCCGGTTACCAGGGCTGCCCACAGCCCAGGATGACCCCACTACCTATCTCAAAGGGCTTTCAGGAAGTCACAGTCTCTACATAAGCACAGAAGGATCACAGGCAGATCCAGATCTATCATCTGCAGAAGCATGGGATTGGGCTCTTGTTGCCCTCAGCATTGTCTGCCAGAGAATGTCGTTGTGCCTCTGCTGGCGGTCGCCTCTGCCATGCAAGCAGCCAGTCCCAACTGCGTGCACTGGGCATTTGGGAATTTTGCTGACATTTTGGAGGTCTGTGCCACGCAGCTGGACCCCAGCAGAAGGCTGGGAACAATGTAAGAACACGCAGAAACATTCATGTCCCACTGGAAGGTCTTTTTCATCCTTTCCCCAGATCTGTGCCACCCCCAAAGAGGAAGGCAAACACAATGCTTATTAGTAGCAGAGAAATCTCTCACATATTTTCTCCAGCTACAGACCAGGGGGCAAAGCCCATTTACATTGCTCACATGCTGCACAGCATCTTCACACCCATGCAAAGACTGCTTCTAAATAAGAAACAGCCTCACTAAATATGGACATTTCAGAAACCAAGCTAGTTTGGGATATTGTTGCTCAAGAGAACAACCTCTTCCCAGGGAGATAATGAAGAGCAAAACAGCCACAGGAAGAGGAGCAGTTGTACCAGAACAGGATGAGTACCGCTCTATCCGCTGGGAGATTTTTGGCAGCATGGTGTCCTCCCTTGAGGAAGGGTGAGAGGCCTGCTGACTGTTGTTCAGCAAAGTGCTGTGGTCACTCGGGAGAATTCTCCATGTGCCCCAGCAGTGTGTCACTGCCCGCAGACACGTCCCAGTCCTTCAGCTCCTCCCTGCAGACCTGTAGCTGCTGAGCTGGAGAGACAGATCAGAGTGGGGCTTTCTAGGAAGGAACCCCTTGACAGTTCTGACCAACTGAAATAATTCCTTTCTTCTCCTCCACGTCTCTCTCTTTAAATTTATTCTTGGGTGATGTTGTGTCCAGAGAAACTGACATCATGGTTAAGAACACTACACCTACGAATTAGCTGATGACAATATTGAACAGAAGGTACCAGGATGATCACCAGCACATGCATGCAGCCTATCCCACCTCTGGGAAAAACCCACTGCCCACCTTCCTACTACCCCACATATATTTCTTCACCATGTCTGGGGACAGAGCTGGCAATGAGGAAGCTGCAGAACAGATCAGGTAAGCGAGCTGACCCCAGATGAACCCAACTATTCCTCACTGGGTGTGTGATTTTCATCTGGATCAGCTGGTTGATGCAGCTTGCCCTGTGGCACCAGGGACAGAACAAAGGAGGCAATGGGAGCAAGGGCAGGGTGGCTGCCTATGGGGCACTGTGGGTTGAATGCAATGGGAAACCATACCCGTGGGGTGCTATCTCCCAACCAGCCAAAACTGTCTGAACTCTGTGCCTCTGTGCATCCTTCTTCCACTGGCATGAGTATGCAACAGGCTAAGCATCCACCCAAGGATGAATTCACCACCAGAAAGGCGGCGGTGAATCCACAACCGTGGAGTCAGGTCTCAATTCTGTAATGTTTTTGACTGATATTTATTATAATAACCTTCAACCTAACTCACTACCAAAGGAGCCAAGAATATTCTCTGCTTTTAGAGCAAAGATGCTTAGAGCAGCACTGCTCAATTGGAGGCTCGTGCCTGTTCCCAAACTCCAAGAGACTTGTGGCTCCTTGCAGAAAAGCTGAGACTCAAAGACACTGCTCGCAGTGATAAGCCCGGCTTATCCCATCACACTCCCCCTCCTTCCTTCATCCCAAATCACTCCCAAATCCTCATCACCCCTCAACTGTGCCAGTCCAACTGCTCAAGGAGCCATGTGGAGAATCAGCTGAGGGAGCTGATCCTGCAAAAAAAAACAATAAACAAGCAGTAACTTTGCAAAAAAAAAAAAAAAAAAAAAAAAGAACAAACAAACAAAACCCAAACAAGAGAAAAAGAGAGAAAGAAAGAGTTCAGTAAGAAGGGGCCTTAACAAGAACTGTAAAAATCCACGGAGGCAAGCTGGATTTTTTAAAGGGTAACTCAGTATTGCAACTACTGCCCTCACATCTGTTTACTGTTATCCCAGCGCAAGCGAGGTTCCGGATACCGGCACTACAGGGTCTGAGGCATAATAACGCATGGCACTTGGCTTTTCTGCTCCTATTAGAGCTGATTACAACTGTCTGAATTTCAGCGCTGTGGATCATACTGGGAGTAGGGGGGAGAATACAAGAAGGAGGCTTTCAGGTTGTTAAAAGACTTGAAAAAGTTTTCACAAACAGCTTTCAAATGTCTCCTTGCAGCTCTCTTTTCTCCCCCTGATTATCTGGGGGGTTTATCTTTAGGGAGTAATGCTGTGTTCACAAAACCCCGGACCCCTCCATGATGATTTTTACAGGTAAAGGAAAACATTTGGCAGTTAGGGAGGAAGCAAGGGGAGAAGAATGGAGCTTGAAGACAAATCATCAAAATGCAGCTTTTTAAAAAGTACGATTTTTTGTGCATGAAATAACTTGATATGAACATAAACCTCCGCCCCCCAGCTCCTCCTCTCCTGTTCCCTGTTACTCCTCCACAATAAAAATGCCAGATTTATGCAGTAATATGGCAAACAACAGCACAGATTTATGTTTTAGAGAATTAACTCTTCTACTACTGAAGATGCAGTTTTGCTCAGGTGATGGTCCATAGCTACTGTCCTACACCATTCAGTGGGAGCACAAGCAGATCTTATCATGGTAGGCAAACCTCCCTGCTGCACGGAGCTGGCAGCTGGAATCTGGTCGTGGGAAGAGAAGAGTGGAGAAGCAAAAGAAGTGAATTTCTGTGTTGTGGGACACTTTCAATTTACGCAGTTTGATCTCCAAGTTTTCGTGGTTGTGTTGAACAAGATCATGTTTGTGTTTCCCAAATGACTAGGAAGGGAAAGCTTATTTGTTCTTTTTTTCTGAGCTCAAAGGGTTTACCACGGAAACCTACTGCTACAATGCAAACATCACGCAGCCAGAGCAAAGGAACAAGCCCCAAAACACCACTACATGTCTCCCACAACAAACAGTGGTTAACAGGAAGCCACAACTACGGGAGGGAGAGAGCAGTGGAGGTCTGCACAGTTACAGGATAACCAAGAAATCAGAACATGGGAACGCAATGACCACAACAAACAAGCAACCAAGAACTTGACAAGCACAAGAACAGGCTCATCGCCACATATCACAGGCAGAGATGATGGCTACTGCCTGCAAGCAGCTCCATCACTCGCAAGCACATTGAGCCACAGTCAGCCAAACCCGCAGCACATCCCAGCACAAACTGTTCCCAGTAACTGATCCCAATTGACTATCTGAGAAATCATTCAATCTTATGACAAAATTAAAGTGAGTTTCTAAGACACTGAAAATCATTATGCTATGAATGTGGAAAAACCCATGGGATATGACAGCAAAACACTTTATATGATCGTACGCATTTCACCAAGGTACTTGGCCACAAACAACAGCAGCTAGCCTAGGAAATCAGGGACACGTCAGTCTAAGTGGAGATATGCTCCTTGATTTCAGCCTATGTGCTTTTGGAGGAGAACTGGGTGACACAGTCAGCTGGGAAAGCTCCTTAAGAAGACAAAGGCACAACTGTCAGAAGGATGACTAGATACACAAAGGAGCAGTGGCTATGTAAAAGACTAAATTTGCATTTTTTTTTTTTTAGGACTTTGACACGTCAAAACTGATGTCTATGGTCTAGCAATTTCTGGTTCTACACAAAATAAATGCAAAATCTTTTCTCTGGCAACCAAAACAACAAAAAGGTAAAAATGGTCCTGTATTAAACTTTCCTCAGAGGGCTCAAAGAAAAGGCCCTGTCATAGGCAGCAAAGCCACTTGTCCTGTGCCAAGTTCAGGCAACGCAGTGAGGTCCGACTGCTCCATTTCCTCTGCCCTGGGGCTGCAGCCCTGCAGGTCACACCTGGCAGGAGAAGCACCAGCCCCTTGCGGTAGGTGTGTTGGTCAAGTCCTTGGCTCACTTGCTCTACAGGCAGAGGTTAACAAAATTATAAACCAACTTTGTCAAGGCAGCATGACATGATGTGGACCATGTCGTGTCAGCTTCTTGGTACTACTTAATCTGACCATGATACGGCTCAGCCAAGAATTCAGGGTGCTGAAAGTCCAGAACTATGAATAAGAGTGCAAATTCCTTTTCCAAATGAGATTTACAGATTGTTAGAGGCTAAATTAAGTGGTGAATTGTGTATATTTTGTAATGTAAGTCATTAGAGGGGGGGGAAATTGGGGTACGTAGATCAAGATTTAGACACATTTCTACACCTCTTTATAGCCTGGACTTGTCAATATAGTTGAACCACATGCCCCAGCAGCTTGATAAGAGCTCCCAGGAATCAGGGACAAGCCCACAAAACAAGCAAAATCAGAGGTTTGAGACCAAGTTTCCATTTAAGCTCCATGCTTGTCCCGTCTCAGAATTTCACCAGGAAAGCAGGGATTACATACCCTTAGAAATGAATCCCTCAAGGCCCTCTGATACTTCTTTCTTTGAGGAAAGAGTGCCAAAGCAGAATAATCCACTTGCTTTGCCTTGACACCTGCAGAAGCCTGCAGCTTACAGCACCCTAAATAGACTCCATCCCCCCGTGCATATAAGGGGAGCTCAAAGTGATCAGCTTAGGCACAGATTACTGAGTATAGACGTATGTGCACCCTTAGGTGATGTGCCCCAGCACAGCACAGAAGAAACTTGAAGATTTTCACAGATAAAATGCTAATGTTCCCATTTAATAGCATTTTGCCTGACTTTCTGTCCTCACAGTAATTCCCAGCACAATGCTATCTGGGATGTGTCAGGATCTGGTCCAGTGACCTTTTTCAGTTGATTAAAGCCAGACACAAATGACAAGGTCCTAGCATGCGCAGCTGTGTGCCACCTACTTGGGGTACAACTTATTCCCTATCTTTCTTTCTCTTTTAAATTGTTTTTTAAGGCTATATAATGATACAGAACAGGATGAGGGAGAAATCTCTCTTCCAGCATCTTTATCTGAGCTTTTGAAATGTGCTATTTTTAGACGTCCTCCTGCCACTTGCAGCTTCATAATAAAAATGATTGCTCTGGGCATCTTGAAGTAAAACAAATTAATTTAGTGAAAAGAAAAAAAAAAAAGTGATTTCCAGTGACTTAGTAACAGCATTTGACAGTCAAATAACTCAGGGCTTGGAGTCCCTGAGTGCCCATTGACACAGAAGTCAGAACTGGCTTGCAGCGCATGAGAACACGAGAGGCACAGAATGCCATAAAAACATGTTTTTTCAAACAAAATAAATGACATCCCGTAATGCAGAAAACAGTTTTAAAACTCACACACATCTGCCCTGTTCCTCTCCTTGCTCTCACACTCAGTCTCCCATCCGCAGAATCTATTTATTTCTCCCACTGGTCTCAGGATGTTTTGTTTCTTGTTTATCTACAAGCATGTCCACTAATAGCTCTGGGAGACTGTGTGATTAGATCTGTGTGAATTTCTTAGGACTATTTTTGTGGAAAAGAGATGTTTTCGGGACTACAGTATATCACAAATGCCTCTTGATATGGCTGGTTGGATATTTTTATTTACTTCCAATGCTCAAGACAACAAATTTCAGTTTCAACACTTTCAGAAATTGTTTCAATTTGAAAACACTCCTCCATATATTTTTTTTTTCATTGCATTAAGTAGTATTGCAGTGTTAACACAATTACCACTGTACTAGACAAACTCAAAATCATTCTCTTTGGACTTTTTAAGCTCTCATTATACATTAATTGATGCCCTTCTTTTTTTAATAATTTCATTGGTTCGGGGCTTTCATTTTCTTTTGGTGCTGCTAAGGTCTCAAAACAGAAGTGAGTGCATTGGTGCTGCACTCGGAATGGGTAGAAGAATGAAAGCTCATGAAGAATGCAGGGCAGCATCCTGCCCTTTGGACACTGCTTGCAGTGCTGTAAGCAACAGTCCTCCCAGAACCAAAGCAACAGAAGAGCTCAGCTGAAAGCTGGAAGCACTGAGACCTGGTTCAATACTTCAGCACATCTATACTTGAGAGAGGCAGAGACCAGCACACTGGAACCATCCCAAGCTCCAAGGCAGCCTGCAGCCCAAGAGCAGCCACGCTGAGCAAGAGGCATGACCTGCAGGGACATCAGGATCGACATGAACCAGCAGCATACTCTCAGCAAATCTAAAGCAATCCATTTGTCTGAGAAAACATGGCCAGCAAATCCAAGAACTGTTATCTGCCTCTACTGGGCACTGGTGGGACCCTATCAGTCCTGCAGCCCCCATCTCTGGGCTTGTCCACCCACAGAAGGCTCCAGCCTAACAATATCTCTGCAATTTCAAGATCTTTCATTCGGCCAAACACTGCCCAGTGCAGCAACGTAGCACTGACACAAAGCCCAGCAAATGACAGCAGTGACACACCAGAGGGACAGAGGCCAGGCTCCAAATGTGGGGAGCAGGAGCAGGGAGGAACAACAACAACAACAAAACAGGAAACAAAGAATGTACAATTGAAAATGATGTTTCAATTAAGCACTGGTAACCAACAACTGCGTGACATGTCCTGAGCACATGGGCTCTGCACGCAGCTGCGAGCATGGCACGAGGGGAGCTACAAGTCAGCAAGCAGCATGGCCAGGAGTGCAACCATGACTCCAGGGGACACGAGCCTCCTGCTGCTCCTCTGAGGCTTGCTGCCTGCACCGGGAGATGTGCATGTACATGGCTCCATGTGTGGCTGCCAGCCGCACCGAGTCATGGGGAGAGGCTCCTGGGGTGGATTCCACTGGAATCTCTTTGGCTTGCCCCTTCCTGAAGGAAATCTGGAAATTTTGAAGCAAGGGGCTCTTGGTTGCTGAGGGCAATGATTATCATTCCCTTTAATTCTGTCATACTTATGGACTAATCCCAACTCAACACAGATCCTCCTAATTTAAATACCACTGGATCAGTGGCTTTGAGATCTTCCATCAGACAGCGTGTTGCTGGGTGGGGAAAAAACAACAACAACCAGACACAATAAGGACAAATTGTGGATTTTTAATTTTAATTCAAGATTGGGTAACTTCAACCATACCCCCAGCTGGCAGAAAAGGAGAGAATACATGTGCATTTTATCAAAGAGGTGTCTATTTTCCCCTGGCTTTCAAAACATCATCAAAACAAGAGTCCCTCCTATTCAAAACCTCCAGTTCTGCACATCTTTGATGTAACTGTCCCTTCTAGCCTTACAAATCTGTAGATTGCTACCTCTTACTTATCTGCCTATCAGTCTTGCTCCTGCATGCGAATACATACAGATGTTATCGATCTGTCACATATACTATGTGTCTAAATACACATGATATTCTCTTTCTTCTCTTTTTCACCAGGAAAGAGATAACAGGTAGGCAGGCAGAACAACACATGCAGAATATTAGCTATAGGTCCTGTAAAGCTTATCTTATCAGCTTCATTTAGATCTTGACTCATAGCTGAAATCTTTAATTCGGAAAATGTGGCGTTGCAAGGGGAACCCTGACATGTGGCTGAAGAGCCAAGCAGCAGTGCTATCAGCTCCCTGACGCCTCGCTGCCCAAACCACAGCCGTCTGTCCCCCGAAATCTAGGGGCGAAATAAAAGGTTGAAAGGAAAAAGGAACGGCTTGGGATAAAATGGGAAGTTTTAGATCTCACAGGAGGAATGCTGCCGAAAATGAGAACCATTTGAAAGCTCTGGGGGTTATAAAGTTGAATTCCCACTCATACAGTACACAAGAGTTATTAAGTGTGTATATGAGACTCCTGTTTTACTTCATGTACATGATTATTTTATACAGGGAAGTTTGGAAAGAATTATAGACTGAGCCTGAGGCCAAGCCAAGAAGCAAGATGAGCAGCAGCAGCAGCTAAAGGAGAAAGGTTGAGCTGGCAATGGAGAAGCAGCCGGCCAGACAAGGGTTATTTATAGTGCCTGGAGCATGAGAATGTTAATTGAAATCAATCAGTGGCCATGAGGACACTAGGTTGGAGTGTCAAGCTAGGGCAATTAAAAAGCCCATCTCGGGGGATGAACATGTTCTGACATTTTTTTTTTTTTTCCATGGGACAGAGATTAAACAGCCACTTACTACAGAGCGAGGAAGACACAAGGTGGGAGCACTGCACACATCTAAGGCAGAAACTGAATCAAACCACCATGGTTGCTTAAAGTCACTCACTGGAAACACCAGCAACTGTGCTTTCCCTTGTCAGGTATTTTTATCAGGGAAAATGGTGGACTTGGTGGATTAGCACATAGGAAAATGGTCAATTTGCCAAAAAACAGGAGGAAAAAGTTGCTTTAAAGTGTATTTAGTTCCCCTTCCCTCTTTGGCAACATTGCCCTTTGGTCACTCTGACACCTGACCTGTGACAAAGAACAGCAGTTTGCTGTTGTAGTGACTTCATTATGTCATAATCAAGAGAAAAATTGATTAAAAAACAATGAAGCAGGGGCACTGCTGGGGCAGGAGCACAGTATTTTGCTATTCAGGCAAAAGACCTTAAACTGTGAGCTGTGTGAGGAAGAGTTCTTGCAGAAAGGGGCTGTGCAGCAGCCGGGTACCTCTGGTACAGCTGGATGCCAGGCTGCTGAAGTAAAAGAAGAAAATCAGCATCTTTAGGCCTGATACATTTACTTTGGAAGACCCAGCTGTCAAAAACAGCTTCAGCAGCAGGCTAACATGGAACCTGGGCAAGTGAAAAGCGAATCAATATGTATTTTAATTGCATTGTTTCAATTGTTGACAGAATGATTCCCACGTCTTCACCTTCAGCGAGGCAAGGAGAGCACTCTGTTAGCTCTCAGATAAGCCACGTGTGTGTTTTGTGTCCTTTTATTTATCTGGGAGATAAGCTCCAATTGACAAGGTTACAAATATTGGGAAATCCACAAAGTGCATTTTAAGTGCTGCTGGAAGATGGAGAATGGAGGCTTGGCAACACTGCATGTTGGTGGGAAGGAGCAGGAAAGACTTTTCTCTCTTTGGAGGACCTGGCAAATTGGCTGCTGGAATCCGGAGGGAGGATCCCTAAAAACAAAGTGCACTCCATGCCTTGGAGAGAAATCTCTGAGATACCTTTAGTCAGTTGTTCACTGCAGAAGTCCTACAGTTGTAAAGCACCATCTATTCAGGCAAAAAGAAATGATGAATGCTTTTTTTCTTCCTCTGACTTTTTTTAAATTTTTAATTTTAAAGAACATTTCCATACCTGAAAATGGCATTTCCAACCCTTACAGAGTGCTGAAAAAGAGCTAGATTAAACTCACAGCTCCTTTCCTGGAACACTAATTCTCTACGCACGATCACATTTCCTTTGAACCAGGACCTCTTGCAGGAAGGAAAACTGCTTCCAGAACCTGCTCTCCTTGCCTTCCCTGAGCTGATACCAGGAACACAGCTGGCCACGAGTCCCCGGGAACATGGGGCCTTGGCCGTGACAATCACCTCTGGATTGTGTCTCCAGCACAGCTGGATCCACACATGCCAGACCTCAGCCCTGGCCAACAGTTTGTACATAATTAACCCTCCTGATGTTGCAACTTGAAGGAAGTTCAGCTGACTGCTGGCAGTAAAACACCCAGAATCTGCTGACACCAACGGATTACACAGTGAGGAAAGCTTTGGGATTTTAGGTTCGGCAACAAAGGGCTGTTCTTTTCTTCCACCCACACTTTGGAATTCAGATGATGCTGTTGACTCAGTTGTATTTCTGCTCATCAGAGGAGGCTTGCACAGGGAGCGTTCACCAAGGTGCCTTCTCTAAGCTAGCAGGTGCACTGACTGCTTAATAAAGCAAATACCGCAGTAGATACAAAGCTGGGGCTCAGCTTCTCAGCTCCCTGCTAGAAAAGTGCCGTAACAGGTATTTCTGTATCAAACAGCAACCAGATCAAGAGCAACAACAGCGTGCAGTCTGGCATTGCTTGTGTAAGGCTTCCTAGGACTGAGTCAGCAAAAGAGTTTGCAGCAACAAGAATAACTTGTGTGTTGCAGCTCAGCCTGCTCCTTAAGAAAAGCCTATTTGCTGGAGATAAGTACGCGCATGTATATACGTGCACGAGAAAGAAGAAAACCTCTTTGACAGAAGCTTCTGTAATTAAGCTGGGGTTTGTTTTACCATGGCACCCCCACCTGCTACCCCCTTGGCCACCCAAGTTGCTAGCTGTTTTGTTGACTTTAGGCGTTTCCATTTTTATTTTTTTTTTCATAAGCAGGCTAAATTACAGAGGAATTTCAATATGAAAATCTTTTCATTCGAAGAGATTTCCAGTACCACAGGGACAGTGATGTTTGCTGTTTATTGACAGAATGTGGCCTCGCACATGATTTTGAAGACATCAAATAAGAATCATGTTGTTCCATACATGTAAGTAGGAGGAAATGAAGATTAAGGGGAGAAAAGCAACATAGGGCAAGTAAAAAGCAGAGGAACTGCTTGACCTACTGGGAATAGTGAGATCACAACTGTGTTGATTTCAGACCAATTCACTTTTCTGAGTCCTTGAACTGTGTTTGTTTTACATCAAAGACCAGTGAATTGGCACAGAGGCAGAGAAACGGAGCTGCCTCTGCATTACTTCTTCATGAGCATCCTGCAGATGTTCACCAGGGCACCATTTACCAGCAGCACATTTAGCATTTCTCACTGGTGTTATGGTACAATGTAAAAGACAAGCCAAAATCTCTCATCACAGGTTCCTGGGATCATCTGATTAAAATTCTACTATCAAATGTGGGACTTTGCCCTGGTCTTTCTGACACTCCTCCAGCTCTGGATCAGGAGTTTAATTAGGGTCACCACACCACAGATGCCCTTGCACATGTCCTTTTTTTTTTTTTTTTTCTCCCAGAGACAAAAATCAATCTCAGCAAAGACAGGGGTATCAGGATATTGGTTTGTGCAGCAGCTCTAACTAAGCACCAAGATATCTGGAAACACCACAGTGACCATGGAGCGGATCCAGCCTTTGGCACATGCCAGACTGCCAGATCCAAAACACATGCAACACACTGTCAGACCATGTCTGTAGCCAGCAGGTCTTAGTTGGATTTATTATACCCTGACACATCTGCCTATGTGATTCCATCCAGGAAACCAAGGCAGAAATTTGCAGGCACTGGGGTTTATCACTGCTGTTCTCAGTGACTCGGTGCTGATGGATCAGGATATTTAGGGAGATTATAACAAGGGAATTCACCTGCCAGCAGCTGTTTTCCAAAATTTACTTTCAGGGAAAGATGTTATCTTGCAAACAAACACACACTAGCACTTGGGACACACATTACTGATTGCACAAGCTGAACTCTGTGCTGTGCTGTCAATACTCTGTGTATTTTGCAGCAACAACGTATAAACATTTCCAGCAAAATAGCCTTCATTTAAGTTTGTTTGCCAGGTGACTCTCCCTCCTTCCTTGCACTGACCTTTGAGAAAACTGCATTTGAACAGGAGGAGAAATGCACTGATGCACTGCAGCTTCCCTCCCTCAGCAGTGCAACAACTCTACTCAGGATTCAACACCCATTAAGAGCAGGGGAATGGTAGAAGTCCTTGTGAAAATCACAGGCTCATAGGAAGGTGCCTGAGGCAGCTGTTCAACCTCTTTGAGATGCACTTGTTCTGGGACGTCCTTCCTCTACCTTGGCACTAAAATAGGTCCTTTCAAAGCCTTTCTGACCAGTGTAGTGATTTGATGCCATGTGTTTTCAGGTGCTTGGGTATACTCCACTGAATCCATGCTGCTTTATATTGTAAGATACATTGTTTTATATCGTAGAAACTACCAGCAACCTTAACTGCGTTCAGACTACCTGCTGGCACCCAGCCTGAGCACAGCCTGCTTTGCTGCCCTTGTGGTTGAGCTCACGCTAAGGGGAAGGTTGGTCTCAAGGTTTTCCCCAAACTCATCACATGCCCGTGTTTTGAAGGGCAAGGTGTGCTCAGAGCACGGACAGGCAGCTCGATCTGAGCAGAGGGCAGATACATCATTTCAGTGACTGAATAGATTTAACTCTGCAGTACACTCTCAGAGATGCTATTGGTTGCAAGTAAAGGGTCTGAACATGGTCAGAACCTGCAGGGCAGATCCTTACCCACCCTCACAGATTCTTTATATGCCCATCCCCTGATGCACAGGACCAGGCTCACTTGGGCAAGCCTTCCATCTGAATCCCTGCTAAGTAATGCCTTGAAAACCAAAGGGCCTCAAGCTCCAATAATCACCTCTTGATACATCAATGGCCCTGCCAGGGACTTCTTCACCCTACTGCACCCACCTGAGCAAGGTGCAGCCCCTGTCATGGCTTTGACACTCCATCCTCCTGCCCCAGCTCTTAAATTTGAGTCCTTGAAGCTGTTGGCTGAAAGGAAAAGGCTCCTAACAGCACAAGCAGAGAAATCCAAACCGGCTGTGGCGGGCTGCCTGCATTCATCCCATACCTCTCCATTTGCCCTGCCAAAACCAGCAGGTTCTGACACAGAAGTGCTGAGGACCACAGCAGAGCCATGCCAAAAATACTCCTTTGCATGTATAAGATCTAAGTACAACTAAATATCAGTTCTCAAGTCAGATGCCTAGTGAAAACAGCACACCTCTTGCCATGAGAAACAGTAGGTTTGGCCTTCTGGTTTTATTCTTTTTGCTTAAGAATCTCCAGAAGGGCAAACAGCTTCCAGATCTGGATAGCTAGCATTCCACAACAGTGCCTCAAATGTTTCCTAGAAGGGCATATATTGCCCTTTAAGGCTTTGGAAAGAAGCAATGATAGAGAAGAAGTGGCAGGTAAAGGTTAATAGACTGTAACAATCCTTTTATTGGAAAACTCTGTCCCATCATCATAGAGGGAGTAGAATCAACAGTGACTGCTGCAGACATGGTCCTCTGGGGTCACCAGTGCTTGCCCAAGCTCTGAAGCAATCAAATGCCCAAGAACAGCACCAAGACTTAATACATAAAAGATTTGATAACTTTCTGCAAGGCATCCTTGTGGATACCATTTCACAATGCCTGACAAGCTGACATGAGCAAGGTACTATATCAGAAATAACCAACAGTGACAGGACAAAATGTTGCACACCTTTCTTAGATGAAGGACAACACAGGTCTTTAGTCCTGGCTAGAGGACGTTTCTGGAGCTCTCAAGACTCCCAGAGAATCATAGAATCATAGGGGTTGGAAGGGACCTCAAGAGATCATCGAGCCCAACCCCCCTGCCAAAGCAGGTTACAGAGACACACTGTTGGTCTGGCTGTGGAGTTATTACATCATTGCAGAGGAGCTTTCACTCAGAGCAGCACAAAGGCTCCAGGGCCCTTCCCAGGGCTGCCTGGCTTGGCCTTGCAGAAGGCTGGAGGCTGTGCAGCCCAGGCCTGTCTCTTCCCCAGCCCTGTGCTCTCCTGAGCATTTCTTCCTTCTGTCTCCAAGCCAAGAAACAGCAGGATAGAACCTCATGCTAGAGAACAACTGGGTGACCCTTTTGAGGGACAAATCCCTGAGTTTTATGCCTGAAGGACAATTCCTTTCTCTCTCCCCGCAGTTCCCTCCCATTTCCTCCCTCCTCCCTGAAAGAAAGATCAACGACTTTGCTGGAGGAAAGGGTGAAATTTCATCCTGGATCAAAAACCATGAGCGGAATACCCATGTGACTGCTCACAGAATGCGTTTTGCATGCAAATATCATACATGCAAAGTGAAAATGAGTCATTTCACAGCCACTCTGGCTCTAGGCACAGAGTGACTTCTCCTCGGTGACTCCTACACTTGTCTGCTTCCCCTCATTCACCAGCTCCATCCCTGTCATCCCCAGCCCTGGTGGTTTCCTAGGCCTGTTTGCCTGCTTAGGCTCCACTCACTCCAGAGAGGATATTAGGTGGGAAGGAAGCAGGATGGTTTAATTAATTAATTATTTACTTGAGTTGTTCATTTTGATTTACATTCTGGCTTTCACAGCTTTGAGGTTTTCACTCGCTGCTTTCGCCATCGGCTTCAGTCACTGTGTTGGCTCCTAAAATCCAGAGAGGCCAGAAGAGTTTGCAAAACACAGTGGTGGTATTTGTATTGGCTGCTGAACTTGCTTGGGCATGGACATGGCTTGGCTTGCTCTCCCTCTGCACATGAGCTGTTTTCTTTCATTATGGCTTTTATTGTTTGCTTTCAAGATGTAGGCATGGGGCAAATTCACATAGGAACAATCAAAATCAGGAGAAAAAAGCTGAGTTCCCCCCCAGGTTTGTCAATAGCTGATCACACAGGCATGGAGATCAAGGGCAGGATGAACCCTCTGTAATCCATATTGACACATGAGAGAGAGGGGAAGCTGCAGGTTTTGGCTGCCTGGATGGAAAAACAAATCCCTTCCCACAAATGAGCTACTCACAGCTTTTGATTAGTTCTGGCAAAAGCCACCTAGGAGCTCCTTCAATGGGAGCAATGGGTCTGAAAAAATCAGAGTGGATCTTGGGGCTGTGAAGAAGATCCCTGATGAAGGTTTGCATGAGTCAAGATGCACGAGAGACGTGGAGGAGAGGGAAAAGCATGACGATGAATTAAAAAAATACAGCTTTCCTAAAAAATTACAAACCTGCAAGCCAACACTAAATCCCACATCCCTTAAATCAAACAGTAGCTAAAACAGCAAAAGAGAACCCAAGTTTCACTTGGAAAGCAAAGCTTTAAAATCACACGGCCATTTTTTTGGCAGTGATGCAAATCCAAAAGCCAGCAAATAGCACAGAGAACAAGAACTGACTGTAAAAATGAGCGACAAGACCTTGGATCTCAAGCAGGCATCCAGCTAGTCTGTACACACGGTGTGGTTCAGAGCGGCCATCACATTCAACCGAGAAGCTGAAACTATTTGTCTGTTCTTTACCTCCCCACCCCATATCCCCCCCTCCTTTCTTCCCAATTCTTCCCCACCACTGACCTCCTCCTCCTGCCCTCCCCACCAATCAGCCGAGCCTGCCAGCGCAGGGGTTACAGAATGACATAATTGCAACATGCATAAACAACATTTGCCATTAAGGGATACTTTTAATGAGAAACAGAGCTGCGAAGGGGAAGCATCAAAGTGGCTCACGGAAGGAAACTGCCTGGAACAAAATCCTACTTGATGCCCCAATTAATATGTTCCCTAATTCTATTTCCTGCACTTGTGGTCCCACAGCCTCCTTGCTTTAATTTCTTTGGGAGGATGGAGAGGAAGGAACCTGGAAATGCAGCGTCTTCATGGCTGACTTGATGTGCAGGCAATGCGCATATTAGAACAAATTAGAGAATTAAAAAATAACCGACGACAGACTGAGGAAATGTCATCCCCAGGATAATAGTATTAATTGAGACCTGGGTTTTGCAGGCCAGGCCAGCTTTCGAAAAAAACAAAGCCGAAAGCTGGAGTAATACGACTGGATTAATTACACTGGGAGGTTTTTTACTCTGCCCGACTTCGATCTTTAACTCAGCAACACTGTTGTGTGTTACAACAGCATCTTCTTGGCCCAAAGGCAGATGTGCTGTTGGCTCTCAGACATGGCAGGAGGGAGCTATACAGGGCTTCTGTACCAAAGGCTGAGCAGGACAGTCCATTTGTTGTGGAACCTAACCAAACCTGGGTGCATCCTAAATGACTTGGAGACGATGCCTTTTGCAGGTCTGCCATGTTGTGAACAAAGCACAGCTGAGCACCTTATGTTCTCCTGACCTTGAGACTGGCTGCAAAGAAAAGGGTAGAGTATACTGTTTATGTTAGTGTTTAACATATGTATTTGTACACAGCTGATACTCTGTAGTCAGAAATGAACTCTGTCTACACATCAGATGTCACTACAGCAGGTATGTCCAATGATTCCCTGACTCATGAGCCACAGAGATATATTGAGAGTAAAAGAAAAAAAAAAAAGAAAAACAGTTCCTGTTGATAAAATGCTCAACAGCTGAGAATGGAGGAGGGAGTGAAAGAAACAGAAATGCCGTTGTGGAAGGAGAGACCTGGGAAGATGAACCATGTGGTGAACATCTCTGCTTAACCTTCACCAACTGCTTGAAGCTAAACAGAGGCAAGACTCAGCAATGATGTAAGCCTTTTTTTTTCCCTGATTCCTATGGAGCCAAGACCAGAGTGATCAGGGTTTGTCCGCCCACAGTTACCTCATCATCTCTGAGCCCACAGATCTTTATTTAGTTGGAATACTTGGTTTTTCAATAGGTTGGAGTACTCAGAGTTATTGAGTTCTGACAAGTATTGCACATTCAGGAAGCCAGGTGGAAAAGAGTTCCCATAGTGGTCCAGAAAAGGGGAAAATGAAACCCGTAGCAGCCACCAGAGAATCCTACAAGAGAGAAATTCACAACAATTCAGACTTCATTACTTTGCTCACTGAACAATTCCTGTCTTTTTCTGCAAGTCTAAGCTATAACTTAGATAGAGCAGCCAAAATTATAGCAAAGATGAATATTGCCTTTGAAATTCTAGCAGGAAGGGGAAGGAAATCTTCTGAGAAATCTCATACAGAAGCTTGCTCTCTGCAGAACTTCAGTCATCACGTGAAGTGCAAGCAGGCTGCATGACTTTAGATTAAATTCCTATTTATGATCACTGAAATAAAAAACACCCTCTTCTACCTGTGAAACACAGCACAAGTGACAACCAGCTTGCAGGAGATCCACTAATCATTTATTAGACAGAATAGAGTTATCTGACAGAGACTGGGCACAGAGGAGGCATGACTCAGGATCCTCATTGACTTTTCCAGCTTCGATCTCAGTATTGTGAAGAAAGGGAAGAGGATCTGGGGAAGTTACAGTCCCCCACATCCCAGGGATACCATCATCTGTGGTAAGATTTTAGGACAGAAAAAAAAAAAAAGAGAGAGAGAGAGAAAAAAGAGCTCTTTTGGCTTCTGGGGCCAAAGAGCTGGATGAGCAAGCTTCTCCTGGTTTGCAGCTGTTGAGAAGTTCCAACAAGACATCAAAAGCTCTGCTCACACATTGCACTGCCCGGTCTCCATCCCAGCTGATGCCTCAGCACAGCCATTGAGAAGTTAATTGACTGTTGGGTATGGTAACATGGTAACACACCTGCCAGCCTGGCTTGTGCTCTTCAGGCCTAATGCGCCAGACACAAAGCGGCATCTCCTCTTCTCCTGGATTTGATTCATGAGGTCTGACTTCTGCTCCCAGGCACTCTCGCCAGAGGTGTGGGAATGGAAAGGCTCTGGCAGCTTTCAGTATGTGCTAAGAATTTCACAGGAACAGCCCCAAATCTGCATCAGACTCTCTGGCTGCTGGATGGCATATGCACTGTAGACAAGCAGCTCTTACTTCTCTCATTCTGATTTTATTCATTTGAGTTTTGTTAGGGAGACCAAAGCATTTGTTTATGGATACAAAAGACAATGACAGCTGGCTTAAATTCTTGGCGTGAGAAGTGTTTTATGTTGAAACCAGTCCTTCCCCGTTTTCAAAAACAGAATTTTTAGCCAAAACGTTTCTTCACTGTCGGCATTTTCAAAAATTTGCTGGATTCGTTTGTTATAATTTATCAATATCTTTATTGAACTTACTAAAACTGTTAGCATAACAAGAGTGTACTTTTAACTCCTTGACACAGCCTCTGTTTTTGGACAACGAATTCACCATAATCAAAGATACAGAAGCTGATTACTAGTTAGTTTTCTAAATTTGAGAAAGGATCTCGATTCAGGAGCATTTCAAACCTTGTAAGCCAGAAACAATCTGAAGTTACAGCTTTTGAAATATTTGTGATAAAATCTTTCATCAGCTCTAACTGGAAACTTGTTTTGCTACCGAGACCTTTTTTCCTTGTGGAATTACACATTTTCATCTCTTCCACATTGAAACAGATTGAAACTAAATTTCAGTGTACGTTCTACAATGTGGGCTCTAGTCTTTACAAGAAATCTCAGAACATGACACTGGACATGAGATGTAAAGGAAAAAAAGTACTTTCTGAACATTTGCAATTCTGTTATCCAGAACTCATTTCAAAATGGCTTTATTACATTCCAAGACACCACCTGACTGCAGGTATGTAGGTTCTGCAGAGCTTTCTCCATCACCACTATTTAAGATGCTTGGGCAGATTCTTGTCTCTGACCAGGCTGTTAGTACTCAAGTCAACATCCTGAGCAAATATAGAGAAGTCACTATTGCTAGCTTGGGCCCTGGTATGGTCAATTCAAGCAAGTTGGGGTGAGTTCTGAATTTAAGTGGACTCAGATTTGGAAGAAATCAGGTGAACTATGATACCTAAGAGAAACACAGTGAGTTTTCACCACAGTTTTCAGCTGAACATATAACTACAGGCAATTCAAAAATTTCTGTCATAACACAGACCTAAGCAACATTAAAACTTAGTATTTTCAAGCAACTTTTGCATGCCTGAGGATTTGAAAACTAATTCCCCATAACACAACAGGAGGAAAATGACACTTTTTGATAAGACCTGTTGCGATTCCAACAATCTCCAAATCCACCCATTCATCTAAGGAGGTGCATCAGCAAGTTAAGGGCTCTGGGTATAGGAAATCAGGTCATGAAGGAGAATAAAAATATAGATGCTTCTAACGCTACATCAGCATTTTCCTTAGGTGATTTTCCTGTACCTTGCCTATTGCTTGACACATCATTACCAGGTAATAGGTCTCTCAGCTCTGGGTGGGAACCGGGGTAGAAAGAGGTGCTTGGAACTTAAGGACCATGGCAAGCTGTGTGCTTAATAAAACCAGAGATGCATGTCTGGAAAAGGTAGACCAGACATATAGAATTGCAAAAGAGGCCCTTGCTCACATGAACTGGGGCTCAGCCCTGCAAAACTGTTGAATACCTCCTGCAATGAGTGGGAGTTAGAGGTGCTTGCATGACTTTACCGGATCGGTTGCTCATTCATTGCTCAACTCCTGGTTTTACTATTCTCCTTAATGGACTCAACTTCCTCTCTTTTCCCTGTATGAGTGCTTTAAAAGGATTGGACCTCCACACGGGCTGACTCTCAATTGGAAAACACTCCATTATAATTCACAGGGAACTCTCTCATCTGCTGTCTGTGACACCTTCCCACAGAGGATGTGCTTTGTACTGTCCTACATGGATAAAAAATATTGCAAAACAAAACAAGGACAATCATTTTCCTTGTTTAGATTTCACTGGAGCTGCCAGAAAATCCAGCTGGTTGAAACATACTACATGTGTTTTGCAACTATTTTCCTTAAAGTTTTCTTTTGTAAAAACTCCTGAATGTTTCCTTTGCACACAGAAAGAAAAAAACTGCCAACAATTCTCAAGAGAATTCTTGCACTTACTTCTTTCTAATCCTTTTCTTCAGAAAAGAAAACTCAAAAAATTCAAACAACTCACTGTTTACTTTCTTCTGCAGACTTTTGTTTCAAGTGAAGGTCAGAGCCTTTTGAAGGTTTTCATTCATTAGGTGAACAAACTTCTGATACCAACCTCGAACCACATATGAATGCATGAAACTGTTCACTTTATCTGGGTTGCAGTCTTCCAAGACATCAAACCCTTAGCTCAGAAACAGATGCAGCTCCCCTACCTTAGTTAGAACAAGCACTGCAGCCAGTGACCTTGCCTGGCTTGACAGTTCATGGAGGGAAATGGATGCCTTGAAGGACACAAAAGGCAATTGCCCCCCAAACCACCTACTTCTCTTTAGGGGCACATGTGGGAGCTGTCGCTGACTGGGTGACATGTAGCTGCCTCCTATCAGAGAAGCCAAGCCTGTCAGTCCCGTTAAATGTTTCTGGCACTCAGACAACCCAATATTCAATGATTAAAGACCTTGCCTTGTTCTTTCTTTCCTCAAGATAGAAATTAGCCACCTGAGGTTTCCTCATTGCTCTCCACAATCCCAAAACAATCAGAAGGCAAATTTCTAACCTCATAACCCAGAGTTTAGGAGTCACCCCTTAATCTCCCCAGTTATCAGCCACATCATGAGATTACATCACAGGCTGGTCTCACCCAGCGGGCAGACACAACACCACCTAGGTTTGCTTGTTGCTCTGTTTCCAAGGAATAAATTGAGTCTCCAGCATATGCAATGAGAATGAGCAATGGCTGGCTCATTTTCATTTTCATTTTATTTTTAATAACCAGCTCATATCCTCTCCTCTCTGTCCCTCCTCCCCAGCATGACTGCTACAGCAGCAGAATCACCTTCTCCCAGTGCTTTCGCTTTCGGTGAGGATTAACACAGCTTCTTAGAAAGCATTAATATTACCAGCAGTGAACTTTCAATATACAAACATTCAAGTCCAACCGGTTTAATTTGGAAAAACATCAAGAAGATGCAAGTTATCAGATTCTACCTCATCTGAAACATTACTCCAAGTGCATGAGCTCCAACTTGGCCCCAGTGGTTTGCAGGAAACATTGTGCCTCCTCCTTAGTTCCCCCTTTATACTATAGCGTTTACGTATATGGTAAAAGTGCATCTCAGATGTACATTTTTAAAGCCACTTCACCTGAAAGAGCTCAGCTGTTTTGATAAGAGCTAATTTGCATAATTATGTTTTGTAGGGGGTCATGCAGAACTGGCTAGTCAGTGAAAGCACATTTCAAATATCAACAGGCACAATGTAGGTTCTTGCTAGAAGGCGACATAACTCCTACAAGATGCCTCCCCAGTATCTGTCAAAATTACTTCCAAGTTACAGTGCCATGCCTGGAGATGCTAACAGATCCCATTTGAATTTCTTGTTTCAGACTTGACCTCTTTTTGGGCTGCCCTTGTCATTCATGTTTTTCAGCTGCCAGCTGTTGGAGGCAAAGACTGGGAATGCATCCACCGTCTTAAACCTTGCAGGTGAACTAACCTTAACTAATGCATCTGTGAAGTGAAACAGAAATTACAGGGAAATGAGAAGTCTCAGCCACACATGACTCAGTTTTCCAATCTGAGGTCATTTTCTTCCTCCACCACTCCGTAAGGTTATGTTGGGAAGAGAAGGAAGGGATGAGCAGAAATGAAGCTGCGCACATACATTTCAGTCTTCCTTCATGGTGTTTCAGAGTGCTGAAAGACCTCAGAAAGCCATCACAGGCAGACAGCACAGCCCAGTGCCAGAGTCACCTCTGCAGCTCAGCCCTTCAGCTCCCTGGCTCAGGAACTTGGCTCACCAGCCATTTCATTATGTGTGAATGGCTTTTGCATTACCAGATATCAGGCCTCTTTCTCCACCTCCTGGACCCCCAAAACCCCATATACCACCCCTGTCACTTCCTGCAAGCAGCAGCACAAGCCTGTGTTCAACCCTACAATTTGTCTGTTTAGTGTCTTCATAAAGGATGTAGAAAATGAAAGAAAGGCTTGGGGGGAAGGGGATGGGATGACTGAATGAGTAACTTGTCTCTTTAATTTCTTTGCGTGCCCCTCCATACATCCCCTGGGGACACAAGCTTCAAAGTGAGCTACAAATATTTACTAATTCTATTAACAGGATACAAATTGTTTTCAGGGGAGCATCAACCACACAGACCCGTGTCAGTCCCCTCCTGATCACAGACCCCAGGCGCACACCCCCACACTGTGCAGCCACATGCGCTCCATGGCCGGCCGCTCCTTCCCGCCCCCCCAGTTTTCCCTAAGTTCAAGATGAGTTGAAGGGTCAAAAAGGCAAAGGGTGTTTCAGAAGTTTAGCAGACAGCATTTGGTAAAGGGAAGGCAGCGAGGGGTGGGAGAGGGCGGGGGGAGAGGAGAGAGGAGAAATCTGGCATGCATTAGGCTGAACAGTTCCAAACATCCATCCTCCACAGACTTGTTACTTTCTTTCTTTCTCACAAGAGGATTTATTTTTTTTTTCATAATTTGTGGTTTATTTAAGACTTTTTTTTTTTCATATCAGCCAACAACTGTATTTTAATCTCCTTCCCCCGCTCTCCTATTGCTCCTGCTTGCTTCCAAAAGCTCACTTGCAATATTCGACAACTCTCCCAGTGAAGCGCTCAGACACATCCTACATATTCTGCCAAGTAGCTGCAAGGACTTTAAAACAGTTTCTGGCAACCTGAAAGGTGAATAAAATGCCCTATCATGGATGAACAAGGTGCACAATATGTTCAGATGCTCTGTTCCTAGCAGAACTGGGGAGGCATGGTGCTCGTGCATGTGAGTTCACAAGAGGATCCCAACATTTAGAAGTAACAGCAGTGGTGAGCTCTCTAGAAGGGAGAAAAGCACTCACAGCTTTAGTCAAAGGCTGCAGTTGCTGCTGCACAGTTCAATGGAATATAATTAGAGCTAATACCAGCTAAGCCTTTGGCTCCGCAAAGTCTTCCAGGATGTAATTTTCCACAGGACTTAAATGTTGACCCATATCTCGTTATGTTTTATGAGCTCCAAATAAGAACAGCACAGGCTACACATTCAGAAGAAATAATACTTCCCAAATGTCCAGCTACCTAAAGCAGATCCATCTGGTTGGCTGGACAGTTGACCAAAGCACTCACAAATGCCATTGGTTCGGGCTGTTGCATAAAGCAGGCCAGCTCTGACCTCTGGAAGTACACCTGAATAATTGTGGACAGGACAGCAATGTGGGACAAAGGCATGGGAAGTGACTTGTAGCAGATGATGCCCCTTTGCTACCACCAGGCTGCCAGGTGGGATGCAGAGGAGATCATTCTCCTCCCACTGAACTGATGTCACAGGGAGGAGAAGGCTGTGCATCACTTTATTTTTTAACCTTTTCTGGCATGCCAAATATTTTCACTTTTGTTCTGGGTCAAGGAGTACTGAGGATGCAGCAGTGTTCAGCATATTGTGGAGGAGTTGTTGAAGGACCTGCCTTCTGCCAACCAGATGTTAAAGATGGAAGCTGTAGCACATGGGATTAACAAAGAACAAACAACCTGACCAAAGACCCCTCCAGTATCACTCCAAATCTCGTCTCTTTTCTTCTCATGGGATACGAACCTATCAGTTTTCCAGAATGTTTTCTACAGCCAGGGAACAAATAGATAAAATCTCATGTTTTAGTGGAAATATCTTCCCACTTCAAAAACAAGAACTCCCCAAACTCTTTTTGGGGAAAAGAAGGGGCACATGCACTGTGTGGATGATGAGAGGGAGAGCACTGCATGCTGTTGCTCATCACCCAACTTCAGACACACGTATTTGAAGTCACACTGCCCCTGTCTTATCAATGAGAGAAATAGGTACCTCCAAAGGGCAATTTAAATCTCAGGTGGATTGAAGTGCCCTTTGGAACTAAGCAGTTCAATAGTGCCTGAAATTAGCCAGGATGAATCTGGGCCTTAATCAGCAAATGGACTTTTCATTCCATGAAAAGTGTCGAGATTGCAAATTATTTTTATTTCAAATGGTAACAAAAAAAACACCACCAACATTTCACTTTTCCCGTGATTTATATTTAAATTCATTTGAGTTAATCAAAATATATATTTTCAGTCCGTCAAAACATTCCAATTTAATTTTACACACCTTTAATTTGTCTAAATATAAACTACATTTTAAAGATTAAAATTCCTCTTCCCACCTCCCAAGGAGAAAGAATAAACTCCTTTAATTAGGAACTACTGACATTTTTCTTCTCTTATATTATTTACAACTAGAACTCCCGTAACCACTTGCACATGGAGAAATAATCAGTTTTCCATCACTTATGATGGGCAAGACTTAATCATCCTATAGAGGAAGATAAGGGCTACAGAGGAAGATAAGGGCTGGACAGGGCTTTGGTGAGTGTCAGTTTACCCCAGCCCAGGATCCTGAAAAGCTGAACGTTTTCCTAGCTGCATGTGGTGAGGTACCTATGTTCCTCCTAATAGGAGCTATCATGTTTGACTGTTACTTGAGCAACATGGACCTGTTAAGAATATCAGTCTACAGCAGAAGTCTTCTAGTACACACCTGAAGTGGGAAGAGGGAGGAGAGGAAAATAATCTATCACCAAATTAGTTCTTTGATAGTTTTCAAATGTTCAAAATGTCAGTCTCCTGGCAACACCTGCACGTGGCACATAGACCTTGGCTTTCTGGAGTCTCTGTAGTATTTTTTTTTTTCAAGTAATCTACAGAATAGAAGGATGTGGCCTTGGAATAAAACCTCCTAAGTGCATAAACAGCTGTGGCCACATTTCCTATGTCTGACATCTCAAGGTTGCTGAAGGAGGGGAGAATGAGGACAAACATGGCTCTGTATCAGACTCTCCAAAGAAATGTATTCCTCATGTGTTAGTTACTCTTTAAAGAGCACAGCAACTGAATTTGTACAAAGATTTTATTTTGGTAGTTGCTTTTTGCTATAGCAGTGAGGTAGAATGCCTACCTACAAACATCTGTGGGTACCTGAATAAACATGGTATATGGATATTTGGGTAGGCAAAGTTATAGATGTGGTAAAATACAGTAATAGAAACATTCTCGCTCATATGAGTGGACTTACAAGGCTGGTGAGCATTAATGTGACCACAATAGTCAAAATCAGTACCGAAGTGAGGGCTAACAGAAGATAATCCTGAGGTGAACCTAGAGCAGCTTCAGTTATGGCCATACCCACACCATCTGTACCATTTGGCAGAAGCAGCAAATCATCTCCAATTGGAACCAAGCAGTCTTTGTCTTGGTCGGATCCGATGACAGCACTCACCTGTGAGGTGGTGCGATGGATCCAAGGGGCTGGTGCAGTGATTAGTGATCTGGTTAGCTCATCACAGAGCAGGAAGACACAAACGTTGGTCCAAGGAGGGCTGTCTGTGCAGTGCATGCTAACACAGAGCACAAGTCTGAATGAGGGGCTAGGGGTTCACAAAGACCCACAGTGATCTCCAAAGACAAAGCCACAGGCTGCAGGGATGAATATTCACAGGTGGGCAGGGATGGTATCAAAAATAGTGCCTTTGGCTGACACAAAAGCAATCTGCCTACAGTGAGCTCAGTCACTGTATACCAGTGACGTTGCTCTTAAATTCGTCTTGTTACGCTCTAGATATCCAAGCCCTGCTTTGCTTCCAGCAGGCTGCTTAACAAAGTCGTGGGACTCCTCATTCTATCAACCACAGATGATACTGAACCTAGGATGCAGATCAGAAGTACAAACGTGAATAAGTCACTTAAAGAAGGCAGCACTGAACAGTGCTGAGCACTCTGTCGGGCTGTGGCAGGTGAAGCCAGCTGTTGTGGAAAATGAGCAGAACGCGAGGGGCTCTCCATCTATTCCCCTTGCTGGGCTCAACTCTCCATAATCCTTAAAAAGGGAGGAAACAAAACAAAACAAAGCCTCTCTGCATCAGCCTGTTTTGACCATACATTCTCTCCACTGCAATGGCACTCAGACCATCGCAGCAACCCAATGAAGTGTTGCTGTAATTAAGGTTTAATGGAGCTGCAAGGCTATGTCATAGCAAAGAGCCTTATAACAGAGGTGGAATGCAATTTACTACCCACCAGGTATAGAGCAATAAATCTGCAATATTTATTGGCAAGAGAGAGAAATGTGATCCAGAATTCCATATGCTGGGTTGGGGGAGGAGATGAACACCACTTCCAAGGGGAAAACTTCCTCTGCTACTCTGTTGATACATCCTATAACAGCATTTACGTGCTGTAGCCATTCCCAAAGATCCCAAAGCGACTTCCAGACTGCATACATGTAGCATCAACCTGGCTGCTTCAAGGGCAGGGAGTGGCAGCTGGTACCCTGTCAATCATGGAGGACAGGGAGCACTGCAGCCAGCACATCTGGCCAGCCCTGCATTCTTGCAATATGAGCCTCAGGATAATGTGAACACAAAAACCTTGGGGCCAACACTACAGCTGGTGTAAGCTCGCAAAGGCATACTGATTTGCACCCGCTGAGTGGCTGGCCTTGGGTTCCCCCTCCCTACATCTTCTCTTGTGGGTATGCAGTAAACTACATGTTATTGAATTTATTGCCCTCAGAACGGGGGAAAGGCTCTTGTTCAGCCTGTGGAGCTGAGCCTGCTGTTCCCAAGGAAAATACCTAGCCTGCTTCTTGAGGCCCTTCTGATACCGAGTCCAATTCTGGAGAAGCCTCTGTGGCACCCCTAGTGCAAAACTTCGGGTCAAGTCATACTGCAGTTGCATATGGAGTGTAACAGCACTAGGGAAGTGGTGAAGAGTCACTGACCTGTCCTTGAAGCACAGTGATCCTGAAGCAGTAAATAGAGAAGATCCATGTTTCTCAGAAGTCAGACAATGTACAAAGACTGTGCTTTCCAGCTTACACAATACACATTTTTTTTCTTTTAAATCTTTCTCTTTCTCATTTGTTTTTAAGCTGAGATGAAGGGGTGCCTGTGTGGGAACGGGGCACAGTGTATTCTTCATTGTTCAGAAGTGGATGGCCAAATGTCAGTAGCTAAGAAATGCTACATTAGACAAAAACAAAATACAGAAGTACTGCCAGGCGGAAAAAAATCCTACAGTACCACAGTGCTAAAAGGTGCCGAGTACCTGTGCTGGAGACAGTGGGAATGACAAATTGCTAGTCCCTCCCGTGGGACTGGATTAGTTGTTTCCTATGTGTCTCTGAGCAAAACAACTAGCAGGTGGCTAGTCCTGCCTTCTGAACTGGCTGTGGCAGATGCAGGACTGTGCCGAAGGGGAAGCTAGAATTTCATGTCCCTTAATTCCCTGCTAGCTAACTGGGTTGTCGGAGGGTCTCCAACATTTGTTTTTTTGCATGTGTGAGTGTGTCAGAGACTGAGCAATGGACAAGAGGGAGTTTTCCAGCAAGATTAATCCTCTACCAGAACTGGCTGCATCCCAAGAGTGACTCTTGGAAATGCTGGCATAAATTGGCAATTAATACTACTTGCTTCAATGGGGTTTCTTGGGAAGCAACTGTTTGGCTCAGTGGGTGCTGATCCTGTGGCTTATGCTCTCATTTTTCCCCTCTGAATTTTCTACATGGATTCCCTATCATTTCTACAGTTCAAAGGTTTAGGGCAACAGAACTACTTCACTCTATAGGAGTGATTCTCACTGAAGGCCTCAGAGAAGACACCTTGGCAGCAGTACAACTCATACCTGGTACCATATGTTGTACCTTCATGGTGACATTAGTACTCTGGCAGAAAGAAAGTGAGGCGACAGGGCCAAGGGTCCCTACATACGGTTTCAGTGTTTTAGCATGAGTGCATTGCAGACTCTGGCAGCATTTCAAGATAGCGTCCAAGCTCACTGAAGACTTGCCAAGATGATAACCTTGGCCATATCTGCTGAGGCAAAGGTTTCAAAGGCTCCTCATGAGCCTGACTTCAAGTTGAAAAAGCCCATCATTAATTGACTTAGGGAAAGAGCTTTGTTGCCAGCTGGGAGTGCAATTCAAATGAGTAACCCTGAGAAACTGTAAATCTACCCAGAATGCAGACTCTTGTCCTAAGAGGTGTTGCATTAGCAAGCAGCTTTTCAGTCCACTTGGCACGGCAGTATGCCTCTGTGCTGTTGGCAGATGTCCCCCAGCCTGCAGGCTAGACAAATTACAGAGCTGGGCAATCACTGGTCACATGAAATTTAACAAGAGAAAGTGATGGATTCTGCACCTGAGGAGGAGAAACTCTATACATACAGACTGGTGGGTGAGACACTGGAGAATAGCTCCACTGAAAGTGATCTGGAGGTCTTGGTCAACAGCAAGTTGAACATGAGTCAGCAGTGTATCCAGGCAGTCAGGAAGGCCAACCCTATCCTGAGATGCATCAAGCACAGCACTGCCAGTTGGGTGAGAGAAGTGACTGTTCCCCTCTATACTGCGCTGGTGTGGCCTCACCCTGAGTAACATGTGCAGTTCTGGGCTCCACAGTGCAAAAAGGACATAAAACTACTAGAGAGCATCCAAAGGAGGGCTACAAAGACAGAGAAGATTCTGAAGAGACACATGAGGATTGACTGAAGTCCCTTGGATTGTTCAGCTTAGAAAAGAGGAGACTGAGGGGAGACCTACAGCTTCCTGATGATGGGGAGCAGAGGGACAGATGCCGATCCCTGATAGAACCTGAGGGAACAGCATGGGACTTTGCCAGGGGAGGATCAGGCTGTGTATCAGGAAAAAATTATTCACCAGAGGGTAGTTGGTCACTGTCACAGGCTCCCCAAGGAATAGGTCACAGCACCAAGCTTGCCTGAGTTCAAGAAGTATCTGGGCAATGCTTTCAAATATAAGGTCTGATTTATGGGTGGTCCTGTGTGGAGCCAGGAATTGGACTTGAAGATCCTTCCAATTCTGGATATTCTCTGATTCTATGATTCTACCATTCTGCCCAGCTCTGCCCTTGCTGCCAATATCAGAGTACCCTCACAAGACTAATTTCAGCCTTCAAAGCCCTTCAAGTCTAACACCAGACTGCCTGTAGTGGGCAGCCCAAAGACTCAATGTTTCCATCTAGATGATGGCTAGGACCCCCTCTGAGCCAAACTTTCTCCCCTCTCTGCAGCTCCCACTCCACTTCTGGCAGTACAGTGCCAAGGGCTAATCCTTCTGAGATGAGCTCTTTCTGCTCAGGGAAAAGCCCCATTTCTGGCTGAGGGCAGACAGTTCCTCCTTCCTGAGGACACACTGGAGCTGTGTGCTGCCTAAGCACAGCAAAGATTTTGTTGCTGTTTTTCGTTTCCCCCTCCTTCTCACTGCCTACAAAGCCAAAGGGCTTGTTTGTTTTCCTCTTAGTTATCAGAAAGGTTTATTTGCGATTGCTTGAGAGGGGAAAAAATCCTTTGTAGCCACAGGCAGACAAGCTCAGTGCTCAGGAACATAATGGCTGGAGCCTGCAGGCCCATATGCTCTCCATCCTGCGAGGTGGAAGGCCAGCTCCAATCATCTCCACATGCTCAGGATACAATTGATAGGTATGGCTGAACGTCAGAAAACGGGGTCAGGTTGGCTGGGGGCTGCAGCGGGCAGAGGAATGGGCAAAGAGCTATTTAAAGCATGTGGCAGAACTGGGAATGTTCCTCTTTGGAGATGTCAGGACTGCAAACACAGACACATACACAGTCCCTGAAGGGAGGGAGGGAGGTTATATTTTCCCTGTCAGCTGCTATAGCATCTTCTGAGCTCCATGAGAGAATGGACTAAGCTTTCATACTGCACTGAATAATTCCTGCATTTTTAGGTTCCTATTTCCTCCTCCCCAATGAATTAAGACCTAGGAATTCAGCTTGTTTGTTGTTTCTTTTGTTACTGAATATCCATGAAAACCTCAATGTCCCTGGGAACTAATTAGGTATTAACCCTGCATTATTGCTGCATATCAGCCATGGAAACATGCCATTCAGATAAATCTCCTTGAAACATGGAAATACTGAGTGATCAGGTGGAATGGCTGAAGAATAAGTTAAAAAATATAGGATTTCTGGCACAGGGAAAGAAATAAAGAAGGAAGTATTTCTAGTGAAAGCAACTACATAGTATTCTTGTATACAATTTCCATGAACTGATGAACAAAATTAACAGATAGGAACAAAATTGTTTGCAAAAAAAAAAAAAAAAAACCCACAAAAAACCCAGTAAGGTCTCAGCTACCACTAGGAATTGTCCAGGGTGTGAGATGTGAGTGGGTTTGGGAGCTATACAGGGTCCTATCCTAACCTCTACATTTTCCCCTTGTTTTGTGCTTAATACCTCACCCTACCCTCAATGTCTTTGTGAAAGACAATTTTGGAAGATCACCTCATCCAGGTTGCACCTTCAAAGACTGGGCCTTTAGTGACATTAGGTTATCTGTAGGCAATGATTTTGTATTTCACAGAATCTCCTACACATTGCAACCTTTCACAGCCCACTATCACTTGATGCAGAAGCACAGACCACTAATAGCATGAGATGGATAAGAGAGTACATAACTATTTTTTATTATTCAAGACATTTAGAGAATTTTCAGATAATTAACCTAGGATACTTTTTCATCTTTTTTCCCTCAAAAATCTTCCCATTAGACTTAAAACCCCTATTTGTGGTCCAAGCAGCAACACACTTAAGCACACTGAACAACGCTGCACAGCAGCTCTGAAGATGCCTTAAAGCATCTGAAGAATCAGAAACCAAGACATAGGATATAGGATTGCTTTCATGCAGCCTTTTCTTGCCCCAACAAGCTATGTGCCCCTCTTCTAGGCCTCAGTCGAGACAGCAGAAATCCCGACCCCTGTGGCAGGGGATGCAGCACCCTCCAATTTGGGTGTTTCTACAACACAGTGTCAGCCTAGACAAACACTGACTCAAGGCAACACACTACTGAACCAAAATATTTTGATTTGATAAGACAAACTCAACAGCTGTTTAGACTTTAGCTGACCAGACTCACAATGGATGTTTCCTTTTCAGCTTCCCCTGTTTATCCTCATCCCTGCCATCATTCTGTTTGGTGATGGCAGCCAAATATGCTCCTTTCTCCTTGTCTGCAATCCCTTCCTTGAAACTGCAGAGACCTAGTTCTTCTGGAACATCTCAGAGATGTTCACAGGGAGCCAGTGCAACAGGAGTCTGGACTTACTTGGGAAATCCAACACGTGGTTTTAATAATAAATTATCTTTTTAGTGGTTTGCTTCCAAATTGTTGTACAAGCACTTCCCACAACCCACTAAGGAAGTGAAAAGCCTCATTTCAATTGATAAAGGACTAAAAGAATTGAGTAGGCCTTGCCAAAATGCCCTTGTCTACCTATTCCAATAAAATAATCCTGCCCCTGATCACAGCTACACTCAGTCTGCAAGTTCTCTTGCACAAAACACTCTTGAGAGCTCACAGTGGGAGGTCTATTCTCACATCAAATTAAAGCCAGACAGAATCAATTAAAGCAAAAAGGATGGGGTCTGCTGAGATGACAGAAGGCATTTGGGGCAAAGACTCACAACTGAATGCAGAAGAGATGCCATTGCTCAAACTTTCTTGCTCCTCCATGGAAGCTGGGGCCCAACAATATGTCTCCAGAGGACTAGTGACTGCTGGTTGTAATGTTTTGTGGTGCCTCCTGATGCTGAATAGCAAGCACAGTAAAGTTTTATCCAAACAGAATAGAATATGAATGGGACATAAAAAATTATCAGAGGAGGGACTTTTAGACACTCCCTTCTGTTATTCAGTGGTGACTAATTCCCATGGAGGCCCTGAAATAAGAAAAGCAAATCGATGAAACGTCCCCACCAAACTCACAGATGGATTTCATTCCTCTGTAAGACTTGCTTTACACAGGATGTGTATTTACACTTAACTCCTACAGACCCTCAGGAATGCTCTCTGATCACCCAAGTCCATTCCCCTGGGCTTGCTTGAAGGGTAATGGCAAAGCACTTCAGCCAACACCTTAAGCAACAGTTGCTAGCTTTGCAACTCCCTTCAAACCATACCCCTTTCTTACTTGTCTGGCATGCACAGCCTACATGTCGCCCAATTTATCACCTGCTTTCCAGTATGTCACGTGCAAGGGAGATCAGGGATCAGCTGAGTGCTGAACATCTCTCAGCTTGGGGCACCTTGAGTCAATTCCAACTCTCCTCACCCCCAAGAAAAATGCTAGTTGGAACAGGAAAAGAACAAGAGAAAGAAATTTTCTTTAGGGAGATGCTGACACAGGCCCCAATTAGTGAAGGAGGATTTTTCAGTGTTGTTTCCCTCCCTCTTCACTGTAAATTCTCCAGTGTTCTGATAGCAACCCCCTACTCCCCAGACAACCACGGGGGTCTGCCTCTGCAAGATCCTGAGATCCGCAGCTTCCATTGGGAGCAAGTGAGCAACATTAGCTCTTCTGAGTTTGCCTTGCTGGGCTGATCTGTGGTGTGAACACACACTAATTAGCCATTTAACCTAAGAACTGAGACTCCCAAGAGAAAAGATTTCAGAGGGGAATTCAGAGCTCTTCAGACTGAAATTATCATCAAGTGCCTAATGTAATTGTTCTGCTTCTCCTTTTCAAGGCTTCTTTTCCTCCATCTGATTATCTATTAGAATAGGCAGTATGAATGCTTCCACATCTTTGCCAAACTGTGTATCCTCTCTTGAAGTCACTTGGGTAAATTCACAACACATTTTTGTCTTCTGGATTTGGGTAAGGAAAAGGAAGGTGTCTGTTCAAGAGATAAGCAACAAGAGATACTTCATGCCTCTTAAATAGCAGTTGGCAACTCACAGAATATAGTTAAAAACTCTAAGCCTACCAGCATGTAAAGCAATCCTTAAAGATGAAAGATGCTCTGAACACTAGACGTAAATACAATCAAATCTTAGTTTAAATCTCAATCCAAACATAAAATCTGAGCCTGCATTTTAAAACAAGTTTTGTGTTAGCTGAACATTCATGATTACTCAAAAGTCTCTTTAAATAGCCCCTATGGAGTGTTATTGTTGGCCACTTTCCTTTTGTACATCCAGAGACTGAAAAGCCTGTGTTTGTGGTATTACTAATTCCATCACTGCCAGGTGGGCCAACCTGAACTTATCAGAGTAGTTTCCCCAGCTTGTACCCTTCCTGACAGAAAAAGCAAGTGACTGACTTTGTGCATGGTTTGGAAAGTTTCCAACTAGTTTAGCAGGGTTCTGTTAAGTGATTTAATCCTTTGATTAAAGAGAGAAATTTGCTGAGAAATTTTTGGCTTTACATAACATAATTGTCCAACTTACTGGTTGTAACATAAAATTTACTGGGCAAGCTAGTCTAGCAGAGGAAGCCTTGTTCTGGGTTTTGGGACTTGTAGCAGGATTCAGATTACCTGATCAAGTACCTAAGCCATGATTTTGTTCAAACACCCAGAACATCCACTCTCAAGTGTTTCCTATTCCAGAAGATCCTATATCTCATCAACCTCTACTTCAACCTGCAATACCCTGCCCGGCAGCTGTGTAGAACCTCTTCCAGGAAGACAAATTAATGAACATAATCCCTTTTTCTGCAGCAATCCAAATCCAGTTGATCATCCACAGTTCCTGTGGCCTAACCAGCAAAAGTGCTCTTACAAGGTTAGCAGCTCAGCAGGGGACCACACCATGATGCTTATGGGTGCTTCCAGCTCTGCTAAATCTACAAACTTCCTGGGTACTCACATGCCATTGTCTTTGGGCAAGCATCTACTTCAGGTGCCTCAATGCCTAAGTCAGGTATATAAACTAGGTGTTACAGTATGAAACTTGACTTTCAATCCTGAATTTGGAACTGTGCTGCTAGATGATTTTGAAGACACTTCATCTCTGAGTGCCTTTCTTTAAAACGTTAAGACAGGTAATATTCACAGTGCATTGGAAGTAAGACAGCAATTAGTACTAGGTTCTTGAAAATTAAACATGCTTTACTGAAGACACTAAGAGACTCAACAAATGGGCTGAAAAATGAATCTGAAGACCTTCATTAAACTGGGTAACGTGGTTATGTGCTGGTGTTAGAAGATAAAACCAAGCAGATGACTTGGTCACTATTGTGACTCCACAGAACTAAATTCTTGTTGCCAGTAAATAATAGCTCTTCCATCTCTAACAAGAGAACCTGTCTTTAGTCTGCCACAAAACAAACAAGCAAACCAAACCAAAACAAAAAACCTGTTAAAATGTTTTTGGTGTTGCTACAAGCAAAGTGTGAAAAACCTGCCATGGTGACAGCTCTCCACATCTCCTGAGCCAAGCTCTGCAGACAGCCAATATCATGTGTGTTCACATGTGATAGATCTCACTTGGGCATGAAATTTTCATTAGTTCTTGTGCAGCGGTGAGATGCAGGGTTTGATCAATACACTGAGCTAACACACACCACTGCCTGGACGGCTATAGCTGCAAAAAAAATAAAAAATAAAAAAAAAAATGCCAAAAAGGGTCTCTGATTGGTCTTGTATACCATTTGATATATTTTCCACCTTGCTCTACAACAGCATTACCAGATCTCCTTTCCAGTTCTAGATCAGAGAAGAGAATGCTGCAGGCCAGTAACTTGAGATCTTTGTTTCCCTCCATAATTTCTCTAGACACAACAAAAATTATTTTCTCAATGAGAAGGGTCTCCAATTTGTTCTTCAGCAGGACACCTTCTTGAGGAAGTCCTGAAAAGATATAAAGCAAGGGTGTTTGTTTTTGTTTTCTGAATAGAAACTGCCAGACAAATCCCCATGCTCTTTAATACATGTGAAATCTTAAGTAACAACAGCATCTCTTAGAACTCTGAGCTGGAATCAAAGACTATAGAAAAGACTCTTCAGAGTACAGTAAATTGTCAGTTCACTTCATCTAACAAGGTAACCTATTCCTTCTCTTCAGTATGGTGCCTATAGAAGCTGAACTCTGAAAAGAACCATTAAATCTGAGTTCTTCCTTCTGTGTGTTCTTACCCCAAACATAGCACTATGCAAAACAGAGAAAGGATAGCACCCACCCGAGAGAAATTAAATTCCTGGATAGACTTTGTAACATTCTTATGTCATATAAATGTATCTTGCACTCTTAGCCCCCTATCTCCCATCATTACAGGGAGATACCAATAGCAGACAATACGAGCACAGGACACATTTTTAAAGCTCTTCTCACATCATAGTTCTGGACACCAGAAAATTCCTTTAGTTTTCTGAGAAAGAAAATATTAACATCTCTATGAAAGGAAAAAAAAGTCACGATCACCTCAAGGTGGGAAGAAGTTCAGCTGATACAAGGATAGAAGTAATCTGTAGATTGAAAAAGAGCAAGTTTTGCCTCAATAACATATGAACAAAAATATTTGTACTTGAGACATGCAAACCAAGGAGCATGTTTCTCAGTGAGGAATCCTGTCTGCCACTGATATACATGTGCAGAGTTTTCTCCTCCAGAGACTGAGATAACATTCAGAAGATGATCCAATATACAACAGTCCAGTTTCACTGCACAAGTCTTCACACAACTGGACCAACAGCCCCCTCAGCGACAAATCATACAAGGAAGGGCAATGAGCCCCGCGAGTATAAGTGAAGGGCCTTTGCAGCTCCTTGCAGAGCACTCGTTTCCATGCTGAAAAGCTCTGCCTGCGATCTGCAGGAGCGACTCGCGTTGCCTTGCCCACGAAGCTGCCCGTTTGCCCCGGCTCGCGTCGCGCAGCCACGCAGGACCATGGACAGCAGTCCCTCGGCGTGGCACGGTGCTCTGCCCGGCCTGCACCTGGCAGCTTCCAGCCAGTTTGTCTTAATTCCCCTCGGCAAGGTGATGAATTCACTTGTATAAAATATCTGGAATCAATTCTGTTCATCCTGAGGTGCTGCAGTCCTCCAGTGAGCACACGTTAGTCCAAGGAATACCATTAAATGAAGCACACTCACAAAATAAGATGGAGACTTTTTTTTTTTTCCTTGTTTGTTTTTATGTTGTCTGATGCCAATAGGAGGAGGAAGACTGGTTTTAACCTAAAAGAAGAGAGATTGAAGATCCATGGTTACATGACCCCAGCTTCCAAGACGCTCAAACAACTCCTGTGCAAAGCCAAACTGTTACATATCCACATACTGTTTTCTCCATATCTCCATTCATGCCCTGTGAATTCACAAAACAAGCAAGAAACAGCATGATGATGCTTCATTTGTGTATCAACCATTTTGTACAACTGTATTTACAAGTGTGCCACACAGGGTGCATATATCCTCCCATATCCTCCCTTCTTTCCCATAAGGAAAGAAGGAATGGTGTACTATCTCTGCCTTAGTACAATATCAGCATCAGTTTACCAAGGACTAATTATTAATTCTCTCACTTCCAAATTTGCGCAGCAGACTATAAGTGGACTGTCAGCCAAATTTAACTAGCTGCCAGCAGCCACTCAGACAAAGAACACATTACTAAGAAACTATGAGACCAGAGCTCCTATAAGGTTTCATTCTCATTCAGCATCCAAAGTTCAACTTGGAGGATGAGGAAAATGAAAGAAATGGCTAGTGACAGTAAGCCTTGATGGGGTCATGGGCTTTGCAACAGCTTCAACATGCAGGCGGGTGAAAACATCACTCACAAAGTAAAGGGACAGAGGAAAGAAATGAAAAAGGGGGATGGGAGGGAAGGAAAGAAAAAGGGAAGGTTGATGGACAGTTGGACTTGTTGAGGGTGAAATCAATTAAAGTGCATCAAATCCAGAATTCATGCTTTTTCAAAGTGACAAATATGTGCTGGAAACTGAGAAAGACGAAGGGAAAATAATGTCTTTGACCTCCCAGAGACCGGCTGTTCCTTCCGTCAGAGGAGCCAAAAGTGAAGTGAGATGCGTTCATGATAAATTGTAACAGCCAGGCAGCCACCTTAAAAAAGAACGAGGTGAAAAGGTTACAGAAGGGACCCAAAATGCAAAGAATTCAACCAAACATCAAGATAAATCAACTCAGGCCCTTGTGTATGCGTGCCCAGCCTTCACAGAGCTGCTGCAGCTCATCTCAATTTGTTAGTCTTACTTAAAGTGTAAGCGACACACACAAACACAGCTTGTTTACAAAGGCTTTTGTAAACAGTATTCCAAAAGATTGACTTGGTGAAGGCTGAAGCCTTTCCAAGCCAAAGGATGCACTGACCACTTTACCTGCCAACCTCCCTGTGGCAACGGCTAAACAGCAACAGCAGGTCTTCAGCACACACAAATACCCTGCATTCTGCTCAGTTCAGCTGGGTTTTGGGTAAAAGTTTTTAAGTAGCTACAGACCTCACTCCTAAACAGAGTGTAAAGCAAATATTCTCCAAGTTTCAGAAGGGGAAATGTTGGTGTATGCTTTATTTTCTCACACATTTACAGATAGTTTTCTGGCTTTCAGCTTCAAAGAGCAACAGAAATGTTTGTCTGGAGCTGCAGCTTTAGATCTTTTCAGTTGCTGGCAATCAGAAAACATTAAATTTGATCACTACTATCATGCAGAATGGTTTAATGCAAAGCTTGGATATCAGAAAATCAGAAGGTACAAGATATCAACTAATAAAATTCATTTGAAACAGCTCTTTAAACATTATGCCTTTCTGGGAAACAGGACTTCACGACACCAATACACACATTTTTAACTCACTACATGCCTAAGAAAATGTCAAGGTAAAGCTGAACTAAACATTAAAAAATGATTCACCTTCCTCAGCACTGGGGCCTTCCATGTAAGTGAACAGCTGTAAGCACAGCCACTTTGGTTAAAGTTCTCTTCCTGAATCAGTTCTAGCAAAAAGCTCTCCCAGTGATGCGTACAATACTTTAAGTGAACCAAAGTAAGTCAAAGCAGTATTTTCAGGGGATACGTAATGCAATTCAGTACACTTGTTCACATAAGGGAGGGTATACCCAGTGCACCTTCCATTCAAATGCTCATGCTCTGACTTCAAACTGTCACCCAGACTTAGAGGAGTTTTGTGATACCTGCTTCTTCTTGAACTATTAGTAATAGCAATTGACATTACCATGAGATCTTTGAGTAAAAGTGGCCCAAGCCACTCTGGCCCAGTCCAGATAGACCTTTATAGAGGTTACTGAAGACTATCCTTTCTTGAGCTGTTACTGGCACTGAGGGACTATGACAGGTAGTTCACTACAGTCCAGATACCATCGGTTGAGCCTCTTAACACAGAGCTGACTGCTCTGTGGATGGTCATGCTTGTGTAGTCCTAAGCATGAGAGATGCAGGAGATTCCCATCTGAACTAGGGAATTTCTGTTGCCTGGGATCCAAGCTGGCATTGACACCTTATTGTTGCAAACACTGGCACCAAGGGGAAGGAAGCTCATATTGACACTTACTGTGAGGTAGCTTAGCTATCAAGTCCTAGCTGGCATCCTCACACCTCTGCTTTCAGAGAGCACTGGTGATCATCTTGCCAACTCCTCCTGACAGATGCCTACCCCACTGTTGCATTCTTCTTCACGACAACCCTCTCTGGACGGTCCGTTCCCTGAAACAGCATGATTCTCTCAGGGAGACACGAGTTCACATCAACAAATTCTTCCCGACACTGCCCCGAAGCACTTTCGCTATGATCAGCTATTCAGAGTGATGGGACACACTAGTTAGATCTCTCTGTGTGTTTATCAATCCCTTCTCAGCCATTTTCCTCTGTAAATCCGTCAAATCTCTTTTTTCAAGCTCTGTGGGAACAGTTACGAGCTATCTCCTCAGAGGTGCCTGCCCTGCCACTTGGATTTCATCCTCCTCTGGAGGAGCTGGCTGCCAGCAGCCAGAGGACTGACCCACACAGTGCAGGCACAACAGGAGTGCTGCTGCTGCTGCCAGTGCCACTGGAGTAGATGGGTCCTCATGAAAAACTCTTAGGATATCTGGTGCTCCTGTGAAGGAGTCAGAGAGATCTACTCTTAACCTGGGACACAAGGAGAACTGGAAAAGCCCAGGGAGGAAGTCAAGGGAATAAGAATTCTGTAATCCTTCAAGTCATACACAAGCACCTTGCTCCAAGGTAAACCAGGACATAAATCAAGCTGCTCCACAGGACAATGGGATTTTACAGGGTTTCAAGGACAGAAGACCTACAAGTGCATTTAACTTTATATGCATACCGATATTTCAACTCTCTACTGCTATGATCCTTAGCCAATATGGTGCAAGACATTTAAATGGTACCAAATCAAGAAAAGAATCAATTACATTGCTACAAGTGTAAATGAAGACACATATGCCACCAATAGATTTGGGCCTTGTAAGGTTCCTTTTATTCCTCCAAGGAATTTGCTACTTTAAAAGATGTGCATCTTCCACAGTAGGGACTATCAGATGGTGTTTGCCTTATATTAAAGCTCACAGCCTTTGTGGATGGCAGTGAATTGCCAGGCAGTCTAATTCATCATAGATGCTGTCCCATGAAACTAGAGTATGCAGCTTATATACAGTTTGATTGTGCAGATCTAGGTCAGCATCCTGCATCCTGACAAACGTCAGATGAGAGCACTTATTTCTCCTTTCACACTTGTCATCAGCCAGGCTGGTTATCAGCCCCATTTGCAGCCGTGGAATGAGGCCCAAAGCCTCAAAGTGACTTGGCTCAGGCCACTTTGCAACCCAGTGCCTCCAGGAATCAAGCCCATGGAAGCAGCCTCCAGGTCCTCAGTGCCACCACCCAAAGCCACACCACATCCGTAACAATAATTCACCGTGCAGTTGGGAGGTTATACATGGTGAAGGGTCAGTAAATGCCATTTTTAGAGATCAGCACTTAGATTTCTCAATCATCTACCTGACAAGTATACCTCTGCGTTTCTGATGGCCTGCATAGCTTTCCTCATGATAACAAAAAGACCAGAATTTAGAAGAGCACCTGTTATGTCCCAACAAGCTGCATCTTCTTCCTTTGCTCACTAGGCAGAAGGTTTTGAATCCTTTTCTTCAAGCCCTGCAGAGTGGGGCAGGAATCTCACAGGAAAAAACCCTTCGTGCTCTATTTCATCAAAGCCACTGTATGCAAGCATAGAGACAAACATGAGATTAGACATACGAAATCAATGGAACATTTTACCATCCAAAAAAAGGGATCTGTCACTATGATTGAATAGCTTTGGCTCCTGCTTCTGATGTCTCATGTCAGGAGGGACAGATGAGAAAGGGCCACGTGGCAGAAACAGCTTCACAAAATAGAGTCTGGTAACTGGCGACCAGACAGCTCCGTATCAGACACATCCACAATGAACAAGAGGTTCCCAAGAACCAGACAGCAACTGTTAGTCTTTTAGGAGTGAAATTTGTCTGTTTGTCCAAAAATACTTGCTATCTGAACATCATAGATTTTTATTACTATTTTGGAGATTTTGTTGAATTTCACTAAATTGCTTTCACTGACTGAATTAAGACTTTCATCTACTCAGTGTTTTAGTTATTTTTTCCATCTCTTCTAAACTCCTTTTCCATTTTTTTGGATTTCAAAGTAATTTAGTGCTGGTATATTTTGAGTGAATTTAGAATCGAAAAAAAATCCTGCTGTGAGGAAGAAAATAAAGAAATCTTTTTTAAGCTATTGTTTCATTGCTGCTCATAAAAATGAACATTTTTCCTTTTCCTTGTCAAAGGAAAGCCATCAGTAAAATGTGACCAAATAGAAGCTCTTTGCTGATCCATGATGATTGGTTTCACTACAACTGCTGCCATGCAAAGCCATACTGGGATTTAGATCCCAAGAAAGATAAACTTATATATATATATTTATATAACAAGTTGTCTTCTTCCCTCTTCTCAAAACAACATAGACACCTGGTAACACACCTCCTTTGCAGAATAACAAGGTTTGAGTCCCAGCACAGATTGATGAACATGAATCTTCCAGGTGAGACACAAAGGGAAAGCCCAAACACAGGCCCGGGCTGAAGGAAGAGGGCAGGGTGAAGGACTAGGGCTAATTGGATCTTCTGGACCAAGGAGCAGTGTACTGGTAGGTCCGGGTCAGGCTCCTCAGGCCTCATTGGTGCACTCATAGCCATGGTAATTATTACTTAATTGCTGCTCATAGAATATGGATGCATGTTCTTGGAACTTCTAAGTAAAGAAAGTTCTAGATTTCTGAATGGGAATGACCAGAAGACCAAAGTGAAACAAGTGGACTTCAGTCCAGTCTAGATGTCTTTCACAAACATAGGCCTAACTACTATCCAGAAGCTCAAACTGGACAGCCCGTCTGGTTTTAAATGTGATGATGTTTATGAGCTGGCATAGTTCCTCAGGACATAACATACTTCTCTTCCTGAAAGATCCCGACTATTTCTCCTTAGAGTCAAAGCATCCTTTGGGCTTTTGATCTTAACACTGCAAGGCAAAGTAGACCCAAACAGGTGAAACAGTCTGAGAGGAGGCCCTTACACAAAACCTACCCAAAACACAGCACAAAACCCCAAAAACACAGGAGAACAAGGAGTGCAGGAGGCTGTAATTTGGGTTCCTCACCAAGGTGACAGCTCTCCAAAGGCACCTGCAGATGGCTCAGCGTGCTGGGGTATCACCCTGCCTGCAGGCAGGCTGTAACCTGCCTCTTTCAGTTGCTGTTTGCTTTTGCTGCTTCTGTGCCCTCTTCAGTTCTCTGGAGTCCCAGGGATGAATTAAGCACAACCACTAGGAAATGCTTTTTTATGATAGTCTTTTCCTTTTCTTCATGCTCTCCTCATTCCCCATCAGCTGCCCCTGGACTGCTCCTTGGCACCTCGTACTTCTCCTTGCTTCCTCTTCCAAGCCCCCAGTAGCATCCTCCCCCTGACCCTGCTGCCTGCTGTGGCAGCGTTCCTGCACCAAGAAGATAATAAATACATCAAGCCTGTCAGAGTCATGTTGTTTTGGCTGGGAGAGGTGCCCCCCTGCTGGGTGAGATCACTTCCCACTGCAATGTATGGCTTTTTCCTAACTGACAGCTCTCCAACAGGGAGTAATCGGTGTCCAACTGAGAGGAGCAGCCAGCTAACACTGCTAAATGGAACTTAGGACGGATGGGGGCAAAGAGAAAGAGAAAGGAGTATCTCTCTTGCTGGTACAGTGTGTTGACAGAGAGACAAACTGGATCTTCTTGCTGGCCCTGTCAGTGATTTCCTGGGCAGGAGGTGGCAAAGAGAAACAAGGAAACTGATACTGCTGCTTGAATCTCAGGGCAAGTGTCAGCCTTAATCCTACAAGAACACCTGTGGCTTTTAGAGTGAAAATGTTTTAGTTAAGAGGAAGGATGTCAAGAAAGAAGGACTGCCAGAACACCTGTGCCCAGTGAAGGCCAGGCTCTTTGTCCTTCCCACAGCAAATGTTTTGGCATAGATCAGCCGTGAACTGTGCTCCTGGCACAGGGCAGATTTCTGGGACAGGAGCTAGCGGAGAAGTAAAATTCACTTGAGAAACAGATTTCCCATGAAAAAAAAATCAGAAAGAATTAATTTGTCTTCTTTGGATTTTGCAGATGTCTAAGATGTTCAGCACTATCTGAGGCACCCGGGCAAGCAGCAGGTTTCTCACCTTCAGGTCACCAGCTCACTTCAGTAACCTGTCATCATTGTGCTATTGTTTTTGACTAAGCCAGGTGAATTAGCTTTGGATTCTTAGCTTTTTTTTTTTTTAATTAAAGAAATATAAAAGAGTAAAATGATCATTGAGACACTGTGACCAGACTATGCAATATTAAAATGAGTCATCTGGAGTTTCTGTACTTCTATACCGGCCTCTTCAAAGATACTTAAGGGAATCAATTGCCCATATCCCACTAAAATCCTCTCTGTATGTGGTTCATGAAGCTCTGAGCCCCTTTCCCACCCCCACAGCCTCCATCCCTCACCTCTGCAGTCTCTCTAGTCCATTATTCTTGAGGCTGATTTGTGAAAAACATGTTCACTTTCCGTACAGTCTAATGAAGATGTTCCTGCCCCTGAATATTCTATCTGCTGCACGCTTAATGGAAGAAAAAGGCTATTATTATCATTGGTGGTTCAGATGAGTTTTTTGGCAGTGAGGGTGGTACAGTTATGTGGACAACCAAACGAGCCAGCGATTATTGCCAATGCATTTTTGAGGAAATCATTGCTGTTTAAACTCCAATCACAACAATACCTCATTTAAAAGCATAAAAGCTTTCACTCAGCAGACCTACCTTTTTTTTTTTTAATAGCTAGATAATTAAATAAATCTCCTGGCACTTAACCATCATTTACCCAACAGTCAGAAAATGGATTCAATGCCTTCACATTAGTTAGATTATGATATTAAAGCAGAAACTGAATAAGTGCGAGCAGGTGAAGGAAGATCTTTGAGGAGAGCATGCAGCAGAACAGGCAAGGCACAATTTATTTTGCAGGGGACAGGAGATTTTTTTTTTACTTGTTCAGATATGAACTACAATGTTAGTGCATAATATATAGTGTTTCATATATTTCAGGTTTCTTGGGGGAGCAAGTAAGTTGTTCCTCCTTTTATAAACCAAAAACTTCAGCACAATGCTGACAATACCATCCTAAAATTCTATGTCTAAAGCAGGAACTCAATCAGGATGTGGTGAAACTGTTCAACACAGTAACCTTTCTACACTTAAAACTGATGCAAGCTCTGTTTTTTTTTTTAGCATTTCCATTAGAAGTGATACACGGAAACTTGAATGTAAATATGGAGTAAAACTCAGCAGGTCAAAAAGTTTGGGATCTGCATGTTTGCTGGCATCTTAGGAAAGATTGCATTGTCTTAAAAGACAGCTTCAAAACTAACACAGAAGCAATTGACCCTGAACTGGTATGAACGCCAGCCATTGACAGATTATGGAGCTTTTATTACCTGTGATCCCAATGGTGCCCTTCATCTCTGGCTCTAACACTTCTCCCTCATTAGGCTCCTCATGTGAAGAGTACGTCCTCCTGGTACCATTCCTCAGAATCTGATACTAAATAACTCCTAAATTCATGACCTTCAACCATCAGCTACCAGTGTCTGTAACGGGAGCCTTTCACCCTCTTAGGTAAAAACAGTGACAGGCACAAAATATTCAAAATATACAAAATTCCCTGTTTTCTGAGAAGTGTTCAAATTTGAGTTGGATTATTAAATGTTCACAAACATATGTTGAATTCCATGATCACCTTTATAATGTGGTGTTCATGAATAAATAAATAAAAAAATAATAATGATAAATTGAAGAGAAGGTTCATGAATTGATCCAGTCTTATCCCAGACACTAAATAACTGACAAATACATAGACAGCCAATTGCTTCCTGACTCCTGCTTGTTCAGTTTTTAAAGGGTTCTCACAGATAAATTTTATGTAAGTGGATCTTTGCTTTTACCTCCCTCCCTGGCCTCCTTTTTGACAGAAAAATATACCTTCACATTGCAAAGACAGTCACAATGGATGGGAAAGAGTTAAAGCCTCATCTTCCCCTCCTCCCTCTTTATCGTTTTAATTGGCTGTTCTGATGACCTGACCACCTCTTTGATACGCATCAAATGCCGACCCGTGAAATATGGAGCATGTCAGCCTGCTGAACAAGGGTCAACCTGATTGTCAATAAGGCCATCCATCAGAGCTTCTGGCATGGTGGATCCAATCCAGACCCAAAGTCGCAGCTGGAAAAGAAGTAGCCTCCCAGTGATAATGCCGTGTGCAATGCAGGGCCTGACAGCTGGCACCAGGGTCACTGGTCCGGAGGCCAGAAGGCGGCAAACTTCAAACTGGAAAAGGTAACAGTGAGCAAACAACAGAACCTCCAAACCAACAAAAAGCAACCCTCTCGGCCAACCCAGCAGTATTTCCAAATCAAAGCAGCCCACTGAGGTGAGAGAGATGGGAGGACATACAGGGAGTCAAGCAAGTCAGTAGGGATACAGCACATGTTGTGGTTCATGCCTCCTGCCCCTGTGCTTCTCCTCTTCCCATTCCCACAGTCAGGGAGGGGTGACAGAACCTCAAACCAACACTACAATTGCACAAGTATGCCTTCCCACCTCCTCGCACGCATTAATTTCATGGTGAAGTGAATCAGGGAATGGATCTAAGACAAACCAACCATAATTCTTGTTGGAGATTCTTTGGGACTGCACAACAGAGCTTTCTCACCTGTGCTAACAAGGAAGGAGAAAGCAAGAGTTTATGAAAGTCCTGCTTACTATGCTCCCTGGGTGTGAGGGCTGCACTAGCTGTAGTAATGGCTTATTTTTCTCTGGACAGTCATTATCATTGCATTCATTTAAGATTCTCTGCTTAGAGATGGGATGTAGAGGAGGGTTGATAACCCAAATGATTCTGCAATGATCAGTAGCTCTAAGATGTCAGTCACTTCAGAAGCTGGATTTCCAGGTGTTCATCTGAAACACATGACCACAGCACAGGCACTGGGGAAGGGGGTTCCCTTTTGCAAACTGGAGGAAGGAAAGACTACTTCCTTCCAATGAGAAACAAAATGGTATAGAAAGGCCTTAAGCCACTGAGCCTGAAAGCCTGAGCATTTTTCTGGCTCTGTTAGGGCCTGGCCTGTTATGAAGTGGTAAACCCTGAATTCTCAATAGGTACATCTGCAATGGTAGAAAAATTCAAGACAAGGTGCCTCACTCACCTCAGTGCATGTCACGCAGGCAGCACACACCCCCCTGTACACCAACATACCCACCCATATTTCCAACCCACAGAAATACAGAAGTGTACACACGATATGCTATTTTGAAACTCAAGCCTCAAAATAAGGATAATGCCAGAAAGTAGCACTTGGCTTGGAGTACCACTGCTTTTCATGAGAACCTGCTGCACACATATTTCCTAGATGAAGCCCCCCACAGACACAGAGAAAGACCTCACCACACACTCACAAAAGAATGCTCATTTACACATACACCCCTAAAGCCATATCCTCTTGTCCTCATTGCCCCAGTTTTGCTCTGAAGACCAAGCAGTCCCTTACTAAGTACTTCAAGCCAACTGCCCCAGCTGCCCTGTGCTGGTTTTGCACCCTGTGGCTTCCCACCCTGCACCTCCTCGTGTGGCTGCTCACGTCTCATGGCTCTCAGCCTGGTGTGGTGCAAATATTTGCTGCTCTCTGGGGAGGAACACAGTGCACTGGCCGCCAGGGGCAGGTTGTCTGCATATTTATTCTGTAATAGCAAACAACACGGTGAGCAAAGAAGGGAAAAAGCCAGATAAGATAAAAGCACGTTACCACGTCTAACAACATAAAATCAACAAGGACCACAGAGAAAAGTTATTTGCAAAGACCAGCAAACAAAGCAGCAGCTGATTCTAGCAGAGGAGCCCCTTCACAGGTTGGATCACTCCAATGACTGGCAATATAGAGCTATTTGTCTCTTGGACCACCCAATCTCAGGTTACTGTGAATTGCTGTCTGTGTTTCACAGTTTACATGAAAATATCTTTTTATGGCCTCTGTCCTGCTTACGCTGTAACCAGCACCTTCAGAATACAAAGCAGAACTAAAAGGTTTCCCCATGCATTATAATTATCCCATAGCAAGCCATAGCTTAATTTCTTCATGAAGAGTAGCGTGGAACACTGTAGCAGTTAATTTCCAGTATGGTATGGGACGGGATGTTTCTTCCAGAAGATAGATTCACCCTCTTGTGAAGGCTTCCTCTGTCATTCTAAAAATAATCCTTGGTGAAGTTTTAATTCATGTATGTGATTAATTTATAAAGTGAAACAAAGTGTACTTGTTATACAAACTGCACAATGATGAGTCCACAGGGAAAAAATAGAAGGAGGTACTAGGAGAACCACATGTGAAAACCATATGGAAGGGTGTTCCACCAGCTTGGAACCAGATGGAAGAAAACATCGTCCCTGGACACTGTACAGAGTCCTACTGATAACACATGATAAATCATTCACTGAGTGTAAGCAGGAGACTGAACATCACCACATACCAATCTGTGAAGGGACAACAGGACCAAGTGCTGGAGGACAGGAGAGAAAAGGACAGCACTAAATGCTCAGATGCTACCCTTTGTGTAGATGTATTCAGAGCTTTTTATTCAGCAGGCACAGCCAGAACAGTTGCAGAAAGAAAAAAAAGCACAGCAGCAATGTTTGAATGTACCAAGAAAGCTGTGGAGGAGCTGAGTTTGCAATAACTAGAAATTGAACATGGATATTGAAAAACTAGCTAGATAGTTATCCCTATAAAAAGAACACAAATTTAGTCCTGTACCAGCTTCTCTTTGTGACCTTTGGTAAGTCATTTAAGGTCCTCAGAAGTTGAAGGACATTTTCTCATTCACTCCAAATACAGCACTGTCTGCTTTCTCAGTCATGCTTCATTTCCCAGGGAGGTAAAATCTCTTCTACCCTCCACTGTGTTTGAATTGAGGGTTCCCAGGAAGGGCAACTGCTCCTGACTCAAGAGGAATCCAGATTTGACTGGGTCTGACAAGAAGATGGCAGAAGACACAGAAGTGACTCTCAGGGGGAGGCCAGACAGAAGGGGGCTGTGCCTAACATTCAATAATTCATTTATAGTCACGAGTATCAAAAAGCACAGATTTCTGTTGTGGTTCTGCTAGAGCTAAATGGGCCATTACACGGATGTGGAACTGCAGATTTCAGACTAACAAGTAGTTAAATGTTTACATTCATCTCAACTTTCAAATTCTGGTTATGACCTGGAAGGTTGCTCCTGGCAGTGACTCCTCTTCTCTTGCCAGACTTTTCATTTTTCCTTTCACAGGGAATTGTCCCTGTGAATTGTGAGGGAGCCTCACAATAAACATGACCATTTTGAGCTCTCAGTAGTTGCCATGTGCAAAGTATCTGTATAGGCACGAAATGATTTCCTGCCCTATGGAAGGCCTGAAATCTCTCTTCCAAGTGCAGTGGTTTTTGTTGTATTTTTTAATGGTACAAGCCTGTGAAACAGACCCAGGAGCAGGAATGAGACATTTTGCACAGAGACATGCAGACAGGGAAACTGACCAGAACACATGTACACAGGACCACCAAGGATGACCCTAAATTAGACCACCCAGTCACTTCATTGGCCCTATTTTGGGGAACCAGAATCTCAGAGCTCAAAAGGGTGTCCTCACCCGGGTTCCTTGGCCTGTGTTTTAGACCATCGCATATCTCCAGTGACTTCCTGCTACTGACCTATTTGAATAAATCATCCTCATCAGCCTCCCTCCCTCCTGGCAACATCCTGTTCCTTTCTCAAAAAAAAAAAAAACAAAAAAAAACAACCAACAAACCTCCTGCTCACATTTCCAAGGTTTGATATCAACCTTAAACAAACGCCTCTCTACACTCAGCTGCATTCCCGAAGTCACCTTATCTCCTGACTCTCTAGAAATGGCTTGTAGTTCAAGAAGTGTATGCAGAAGCCTCTGATGCCTTTTTAATTTCAATTGTTCCCTAGTGTCCTCTTTCTTCCCTAATTTTTTTTTCTTATGGAGAAATAAATTATCTTCAGGAGAATGTAAACTGCAGTATACACATGCATTTATTGTTACTTGGAAAGGGAAGAAATGAAAGCCTCAGGAAAAGACAGAGCTGGAATTTTCCATATGTAATACAGCGAGAAAGGAATCTGTAAGAGAGGTTCTGTCCCATCATCTCCCTTACTCTGGCTTCCCTCACTTCTTGGTTGGGGCGAGAGGAATCTTGTCAATATACCTACCCATCAAAGTCCTTTTTTCAGCATCCAGAAGCTGAATCCGTCTGGCTGCTCCATTATTTCACCACTTTCATAACCTTTTCTTTTAATACAACTCCTTCCACCTTGAAAACCTTATGCTCAGTGCTTTCCAGGTTGTAATCCTTTCAAATAAATGGAAGATACGCAAAAGCAATGAAATTTGCCTGATTACATTTCACATTTACATGGTTAAATATGGTACTAGTGTTTACATGCTCACTTATGCTTCATTTTACCTACTTTTGCTCTATTCTAAGCCTTCCTTGCCTTTACACAATACCCAAGTGCTTCTGTCCAGCTACATAGAACTCATTTCAATGAGGATCTGTTTCTCACTTGGTAGGAATTCTTTTCCTTTGCTCTCCCCAGTCTCACATTTCTCTCTCTCTTCCTCTTTTTTTTTTTTAATGTACGAGTAATCAACTAATTCATTAGCAGTTCACTTGATTAATGAGCCAGCAAGCATCTTTAAGAAAAGTAGCCATGAGTGAGCAGAATTCCAAGTCAAAGGAAAAGGCTGGAGAAGAAGCAAAGAAAACAGGTTTTAGTCAGAAAAACAAAATAGTTGAATAAGATGTCACAGCAGGCTCCTAAAATGCCCTCTGAATTTATAAAGTAATCTTATTCCATTGCACACATCCCTCAGATGCCCTCCTTCTCCTTATCTTCCGACTCACTCAACCATGTCACTGACATATGTACTTAGCAGCAGTTATCATCAGTGGCACATAAATAAATGGCAGGTATCAAAGAATCAAGGTCGCCAACTCGTCATGAATATTTCAGAGAGAAGCAACATGAAAAGCTTGAGTGTCCCAGCCTCTCACATTTCCAACAGAAGGAAAAAAATAAAACCACATGCAGCCAGGCATGCACACACACATACACTGTGTCTGCTGGCTTGGCCATCACATGCACGTAGTTCATTTCAAGGCAATACCACATATGTCATGAGACAATCTGTCGCATTTTAAAAATAAGATATAAATATATATTATACATCCCCTCTGTATAATGTGCAAACTCTAAGTGGCTGGCAAGAGGGCAGTGGTGATTTAATGTAAGAAAACTGTGCTTAGCTGAAGGGGCTAGGGACTAGATAGCTTGGGCTGTAACAAGAAGCCTCTTTGACAAAGGCGCAGAGTGGCATCTTTTCACACAATTATATGTGGGTCACATTAACCTCTGCTGTGCAGGATTCCCTTGAGCTGCTTCTGTCTGCACATCACTGCAAAGAAATGAAAGCAGCAATTCCTCTCTCCCTCTCTTTTGCTGTGTAGGGCGATGCAGCAAAGTGCTGGAGAGGGAGAAGGGCTCCCAGCTTGTCACTGCAAGCAAGTCAGAAATGGAAAGAGCCTTCTGCTGAATGCAGGGGCAAACTCCATTCTCTAGACCAACCACTTTCATTAATCAGATATGTTAATCATTCGGCATATTTGTGATCTTGAGCTGTTTAGAGCACTATGAAATTTGGATATAGAGTTACATATATAGCTGGAGAGATTTTAAGTTTCATTTTCAGCACATATGCCAGATGCTGCTCGGAAAATATTGAATTCTGTTCTGTGAATGGAGACATGGATGGAGGGAGGCAGGCAAAGCATTTTTTCACAGACTTTGGAGACACAAATTTTCTCCTGTCAAGTTCAACTCAAATCTGCAAACAAAAATTTCATCAGAGCCCTCAATATTTATTAAACAAAACAAAGCTTTCTTTCACAAAATCATTTGGCTATTCCACTGCTTTTTACATTTTTTTTTTATTTTTCCTGTTTGTTTGTTTGTTTGTTTGTTTGTTGTATAAAGTCTGCAGGGCTTTTATTCATGTATCAGACAAATTCTGGGAACATACAGCTAACATTCAAGGAGCTTAGTTTCCCAACTTCTTATGCCTTGAAAGTTTGATTTTGTACTGATTTTCTTTATTTTCTTTCAGGCACCTTGCCCTTTTCTTCAGGTTACCTATGGAACTAGATGGTTTGATGTGGTATGTGGTAGATGATCTTAATGTCCCATGGAAAACTGGATTTAAATGACAAGCTCTTCTAGATCTGGGAAAATTACCATGAAATTCTGCTTTTGTTCATATTAAAATGAGATCTATTTCAACAAACTCACAGTGGAAATGAAGAATAGATTTCTTCCAGTGACAGCTGATAATGATACTGTCATTCAATTCCAATTGTTTTGTTAATCCCCCTGCTTTCAATACAAGCTGCTGTGGGTTTTTGAACCTGCAGAGCACAAGAAGCTGGAAAAGTCTCAGAAGATGGTTGGAAACTGAGATAAGGACACAAAATGGAAGCGCCTGCCAAGGCATTTAACTGTGAGGCTTATGACTAACAATTTTAAAGGTATTTGAACATTTTTCACATGTTGCAATCAATGCCAGATCATGATCTGATATTATACAGTACACAGTGGCACTGCAAGAATCAGTCATTGCTGCTCACCTTTCACCCTCTGTTGTTCATTTCCACTCCATGCCAAAGAGCTCTTTGCGCTCACTTGTGCCAGCAAAACTGCCTGCATGACCAGGCACTGAACCAGACTGAGCAACTTTTCTCGCTTTAAACAAACAAATGAACACACCAGATTATTATTATTATTATTATTATTTTTTTGCCAGGTTAGCTCGCTCCTCCCATCTGGTTCCCAACCACATGAGCCCCTGTGCCAGCAGAGCAGCACAAACAAGGGGCCAGGAGACGGTAACATCTTAAACCAATGTTACCACCAAGCAATCTGCAAGATCAAACCACAGGCTAAATCTCAGCTAAGAGCTTTTTGGGTTCAGAGTGAACGCTTCTAGTAAGATGAATTAAGCACTTCACAGTGTTCAGAAATGCAGTTTCAAATGTAGCTAAAATCTTTATTTTCATCAGTCTGTCCTGAAACAGAAATGGCTCAAAAAAATCCACATAGGAATATCATTAATTCTGGGTTTTGTAGATGAGGTTTCTCATGCACACATTGTGTTTAATAGCAAAGCATAACCCTGCACTGCAGTTGCTGCCACTGAGACTCCACTGTACTGTAAAGATATCAGAACTACCTTAACATAGCTATTGCAGGTCCTGATAACCATCTAGGCTCAACAGAACAGGCTCAGCATGGTCTAATTTGTCCCAACAAGATTATTTGCAAATTTGGTGAGGAGGTCAGACAGCTGCCCTATAACCACATTAAAACGGAGCAAACATTGGCTCCAAGTTTATGCTGTACCTACCTTCTAAATGGGGCACTCACTTCATGTACACCCCTCAGTGCCAAGTTTCACCTGCTCTTAGGCCTTGTTTCAGCTCAGAAAACATTCAAAATCTCTTTCTCAGTCTGATACTACAGGTGTGTACTGATGCAAGTCAGGAGTCTTAGTGGAAGGGAGACTGGAGAGACTTCTGACCAGTGATGTTGGGAAGGGAAGGGAAGGGGAAGGGAAGGGGAGGGGAGGGGAGGGGAGGGGAAGGAAGGGAAGGGAAGGAGGGAAGGGAAGGGAAGGGAAGGAAGGGAAGGGAAGGGAAGGGAAGGGAAGGGAAGGGAAGGAAGGGAAGGGAAGGGAAGGGAAGGGAAGGGAAGGGAAGGGAAGGGAAGGGAAGGGAAGGGAAGGGAAGGGAAGGGAAGGGAAGGGAAGGGAAGGGAAGGGAGGAAGGGAAGGGAAGGGAAGGGAAGGGAAGGGAAGGGAGGGAAGGAGGGAGGGAGGGAGGGAGGGAGGGAGGGAGGGAGGGAGGGAGGGAGGGAGGGAGGGAGGGAGGGAGGGAGGGAGGGAGGGAGGGAGGGAGGGAGGGAGGGAGGGAGGGAGGTAGGAAGGAAGGAAGGAAGGAAGGAAGGAAGGAAGGAAGGAAGGAAGGAAGGAAGGAAGGAAGGAAGGAAGGAAGGAAGGAAGGAAGGAAGGAAGGAAGGAAGGAAGGAAGGAAGGAAGGAAGGAAGGAAGGAAGGAAGGAAGGAAGGAAGGAAGGAAGGAAGGAAGGAAGGAAGGAAGGAAGGAAGGAAGGAAGGAAGGAAGGAAGGAAGGAAGGAAGGAAGGAAGGAAGGAAGGAAGGAAGGAAGGAAGGAAGGAAGGAAGGAAGGAAGGAAGGAAGGAAGGAAGGAAGGAAGGAAGGAAGGAAGGAAGGAAGGAAGGAAGGAAGGAAGGAAGGAAGGAAGGAAGGAAGGAAGGAAGGAAGGAAGGAAGGAAGGAAGGAAGGAAGGAAGGAAGGAAGGAAGGAAGGAAGGAAGGAAGGAAGGAAGGAAGGAAGGAAGGAAGGAAGGAAGGAAGGAAGGAAGGAAGGAAGGAAGGAAGGAAGGAAGGAAGGAAGGAAGGAAGGAAGGAAGGAAGGAAGGAAGGAAGGAAGGAAGGAAGGAAGGAAGGAAGGAAGGAAGGAAGGAAGGAAGGAAGGAAGGAAGGAAGGAAGGAAGAAGGAAGGAAGGAAGGAAGGAAGGAAGGAAGGAAGGAAGGAAGGAAGGAAGGAAGGAAGGAAGGAAGGAAGGAAGGAAGGAAGGAAGGAAGAAGGAAGGAAGGAAGGAAGGAAGGAAGGAAGGAAGGAAGGAAGGAAGGAAGGAAGGAAGGAAGGAAGGAAGGAAGGAAGAAGGAAGGAAGGAAGGAAGGAAGGAAGGGAAGGAAGGAAGGAAGGAAGGAAGGAAGGAAGGAAGGAAGGAAGGAAGGAAGGAAGGAAGGAAGGAAGGAAGGAAGGAAGGAAGGAAGGAAGGAAGGAAGGAAGGAAGGAAGGAAGGAAGGAAGGAAGGAAGGAAGGAAGGAAGGAAGGAAGGAAGGAAGGAAGGAAGGAAGGAAGGAAGGAAGGAAGGAAGGAAGGAAGGAAGGAAGGAAGGAAGGAAGGAAGGAAGGAAGGAAGGAAGGAAGGAAGGAAGGAAGGAAGGAAGGAAGGAAGGAAGGAAGGAAGGAAGGAAGGAAGGAAGGAAGGAAGGAAGGAAGGAAGGAAGGAAGGAAGGAAGAAGGAAGGAAGGAAGGAAGGAAGGAAGGAAGGAAGGAAGGAAGGAAGGAAGGAAGGAAGGAAGGAAGGAAGGAAGGAAGGAAGGAAGGAAGGAAGGAAGGAAGGAAGGAAGGAAGGAAGGAAGGAAGGAAGGAAGGAAGGAAGGAAGGAAGGAAGGAAGGAAGGAAGGAAGGAAGGAAGGAAGGAAGGAAGGAAGGAAGGAAGGAAGGAAGGAAGGACGCTCTTTTTTCTGTGTATCTCTGTGCTAGATGCAAGAACTAGATGCAAGAACCTGCCCCATCTGGAGGGCTAAACGAGTCAGATGATGTTACTGTGAGAAGAGTTTTGGATCACAGTCAGAACATCCTCCTCTATTATGCTTTTCTAAGGGTCTGTCTGTTTTGTCACGAGGAAATATGAGCTGTTTGTCAGTGAAATGAGCACAGTACTGTGGGATTTCCCACATAAAATGATTCAAAGCCCACGGACTCACATGAACCCATCCAGATGTCTCAATAGTTTGTCCTGACACATAGCATGAGCGTGCCCAAATGACAGAATGAGCTGGGAGAAGGCTCAAGCTTTTTGTTAATTCTCAGCATTGTAGGCTATTTGGAAAACACATTTCTGAAGTTTTATGCCTAAATTTTTGGAAGGAAACTATTATTTTAGTCTAAGAAGCACTAACAGAAGCAAGGCTAGCTGGCTGGAGCCATTGCAATTGTTACCTTGTGGTAACATCCTCCTAATCTTGTATGTAGAAATGGTGTCTGACCACTCACCACTCACCTGGTCCCACTGTAGTCTATCCTACATGTCAATGTATGTAGATAAGCTGGATGCAAAAGCAGGCATGCATACTAGACTGACCAAAAAACTTCTACTGAAACCTTCCAGTAAAGTCACAAATGAAAGAAGGTGCAAGAATTACTTAAAACAAGAGTAAGAAATGTCATATTAGATCAGAACAAAAATCAACTCAGCTCAGTACCTGATCTCTACCAGAAGGCAGAAGCACTCACTTATAGGAGAAAACAAAAAATGAATCCTCACAGGACTGTCCTTTCTTTGTTATACCTGACTGCTGTTTTAGTAATCTGCTTAAAGTCTCCCCTACCTCAGGTGGCTAGCAGATCCACCCTCTATTTACACATCCAAATGTTCTCTGAACATATTTGTGCCTTTGGCCATCATATTTACTTCACAACTTCCGCAATTTATTTAGCCACTAATGTCACAAATTATTTCCTTCTATTTGTTTTAAACTTATTACCTGAATGGTTCTTCTGGTACTCCTGACTCCAAAACCTCCTTATGGGAGCTGTTCAGGAATTTTTTTAATACAGTTTCATTGGGAAAGGTCAATTAAATTTAACTGAAATTTCTCACAAAAAGAAAATAAAGAGTTTCAAAAAGAGTATATTCTCAGTTCTTTGATGGACTTTCTGTGCCACTCATATACCTCATTTTTTAGGATAACTATGTGTAATGTGGGGTACCCAAGGTTAATTACATGCCACTCACAATTATTTTATCAGGTATACAAATCTGAACAATGCAATTGCAATGTGGTAGACTCTGGCTCTAGTCTGTAGTACAAACAATGTAGAGCAGAGTTGAGCTTTGGTCTTCTGTTTCACAGCCACATGCCATAAGGACTGGCATGTGCCATCACTAGCGATTTTGTTTTTCTAATGTTGAATGACCATGGGTTTATCCTGAAACACAATACATGTGAAAACACTTTCCCAACTCTGTTCTGTGTGCATTTCTTCTATCTTGAACTTCCTAGTTAAATGTTCCTTAATCATATATCAGAAAATTTCATTAATATTATCCTGAAGTAAATCACTAAACTGGAATTTGGATAAATAAAAAATGTAAACATCTGCAATGTGAACACCTAAACTCCCATAAAAGAAATCCCACCTTCTATCTTTTCCAAGATTCCTGTGCAACACCATTCACTGTAACTGGTTTCCTGTCATGTTGGATGCTTTAACAGCAGTGAATACTCTGAAAATCCTTTGTTTCAATGGTACTGTCTTCTCCTGACTATCCTTCTTTTTCTGTCTCATTTGAGTGGCCTTGTTTTCCACCAGTCACTCCAACTGGTATCTCACAGACTCACTACCCTGCATTCCTACTTACCAAGTCCTCTTGTCCCAGAACAAAGTAGTTTTCTAAGACACCATTACCATGAAGCCTGAGAGGACTGAATTATAATCATTAGAACCATTCTACAAGCTTTTTAGGTAAGGTATTGAATTGGTTTCTGTCTGAAAAAACACAATGTATGAAGAGGTATCCCCATCAGAAGGTGACATAACCCAGATGCCACACTGACTTGACACTGACTTTACAGTACTGCAGGGAGGAAGAAACTTCCCCTTGATCAGGCAACACCCAGGACCTCTCCTGCCTCACTGAGCACTCAGAAGCTCCCCATGCTACTTACCTCCCCTTAGACAAAATGAAATGTTGTCCCTTATGCATCATTCATCAAAGCCATGCCCCATAATTAACAGCACCATTTGTTCAGGGGATTTCAGTAGGTATTAAAATCCAAAGATTCAAAGCTTGGACACTGTCTTATCACAGCCTGGGTAGATAAAAACATGTCAGGAAGACTTTCGCAGACATGTGACACAGGAATCATTCTCCCTCTAAAAAGGGGTGTAAAGATGTGTCAAAGCTACGAGATGCCGCAAACCAGATTCTCACTTCCAACACAGACGGCACTAAAAAGGAATGTCATCTGTGGGGGAATCACCTTTTCGATGTTTTGAAGTAACACTGTGGATTGGAATTGTCTTCATAAACGTGGAAACAGCCACAGCTACAACCAACACAAAGCCCCCAATACGCAACACACCAGGAGCAGCCAGGTACACTTCAGGTCTGCTCATGCTCCTTTTTCCTTTCACATCACCTGTAGGAACAACGGAGTGCTCCTTGCAAAGAGCTGTTGTCCAGATCAGACTTCACAGCCAATAACACAGAACTCAGCTGGGAACCTTTTCTCCCTAGCAGTGCAGCACAGAATGGTTCACCCCAGCACAGGACCTCAGCCTCCCTCTTACAACTCCACAGCTTCTCTGGAATTATTTTTTGGGGCCTGTGGTTTTCAGCAAAGAGGAATTTAAAGAACAAAACCTTGGTTCATTACATCATGGCTCCAGTAATGTCTAGGAACATTTTTACATTTGATAAAGTCTCCCCAGATTACCTTTTGAAAGCCTGCGGTCAAGTCACATGGCTGGAAACACAAGAATGATGTAAGTAACCACTGAGTAGCCCATAGATCAGTTCTCTCAGGATGCTAGTGCAGAAGCCTGGGAGAGGCATCAACCTTCAGGAGAATTAGCTGAAGTCTTGGAACTGCTGTGCCTACAGAGAAACAAGAGGAACAGACTGGGGTTACACATGCATTTTCTCACTTTGCAAGAATTTCAGGTCCCAAGTTTCTTGCAGTGCCTACTCTGTGCACTAGTACTGCCAATCCTTACCTACCCCTCTGTGTCTCAGTTTCCTCTTGGTATGTTGTCCCATCTCCTGTCTGTGTGGTTTAGAAGCTCTATGGGGAAAGAAGGTGAAAGATCCATCTTTCACTGTGAGTTTGTGAAGTGTGAGACTTTGCTCTCAGTCCTATTTTTTTTTTTTAAACAGAATTGAACCTACCTTTAAGAGAGGACTTAAATTTGAAGTCTGAATATAAAGCAGGTGTTCAAAGAGCTTCTCTTCCAGCCTGTCCAACCTGGGCAAAAACGGCTGAGAAAACAGGGAGATGAACACTGCCAAGCTATGCAGGGAAGACCTGAGGTAAACTTTTCCAACAAACTTTAAAGGAAATCTCAATTTCATACTTGTGTATTATGCCTTCAGGAGAAAAACACTTTCGCAATCTATTATTTCCAGGATAAGCCTTGTGCTTTGGTAGGTACTGTAAGCTGTCTTTCAGAGCCAAAGTGCGAACCTTCAATCTTCAAGTAAAGCCACGTAAGTACAATTTGTATAATTAACAATGGAAGGATGGGTGGGAATCACCTTAAAATTCTGACCTCAGGTGACTCCTCTGATGTCAGAAAGTCAGAGACAAATTGAGACATAATAACCAAGAATGCTGATTTCCAGACTGTACTTGCAACCATTAGTTCATGCTGCTTCTCATCAGAGCAATGTCACCATGAGATCTTTGTTCAACTGAGAAAACAGAAGTGACAGTAACTCTTTGTTGTGTTTGGCCTTCAAGCTTTCCTTTCCACACCATAATTAGTCAGCTGGATTGCACTACTGCAGTTGGGGTATTTCATTCACAGGTGCATTTGGGTGGCTATTTCAAAGATAAAGCTCAAAAGAAGAGAATAAAACACTGTTACAACCCCTAAAGATGAGGTGTTTCTTTTAACTAGGTGACTCATCCATTTTGCCTACTTTCTACTACAGACTTAAGGCCTTTATTTTTGCTTTGAAGACTCAAATCCTTTGGAGTTCTTGTTTTAAGCAAGAGTCAGGGAGACTACCAGTCCTAATTCTATCTAAAACAGGTACCAAGTAAGAAAAAAAATTATCAGTACTGCTCTTTATTAATTGAGAAAAGAGCCATGAGGAGATGAAATGACTTGCCAAATATCACTCTAGCTGCATCAGAAGTCACAGCTCTGGGCAATGACTCAGCCAGAATACCACCCCCTTCTTGAACAGTAGCTGGAGGTCTAAATGTGAGTAGCCTGGCAAAGGAGAGGATATATTGTTCACATAGCTGAAGATTTCTGGACACTCCGAGGCCTTGCAACAAGCCACCCCCCCCCTCCATTCTTCAGCACAGGATCTTTGTCAAAGCAGCTAAAGAGAAATTCTCCTCTGGTGGTGTTCTCAGTGGCCCATCTGCAAGCTTTAGTGCTAAATTCCTGGTAGGTACCTCCCTTTCAAACTGGAATCCAATTTACAAAGGCTTTAATTTTAAACTTTCTCATCATGGACTTAATAAAACTAAATGACAGGTAATGGTCCCAGAAGCCAGGAGCTATTAGATCCTTCTCAACAGTAATAAGTGCTGATCAGATGCTTGTGCACTCCTTTTCCAGCTCACAAAAGCCCACCTCCCCAAGGACTCTGCCACTGGGAGAGAAACAGAAAACCAACACTCTCATAGGCAAAGAAGGGAAAGAAAAGAAGAAAGAAAAAAAAAAAAGAAAAAAAACCAGAAAAAAGTTATGTTGATGTGAACACTTACAACTGGAAATGGGTAGCAAGATCACCATGGATAATGCCTGCTATCTCCCTAGAGTTCATCTGGGGCCCACGTGCTCGCTCCATTTCCCCACCAGGGCACTGGGGGCTCTCAGAGGCTCTACAGGCATTGTGGCTACGCAGAGGCATGTAGCAAACCGGCTCTGATTTCTGCCCAAAGGCATCAGTGTCATACCGGTTGGGATGTCAGCTTGGGAGAATGTCAAGGCCAGCAGTCACGGTGTGCTGTCACAAAGAGAAATAGATATCATTTCAAACACACAGCTCTGGAGAGAGGAGGGAAAGGCAGAAAAGAGAATCCCATCATGCACTGAAGAGGAAGAGAGAATAGAGAAGAGAGAAGAGAGAAGAGAGAAGAGAGAAGAGAAGAGAAGAGAAGAGAAGAGAAGAGAAGAGAAGAGAAGAGAAGAGAAGAGAAGAGAAGAGAAGAGAAGAGAGAGAAGAGAAGAGAAGAGAAGAGAAGAGAAGAGAAGAGAAGAGAAGAGAAGAGAAGAGAAGAGAAGAGAAGAGAGAGAAGAGGCTTAACTCTGCTTCGGCCATGCCAAAGGAGGCAGAAGGAGATATACCATGTCCTTACAGCTGCCATACCACTAGGCTAGGGGATGCTCCAGAGCAGACACCATTCTTAGCTCTTAAATTCACTTTGTTTCCAAAGGAGCTGGAATTGGCCTCCAATGATTATTTCCTGCTTTATGAACATCCTTGGCCAGCAGGAAATCTTGGTCTCAGTGCAAAGGAGGTGGATAATGACATGGTGGCAATGTACGGCTCCGGTGTTTTTCTCCCCCTCTTCAGCTTACTGCTCTTCACCCTGGTGATAAAGGAAGTTTAATCCCAACCTCCTTCCTACTTCAGTTGTTTTAGTAAGAATCAGACCTTGTAGCCTTCACATCCCAGGCCTAAGGCAGCCCTGGCATACATACTTTGCATGATACCCTTCTGCAAAGTAGGACAACTGTTACAGTCAGAATTTCCCATTTCATGGGCCTTGTATGGAGAAAACCCATTGCATCTACCACATGGGAGATTTAGACATCACTGTACTGTAGCTGTGAAGTTCTCAGGCCTTGCTTTGCAGAGGGGAAACAAGATGTCATTTTATCCAAATGACATAAAGTAGCTGTAGCATAGCCAGAACTACAAAACAGAGTATCTGACTCTCCTTCCCTGCTACAAGACTGTGCTGGGCAGCTTTCTCTCTTACCTTTTCCTTTCTTCCTGTCAATAAACTCAGAAAACTGAGTTTGGTTTTGTTTCACTGTAATTCAGGATGCCACTAGGTCTGGTCCTAATTGTGTTTGCTAGACCACATTTCCTTCCTGCTTGGTGCCACTTGTCACCCAGTGCATGCAGCAGGAACACTTCTCTGTTAGAGGAGAGAAAGAGAGTCTTCAGTCCTTTTCCCAGAACACACAGCATGTAACTGTATCTTCAAATAAGGAAACATTTTTGAAGTAAGGCCTTTTGATGACACAAAAATGCCACCAAAAGAACAAGTATTTTAAAGACTGATTTAAAGAAAGATTGATTTAAATTTTGAGAGAAACATGACATTCCTCAGACCAGACTATTCCTCCTTCCCTGTACAGTATTCACTTTATGCCCACATACACAAAGGCAGCAGCACCAAGGAGTCTCATGCTTCATCTTTTAAGGCATCCTAGTGGAAGGCTTGGAGACAACACAATGAGCTTATCTTATTACCCCCCGATATCTATGTAACTTTTTTGATATACAAACTCTCTATCATAGAAAGCCCTGGAGCCAGTTGTAATATAATTAATGTGATAGGAAAACTTGAACTGGAGCACATCCAGGATTTTCATCACACTCAAGCCTCACTCAGTAACCACTGGACTTTCCATTCCTTCCTCAGCCACCATATTTGTCTTTGCTTCCCAGCTCCTCTGAAGCATCTTTTAAACCCTATTGACATGTTTGTTAGCTATAGTAGTGTGATAGATCTATGAAGGGCTCTTTGTCTGGAACAAATGACTTGCTTGCTGGCTCATCTCTAGCCTCAATCAAGGCTCTCTTATACTTGCATATGACACCAGCTCATACAGCCTTGAAACCTCTCACCTCTTCCTCGCTCCTGTCCTTTCCCTCTCAAGTTTGGCTTTCTACATAAAATTCTTCCAGCTTTTCTAAACAGCAAGACATTTCCCAAGACCCTGCATTATGCTGCTTACCCTATACTTCTCTCAGTGCTCTGGATCTCTCTGATAATAAGGCGCATAAACGGTATATCACAGCTGCAGAAAGAAAGGGGATATATACATGTGGCCTCTTCTAAGTGCAAAACACAGGCCTGGAACCTCTCCCAACATCTGCTCTTAGTCTGGACAAAGGGAATGAAAGATGTTATAAGGTTTGTAGCTCGTGTAAGAAAGATCTCATGAAGAATTGCAATAGCACACTTCTAACCCATGGGAAATGGGTATGGACAGCCTCTTGGAAAGAGGTGTAGCACTGACAGGGATACTCCATCTTGCAGCACTATCTTTTTCACTGCACATTTTAATAGTAAATAGAAATAGCACTTGCATTACTTCTTACAACACTGCACTGTTGGACAGATGAAAATATCTATCGCCCATCACAGGCAAGATTAGCAAAAAGCCTTTTCCACATCCACATGATAAATAGAGAGTAGAGTGAAGAAGATAAACTGATGTCTAGGATTACACATTATTTATCCACATATGTTTATTATTTTGGGAAAACACAAACTTCTTTTGCTCTATCTTCTGTCACTAGTGGGTTATACCAAGCTGTCACCCTAATCAAGGTGCTGGTTCACTTCATCCAAAATTTCCTTCCATAGGGAAACATAAGCTACCCCTTGCTGGTAGTTTTGACTTAATCTGTCTCTGAAGTAATTAGCTCTTCTCACTAATTATTCTTTTCTGCCACCTTCATAGGATTTCTGTTCCTTGTTAGAACACAAATCTAACTGTCCATGTCAAGTTGAATTAGATAAATTCATAGGATTTTATAAAAATTTGCTTGAAAAAAGGTTCTATATATCTGTTTTGGACATGATAATCTTTTAGGCTAGAACAAAAGCAAATTCCCAAAATCTGCATTCCAGTTCACTTTACACAAGACAAGTTAGCCATACAAGGTTCATTATAAGGCCACTAATGTCACAAAACTCAGATTAAAATAAAAGCTCTAGATGCTGGAATCCTGAATATCAGCCCTTCTGTATCTCAGCTATCAAAAGCACAGGCGAAGAGCTCACAGGTATTGTTCTCATGTGTGAGGTGCACAGAAGCTCCTGGGTAAGAAAACAGAAGCTCTCACCCTCCAATATAGACTTTATAGATACAAAACCAAGGACAGCAGGATTACTTTCATGAACATTATTGATATCTAAAACTCAGGTTAGGTATTTCATCTACTATAGAAAATAATAGCTAAAGGGGGCATTTCTGTCTTGAGTAGAGAAGAGCTGTGTTGCTGTCTTGATTCTGCTACCACCCCTTTTTTCAGATGGGTATGGGAAATTGTTGTGTCTGCAAAAATAACACAACAGCTACATGTCCCGCTTCCTCCATTCCTCACCATTTGCTCTCTCATCTACCCAAACGTTTCACAAAAAGAGACTGTGAGGCCTAGGTGCAATTCAGCCTTACAGGAGGGGCAAATAATAAATTCTAAGAGAGGAACCTGACAAACTGAGAACAAAAGATGAGATGCTGCAATTTGGACAAACAGGATTATGCCCACCTCTGTGCCACAGCCCACTTGACTTCAGGAGAGGTGCACAGTATATTCATGAAGCAGCTGGATTCTTGTTTTCAAAGCACAACCCTGAGAATTTTGAAGAGAATATTAGCAGCAGAATCTCACTGGTTGTTACAAGCAGTGATCTCCTTAAACTATTACCTCTTTGAAATCCTACCTTCTCCCCTCCTGAGACTTTCCTTGGTGAATTCCCAGGACCATTTAACAAGGCGTAGCTTTCATAGGAGCAGGAGCATGACCAGATGATCTAGCAAATCAGAGCTTGTGAAAAACAAATTCTCCGTGAGCAAAAAACATAGGATGAGCATGTGCACTTGAAACAGCCCTAAAGGTAGATTTTGAGGTGAACCATTGATGGAAAGGTGGAGGGCTTGGACTGCTTTCCAACTGGTACCTGCCCAGTCACATGTTACACACACACATTCTTTTCATTGTTTGTGGTCTTTTCAAAACACAACAGTGTCATTGTTCAGATGGCAACCTCACAGCAAAAGGCAATTGTCACATCCCTCAGCTGGAATTGGCTGCAGTTCAGATTTCAAAGCCCAGAGCAAGGTTTTTTCACTGAAGCTTTTCTTCTGGTAGCATGCTGACAAGCCGAGTGGCTAACCCTCAAATGTGCCAGGCCATAATAAAATCACCAGTCACCCAGGATCTTCTCCAGACCAGATGAAGGTACTGCAAAGGCAGGGAAAACAGATGCCCTCCAAATACCAGAAATCATGTGGTGTTTACTGGGACTCTCAGCCTTGTTCCTGCCACTCAGCTGGAGCAGCTCCAGGCGTTCCGGGTTCACACTGGACTGACTCCAGATTCAACGACAATGTAATAATTTATGTGCATCTCTGTGCTTTGGTTTTCAAACCGACAATTAAAAGGATACAGGGACACAGCAGTTTCCTTGCTGAATCAGACCTGCGGGCCCCTAAACGCAGGATCCTATTTGTTGCACTGGTAAGGGGAAAGTTGGCAGCATTGTTCTCTCTGACCTGGTATTTGGCAAACTGGTGCCTTAAGAAGGATGCTAAAGGAAACCTGGATGGTCAGTGAAAAAAAAACAAACGAACGAACAAACAAAAACGCTTTGCTGAAAATAACAGGGAACTCCTTCTGCATGACTTTGAGATATTTACAAAGTGAGCATGGTTCAGCCTGAGTGTATAACTGCTGCTTCGAGGAGAAAAAGAAGGAAGTTCAATTTCATAAAGAATTCTGTGCTTTCATTAATCATTTCTGCTTTGCTTTGGAAAAGAACCCAAACAATCTCATTATGCTCTCCACAACTTTATTTTGGGTCTACTGAAATACGTTGCAAATGTCTTATACTCTATTAAATACTACTAGAAAAAGAAGCAAAACATCAGTTGGGAAGAAAAAGAACAACTGAATAAAAACAATGGCTTCAACCCAGTCAGGCTCATATTTTTTTGTTCCTCTGAAGAAAAATTAAAAAACAAAACAAATAAACAAAGACTCAAATCAATGTGATTTCCTCAACCATTTTCTTTCTGTCAGTATGTCATTTTCCAATGGAAAACCACACTGCCAAAATGTTACTAATTCTATGTACAGAGTTCCTAGAGAGCATCTATGTGAGTTGTGATAATTAGGACAAGATTTACAAAAAAACTACATGGCTGTGAGGAAATTCAGTGGTTGCACATGGATAATATAAAGTGGTGCAATTTCTACCATTGTTTTCACCTTCAGCTTTCAAGATACTGGCTGAGTACAACTTCTATTTTACTGTCAGCTAAGAGATGTAGCTTATTAAAGAGGAAATGTGTATATCAAATAGCAGCTGCCATGAAAGCTTTGTTCTCATTCTGTCTTCTTTAGCTGTTTTCTCTTAAAAAGTCATTAGACTGAAAGTAAATGGTCACTCTTTATGGACTAAAAACATTGTGCATCCTTAGTTCATCAGCACAAAGAACACAAAACATAATGGATATTTATCTTGTCTAGATGCCAATTAAACTTCTATAAAAGTGACCAGAAATTATTCTTACCAGCTCAGGAGAATCCTTTCTGGTGAAGATATTTCAGTGCTAACAGCTTTGATTACATGAAAAATACTTGGAGGAGAACTTTCTCAAGAAATCTTGATAATCCAGCTGCCAATACCAACCAGACAGAGGAACCTGAGAAGGGAAGGAACAAATGCGTGTTTGTGCAAGATGGTGAGCTCTGGGGCAGCTTGAAAAGCAGTGCTGTGCAGCTGCCCTGACATAGCAGGAGCTCCTCCACAAAATACTACTTCCACAGCTATTTCCTACTGGTGGCAAGTTATTCCTGGCATACAAGAGCAGCAAATTGCTTCCTGGTCCCACACTGGCTCAGCTTCTTGGCTGAGCAGGGGTGTGAGGCCATCCTCTGTCTCTCTTCAGCATTTTTCCACCCGGAAGATCTTTTAAAGCATTCCCACCTGCTCTTCCATGCTCAGACACAAAGCTGAGATACTATAGATAGATACTTGCTGTTCCAGCTCCCTGGATAGGATAAATACTCTGTTTGACTCAGGCTGGTGGTGCTGCAGTACAGGGAAGTACTAATACATAAACGTGCAATTTCCACCTCTTCCAACACATTAATTTCCATGTTTTCCCAGTCCTTTCAATCCCCTTCATTTGGTTTGGGTTCTGTTTATAACTTGTCTGAGAGATACTGTCAGCTGCTTACCTGCACTAACTCAGCCTGTCCATTCCTATGAATAATCTGGGCAAATCCAATCCAACCCAACGACACGTTCCTCTGCTGGGCTGGGAATGGCTTTCATATATATGACTGAAGGCTAGAAAGGTCCTTATCTCCACACTTCAAAGAGCCTCCGCCCATTTGACAACTTGGTGTCTCCCCATGGATAATTTGAAAATCTTATTCTCAACAGTTTTAAGCCTTTTGATCTTCATAAAAGCCAGGTCACAGAACATCTTATACCGTATGCCTTGAGGAATGTCATAAAGTCTGAGCCATTGCCACATCCAGGCCTCACTACATCTAATCTCACAGTATTTATGAGCTCATATTTTCTTTGAAGGGACACAATCTACTTTAAAATCTTGTATTAAAATCACCAATGTCAGCACCACTGCCTGCATTTTACATTAGTAAAAGGGGAATAAAATCCATAATCCATTCATTTTTCTCCAACCAGTCCAACTTAAGCCATTTGCATTTACTCTCCAGTAACAAAAGCAGATGAGGAAATTTCCAGCCAACTTCATTCTCTGCAGATGCCAGTTCTACAAACATTGTATTGCAAATACTGCAGTGAGTATTTTAATCTCAGTAAAGACAATGCCAATCTGATGTCTTTAAAATACATGCATGAAGCTGTTTTAGAAAATCTTTGTAAGGCTGTTATAAATTTAGGATGTAAGATCGCTGATGACTTATATTTAAGAAATTCAGAAGATCAAAAGCAGAACAAGAGGGATTTATTTCCACATACTCTTACGACATCTTTTATCCACCTGTCTATATATTAGCATTTCTGAAAGTGCTTTTCATCACCCTGTTATCTTATGGCATGATCTCTGTCCATAGCACTGAACACCCCTAAGGTGCAGAGGGCCCTCAGACTTCAGCGATTACACTGGGAGCCACCAACCCTTCACTGATGGCAGCCTTGCCAGGTCTAATGACAGTGTCCCGTGTGCTGTCAGCAGCTATCACCAATCATATCTTTCAGCATTTTCTGATATAAAGCAACTCATGGAGCTGATCCAGGTGGGAAAAAGTAGTAACATATCCTGAACTCAAGACATTCCTGAACTTAAGAATTCACAGGGCACACTGAAGGAATGTGGCACAGATCTAAAATGAGACTTATAAGATCAAGGTATGCCTCTCTTCCTCCTAAAAAGAACAGTGAATCATGAAAACTTGTGGCATTTTTACTGATTAAGTCAAGCACAACACAAATCTTCCTTTTCCAGACAAGGCCTTGGAGTTAGTTCCCTTCTTCCTGCTGGGTCAATACTCATAGAGACATTAGACTTGATTTAGTTTACAGTGATGCTTCACATTTCATGGAGTATTATCCATCCCTCATCCACAAAAGTGACAACGAGCAAGTACACCCCAAGTCATGAGGGAAAAGATGATGAATGTTAAGGGAATCTATTGGAATTATGCTGCATTACTGAGTAAGGGAGAAATGTTTCCAATGCCATTATATTTCTCATTTGTCTACTGCATTTGTCTAGATCATAAGAATCACATTGGAGGAAAAAAAACATCAATACAAAATCAGTAGGAAGAGAAGAAGTAAAAACTGATAAAATTTACACTACCCAAGAGCTAAGAGTACCCAAGATGGCAAATTTGACATCTTTTCTCTCTTCCACTTTTAAGTGTAGGTTAAGACAGGCAATGAAATTTTATGCTCCATGCAAAGAATGACAGCAGGGAAATAAATTGTAAAAAAAAAAAAAAGAAAAAAAAAAAGAAAAGGAAATAAAAAAAATCAGAGGACCTATGGGCTAATGCTAGAAAAAAAGCATGAAAAGGGCATTACCCCTACCAGTTGTCAGAGACATGGAGGCACCTGGTACAACCTTCATCTATAATGGCTCAGATCCGTATCATTAGGAGACAGCTCCAGAGGTTTGAAGCCTAATTTATGATTTTCAGACTGCCAGCTGTGACATAACTCACTGGGCAGCAAGACTGAGGTCAATATACGTTTAAGTAAAAAGGTTTTTCAAAAGCCTATGGGGTCAATCAGGAAAAGCTGCCATTATTGCATGAGAGGAAAGACGGGGAGAACGGATGGGCTATCAGGGAGAGAAGTGACCAAGCAGTCAATTCCTGTTAAGTAACTAAGGCTGTTATATTGCTAAACAGAAGTCTAGCAATAAAGCACGTCCTGGAGTGTCTGAGCCAAAGGATCTGCATCCCTTGGAAAGAAATATTCTACAATTACTCTATTCCTTCTTCCCTGTTATCCTCTCAGAAACTTCTTAAGTACAGTTAGGACTCACATTCAAAAGCTTCTTTCAGAAGGACAAATTAGAAAACTACTAAGCCACCCGGACAGTTCCTTTCAAGCAACCTGAGGTCTCTGCTTACAAAGAGCATGTTACAGGCCCCGACCATGCCCTGCACCATGGCTTTATCACCCTGTCCAACTTGAAAAGTAAGGTCTTCCAGAAACTGAAGTTCCCAGTTTTATTTGTACCTACCTTGTGGCCACAGTGATGTTATTTATTCTAAGACAAAATGTTTCTACTTAGTAAGGACTTATATAATCATATTTAGGCTCTGATATTCTTCGTGATCTGCTCTGCAGGAAAAAATCATGGCTCCTAGATCAACTGATGTAGCTTGTGTCTGCTCCTTGAAGGAAAACGCTCTCTGGTGCAGAAGAGGTTATTTAAACATTCCCTGGCTAAATCTGAAACCTACAGTGTGCACTTCTGACCCAAGCCAAGCCTGTGTATAAGAGGAGAAAATCAGTATCTGCGGTCAATCCCGCTTGCTTAGAAAGCTATGACACTTGCTATGGCACATGCTCAAGTTGCCAAGATGAGATCTGGTCATTAAAGCCAGACCTGGGATACTGAGCTGGAGACTCTGCTTCTCTGTCTGCAGCAGTCCAAAGGAACGGAACTCTTTGCTTTATCCGACAAATCCCTATAGGAATAGGGAATGGGACACAGAAGGAAATGTCCCCTGTTGTAGCACAAAAGGTGGGAGAGGTTGACAAAGTTAAGCAATAGTTTTGATAGCTTTTACTACTTGTACAGGAATGCCTTGAGAAGACTTGAAAAACAAAGATAATCCAGACCAGTGTATTTATAGGATGACTATAAACAGAGAAAGCATAGAAATTCACCTTACTGTTGAGTGTCTATGGTAAGGACTGGTAGCTGGAATAGTCCAGCAGGCTCTGGGTAACATCTTAACAGTCAGCCTGCACAAAAAAAGAAAAGTCTGGGAAACTACTCTCCAGCCAAGCTGGCTTGGGAAGCAGTGTTACTCACCAAGATTGCACCAGTGCTGTTCCAGAGAGCATGGCCATGACCATGGAGTCCAGCTTGGTTTGGCACAAGGAAGCGGCTGCATAAACAGCGGTTAGAATGAGATCCAAAACCAAGACCATTGCTCCCACAAGTGAAGATGGCATGACACAAAAGAGACAGGCCGCCAAGCCAGGGCGTAACAAAATTAAGCTTCTTTTCCAGGGCCAGGTCATGACTGCTGACAGAGCTGGCATGTCCTAAGAAGGCACTAAAGAGGAAGTCCAGGTTTCACCCATGAGCAGAAATGTATATTATGACTTTTCAATTCTAATGCAAGACCTCACTCTGACTCACCACACGAGCTGCTTACTGTTCACACTCAGTTTCAAATTTACTTTCCATCTTGCTGGAGGGAAAGTATGTTGGCAATCACTCCTTTTCCTTCTTTGGCTGCTTGAATCTATTGCTTTACAGTACAGAACTGGCTTTTTTCTCCATACTTGGAGGATTCTCTGCTTTGTGTAGGACTGAGAGTGTCTTCAAGAAAATCCCTAGCCACCCACATTCTCCTGAGGCTCTGTTGTTTCTGTTTCAGGTAGCTGGGTCATCTCTGTTACAAAAACAAAACAAAATGAAAACAAAAATAATAATAATAAAAAAAAAACAGTGTGAAAGCAATGTTTTTATAAAACTGCTACATATTTAAGAAAAATATGATAGCACATCCATTTCAGACATTATCTCTCTTGAGAAACAGGTATGAGTTGTTGGTCCAGGCTTCTACTTTGAATAACTGAAATGTAAAGCAGCACACGGGGCTTTGGGAGCACTCGATTTCAGCGTGGGATTTGGGAACACAGCACTTGCACATTCACAGTTGAAGATTAGATACACCTATCATCTCCAGGATGAGTACCTGCACTACGTAGCACTTTGGATGGACTTTTGAGAACCTCAGCTGTGAGGTGCACACAAGATCCAAGTATTTCCCTCATTATTATTGCAGAGGCTGTAAATGGCAAAAGCAGCTCATGCTTTCTCCTGGTTTCTAACTTGCGGGAAAGCTCGTTATCAGCAGGGCATCCTTGAAACAGCTACCGAGAGCATTAACTTTTAATATTTAATGTATTCCTCAGGCTCTGGGAGAGCAATGTGAGAAATATCCCGTAAAAATCTATTAGTGTTAATAAAATACCACCCAACAGGTTGTCCATTATCAGCAATTAAAGTTTTCAAAGCAGGTCAGATAACTCCCTGGAATGATTTGTGTGGCTTTACATCCGTTCTTCTCCTTCTTTTCTTTTTTTTTTTTTAAGTTATTAAACTTTCTCAACTCTTTTTTTCCTCCATCCCACGGCACAGACTGGGCCCTAACCAGTGAATTATAGCACTAATGAGGTGTTTATACTCTCTGCCCATCAATCACAGATGTGTGTGAGTGAAAGCGCCAGCTGATAGTCGGGAAGTGCTGCAGCCTTTTCTGCAGCCAACAGAATATTAGACTGCAGCTAGATAAATCCCCTGCTCTTTCCCTTTGCTGCTCACACTACAATGCAAGAGCGCATACACTCCATCTGATTTTCCTCCAGTGTAAAAAGGAGGACATCACTGTAGCTCACATCTTTAACCTCCTTCTGCCCAGTTTGCCTCACTTTAACCCTTAACCAGAGCACTGTGCGCCTGCTAAGTGAGAGCCCCAGCAACTGAAGGGGCAGCTAGTGCAGTGCCATGAGATAAGGCAACAGGTGCCCCTGTTGCTCTGACCCTCTGCCCATCGCTGGCACCCCATCTTACTGCTGCACTTTTCTCCTCTTTTCACTGTTGATGCCCCAGTATGAAAATCTGCTGACGTGCCGGTGGCAGCACTCTGAGGGCCCAACCTCCAGAGAATAATTAGAAAGTAGTTAATTGAAGAGTCTTAAAAATAAATTTATAAACAAAATTAACCAAAACGCACTTGGGTTCTTATTAGCGAGGCTTTAGCTTTCTCACTGGTAATGAATTCATCTTAAAGAAAATTAAAGCAAATCTAGATGAATAAATATCCATGTTTATACATTTATGCCTCAAATACCTCTACACCTACACAAACACAGTAATAAAATGAGGTCTCTGTGGCCTCAGTTTAGCATAGCCTGGCAGCGAATGGGAAGAACTGCAATATGGTGTTCAGGTAGAACTCCTCAACATGTGTTTATCTTGTGTCTTGAAGGTCACAGAAGAAGACAGCAGGCTTCAGGCTGGTATCCTCCAGCCCTGCACAGGACTAGAAGGTCTCCTATATGATCTTTAAGAAAGGGAGCTGTGAGCAAGCAGAGTTAAGGGGACTGAAATCATAAAGCAACTGTTTCTGTGCTGGTTCGAGAGTGGGATCCTCACAAGCCTGAGTCCCCACGTTCCTGCAGGAATGGGTACACAGTGGCATGTGCTGGGGTGCTGCATGCTGAGGATCCCTGAGCGGCGTGTACAGTGCTGGCAGCCCTCCTCCCAGGAGCAGCATTATAAACCTCACATCAGGGTGGGGTTCTTCCTCATCCTGTCGAATAATTGGTATGGAGGGCTTCCATATTATCCTGAAAGAAAGCTGTGTTTCCACTGGAATGTGGTTGATCTCTGTGGTGCTTTTTAGAGCAGTATCCCCCCACCCTTGGATTGCATACAAATAGCGACCACTCATCCCATCTCCACAGCTTCCCACCATATTTATCTCACAGCATCCTGTTTTACTTCTCCATTTTAAGGTCCATTCCGATAAATAAAACTCCTTTCAGCTCCTGCTCCTTCCACACAGCCCAGGTGCAGACCCACACTGTGGGCAGTTCCCTGGGTGCTTTTTTCCCTCCCCTTACTTTGCAGCTGCTTGCCCTTCACCCATTGTCATCTTGAGACATCTTACTCCATTTGTGATGGAGGTTTCTTGTTTTCCCCCAGGTTCATGGCTAGGGCAGAGGTTTTTAATTTTTCCAACCTGTAGCCTCCTAGCATTTCTCTATGGAAGTTAGAGTTCCTTGTGCAGCCAATTTACATCAACTGCCAAAAATCACGCTTTCCATAGCTACTTGACGCAAACTCTTCCCCAGCTGAGCCTGCCCGGATCAGCATGCTGACTGAAAAATTTAATGACATTTTCCAATGGGAATAATAGCCCAGCTACAGGGATAGATCCTTGTGGGGACCTGCTGCAGACTCTAGGGGTTATTTACCCCCCATTCAGGGGCAGCTCACCTTCTGGCGGCGTCTGTAAGCACATTGCTCAACAACATTGACAACCTCACCCTACAGCCAAACTGCTCCTGGTGCTCAAACGAACACATCTGAATGTAGCTTGGGTGCCTCCCCCTCCCACTCAGTCTGCTGCACAGGCTGCTGAATTCGGAATCGGCAGAGATGAGAAGGGTGGGGAGGGAGACAAGCAGACACTGGGTTTTGTGGTAAGCAGTGGGGAGGGGGACTTGGCAGCTTAGTGTAGCAGGGCAGGAAGTCTTAATGCTTGGAGCCAGTTGACTAACCTCACTGATGACCTTCCATCATAGGCGCCAGCGCTCTCACACAGGGGAAAAAAAAATCAGAAGAAAGGCACAGGCTGAGAGGACATGGTGCAGGCAATCAGCGCAGCACACAGATGAAAGGCACTTCATGCTCCAGTCACCTGCGAGTATGGGGGAGCACTAGGAAGGTGGATAGCAGATTTCCTTCCCGGGTGCGCCTCATAGATGCAGTTTCTGTTAAGAGTTAAGTTTATATTTATGCACCAAAGCAAGTGGGTGGATTTTCTCAAGATCTTGGCATGCTGAGAAAATGTGGCTTTGAGTGTCCCAAGGGCTACATGTAAATCATGGGGTAGGTGTGTTGTACAGCCTCAGCCCTGAATCACTCAGCCTGGTGACAGGACCAGTGCAAACTACAGCTCCCTGACTCACATGCCCAGGATTCCTTCCTGCGGAAACCAGAGCGTGGGAGGGGAGAAAACAGAAATGGTGCACGGCCACATCTTGCATATGGGAAGAGAGGAGACAGTCCTTGACACAAGAGTTGGGAAACACTGAGTATCCCACAGTTTAGCTAAAGCCCCAGGGAGCTACTGGGTGAGAAGTTCCCCTAAGAACTCAAGTTCTATAAATCTCGTCCCCTTATGACATTCCAGGCACCAGCAGAACAGAGAGAGCAGGGAAGCCCTATTTCACTGTATCCATGAATGAGGCAATCTCTTTGGATACACTTCACATATTCTTTCTGTTGCTGGAACAAAGGACTCAAAATATAACTTGTCCCTGAAATACTTTATATATCTCTTTTCCCCCCCTAGTCCCATGTAATGAAATGTATACAGAGAGTTTAGCAGTTCAGCAAATCATTTCCTTTCATCACAGATATGCAGCCACCTCTAAGGAGGAATAATTTATCTGCTTAGCAACAAAACAACATCTATGGTAGAAAAATACATACAAGTGTTGATGATGCCTGTGAATGCTCTGAGACAATGTGTGCAAGCAGATGCAAGAGAGCCTAGAAGCTCTTCTGGTGGATCCCACTGCATCCAGCTCCCCACCCACCTGTCTGCAGAACACTCCACCTTGTAGCAGTGTCAGCAGAGAGGAACGTGTCTCCATGCACACTGCAGAGCCTGGGAAAGAGCGAGAAGAGCGTGGGCAGCACAGTAGTTTATGGGTAGGAATTCCATGTTTAGGACAATACTAGAAGTCAGCTGAAAATCATTAAGATTGGTCACTTGAGTGCTTTTGCAATCCATGCCATAGACATGAGTCTGAGGCAGCCGTGCTGCAGAGTGACTCATGTAGGGAGCATGTGAAGATCATACATGCAGAAGGGCCCATACAATTGAGCCAGCTGTGTAAAACATAAAACAAACAAAAATCTAATTAAGATCACCCTTATCTATGCTAAAAGTGAAGGTGGCACTAATATATTCCATATCCATTTTTCTTGCACTGTAGCCAGGATGGCAAATATATGCACCCTCCAAGGACAACACAGATCTTCCAGGAATCCATATGTTGAGTTTACACCAACAAAATTAGGGAGAAACAACCAGATCACAACCAAAAGCCGTTTTGCCACAGCAGTGTGTATGTAAGAAGCCAGCCTGGGCAAGTTGGAGGGAAAATCATCAATCCATATAAATGCTGGGAGCAACACTGAATTTCCTCTGCCTGTTCGATTAGGCTGTATGGAAATGAGAGCCAGGATGAGAGCATAGAGAAAAGAATGAGGGGGAAATCAGGCACTTTAATGTTAAGTATCACAAAGGTAGAAACTCAATCCCAGCTAACAGTTTAATTTCACTTTATATCTAATGGAGAGAAAAGCTCATTGATGGAATGGAGTATCTCTCATACTGAATTAGGCAGAATACAAGTTCAATCTGAATACTGTGCTTAAGATTAAAACGAGGTGTGATGAATCCTGCCCTAAATGTTCTATCTAGATTGTAGTGACAAAGCCAAGAGACCCCAGGATGATCCTCACCTCCTCAGGCCCAGCCACACTGTTTTCTGTATCTGCCACCTTTTGTGATGCTGATGTTCACCCAGTGCCCTAAGAAAGCCTGTCATCCTGTAAGTGGTGAAGTCTAAACTGCAGGAATAAAGGCAGGAACTGGGAGTACATGGTTGGTAATTTCAAACCACTTTCATACCAATCACACTAGACAGGGACAGTTTCTCTTTGAACAGCTTCTATGACATGTTTCTGAGATGGATGAATTATTGGGCCCTGGCAGTCCTCCAAGGACAGCAGAGCTTTCTTCCCAGCTTCCTCTTGCTAGTAGGCACAAAAGCTTCAGCCCCATACCCCATTTCTTCTCCACCTTCATGTGCTCTATGCATCCCAGTGCACGCACAGACCCGTGGTGAGCAAAACTCAGCCATTCTGGGATGGAAAACAAAGGCAACTGCCAGCAGGCAGGGCTCCCTTAGTGCCAGGGAGGTGCAATTCACCTCCTCTGTGCCAGGTTACACCATCTCTTCTATCTGTGACATCCCTGGCCTCGCTCAACAGCTTCCAGCAAACTGCACAGGCTTGCACTGATACAATTAACTTGCCTCAGTCCCGGAAAAGAAGAACTTGTGAAAAATTGCATTGAAATCCTACCTCTTGCAGTACCCACAAATTCCTTTTTTTTCCTCCTTTCTTCATTTTTATTTCTGCAATTATTTCTTCCCCTTCCTTTTCCCACCTCTACCCCCATTCATAGGGGGAAAACACAAGAAAGAAAACACAGGCAGCCAAAAGCTCATTAACATACTTGACCTTTCTGAAGAAAATTAATTCCAAATTCGCACATACCGGCTGTGTTGCTTGGTTTTGTCAAAACGGTGGCATCATTAGAGAGGAGAAGAGATGGCTCAAGGGGACGGGATGTCTGCCACCTCAATGGAACTTGCACCGAGTTACTGAGTGCTGGCACAAATAAAGCAATGACATGGGCCATTCTGTCAGCTTTTCACATGAAATTAATCTTCGTTTCGTTGGCTGTGTAAATTTTTATCACCATGGAGTAGGGGGTGATGAATATACCAAAGCATCCTGACAGCTATGGCCTGAAAACTCGAGATTGTCTCAGCATCTTAACCGCAGTGGTGCTGGAACAATTCTCTTCCCCTAATGCTCTCCCTGTGCGTGTGCACACGTGTGTGCCTGAGTGCGGGTGTGTGTGTGTCTGCCGGTCCATGTGAGTGAGCTGCTGACACTCTCCTTTGATTCAAATGTGCTGTTGTCTGGGAAATGCTTGGGGTTTGGATTTCCTGGCTTGAGGGCAATGGCAAACAAATTACTGCTTCTCTCTCACTCTCCGAGTCCCAGTCCAAAAGCCAGTGTGGAACCCAGCATGCTTTGCTGGAGTTGGCAGGATTTCCTAACGGATGAACAAAAAGAGCAGCTTTGCCTTCTCCTGTGGCTCTGCAGCTTGTTGGTGCTGCTGCTTGTACAGCACATGTCATGTCACAGCCCAGGTAGAGGCGTGACATTGTTTGCTGCTAGCAGAGATGTGAGAACAACACGCACCTCAGCTCTGCCACATCCCTGGCTCTGGAACAAACACTGCTGGGGCACCAACACACACACTCAGCCCCCCCACTGTATGCTCACCCTGACACACAGAGTAAGCACAGTCCACCCTCAACGTACACTCAGATCTACACATACATATGTGCCAAACTTAGCCATTCCCCCTGCACCCAAGCTGTCAGAGGTAACATGCTAGTCAGGATCTATTCTGCTGATACTTCTGGATTCACCCAGAAAGTCAGGATTTGGTCCCTGGATGTAAAGCATGCATCTATTCCCAAACCAGCCAGCGGTCATTCTGTTCTAAAATGTGCACACACAGAAGCCTGGAGAAACTTGCAGATTCTCACCTCCTCTGTGGCAACAACATTCCTGTCCTTTCTGTGTTTGTGGGGCAGATGAGAGTCTTAAACACTGATCTCCTTCTGCAGGAGTGGAAAGTCCCTGGGGAAGCTTATCTCCCTGACCAAAGGACAAAAGAAGAGTCATGAAGTTCTGGCAAAGAGGTCAGGCCTTCAGCCACTGTCTTGATCCCCATCTGAAGAGGAAGAGCTACATGAGAAAGAAGTTCCCTAGGAAAACACCACACCTAAACCTGTGCTCTGCACCAGATTTTCTTCCAGCTTGAAGATAAATCAGATGGGACAACCACAAAGGCTTGTCTCTGAATGCCCACCTTGCAGGTGTTTTGATTGTACCGTTGTTAGTTTGGACGAAACCACCATTAGAAACAGAACAGAATTGGATGTTGGGTAAATTTTTAGCTGAATGTTTAGCCACCAGAATATTGCATCACCCAGATTTGGATAATCCCACAGCATTTGCAAAATTTGGTGTTTGGCCATAAAAATGGAAAAAAGCTAATGAAATGTCAGTTTCCACCGGATTTTTTCTTAAGATGAAACTTTGCAGCTGTTTATTTCATATTTCCATTCACCTGCTCCCTGAGCCAGTGATTGTGGATATCTGTCTCATAATTTTTCTGAATGATGAGACTGGGACAAGGTCTTGTGACCAGTATAGATACTGCCACTACTAAGAAAGGACTAGAAGAGAAGGATCCTGGCTGAACCCATCCAAACGTGGGGAAGTAAAATGATCAGTGCGTCTTCAAAGCTGGAAAGAAGAGCAAAGAAGATTATGACCATGGAATTATGAAAGAGATCTGGTAGGTTATCTTATCCACCTTTTTCTCTGACAGCCAGATGTAGTACTTGGATCCAAATAGAGTCATGGAGCTCTTTGAGATCCCAGATCCACTATGTTTTAGCACAGACTGGTAAGAAATAATGTTCACCATTTGGTTTACTTATTTACTATTTTGTTATCAGTTCAATTCCAGCCAAGTGCCCATAGATACCCAACTGAGAGGTACCTGGCAGCAATGGAAGCTAACCATACCCCATGCTGCACTAATAGGAGCACAGCCATCAGATCAACAGAAATTATTAATCCTCTGTAAATTGCTAGATCCCATCTGATCTGTGTCCAGATGTGGGCTCACAAGTACAAGGAGGATGGACTTTAACAAATCCAGTAGAGAGACACTAAGATGGTGAGGGGGCTGGAGCACTGGTCCTGTAGGGAGGCTGAAAGAATTTTGTCTAACCTGCAGAAGGCTTAGAGTACACCTAATAGCAGCCTGTCAATACCCATGATGTTATCAAGAAGACACACGCAAGCTCTTCGCTAACATCTGTGGCAGAGAAGCAAGAGAAATAAACTAAAGATCAGAATAAAGGTAATAAGTTGAAGGAGTGAACATCTTGCTTGGATGCGAGGACAAAAAGAAATTGCATTATCAAAACTCTGATTGCAGGAGGTTTTAAATACCTGACTGGACAAAGCTCCAGCAAACTTTTCTAAACGCAGTGTTGAGCATGCTTGAACCAGGAGGTTGCATCAATTCTCAAGAAGCCCCTTCACACCTGATTTATTCATCTCTTCCTCCACATTCCACAACACCTTTGCGAGGTGCAAAAATCTGCCTGTATCCCTGTATGCATTATTTGCAATTACAGAGGCTGCGTGCATACCAATGACAGTAATGAGTACAGCAGCACGCGCTGTTGGTTGCAGTTTGCAGTGAGTGTGACTGTGAGTGCTCAAAGAAGAGAATTTCTGCCTGCATGTATGCATAAGAACAACAAAGGAAAAGTGTGTCAGTGTACTTACACATCAGTGAAATTGCTTCAGGAGAGAACGTGTGTATGTGCATGCACGTAAGCTCAGGAGAGGAAGAGTATGTTTCCAGCTGCATGGAGTTCACAGAGAAGATCTCTGAGGAAAGCTGTACTAACAGAGGATCCTTCTCCCTTCTCTCCAGCCCGTTGTGGCTTGTTGAAGTAATGTAGTTTTTGAGCAGGGAAGTCTTATATCTTGAGACAAACCACATACCTCCAGGGTGTGCATCCAGCCTGGGAGAGAGTGGGAGTGAGACAAGAGAACAGTCCGAGTCTCTCGGAGGTGTCATTGTGCGCACTCTGAATGCAATGACTCGGTCCCATTGGAAGCGATGGGGTGAGAAGAGCGAGCAAGCTTCCTTCAGAAGGCTTCAGAAATAGAAACAGGACAATCCAAACACGCATCCACTTGAAATCAATCCCCATGTGCATTACCAGCACGACAAGGCTCCTCTAATACAATTGCAGTTGGAAAAGTTGCTCAAAACCATGCTTAAAGAGAAAAGTGAGGTGCAGTATTAAAGCATTGTGTCAGAATACATGTGTAAAATACTGTTTGGCATCAAATACTCTTAGCCTAAATATTCACAAAAGGAGGAGCTGGTTAACCTCTGATGCTTTAATAAACCTCTTGCCAACCTGGGTAGGAGCAGAGAAGTAGCACTCCTAAATTCCACAGAGATGAATCATGCGGTAACCTGCAGGACCCTGGTCATGCTGAGGTGAAGGAGAATTAAAACAGATTGTGGAGAAGCAGAGAGTCATACAGTGGGAGGAGGGAGAAGCAGAGGTGACCGCAGTGCTTTCAAAAACACACATCCTGCTGCAGACTGTTACATGCAGTAACATGAGAGGGATAAATCCCATCCAAAAGCTCCAGCTCCAGACACCTTGTTTGTCAGAGGAATTTGGACTTCACCTCTGATTTGATGGAGGCTGCTGCTGACTGAGGATGGTTACCAGGCAGCCCTAGGAGCCCTTTGGAAGTACTGAGTTGTTGCAATTCATCTGCTGGGCTATGAGCAGTGAGCAATGTATGCAAGCCAGGGAGCTGATATCGAGCTCATTTCATTGGATGGGATGGGAGAAGGGAGACTCTCGAGTAGGTGATCAGAATAAATGATTTACCAGGGCACTAAAAGATCAAGGCATTTATTTCTAAAAGATCTCAGAGCACCTAAAGCCTAAAGTGTTGTGGTGCTTTTAGGTCTACCCTCAGGCTGTCAGCCTTGCTCCAGCTTCTTGGAATAAGTAATTTGTCCTGTTCACCATTAGCCAAGTAGTAGAAAATCTGTTCCAAAAGTTGCTTGCTTACTCCCCCAAGAAAACAGGCATGTGATAAATATCTGCCTCTTAAGAACAAAGAGCCAGTAAGAAGGATACAATTTCCCCACTTTGCAGGGCCAGGAGTACGAAAAAAAAGAAGAAAAAAAAAAGGCACTTGAAAATGATTTTTCAGTATCAACTCAAATTCTCTCTCGTGGTTTCATTGCAACTCAACAGAAGGTTCTACACCTTGACTCACACTTTGGTCCTTCTTGGTACCCCCTTCAGTTCATGGCTGTTTCTCTGGTGTTATGACACCAAAACCATCAAGCTTCTCCTAATGAACATGACCTGTTGGGCCAAAGGGAGAACAGGGACCATGTGCAACCCTGTTACAATCACTATGGACTGTGAGCAGTTTGTGACTGTAGGATACATGTTGTTCCAGAGCAGGTTGTGTGCACTAGGAAAAAACTCAGTACCTCGCCATTTTAAATGACTCTTCTAAATGTTAAACCATGCAGTGCTAGAGGGAAAATCCCTGCTTCCATCTGCTGCAAGGCTGCATCTCACTCATAAAACTCCAAGTGGCCAGTCACTAGAGGGGGCCAGAAAGCCACCTCATGTCAATCAACAAGGGTTGTACTATCATTGTGGACAAGGATTTGACTTGCTCAGCAGCATCACTGAGGTAAGCAAGGCCTTCTGTGCCTTTGCTCACCATGGATGCCATTTGCAGCATGCAAAGTTCCACTGAAATCAATGGACATCTTCAAGGAGGAGAGTACTAGCCCGAGAGTTAAAGTGACACATTTCAGTCTTTAAGTAGTGCTACTCTTTTGATGACCTTCCACAAAATAAAGTGCAGACTGACACAGTAAAAACAAACTGGATTTGTCAAAATGAGTCAGAAAGAACATAGTATGTAGACAGTATAGATGGAAACGTTTCCTAATTGGAAGAAGTTGTAGTTCATGGAGAAAACGCAAAAAAGATGGAAGCCAAGCAAAGTGCATGGCAATGGGAGACAAAGGGAACAAGCAACCACACTGGAAAGAGAGTCACTTTTTCAGAGTCATATTAGTGTTGATTCAAAATTGCCATGCAGATATGTCATATGGTACAATCAGAACCCATCTAAGTTCTGGTTGCAACAGGAACATCTTTTCTATTAATTCCACTGGGCACCATGACAGTGTTCCTGACATAATCTTCTGGCCACATTCAGGGGACCAGCATCAAAATTCTGCTTCTGGTTACTGAATGCACAGCCCTGGGTTCTGGTGAAGAAAGTTGACCCCTTAAAACCACGTCTCTCAAGCTGCTCTCAAACCAGCCATTTTCTCAGATGATTTTCTCTGTTGACTGCACCAACAGCATGAACCCCAAAGCAAAGACTAACCTGAGACCACAGTCCCACTGACTGAGCTCCCTCTAGATGCAGGTGCATTGGAGAGAAGCAGTGACATTATGCCTACATTGACATCCATGAGGGCTTTGGCCAACAACATTTCTGTTTCTCACCCTTTGGTTCACATGGAGAAAGGAGGATCCTAAAGAACCTGTAAGGCCCATGGGAAAGGCAACCAAGATAAGTGTCTTATGTGGGGCTTCCTGGACAATGTTTAGGAATTCACAAATTGAAAACCTGCTTTCTCCTTAAATTCACTTCTGAAATCCCTGCTGTAAAGGTATACCATGTGTTAGGAAGGAAGATCTACCCCACTACTGGACAGCCCTTCATTTGCATAAAACTCATAATGCAAAGCTATGCCATAAAATGGTCTGATTTAAGTTACGAAAAGCTGTCAGTGATGAGAAAGGTAAGATTTGCTTTTCAAGTCTTTTCTCTTAAACTGTCATTAAAAATGATTCATGATAAAGACAAAGTCTAACCAACTACACGGTTAGAACTGAAACCCACCATAAATTAAGGCTTTTCTTTCTCTTCTTACCCCATTGCGCTGTATCAGGTTACCAGAACAGAGTAACTGTATGAAGCCAGAGACAGCAAAGTCTGACAACTGAAACTCAACTGCTACTTGTTTAAAAGGTAAGCAATATTTTGAGAAACACATGTTGGCTGTGTGGTTTAAAACAATGGATCCTTGTAGAAAATAAAAAACCCTAGTTTTTAAAAAATACATATTAAATTGTAAAATGACATTTAGCACAAGGAGCAGACTGTCAGAGCACTGACACCACATGCTGCAATACTTCTTCAGAGCTGTTTGGGGGTGGGGAGTGGGGGGTGGAATGTGAAGAGAAGAACTGAGCACTCCTAGCATGCATGAACTATTGAAAAAGGATGAACAGAGAATGCTTTTCCTCATAATTTCTTTCTCAAAGAGAAAATGAATGAAAATTGAAAGTGAGAAAGAGTAAAGGAGCAGGAGGAGGTAGAGATGAAAAGACTTCTTTCCTTTTCCTTCCTCCCCCCCTCCCCCCTCTCCCCCCCCTCTCCCCTCCCTCCCTCCCTCCCTCCCTCCCCCCTCCCTCCCTCCCTCCCTCCCTCCCTCCCTCCCTCCCTCCCCCCTCCCTCCCTCCCTCCCCCCCTCCCTCCCTCCCCCCTCCCCCCTCCCTCCCCCCTCCCTCCCCCCTCCCTCCCCCCCTCCCTCCCTCCCCCCTCCCCCCCTCCCTCCCTCCCCCCTCCCTCCCCCCTCCCTCCACCCTCCCTCCCCCCCTCCCCCCCTCCCCCCTTCCCTCCCCCCCTCCCTCCACCCTCCCTCCCCCCTTCCCCCCCTCCCCCCTTCCCTCCCCCCCTCCCTCCCCCCCTCCCCCCCTCCCCCCCTCCCCCTCCCTCCCCCCCTCCCCCCCCCCCCCCTCCCTCCCTCCCTCCCTCCCTCCCTCCCTTCCTCCCTTCCTCCCTTCCTCCCTTCCTCCCTTCCTCCCTTCCTCCCTTCCTCCCTTCCTCCCTTCCTCCCTTCCTCCCTTCCTCCCTTCCTCCCTTCCTCCCTTCCTCCCTTCCTCCCTTCCTCCCTTCCTCCCTTCCTCCCTTCCTCCCTTCCTCCCTTCCTCCCTTCCTCCCTTCCTTCCTTCCTTCCTTCCTTCCTTCCTTCCTTCCTTCCTTCCTTCCTTCCTTCCTTCCTTCCTTCCTTCCTTCCTTCCTTCCTTCCTTCCTTCCTTCCTTCCTTCCTTCCTTCCTTCCTTCCTTCCTTCCTTCCTTCCTTCCTTCCTTCCTTCCTTCCTTCCTTCCTTCCGTATTGCTTCCTTCCTTCCTTCTCCCCCTTCCCTCCCTCCCTCCCTTCTTATCAGAAAAAATGAAATATCCAGTTATAGCTTAATTTTTTTTTAATGGAAAAAACAAAAATAATTCTGAGGTTGAACAAAACCTTCTAACAAATATAAGATCAGTCAGAAACAACAACAATAATAATAATTATTATTATTATTACACAATCTTACAATATGAAAATTACATCACAAGTGTATGCTAATTAAATGCCACCTGCATATCCACAACTACTAAACAACTCTGGATGTCATTAAATAGTTTGGGAGATTGTGTTTTACCAAAAAGGAAGAAGAGTTTTATTTGCAGCTTAGGGAATACTGTGGCCCAGCAGTACTAAAATGTTGGCTTCTGTACATGGAGGCACCATGTGAGAACAACTGACAGTTCAGCTGAAGCACAGTATCTGCCTGTCTTGCCCATTGTTTAATCAAAGTCAAACCTCAGCTGTATGAGGTTCAGAACCATTTGCTTTAACCATCCACTGGTGTGCATACTTGAAAACGAATCCTATTGCATGAGATCATTGCCCCATTTCTGTAAAGGTGGGTAAAGTTCAGATCCACCTCCTAAATTCACAGAGATTGCACAATGTCTAACGTGTGTCCCTGTACAGCAGATAGTGGATTTTTCTCCCAGATCCTGCTCTGGTTCTCACCTCCCTGGGTTGGAACCCCTGCCTTTCTCAGTGGGTGCAGAGGCCTGATGGAGTTACTGCAGTGTTACTGGCTCTGTCTGCACCAGACACCAACACTGAGTCACTGTTGCCGTAGATACTGCTACAGTAACATTAGAGTTTCCACAAAGATGCTGCAGCAATTTACTCTGGTGATTAAACTGCAGCCATTTATTGCACAGAATAAATAACTGGATAATGGTGAATTATGGGGCTGCAAATCCATTGATGGGTTCTGGTGACATCATAAAACCACAAGAACCAAGCTCGAGTCATCAGAACTCCCGAGATGGAATTATAAGATCCATCATTCAAATTGTGCTCTTTAAAGATATTTGATATAATATATGGAGGAAAAAAAAAAAAAAAGAGATAGGCAGAGACAGCCCACCAGGCTCTCAGGCCAGCCATATACTGTCTTGACCACCATGAGCCTGCAGCCAAGAATGGGAACAAACCAAGACTCTCTGCTGGCCAGGAATTTTCTTTTCTCTTAGAAGGGCACTGGGCCACGTTGTGAGTCTGTTGTAAACTACTGGCATTGATTTAAATGAGCCAAGGCTCTGGCTCCAAGCCTGCTGTTCTAGGATAGCATTTACCTGCAGCTGATGGCTGTAGAGTTTGAACAACATTGATTGCTTTGTATGTTCTGGTCCATTAGATGTTATTTAAAATACTGATGTATCAGAAAACAGAACAATCTATAAGATTAGCGACAGCAGATGACTTTTCTCACTCGTAAATGTTGTTTGACTTCAGTGCTTACCAAAAGTTGTCTTTAGCAACTAGCAAACATTAAGGTGTTTTTTTTTTTTCCTGAGAGCCTGATGCAGCCAGCTATTTGTTTCTTTGTTCATTCAACAACACAAAATACATAAAATTGTTCTTGAGGACTCCCTTTCCTATTTGATTGCAAAAAAGTCCCTAGTGGAAAATCACAGTAGATTTCCCACTGGCAGGGACAGATGAAATGGTGAGTTCTGCATTGCTTTCTCTCCCTCTCATCACCATTTCTTAAACAGAACTTTAAGATCAGGGAACCTAGTCTTGATATAGTGATTCCTCTTAAATATATATGTAAGGGTAGTATTTTAAAAATCACTCATCATTGACCTAAAATGTGATACTATTTGAGGTCAACGTTATATTTTCCACTGGGGACTGTTTGACCAATGTTGAGTACTTCTAAAATTTCCATCCATACATACATATTGAGAGAGAGGGGGAGAGTGTAGAATGAGATGTGTATCTTAATGTAGCATACTAGACAGAGAGACAAAACCACAGTTTTAATAGCTTTCTATACTGATTTCAGAACTATTTATCATGTGATCATAACAGCACACATTTGCAGACTTTAAAGCTAAGCTTCAAAATATTGGACTTGATCATAATCTCACTGCAAATTTATAATGTCTCCGATGAATATAAGTACCCCGATGTAAGTGTGATCAGAAGCAGGCAGTATTGTCTCACTGTGTTACTCTTTTCACCTTCTTTTGCATGGGACGTTGTGTACATGATCAATTCAGTACTGTCCATACATTTTGCAAGTTGGCCAGAATGACAACCTGCATCAGCTCTAAGTTTTCTCCTCTTAATATTCCTTCACTTCACCTCTCCCTGGCACACAAACACGGTCATTTTTTTTTAGGTAAAATGTCATTTTTTGCATGTCAATTTTCACAGTCATTTTTCAGGCAAAACACAGCAAGTTTTGCCTCTCCCATTTGGTTTTTACCTTCTCTTCTCTATGAGGGAAACCAACAGTTCCCAACATTTTCCTCTTGGTATTTCCTAGACACTGGCAACTGACAGCAGGGGATTTAAAAGCGTGTAGATATCCTCACCTATTTTTCAACTCCAGTTTCTACAGCTGGCTTAAAAAAAAAAGGAGGATGTGTTTTTAAAAAAGGCTCTACAGTTTCAAGAGCAGAAGAGCTGCCACTGAGCCTCACCTGACACCAATACCCAGTCCTGTCAATCCACACATACATAACCCAGAGCACCTCAACCTGCTCCCCCAAAATGCTGCCTGCTCTGGAGTGTTTGTAAAGATGCTGATGAAATGCTTCATATTTCACCAGTTTTAACATAAATGTCCTGAAAACTTGAATAGAAAAGCAACTTTCCCTCAGCTGGAACTGTTGTTGCTTAGACCACAGGTGAGCAAAGAAACATGAAGGCTTGTGTGATACCACAACGGGAACGGTGAGTAATGAAAGGTAACACCCGAAAAAAAATGGCCATCCTTGAATAAACCTAAACTCAACTAGTGACCATATCCAGTGTATAACTGTGCTGTAATTTAAGATTAGTTCGCAAGTCATTTTCTGCTTAAAATAAAATAATTTTGTCATTATTATCCTCTGGAAAATGGAATTTGTCAACTTCTACCAATCTGCATGCTCCACAGATATTCAGATTATCAGTACATCTACTACAAAATAAAAGCACTGTCAATATGAGTGAAAGATTATGAGCAGCTCCTTCTATCCTCTAAGGTGCTTAAGATGGTGGAACAGTTCTCCTGTGGCACCCTCTCCATTAGCTAAAATGTTCCCACCTAAGCAGTTTAACATGATCTCAAGCGTAGGTTGATGTTTTCTGTTATTTTTTTATTGCATATCAGTTTCTCTAGAAGTCTACACAATAGGATGATGAATTTCTGTGTTTAATTAACAGTTTACTGATTGCATATTTAGCAACCAAACGGGATTTATACCAATGTGAAATATGACATACTCTATCTGGAAAATAAAATAATGGAAAGAAAGGATATGGAGCAATGTATTTCACAAAGACAGCACTCAAAGCTCTCTAGCATCACTGCAACAGGCAATAACTCAGCAGCATTGTGGTAACAGTAGTTTTACAAATGGCAGAAGTGCAGATAGGGTATTGATCACAATGAGACTGCCAGTGGACACTCACACTTTACACAATGAAGAAGTGGGCACGTCTGCAGGGTGAGACCTTTGTCCCATCACAGAGCACAGGGTTTAGGATCATTTTTAAAGAGACACAAATTGTTATAAGACAACATGTTGCCAGCAAGATAAAAAGCAGAATCACAGCCCTGGAGTTTAGGACAGCAGACTCTGGTCTTTTCAAGAATCTACTTGGAAGAACTGCAAGGAAACCTGGGTGATTTTCAAGGATCCAGGATTCCTCCTTCAAGCTCAAGAGTGGTCCGTCTTCATAAGCAGTATATTGAGCAAAGACAGCAGGAGGCCTGCATGGATGAACATGGAGTTCCTGGGGAAAAAAAAAAAAAAGAGAGCAAGAAAAACAAAAAAAGAACACAAGAGGCAGAAGTAAGGAAGAATATTCAGAAACATAATTTAAACATGATGGGACTGAGCTGCGAGGGTTAATGCCCGCCTAAACCTGAATGCAGTGAGAGAAGTGAAGAGCAGCAAGAAGAGCTCCTACAGATGCATCATCATCAAGAGGAAGATCTGGGAAAATGTGGTCCCACTGGCAGCCAAGCAGGAGATGTGGTGAAAAAGGACAGAGAAAAGGCCAGGGAACTCAATGCATTCTTCCCCTCAGTCTCTACAGTTACGTCCTGAGCAACCTGGTGTAGTCGAGCCTGCTTGGAGCAGCATGTCAGACAAGAAGACTGCCAGTCTATTCCAAACTCATCTGTTTTATGATTCCACGAGAGATGAAAGAAAAAATACCACTTTAAAAACAGAGCATTCTACTTCTAGCAAGGGAATCAGAACTGAATAAAGAAGGTAATCCACAGAGAAGGATGCAGGATCTGAAAGATCTGAGGCATTCAAGTTCACTTGTCTAGCATGGGTACATGGTGCATGTGCAGTGGAAAAGGAAGCAGGCAGAACTGTGAAATATGGCATACCCTTTAAAACACAGGGTCTATTGTCTTACCTGACCAAATCTGCCTTAATCAGGTGCTGGCTCCGTTTCACTTCTTGAACACAAGCTCTTGGAGCTGCAAGGCACACAAGGAACTTTACAACCATGCAAGCTCTGGCCCAACAGAAAAGGAAAAAGAAAACAAAAAAAACCCAGCAAAATACCTGAGATCACTCTTTCACTTCAGTTCCTTTGCCCAGGTGACAAGACATTTTCACCTGGACAGAAAACAGAAGAATAACAATAAGAAGATCAAATAGGAATAGGAGGAAGTGAGAGCAATGTAAACTGCCAGTTGTTTTGTGTATGCTTTTGTTTCTCCTCCTTTAATTTCAATTTGAAAAGACAGTGAAATGGAAAATGTGCCTCTAGTTACTACCCTTCTGTGCTTCCTAAAAGCCTTTCTCTGAACTTTTAAGTCTCCTCAAGTTTCAGGTCCTCTCTCTCTCTCTCTCTCTCTTTTTCTCTCCTTCTCTCTCCCCCTTTTTTATTTAAACTAATCTAAAAAAGCTATAAAAAGCCTCTGACACTATAAATTTCCTTGTAAACCCTGGTTTTATAGGTTTAATTGCCTCATTTTACTGCCTTGCATGCTTTGTTCCTTCAGTATTTTAGAGAACTGCACCAGTATTTAGTAGAAGCAGGCATCTTGGGGAAAGAGAGGCCATCTCTGAGCCCTGTACTAGAATTTGGATGTGCTCAGAGATTTGGCATGGTTAGCACCGTATGGAGACTGAGCCTTGAAATGGCTCCACTCAGACTCATGCATGTGGGAAGTTGACCTAGACAAAAATGAAGAAAAACCTCAGCACTGGGAAATTCAAGTGTCACTTGGCATGGGATAAAATCATGCTCACAAGTCTTGAGGGTATGAGAGAAACCACAAAAGATCTTTCGCTGGGGAAGGGGCTACGGTAAGGTTCCTCTTGGTATTTCTATTACATAAATAGTTCATTTTCAGAGTGTTTCCAAAGTATAATACAAGAACACCAAAGAATTCCAAGTAGGAAGGACAATCTGGTGCTAGGTGCTGTACACAAAATTGAGAACCTGGCCTAAAAACCTTCCTGTCTATACAACCATCCTCTTCAAAGGGAAAGATAGGCATCCTACCAAGATTTTCCCTTCGTTCTCTCTACTCACTAAATTTTCTCTTGGTCATAATTTTGGTCTTAAAAACTTGATGCCCAGGCAATCGACAAAACTCACCTCTGGTTCAAGCATATGCATTTCTTGATGATGTCGCTGTCTGCTGGACTGACTTCCACAGACCTTAACAGGATAATATGCCAGTCCTGTGTCTCATGGAGTGGTGCGAAGACAAGAGATGCATGAGAATTTCAAGTGGGGAGCCAAAAGAAAACTTTGTAACTGGAAGGGTGGAAATGGCTCCCATTTTCCAGTATGCTAGCAAGTAGACAGGGCTGGTGCTACTGGGGAGAGCTTCATGTAAACACCACTGCAAGTCATGGAAGAATTTCTTAGTCTGCCTTAGGGGAACCCAAAGATCTCAGCAGGCAGTAATGATTCCAGGAGAGTGTCTTGGAGGGCGCTTCAGAAAGCTATGCAATCCACCCTTTAGTGTTTTGTGCTCTCAGCTTCCCTGATTGCCTAGCTTGGCATGGGCATGATCTTGGTTTACTGCCTGATTCTAGCATTCATGGGCATGGTAATCTTTTACCATATCTAGCTCAATAATTTCAGCAAAACCCTTCATGCCAAGGGGTCTCAACTCAGCAATAGTGGAAGAAGAAAAAAGCATCTTAAGGACAGTCAGTGGGCAGAACCCCATGAATGTTTTATCGTTATCCAAGGAGAATAAAGAAATAAAAAAATAATAATAAAGAAATAGAAAAAATTCCAGAGTTGAAACAGCAATTGCGGGACATTTAATGGCACCAGAAGACCCAGTTTTGAATCTCCCCTCCATGTTATTTTAGAAGATGGACTTAACCTTGGTCTTCTAAAGACAGACCTCTCAAAAAATCCATGCTTGATCTCCTGCTTTTTCTGCTTAGTAGGACTTTTAAAATATGATCTGATTTGCTCTGTTCTCCTAATAATTTAGGCTGTGGTACAGACTCCTTCCTTTCTTTATCAGTTCTAGTTTAAGCATTGGAAACAAAAAATACTGTATAGAAGGGAGAAATAAATGAAAAGGCTTTCAAACAATTTGGTTTTAGCTTAATTGAGGAAATGGTGAAGGGATCCAAATGTGGGTTTCATTGGCAAATGATGGTTTTTATTTTTTTCTGTGTTATCCTAAAGAAGCAAGGCTTGTGAATCATGATGTGTATGCATCTGTCAATACTTTTGGTTTGCAGTAACTTTAGACAATGTTGAGCATTCTTCACCAAGTATGTCAGAGAAAGAAGTTTCAAGATTATTAAGTGTCTATAAGTTTCATAAATGCCAGTCAGCCAGTAAAGGAGAAAGATACAAATTTGTTTCCCCATGCTTAATCTAAACCATATAGAAGCTTAAATTTCCTTATTCTGTTCACCAAGTTACCGGTCTCTAAAATGGTTCTCCCAGCTGTGGTTATAGGAGACAGGAACATACAAAGTTTGTGAGGAGGAACTTTGGTTTCTCCTGAAGGTGCTTTTTCTGGAAACAGGTAAGAGCAGCAATTTTTTTCCAGGCCACTCATGATTCTGTAGACCTCTGCTGTATCTCTCCTCAGCTACCTTGCAGTCTGAAGATGTCTGGCCTGTTCAGTTGTTATTCATAACACAACACTTTTCACTCTCCTCTGGATTCCTTTTGTTATCTGTATCCTGCAAAGAAGAAAGAAGAAACTGCTGGCAAAGGGAAGGACAGAAGGCTCACAAGGGAAGGGAAAAGGAGGGAGAGGCACTTAGAGGATCAAATCTAGAGGAAAAGTATGTTAAAAACAAATGAACTGAAGAAAGAACTTGTTGTTGGTGAAGTTGATCCTTCATGCTGCTCTGCTATCTTGTAAAAGGAGTTTTATTTGCCTTTTTGTGGGAGTCCTGGGAGGAAACTATTAAAGGAACAGGCTTTAGGCAGTTTGTGGGGATGTGTATATAGTCATGTGCGCAAGTGTGTGTGTGTGTGTGTGCTTGTGCGTGCATGACTGTGTTTTCTCCCTCCCTTTTACAAGGGCCAGTTAGGTCACAAGGTTAAAGCCAGGGGGGACTTATTTTGTGTTGTAAGAATTTTTACAAAGTGTAAAGGATCAAAGTAATTAGCTAAGGGTGAGAGCCCAAGACTGTCAGAGAAGTAATGCAGCCTCTGCCCAGAGTCTTGATCACAGCTGGCCAGACTGAAACTCCAGATACTGGGAGTACATTAACCAACAGGTCCAAGCAGCATGGGGTATGTTGCTAGATATGAGACTTGTAAGGAAGAGGAAAGTCAAAATTTTGGATGGAGCAACTGGAAAATGTTCCAGAAGTGTGGCTGAACGAAGCACAGGAGCTTTTAGGCGCAAACATTTTAAAGCCAGCTGTCTGCTGCTGCGTGGGATGCCAAACCACGCTGGCACTCCTCGGGGACTGGGCTACTGCTTCCTGCTCCCAGCTAGCTGGAACAGCTCTCTGGAAGAGAGTCAGGGCTCCCAGTAAGAGCTTTGGCACTAAACCCACACCAGTTTTTTTGAAAAAGAACCTCTGATGGCACAGGTCTTCTGTCTCTATGAAAGTAGCTCTGTTTTTTATTGCTAGAATGATGGTGGTATATGTGCACACTATTCACAGTAAGAAAATCAATTGCTATTTGCACAGCACAATCTATCTGGTGATCTGCTGTTCCGAGTTTGTCCTTTTTTTTTATTTTCCTCTTGTTAAGAGAAATATCCAACGTTAGGAAATACATTCTTGACACAAATTTTTACGGAAGAAGTATAGAGACAAGAAAAGAACTTCTGCGAAAGAGACTGTCTCACCTATACATGACTTCCTCAATTTCAGGAGTGGCTTCTATGTGCAAAGAAGTCAAACCACAAGGCAAACAAACACAGACTACATCGCAGAGACCCTCCAAGTCCTTGGAGCCACACACATTTTTGTCTGACAATAGTAACTGAGAAGAATGGATTATATCCTGTATTGGAAACTGAGACCAAGGTCCTCCAGCCACAGGAGAACTTGCTGGGTACTGTACACTTCCACCAGCCTGGCCACCAGATCCATCACCTCCAAGCATCATTCAACAAAAAGTTGATGAGCTGCCACTCAAGGGGATTCAAGCGGATAGGAAGGAATTACACAGTGGACCTCCAGACATCTTTGTATCGTGGCTAGCAATAAACCACATTACCCAGAGCACTGGGATGACAGGAGGAAAAGTTGTCTCTACCTCATCTCCTGCTGCTGTTTGAAAGAAATATATTTACTCCTAGAAAAGCTTCCTTTATAAAGTACTGCTTTAATTTTATTAAGTGTTTATCCTCTACATTTCACCTTTCCACCAAACTGTGTTCATCTTTGAGAGAGAAAAATAAACCTTGATACCTAACTACAAGTTGGCTCAGAGCCACCTTCTGTCTCCAGACCCTGTGAGGATGAGTTAGTGCTTTGGAGCTGTTATTGATCTCCAGGCACAAACTGTCTGGCTGCACGGTCCTCATGTCTCCAACCCTGCACCACTCCTCCCACCTGAGAGCTTCCTTCGTTTGGCATCCCCCTGCTTTCCATTTGAGATGCAAAATGTACAGCTGGCAGGTGTGGCTCCATGATGGCCCACAGCCATTTATCACACAGTTCTCAATAAGCTAATAGCCCTAATGTGTGAAAATTGATTTCTGGGGTGAATGCAAAAGTCCCAGTGATTTACACTCTATTTCCAATTGATGAGGCTCAATTGATTTCAACGAGTACTAAAATATTTACCATAGTGAAAGACAAGGGGGAGGGTTGTGGTATAGGGCTGGGATCGGGGTCATCACTCATGGAGAGGCATCCAGCAGTGACTGCAAATAACACCGTCAGCCCATGAAAGGGCCCATCAGGAAATGAGGCTTTTGGTGCTCCAGGAAAACTACTGGGTCAGCATTAAGTTGCAAGAAGAGGGAAAGCAGTGACAAAGAAAGAAGGAAAAGCCAATGTGCTGTAAGTAACAGCCTTCCAGCTTCATGGTGAGCTAAGATTCACAATGAAAGAGCCATCACATCAGGAATCCCCTCTCCTTTGCTGCTGTGTGCTGCCAGCATGAGCTCCAGGAGGCTTTGCACTTTGAGTCACACAGGCTCCATGAGCTTCATGGCAATAAGGCTATGTCTGAGGTTGATGTGAAACCAAGGTTCAGTGAGTTTCCCAACAGTGAGCTTTTCCTAACCACAACCACTGTCCACTCTGAAGAAACTTCTCGAGGCACAGCTTTCCATAAGACAGATATTTGTGCTGACAAATATTTGTTATTTGTGCAGTTAGATGGTCAGGGTATCAGAGGGCAAGTAGGTGTCCCCAAGTAGGACACCTCCTCCCACTGCGTAATACCTAAGTGTCAGTGTCCCCAAACCAACTGCCACAGCAAAGCAGATCAGTGCACTCAGGAGAAGGTGGGGAAGGGATTGGAGTGCTGGAGCATTCTTGCAGCCCACAAAATCACTTGCTTCTCTTTTCCTCGGCCCCACAGACTTAGTACTTTTCTCTCCATTCTGTTCATCCTGAATCTGAACCAACAAACCCAGCTCTCCAGTCCCACTGATCTTTTCCAAGTCTTCCCCTATTTATCAATCTGCCCTTCTCCTTCCCTTGTTTCTACAGGGTAAAGTTCCCATTTACCAGATCAAAGGTTAACACTTGTCAGAACAAAAGCTGCGATAAGCATCTCAGCAACTCATCATTTCCAAGTTTGGAACTGCCCTCCCATCTTTTTCTTTGTCACTCAGAAGAGATTTTTGGCTAATGGCTTGTGAACATTTCACAGAAAATGATGACAAACCATCTCTTTGCCGTGGGGTCAGATCCAGGTGCAAAGCAGTCACAAGGTAGGATGAGGCAAGGGGACTCATCCATTGCACACTTCCCCTCAGGACACTACCTTGGGGAATAGAAGTGCTGCCCCACTCACAGCCTTCAGAATCCTGTCTGCACTGGGACTGCACCTGCAAATATGACACTTGGGTCCTTATTTCCAGATCAGTGCCAGCACAAAAAGCCAGTATGCCTAAGTCCTTTGGTTTACTGCGGCATGGTTTATTCCAAGATCACCTCTCAGTATGTGGCTTGTGTGTAAAAAGTCTGGCTTTTCTTAATTTTGAAGATGCTGCCACAATCAGAGTTTTTCTACCATTCATCATCTAACCACTCACTCTCCTATTCACCCATGATGACAAAATGTTCTGGAGACTGCAAAATATCAATAAATAAAGAGAACAAACTCAGCTAAAAATATCCTCTTTCTACCAGCATCTCAGTGTAGCAATGTCAGAAGATCGGGAGCATGACACGTACTGAAGCTGCCATGACATAACCCCTCCCAAAACTCCTGCGTTGGCCTATTGGAAGATATAGCACCAGGAGCTGAGCTGAAGAAACTCAAGACAGCTTTGTAGAATCACCTGAATGAGAATCTGCTTGAAAAACACTTCTTAAATCTTTAAAAAGGAGCAGCTACAATTTTGAGCCCTTAGATAAATCTTCAGCTATAGCAAAGCAAGAAGCCAATGGAGATGTGTCAGTCTGCAGCAGGCAACTCAGCGAACCTCTAAATGTTAAAAATCCTTTGCAAACTCCCAGTTTTCCAACTGTGAAAGAAGTAACTGACGACTACTTCCATTATTGACCTCTGCTATTCTGTTCTTCTTGGAAAGTACAATGAAAACACCAGCCTTGCTTTTTGGCAGCTTTTTTTTTTGTTTGTTTTTGGTCTTAAAGTGCTCTTCAGTCTGACAGAGCACCTCACTGCCATGGGAATCTTGGAACTAGTATTAAAACCTTGCCCTTTACTTCTCAACATGCTGAATGGAAGGAAGCACAATTCTTCCGTGGCTGCTTTTTTTCTCATCCTAGGGCTCTATGGCTGATTCTTTCGAAGTTATTTGTCCAGACAAAAGTACTTCTTGTTGCTAGAAAGAATCTTGCTGTCATGGTTGCTTTTCTCATTTCATTTGAAATGGCAGAAAAGGAGAGAAGGAAAGATATTAGTGTTACCACCTCGTGATTGGTCAGCCACAGCAGTGATGAGCTCTGTATAACAGCTAATCTTCTCTGTCACCCTCAGATTTCCAAGTTCCTTATTTGAAATAACTCTTCATTCTTTTTCTCAGTATATACAATTCAGATGATCTCTCCCTTGCAAATTCAGGAGATAAGGGTGTGTCAAAAAAGATGAAAACAAATCTACATCACCACCCACATGTCTAAAGGGCAAAACCAAAACAGTTCCAAGGTTTCTTATTTCTCTGCTAGAACTACTCTGTGACATATAACACAAGTCACCTCATCAGTCTCTGCTTTCTCCCACCTTCCTGACATGCAGCAAACCTGCTGCATTTGGAAAATTTGGTGCAATAAGCTCTCACCAGTGTAAAGCAGTACTAATTGTTATTCACCTTCACAAAAAACTGACGTAGTGTTTCATCAGCAGATGTCCCCAAAGACAACTTAGCTCTCTAGGTGAAAAATGATACTCAAGTGCAAAGTGTTTTTTAAAAATACTGGAAATGCATTTTATAAATAATAAAAGAGAAGAAACTTCCATTTTCGCCCGTGTCTGTTTCTCTGGCCATCCCCACTCCCCTTTCTCCTGCTCACTCTGCATAGCTGTATCAAAAATCAGAATTCAGCCTCAGCAAATCCTATTGACTGTCTCCTGTCACTCACCTGATTAAAGGTTCCACTTACCTCCAAATGGTTAGAGCCATGACTCTGAGCCATTCATAAAACTCCTATTGAAGGATTAGCTTTCACAAACTTTGCCTTAATGATTATGCATTCTATTGATCAGTGGGGGAAACTATAAAAATTGACACCAGAATAAACTTTGAAGGACTGCTCTCGCTCAGCAGAACTAGGATCAATTTGAATCGACCTGGATGATAGGGAAGGGGGAAAAAACAACTGCTCTCCATTAGCTGGGTGTAATTCTGATTAGCTACATGTTTAAGGTTTTTTTTTTGTTGTTGTTTTTGTTTTTTTTCTATCTGTCCCTATTTGACTGCTGAAACCCAACAGCATTTAGTGTGATGCAGATTACCAGACCCTGAAGTTGACTCTCAAAAATGCTCTGGTATATGCACATTCCACCTTAGTTTCAAAGATAAGCCCTCATTCATGACTACTTTGATGCTGAGATTATCTTATCCCACTTTAAAGCAGTCCAACACACCCCACCAATTATTTTGTTCACAGAGGGAATACATGTTAGCCATTGACAACAGAAAGGAAATACTATGTTCATGTGACATTTGTTCTTAAAGTCAACCAGAAACTGTTTGTTCTTTACTCCTGGAATTCTTTTTCAGACCCGTTTTAGCAAGCATAAATATACGTTCAGGTATCCAGTTTCGGCTAGCCTGTCCTGAAGAGAAGATGACTTGAGTGAGATACACCCAGAAGTTCATCTGCTTTCCTAAATATTTCACTCAAGAAAAAAATTATCTTCATAATATTATATTATCTATTATATATATACATAATTATGAAAATACTATCCATAAATATTTCCTCTTTCAATTTTTACACCCTCATGGTTACAATAGAGAGCATGACTTCATTTATCTGTACAGTCTTCTATTGAGCAGACTGTTTTCCAACTGCTAGCCCGAAAATTCAAACATGTACTCAACTGCCCTCCTCCAAGCAATTGCAGGTTAGCTGGGGATACTCAGCCCCAGTCCCTCATCTTCTTTGTATTATACTGTCTAATCACAGTTACCCAATTTCACGTCAACACAGTCATCATCTGTTCATCCCACATGAACCTTAGGCATTACCAGTTCATGGTACTGTGTTTGAAATAGCAATTGTGAAGATGTACATGACAATTCCCAAGGCATTTCTCATGCAGTGCATGCAGAAGAACAGCAGCAGCTCCACAAGAAATTTCACAAGAGCGGCATCCAGAACTTGGCCAACATTTCCATGTTAGTTTCTGTACCTTTCCAAGAAGGATGGATATGATCTGATCCAGGAAAGCAGATGTTTTTAATCACAGAATGAACCTTATCTAGGGTCCAGTCTTCAAGGCCACTGGAGTCCAACTCAAGTTCATATTATGCTAAGGCATTTTCCCAGACTCAATTTCCAGGTGGTCAATGAAATTCTTTTTGGTGGTCTCCTATTTATGGTGAGTTTATTCACTGGATGTGTGACCTGTTTTCTCTTGTTTAACACTCATACCTACCATTTTATATGGCATACCAGATAGCTGAGCTGGTCTGGGGGGACAGGTAATCAAAAATGAGGACTGAGAATGAACTGATAGACATGGGCAATTTGAAGCACTAAAGTCTTTCCAAAAAACCAGGATGTTGAACAGAGACTTTCCGTAAAAACATTTCTAGTGTTATAAAAAATAGGTAACTGCAACTGAGCAGGATTCATCACAGCTAGTTGGAGCAATTAAAAAGCAAGACCAAGCCAAGGTAATCACCGGGCTCTTGGGTGAATCAGTGGCATTGGAATCTCTACGAGGTAGTACAACCTATCTGTTCTAGATGCCTTTTTTGGGACAAAATTTCACCCCTTCTAAACAGAATGTGCCAGACACAATATCCAAGCAGCAGGTTTGGTCATCTCTGTGGATCTAGAAAGAAAAAGTATGGTCAAAGCAAGCAGCGAAAAACCATGTGATGAATACAAACAACATTTTAAAATAATTCTCAGATGCTTTCAAAGACACAGGCTCAGTGAAAGAATCTGTTCTGATTATATATATATTATATTTTATATATATTTAATATATATATATTATAAATATATAAATATATATAAATATATAAATATAAAATAAATATATATATTTAATTATATTTTATATATATTTAATTATATATATATGATCAGAATATAATGAATACATATATGATGTATTCATTAACTCAAAGGCCCCAAAGACAGTCAGAAGTAGAAGTGGTGTCATGAAAAGGAGGATAGATGCAACTTGAACAGTGTGTGAACTAGGTTGACCAGAACCTACAGCCAGGCATATTCACCTTAGCAGTTAAATACTCAAAAGTCACAGTAATTAAATATTACAACAGACAACTAGGAAATCTTGTACATCATCTATTTCTGAAAATGTGGATGCTTCTCTGGAAGATGCATCTGCTACTTTTAACTTAATGGATTCAAATGCACTGGATTGTTTTGCAGAATTCAGACTGGATGATGAACTCTTTAATTTTATGAATCTAGGAAAAAGAAGCTTATTTTTATGGAATAGAAAAGCCAAGTAAGTAAACATATCTTTTGACATATACAATTTAAGTGAAGACATAAAATGAAAACTTTGTGCAACACTTAAAAGAAATACAAACAATGACTATCATAAATAAAAACATTCACAATCTTAACTGTATGCAAGCTGCAAGAGACCAAGTCAATGTCCTGAAGTACACTCTTTGAATGTTACTTGAGCCAGTGCTGTCTAACATTCCTTTTACTCCTAAGATTTTCTAATAGTTTCTAAAAGCTCTCAGATTGATGACTTTAGAGTAGATGATGCTGTCATTCATATCAGAGGACTGAAAAACTGTGTGGAAAATCATTAGTTTTGCAGCAGACCAAAGAAACATATCTGTGGTTGAACTTAAAAAAAAAAAAGAAATAAAAGAAATAATAACGATAGTACTAACAGGAGTGATCCATAACAGATGCAAGCTGAGTAAAGATAACCTAATTGCTGATCTAAGGAAAGCAAAAACAATAGCTAAAGTGTTTCACTGCACAAAGCAAAGCAGATAGAAAGAGATAAATGAGGACAATAAACTCAGTTGGCAAAATTCACTTCAAATCTATACGTGGTCAATAACTCCTTGTGGAAATTATTGAAATGTGAGGTTGGTAGCATTCAGCAAAAAGACATTAATAGACATCTAAGTGGTTAAAATAATGTATTAACAACATAGTTTTAAAATATTGTGACATGACTAAGCTGATTGCACTGGGAGCACTGCTTCATACAGGCATAAATAGTCTGTCAGACTTTTAAAGTAATTCCCAACAGTTCATCTCATTTGAGATTATGGCAGCCCTGGGGATGGCATGGAGGGGTGCTAACCCTGCACATGGTCTCCACTGATCCAGGACATCTCTTTGGCCTATATGTTGGTAAAAACAAGAAAGGAGTGCTCTAGGGTTGAGTTTCAAGGGAACACTTTTGAGAACCTCAAACATTGACTCCCTAAAATATTTTCTTTTACAAATTGTTCCCTGGCTCTTCCCTGCTCACCACATTTCAAACCACTGAAATTGATCCATCCAATGAAGAGCTGAGATGGTAAAAACAGTACAAAGAGGGAAACTCACCCCTCTAGACTCTGATCAACACCACTGAATCATTTTGACCAAAAATGAATGCTGCTGGGGAACGATCACAAGGAGAGGTTACATTTGAGCTTCTGGGACATCACCAGATAGTAGAGTGAGTATTTATCTTTCTAAAGAGCAACATGGAAAAAAGTACATTCCCTTTGCTGTTGCCAGTGATAATGGATGCTGTGTGAGCTAAAAACCCAGCAGTTAAAAGCTACATTTATTATCACTCTATCTCACACCAACAAATTTATGATCCCTTCCAGACCTAAAACATCAAAGCAGAGCAGGAGTCAGAGCCTTTTCAGACTGTTATTTTTTTTCTTCTTCTTTTCACATAGATTGCTTTATTTATTTTTTAAAAAGAGGTGGGCATTAAAACCAAAATCTGACCTTTGATCCCCTGAGGCAACTCATTACTTACAAGGGCAAATAGGGAGCTGAAAGTTTTTCCTGCATGAAACCGTAAATAATTCTTACATACATCCACAAATCACTCTAGGTTGGTAAAGTAAATAGTAATTGGTGGATTTCTCCCTAGAGGCAGGTCTGAAAGGGGTTGTAGATTAGAGTTAGGGATTTTTTGTGAAAAAGAAAACTTTTAAAACCAAGTTCCACCCAGCTCAGTGCTCCAGATGCTCAGATAATATGAGACGTCTTGGAGGCTTGTGTACGGTAGAATCGTGGGGAGGGGAAAGTTTGGCTGTTGTTCTTATGCTTAGCAATTTCTTATGTTGGAATTTAAGAGATTCACAACTTTAGGCCAAAGGGGAGCATTAAAAACATTAAATGCCATATGTGTGCAGCAGCCGTTTCCCTGTACAATCCAGGTTTCAAGAAGGGACATTCTTTACATCTCCTCCTGAGTAATCAGCCCCACTCATGAGTTTGCAGAAGCAGCAGATTATTGTCTCTTACCCTTCTTTTTTAATGTGAATGACCCACCATAGTTAAACATGGTGCATGCAGAGCACACACTATCAGCTTTCAGTGCTAAATAAACTCTACCCACACCATCTAAAGTCTACCAAAGGTCAAACCCCTTTTCTTCCATCACTGTTTCAACCATTATGCAAATGCATTTATTCAATAGCAGTCATTCACAGAAAATAGAATAGAATATCTGTACTTGTTACTTGAAGAATACAGTTGTTATAGCAGACCAGCTAATAGAGTGAGAAGGTACACTAATATTATCAGCTCCAGTTGACATCTTCCCATGCTGGACCAATCAGACCTGCCCATCATAAAAATAGGATTACTCAGTGGTGCATTGTTACAGTGCAGTGATTTTCTCTGCAGGAAAATTATTTAAGAGCTTGCTGATAGCATGCCAAAGAAAAGTCATCAAACAGAGCAGCTCTGTGCAAAACACTGTGGTCACAGAAAAAAAATATATAGCTGTTACGCTTTGATGAGAAAAGTCAGAATCATGAGAATAGCAAGAAAACGGAGCAGGAAAGGGGATGTTTTTAAGTGTGACTGACACGTTTCTATCTGCGTGGACTGACTACATGCAGACACAGTTATTTGCAAGGAGAAAACTGGTCCCAGGCGTGGTTCTATTTCCAAGAAGAAAACAGGGGCCATAAATCCACATTTAATAATTGAAACAAATGGTCTGACTTTCAGCCAGGCTGAGCACAGTGCACCAAAGAAACCTAAGGTATTGATTAAGACATAGGATTTTTCTACCTGGCCTCTGACGTCTTTGAAAACTTCAATATCCAAAGCTAAAGCTGTGAGGAGTTTCATCTTAGACAAGATTAGGTTTGAAATTTCTTAGGTTTCCTTTCCAGCATCCTTCAGCTTCAAGAACTATGGCCTGCACTGTGTGCCAAAAGAACTGACAGAGGCTCTGCTGAGGACTCAAAAACATCACAGTAAAACATGCAAGAGCCGCATTAACCTTCATTTACAGCCTCTTTCATTAGGATTAATTTCATACCCCATGTTAGATACAGCTGGTGTATGAAACTGCAATGACTTGCACTACTGAAAATGAGAGTAGCAGAACCTCTTGGTATTTCTACTTCTCTAACCTACAGCTTTCCCCAGAAAGGATTTACAACCTGGAGCAGGAACGTCAAAGCCATACATAGATATCGTCCCAAGCTGCTGCAGTTTGTATACAGAATTACTAAGGTAAAACAAAGTAAGTGTGGGTTTACTTTTAATGAATTGAGTTGAAACATATCATCCATTCAGAGTGTGCTTCACAGGGAGTTCAGTCATCCTTTCTGAAATAATGGGAACTCAGGCTTTTATTTTTTAAGTGTATAATGAGAAAGTGATTTATTTTTGCTCTCCTAGCAAATCAGGAAATTGTTGCTGTTCCTAGACAGAGAACAGAGGCAAATGGAAGATTAAACACCCCAGTATCACACTAGAAGCCTTTGGCAGAGTAGGAAACCAAACTCACTCCTCTTTTCTGAAACATAGCTCAGCTTCTGAAACATGAGAGCATCACTGCAGCTCGCACGTGATCACAGACACACACCTTCTGCAGGACTCAGGAGCACGAGGCAGCAGCCAGTAAAAGATTCCTGCTAGCCTGGGCTCAGATCCTGTCTGATCTCAGGGAACAAGTTCCTGGTTTCAAAAAGCACTGAGCTGAAGTTTGTTTCCATCAGTTGCAACTTTTTTCAATGAAACAGAGAGATTTTTCTCCAGCAAGTAAAGCTATAAATCAGGACATCTCCTGAGGTTCCTTCTTTTGTTTTCTTTTGTTGCTTTTTTTTTTTTCCTAGTTAGTGTGCCCTCCCTCCTTTTTCCATCCCTCCAGACTTACTTCATAAACATTAGCTTTCAAGCATCTCTTTCCCCAAAGGACATATCATAAACATCATGTTAAATATTTAAAACAGGAAACCACCTCACTTTTCTAGCTACATAAAAGCTATCTTGGGAGGGTGCACTTTCTGTTCTTATGTACTTTATTTATTTATTTTCTTGTGCAGATCATTTCAATATTGAGGGAGCTTACATTGGCCAGGGACATTTGGTAAAAGTGTTAAGAAGCCCCTCTGACCCTGGCTGAAAGGGTATGCTCTTGTATGCCTCAGGGATTGCTGGCCCCCCAAAGCACTCTGATCTTCACAGTGCTTTTGTGCACCTCAAATAAAGTACTGCCATATACATAATTATTATTATTGAGGTTGGAAAGGATCTTCAAAACATCAAATCCAACTGTCAGCCTAACACTATCAAGTCCATCACTAAACCATGTCTCTCAGTTCCATATCCACACATCTCTTCAGTGTCCTCTCTTTGTCTTCAGGGACGGGGACCTCACCACTACCCTGGGCAGCCCATTCCAGTGCTTGACCACTCTTTCCACAAAAAAATTCTTCCTAACACTTCCTGACACAGTCTAAATCTCCCCTGGTTCAATCTGAGGCCATTTCCTCATCACCCAACACTTGTCATTTAAGAAAAGACACTACCACCAATACCATCTAACTACAAGGATTGGAAGAGAGACTCAAGAACAAGGCAAGGCCTCTTAATGGCACACACGCTGATGCTGAGCTTCCAGCTTTCCCATTCAGCACTTATGGAGCCACTCTCCCTTCCCACTCCTTCCCAGAGGCAGCAGCCTGGGCTTTCCAGGCCCATGCAGAATTAGGACAAGTGTCCTACCTGCATGCATGGATGCAGCCACAGCACCAAGCTGGGAGCTGGCTGTAGGCAGTTTGCTCAGCACACACTAACCACCATTACTACACTGTTTAGATTCCATGACCCTACAATTCTAAGCAGACACCTGAAGCTTCAAAAAATTATAAAACCCACTGTTTTTATACTCTTACGAGATTTAAAATCTACACCATGGACAGAATATATCCCTTCCAAGTAGTGTGGTCCTGTCGCCCAGCTCACCACACCACGCATGATTTTGTTCAGTCTCCCTTTGAAATATCCCATCTAGTCTTCTCGCTTCTCCACCACCTGCCCCTTCCTCTCCATAGCACAAAGGAAGGTGGTGCAGGAGTCAGGCAAACCACGAGACCCTGCTGCAGTCCTGTTCTGAAGATTTAAAAGGTGCAAAAACAAAACAAAAAATGTTGGCATTTCAGATGTGGACAAATCACACCCATTGTACTTAGGTGAATCAAATTCTCAGTGATGTAAACTGAAAATTCTTGCCAAATATGTGCACAAGAGAAAGAAAAACAAAGATGATAAAGATTTATAGATTGCTTTAAAATGCATTCACCCTAACCCGTTCCTAAAAGCACGACCAATCTGGCTTAAAAATGAAAGATTCTGCTGGAACGAATGCTTTAGTGAAGACCAACAGAATTAAGGAGCTAAATTCAGGGTATTAGTTCAGTACTTCAAAACAACAAAATGAAAAATGTTGCATCTTTGAATTATAAGTTTAAACTGAGAAGGACTTCTTAGGCCCTAAAGGCATATAGGTCCACAGTGGTCCACTTCTTTACGCTCACACCTAACACATCTCACAGAACTGCATCAGCTGGTTGCTCTCAGGTCTGTAATTGTGGCTGCTTTGAAATATTTCCCTTCAAGAGGCAAACCCAGCCTCAGAGTAAACCTTCAGTTGTATAGAGGTCTAGATCTCCGTGTACAGTTTAACCAGGGTATCCAAACTCCAAGCTGGCAAAACCAAGCTAAAAATCTCTTTACAAGAACAAATTCCCTTGCCACGATCACAGTGTTTCCTGCTTTTAGTTGGGATAAAAATGAGGAGAAATAGCAGTCTCTATGGCACTAAAAGTATGGTCACTTCCACTATGTCAGAAGTGGAATCAAGAATAAAGTGTGCGAAAATAAAATGAACAAACATCAAAAAATAACAACAGATCATATTTTGCGACCATTTTGTTTCAGACAGGAAGGTTGAGGCTGGTTCTAATTTGAATCTAACTGTTGGCCAGGACCTACCTTATATATTATCTTTGGAATGTGAGTCATTTTGTTGGCTTAGTTATTTCTTCTTCTGTAACATGGCACTCCTGACTACAGTGGTATGTGGGAGCTATTTTTATTGGGTAGTAGTGAAAGGAAGTGATGGATAGAGCTGGTTGGAACATTTCAACAAAACATTTTTTTCATTTGAATTTCCTAGTTGGTCAGATGTGAAGTTGTTCACACTGAAATAGTTGGTTCCAGTCTTTTTTTTTTTTTTAATTTCAAAATTAGCAAATTCTAATGTTTCTAACCCCCCAAAATTCAACTGTTTCAGCCAAAATAATGCTGTTTTGAAATTAGAAAAGAAAAAATTAAGTCAAATTGAAAAAAAAATGTTGTTTGAGAAAGGCCAGGCAGGCTGGCTGAAGGAGCCCTTGCAAAGTATGCAAAGCCAAAGATGGCATCTGCATAAGCATAAACTTTTTCCCTTCTGATTTTAAGTTCTTGAATGTTTTCAAGGCTTTGGGTTTTCATCTTAATCAGAACAGTAGCTCCTATTTTCACGGCCTCTTGAAGAATTTCAGGAACATCAAAACCCTTCACTGATTTCTCTGGCAGAACAAGAAGAATGCTGCACGGGCATGCATTTGGGAAGGCAGGATCCTTGAAATACTTCCTGGACAAGGTCACCTTAGTTCTGTAGCATGCAGTCTCTACATGATGTGGTGTGGTCAAATGCAGATGGTAAACCACATGTTGGAAACCTACCAGTCCCAGGTGCCCACAAAAGCCAAAAATTAAAAGGGTGTATCCTCAATGGATGACCAGCCACTCCTGAGACCTTGCCTTTCCCTGTGGGCTTTTCCTAACAGCTTTCAAAAGCATGGACAGCTATATCTTAAGCAAAGCTGGCCAGTGATCTAGGAAACTCTTCAATTATAGATGAGCACCAATAAACAGCCAGTGATTTGCTGGAAATTATGAAGTATAAATAATTGAAAAGCAGGGAGTTGGCCCAGAGGTACCCTTCTCTCTTGCTGATTCGTCTTAATGCATTTCCTTGATGCAACTCCCTGCTGTGTACCTAGCATTGAAGGGAGCTGCAGGATAATGGCCCTTGAAGAATATGCTGACCTGCTGGTGCACAGAGTTATAAATACATGAACATATCCCAACTGAAAGGTGCAGCTGTGGAAAGGGGGTTAACAAAAGGAGCCCAATTCTTACCCTGCTTTCAGTAAGGAAAGCAGAAATTTTGAGTACATAGGGGCTATCCAGTCCCAGTGGCGAACAGTGTCTGGGAGAAGCTTGTGTGAAAGAACTGAAGTATTTATTAGCTGCTGCTTTCTCTTGTCATTAAACAGGAGACTTGATTAGTAGAGTCCAGGAAGCTCCCCTCAGTTATTTAATGGGCTGACACTGAGTCCTCATTGAAGAGAGAGTTAACTTCAGAGATTCTGAGCTTCCAGCCTTGTCAACTATGGTCTGCAATGGCTTTTCAAACAGTCACATCTGAAAATGAAGAAAGAAAGCCTTTCTTGGGGCTGCAACACTGGGGCAGGGCATGAAACAAATTCACAAAGCTGAGTCTGCAGCTCAGCTCTCCAGAGTTGTTTCTCTGTGGATGAACAGGGTTTCATCCAGAGCTGCTTCTTTACTACAAAAAAGAAATCCATGTGCATGGACAGAGAAGGATCATCAGTGATATACATAAAGAATCAAGAGCACCTGTCCAAGTTCAGTCATGGATGAATCTAAGGGAAATTTACTGTTAATACCCATTGCATCTTGGTGCTTATGCAGCTTTGGTGTTTAATGTAACTGTGGATGATGTCACAATCTGCATAAAATCTTTTGTTCTATGAAGATTGAGGTTTCACTTGCAACCAGCAGGAATGGTTCCCATTCAGTAACAATATATTGGTCCATAATTCTATCTGTTTTCAGGAGCTTTAAATGTGCCACATCTTCAATGAAAATCTTTTGGCTCTTGCACTGTAAACACCTTACTTATCTCAGGTGTGTGAGCTGGGAAAGAAGAGCTGAAAGACAGAAGAAGCCTCCATAAAGAGAAGTTACTAATAAAACTTTCATAGATGCTAAGGAATCCAAAAATCTAAAGCACGGGATAGGCCAGGTCTAAGTAAGATGTCTAAAACTGAGGGGTCTACTTCATAGCTCGTTCCCCTTAATTTTATTTATAGCCTTTGAAAATGGGCCATTTGCCTCATTGCAAAATAAGACTCTAAGACCAGTCGCATGAACTGCCCTCTGGAAGTGTCTGATTGTCACCAGTGATTCACACGAAGTGACACCACAGTGCTCAGACTTTCACTTCCAAAGTTTAGACTTGTAAAGGAAGGTGACACAAACGGACTGTTTAAATACTCTGAAGACACGTTTCCAGTTCTGTCACAACAGGCAGGTCACTGTGAATACTGTGCCTCAGCCCTTGATGGACAAAAAACTCACATCCACTGAGTAAAAGAAGAAAACCAGAAAGATCTTAAAAAAAAAAAACAAAGGTAATAATATTTTCAGGAAGTGAGTGGGAGAGAAGAGTTGGGATGGCTACTGCTCTGTTCATGGATCTGCCTGGAACCAGCTTCTTTTTCAGCAAGAAATGCACAGAAGTGTGAGGATTTCTGGAGATTCCTCCAGGCAGAAAAAATAGGCTGGCACACAGGAAGTTTGGATTTCAGGTAAGATATTTTACCTATCCTTCTGAGAGGCTATTCCAATTCCGCTCATTCATGGCATAATATTCCTTTTATATGAAGATCATAATTTTAATTTTGAAACATCTGAGTATGGTGAGTTATAAACAGAGGGGTTAGGATCACATGGTTGTCTACCAGGTAGAAGAAAGAACATACATACAATCCCCCTCCTGCACAAGCAGACCCCCCAGCCCCCTCCTGCTCCCATGAAGCATTAGTGAGCAGTATGCAGGAAAGCTGGCTGCAAGAAAGCAAACATGAAAAGGAATGGGGCGGCCACAAGAAACACAAAATCCTCCTGGTCTAATGAGGTGGCTACAGAAGGGAACTTGGAGCTGGCAGTGTCTCCAAGGCCAGCATCAGGGCAGGATGGGCTGATGAAGTCTGAGTAGATGCCACAGCTCGTAGCTCTGAAGATCTAAGGAAGCAGTGTAAAGGGACATGGAACCAGGGCTCAGTATGCAGATTTTGCTCCATTATGTTTCTGAGCTGTTTTTTCTCTTTTCACTCCCAGCTATGGAAGACGCCAAAGCTGTTAAATATCAAGCATGTATAATGGGAATCCCATAAGCTGGGGGAATGGCCAGGATTCAAGGATATGTCCAGAGCAGAAAAAAAAATAAGAAAGAAGAGAAAAATAAGAGAGAAATAAGCATAGAGACGTGGGTGGAAGCAGGGAGGAGGGGGAGAGCTTAAACCCATGATTTCTCTTTGGTTGCTCCATTTTTTTTTGAGGTCATAGCTTAACAGCATCAGTTTATTGATTTTTTATACTATTGTTATTATTAATTATGTTTTTTACTTTCGGTCCTGTGGATCTTTAATAAACACATCCCCTTTTAAGCTGGGTGCTGCACATGAGCACACACACCATTGCCCAGTGCTCTGGAGCAATCTCTGGTCTCTGCCAGCTGTGATTTGGGCAGAACACAGTGTGTTCTCAGCCCAGGACCAACGGAGGCACGGGTCCCCTCCGACCTCAACACCTCTTCACAGCACTATGCCAGGAGCCTTGTCCTGATGCTGGACGCTGCACTGCATTCTGTAAGAGACAGCTTCCTCCTGGGCACAAGGCTGTGTCATTAGCACAGTGAGAGCAAAAAGCAGCTCCTGGGGGTGGCGGGATGGTTTGTGCACTCTGTGCATCCTGAACTGGGTGTCAAGGCAGGAAGCAGACACAGAATGAGATGACAGAAGGGTGTGTGATACAGTGCTTTTCAGATGACACCCCTGACAATTTGGCCAGGAACTCCTTATCACACATGATTTCACTCAAACCTCAGAGCCTACATATAATATATATAGACCATAGAAAACTGCCTTTTCTATGCAACTTGCATGCTTTTATTATAGGACACAGGATGAAGTGGGAAATACCACTACTGCCCCAGGCCACCAGAGCTGCCAGCACTGGATATGAAGGCTATGCATAAGGTGCAGAAAGTGCTATGGGGAACAGGGGGGCAGTGGGATCACTAAGGACCTGTCCCTCTCACACTGCCAGAAGCTACTGGCATTTGCATTAAAGGCATCATAAATGCACCCAGCAAGGAACAAATTGTTTGGGTCTGCTCCTGTTTTTCAGCTGAGCTCTCTAATCCCATCCCATTTGCTACTGTCAGTTGGGATGCTTGGCTTGGTGGCTTGGCTGCCCAGTTCTGAAACCATTCCTTAATATTTTGCAAAGATATTCTTTTTTTTTTTTTTTTTTTAATTAGCAATTTCCATAGGCCTTGGAAAAGCAAAGATTGCAGGAGAAAATTCTCTGGAAGATATAACAGTAGAATGAGACAAAAATGTTCACAGCAAAGAAAGACAAACTAAAGTTACAACAGCTCCTGGTACTTCACTCAAGACTGAGCTGAATCGTGCTGTTTTAAAGCATTTTCTTTGAAGTAAATACTATTCTCTGTATTTTAGAGATGGCAGAACTGAGATACATGGACAACAAAGTGCTCTGCCCAAGGCTATAGAAAATCAAGGCAGAACTAGGACTCAAACCTTGATGCTGTGTGCTCATCCTAAGGCACTCCCTTGGAAGTTATAAACTTACCTTTAAGAATCATTTATATCTGAAATATACTACAAAATTTTGGCTTGAGGATGCTCTTCAGTTGTTTACAGGGAAAATACTTTTGAAACATGACTTCGCTATTAAAATGTTTAATTAAAATCAATTAAAAAATCTAAACTTGCAAAAAGCCTGGCAAGCCTGTGGACGGGCTACCAGCAAAGGCAGCCCTTCTTCCTTTCCCATTCCACTTTGCTTGAGTTTGTATAGGAAAGATTACACAAAAGGAGGTGGGCATTTTTATTTCCTCAGCCACTTAGCTAAGAAATACATCCACAAATGCAGCTTTGCTCAGGTCTGTCAGTTCTCCTGAAGAGGCTCCTCCTTGTGCCAGCATTTGTTTCTGCTGGTTTGCTTCATTTGCACAGGTGAACCTGAAATTCAGTCGCTGCTGAATCCCTGATGGAGCCATTTGGTCTCAGCACAGCTCTGTTTAAACAAGTGGCTGTTTGCAGCCCATCAGTCAATGTCGGATCTCCGACTAAGAGACAAGCGTGCTGTGAAACCCCGTGTCTTTGGGCCCAGCTCCCTGGCCAAGCCCTGAGCATCAGCATGGAGGTGCATTTCTTGAAGCTATTCACATCCTGAACAACCAAAGGAGGACAACTGGAGGTGGGGAATGTCCTCACTGTGCACCTAAGAAACACACTTTGGAGCTGCATCATCCCTTGCACTCCCAGATTCATTACAAAGATACAAGAAATAAAGGAACAATTTAATAGGATGAAGAGATGCAGTGAAATACACTGAAAAAAGACAGATATTTAGCAACTTGGTAAGAATCATTGCCTCTTCCAAAACCATCTCTCTTCCCTTAAGTTCTTGAAACCACTTCCCTCCTCTTAGGCATAAGTCCAGAAGGAGAAAAATGATATTTTTCCCCCTTCTTTTTGATAAAATAATCCATTTTACTGCTTCAGACAAGCCGTTATTCATCTTGAACCTGTCCATCCCTCCCACTGGGAGCTCTAGATTGATTTACCAGCTAATCCAGTTAGCAGCTCCTGCCAGCCACAGCATTCCAACATCCCTTAATACAAAGCAGAGGAAAAACTGCATATGTGGGTGAGACAGAGAGCACACATATGCTTGTACATGTATGTATCTGTGTGTGTGTTCTGAGGTCAGAAAGAGAGAGAAAGCCACCAAGAAATTATGTTAAGTCAAAATTTCTGGCTTGTATCAGAAATAGTGCAGCATGCAGGAGCAGGAGGTGATCATCCCCCTGTACTCATCCCTGGTGAAGCTGCACCTCAAATACTGTGCTCTGTTTTGGGCACCTCGCTTCAAGAAAGATACTGAAGCCCTGGAGCATGTTCACATTTGGGCAGTGGATTTGTGAGGGGTCTGGAGCACAAGTCTTATGGGGAACAGCTGAGAGAACTGGGATAGTTCAGTCTGGAGGAGTCTCAGAGGTGACCTTATCGCTCTCTATAACTTCTGAAAGGAGATGGTGGTGAGGCAGGGGTCAGTCTCTTTTCCCACGTAACTGGTGACAGGACAAGAGGGAATGGCCTCAAGCTGTGCCAGGGGAGGTTCGGTTTGACTATCAGGAAAAAACTTCTCTGAAATAGTGATTGGAAACTGGAATGGGCTGCCTAGGGAAGTGGTGGAGTCACTGTCCCTGGAGGTGTTCCAGAAATGTTTAGATGTTGTCCTGAGAGACATGATTTAGTGAGAAATATTGGTGGCAGGTGGACAGTTGAACTAGATGATGCTATGACTCTATGTTTTTAAGTCCCTTTTACCTCTCACGACAGAACTTCCAAGCTGAGAAGTGGAGATGCTCTAGCAGAAGCTTCACTCCTGCCCACCAGCAATTCCCTTCCCTTTCCCTGGAGCCCATCAGTTGATTACATTACAAAAAAATTCCAGATTACAGTTCCTCGATAGTAAGACAGGACAGTTGGTGTGGCTGTGGAAAAAAAAGGTGAGTCTATTTGGAAGACCATGTAAGAAGCAGAAGTAAAGACACATGAAGAGGATGCACATGCACAGCAGGCATGGCATATCTTTCAGAGATAGCATGCATATCCTTCCCGAGTGTGGAGATGTGTCTGAGGGCCTGGATGCTGTTGCAAGCACAAGGGACTGTGCAAGATGGCTCCAGATCAGCAGGTCACCCTTCAGCTGCTAAGCCCTGCCACTCTGGGTTCTCTGTTCTTTTACTGAAAGCTGCTGTAGCCATACCAGGAAGGTAGAAAAGCAGAGAAGAGTACTAAGTGGGAAATGAGCAAGTGTCATGAAACAAAATCAATAGCCTGGAGCCAAAGCTGTTTCTCTCCCTTTCCTGTCTCTGATTTGTGTGCACGCATGTGTGTGTAACTGCAGGGTGACTCTACCTCCTCCATTCCCTTCTTTCCCCACCACTGCAAACGTTGCAGAGCATGATAATGAAAGCTGGTGTCCAAGCCACCAGACAAGCCCATCACTGCAATCAGAGCAACCGCGAGAGATTGCAGCCTGCGGGCTCATCAAGCTGTCCTGACGCTGGCCAGCCTCGTGCACATGAAGATGCCAATCTTGCCTCTCTCTCCCATTCCTCCTCCTCCTCTTTGGCAGCCCAGTCTCCTCACCCTCCTCCTGCTGCCACGTTCCCCTCCTGCCCTCCCCCTCTGCTCGTCCACACACAGCACCAGGAACGCCAGCCCGGGCCACATCCCAGCCGCTGTCTCTTAACGATTCTGATAGAAAATGCCCAGCAGGCTGAATCTTTCCTAGAAAAGCAAGGGGAGGTCGGAAGGCATATGGTTCCTGTCCTCTGAGCTCCGGGTGACAAGGTCTGTGATGCTGCATCCTTCCCAGGCAGAAAAGGGAAAAAAGAGAGAGAGGGAGAGAGAAATATCGCCTGCCTGGGCTTTGGGAAATCACAGGCTGCTCTCTGAGGTGGGCAAACCTCCCTGACACCATGCTGCACTACTAGGCACGTATCGCATGATGCTGGCAGAGCAGACACTGGCACTGTCCTTAAATTGGAATTTAAAAATGTAGAGAGACTTAAATCTATTGGTCTCCTTTAGTAGAGTCATGATCTGCTGTACCCTTTGGAGAAAGCAAATATCTGGCTGCTTCTACTCCTTGGCCTAGAATCACAGGTTTTAGCACATTTGGTACCAAAGACAGCAGAATATCCTTGTATGTCTGCAACTTCTCTTGCCATTATTGGGGATATTTTGCCTGGTTCTGTTCATATTGTGACCTAAAACCCAGCCTGAACCAAGAGTTACCTGGTGGCCCATAGCGAGCTGAACTTAATGTCTGGGCTGTGGTTTGTGGAGATGTGGTTTGTGCCAGCCTTCACCTCCCCACCTCCTGTGGGGAGGTGAAGGCTGGCACTGGGCTGCACTCCTCCCAGAGGCTCACTCTTCCACCAAACAACTGAATTCAGAGGCTGCAAAGATTCAGGACAAGCCTATTTCCAAGAGCCTTATAGAGATTATTGCAACAAGCCCTGCCCTAGCCATCCTTACCATTGGCACGGAGGGAAATCTGCAATTCCAGTCTGCATTTTGACCCTAGCTATAGGGTAAGTATAGGATGTTACACTGCAGAACTTTGACAGGGCTGTCTTTCAACAGCAGTGTGTTCTCATAAAACACAGAATGGAACTACATGTATTTCCTCAGTAAATGGGCACAGGGCTCCTCTTTCATACAAACGACTTCTCTCAACATACCAATTCATTGATCTCTCCTACTACACCAACATAAAGCCTCTTTCCAAACCATAGACCTCACCTTTTATAATCAATATTTCCTTTCCACTTGCTCAGTTTTCAAGGTCATATGTTGTACAGATTAATCACACTTTTAGAAATCTCCTTTTCCTAGGCTGATGCTAGCACCAACGTTATGAGGAATTTAAAGCAAAAACACACTGAACAGGGCTTGTATTTGTCTTGCCAATGGAATCCTAGGCCAAAAAAAAGAAACTGCTGTTTGTCCAGAATAAAAAGGGCAAATAAAATTATTTCCAGGCTTTTAAAGAAGCTATTACACATAGCAAAGTAAAACAAAAATTACTTGATGACAGTGGCCTTTTACAGCTTTACAGAGAGCAGGCGTACTACAGCATAAGCCAAAGGCTTTCTATATTCTGCTACTCTTCCATGAGCTCCTAGCTTCTGCTTTAGAAAAATGGCCATTCACTGTCATGGTACTTTACCTGTAACACAGAACAATTACCTGTAGTCCTAGATACTATCATCTCCATTGATTCTATACAGTACCTTTTAAAAATATTTATCTAAATGGAATTATAGCTTGCAGTAATATTAACCTGCATTTGGAAGGCAGTGCTCACTATAGGCAGCATAAAACAGAAGTCCAAGAATTTTTGTTGCTTTTCTTTTAAACATAAAATGTTTCTGTTATCAAGACAATTTGCATCCTAAAATGAGAGAAATAAAGTAGTTGCTCCACTGCCAGTGAGAACCATCACCTCTAGGAAAGCTATGGCTTGTTCACAGCACTAAACAAGATATCTTCTGTAGCTGAGCTTGAGTCACAGTCTTCACACCTATACTGTGAATTCATTGGTTTGAACAGTATTGACTCTACCAGAAAGAAACAAGAGTTTGCCAAGTGTAAGAGCCCAGATCTCAGATCTGTTTAGTCTCTTTGTAAGATGGTTCTCAGGTTCAAATGTTTCAGCTCTGATATAGAACTGAAAGGCAGCAATTTCCTGGAAATGATTTAAATTGATATTTCCCCTCTGGAAATTTTCAGTGAGATTCTTCTTGTGAGATTCTACATCATAACAGGATGTGTCTCAAAATTTCAGAGGATTCCTGTCTTGATTCAGCCTTAGTCCTGGAGTTTCAGTGTCCACCTTCACCATCAACTCTGGAGTACCAGTCTACCATTAACCATGGTTTTACCTTCAACAGCATTTTTACCCAAGGATATGAAAGCACTCTACCAGTATCAGATCTAATAACTCCAGTCATCCCCTTTCTTGGAGGCAAATAAAGCTTATTGCCCTTCTGTGGCAGACAGGTATATTACTCACAGTGAGCTGACATGAGATGGAGAAGGTCAAACAGTAATGAAGTGGCAGTGGTTTGGAGTAGAACCCAGAAGTCCAGTAGCCCAGACCCCTGTTTAATCTACTAGACTTGACTATAACCAGTTTTCATGTTTCAGAAGGAAAAGCAGAAGAGTAACGACTGTGACTTATCAAATGTCTGAAAAGAAGTAGGGGAAAAAACCAAGTGTGCTAGGCTGTCTGACTATTGCAAAATGGTGAGTGCTTCTGCATCCATTTCTCTTGCCATGTCACTAAGAATTACAGTCTGCCTTAAATGCCTAAGTGTGTTGAGAACATATAATAATAATTATAGTGTCAGAATTCCCTTGGAGATCTGAGCAAGATCTCGTTCCCTAAAGTAGCTCAGGGAGAAGAGACTGTGACTACAATTTGTCCAGTCTTTCACAAGCACTAAAAGTTTGGACGTGTTTTCAATTCCTGTTGAAGGGGCAGATAGGAGCCACCTGCACAATGCTGCTGATAGTCACGACATCTTTGTGACACTGCAGTGAGGACACGTGACAACAGATTCTGACATTGCTCCGTAATGGAGGAATGGCAAGATGAACAAAATTCAAAGTCTAAAATACCTGAATGTGTCTGAACACTGCATCTAAACTTGGCAAGCTGGTGGCTCATTTCATGCTTAGAGTCTTCCATTTTAATGATTTCTCCACCTTCTGCTATGCCAGTGTGACCACATCACTTGCCAAGGAATTTCAGCTCCCCTTGCTTTCAGAGAGGAATGCAAGTGCTCTGTCCCTCCATGAAGTGCTGTTCCCTTGGAGACCACCCAAAGAAGCCTTCAAGCCATGCACAGTGCCTGCCTACCAGTGTCTGATCCTTGCATGCTTCCTAGGCCAGGAATGGGTTAAAGCTATCAGGGCCACAACAAAAGCAAAGATCCTGAACATCATTTCATGCAAATGACCTTTCAGTGGCTTCCTGTTCGTTCACTGTGCTCTTGTCTGCCAGGGCCCTGGGGCCTTCAAAACCTGCGGCTAGATTTTAACTCATCTCCCCTTATCTGCTTGACTGACTGTCAGCCTCGCACATCTCCCTGCTTGTGATGAAGGCCTTAATTAGTGCTTGTCTGTTTACCCTTTTCCTATTGCCACCTCTCTTTTCCTCTCCCTCCCGCTATTCTTCTCCTTTCTCTCTCCCTCTCCCATCACCCTCAGGCTTGTTTGCTTAGCTGGGCAACTCTTGTTTACTCAGTAGGGAGGTTATAATATATGTAAATAAAGTGAGCCAAAAGTCCATGGAAAATAAAAATATAGATAAAGAAATATCAACACAGAAACATATTTTCACCATCACTGTTGAAACTGGTCTCTCTCTTTTTTCTAACAAACAAAACATTTTGCTGTCTTCTGAAATCAAAAGCAGTTAGGGGATGGAACCGTTTCCCCCACACACACTTCCTGTCCTTGGAGACTTTTTAATCACAAAATACACTCAGAAATGGCCACTTACAACTCACCTGTCTTGGTGCTTCTGGAGAAGACACTTCCCACTTCCATCAGCCCAGGGCTCCTGCTTGGAGAGGGCATCAAGAGCTATGGAGCCTGTCCATCTTCCAGAATCAGGGACATGGGATGCCCAAAGATGAGGCAGTTTCTCCTCCTTCAAACAATCCTGCTGTAAAACTATTCAAAGAAATTGAAAAGAGAAGAAAAAAGGATTGCAAGTCAGGCCGAGCACCCAACTTCCTAATAGTAGCTCTCATTTATGTTTTTGTTTTTTTCTTAGAATCATGCAGTCATCTTGCTGCAGAGGTCTGGTCAATACATGCTGCAGTCTGAAGCCCTCAGACAAGATCTCAAGGCTGAGACATGCATATATTTAGCAACCACAGATGTCTTGAAGATTTCTTGAACAAGACAAAGCACAATATGGGAGATAAAGCCAATCTCATGCAGCAGTTTACTGTCAGCCTCAGAATCAGAGCCTGAACCTTCTGAACACCAGAGTAATTCTTATCCATCGCACCTTATCCTCTGTACTGACAGTGCTGTAAAATAACACATCAAAACTTGCTGGCTTCCTACAGCCACTCAGCAGCCAGGCCTGGAACGCCCTGTCCTCACACAGTGCCCCATGTCACAGCCTTCAGATGTCTTCTCCAGGCCTTCTGCTGTTTGACACAATAGGAAGCCATTGCAAAAGCTGTGACAAAATAGTCACATCACTGCTTAGAGTGTGTTTTATTATGTGTGCCCTCATGAAACATCTCTCCATAGGCAAAATGCTGAAAAGCTTTGATGGAAACTAATCAGTGTCCCTCTGCAGAGGAGGAAATGACCAAATCTAGAACTTGTGATATTGAGGATAGGGTGGCCATAGTTTACACATCTTCCTAATAAGCAGAGGACCAGTGCTAGCTTGAGTGCTGAGAATTTCACCTTATATCCATGGATAATAGGATGCAGCATGCATTTCTGCAGTGACATCAGACAGCTGGGAAATCTTACCTGCAGAGTTTCTCCTGACACATTCCTCCCTAATAAAAGCTGCTTCATGCCCATAACATGGCTCATAAAATTTGCTTTGTAGCTAGATGTTTAGTAAAACTTCTGCAAGGCTTACAGGAAAGTGTGTAGGTGTTAGGATCAAAAGAGGACCTATGCCTGTTCACGCAAACACACAATGTGGGCTGGAGTTCTGAACTGCTCGTGCTCTTGCCAAAGGAGTTTCAAGACTTATCAGACTTCACAGGAAATAGTAAAGCTCAGTGGTTGCCAGAGAGCAAAGGACAGAAGAGAACGGTTCTCCCATTAGCAGGTAAAAGCCATTAGATTTAATGGAATGTCATGCTCACTTCATGAGAGAGGAAAAAAGGGAACTGTATTGAAGAAAGTAGGGAAAGAAGCACAGTGAAAAGTGAAGGTGGAGAGTTAAAAAGCAGAGGAAAACCTTTTCTCTCTCTTAGAGAAAGGATAGAAACATTTGTGCTTAGGAATAACTCACATGCTATAGTGAAATCTGAAATAGACAGAGATGGGTGTTTGAGGCAAGGGAGAGAGGGAAAGACAGACAGACACAGGAAGATCATAGCATAAAAGAGAGAAAGGAATGTGGTAACACAGGGACAGATGGAGACAGGGCTGGTGAATGTCCGGAAGATAGTCATAGGCCTGGCCAAACATGTCCTGACCTATACAGCAGCTGAGCTCCATACGTGAGGCAGACAGCTGGGCCAGATGCTGGGCTGTGCCATTGGCTCCCAGGCACTGCAGGGCTCACCCTGCTCACTGCATCTTTCTGAGACCTCCTTGGGAGTAGGGTCCTCATAACAGATCCAATAAGATTAACAAGAACAGAGTAGAAATATCAAGGGAAAGAAACTGAGCCAGTAATATTTCTTGTGACAGTTTGTAATATTTCTGGGTTATTTCTTGAAGACTTGACATTTTTATGCCTAAATCTGTCAGTGGATCCACTCCCAGCTATGAATGGCTCATGAATCAGAGATGCAAGGTCATTTTTAATTGGGTTGAGAGACATTTCAGGGTCAATTTGCAAGTATTTGTAAAAGGTGAAATTTTAGAGACTACTTACTCATTAACAGGGTGTGTGTGCAGGCAAACAATTAACCACATTTTAGAAGATGATCGGGATTGTTAGCTGCCTGTTGGGGCCTGAGCTTTAAGATCTCCATTTGTCCTGATAATATCTTCTAAGACCTGAACATTGCAAGAGGTTGCGTCACATTATGGCTTTAAATATTAGTTACACATCAGGTGAGGAATACCACACCTCAGTCCTAGTGTGAACAGAGCAGGGATCCACTCAATGCAGGCAGTAATTTCCCCTTTGCCTCTAAGGTTCAAGGGCTGGACATCCTAAATTCCGGGTTTAACCATGCAGAAAGCACTGATGTCAAAAGGAGAAAGCGGACAGAAACTAAGTCCTTGTGCATGAGCTCTTTCGTGAGCCAGGCGCTCAACATGCATATGCTCCTAAAAACTATGTAACTCAGCAGAAACACCACACCAAGCTCTACTTGGCCAACAGTACTGACCTGAGAACAGACCTGCATGGCCTGAGAAAAGATGAGAGGAAAAAAAAGTGAGTAGAAAAGGTTTGCCTGCTCCTCCTCACTGCTCTCCTCCAGGCAGTCAGGGAAGCTGTTACAGGACATATGAGCAGAATTTACATCAGAGTTCATGTGTCAGAATAAATACTGCCTACCACAACCTCTTGACATGGGCCAGGGTAACCAGGAATTGCACAGGCAGTCAATAAAGACCTCCTCCAAGAGCTGTTCTTCTGTCTTTCTTCATTAAAACAAACAAACAAATAAGCCAATTGCAGCTAAAACACAGCATCAGACAAAAGCAACAAACCCACCGTTATACAGCAAATTAAGAATAGAAATAAAAGACAAAAGGATTTACATTACAAAACAAGGTAGCAGCCCTGAAACTCACCATCCCATCTCCCCGGCAGCTGACAATACTGTTCTGCCTTTTATTGGGCAGCTGCCAATACCTATTGCCTCCGAAGCACACATCAGTGCTTTTCTGATCACAGAGCTACTTTTAGTTACCAGGTACTGCCATACAGCCCAGGAACCTGTAGTTCACAAGAAGACATGCTGTGCTTAGTTGTACACATCAGGGGGGACGTTGTCCCACTCCTGCCTCCTCTTGTCTGCAAGGAGCTTACCAAGAATGGAAACAAACAAACAATAATAAAACTAGCATAACTTTCAGAAATGGCCCTCTAGAATATTAACTGAAGAGCTAGAAATGAGTTGGCAAGTAAGCCCCACAGAGGATATTTAAGTGCAAGCTAGGACCTTCATCTTTTATTCCTCCATTGCTCCTGGATGCAATCCATTTGATCTTCATTGTCCTTCTTGACATCCAAGTGTCTCATCATTATTACCTGAAAAGAGTTCAGCTGCAACAGTAACTACTGCCAACATCTGCTGGAAAAGGAGAAAGAAGAAGGAAAAGATATTTCAGCTGCTCTGAAATTTTCCTTTTCTCTTTGACTGCTTCCCTTCCTCTTCCAGTGATCTAAAAGGTGTCCATTAGCCCTCAGTGCACACTCCTCTATTCAAAAGCTTAAGAAGTTCCATCCTTCAGATTTATTCTTGTGGCTAGTAAGTACTTCAGACCAAACAACAGAATTTCCACATTCATCAAGTTTCCAGGTGCAATAAGTGCAGTTAACAGAAGTGAGGCTAGCTCACCTTAGCATTGAGCCATATCACTAAAGAAAGAGATGCTTCAGTTATTTTGCCACTTTTTTTCTCTCAAAAAGTCTCCTTTGTGTTCATATTTCCATAGCTTTTACGTAGGTGTCTATTTACATAGCATTTATGAATCCTACTGAATAATGTTTCTCTTTCACCTTTCTGTTTTACAGCTAACAATGGTGATGCTCTTCTATACCCAGCATTCTACAGGGGCTGCTCTGAATGTAATGGCTCCTCTTTTATGACGCTGGCCTACAATGTCAGAGGCAGATGTCGGTGGCATGTCAGTAGGGGTTGAACCTTCCCACCAATATCCCATTACATTTTTTCTGCGTGACAGATAGCAGCAGAGGGGAACTCTGACAGAATGGTATCAGACATGGAAATGTGCATGAAGCAAAAGGGTGGAAATCAATTCCTCTCTGATGCTTGCTGAATGTTGGAGATCAACCAGTGGATGTAGCACAGTGAGGGGTGTGTGGTGCTTTTCAGCAGAGGTGACAGTGGCAGTAGGTCACCTCTTCTGGTGCAGACTTCTACAAGCACAGCATGCAGCTCTTGTTCATTGCTGGTGAAAATGTAGAGCTAATGGCGGTGTCTGTGTTGAGAAATAGTGTTTTGTAGCTGAGAATGAGTTCTAACAATTTATGTTATCGCGTTCTTCGCATATGTTGTAGTTTCCATGGAAATAGATAAGAGGCATTACTTTCAGAGCGACCTATATAATTTCACAAACCTATAGAAATGCATCTAATCACAGCCATATTCATTCAGAAGCACTTGGAAATGTGCCAGAGCCCCCGTCTATAATATGTTTGGTCTATTTATTATCCTTTAACAGTTCAGAACCTTTCCATCTCGCCAGCACACAGTTTTCCAAGAGCGCATGCTCACAGGCCACGCTCTCAGATGAAGCAGAGGACAGAGCAGGACAGCATCACTGGATTCATTTAGAAAATTCAAAACAGATTAACACAAAAGCTCTCGCACAAAGACTTGATTAAACTGGGACACTCACTGCTACAGGAACCACTCTTACATCCGTTTCTGAAGTGCTGGTTACTGGCCACTCAGAAATGAAATGAAGCAGCAGTGTTCTCAGCGAGTACTTCTGCCCGTGCCTTACCCCTCAGACACAAGGGTCTTCCCTCAAATGCAGTCTGGCAACAAGCTCAAGTTCTGTCTTATTTTTAACATTTAATTACTAAAAAAATTGTTTTAACGCTGCTGGACTGCGAGACAGACTTTTCAAATAGAAAATGTTCCACAGCCCTATCTTGTAAAAAATCAGCCGCAAGCAATTGCCCTGACTCCACAGACTCCAGCAGAAGAAAAATGCCGATTTTTCAATACTAATTAATGCTCACCGGGGCAAATTAAAGAAGACAGTCATTGCACAATGTGCCACTTTGAACTTCTACAGATGTCTGACAGCCGTGGAACCCTTTGCAAACACACAGCCAGCAAACTCCGCAGTACCCCTGCCAGCTGAGCACAAAGTCCCACTGCTCCAACCAACTCCCACTGAGGAGAGACACAGTATAACCAAAGGAAGGAATGAATGGGCCTATGAGAGGGCTGGGAATAAAACCCGTACCTATTGGTGCTCAGTTTCAGCGTCTCCATGGCAGTGTCGTGCCAAGGGTTGACATTCCAGCACCCATTAACCTCCTGGCTTCTGCCCAGCATGCTACACAAGAAGAGATAACCCCATTTGCTATTGCTAAGAATGATTGAGGGCAGAGGGCTTGAAGTGAGCAGCAGATCTAAACAAGCACCTTGCTGAGTCTGTGCTGGTCTTCCACTGCTCCAAGAGATGGCAATGTGCAAACAGTGCTGATGGTACATAGACTTTTTTTTCATTTTACATGAAAAGAATACAGATAAATAAAGTCAAAATACTCCTGGATGGTGCCAGTTACACAAAGGAAGGCATAACCAATCACAGAATGGTTTAGGTTGGAAGGTATTTTAAAGATTATCCAGTCCCAACCCCTGCTGTTGGGCTGGTTGCATCCCTCTGGATCAGGCTGCCCCATCCAGACCTACCTTGGGCTGCTCCAAAATGGGCACCCACAGTGCTCTGGGCAGTCTGTTTCTCCTACGGCTGTGAAGTCCTTGGGGTTTTATAACCTTCTGAAAATTCATCACATTTCTCTCGTTGTGAGCTATGGGAACACTTTAACAGCAGTAAGCCATGGCACCAAAGCAGCAGCAGATGACCTAAGATACCATGAACCATTACGCAGATCTGCACAAACAGGAGGATGTAGCTGGTTGTGATAGAATTTCATTAGCTGTCAGGATAAACACCTCCCCCTCTACTAGAATGTCCTTTAGACACATCAAGATGGGGCTGTACCCAGCTAACACAGCCTCCTCCTCAGCAGGAAGCACTGGGTCAGGTGCTAAAACAACATATTTCACACATCACATTTTGTAGGTCCTCTTCTCTAATTCTCTATAATGTATTGTAAGACAAAACTGTCTGCACAGGCAAAACGATTTCAAAGAACACCTTGACTAAAATTGGTCCAAAAGCAGTTTCTGTAAAAATTTTCAGAATGAAAGGAATAAAATCCCTAATTGTAATGAACCAGAACAGGAAACTGAGAACTGAGAACTACCTCAAACTGATAATCCTGAAGAATGACAGTTGGTTGGTGGAATTTAAAGCTTTTATTTAGATAATAACAATGATATTTTTACTGGATTTAATATTGACTTAATTGTACAGTACATATGACTGAAATGTATACATTTCAGAGACATTACCATGTCATAAAAAACTGAAATGGAACTTCTTTCAAAATATGACGTTTCAACACTGTCAATATTTACATTTGCTTCTCGTAACAATTAAGGATTTAGAATATTTGTGCTGCAATACCTTCCTGGAGCTGACTGCTCCCCAGAACCTCTGATTTCCAGAGAACACTTCACCAACATCTTCCTTCACCAGACGTTGTGTCCCCAACACGTTTTAGCTGGGCATTCCCTTTTTTCTCCCTCCTCCGTCTCTCCTCTCTCGCACAGCAGTTGCTCCAATGAAGCAGCCAAGATACAGAGGTTGTTTTGCTTCCGCTTTTGTGCCAATCCTGCTGATGCCATTACCTTGGCTTTGGAAATGGAGTTTGAGGTTGGAGCCAGCTGGCACCACTTCAGCAACATTTTCCTTTCTGGAGCTTGGCAAACACCACACCAAAAAGACACTCTCCTCGATAGGTTGTGCAACGCTTTGTGGGAAATTCGAATTAGTGGACAATGTCCCTTTCAAGTTCACAATGGCTCACACTGGAAAATGAATTAAATATTTTCTTTCTGCCACATGCAATCAAGAATCACAAACTGTCTGCGTTCTTTCTGGTTTTGGTTGAGGATGAAGAGAAGGTTTGTTTCCCTTTTAATTATTAATTACTTCTTCTTTGTAAAAAAAGATCCAACCAAAGGAATAAAACCGGAAATACCAATAAACCAACAAAAGAAGAATGTACTGAAAGAAAAGGAAAGAAATGATCCTGGGGACAGGAGCCCCCATCCTCGTAGACTATAACTCACTGCTAGGTAAAAGTCAGCATAATACTTAATCCCTGCTTCGAGGTCAGCAGTGAGGGTAAAGAGAGCATAGGGAATTGCTTCTCTTCCACATGGGGTAAATTCATTTATGAAGAATAATAGCTGCACCAGTTCCAAACACATCCCTGCCTCTGTGAATAGCTCTCCCAGCCCAAGCAGTGCTGAGCTCGAAATGCTCCTAGTGCGTGCTCCTTCCCACCTGAATCAATAACAGGGATGATCTTTCATCAGACTTCTTTAGATGTTGGCAATTGTTGTGCATCTGTTTTGTACCAGCTTCTAAAGTTTGTTAGAGAATTAATTTTCTAATAATTACAGCCAGAACTGAACAGGTGGGAGAGAACTTTTCTTTCTGTCCCATGAACTGAGACCCAACTCCTTTCTGAACTAAACTTTTCAGAAGGAAGATGTGAGTTCCAGTAGCAAGTTTGAGCTGGAAGCAAAAATGCTGAAAAGATATGTAATATTTAAATCCAAATCCTTGTTATCCATTATTTTTGAAATCTTACTGCACTGTGACTGGCCCTGCTACCAGGCTTGCTGCTGCTGCTTTGTATTCTCTCGAGCACAAGCCTCTCCCTTTTGCTACTTTTCTTCAGACACCTGCCAGGACAGAAGATCTGGAGAAGGAGGAAAGGAGATGCAGATGTGAACACAGCCTGTTTCCACTTTGGGTTACGTTGTGCTGCACCTTTGGCACAAGCTCCACTTGAATACTTTTATTTTCCCCCAGCTAGCAGCATTTCAAAATCAGGCGGCCTACATCAGCAGCTGGAGAACAACTCTCAGAGAGTGCACAGATGTGCTGCTCTCCTGTAGGGGACCTGCACTTCATAGGTGGGAATTTGCCTGGTGTTAAGCTCCTCTAGGTGTATTTTAATGTTACCCCTCATCCCCACCGTGAGTGCATGCCAGGCTGTGGGCAGCTGTAAGGGAAGAGGAGGAAAAGCTGTGACAAAGGAGGATTGGTGCAGGAAGCAGTACCAGGAGTTTCACTCTGCCGAGTGTGATGCACTTGAGGGCAGCTGGCAAAGCCAGCTGCAGGAGACTCCCTCTGATGCTCTCTCCTACTCCTGTGCTGCTCCCTAGAGCAGCGAGTGCCCTATCTGCAGAGCCAGAGGTTTCTGAACACTATGCCAGAGTTACTCAGGAAGAGCAACAGAAAATCTGATGAGAACAGGCTCAGAGATGGCATCTCAACAATTGAACATAAGCAGCCATTCGCTTTGTGTGTGGAAAAGCCCTTCTAATTAAAAAACAAAACAAAACTAACAAAAAAACAACCAAACACAAAACCCACTATTAGTGAAACCAGATGGTAAAAACATGGGAACTCATGCTTTTCCCCACCAGCTTGAGTACATTGGGATGGTCCAAAGCTCTTGCTGTGGCTGAAGTTTTTTTTTTTCTGAAAGAGTGGTCAGGCACTGGGATGGCCTGCCTAGGGAGGGGGTTGAGGCACCATCCCTAGCGCTGTTCAAGAAGCGTTTAGATGAGGTGCTAAGGGATTTGATTTAGTAGTTGGGTAGGGATAGTGATAGGAGGATGGTTGGACTAGATGATCTTGTAGGTCCTTTCCAACCTTATGAACTTATGAACTTATAAGTCATTGCTATCTGTTGGCTCACATGTTGCCTGCTATGAAATGAATCTGTTGCTTCTTGTTTCCACCAGATAGGTGGCCTATGTGGTGTGAAACCATCTGTGATGCTGAAATCCTGCCTCAAGGGAAGGTGAAATGGGTAGAGGAACAAGAACTAGCTGTCCTCCCCCAGATTCTCCAATGAAAGAACATGAGAAAAAAGATAACCAATAAAAAAGACAAAAGGAAAAATGCCAAAGGGAAAACAGGAAGAGATCCCAGGTAAGAGGGCACAGCCACAAATGGAGGAATTGCACACACAGTGGAGCTGTCAGATGTTGGTCAGCCTAAGATAACTGACTTTCAATTCCCACTAAGAGGAGCTCTACAACTCCTAAGGGATCCTCTAAACCTCAAATTTACTGGAGAAATATTTAATTGACTAGCAGCTACTGGAATCCAAGAGACAGTAAACATAAAGAAACTGTGTTTAGGAACTCCATCAATAATAAAATCCATAAAAAAAAATGTTTTTCAATTGACCTTTCAGGATGTAGCCAGTGATTGTATTTATGAATAAGCAAGAAATTTCACAGGTCACTCTGATGTAAATTGATCGAATTAAATAATCATTTCAGGAAAACTGAATTGCTTTAAACATAGAGGTTTGGACTCACAAATATGCTACAGGGTCAGAGCAGGTGCTCAGCACCTGTCAGGATTGCCTTTACCTTACTTATTGCATCACCCTGTAAAGGTAGTATCATATTCAGTTTATGTTATGCTCCCTTAAGAAATGGATTAAATACACAGCCACCAGATTTACTTCTCTTGGCCTTTCATACACAGATAAATTTGTCTTTTAAATCTACCCAGGGAAACTACTTCCTACAAAGTTGCAACCATCTCCAGTAAGATTTTGATGTTTCCATCTTCCTCGTCTACAATAATAAAACAAGGTGGCAACAAATTAGGACATAAAAACAAAAGAAGTAAACTCACAGAAAAGTTCTGGGTAATAACATGTGATGCAAGACACTTCTCATTACCTGTTCCAGTCTATTAGTTTGACATCACCTGAGTCCACTTCATGCTCCAAGAAGGTAGCTTGTCCATCTACATATCAGTATGAGAGACATCAGAATACCAGCACAAACACCACATTCACCTCCAAACACATTAAGTTCCTAATTCGTACTTTTATTTGGGAGATCTACCTGTCCTGTGATCTTTAGCCATCACAGTGGGGCCACCTCCTGCCCATGAAGCAAAGAGTTTACAGCACTGCTCTGATTCCATGAGGACTGCGTTTTCCCGTGCTTCATGTTTCTCAGATCAAAGCTTCTGTGCAATTTATGTACAGTAGTGCTTGTGTGGGTTGCTTGCACTGCCTTTCCTGAGAAGGTCTGAATTTCCATGTGTGATTTGAACCCCAGTACCCGGGAGGTGCCAGTCTGTAAATCCATCCCAGGACTCGAGTGTTTGCACAGCACTGGAAGTCTAGGTCAAACACAGAGCAAAACTGCCTGCTGCCTCATTTCAATATTCAGTGAACACGGCAAAGATTAACATTTCCTCTCTTGAATATCTAAATATTTGCCCATAATCCCCCTGCTAATGAGCAAAGACAAGTGCTGGTAAGTGGCAAGCAGCATTAAGCCTAGAGTCAATCAAATGAGTCCAACAGGCCCTTCAGCACAACCACAAGGCCTGTGCAAGCTGAATTCAGAGCTGGTGGCTTGCAAATGGCCCTTCTCTCCCACTAACTCTCCCCCCACCACACAGCCACACACATTCTTCCCTCTCCTTTCCTCTCCACCCCCTTTTCCGCTCCATAACCCACTCGGGGGCATAAAAAACTGGTACTGAGAAACCTGCCAACTGCTTTAGACTTTGGAACACAGGCTCTGGTCTTGTCAGCTCTGAGCCTTCCACACAATGGAAAACATTACACATTTTGCTAGCTAACGACCGCGCTGCTCATTTACATGTCGTAGGCAAATACTAACAAGGTCGCAGCCAGAAAAGTGTGGTCAGGAGCTGCTACTGCTCCTGGCAAGAGGTTAGTGCCTGGAAAAGGGCTGCACGGGAAGCTCTCTAAACACCTTGGAACATGTGCTAAGCTGCTGAAGTATGAGGTGTGGTGACAGCAAGGTGTTGAAACTGCACTTTTAAAAGCTGCCAGTCATCATTAACACATCTCTGCAGAGTATTGGCAGCCAAGGCAAAGCCAACACCTAGAGCATCTTCTTGAGCGGTAGGTGGGGAGAACAGAAGAGGAAAGGAAGCAGGTGTGAGGAAGACAAAGGAAGCACACAAATCACACAGAGGGGTTTTCCCTCTTGTTATTGTGCTCAGAATTTCCCATCCTTGTTTCAATTTGGCACCAAACATCTGGGCAACCTGAGAGGGAAACTGTGAGCTTCTGGGAGGCACTGACTTTGTGCTTGTTACTTTGAGGATTGGGTATTTCTGTTACTTGTGGGCTTTGTGAAGCAACCAACACAAGGCTGGGAGCAGCACAAGGAACCAGGAGCTGCTAAGGAGCCAGCAAAGAGCCATTAGCACAGACAGCCCAGGCCACCAGCCAGAAGTTCTCAGCAGCACATGGCCAGGCTCAGAGCAGCACAGCTTGGAGGGCATCATCTGCAGGCTGCACATAACATCTGCTCTGGTAGATCAAAGTAGATCTGGTACATCAAAGCCTAGGAAAGGAGTTTCCACTTACCATGCTCAGGCAGCCCTTGTGTATTCCTCTAAGTAACTGCTATTGGAAGTGCCTTGGAGGAGGAACTCCACAAGCACTGAAGAACCCCACCATAGCTGCTGGCTGGAGATGCAGGGAAACAGCAATGTTCAGCTCTCCTCTTCTCCTATTACTTCTGGGTCACCTGCAAACACACAATCCAAATTCTGGAATAAAATATACTTGTCACTTATTTTATTCAACAGAATTTGTCCAAATTTTATGGATCTCTTCATGTCAAAGTTTTGACTGATATGTTTTTTGTCTGCATGCTTCCTTAGATTAGTTCCAACTTTATGGAGAATTTTCCCTATCTCTGCTTTTATATACCCGGCCACTTTTGGAAGACTAAAGTCACCAGTATAAAATCCTGGGCAAAACTGCACCAGTCATGATCTTTTCCCCAGTATAAAAACTGGAAATTGAAAAAAAAAAAATGGAATAAGTAACTAACACTACAAAGTCGCTAGATAGGAAATTTTGTGTGACATAAAAGAAAATTGACAAAACTAAATGTAATTCTATTTCCTAAGACTCTAAAAATTATTGTGCATCAAAATCTTAAATATTTATTTGAAATTATTCAACCTAGTTATTCCATATTCTAAACCTGTGCAGCAGAGAGGCTGTAATTGTAATGGATTTAATAAAAGCTATCATATTCCATAATTCAACGGGAAAGATTATGCACAGCTCCTAGATGCAACTAAGAATAGCTAAGTTTTTTCTTGCTGGTGATTGTTCTGAGAACTAAAAGAAAGAAAATTATACCTCTCTTTCCTTTTTTTCCCTAAAGTACTCAAGAAACATCATGTCCCTCTGATGTGCAGAATGCTCTGTTCCCCTCTTTTTAATGAGCTTCAGAGCAGTCGATTCGTTAACCCTTATCAAGCACAAGGTTCCTCAATATTTAGCAGATTTCACCTCTAGGTTTCCAGGATGTTGGTCTAAGTGAACAACAGTTCTTGCCTGACTCCCTGAGAAGCAAATACTTTCTGTGATTGTGACCTTTTGAGCCTGTGGTCCCACCCTGGACCTGACATAGGGACGATGTTTTTAGCACCTTTCCCGAACTAAGGGAATGCAGCTGAAACCCTGCAGCCCTGCAGTCAGAGCAGCAGATCCCTCCCCAAACAAAGTCTGATGCTTTGCCCAGCCCCAGCATGGTGGGGGACTCAGCAAGGACAGAGACATCATGGAGTGATCAGACAAGGGCTACAAGTCCGTGGGAAAACAGGTGTCATTCAATACACTGCTCATGCAAAAACTTGTTGCTTTATTCACTCCCTTTCTTGTTTTGCTATAAAAGTAAAACTGAAGCACTAAAAGATAAGAAAAAAAAATTTAAGAGATATTACAGGGATTAGGTATTTAATTACTATTAAAAAAAGTCTGAAGGGATTTGCTTAGAGATACAGAGGGAATCACATATCTCAGCATCCAGATTTGCAGCAAAATCACTACAAATTTCTGATAATTCTTATCTTACCACCAATCAGAACTGGAGAAGAAAGGTAAGGTTAAAAAAAAAACAACAAAAAAAAAACCAACACAACAAAACCATTATTCAGAGACAGAGAGATACAAATCACCATCCAACTTTCTCCTTCTTCTGCTGTCTCTCCTACACTCACACATGCTCACATACCCATCTTGCAAACACGCTCCATCAGTGTGATGGATAGATGCCACACCTGTTCCCAGCCCCTGTAGGGAGGTTTTCCTCATCCATCTTTCAGGTAGGGACTGTCTCTTCATTCTGTGCCTGTGAAGTCCTTAGCACAATGAGGCTGGGCCCTCTAGGCACAATCAGCATAATAAATAATCATAATTCAAGAGTGTGATGCTTTCAGATCCCAAACTTACATTCTTCTGAGCTCCCACCACACTTACACACATGTACACGCCCTTCTCTCTTTCTGAATGTGACCTCTGCTCTCATTCAAAGCCAAAACCTGTTTCTGCAGGGCTCAGGTTCAGCAGGGGATTCCCGGACAGCCCACTCAGGCTGCGCGTATTCCTGTGCCGCCAGGTGGGACGGGATGGCCATCAATCTGTTCACGCCTTGTCAGCAAGGGGCCTGCTCTGAACACATGCCTCCTCTGGCTCTAGGAAATTGATGCAGACAATGGGGAGGAGCAGCAAAGAGGAGCCGTGCACAGCTGAAGAGACATCAAAGAACACCTTGCACCTTACAGTTAGTGCATGACTCTGAAATCCAGAGCAGGGTGAGACTGAGAGGAGGCTTCTGTACCTCCGGTTTTGGGCCACCCCATGAATTTTGAGGGTGACTATTCCTGAATCCTGTGAGAACCACCATCTCCCTTTTCTTCCCAGGGACAGATGATAAACCCTGATGACTTGAGTGTGGCTCTGTCTCCAGAAAGACACAATCTGTGCCCGTGATGTCTTTATGCCACCCCACAAGTCTTTCCCTTCCTTCTCTCTCCCCTTAATTGTAGCACTACTCTCCTCCCCTCATCTGGGCTTTTCTCTGTGTTAAAACTAATGGTTTTACCACATGTTGGAAGGCAGCAAAAGGAAGTGGTGAAGTGACAAATGGGCCTGCTCATGATTTAATTTATTATGACAGTCGTGCCTGGATCCACAAAGTAAACTGAGTCAACAGAGAAGGACTTTGTGCCAAGTTATTTATCCACTTCTTGAACTGGGGGATCTCTTTGTCCCTAGCCAGCCGTGAGACTGGTTAAAATCATCAAATTTATTGATGAACAGAAGCAGCAGGAAATTTTCTCACAAAACATGTTGTTGTTGAAAAACTTGGATTCATTCAAACCAGAACCTTTCTTCTAGGAATGGCTTGGTGTCACTAAACTTCCAAAGCTAAGTAAAAAGATTGGGGAAAAACAAAACCAAAATAATCAAAACATGCTGGTTGAACATTTACTAAAAAGACATTTGCTTTTTGTTCAAAATAACTTTCTGTGTCGTCTAATTAAATTTTGAAAAGTTTCATTTAGATTTTCTCTTTTCTTTCTCAGTTTTTTCATGGAGATGTCCAAGCAAAACATTTCAACTGAGAAAAACATGTATTTTTTTCCTTTTTGTTTGTCAGCACATGGCATTTTTCAGGATTTTCACTCCAGTCTCACACAACACAAGATTTCAGCATCTCCAAATGTCCTAGCCACCCATAACCATGCATGCCTCCTATTAATCCACTGAATGTGAGCCCAACTACAGACAGTTGTCCTATGTGGCTGGTGGATTCTTTGTCCAAAAACTCAGTTGTCCCATTCAGTAGCAAGGCCAGAAGATGAAGTGATGAAAGATGTACTTTTCAAGGGAAAGGAAAGACTGGAGAAACCTCACAGAGGAGACAAATAAATGCTGAAGAACTTTAGAAACCACCTACAAAGAAAGTTAGAAGGAGCCATGTCTCTGCAGCATGTATATGGAGCACAAGCCCAGAGCCATGTGGACTTCTACTCATATCCTGAACACGCAGAGATCTGCATGATACCTCTTTAAAACTCCTATGTGTCTTTGCTACTGAATCACATTCCAGTATTATGACACAAACTCCAAAGCAGTATTTTAACAATCTGCAGTCAAAACAAGAAACCATTGTTTGCCACCCTGCTTGCACAAGCAGCCTGGCTATTGAACTGGAACATACCCACATCCGGGTAGAGGACACCAAGACTACCAATAAATATCTATCCAATAGAGGAGAATGGGGCTTTGATCCAGCAGGTATATCAATAAACAGCAGCTGAATATACCAACTCAGTCTAGAAGTCCATGATAGTTCCTGCACTCTTCAAACATTCTCTGTTCTGAGGTTCTGCTGTATCATGTATTGCATTTGCTGCTTTCCTCATCCTGCAGCACTTTCAAAACTGCATTGAGTAGGTCATCTTCAAGACTGATCAACAAATACAAGGAGTGTCAGTGTGATTTTCTTTCTTGATTAAATATATTTTGTCCCACAGATTTCAAATCCACAGTTCACACCCATAATAATGCACGTAGCCTGTACAGACAACAAAGACACACTAGCAGACTCAAGTGAGCCCTCACCAGCATTCAGCTGAAAGAACTACATAGCAGCTTTTACACAGAGGATGTAGCTATCCACCCTGCTGCATGGACAAGGCACTATGAGCACTGAGGACACGCAGTTCGAACAGTCTGTGTGGATATCCCCCTCACTGCTCCTGCTTTCTAGGCTGAAATGAGGCAAAACCAAAATCCAGGGAGAACCTATGTGTTCCTCCGGTGTCTACATCTCTGTTGTCTTTGAAAGGAGGGGAGCAGGAGCAGATATTGTTTGTTGGAGGTTTTGGTTTTAGATTATCTGCAGACTCAAGCAAATGCTAGTTGAACCCCAGCCATATTTTCAAACATTTCTTTAGATCTGTGACAGCTGGAAACCTGTGGGTATCTGCTGGGAGTTGAGGAAAATGAAAATTGAAATGTTGCTCTTCTGAGATTAGAGGTCAGACACCTTCCATCTGCTGTGGGATAGATACATCTGCAGCAGTAAACTCCACATTTATTTATTTATTTATTTTTAATAAGAAGAAACTGGCATTTCCAGACTGTGTTTCTTATCTGACCTGCCAGGATGGCTCCTGTGGGATGCACTGCCCCAGAAGTGCCTTCACCACCACTGCAGTCACATCAACTCAGATGAAGCCTCCAATGCTGGTGTTGTTCAAACTCAGATGGTCTCCAAGTCTGACAAAGCTCCAGAGTGGACCGCTGCCATTCCTTCTCAAGAATGACATGTGACAACTCCCTTTTCCCCTAAATATGGGTCTCTCTCAGTCTCCCTTTACAATCTGTGCAAGTTACTGACCTCTGGAGGAAATGCTGGACTTTACCTAGCCAGTGAACCTGTTGCCCAATCTGTTCGCCTGTTCCTCTGCCACATGGGCAAAGTAGCAAAGTTTACCTTCAATTCAGCTTCCTGAAGTTACAGCTTATATGGTGAAAAAGCAAAACACAGTAATAAGATTTGCCTCCCTCCAACTATGCTAAAGAGTTATAATTCATAACTTCCAACTGAATTCACTGTACAGCCAAGCGTTTCTAATGAGTTCTCCTAATGATCTCGCCCTAACGTTTGACTTCATTATGTCACTTTAGCAATATTTAAAGTACAGAAGAACGTGTCCTTCTTTCAGTAAGGATCATTCAACTCTCTCCTTCTCTTCAGCTGTACAGGGTGGTGGCCCTGGGGAAGCCTGCTCCTTCCCCAGTCTCTGCCAGAAGGATGCTCCACACAGCTCCACCATAGCTGGGAGGGGAGCATTTCCCAGCTGGTCCTGATCAAGCCTTCTCCCCAAAGGTTTCTTCACTTCAGCTGTCCTAAAGACACCCTTCAGATATCCCAGGAAACTTTTAGCTATTCCAGTCCTTGCCTGTCCATTAGGAACAGAGCAGAAATCCATGCATAGTAATTTGAAGCTTTAAAGTGCTGAGAATAAAAGCTTTATGCTTTTCTTTTTATTTTTTCCTAAAAAAAAAAAAAAGACCATTGTAGGGTTGAGAGATTCAGAATTAAAGATGCTCCTGACATTTTTTTCTTGTGCATTACTCAGCCCAATCTGTTTAATGGGTCTTCATCAGTGATTGTGATTGCTGATTCGTGCTGGCGACATCATTCAATTGGACATGGCTTTGAAGCAGAAGAATAATTATTTCCCATCTTCCAAAAGACCACTTAATTCACGCTCCCCAATCTCAGGGAATAGATAACCCATAGCCCTTTTAGTTCATTAACTCTCCAGGGCTGTCATCAAAAGGTTGTCAGCTACTCAGAGAGAGGTTGCACAGTTAGGAATTTACAGAAGAGAAGAGTGGCTGAGAGCCTGCAGCATCCCTTGTACCAGGGACTTGGCATGTGTACCTCCTGCTATTTATCCTGCCCCATTCCCAGAAAGAAATGAAAAATAGTAGAGTGGGGGAACTTTGATTACCTCTCTTTATTCGACCTGGCCAGAACCAGTTCAGCAAGCAATCCAGCAGCACCTGCCCTGAGGAAAACTCAGGATGCCAACACAGGGAAACAAAGCAAACCCAGACACCAGCAAAGCCCCAGAGAAAGTGGTGGTGATGTGATCAGAAGAAGTAATGGCAGAGCTGGTGTTTGGGATCCAGTTGGATGGGCTCAGTGAACGGATACCTCTACCGTGGCGTCCAGACCGGCCAGCCTGGGGCTGCAGAAGTATCTGAGCTGGCCATCTGCAGCGGACACAGAAATCAAGTAAGATTTGGCAAAAGATTATTTTCTTGTGTTTTCCCCCTTTGCACCAAAAATATCAAGATAGCTTGAAAAAAATAAAATAAAAGGAAGACAACAAATAAATAAAAATGCTGCTTTAAGACAGGAACAGAAGCTAGATCTGCAAGGAGCCAAGAGCATTAAACCCAGCTAACAGTACACTGCAGCGGAGGTGGGTGCCACCATTTGTTTTTGGTGAGCAAGGAGCTGAGGCTGCACATGATGGCACAGCACTCCCCCAGCTGCCCCAGGCAGAGCTGGTAGCAATGTTGTGTGACCTGTGCCCGCATCAGCATCCACCTCTCACCTCAGGCACCTCCGTCCTCAAATTAACTTCAGGCACTGAGTGCACTCGGAGCTTCTTCTGTAAGATGGTAAATGTGCAGACATTGCAGCCAAACTCTTTGAGATTATGAGTGGAAAGAATTTAGCTAAGAGGCTTCAGTAAATCAGCCTGAAGCCTCCTTTCCTCGCTTATATTATTTATCTCCCTATCCCCTTGACCACATTAAATTCTTAAAGGCATCTTGGCAGTATACAAACACAAAGAGGGAGCTTATTGAAAGTACTAAACATGTCCTAATTGTTTTCTGCTGCGCTACTCTGCTAAAACTTCTAGTGCCATGAGTGGAAGCAGAGTCAGACAATTACCAAGGCACTTTGAACAACGTGTCCTTAATGTATGGGAAGTGGCAAAGTTTAGCAACGCCAGAACCTCTTGAATTCGAATCTTTGCTTTGCAATTCATTTTGCCTTTCAAAAAAGACCCTGTCTCCACTTCTCCAGCAGCAGTTGGAGGACAATAACCTTGTGTCCCTAATCACAGGATACTATGAGGTTCTCTTAAACAATACTCATTAAAAAGCTTTGAAAATGATAAAGTGCTAAATAAATATTCAGTTGGACTGCAATTAAATTTTTGGCATGTGGTTTACGTGTAAGTGCAGAAATGCCATCAATAAACGTCAGCACATTCCTTTTCCCCCTCTCTAATTCTTTCTTTCTTTGACTTTCCTTAGCTATTCCCCAGATCTCTGTCAGTGTTTGCTGAATTTTCATAAGGGAAAAAATTACTTCCTAAAATGTTCAAAAGCTTTTCCTCGGTTTGTTATTAGAGCAATTATCTAGCATAACACAGTGAAACAGCACAAAGTATTCTAATGGGAAACAAATGTGCCAAAGAAGTGACCAAACTTGGAATCTTTATTGAAAAATGAGGGGAAAGCGATTAGCTGAAGAGGCAGCAACGGAAAGATTTTCCACCTGGCCTTGGGCAACACATCAAACAGATCTCAAAAGGGTGCTATTTATAATTGTTGTCTGGCTGTCTATGGACCCCTGTCTGTCTGTCAGTCTGGTCTGTTGTCTCCCTCTGTCTCTCCTCTGCCACGTGTCCTGTCTGTGATTTGTTTATACAGCGCACTTTCAGCTGCAAGGGGATCGGTAAGCACTGGAACCCACAGCAAGGATGCTGATCTCACAGTTCTATTGCTTTGGAACGACTCCATGGGCTTCAGTGAAGTCACAGTGCAGTATACAAGCAAAGAGCTTCCCCAGACTCTTTTCTGCACATCTGCTCTGTCTCTCTCAGGATGCAGAAACTGACCTGTTTGTGTCACTACAAAAGAAGACAGACGTGGGCCACTGAATCATCTGTGAAGCACAATATCTTGTCTGGTCATTTCCCTCAAATAAAATCAGTTCAAACTGGAGGAAAAATGTTGGCAGATCAAGAAGGTCCAATTTCACCTCCACTTTGCTCTGGTATAAACAGCTATGCAATTTGTAGGTCAAAGGCCCATCAGTCCCTGGGAGTTTGCTTTGGTATAATTCAAGAAGCAATTACATTTTGCAAATATTGAGATGATTTATAAGAATATCCGCACAAGTTCTAGGACCTTTGGCATGACAAACATAGGATGTGAAATAATCATAATAGTAATTTCTCACTACTCACTAATGGTCATTTATCATTCTCCTTTAACTGTTTCATTTATTCAGTTTAAATTGAGGAATAAAGGAAACACTGAGTATCTAGATCCTCAGCTACTATAATTTCGTGCAGCTTAATTAGAGCCCTTGAATTAGAATCTTACAGCAACTGAGAGGCTGCTCTTCTCCCTACAGGTATTTGTAACAAACCCCTCAGCACCAGTAGAAATGGAAACAACCAAAACCAAGGTCAGAGTGACTGGTTTTCAGACAATACTATGGACTGAAAATCAGTCCTATAAGCTATCTAGGAACTGCAAGGAAGGATAACGTTAATGGAAAACAGGATCATTGAGTGACAGATCTGCAAGCAAGTAATTGGCAGCACATTGGCAACAAGAACTATTCTTAGCAAGTGACAAAAGATGGAGGCACACAAAAACCCACAATAATGACACAGCTTCATTAACCATAGTAGGGACTTTTGAAGTTCAGACATGAAAAATAAAGTTTGATTTTATCTCTCTTAGATTCCATTTACCCAAAGATGTCCAAACCTCAAAAGAGGTCAGACATTCACTGCAGATAATCACACAAAGTTGGGTGTGTAGTTGAAGTCTATCCAAATTATTCCAGGCTCTTGAGGATGAAGGATGGGAAACCTTGTGAGAAGAGGTAAGAGACACCACCAGAAGCTTTCTGGTACATTCTGCTTTCACTCTGATCATAAATACTGCAAGAACAGCCTTCAGTGTGGTATTTTAATGTTTCCAATTTCCAACTTCTCTCAGATCTACTTGAGCAATGCAGTTATAAATGCATACAATCTCCAGGTAAAACTCTGCACCTTTGTTGGAATAGCAGGAAGCATTTATGCCCTCATTCACCGTGTTTCCCAAACAAATTGAACCATCCCAAAACAATTAAACCTCAGATATGAACTGAATTCCATGGTGGCAAGGAACAGATATATTCAGTCTCATATTCTTCCTCTGATAAACAATGGGCCAGATGAGGAAAATTTGGCAGTTTTCCTCCTGAATGCTTGCAAGAGAGGGAGCGATTTGCTTCTTATCTACATGTGTACATCCAGTGACTGGGACTTTCTTAACCCAAAGCTCCCTGCACTGTGCTCTCAGAACACCAGTGGGAGTGAGGCCATGCAAAGCATTGGATTCTGATGAACTGTCCCACTCAGTCTTGCAAATATTCTGGTGGTCAGTGAGAAAATGTTAAGGTCTACAGCAAGGGATATCTTGAAACACAGAGATCTAGTGTTTTAATGGAAAAGACTATGCTCAAAATTTCCAGATCACAAATGAATGGCCATAAACAATTGACACTGTTCTGTTTACAGTTTAGCCTCATTAGTTCAGCTTTATACTTCGCTACAGCTTTACACTACATTTGGGACACTAAATCAGAGGAGGACTCTCCTCAGAGGCAGAGGAACTTCTGAGAGATTTCTGACTTCAGCAGTCACTGGATAGAGAAAATGAAAGTGTCATGCCCATGGTCTCATAGTAGGACATCAGCAGAATCAATAAGAAAGCTCTTCTATTCCCTTTCACACACAGGTAGCTGTATGACACCAAGATGAAAATCTTTACTTCAGCAAATCCAGTCCTTTATGATGCTCACCTGTATCAAACCTGCTCTGAATTTACCCTCTGTATATCTTCTGAGGGTACATCTATACCTACAAAGGGCATTCAAAGAAAGAAGATTAACCACAGATGCCATTCTTATCTTACCTTGGGCAGGACATCAAACCCAAAATCCACCCTGACACATATAGTGAGCAAATGATTATAACTACAGGGATAAATGCAGGGCTCTGTAGTATTTGTTGCCCTTTGAAGCATTGAGAGAAAGATAAAAACTGGAAATTGATCTCTGACCTCATAAAATCTCTCTTTGAATAACCCTTGTTCCTCAAGGGGTCAATGTTACTGTGTAAGAACCGTCCCATGCCTGTTCACAATCTTCCTTCAGCTACAGTCCAAAGCTTATCTTCATGAATAACCTCCAACTTATATTTCTTCCTTCCCTCCCAGACACACCCTAAGCCCCCTGTCCTTTCTCCCAAACCAAACTCAGCAGCCTCACACATCACTTACTGAAACATTTAACAATTCACATCTTCCATTGATGGGTGGCTACATAGGCAGGGTTTTCCGGGAGACAGTGGCCTTATTTTCTCTTCTTCTGACAGAATTTATAATGTTGTGTGAAGCACAACGACTATCAGCAGCATAAAGCCCTGTGGAAACCATAAATTTCGAGCACATCATCTACATTCTTACTTCCAGTCAAAGAAATGCAGCTATGGCTGCGCAACTGCCTAGGATGCTCAGACTCCCTTAATCAGCTTGCTGACCACTGTGTGTGCTCAGAGAAATATAAAACGACAACAAAAAAGCTTTTGTACTTTCAAAATTGCTTTGAAATGAATGAGAATGCTTCTCTTAGACCAGGCAAGAAATGCCATGAAGACAGCCCAAGTAATGCCAGTAACCAGTCTCAGGTCTTACTGGAGGCAAAATGGACATTTCCTACTTGCCTCATCAAAGATACTGCATATGAAATCTTTTTCCTGGTAGATCTACTTTTGAAACTCCATTAAAGCCATCACATCTGTTTTCCTAAACCAGAGCTTCGCTTCTGTCTTCCTACGCTTGCTACACTGAGGAAATAATCTGTAAGAGTGATACCATACCTACACGTTAAGACATCTTACTGGAAATCAGGTAACATGCATTCAGGTCCAAGCTTCACCACAAAATAAATGAGCATTGTCAGCAGAGCAATTTAGCTTCTGTTTTTCTTCAGACTCCCCCTCTTGTCTATTGGGATTGCGTGCTCTGCATGACAAGAATAATGTTTCCCTCAGTGTTTACTCAGCAGCCAGACTTCATCATGGTAGGGCTGATAGTTACCATCTAAAGAACTGTTATCTAACCAAACTGTCCCCAGCCTGTTCTGGATAGTGATTTACTATCTGCAAGGGAGGTTCTGATAGAGTGAAAATGTTCCGAACTGACTTCACACGAAGACCACTTCCTCATGTGCTGGAGTCTGACTAGAGCAGGATTGCAGGTAGCAAACCTTGAGTAGCTAACCAAATAAGTGAGTGAAGGAACAGCATTTCATTCACCTGTGAATGCTTGTCATCAAAGCCAGTCTCCAGCTTGCTCTCTTGTTTAGGACCATGAGAAGGAGCAGCAATGTCTGGGAAATTAATTGAGTTTGTATCTAGTTTGCCAATTTCACTCATAGGTTTGGTTTTCCACAATAGTAGCACACGCAGTCCTTCATTACTGCTGATAAGAACATGAGGACAACAAGATTCATATTAAAAGCATCTATGCACAAAATTTATTAATTGTGGGGTTTTGAGTATATTAAATAAATCCAACAGCTTCTATGTATGAGTTTCAAAGACTTCACAACACGTACTGCTAACACTTTCATAAGTGGAACTTCCATTTTTGTTTTCACTGAAAAGCTACCATCCAGACTAAGTCCTTGATAAATATTAGTGTCTTCACACCAGGCAGCTACAGGCTTCCACCACTGTTAATTTAACAGATATAGTTCTAAGAAGCAACACAAGCAGCATGGATGCCCATGAGAAACCAATGAGATAAATACAGAATGAGACCTACAGACATAGCAGAGAGCTGCCTTCCTAACTGCACTTTTCAACCCCTTCAACCATCTGAACTCACAGCAGCAGTGATACATGCTATTTCCATCTTTGATGGAAATGAACCCTGCTGGGTTACATAAACATACATAGCTCAAAAGATGTCACAAGTCTGACCTCTGCCTTTCTTGTTGGGTTTCTCAGTATCTGACGCTGGCTGTCGAACAGAATAAATGACGGGATGCACAGAGAGCAACATCAACGAGACCAAAGGAACTCTGGCCAAAAGAAAGAGGACAACAAAGGACTGTGGAAATGATCTAAGGATGTCACTTGGCAACTTTAAGATTATTGTTCTGTTCTATATATATGATTGGTTTTGGAAAGCTGATAATCATTTGCACCCGTTGAGATTGGAAGATCAAAAGGAGACAAAGAATTTTTCCACTCTTTCCAATAAGAAGAGCAACACCATCATTCTACTGGGTAAGATAACTTCTTGTGTAACTTCAATAATACAATGGAGTTTTATCAGTGATGAATTTGGTCCACTGTTTGTCGTGATGCCAAAAAAGCGGTAAATGTGCTGCTGTTGCTGGCATCTCTGGTGTGAGTAGCAAGGTAAATAATGCTCTGATATGATCTCCCTTTCAGAAAAACATCTGGATTTCTACTGCTTGCAATTTAGCTGCATAGACAATGAAGGCATTATTGTTACCAAAAGCATTAGAGGTTTCTATAGCACTGGCCATATTCAAGTGACCTTCAGAAGAACTGATTTTAAAAGGCAGTTTTAGCATACACAAAGAAAGATGAGAGGCACCTCATCACAGCTACTTTCTATGGCACTTACTGGAGTGGGGTTCTGCTACATCAGCTACCAGACGGTTGTATAGGATTTAATGATGAATCTACTAAGTCCCCGGAGGATTTTATCATTCTTCTTACAGAAAAGAAAACAAAGTCTTACAAGTCCTGATGCCAGTAAACATATAAAAAGAACTGATGTGCCAATATGAGGAATACTGTACAGTTGCCTTATTTGTACAACAGAAACAAATCCTGAAAGCAGGCCCGACTTGCAGAAGGCATTAGGGGAGCTGTTACTGCTCCACTGATAACAATAACAAGGTCACAGATGATTCTTTAACACTATGAATTCTATTTTAATTAGAACTGCTCTGAGACCACCAACTTGCAGATCAACATTCTTTCATTCTTATCAGGAGTTGGGTCTGTGCTGAAAATCCCACCCAGTAATCAGAAAGCTGCTGTGTTTTCAGCTTCCGAGAGCTATATTTTTGTTCCTTCCCTGTGGAATAACACTGAAGCAAAGAACTCTCTTGAACACATCATATCTGACCCATACTCACGCATTAAACTTTACAAGAGAAATATGTTTCATTTCAGCCGTTCTCTTTCTTTTCCTTTATTATTATTTTGTGATCTCTGCACAGAGGTCAAAGAATCAGGGCTTCCCATGTGCTACCACAATGAGAATACAACTGCTGGCAGCACTCATCCCCAGGAAAGGGTCTGCTGTTCGTACCCTGGATTAATCCATGACTCAACAGTCTCTAGTGCCTATATGTTCAGCTGCCTCTTTTTTCTCACAAGACACTGCTACTTGGTTTCTCAACTGCTAACAGTAAAGCGATTAGCACCATCCCCACACTCCTTTCAAGTTCTGTGGCTTGCAGATGTTTCTGACCAAAAAAAAGGACCTTTGGGGACTTGTATCTAAACTTCCTGTTGGGGTGAGAAAGATTAAAAAAAAAAAGAGCTGGCCTGATCTGGACTGCTCTAATTTGATTCCCAAGGAGGGAAATCCCTTTTCATTTCATGCATCCCTCTCGCCCCAAGCAGTGCAGCTGTGCAGTGGGATTAACCCAGGAGGACACAGCCAAGTGCCCTGCATGGGACTGACCACGGTTCGACTTTCCCACTGAGTCTCTCCCACCAACCATGTGATGCTGCTACTCCCCTCGACACCTCTCAGAGGTCATTATTGGTTGTAGCAAGAAAAGGAAGTGAGTTGTCACTACTAAAACATGAACCTTCTTAACTTATCACAGTCACAGCGTGTTGTTAAGTCTTCAGCAAGTGTTTTTCAACTTCGCACCGAAGTCGTGAAAGATGTCGTCAGACTTCTACAGTGCTTGAAAGGCACTATGAGAAGGACCACTACATCTACACATTGCTTGCCTACTTACTGAACGTTTTCAGGTTCTGCCTTTAAATGTAGATCTCTACCAGGCTGTAGCTGCTGCTAAAATGGCTCATGTTTTTCTTTATGACATACATCTGAAGGTATCATGTAGGTCCATCAGGTGTGTTAGCAGTACAGAGCCACATACTTCCCAAAGAACCTACAGATGTCATTAAAAAAAAGGTTTACTCCCGCACAGAAAATCCAACTCTTCTGGTTTTTATAAACATTATTCTAACCTGTGGGGTGCTTTCCCACATCATTTTGCTTCTTCCTTCACAGTTCAGTGAAAATCCTGGTTCCCACAGGAAAGCACTCTTCTCAGAAAAGAATGGTGTCATACTGTGGCTTGAGCTGGGGGTAAGTATTCTTTCTGCCTTAGCGGCAGTGGCAGTCACAGCTCCTGGATGCAGGGTGAGGCATGCACAAGTGAAGGAAAAAGCATTTGGCTGTTAAAATTTGGAACATTTGGTAACCATGGCCTAGCAGGATCGAGAGTGTCATCGAATCACATGGCTGAGTACCGCAAACAAGGAATGCAATACCGAGAGAGTAGAAAGTAAAGTGCATTAACTGGCAATGTTTGGCTTAAATTATATTAATGCCACAATGTCAGTCTGACATTTTAAAATATACACAGTCATCTGTTTTGTTACTTCTTTGAAGGAAGCAGAACGTGTAGGAACAATAATCACACCAGGGTCAAGAGTTGAGATTGTTGTCATTCTTTATAGTTTGGCAGCGCAAGAAGCAGCAGCCAGGACAGAAGCTTCCCTGTGCTGGCATGGGACTGGCAAGCAGGGAAGGAGAGCAGAACAGATGGACAGAACACCAGATATGTCTCCTGTACAAGAAGACCTGACTCTTTAATCACTGCACTGTTCACCTGGCCCACTACCATTCCAGGACACAGGAATGAGAAAAGCACATCTCTTCCCGGATTAAGCTGTTTCATCCTTTTTCTTTCTTCCTCATTACTACAATACATACAGAGAGCCTTTCTGCTTTAACTGCATTCTGAGGAAAGAAAAAAAAAAACCCACAGAATATTTTGTTTCCTGTATGTTGCTGTGTTTTCCCCAGTGAGGGAAAAAAATCCACCTTGCGAAAATAACACCTTGTTCCTGCACATATTGGCACTTGCACTGCTTCCGTGTCATGTTTGCTCTGTCAAAACAAGTTTTCCTCGCCCCTCAGGGTCAACCTAGCTTTTGAAAACCAAGCTGTCGTCTCCAGGCATCATCACTAGCAGTAGCCAGATAACAGACTACGAGTTCACATTCCAGAACGGTTATGACTAGTGATGAATGAGCCAGCTCAGAGACAGAAGGAATTTCCTACAGGTTAGACTGACCTTCCAAGAAACACTTTTGTCTGACCTAGTGAAGGCAGCAAAGGGGACGCAGTACTGCAGGGGGCAGGAGGAAAAAGAGAGAAAACCCTGATTACGACAGAGTGAGATATGATACAGTACATATCATTACTGTTCGATGGATCTGCATAATATTCCAGGTGCCTTATCAAGCCATATGTAAAATAATTATATAGTAAAGTAAGATAAAGAGAGTAATTATGTTCTTTCCACTGCTGTAGAGGAAAACTGAGGTAAATGTGGTAGGCTATAGGATGACTTGGAGACACTCAAGGTCAGGCTGGGCAGGGCTCTGAGCACCTGATCAGCTGTGGAAGTCCCTGTTCATCACAGGGGAGTGGGCCTTTACGGGTCCTTTCCAACTCAAATGTTTCTATGATTCTACAACAAGGAGCCCTGTGCTGAACTATATGACCGTTTGCAATTAACTTGTCCAAACATCATGAGCATCAAGCTGACAAAAAATCAGCAACCTCACAGAATTACAGGTGTCATGTTCACCCTGTACTGTCATAATCCTCACCCTGTGCTACACAGAGGCTTCTGACCCAAGGTGGGAACCAGACTTCACTGCATAGGAAAAGTCAGAACCTATACCAACAGCTACATCACTTCTGCTCTGATTGCCAGCTCTGTCTTCTGTTTTGACACTTTCAGAGTATCTGAAAGCACACTGGGCTATCAAGCCAAGAAATCTATTATAAATGTCACATTTCAAATATTCTATTCATATAATGCTTGTTATGAGATTATGAATCCATCAATTGATAGCATCTATATTCCCCAGATTTTAGCTGCAGTCCTAAACTGTTCCGTGGATCTAATGATCATTAATTCCCCATTGATCACTATCGCTTGTGACCACTGCACAAGGATAAGAAACATAGCCTCTCTCCATCAGTCAGCCTTGAGTATGTTACCAGCCCCACCTCTACCCTACTGTAGGTAAAGCCACCACTCAGAGCTCAGTGTGAGTCTTCCAATGATGGAATGGGCCACAGAAGACTTTTCGTCATTTTCTGCAGAGCTCTGATGCAGTAGCCCTGAGAGAGAGAAGATTCTATAAAAGGTACTTCTAACTCTGAGATGCTATCTAAAGATATGCTATGCTATGCTAGAGATACTTCTAACTCAGGGCAAGGTATTCAGAGAGTGTCGATCTGCATAGCTTTACTAATCCTGCATCAGCTAACAGTCTGATTCTTGTCATTCATCAGCTCATTTACAGGAAACAACATCAATGCAGAAGACACCGGAGAATGAAAAATTACCTTTAGGACTGGTGAGTTTATAATGCTTTAGGACAGACTGAGTTTATCCCAAATTAAATTTTCATATTTAGCCAAGGAGAGAAATGGAGACTTCAAGGAACATGACCTACAGCTCTAGGCAGCTGTAGAAGCTGTATGTAGCATTTTGAATTTTGCAACTATATTTTAAAATTCAGAGAAATCACAAAGGAGAATGTTAGGAAAATATTTTCATTTACAAACTACTTTTTCCTGCCTTTTATGAATCAATAATTCTTGCTCTTTGCTGAACCAGAAACATGCTGAGAATAAAAGTTTTGATTGCGCTATTTCAAGATTTCCTCCCACAGCAAGAAAGAGGGAGAGATAAAAAACCCTTGGACTTCAAAAATCATTACTGTGAAAGTTCAACTCAGTTCTCATTATTGTTTTCTGACCTGATGTCTATAATAACTGTTCACAGTTTCATAATACTACATATATATATATATATATATATATATATATATATATATATATATATTTTTTTTCAATCTTAAAAAGGCAACACAACAAATCAACAGATTTGCTGGCATGAGAGAATTTTGTCCTCCAATGAGACACACTGTCTACAGGTCATGAACCTTCTCTTAGAATGAACAACAGAAATAATTTTTAATAATACTAATGTTCATATAACAATAGTCAGGAAACATCCCTATTGACAGTGGTGACACACATTTGTGCTCATTCTACATTTTTCTTTTGCATGCTGGCACTACACAACAGTATGTCCAACCCCACAGAGCAGCCAGCCCAGCATCCTCCCCCATGTTGCTTACAGGGCAAGGGGAGCAAACATGTAGACTGGGGTTGTGCTTATTCTGCCCTGTTCTCTCTGCAGTTTGTGCTTCATCACTTGCCGTGGCCAACAAATATCGTCTGAAGGACCTCTGGGCATGAGGGGAAGGTTTGTTCCAAGTCCTGCTGAATGAGCTTAGAGCAGGGAGGAGGCATAGGTTTTGAAAAAGGACAGCTGTTTTGACCCTGAAGCAGCAGTAGCCCTGCAGGGACCCCTGATTTCAATCTCTGTGCACTAGAAACACTGAATACAAGCACCTTTGACATCAGCAGGTAACATGGACTGCAAAGAATGTGATGATGAAACCATGATCCAAAGGGAGAAAACAGAAAGGATGAAAGGCCTGGATGATGCCCTCACCCTAAAAGTCACACTGAAACACAGCACTCAGGTCAGCTATGTTAACATCAATTTTTTGAGTATTGTAACTATTTCCACTCCTCTTAACTCTCCAACCTTCTCCCCCTCCCTGCACACTACATCACGTTGTATGACTAATGAGTTTGACCCTTCTTCAACCCCTATCTGCAGTCTCTCATGGCTCTATCACTGTGTGCTTCCTGCCTTTATTAAATCAGATGGGCTGTGTGTGCTGTGAGCCCCAGAGCCAGAGGAACACAGAGAGACAGAGAAATGAAGGCCATCCTCTGCAAGACTGTGTGCCTTGTGCTTCCTCACTATATTACTTAAGAATGTTCCACTCCATCATTTTTTTTCTCACTCTCGTGATAAAATCACTACTTCCTCCTACTAGAAAGAAAAGGAAAGAAACACAGGCCTCTTCATCATGTCATTCTGCACTGTTCAGGACTGCATTATGGCCTTTCCAGGATATTTATTATTGTGCTGCCTTACTTCAACAAGGGTGATTCCTACAACTCCCGTCCCTTGCCCCACTCCCCATTTCTCTCTTTCCTTGTCTCACCTCCCTGCACCTTTCACCTTTCTATTCATTCTCCTTCTCTAACTCACTTTGACCATTTGGCCCTGTATTAACATCACTTACCATCTCTTGAAGGGAGACAAATACCAAATCTCTGGTAACCTGAGGATTTCTAACATTTTTACTCTATTTGATGTTTGTGTTATCCCTGTGCTGGGATGGCTAATTCACTCTGCTTATTCACTTGTGTTTGGATGGTACCAGGAAAGATAAGGTAGGAAAATTCCAGCTTAATGCTTCTCTAGGACAACCAAATGGAAAGATTCAGTCTGTCAACCTCATTCCTCATGGGAGTTGGAACCTATGTCCAAGCCTTGGCAGAACAGCCTACCTGGACTTCTGCAGAAACGAGTGCCTGAGGACTTGAAGCCCAGGCCTCAAAGAAAGCCCATTGCTTGCACTGCCCGTGTTGGTAATCTCAATGTGAATGAAGATTTTCAAAATCTGGGTATTTCATTTCCAATTTGAAGAAAACCAAATGGAGCACACTGTACAAAACAGTTACTTATTTATGCAGTGCTCCAATCCAAGCAGCCCAGTACTAATGCCATCATATGCCTAAGGACAGCACGCACCTATTGCTGCTCCTGACAACATCTGGCAGATAAACATATGTAAGTGAAAGATTTGTGTCACTCATTACAGTAAGTGGGACTCAAAAGTAGATCCTGGAATTGAATGCCACACTTCCTAGGGTGGCGGATGTATAAATACTGCATGTAGAATCAATAAATGATTACTAGCTCTGTTAACAAGTGGCTAATGTCTTGCTACAGACTTTTATAGAGTCCAGTTGGTCAATAGGTTGCATTTAACCAAGACTTATGATCACCTACGTCACATAATAACTATGCCTGTAATATGCTTACACAGTCTATTTATCATGCATTAATCCTTTTAAATTTATTTATTAATATACTCCTAATGCTTCACCAAATGGAATAATAACAACTGGCAAAGGAAGATGAGCTGTGCATTCTGGAGCCATGTTTTACCTTGCCTGGCAAACAAACCCACCCCAGAGATTAGATCTGGAGCATTAGCTCAGGCTGGGAGCACACTTGGGGCCTGACAGAATTCAGTTAGAGGGAACGTGGACCAGCCATCCCAGAGAACAACAAAGCAGGAAGCACACTGAGATATCTCTGGGGAAAGAACCATAGTCAACAAGGGATTAAACAATCAGAGACTCCAGTAATGAAAGTAGTAGAAACTATTGCAGAATCTCTGCTTGATCTTTTTGGACTAAATGCTCTGCCTACCAAGTCCTTCACTGCAGGTCTGAAACTCCTTCAGGTGAGGATCTGTGCAGCCACATAATGCACATAATGCACCCATAGCAGCAATGAAAAACAGGAAGTCCCTTAGATTGCACATCTTCAAATGAATTCTTTCATATGCAAGATGCATCCTGTATTGTGAGCTCCAGCTTGTGCCTGCTGACTTGCTCTTACATTTGTAAAATGGATGGATGGGATCCCAGTAACATTCTCACAGACAGAACAGAACAGCTTTGAACATCAGTAAGTACCCTTTTACATCAACATTAGTTCCTTCCACATCCCTCTGACAGCAAAGGCATTGAAGCACAAGACTCCTCATCTACTTTCTTCCCTCCCTATTGCCAGAGTGGTGAATGCAAGTATCAGATATTGTGCATATAATTGCAAGGAGTGTGAAGCTTTGCCTATCATCTTAAAAATCAAGCAGTTAGAGGGTATTTCAGAAATACTTAATGGGATTTTCCCACCAGTAAACCCTGTGCTCAATGGTATATTTTAATAAGAACAGAATCAAAATCTCATTTATAGACTAAGAAGGTTGTACTGAGGGTAACATTAGGGGAGGCTTTGCCAGAGAAAACAGAAGACTTAATAAGAGCCAGGCTCAAGAGTATTAGTAAGAAAAGTTGTGAGCTGCCTACAGGCTTTTTCTCTTCTGGTATCAGAGTGGAAGAAAAGCCCCTGTGGTTGATTCATTATGCTGTTTCATTTCTTCATATATAATTTACATGCAATGTAAATACGGTAAATTATTATTTCTGGATTGCATTCTTGGGCCCTGATCCAAAGCCCACTGAGGCTGAGAGTCTTCTAGGTTGCAAAAATCAAATATTATTGAGAAACAGGCTTATTATCGGCCAGCATTCATTAGAAAGGAGTTTATATTCCAGCAAGGGTTAAAGACCCAGGCCCCTGCTCAGCAAAATGTTAAGTACATGCTTAACTTTAAGGTTACAGTCAAATCCCAAGTGGATCTAAAGCACATGTTTAATTGCTTTGCTGAATCAAAGCAAGTACAGATTTTTATCTGAATTTAACTGCAGCAGTAATCTGGACTACTAGTAGCTGATACCACAACAAACTTTCTTGAAGGATTTAGGAACTTATTCTAGATCCATCTAGACACACATATGTGAAAAAGAAAAAACCAACCAACCAAACAAAACCCAATCAGCCAAACAAATAAAGAAAATAGGACAAAAACTAAATCACCTCCATAATGATTAGAATTGTTTTGCAAATTGAAGGAATGGGATAGAAAAAAGGTTCTGTGTCACTTTAGTCCTCAGATGAAGGCTTGTATCTATTTTCCTTTCATATGAACTTTTGTGTTCATCACTGCTGTTTTGATTCTCTCATCTTGCTGCTCCCAGGGCTCAGTGGGTAAATCCTTCTGCCTCAGGAGCAGAAAACACTCCTTATTTGGGTGGCAAAGCAAAGCCAAGTATCTGAAATCTCTGTGCCTTCTGATCCGAATAATCCACTGTTGGAACAAGATGACCTCAAAGGTTTTTTCCATTCAAATCTTACAGACTTAACAGTTCTTTTGGATCAAAAGCAGTAATTCAGATGCTTATGGCCTATCCCCCATCCCCTGACTTACCTTCACCGTCTTTCATTAAGGTGCGAGTACTCATGGACAACAGAACTGTCTTCACCTCCCAACCACAGCCTGATTGCTACAGTTTCTCTATGATTCCATTCTTCCCACACTTGAATTTAAAGACTTGTTCACAACCTTCCATCCTCTCAACACTTTTAGTCAGGAGACAAAGAGTGAATAGTCCTGTTCCTAAGCTTGGGAACCAAAACTCTGGCAAGTTCAACTATGGACAAACCTGCTGCTGCTACAGTTACTGTGCAGGTCCAAACAAGCTTGCCTGCTCCAGCAGAGTAGCCTCTTCAAAATTCTTATTTCAAAACTCACAACCCTTGTCACAGAAACTCTCAGTAATTTCCCTGGGATCACACAAAGTCAGTGGCAAAGCAATGATAACGCCTTTGTCACGAATCCACCAACTTATCCTGGTGCTGAAACATCCAGTTCAGCCATGTCCTTGTTTATAAACAATTCCCACAAGCTCCTTCTCAGGACAGGCATATGTCTCACAGCTCAGCAGCTCCAATACCTTCCCTTGCATTCCTCCATGTGGAGAATGCTGTCAGAGACATTTGAAACCTTTCTCCCTGTTACAACACATACAAACAGCAAGCCTGAAGCACAAGGATGGCTACAAACAAAGAAAAAACTACATGCATGAGACCAGATATCCATCAGTCTTCCAGCTCGGGCCCTCCTGTCACCCTGCAAATGCACAGAGCCCCGAGTGTACTCACTGTGTCACAGCCTTTCAGCACCCTTCTGATGGCCACGGCTGCTGCTGCTTTGGGGGATCTCTAGAGAAGCACTACAGAGTTGTGCAGTGATTTGTTAATGTCAGCAAGAACCAGGAAAGATTGCAGGGGAGAATTCATACATATTAAAAACAGAGAGTCAATGCTGACATGTGTGTTGGAGGTCTTTCAAGGTTAGCATATGCCACTGGATTAATCCCAACAGTCTTAAGGTAGAGGTGAGAAATGCTCAAATTATTTGACTAACTTCAAAAGGAAAGATTTTTATGCTTCTACCTTTTGGCATCCTTACTCTGTCCCAAGCCAAGAAGAACTAGAAAACTTTCAAGACAGCCAGCTCCAAAAGTCTGACCAGTAGGTTCCAAAAAGTGTTGTAATCTTGGCTCACTATGGCCTATTTCAAGAAAGGAGCATCTGTGCCAGAGTTACAATAATTGCCTGTCAGGAGCCTCTTTGTTGCAAGGAATATTTTTGCTTTTAAGTAGAAACTGGGACAGCAATGGAGAAATATCAAAGCAGCATTTTGCACCAGTGAAAACTTCTGACAAAGAGGCAACAGCTAATTCCCTCCCAATTTATCATCATTTTAAACAGTCTCCCAGGAACGCGTTGGGACTGTCAGTGGTTGCCCACAGAGAATGATTTGTACTGACCCTCTCCAGATGACCAAGAGTCCTGATTTGCCATGAAGCAGCAGGGTTGTTCAAAATATGTCCAGTGAATTTCTCTTCTCCATTCCTGCTCCAAAACTGCCCCTGCTGCTGCTTTCTTAGAGGCAGTGGAGGAAACAGAGACTCTTAGGACTCTAGGTCCCCACTGTGTTCAGTGACATCTCCAGTTAAAGTTCCATAGGAGCAGCAATGCCGTTGTGGTTCATCTTCCCAAGCCTTGCTCTGTGAACAGCCCACTGCTTAACATTTTGTAGCAATGCGTTTTGCTCGGGCTGCCAGTCAGCAGGGGATGGAACAGCAGGTATTCCCCTTTTCCAGAAATGGAAGATAACACACCATCCCTGAAGGTGCAAGAAGCTCACACTAATAAATTAGGGAAATTAATTCCACAGGATTACGTAGCTGCATGGCTTACATCCCACAATCCCACCCCAAGGAGAGCTTCCCCGCAGCCCCAGAGCCTGTTCTACAGCTCCCTCTGTGCCTTCAGGTGGGGCTGCTGCAGTGCTGCAGGGGCCATGGGAAGACTTACAGCTGGGTGCAGCTGAGGGGCTGCAGGCCATCACAGGGCAGAGCCCCACCCTGGGATGCCTACACTGCCTGCTGTGCTGCACCAACAGCAGCAGTACTGTCCCATGCAGGTGTGCAGGGCAGGGCCTGGGTTGTTTGCAACCTGAAGGACAGCCTCATGCTCCAGGGAGCAATGCTGTGTGGCATCTCCTGATCAAAAAACACACAGATAAGGACCTTAGCTTTAAATTCAGCTGTCTAGAGTGTACATAATGTTCCATCTGGATGCTTTCTAATGAAAGCTAGCAAATCTGTTCAGATGGCAGTTTTACAAAACAAAACAAACACAGAAGCAAAATGAGATGACTACAAAGGGTTAAGCCAGAAATTGCTGGCATTTAATGAGTGCTGCACAATTTTTCATTCCTTGAAAATGAATTCTTTGTAAAGAACAAAGATCATCAAAAAACAAGGTGGAAAATATCCCACCTCCATGGTATCGTGGAGGCTGGTGGAGCTCCTTCCAAATCCATTCTCTCTCTCTTCTTCCTCAGTCAGTTCTCCTACATAGACCACCAGAAATTTTGGGTATACCAGCAATGTAAGAAACTGCTCAGACAAGAAAATGCTGGGCTGAAAACATCCATGGGTAGCAGAAATATGCTGATGGGTTTCTTTCTGGCCATCAGAACAGGCTGGATCTGAGCAGTGATTGCAGGGTACCACACACACTTGCTTCCTCTGCTGCTACCTTCTCACTTCTGCATTATTATTATTTTTTCCCTAGTCTGATGTTCTGATAGTCACTGCTTTCATTAGTTTTGAAATAATACACTATGTTCTCTAGGTCAGTAATTGTGTGCTTGTTGTCTGTGCTGTCATTAGCATCATGCAGCCTTAATGGGAAAAACTAAGCATTCTTTGCAGTTTACAATGAAGATCAGTTAATAAGAACTGAACACCACATGTGGAATCCGAGGTCTTGCCAAGAAGAGATGTTAAATTTCTCCAGCAAATCTTTCTAGTCCATAAGCAGCTGAGTTGTCACGCCATGTGGTAAGACACTAATCCAACTGGCTGTTTGCAGGTGTTGTGGTTCCCAAACTTTCCTTATAGCAGCACAGAGGCCATTCACCTCTGATGGGATCCTGCGCCTTGCTCTGAAACCACCACTCTCTAACTCACACTGTCATTTTTTACACACTTGGCTTGCACCAAGTCTGCTGGCCGCAGATACATGCCAACTGTGTAGGAAATTGCAGTGTACTTCTCTCATGCCAGCTTTTAGGTGTTGCAGACTTACTCACGCTCGTACCATCAAGCTGACACGCTCTTGATTTGCCCAGACTTGAGCTGGCATGGCTTGGGGAAACACATTACTGGTCAGCTTCAGTTGACTCATTCCCAGTGGTTGTGCAGTCAACAGAACTGACATACACACATTCTACACAGAGCTTAAACTTTGCTTTACCTGTCTTGGAACAAAAGTGGTTTCTCCTCCCTGTAATTACACAGACGACAGCAATCTTTTCATGTTTCTGAAAGATCTAGATTCTTATGTCATGTATTTTAGCAGCTATCCTGTTGTGGGGAGATGCTTATTTTTCTCCAGCATCCTGGCTCCTTAACAAGTGTCTATGTATCTACCATTTCCTGACATAACTCTGAATTCTCTCTAGACTCTTCCTGTTCTCTACTACTGGTCTCTCAATCTCACTCCTACATTTTATCCATCACAGGAGTGTTTAAGCCCATTAAACCTGACGGGTACATTAGTCATGGCACACCCAATTGGTACCCAAACCTCAGTGACACTTGAAGGTCACTTGGGCCTGGCAGGCTTTTGGCAGCACCATTCCGCTGCTAGTTAGGTCTTCTCTACACTGCTAGAAAGAGAACCTGAACTCACAGCAAGGTGGGCCAGCTGCCAGCACTCATTTTGCCTATGCTGGGAACACCCTTGGTGTCAATTTTTCTGTATCAGATCCCTAACAACCCCTTAGGCATATCCAGATATCTCACCTCATCATGCTCAGCATGGAAGCAAGTGCCCAAACAGTGCACACACACACGTGCACCCAGTTGAGGGAACAGGAAAACTTAAATTGTGACAGTGAGAACTTGGAGATGATGCTGACCTAGCAACGTCAGTATGATATCTGTAGAATCAAATCTTACTCTGAATATCAGTGCTCATGAACATCAACTAAAATTAACAGGAGTAAAAAGACTTTGAATGTAAATTTGAATGTAAAAGTGCTTAACCAATGTTAACGGAAGGTTCAAAATCTCACAGCTTGAGAATACGAGTTTCACTATGATCAGTAACTCCAAAGAGGCACATTTTCATTACTGATATAACTCTCCCAGCACAAACAAGATTTCGCACAACCAGCTTATCTCCCTCAAAATGAATTAAGGCTGGCAAAGAAAACAGGTGTCCTCATGGTTACTGCATCTGTTTCCCTGGAAGGTATTTGGAAATCCATGAACCCTGAGACGCTCCTGTTCTGTACATCTGAGGTTAGGACTTGAGTTGAGAAATGAACTTTAACTACGGGTACATAATTGCAAAGTTCTTCATCCTGAGGAACTCATGCACTTTTACATGGAGCATCTGGTATTGATTTCATATGCCATCGATTGAACCCAGCACGGCGATTCTCTTGTAAACAGCAATCATCTTCTGACATTGTCTTTGTTAAGTGGGATCAGGAAGGGAGAACAGACAGGAAAAGCTAGGAGTTAGATTCTTAAAGTGTTCAAAACCATCAACTCAGCAATGGATTTCAAAGAACTTAGCATCCTCTTAGAGAAGGGCAAACTTCCAGAAGAGTTCAGATGTTGGTAGTCACAAAAGCCCACTCACCTGTTCTGATGGCCAAGCAGCAGTAAGGACTTCCAAACAGATCTCACTCATATCTGTGGCATTCAGAGACATCAGAGGAGGAATCTACTCATTGGCAAGAACCACAGTGATGCAGTGATGGAAGTAATTAAAGGAATCCAATAAAGAAGACTCAGTAAATGAAAACAAGTCCCTAATACCAGTACTCAGTATTTTTTATCAGTAATTCCCGAAAACATAGGGAAACAGCTTATGGCTCTCTTTTAGGTCCTGGCCAACTACATTTCTCTTAAATTTTCTGCCCTGTCCTAATCTCCTTTACCTCACTTCATCTCCCAAATGGTATTAATTCCAGTTTACACGCATGCAAGGTACAGACAAATTTGAAGGTTTCTGGAACTACAAAAAGTAGAAATCTACAAGGGTTTTATAGTATCCCAGCTAATTGTTGAAGGAACCCATATCCTAGCTGTCTGTTTTCCAGATCAGCCCAGTATCAGCTGTAAAGACCTTGGCAGATAATACTGCAAGACTATCTGATCATAATGACCAAGTTGAAAGGAAGTATCCCAAGACGTGTAACTACAGAGGAGTTAATGTCAGTAGAGGTACACATGATTTTTTTCAGTTCTCCATTCTGGAGAAATGCAGCTGATGCCAACCATTACCCAAAAGTAACTGAACTATCCATTTATAGTAAATGTATTTTTACAATAAGATGTACTTCTCTATAACACTAGACTTGCAAGGGAACAATTTCCTTGTCAATCCTTAAATATCTCTTTATAATTAGGAAGTATGTCATTCTTGCCCTTGTCTCAAGATTCCACTAACTACAGAGAAGGTCAAGGGGCCAAAGACCATACCTCAGGCACTTGAGGTAGAGGTCTGCAGTTAAAATGAATGCATCTTCCCAATGCACAGCACTTTCTGGAGTGCTTAGATGAATCAGGTGGAGAAACTCTTGGAATTCAATCATCCTTATGTTTCTAAACGCTTTGACTTTGCCATTACTCACCCGACTCAGTGCTTTGTGCTCTTCTCAATATATCAATATATAAACCCAGGTCATGGACAGATGGGTGTTACAATGCTTCCCCAAATATTAGTGATTTATTCCCAGTCTCTGAGATATTATTTTAATATATCATACTTTGTCAATATAATTGTGATGGAATGCCCCTTCAGGTGAGTTGTAAAGGTGAAAAGAAAAACACTCTGTTCAAAGCAGCAAAGAAATGAGGAAAAGCAAACAAGCAAGATGTGTTAGATACTGTCTCAGAAACACCTGCATTTCAACAGTGGTTAAATGGATGTAGACACAATGTCTATCAGGGCAGGTTTCAATCTCAGTCAGCTCTCCCACTACACGTTTCTAACACATTATGCTGTGACAGCTCGTGCAGACTAACAGAGACTGGGATATGCTAGACATGAAACAAAATATAGGCAATAAAAGTACTTTCCTCACAAATTTTAGAGCAATAGGTACCTGGAGAAACCAGATGGAAAGAGAAATTAATGCTTCTTATATGTTTTTGCTCAAAGATTATACATACTTAGATACCACAGAAATTGTTTATACAAGAATATTAAATACAAAATATAGAATAAGCAGAAATAGTGATACAGTTTTACCATTTTAAAAATTCACAAGTAAGGAAATACAAAGACAGATAAACTACAGCTTTAATTATTTTCTATGGTGTAAGTACTGTCTTTAATGTTCCTGCATTTCTTACCAAGTGTATGACTTCTTATAGTATTCTTTACATGAAAAGATATTTATCAAAAGACAGACATGACATGCAATCAGCCTGAGTAAACATTATGGTACATAATTTGTATTTTTTGACATTTTGTGCGGCTTTACTATTAAATTAATCTTGTTCTATTGCATTTAATGGAGCAATAGTTGGAACTGACAGCTAAGTTGCTACCACCATCAGTGCTTCAGGATTTCAATTTCTTTTCTCTTCAATTAAGCCTACTTTCTACAGGCTTCATTGATTTTGGTAGAAGAACTCCCAGGTCATACCTTGCTGATGACAGCAAATGGGGCCCAATATCTTTCAGGGAGCTTTTCATCACCTGACAGGTAACTCGTTTTAAACATGTTTTGTGAGAAGCAGATTAAATACCTTAAAACCTCTTTTGGAGGCTGTGTCAGCTCCAAGCCCTGAGCACTTTCCAAAAACCTCTGGATTCAAGAAACAGACTTCAAAGCCAACAGCACCTTACAGGAAGAAAAAATATCTACAAATTGTGCCCCAAAGTTTACCAACACTGAGTGTCAGGCTGGATTACCCATGGCTGACCAAAACCAACACTCTCTGAAAAAGCCTCATTATAATTTGATTCTTCTTTCCCCAGTAATGGACATGGAAATGCAGTAAGGGATAAGACTACAGAATGTAAATGCAGATGTATAGTTCTTCTGTTGCTTTCTCCCTCTCTCTTTCACTGTGTATAAATACAGCCTCTCTCAATATAAATATATAACTATGCATCTTTGTGTACTGGAGCCCAGGGCTAATGTTGAGCTGACAATAGTGGCACTAATGCTAATGAATTCTGATTATTTGGATCGGTCATTAAACTAATAAGCCCATCTCCAAATTAGCGTGGCTGCTTCAGCCAGCGAAAATTTAATCAAATCTGCTTCATTATTTCAGACGTGGTGCACTTGGTGAAAGTGACTGCGGGAAAGGAGAATGGGACCCTCATCTGATAATTTTATCACTTGACTGCCAGACCATGAAAAAATTGGTGTGATGAATTTTTTTTTTTCTGGGGGGTGAGGGTGTGGAGCAGAGGGTGGGTGTGTGTTTGTGTGCTGCTTCAGCTTTCCCTCATGTTCGGTCCTAATTAAACTAAACCCATCCTCCCTTCCTCTGCCCTGTAACTGTTTTGTTTTTCCACATCTTCCCCATCCCCCTCAATATCTTCTCTCTCTTCTCTTCCTTCCCCCAGGTCCTGCTGTGCCCCATCTCCTAGCCTTTGCATGCATGACCAAGGAACAGAGCTTTCAGCATCCACAACAGAGGTTATACAGCAATACAGTTGATCTCTTTCCCAACCCCAGTCTCCCTGCTCATAAATTTGCCCCTTTGCCCTCTCACCCTTCTTTTTTTTTTTTTGTTTTTGTTTTTGTTTTTTTTCCTGTAAGAAAGAAAGAAAGAAAGAAAGAAAGAAAGAAAGAAAGAAAGAAAGAAAGAAAGAAAGAAAGAAAGAAAGAAAGAAAGAAAGAAAGAAAGAAAGAAAGAAAGAAAGAAAGAAAGAAAGAAAGAAAGAAAGAAAGAAAGAAAGAAAGAAAGAAAGAAAGAAAGAAAGAGAGAGAAAGGAAGGAAGGAAGAAAAGGAAAATAAAATAAAATAAAATAAAACAGAAGAAACAAACATGTCCCCTGGCAAAGAAAAAAAAAGACATTTTTTGTTTCCCTCTTTTGCTTGGATTGATAGTACTTTCAATATGATGGGGAATGTAGAGCCTATGCACTAGACACATTTCTACATACTGAAACATAGAGCAAACAGGACACAATCCCAGGATGCATAGGCAAATGCAAACTCAAACTTACCTTCAATTCTGTAGTATTTTTACACCTGTGTATAAATTAGAAGCAAATTTTTTGGCTTTAAGGGCAGTGCTAGAACTTCACATCATGTTCAAGAGCATATTTTCTAGGCAGAATTATCTTCCTCCTGCAGCAGTAACTCTGCTCTAAGAGTGAAGGCAAGCGAGACTCATCTTTTACATACATCTAATCCACTCATACATGCCTATAAAGGAAAGAGAATAATTAATTTTCCAGTTACTAAAGCAAAACAGAACTTTATAATATTCCCCAAACCAACTGTAGGTAAAAAAACAATACTTCAAAGTAAATAAATTATGAAAAAAGATCATGTCTCATTAATGTGCAGCATATTTCATGCTCTTGTACAGCATGCTCCATGCTCTTATCTCAGTAATTGTGTTCAGAAAGATAAATCTCACACTCCTTTTGGGACTGGATAGCCTGACTGGAAGTTAAATAGAGAAATACATCTTGAAAGTAGTAAAGCACCATGATAGTCAGGAGGAGAAAAGGAGTCAAAGCAAAGCAGTGCCTTCTCCAGTAATGAGAAATTGTTCAAAATCCAGGAAGACATGTGAAGGAAGAGCAGTCATTTCAAACAGCACTAGCCATTCCTGCTCCAGCATGGAGATTTAGCTTCCCTTTGCTGACATGGTATTGAAGGCACCTGAAGATCTTACATTGTTTCATGAGGATTCAAATTCTATTAGAGATATACTCTTAAAATCTGACACTTGTTCTTTAAATTTCATGTCTCATAACTTTCTAGGTCTAATTTAACTACCTACACAGAACTGGCACTTCCCAAAGGCTACTGTATGATTTCAGTACTACACATTTTAAGACGTAATAAATGCTCCCTAAATTATTGCCTGCTATTATTCGCTGATTGTACTGGAAATATAGACAATTAACTTTGACTTCACCATTGTTGCACTTCTACAATTAGGTAAATTGACTTCTTGATCAAGGAAAACTTCTGTGTGATGAATCTTGGCCCAACAAGCTCTGGTGAAGATCTGGAACATCTAGGTGCACAAGACTGATCTGCAACAGAAATTCTTATAACTGAAATCAGACACTGAAGATAAAACTGACTGGCAGCCAACCAGGCTGTCAGCAGCATCAAGCACAATTATACAGATGCTTTCCTGCGAAAGGTACCAGAATGATATTCTGCCATCAAACATATGAGCTCTAAACACTAACAGGAAAGGAGAAAGAAAGGCTATGAATCTAATGCCATCAGCAAAATGAGGCAAACAAAATGCATGCCCTGCTAGTGGAATCGCAGCCTGCTTGCTTCTTACTAGACATCAAGCTTCAGCATGTTACATTTTCCTTTTTGCTGAAGTAGAATTTTTCTCACCTTCCACATCCTATCTAGATGTCCTTGCTTTTGCAAAACCCAGCCTGTGGACCTCCTAACAAACAGGTATCTCATCTAAACGCTCTTTGATTTTGAATGGTGTTCTCCAAACAGAATGGCCTACTAGTGCAGACAAGCAAGTTCTCAAACAGTAGCTCCCTGCATCCTCCCTTCCTTGAGCTCACTGAGACAATGAAGTGGTTCAGAGCAGTTCAGCTCCTCCTCCCTGCTGCCCTGTTACGCTTTCTGAGCTAACTTATTCAGTAAGACATTCTGATCTAATTTTAGATTGGAAGAACTGAAAAGCTAAGAGACAATTAGTCTGACTAAAGCTGTATGAGACAGAGCTAGGAAAGGAGCTAGCCAACTCTTTCTTTCAAGATTCATGTTGATTACACTCTGAGAAGTACCTCTCTCACTGACCCATGTAAAAAAAATGCCAAGACAACAGCACATGTCCAGTCTGCATTAGAAAAACCATTATGAAAATCAAAGCAAAAGGAACCACACATCTGAGACTGGAAATCACAACAGTACTGACTCCGCAGAGTAGAAACTACAGAAAGACAAGTAAACTCAAAAGCAAATGTAGAGAATGATCAGTGCAAAACATCTCTGAATTTTGAGAAAATAGCTAGAGAGAATATGAGCAGGAAGTTCACAGAGTGGGATGGAGAAACAGGCCTTGCTGTTTGCTTTGATGTGTTTCATTAGAATACTCACAAGTGGGAAAAACACACTTCTGGGCAGCAGAATTAAGTGTTAAGTAGTCTGACTCACAGACAAAATGTCAGCAACAAATAGAATCACAGAATCATTAGGTTGGACAAGGCACTAAGATTATCTAGTTTGACCATAAACCCATCCCCATCATACCAAGCCATCATGTCACTCAGTGCCACATTCACTCTTTTTTTGAAAACCTTCAGGGACAGTGAGTCCACCACCTCCATAGGCAGCCTGTGCCAATGCATTACCACTCTTTCTGAGAAGAAATTTTTCCTAATAATGAACTTGAAATTCCATGCTTCTCTCAGCATCACAACGGTATCTGAAAAAGCTCCAGCTTTAGCAAAAATAATGTGAAGAATATTCTGGATGCTAATCACTAATAGTAATTACATTCTATGACCCAGGAACATCTTTCAGCCACCTCAATCTTTTCAAAATTTTGTCAGTTCCATCCACCCAAAAAACTAAAATAGCATTAACCTGGAGCTAGAACCTCAAAAACACGCTGTGCCCAGAATAAGAATTAGATCCTTCCTTATTCAGTGACCCAAAAGCAGAGGTGAAAGCATTCAGAAACACACAAAAGACATAACACAGACTTCCAGGCACTAGAGGAACAAGTGAATACACCACTAGAAATGAAACCCAAGAACTGCCATGCTGCCATGCCCAGCCAGAGGCGTACTGCACAATGCTCATTATATCCCCCTTGTGAGAGGCACGCTACAGAAGGAGAGCCAGAAAACACTTCTACAGCCGTGACCATGGCAAGGCATTTAGAATTGCACTTCCCTAAGTGAGGCAGGCTGACCCCACCATCTCTTCGAACCCACGTGGCAGAAACTATTCCTTTTCTTTTTGTCCTGGTGTTGGTGACAGCCAGGATACAGTACACAAAACTGCACACCGACGCGCCCACAAAGCAGGTCTGCTATGAGAGCTCTTGCTTCCTATCGCCTGGAGGAGGCTGGGACATTTAGACTGTCCTCTGAGAGGGCTGGGAAGACCTTTAGAAATGACACACCACTTAGGAGCCTTCAGATTCAAAGAGACAGGTATTCTGGTGGCCTTCTCAACTTCTCAACTCTCTTTTCAGTCGTCAAGACAAAACCCCAGTGCAGAGGTGAACTATCCCCTCCTTGGAAAGGCCTCGCAATAGATCTGTGTCAACAGTGATTAGCTGTTGCCTGGCACGTCATCCATTTGCCATTTGTTAGGCCAAACATGCCAACATTGGTAATCTAATCTATGGCCGGCAATGGCCTCTTCCAGGTTAAATGTATTAAAGGAGCCGAGGGAAGCGGGCTTGTTTCGCTGGCTGTGGCCTGCAGCTCTCCAGCAGGCCTGACCCCCCTTCCCACCCCCGTCCCCTGGAGATTGCAGGGGTCAGGACCCGCACAGCATGGAGCTGAGTAAAACACTAACAGAGAGAGATGAGAGGATATTGGAAACATATTTGCAAGGCCTCAGCGCTTTGGAAATCTGAGAAGAACATGAGGCGTTAAGTTAGAGCTTTCACTGCTGGGTTGTGTGTGTGTGTGTGTGTTTTTTTTAAATAAAACATGTTTCAACAAGAATTTGATAAAGATATCAGTAAGAAGGACAAGGCTGAGGGTTTTTAACACAGCAGTAGGGAAAATGTGGTGCTCTATTCATGGGAGAATCCATGCTGTAAAACCCCTTAACCCAGAGCTCACATGTTGGGAAGACAGATTGCTTGATTTTTAGATATATCAAGTAAGTCTTCTCCAGCAAAAATGTTCACTTTGGATTCTTCCATAGATTCCAAAGTGTCCAGAGCTCACAGCACTGCTTGGTGGTCTGGAAGGAAGAAATGTTCCTGGAGATTCCTAAAACTGAATTATTCATCTGAAACTAAGCAAATTGCCATCAGGATTCTCAGTTATATTTTAGCCCTGAGAAGTAAGAGAACTCACATAGAAAGATGCCCCTTATCTGTCTGTAAAATCCTCTAGAGCTCTCTCAGACACAGGAACGGGCCGAATTCCCTGACAAGATAATTTAACTTAACTTGAGAGTGAGAAATGAACAAACAGCTTTAATGCAATGAAATGTATACAGGCCAAAACTAAATGCCAAAGCTAGTCATTGCAATAGCCTAACATCAAATTACAGATGAAAACACTTAAGAAAGATTTCCCAGGAAGTTCTTAACTTTGAAAATAATATTCAGGATGTTTCACAAATGACCAAAAAAAAAAAAAGGGGGGATTTCTCTGGCTTTAGTCCATCACAGAAGTCAGGATTATGTTGGTTCCCAAAAAGCTCATGGACATGAGCTGCCCATTCTCATAATTATCACTGCTCTTGCTTTTATGGGCAGTTTCATCTCCAAACACTTGGTTAGGCCATGCATATTTTTTGCCCTGTAAACATCCATGAACTTGGAGACAACTTCATACTCACTTACGTAAGGACTGTGTGCATCAAGTATGCAATGCCAATTCTGAATGGGAGACCACTTTCCTGTATGGTATCAAAATTCACTATTACATGACCTGAGAACTCTACTTCAAGTGTCTCATTGCAAAATAGCATTTACTTGTTGTTCCCCTTTGGGAAGAAAAGAAGACTGATCAAACTAAAACATTTATGGATAAATGTGACATGTTCCTAGATACTGAGAGTTCCCAGATGTTTACTGAATGCTAACTTCAGGAAGCCAGCTCTTTCTTTGTAGTTTGCTTGGCATAAATGTGTGGTTTTTGCTCAGTTATTTCTTTGGTGCTAATTCACTCGACATCAAATAGGCTGCTGACACTACCACCAGTGGGATGGGAGCCAGATACAAAGGTGGAATCAATCAGCGAAGGGAGATGATCAGCATGGACTGTGCTGGCAATTCAGTGCTAAGCAGACAGAGCTTGACACCCAGAAGAAGGCATTTAATACCATCGATGCTAAGTGGAACAGACAGGATACAGCAGCTGCAAGCATACTTCACTTTCTTTAATGCTGTATTTCTGTTTAACATCCCCTTCAAGAGAAGAATGGACTGGGGGAGATGTTCATGATCTGCCTTAACAGATAAGAGGATTGAGTCTTCTGGGGACTGCTAAAGGACAATGGCTCTGGGCAGTGAAACATTAAGTGCCATCCCATCCACCAGCAAAACTTAGAATATCAGCTGGGTGGCTAGAGCATCCAAAAATCACAACACATATTTAAATCTCACTGCTTAGGCCTGCCCTCACAAATGCAAGCATTATGAGAAAAAGTATTTTCAAACGAGATCATGCTGTGCTATTTAAATGCTACAAGAACCACTCTCTGAGTTTTTCACTTTCTGATTCATGCTCAGAAGGAGGAAAGGCAAAAATACTTCAGAGAAAAAAAAAAGCAATTTACCTTGCTTCTCTTAATTGCTTCCCTCAAATTTGCAATAAAAACTTGTATCTGAAGGACTTACTCTACCTACAAAGTGCAATTGAAACACAAACACGTAGTAAGATTCCCCGATGAAGATCATATTCTCATTTGGGTGTGATTCAAAGACCTGAGAGCTATAGAAAGTAATCTCATTTATATTGAGAACATGGGAGCAACTGCTGCAGAGTCCAGCTGAGACGCTCCAACCATCAACCCCTCAGAACAGGTCCTTCTCAGGTCTGGAATCTGGAAAGCACTTCTGTTTTACATCCTCTTCAAATGATCTGCAAGATCTGGCTACAAAGCTTATTCTCCCTTGCATTTTATTTTTCCCTCGGAAACAAATGTTAAGAGAGTTCAGGAAACATTTTCTATTTTGGACAATGGCACTGTTTTCTCCATTCACAATGTGTATTATCTGTGCAAAGCCAGACCTGAGTATGATTGTATTTATAAATATGTTTACTTCAATGAATTTGATGGGATAACTTAACATTTCCTGATCTGGCCCCAGTCCATCCTTCAAAATATCATTTTTCTTGCTGCTCTCTGGGACAGGTTTTATGTTTTGTTTTGCTTCTATTTTCTAATTGACCAGGCTCAAACACATGAAATCTGAACCAGAGACAAATCTGAGATCTACTGGTGCCAAACAGGTTTGGAATCAGACCTGTATAAAGACTGACTAAATGTTTACTGACTTCCGTGCATTTCTGGGCCAGGTCCTGAGCTACAGGCATAGTTGTGTGGATGTTTTTGTGTTTTTTTTTTTATTATTATTATTATTATTATTTTATTTTTTACTTTTTTTGTTTCAAAAGGATGCTGTTTAGGGCTCTTCAGGGCTGTTAAGAAACAGAAAGGGAGCTGCAGTGGTGAATTACTGGCATGACATTACTCTTGGGACCCCAAAAAAGAAATCCTATTAAATAGAGTCCTTGTGATCTCATCGCTGCGTATTTCATTGCTCTTCAAGAGGTTCTGCTAAAGTCATTCACAGAAAATTTCCCCTGGAAAGGCCCAGGGGAGAAAGGGGCTGGATCACCAGTTGGTCTGTTTAGCATTTACTGCCTCTGAAAGCAGGAGTTTTTTCTACAAGCAGCACCACTATCAAACGACGCATGGAGATTCCTGGAGGGAAAAGAAAATGTAGCCAGGATGCAATATTTCACAACATTCTCCTGTTATAGGGAGCCCTCAGGTCACAGTACACCTTCACGTATTAGAAGTATACTACTGACATTGTTCCCAGTAATAAAAATTACCTTTGGTGCACACAGCTAGCCAAAAGTCATAGTGTGGTGTGACAAGGACATTCCCTCCTAGGTGTCTGAAATACTGCTGGCCACCAGCCCCAAGCAGAGGGCAGAGAGCTATCTCCAGGATGTCATCAACATTTGTTTTTATGGAGGAATCCCCAACCAGTGCATTCCCTGACAATTAAAGCAGATATTTTAATGAAGTTCTTCACAAAAGGACTCCCTGGATAAAAAGCCTCTTCAACACTGATCTAATCCCTTGGGATGTTTCCCGTGTTACATATCCTAATTACTGATTACATTAATACAGCAATTGTAGGAAATTAATTCTTACCAAGATGTGATCTGGAAGTGCTCATCCCTTCTCGCTTTTGCTACATTTTCTCATTTTTTTAAGCATAATAATCAGGATAATGTCAGAATTTTAAAACTATTCTTACTGCTTGAACAGCCACACTCAAGTCCATGGCATTCCCAGTAGGTGCAGCTGGAAACAGTGGGGGGAATACACAACGACTGCTGCACCAGAGCCTATGACAATGCTGCTTCACTGGCTTGCTGTTGAATCTACAGACCCAGTTCCTCCAGAGGGCTGCATGGAGGCAACGAAGGACAGTTTGGTGGGTTGGAGCCTCCCTATGTAACCAAGAATCCAAGGACAAGCTTCAGGGGCAAAGTCAGGTATATCAGGGTGAAAATAAAACAAAAGAAAACAGAACAAAACAATCCCCCCCACCCAAAAACAACAAAAACAGAAAAAACAAATGAGATGAAGAAAACAAACAAAGAAATGGGGAAATCTGCTATATTTTGTTAGGAGATATTTATATTCATGCTGTGATGTTAGCGCCAGACTCCTGGCAGGAGGCAGAAACTGGACTTCCTCCTTTAAATATCTATGCTACAGGAAAGAGTACCAAATCAGGGCCTCCTGAGCATCACTGGATGGTTTGTGTGAGATTTAAATGTGATGCAATGAGGAAACAGGAATGTTTTCAGTTTCACTGGTATAGAACAGGAGCTACAGCACAGTCCGATGGGGAGAGATCCTTGGTGCAATGCAGAATGTCAGCAAATGACACAGAGGGACCAAAGGCAAAACCAAACCAAACCAAACTGGAAGGATTACTCAACACAGTGTCACTACTCCTGAATTCTCTGCTTTTCCAAAACAGTGAGCTCACTGTCAGTAGCTATGGTATCTTAATGAGAATACAGTAGAGAATTCTCAATAATTGTATCTAGGTTTATATTCTCTCAGATGAAGAAATATTACTTGTGTCTTGAAAATATCAGAAATATCAAGTTAACTTCCTTGGGATTTACTGGAAGACTGCTTGCATTTATCAGAGACTTTAGTCTCCCATGGGAGGAAATGTTTAGATATTGTACTCGTTTAGTGGGAAATGTTGGAGATAGGTGGATGGTTGGGCTGGATGATCCTTGAGGACTTTTCCAACCTTGGTGCTTCTATGATTCTGTAATTCTATGAAAGCAGTTGCTACAAAGAAGAATATTGTGCTAGTGTTACCAATTGTTATTTGATAGATAGATAGGTAGATAGATGGATGGATGGATGGATGGATGGATAGATAGATAGATAGATAGATAGATAGATAGATAGATAGATAGATAGACAGACAGACAGACAGACAGACATATAAACAGATTTAAGAGCTACACAAAAGCTACAGCCTTGCAGATTGATATCAGCATCAGGCACTCTCAGTTGGGATGATTACTCAACCGAGCATATTTCATACTTTCTTCACTGTGAACTTTTCCACTGGAAAAGTTGTGTTGTAAAGTTCAAAGCTCAACACCATTTGAAGCACAAATGCTGCAAATGACATTTGACTGAAATGCAAATGAAGCACAAAGTACCAATAAGTTTTCTTGCTCATCTTCAGGTACTGGCAGAGAGCTCCTTTGACCTGGTCGCTACCGTGGGATTTCTCCTGCCATAAGCAGGTATCATTAGAAATCTCCAGCTTTACAAATAAATGACTGTCACTGAAATGGTGACATCAAGTGACACAAAATGCTGGAAGCACTTGAGAGCAAAAGGAATTTGGTTAGAAACCATTCAGTGATCTCTGGATTCTGTTTTTGAGGGTTTTGTTTTGTTTTTTGTTGCTCGGTGCTTTTCTGTTAATAGCATTATTAACATTAACACATCAGACTTAAGTAACCCTTTCGTAAAAATCCTCTCTTCAGTTAGGATTCTAGAGCAAGGTGTCTTTGGCAAATGCAAGCAGACTTCCAGTAAATCCCAAGGAAGTTAATTTCATATTTCTGATATTTTCAAGATACAGGAAATATACCTTCTGGGTTTTTTTATTATAAAAGAAACACACAAAAAGAAAATGCTTTCAGGGTTTCATTATAAAGACTACTAAGGCCAATCTCAATTAAAAAAAAAAAAAAAAGAAGAAAAAAGGGGAAAAAAAGGAAGTCTTGCAGGTCAGTCATCTTCAACCACACATCTGCTTCGTGCCTTCAGAAGGCCACCATAATAAAAACCCTGTTGTAATGCAACCAGTATCATTTGTTTAGCAACTTGGTCAATCAAACTGTCCTGGATTATAGCTATAATGCCTCTCCCTCTAAGGAGAATGAAGGCAGCCCTGCAGAGATGTGAGGGTTGTTCTCTCTTCATTTGGAAGTCCCCATTTTTCTGCAACTTAAAGGAAACAAAAAGGAAGGGGGGAAATGAAGTATTAAATCTGGGAAATACCAATTGACACAAAATATCCTCAAAACAGTAAAAACAGATCCATCTTTAACTATGAAACTGGCGTGGGGGTTTTACTGTTTTTTGTTTTTCGAGCTGGATCCAGTTGCCATTGGATTTTTGCTTTTGGCTGTGAAGGAGCGTACTGACCCCTCTGAGCAGGAGCTAACGGCAGTTAGTCCCATTGATCTTGGTGTGTGCTATCAGGGTAATGAAAATTAGGCCTTAGGGTGTTTTTTTTCCCTTCCTTTTCCTCTCCTCCTCTCTTCAGAATAGAATAATTCCTCAGTGTGTCAGTCTCAAGGGAAAACATGGAGAGAGGGAAAAACAGAAAAAAAAGGGTAAGATTATAGTTCACCTGGGTTATGCAGTCTCTGCAGAACAAACTGTGCTGCTCCATCTTAGGCATTGTCTAAAGGATTTCTTCCTCTGATAATCTGTTCCTTCCCGTGAGAGTGCTTCATACGTGAGCTTTGCCTACAGCTCCATTCACATCCCGTAAGGAATGACAATATATCCTAAATACCTTCTTGATATATGGCAAATAGCCGCTTTCAATTTCCAATCACTCTCTTCATGTTTGCCCATATGTTGATTGGAGTCTACTCTGAAGATGATGCATATTTATTTTCTGGGCTGGGTACAAAGGGGGGAAGCTCACAGAAGTTAACTTCCTGGGGAATTGAAGAAATGGCTCTAAATTACAGTTGAATGGAGGGACCTTCCGATACAAATCTTTTCCCAAACCTGGCAGTAAATCACCTGGTAGACATCTCTCATGCAGCTGTAATACAAGTGTGTAAGCAAGAAGAGAGAATGGTCTTTCTTATCAGGAATAGAAGTTACAAAATGTTACACTGGGAAATAAGTCAGAGGAAGATGAATGAAAAATAAATGGAAACTTCAGTCTTTACAGAACAGTCTCTTTGTGAAAGTGTAATGAGCGGGGGAATATAAGGGTTTAAGAAAGTAGAAATAGTGCAAAATCTCTGCATTTTTAACGAGATATTTTTTGGCAAACCTTTTTCATCATACAGTAGTTTGTCTTTTTCTGCTGCTCTGCCTCTTGCAGGAAAAAACACCAGATCTACAGACAGTTCTTTACATTTCAAAGCAAAGAATGTGCAGAGAAATTTTGTTCTCCAGTCCTGTTAGTGTGAGGAGTTTGATGCTGCTGGGGTTATTTCACCATGGTTTCGTCAATGGATTTTTGATACTCTTGTAAAATTTCTTGCAATGTGGCAGGGATCTTCACAAACTACCAGTGCTGACACCATGATCCTATATTCAAAGAGAAAGAATTGACAGTGAGACATTTATTCCTGCCTGAGTTCCATATTGCCTTAAATCTCATCCTGACACAGAACTTCTCATTTTCCACAAGAGAAAACTGACCAGCTCAGTGCAACCAGATTTGTACTGTAATCAGTCTGAAGCTCAGAACAAGGTTACCCCTACAAACTGAGACAAAGCCAAGCAACAAATTGAAACACAAGATCAGAACCTGAGGAGGTGACAAATGTCATCCTAAACACTGTTTCATTTCAGCTTCACATCCTTCCTTTTTCCAGTGACTCCTGCTCACAGCTGGTCCTATTAGAAACAGTCAGAAGATTTTATTTTTAAAAATTCTGGAAAAAGACACTGGTTTTTACTTTGTTTCTTTCTCATAACATATCTGTCTTTCAAAGATTATAGTCAGAACCTCATTAGCAATTTCCACCCAGTTTAAATTAAAAGGTCATTAAAAAACCGTAATTTTTTCATTCATTGCTTTCCCAGGAAGTGAGGACAACAGTGTTTCTCTCACAGCAGATGGACGACACCCATGTTTGTATGAGAAATAAAATTCAACCTTCCTGACTTTTAATACTTATTTTGTAAGAGCAAATACTGAACTAACTTAAAATTTGGGACTATATCCATTTGTTAATTTATTATTTAAAATCAGTCAAGCAATTTTTATAACCCTTTTCATGACCTCTACCTAACAAATGACTTGTTACTAACCCTTCAAACTTTCCACACAATTAAAAAATGATTAAAAGCTGATGAATGGGCTACAATTCAAGAAATTAGGTTGCAATTAAGAAGACATTTAAATGAATGCTTAAAACTACTTGGATTATAATTAGAACCAGATCAACTACGAAGGTCACTGTGGAGTGGTGTTCTTGTGGCACTAGAGATAACTCAGCCAATAAAATTGAACAGTGAGATTTCAGTGGTCATTGCTGGCATGAGATTGTGTGTGGCTGAAATCCTGCTCATAGGATTAGCAGAGCCCACTAAAGCCAGAGGCTAACCTTAAAACTGACCTTAAAACTGCAGTTGTATCAGTGTGGTCCTTTCAGAAGCAGATGTTGTTGCATTTCTCTCTTGATAGCGTCTTCAATGTTTTACCCAGAAAGGGCAGAAGAAGCATCATGGCCTGAGAACAGCAAGAAATACCAGAATCTGTCAACCTTTCTGAGTAGTGTTTCCAGTCATGGTCACAGAGATTTCTTCATCAGCATATGGCTGAAAGCAAGGTAATTGTATGTGAAGTACTCAGAACAGATTATTCATGGTCATACTGCTAATCTCAGCCATATTTCAAGGCACTCACGGGAAAGGATTTCCAACCTTTCAATGGAGTTTGGACACCCATTTCAAATGGGTTAAGACAGTTTGGAAAATCTCAGCCAAGAGCTAATATTTCCTTCTAAAGAAGTTACCATCAGTATTTATTCAGTTTATCATTTATGCACATCAGCTGCTCTACACAAAGACAGTCATTTCTGAATTCAATTCAAGAAAAAAAAAAAAAAGATCCGTATAACTAACTTCAGTGGTCACACAAGTAACCCCAGGAACTAAACACTAAGAAACATCCAAACAGAAAAAACAACCATTTTGATCATTCCTTTTCTTCACAAAAGTAGCCAACTCTGCTACTGCTATCAAAGAATAAGAACTTCTGGAGATACATCGTGGTATGTGTTTGCCCTAGATGTCATTCCTTGTGACTTTCCCATCTGACCAGCTGCAACTGACCAAAACATTGCCTTTTACTGCACTCATGTTTCCATCATAAGTTTTTCTCCCTCCTCAGTGCCAAAAAGAAATGACATCACATTTTTAAATTAATTATTACCCTAGAATACTCATCTTCTGTGAATTCCTCCCATTTTTTATGCTCTGGAGAATGAGTTATGCCTTTCTTTTGTATTTTAAATATTTCCTAGCAAACAGCCAGGCTTCACTAAACAGCAAAAAATACGACTGCAGCTACTGTCACAGCACACGTGCCTCATTATGCCCATTAGCAGAGCACATTTTCCAATCACGTTGAATCAGAGCATCTGGGAGCATCTTCAGCACTGTCTGAAGACCATGTTGGCCACACTGACACGTCCCCAGAGCCCCAAAACAGCGTGAACCAGCTTTGTATACTCATATCCTTGCTTCTTAATAGGTGGAAGAATGCTGCACAGCAGAAAAAGTAGGGCTTTGCAGAACTAAAGTGGGCAGAAAAAGCTATCTAAAGGAGCTGCAAATCAGACTGAGGTTTGATTTGGGGAGGCTGAATCTTAAAATGGAATGCAGCAATATATATATACAAACTAGCATGAACAGACATTTTTCGGGAAAAGTAGAGACCAGACAGGTCTGGAGTAACTACAGATACGTCTATTAACTCATCAAACACAGGAGAGGGAGAAGGTTTAGTTAAGAAGACTCTACTAGTTAATAGGAGATGAGAAATTCAGCAGCCCTGCACTGCGTTAGACTTCTTCAAACCAGCATCATCAGGATGTCTCCTTCCAGAGGGTTCAACATTCACTGAATTCCATATCAACTTGAAATGTAGGTGGGAAATAAAAATAAAATGACCCTTTAAGACCAAATCCACAGCTGATGTAGAGCCTATGAAGTACTTCCTCCCCTAGGTCTGAACTGAGCTCCCAACATCCCAGTGTCCCTTCCAATGTCAAGCTGATGGATTACAACTTCCTAATGCAGGATTGATGCATTATGACATCCTAATGTTGGGACGATTGATTGTGACTCTTTTTTTAAGTATGGCTTACTAGGCAATTATTGACACCATCCATGCATTAGAGCCCTAATTCAGCAAAAAAGGGCTGACAGACCAGTGCTCTGGGAAATGATTAACCTATTCTAAATTTTATAGATCAGGGTGAGACAGGGCTTGTTCTGGGACAGGGCCACCCTCTCATTACAGGCCTTTGGAGACAGCAGAAACTAAACAGTTTATGCCACATCTTGAAGAAAATTGCTTTATTCCTTCACCTTTAAGTGGATTCAGACACTGCCAGTTGACTTGGGAGTGCTTTGGGGTCAGTGCACACACGCCGGAACAACGAGAGAGAAAAAAATCCAAATAAAGAGAGAGGTAAAAGCCAATGCTGTCAGCTCCTACCCTCTAACATCTGTGAATAATGGAAGTGCGGAACCAAAGCTGGAAGTGGGGAGGTGAAGGGAGAAGGGGATGGTTGTAACAGTGACAAACAAGTCTAAAGGGACTTCTCTCCTCTCAAATGTCACTGGGGGAAGCAGACAGGAGACGGGGGAGGTAAGGAAGAGAGAAGGTCATGGCTGTAATACCCAGAGCGAGTGGACAATCAAATGTTTGCAGCTGGGCTAGGAAATGGCAATCCAGTTGCTCAGCACATCTGGCTCCCTTGCTGCACGCCATGGGGGCCACCTGGTTTTAATCATGCTGGGATCACCTTTGAAAAACAGAACTTAATCATAGGCCTAGTCCTAGCAATAGTGTTACAACCAGACTTCTCTCCAGGGGAGCAGAGGGCGGGAACAGGGGGAGAAGATGAGATTAATAAAAAAAAAAAAAAAAGGATTTATTCTCTCTTTTACTCGATCAAGACTAAAACTTTGTCAACAATTCCTCTTTGTCAGGTTCAAGGGAATCCCCTTTGATTTTTTGCCTCTTTGTATTTGATTCCTGCTTAGTTTATGCTTCCCTTATTCATAGTTAGCTTAGTAGTTACTCAAGTCAATTGTTATGTGTAGTGCTGAAGAGAAGAACAAGTAGAGAAGCAGCTATTTAAGGAGTCAATGTCTTCCTGCCCCAATTCCTCCCACCGCAGACACAGACAGATACAACATCCTTGGGACTACATGGCCTTACACCCTTTCTGAAAAGTCTTCAAGAACTCACCTATGGGTGCCATGAGGAAAAGCCTCAGCTGGCTGAGAAAAGGTCCAAATAGCAGTGTGATTATTCCCTGTGATGGTCATGCTTAGTCAAACCAAAAGTCTCCCCCACCTGACTTTCCTTCCAACACCAGTAGCTGATGCTCAGCAGAAAGCTAAAAGAAATTCTGCAGTCTGTTTCATCAGAATTTTAACGACTAGCCTTCTCTCCCACATTAACTACAGTCAATTAACACAGAGATCTGAAAAGTGTGGGGAAAAAAGAAAAGAAAACACGCTACTTGACCTGAGATACTTCCTTGAATATCCTGAGACAATCAAAACGAAAGGTATATACATAATTTCCTCTTCTATTAATATCTAGAATTCACTCATCTTAATGAAAAAGAAAAAAAATAAACCAGTAACAAACGTACTCATTCATCTCACTTTCTTTACCTTCCTTACCTGGTCACTTACCTCCTCATATCCAATCTCTACCATTTCTTATCTCTAGAAAAGAATTGCCTAATAATATTGGACATGATAGAAACCCAACATCCACTGTTTCTTGGTAATACATTTTCATAATAATATGAGAGCATCAAATGGAGGTAGCAGACGTCAGGTTCAGAATAACAAAGGCAGCATTTATTTACACAAAACACCGTTAGATGATGGAACTCTTTGCCACAGGATGTGACAAATTCTAAGACTTTATATGGACATAGATGATGAAATCAAGCCCCAGAAGGTAAAAATATCCACGGAGAGTCATTAAACACAGAAATTTCACCTTTGTCTCAGGAAATGTCCAGGTCACTGGAGTTGGAGGGGTACTTCTAAGAAGTATCACTCTATAATTCCATTATTGCTAAGTCCCTGCTTAAGCTTCTGCTTTTCACGACAGAGAAGTGGGCTAGATGGATCTTTCATGTGAGTCAGTGCACTCTTCAATCACCAAAGCAACTGCCATTTCAAACAAGATGACAACTGAAGAGCAAAATAAGGAAAGAGAAAATACAAAGGGAGATCAGGAATGAAGGAAAAGAAGTAAGATTCAGTCTTGAAATGAAAGTTTTCTAGGGGAATAAATCATGGTATTGAAACCACAGCATCCTTTTACAAAACAAACAAACAAAAAAAACCCCAACACAGACTATTCTTGCTAACCAGTTGTTGAAGCAGCAGTAGGTTCACAAACCCAAGCTCTCAGCCCTACTTCTTCGCCACCATAGAGATATGAAAACATTTTATTTCCAGGAAACTCCCTCTTGAGCCAGCTACTGTTCCACAAACAGAAATCCTCCATTCAGTTCTTCACAGTCTAACCTGTACTGTAGGACCAAGGATATTAGTGCACATGAAGACATGACAAGACTTGAGACGTGCACTTTAAATATCCTTACAATGGAAAGGAAAACTCAAATCTTCAGTCCTACCTATGAAATGCTTCAAATAATGTTCCTTCCCATTACAGTTAAAATCAGATCATGAATCTTCTGTGCATTGAAGTTCATTTTGTCACAGATACTGGGGGTAGATTCTCTGAAATGCTTCAGCTACTTCACACTTGTCACACTGCAAAGCTGCTTTAAACTTAGCTTAACCACACCAACCACAAGGTGTTTTATATCTCATTAGAAAAATGACTTAATTTCAAGTTATAATCTTGTTAGAGAAGCTCAAATCTGTAACAGAAACAGAATCTCTACTGTAATATAATCTAGAAATATTATAACAAAAATAAACATAGTCAGAGACTATTTTACAAATGTTAATTATTTCTAGGGGAGAAAATCCTGTCAGGCAGGTATGTGATAGTAACAGCTATCTTATTTTACAGGCAGGGAAACTGAGCCAGAGATTAAGAAGTTAAGTGACTTGCCCAAGGCCACAAAGAGGAACAATGTTAGGGCAAGGACTTGTAAGCAGGAATTCCTAGGTGCCCTGCAGGCCATAAGGTCCATTCAAGGTACCTTTTTCACAGTTCCTGGATCAGTTCCTTTTGAGTCCAATGGCTTCAGACAAGATTTTCTGATAACAAGAACTGCCCGAGAGAGACAAGGAGTGTGCCTAAGACTAAAGAAAATTATCTTGATTTTTAGGAGGTTGACTGCACATTCTCTGAGTTTTATTTTGGGAACGGTGCAAGAGAGCCCAAAGTATATCGGCAAGGTGGACAGAAAAGAACCTGTTTTCTCTGAACATGTCTGAAGTAAAGCTTGGGAAATAACTGAGAGAAGCCATGATATTTTGATAGCCAGTATATCATACTAGCCTTTCTTCTGTACTTAACGTCTTTCCTATCGCAGCTGCTTTTGCACTGAAAAATGATAGGAAGGGAAGACAGCGACTGCTAGCGTAGCACGGAAACACAAGGCTCGCTGTGCCACCTGCAGGGCGAGCCTGAATAAATGCCTCTTCTGGGATGAACGTTGTCCCAGAAATCAGGAGCCACGGTTCTCATCCAGTACGAAGCAACTTTGCAATATCTAATTAGCTCGGTGAGCAAGAACATAAAATGGGCTATAGAAAGAGCCTGTCTCATTCCACTGGGACATTTCACCCAATTCCTGCCTGCACTCACCCACCTTGGAAATCTCTTTACCTAAGAAAAAGGAACACAGATGTGAATCTTAATCAGTTACAGCTTACATGCAAGTTCTGTGGAACCCCCTCCACCCATATACACCTCCATTTCTTTCTACAATGAGCTGTACTTCTCACCAAGGAATTTTGTATCGATCCACTTCTGATTTAATGCAAATATCACCTTACAGTTAGTGTGTAATATTTGTCCAAATGTACAATTTTTTTTCCCCTCAGTGTTTTGCTGGACTAAATAAACCAAAATAAAGAGTTCAGCATTCACCCTAAATATATAAGTAAAACCGGTTCAGAAGAAGATGGAAGGTTTTTTTGGCATAGTTAAAAACAAAGGTTGCATTTTGGATGGGTCTCACTTTAATTTCCTTTTCAATTGTGAGAGGAAGGCAGCAGCAGTCAGAAGTGGAAGTTATGTTAAGTCACTGTCATTTTGTTCATAGCAATACAGGCCAGACAGACAGTCCAGAATAATGAAATCCTACGTATTTGGTCCTCCTGCCAATGTATGATTATTCCCCAACATACTGATTGCCAGAGCTTTCTGATGAGTAGTTTTACATGTCCCAAGGGATGGGGGTATCTACCACTTTCATTAGGAAACCGTTTACATAGGCTAGTAGATTTGGTCCCTGGGGAGATTTTCTTTTACTGTGTTTGGTTTCACTAAGAGTCTAGAAGGTGTTGGTCAGTGATTGATTATTGTTTGTATTGTGGTAGCACCTAGAGGCACCGGCTGAAATTGCAGACCTGTTGTGCTAGGTACTGTACATGAGCGAAGTAAGGAAGAAATAGGCTCATCCCAATCCCTTGGAGTAAGAAGAGTAAAGTCCAGCAAAGAGTTACCAAGAGATAAAAAGATTTACAAAGATCAAGCAACAACACATAAACACAACCATGAATGGAAAGAAATTATTATGAATCTCGGTCCTGTGCCTCAATGCAATCCTGGAATCACACCAAGGTACAACATCCAGAATCTCAACTTGAGCATCCAGGCAGTGTGTATATACCCCAGGGAGTTGCTTCTGATGAAAGGAGCATGAAAAACAGTTGTGCTACAACACGAAACAATAATCCCATGAAAAACAAAGCCCATTACGCATGAGAGTTGCTGTACAGTGCTCCTCCACTCCAGCAGGAGCCACCTACAGAAAGGTCAAACCTTCACTGCGCAATTCCCATACCAGCCATGGGGAAAACAAAGAGAATTCCAAAGACAGTAACAGAAATGAAGGAATATAAAGGAAATATCAGAGGTTAACCCATTAGAGGAGGTTGCAGGAAGCGGTAGATGTGATCATCTTGAATTTCAGTTCAGTTTTTCCCTCCACACTTTCAACGAATCCTCTCTTTTGGAAACCAACGGTATCCTTCCCATTCACTCTAGGAAGAGGTTTATTATTGAACACCAAGACTAAACCATCATTCCAGAGTTAAAGCAAATCATTTGTTGCCAGGCTGACTTTGCAAAGAGCAGAGAGAACCAGGGTATAAAGATTATGGTTAACACCTGCCTCCAACCAAGCTCTCCATTCAGTCAGGAAATCACCCATCAGCTCTGCAAGCTGAGCCCAAGGCCTCAGTGATTTCATTACCTATTGCAACTCTCATTCCAAATCATCTGAGAACAGAAATTTCACTTATGAATAGTAATAATAATGCAAAAATACTGTTCTGTTGTGTCTGTTAATCTGATGGATGGTTCAGACAGAAGTTAAAACCTGAGATGCATAAATAACTGATTTTGCATTTTGTTTCACTATAGAAAAATGAAGGGAGAAGAACTAGTTGGGCAGTAGCCCAAAACAAACTTTTTTCTTCAGATTTTTTTCAGTGAACTGAAAAACAGAAATAAATGACATCTTGGGCTCAAGCAAAATATTTGACTGAAGGAAAAAAAACTTCTAAAATTACACTAAAGTTAATTTCTAATTTCTCATCTGAAACAAAAATACCAAACTGTTTTTACTTCCCAGTGTCCATGTCAAAGTGTTCTGACTATTCTCAGACCTGGTAGCATAGCACAGAGTTTATACTTCAATTAAAGTATCTCTACATGAGATATTTCTATATTTCCTGGTGTGGAAAAGAGAAAGGAGAAAATGGAGGGAATGAGAGGGAAAGAAGAAAACAAGAGGATTTTGGCCAACAACTGACAATTTTGGTTGGGGAATATTTGTTGAATGTATTTGTTGAATCTCTCTCTGTTACTTCTAATCAAAGGCTTTTCTGGCTGCTAATGGCAGGCACCATGCTAGTCTTGCCTGCTGCACTGTCCCTGTGGGGTCGGTACACTCTAGCTGCAGAATTGCTGGCAATGAACTTCACTGGCTGCTGCTTGTTGTGTCATTAGGTCCCCCATTTCCCAAGTGTTCTCATAGGTGTTTGTCCCCAGCAACAAAGAAAAACAGAGGATGTGAGAATTTCCTCAAAAGATTAAAGCTCCCTTTCTTGTGTTGGTGTTAAATGAGCCTGGAAAGTGCACTGAGAGTTACTTTGCAATTTAACCAGAAAGTTAGGGCATGCTTGAGTGGGGGTTGAGGGTTGGTTTTACTCCCAGTGTCTTTCCTGCTGTAAATTGTCCTACCAGAAGCATCTCGGGGGAATGTTCTCAGCCACAGCATATGCCAGCGTCATTTGGACCCTCCTTTCTTATCCTTGAGCTCTATTTACGAGGCTGAGAAAAGCTTTGCTAGCCCACCATAATCCATGGTGGGTCTGAATATTCACAAGAGCTCTCCTCAGTCACGAAGATGACAAATGTGTACCAGCGAGGGCCGTTCTCCATTCCTTCAGTTTCAGCCATTCAAAATGAACATTCAGAGCATCGTGACCCTGTGAAGCCAAACAGCGCGTCCCTTGAGACCATCTCATTTTGCTCTCGCCCTCACTGCAGCCCCCTCATCAAATAAAGCCAAGAGTATGTGCGTCATTCTGACACATACCCTTCAGGAAGTGATGGGAATAGGATAGATTTTCCTCCTCCTAATGCTCCGACTGTGTCCCTACAGCACGAGGTCCCTCATTCCCACAGTAACAGGCCTCCTCTTGCACAGCACCAGCGGGTAACCTGAGCAGCCATGACCAATGGGATGTCGGATTAGCATCGCTCTGTGACACTGTCAGCAGCGTTTTGCTGGGCTCTTTAAGAGAATATCCTGCTGTGATTCACAACAAGTCTTGTGTTCGGGAGACACAGAGATCTCATCCAGTGAATTAAAATGCGCTACAGTGAATTTCAGTCTTTCTGCTCTGAGGTCTCCCGGGGACTGACCTAAGTGGCGTGTGCTGTATCAAGGGCAAGAGCCATCTGCTCCCAAACCCGTCCCTGAGCCACCACAGCCCACCTGTGACAAAGCAGCGTAGGGCTGGGACCAGGCTGCAACCACAAATGTTGATTCTCTGCTAATCCACATCTGGGCAAAGGAAGAAATAGGTTCATTTTGCTGCAGCAATTTGTCTGAAACATGTTGGATCATGTATCGCTAACTCTTCAATATATTCTGCATTATTCACTGACATATATTTGTTATCTTAATTACTAATTACAAAAAGTGGCATGACTCATTTCCAAGACGGGTTAGAAAGACCACTGGTTTTACCAGCCCTCCCAGCCCCATTGCTGAGTTGCTGGTAGCTGCACAAACAGCTGGCTGTGAAGGAATCACAACAGAGCCTGCTGTCTCAAAACCTCCTCACTTCAGTCCATTTCATTCGCCATATGACAGATGAAGCATTAGGTATCAAGTCCAGAACAGTGAGCTGAAACTCACTGAAATAGTCATAACATTCTGAATTTGAAAAAACACTGAGCAGTGAGTGAAGGAATTCAGGAACTGTTTGCATTTTTGACAGATGAATGCCATAGTGCTAGAGAAAAATGCTGCATCCCTAACAAGCAGCAGCAGAAGTGCATGGACAGGAGGAAACCCTACTTTAGCAGGGGAGCTGGACCTGATGATCCCCAGAGGCCCCTTCCAACCTCTATGATTCTGTGATTCTGACATAGAGAGGAATGCTATTGTTTTCACTGGAACATGCTAAAGGTACAAGGTTTAGTAACTCTTCTCTCACAAAATGAGTTCTGTATTTCCTCTGATGTTAGAACTGTGGTTTTGCATCTCCTTGGGAAGTCAATGTTCATACTATGCTCACAGCACATGCTAAATGCAACTCTGCCCACTGCTCCTCTCTTAACTGAGGGCTGAGTGCCATCAGTGGCAGCCCCCTCCTTGCTTGCTGTAGCAACAGTTCCCATAGCAAACGCACCCAAAAAATTACCAGCAAAGCCTTTCCTGCTTTGTTTGCAGGAGCCAGCCATATCCCAGGTAATATACCTCCAAACAGATTTTGATTACCCCAAAAGAACAAAAACCCTCAGCTGTGCTGCGGCTCCTCCTTTTTTCTCTCCCTGGCCTCCCACATCACAGATGAAAACAAGAGCGCATCTGGCATTTGCCGAGTGTCAGATACTTGGCCAAGACCTCCAGGAACAAACGGCCCCGGCTGCCCTGCTCTGAGCTGCTGAGAGGTCTCCAGCACGGCGCGAGGGGTCAGACCTAGGAACTGTCAACAGCTTCCTAATGTATGCTCTTTCTCTGGCAAAGGGGGTCCCAGGTTTTATAGCCTAATAGATTCGTTAATCGGAACACACACAGGCTAGGAAAGCCACTGTTTGTTTTCTCTGACAGGTTTGGCATTTTCCTCCTGGGAGCCAGGAAGCTTTAAAGGCGTAAGACTCTCCTGCTTAAGTGGACAAGAAAACCAGTCTGGACAAAGCGAGACATGTCACTGTGTCTGCTCAATTCTGAGCCAGAAGGTGCCATTTTAGAGACTTTACAACAACATCAATGTCAGGGTAAAGGAAATTAAATTCCCCTCCCTCTCCTCCCCTGATGTCTCCATTTTCTCCATGTTCCCACCCCTGTCGTTGGGGCCGGAATCTGGCCACCACAGGCACAATACTTGTAATTACACTGAGGACAGTGATGTTCAGCTCAGAAAGCAGATCCAGGGGAGCATTTAAAGCAAAGGAAAACTATCCGGTACACCAGTGGTAGAGTGCCCACAAACTGTGCCTGTTTGCTCATGACAGTGGTTTGAAACACAGGAACATGAAATGGCAAACACAGCAAGAAAAGCTCTTGCATGGAACTACACACAGTTCACAAGTTGTGATGCAGGCTCTGCCAACAGAATAAGGTTTTTATATAAATAACTTGTGTATAATCATAGTCGTATAATTCAAAGTGTTTCCAAGGTTGTGCAGCCCAACTACTGAAAACAAAAAGTTGTATCTCAAAGCCTGAAAGCTGCCACAGTTTAGTGACTACATTTTAAAGACCTGGAAGAGAGATGAAAACTGTATGCTGAAGTGTAATGCTATCAAGAAGAAGACAGTAACAGGGATTTCAGCAAGAATAATTTCAGTCTCTTTCCCTCAAGTCTGGCCTGTGAAATGGTTCCAGCATCAAGGCCTAATCCTCTCGGTCTGAAGGCATCCCCATGTTCCCGGGTATTGCCAGATACAGCTCCCACAGACTGGTGGATCTCTGCTGCACCTCTGTCTGTCAGTGCCCTGGTTCACTGGTACACTCCCTTTCTTCATTCCTGCTATTCCTACATCCTTCCTCTCCTTGACTGGAATCCAGCAGTCTCCACAAGATCTTGCTCTTGTACTCCAGCTACTATGACACTGCATGGCAAATAAGGCCGAGATCAAGGAAGGCAAAGGAATGTTTAATCCAGCAGCAATATCTTACAGGAAGGACAGTCAATCATCGCCCTTTAGAATGGGAAATAGCTTCACCTTTGATTTTTTAACATTCCCTTCCTCCTCCAAGTCCTGTAGTCATTTCTCCCGCTACTGATAGAAGGGACACTTATGTCTTGCTTAAGTCAAAGTATGTCCCGTCAAAGTTACAATGAAACACTGTGCTTAAGTGCTTTGCTGAATCGGAGCCATCGTAACTATCCATTAGGCTTTGATCTGGTTAATGTTTGTCCAAATACGGCTCCACAATGGGAAAGCAATGGACCACTATTAAAAGAAGGAAGGACAGCTGGAACTATTTTAGTATACAGCTACATGCTCAAACATACACCAAGTAACAGACTGAAAAACTGCACTTACTACTGCTCAAATTACCCTTCTCTCAGTACCTTGTTACAAAACTGATAATTAGGGCCTTATTTTTGTCCCCCCCCCCCCAACCTTTTAAAGCACTCAGCACTCACCTAATTTGCACACGTGGTTTATCCTGGTAAAAAAAGGAGAAGAGGAATCTCTGGGTAGAGACGAAGGGGAGAGGTGTTTTTTTGAGGGGGTTCAACACAGACATCATTCAGTCTCTACAGAACCGAAGAATAAAAAAGACAAGGGAGGCTTAACTCTCCCTGCTGTTAATATGCCACAGAAATGCTATGTGTACAACTGTAAGGTAATTTAGTCAACACTTGCTAGCGCTTCTTTGCTCATACATATAAGTCTGTTCCATTTATTAACACCACCAACAAAAAAGAAACAACTGTCCTGTCCCAATCCAGTTTCATGAAAAGCAGGTTGCAGCCGGAACATGCAGAAAGACCTCAGCAAATCACCCCTGACAGCAAGCTTAAACAAGGCAAGGTCCATCCTCAGCAAAATCAGTGACTTTCTTCCTTTCTAATTTGACATTCTGTGCTCTGTCTCAGGTGACCTAAGACTTCCATCATGTCATTTGCTTACACACTATTGATGGTGGGCTGAGGATGTTCCCTGCTATCCACTTCTGGCCTCTGGATAACACAAAGTAGAAACCTATGGAGAGGAGCCAGCTCCCCAGTTCAGCACATGGGGAGCTCCAGCACGTTCATTTGAAGGGCTGCAGCAGTGGCATCATTCTTTTCTGAATCCTCCTGAGCTCCTTTTCATACAACAGCAGTGGAGGACTTCACCTTTGCCATTGCATAGATAACATATATTCTATTTGGACAGCAGAGGTTTGAGAGATAAGGAAACAGACTTTGTGGTCTGCTCTGATTAGAAAACCTGAGTAAAAGGCTCTCTTGATCTGCTTGGTTAGGCTACTAGGAACAAGACAGCCATTCAGTGATCTTTCATTCACCCATAGCAGATGAAGAGGAGGCTTTTAGTGGGCTGTGTGTTTGAGCAAAAGTGTTTGTGCCTGTGTGTGGACACCTGTGCTCATTCCCCAACACTCCACTTCAAATGGGACCTCATATGACTGTTTCACCTCGAGGAAACATAAATATCAAAGGCAAGCTTAACAAGAGTGTGAATAAAGGAGCCGCTTGCCCTAAGTTTGGCTTGGACAGGAGGCACCACCCTGCCCATTTCCTGTTTTTTACTGCTGCAAGAGTTCCCATTCCCCTGCCCAAACCCCATCCCAGCAGCAGTACTTCACAGACATTGTCACGGGGAGAGGAACTGTTGCACACACAAGCAGGGGGCATCCATGCAGCTGCTCACAGAGACAGGGAGTCCTCCACTTCACAGCGTGCACTATGGCATGTAACCCTGTGGCCATATGCCCTGCGTGGGGCTGTAAGGCCTGAACTGCCTATCCAAGCTGTGCCACAAGCTGTGGGACACTGGGCCTTGACAGCTGCCAAAGCAGCATGGCACTTCTGGCCTAATGTTTCTCAGGCTTGACGTCTCCTTCTCCAGACTGGGGAGAAGAGCATCACTTGTGCCATGCCTACAAATGTTTCAAAAGCCTAAGCACCCACACCACCTCACTGAACGTTTGGAGCCCACATCACCAGGAGCAGACCCAGATCACCCCACATGCACCTTATCCTGGCTGCTCTAAAGGGACACCCAGTGCCACTGGCCCTGGAGACTGCTGGGTTTGACACCAGGTGGAAAGGCCCTTTCCAGAGGAACAAAAAAACCTGCTTCACTGACTCAGCCTCACAGTTTATGAATTTCAATAAGATGCAGTCTAATCTGGCTCATTTACTGGAGGGTTTTGGGTTTTTTTTAACTTCTTTCCATTCAGATTATAATTCTTCATTTCAAAACAGAGCAATAAAACAAACTGGAAAACCTTTTTCCTCTTTTCTAACACTATAACTTATGCTAGAAATCTATTTTTAGATTTCTGACGTGTATATAAAAATATATGTTCCCAGAGGAATTTTGTACTACTATGCAACATGAACTTGTATGAGGACTAATGACATGCCTCAATTTATTGCTTCCCATGCTCTGTCTATAGTTTATTTTTTGATGAAAAACAAAATAAAACTAAACTAAACAAATTATAACAAATAAAAAGGCAACTATTTGTACATTTGTACATGGCTAAAAGTAATTAACTTTTATAAGCTGTGCACTGATAAAAATGTCTTTGTACAATCTTCTTTGTATACAGCTTTAAGATCAAACTCTCCTTTTAATGGAGACTTGATAAAAAAAATCTAGCTATGCTAGTAGTTTTAAAACTCCTTCTAGCTCCTCTTTGTGTCGATGAAAAATAAGCTTTAACATAAAACTAAGAAGTTCTCAGAAATATTCAGGATTCTCAAAGAAACACCGTTTGATTACACCTGGACAGATCTGAAGATGCTGATAAATGATTTATATATGGAAGTCCTACAGTTTTGTTACAAAGTATGTTCAAACAACTTACTCCTTAGTCAATTAAGAAGACTGAGTATATCTGAAGGACAAGCTGTAGTTTGAGATCTTGATGACAAGTCTGGTTTCAATGGAAAAAATGGACTGTACGGAGGAGACACATCAAGGTTTCTCAAGGCTTGAACAGATTTAGTAAGATAGATGGATGGACAAAGGAAAGAAGGACAGGAACAAAGGAAAGCGCTTCATACGGTCAGGGGAAGCACTCTCAGCCTCCTGGAGGGCTGGTCCTACAGAGCACTGCCTATCCTTTGGATACCAACAGAAAAAGATGGGTGCTGAGCTCAGATGAAAGAATTTAATAATTCCTGAGGCTTTCATGAACTTCCAGGTGTTTCACTTCTGCTGATTCAAGAGAGAAAGGATCATTTAAACACATGTCAAAATTTGTCTCAGCACTTGCCTCAAATTTGCATATGGGGCTATGGCTCTTACACATTTCTCAAAAAGTTACTTCTGGCTTTATCTGCAAGTGAGATCATTTAGATCTCACTTTGAGGCATTAATGCTTTCAAAACATACACCTCTGTTCCATGCACTTGGCTACTAAACAAGACTAAATAGCAGGGAACATACAGCTTCACTCTACTTTCAAAGTCTGCTAAATCTTCAGCTCACATTTGGCAAGAAAACATATGTCCAGATTGTTAACATTGCAGATAAGCAATATTGAAAATCAAGTTTTTTTCTAGGTGAAAAAATACAAGTGAAGCTCCTTTGCAAACCTGTTCTTAAGGAACAGCTCTACAAGTCTTTGTAAACCTTGTGTAGAATCTTATGCTCACTTTGCTTCTCTCCTGGATACACAAACACAGAATTAAATCCACAACTGATCCATGTTCCCTTTGGAGATGACAGCCATGAAGGTTTTACTTACCAAAGAGGTGGTAAGACATGGGGCTAACAGGATCTCAAGCTAAGTTGTATCTCTTCAAAACAGCAGAACTTGTCTCAGGCATTCATGTTCACCCTCACCCATTTGAATCCTCTCCTACAAATGAACTGATCCACTCTGAAATCCATACTACCCTTCAAGGCCTTTGCAGCAGAGATCTGCAAGTGTCCAGTACTTCCCTGGTTTTATCCTAATAACAGTATTACCCTGCTAAAATCTCACGTAAGAGGAGCATCTTTTCAGGAAGCATGAATCCTTTATGTAAGACCTCAGTTCCAAAGGAATTTGGCACCCTATTAAACTCCTTCTTGCCAGGTCTGCAGGTCGAGTACTGCAAGCTGTGATAATGAGGCTGGATTCTCACCATTCTGACCAGTAGCTGTTGTCATCCCGACTTCTTCTAAATCATCAAGAAGACACTGAATGACTCAGGCAGGGTTTTTGGGGTTGTTTTTTTTTTTTTTTTTTTTGATTCAAATGTAAAGGAAAATGTAATTCAGCGTCACAACGTTTGCCACAGTCTGCTATGAAATCTGATTTCAGAACACATGAAGAATCTCCTCAGCCCAGAGTGTGTTCTCTAACCAGATTTCTCTTTGTCTGTCATTCAGGTTGGATTTTTTGGCTTTTTTTTTCCTTCTTTCAGTTCAAAACTCTTAAAATTCCACCCTTCCTACAAAGGATTTTCTGCCCCTAGGAAAAATTCTGTCACAGAGTGATGTGTACATTACAACTCTGTAAGTGAATAGCAAACATAAGCAGCTGTCTTTAATGTACCAACAGCAGGGACAAAAGAAAGGTGCAGAGCAGGAGACACCACCACCAACAGTGAGAACATTAACTCATGCCCTTTTCTGCTTTTGTGTCCTTCTGACACCCACCAAAGGAATCACAAACGCTGCTTCAGATCAGAAACATCCTGCTATATCAGGGCAATCCTTCCCAAGCAGTGCCAGCCATCACCAGCAGAGCTATCCCTGCCAGCCCCTAAGAGGGATGTGCTTCCAAAGGCACCAAGCCCTTAAAAGCAGCACACAGTGTTCTGTCAGAAAGACTCTGAGAAGAGAAGCCCATGCTAAGGTGGGGCAGTTTGTAAGGCATTGGCAGTTTTGAGAAGGAAGGGCCCTGCAAAAAGAGAACGCCATGACATCAAGGCTTCAAAATTGGACTTCTAGGCAACCTACATGACACTGAGCATAAAACTGCTCTTGTTGGCTGCTCCTCAGCCTTCCCATCTGTGAAGTGGCAAAGGGAATCCTGCTTTTGTCTTTTTTAAATGTTGTTTTTTCCATTTTTGAGACTGTCATTCATTATATGTACACACAACAGGGACTTGATCTTATTTATGGCTTCCTGGTTGCCAGTGTAATAACTTAGAATTGCAGAGTGTCTTAAGATAATTAGGAGACGTTTGCCTAGGCTTATACAAAGTTTGTGGGGACAGCTGATGGCTGCATTTCTATATAGACTATAAACATACAGATCCTTTTGTCAGCTCAGCACTTACAGCTGCATCTTAAGAACAGTGAAAATAATGGACACAGAAACATTGTGCCATTCAAATTAGCATTCCTAAGAACACTAGCAGAAAGGGTATACCAAAAAAAAAAAAAAAAAAAAAGGAAAGCATAAACTTGCCAGGTGCAAAAACTACTGTACAGATTCACATTCCTGGCATTTTTACCTCATTTATGTTCCTTCCAAATTATTCTGCAGAGAGATTTTTAAAAGCCTCGAAAGAAGAAGGCTGCTCATTCATTTCTCTATGTCATTTCCATACTTATCAATTAACTTTCAACAGAAAAGCTCATTGGTCCTATTCAAAATAAAACCTACAGAAATATTTCACATATACGAAAATCTGGGAGTATAACCACTGAATGCCTGAGAAAAAACTTGGCTGTGGCAAGTCACCAGTAATGTTGAGCCATTTTTACTAGCAGAAGATTGGCTCAGCTAAAAGAGATCTCTGTTGCCATTCTTCTGGAGCACTTCATTTAAGCTCTACCAGTATGACAAAGCCACTCTTTTCCAGAGACCTCCACTTGATATTACACCCTCACTGGAAGCCCATCTTTCCTTTCCCCAAGAACTGCATACATGTATAGGCTGCATGTTCTTACATCATGTCTTGGACAATGAGTATGAATTTGAAAATTATGGGTAAAGTCCACAGATACATAGGTCACCCTGAATGTAATGCTTCCTTTTTATTACCATGGAAACTACAACAGCTGCAAAGAGCACAAATAGCACTATTTGATGGAGCAAATTCTCAGCTACAAAACAGTATTTTTCAGCACAGGCACAACCATTAGCTATGCATTTTCACCAGCAAGGAACAAGAGCTGCGTGTCATGCTCATAAAAATCTGCTCCAGTAGAGGTGACCCACTGTTTCATAGCTGCTATGATGGCATCACCGCTAGGAAGATGTTGCCCACACAGTCCTAATTTCATCAGCTCTAACAGTTGGAAGTCAGAAAACACCAAATCCAGACTATATAGCAGGTGTGGCCAGCCAAGATTGGCAAAGGGCTCCATAGTCTTAAAACTGCTATGGGGCTTGGTGTTACAGTATTTCAAGAGAAAGGCTGCCTTCCACTCTTGTCTGACTCTGGCAGTTTGGGCTTTCAGCCTAGTCAGAGTTGTGATGCAGCAGTGAGAGTTGATGGTCTGTGCAAGCTCCAGGAAATCCAGCAGGATTCCCTTTGTTATCTCAAAAGACAGTGCACATCACTTTGCCCACTGAGGGCTGTGTCTTGAACTTATTCTTTGATGGGGTCAAAACATGCCATCACTCCATGGACTGTTGTTTTGACTTGGGCCTGTTGTGGTGACATGACATCTCGGTAATGGTGTGATCCAGGACACTGTCACCTTCAGCCTTGTATTTGTTTAATAGGTCCCAACAAACTTGCATGCAGTGTTCCTTCTGCTCCTGTGTGAGCCCTTATGGGACTCACCCGTTGCAAACTTTGGGATATTTCACTGTTGCCACTGTTGTGACAAAATGTAATGGAATACTGGTGGGAAGGTTCAGCCCTCTACTGCCATACCACAAAGAGCCACCCCTGATGTTGTGGGCCAACAATAAAATAGAAAGTATTACTTTCGGAGCAGCACTTACAGATCAAGCACCATCGTGTCTCAGAATGAAGGGACTGAGATTTAAGTTTTTTGTGGCTAAGGCTGCAGCAGAACAGGAGTCCCACACTGCACTGTCTACTATCCAGAAATCAATCAAGTGTAAGCCTTTATAAGCTGTCACCAAATCCTTGGGCCATCTGGCTCTCTGATGCAAGGCAGATGAACTTCCTCAAGGAAATACAACATTCATTTTCGCTTCTCTCAGCAATATTTGAAATGCAAGGAACAGTAAAGCAAGACTGGACACTGGACCAGACATCCAAACCAGCTTGGAGGGAAAGATCCAAATGTGCATCACCCAAAATCTGGGTGGATATTACAGAGCTCAGATCCTTTCAAACACCAAAGACTCTGCTTTACCTAGGTAGAAATGACATGAAATCATCAAAATCTTGGTTTCAAGTGCTCAAATAAGTGTGCTAAAATATTTACCTGTTATATTACTTGTCTTTTCATATCTCTTCAGACTCAGAGGAAGACATCATAAATGCAAAAAATACCTCAAGTGAACAAGACCTGCAAGAATAGGTGCTACATCCCCCCACTAAACATGTTTTGCTACCAGAGGAACAAGTAAGGTGCAGGAACCAAAAAGAAGGAACCCCTGGAAAGAAGGATAGGGATCATAATTTTTCTGCATTGAAGTTTGCAGAAATCTTTCTGGGAGGAAAAGACTCTGGGGCAGTAAAACAGTTGCACCCTTTTTCCAGCCAGTCATTAGTGTTATTATTACTAATTTCAGAGGAAACACCACTGGGCTCATACGCTACTCTTGGTTATACCATTATGCGTTTCACCATAAATCAACTGTCAGCAAATTCAAAACAACACGGAGCAGTGACTGTACAGCAACAGTGCACAGCCAGGTAAGGAAATGCAGGCACAGAAAACCTATTGATGCAACTTCTGTTTTATGCAAATGTCTGACACAGGACGCATGCAAAAACTAGAAAAAAAAAACAACCCATGATCACAATACTTCCCTTGTTACTGTAGTGACATTTACTTCCAAACAGCCTTTACAATGGCACCAGAAACTGACTTTGCCCTAGGGTGAGAAGGAAACATCTAATTAAGAAGTCTTAAATTCTGGTTGTCAGGACTTAAAAAAGCCTCAGAGTGAGGAGACAAAACTTCTGCCTTTTGCAGGAGCCGGAACAAGGATGGACTAGAAAGGAGCGCTGAAAAATAGCAAAAACTGGAAGATATCAGAAAGACAAACAGAAAAATAATGTAGTTAAACTATCCTTTTCTTCAACAAAAAATCTTGAATCTTCTTAAGTTCCCCTTGATTCAGTGCTGGTTGAAATTAAAGTTTCACTGGGCTTTGCATCATGCATGTCTAACTCTTTCTTGATCTTTGTTACCTGAAAGAAGAGTTTGGCGTGCTGTCATTAATGAACATCGCATCACAGCAACCTATGTGATGGCATAGCAGAGGCAGAGAGGGTTGTACTGCTAAGGGTATCATCAGTTCATTTTTTTCCAGTCCCTGCTGAAACCTCCACAAATACAAATGCAAAACCCAGAGCCAACAAAAATCCTCTGCATAAGCTTGGGATTAGTAAGGTCGTTTGCGACACAACCTCTTGTAACTGTGCCTTTCCCTACAAAAGACAGATGCTGAAGATTTCAAGACAAGATAGCCACAGACCTGTGAGTAGTATCTAATGCTATCATAAAAGTTTATGGGCCACACCCACTCAAGCCATAATTCTCATCTCTATCCAGATTGGCTCCAGGTAGTTAACCTCCTAGTTATCTTCAGATCAGAAGCAGAGGGCTGAGGCACTAAATGGTACTTAAGCTCCCACCCAGAGCTGGCGGGTTAATTCATGACTCCACCATCATTGTCCCACATTTTTAACTAAACTACTGGGGGGAAGGACCTGAAATCCCACAGCTTACATATTTGGCCATATTCTTAACTACAGTAGCAGGCACTGTAAAATTAAAAGTAGTAAGAAAGTTAAAAGTGGCATGTATTTATTCTGGGTGCTGTTAAAAGGGAAACACAGCTGCTTAAAGAACATGGAAAACTGCTAACAGACTTGAAGCATCAGCTCCCAACCCTCCCAACAAGGTCTGGTTTAAATTTCTTTTCCTGTACTTAGGTCATTGGTATGTGCATTTCAACATGGGTCTCAAAACTCCTCTGATGCTTTGGCTACCAGCTTCTGAAAGCTGGAGTGGATCAGTTGTAATTGTCTTGTTTGCTTATGGTCCCTCCTGAGATATCCATTATGAGATGCTAAGATAGATTTGCCTTAGGACTATGGGAAATTCCCATTCCATGGGAAACCAGGAGACGCGCGTATTAAAGACATGTATTAGAACAATGGAAGCCTGCAGCCAGTGAGAGCTTCTCCATTGCAATGCCTGCCTCTACCTCTCATATGAAAACCTTGCTGGGTTGAGATGTAAACGTACTTGCAGAATAGGGATGAGCATGGAGTTAAGCACTGTTCACATACTGTCAATCACCTCTGTGCTGCTGCTTCAAGACAACCTGTGCCAACAGCAAGTCAGAAAAGCCACAACTGGCCAATACAAATCAGACCATCCTTTATTTCCTTTTTTTCTCACCACTATTTTTATCTTGTATATATATATATATATATATATATGAAAACAGCTTACTCTAGATCATAGAATCAGAATCATTTGAGTTGGAAGTGACCTTTAAAGGCCATGTAGTCCAATCCCTCTGCAGTGAGCAGAGACACCTGCAGCTCAATAATGTTCTTAGAGTCCCATCCAACCTGCCCTTGATCGTCTCCAGGGACGGGACATCCACTACATCACAAGCAGAGCTTTCCTATCTGAGGTTACAGAACACACCCCTGTACTGCTAAATGCAGTGCTGACTAGGTTTCCTGAAGAAACTCCTCAAGTATTTGCTATAAAGGAGGCTGACATTACCTGTTGACTCTAAACAAGCAAATTCTACCTACTGGACCAGTTGCAACATACAAAGCCATAAGAAGCCAAAGGTGCTGTTCTTTGAGGATTGAAGTTATAACATACAGCAAATGGCTTATAAAGTTAATAGGAAGCATTAAGGTGGCATTAATGTGGTTGTCACGTGGACGAACCCAGAAAGGTCACTGTCACTGAGCAATTAGCTAATGGAGCATTTCTAGTTACTGAAGACTGTAAAAACTCAGTAGTCAGATCTACTTAGAATACCTGAGAACAAAAGATTATCCAGAGTCTATAGAGAAATTAGAAAGTAGATTTAAGAAGCACCATTTAATAGAGCACTTTCTATGATAAAGAAAAGAGCAATTTATTTCTGAGTTGAGAACTTCTTTTCCTTTTAAATCATCAATCACTTTCATTTTTTATAACACTGGCACTTAGAAATGCTCCTGAAGATGAAGAAATGCACTGGGTAATAAACCTGGACTTGCGTCACACTGATGAAAACTTGCAGAGCTTTCTTAGATTTCACTGGTAGGTTTTTCAGTTTCACAGTTTTGGATATGACACTGCAGCCTGAGCATCTCTCACCTCATTATTACCAGAAGATTCTTCCTTCATTCTTTCACAGGGACAATTCTTTCTTTCTTTTACATCAGTTGGCAATGGTAAAATATGATCCTCAGAAATATTAAAAGTGAGATACTTAGCATTAAAATTCAACAGCACTGTGTTTTGATTTAAAGGACACGACTATTTAAAAACAAAATTTTCAAAGAAACGAAGGATTCAGTCATCTGATGACTCCAAATTTTCAAATACATTCTCCCAAGTTCAGAGAACACAATCCAGCTTCCAGCCCTGCTGGTAGTTTTCTTTGCACGTTAACACATGAGAAAAGCTTGATAAACTGTACATACTTCTCATCTCCGTGTGGTTACTGAGTTGAGAGAGACATATTTCACCAAAAAAAAACAACAAAACCCAGTTCTAACAGCAAGACTTACGAAGACAATCTCAGAATTCTAACTCAAGTTGATTTTGCTCTCCCTCTAGACACAGCTAACAATGCAGGTTCTGATATTCAGATGAGATCTGGCTGGCTGAACAAGATGGTCTGGGTCTATACAGATGCATTTTAGGGCAACACATGGACAGATGCTCCCAGATTGCTTGGATCTGGGGTAAGACACAGATCATAAGGAGGAGGACTGCAACACCAGCCGAAGAACTTTCAGCTTGCTTTCTTTTTTTACAGGGAGAATAAAAAAGAGAGACAGTGAACAAATAAAAGGTGAAAGTTCATCTCCCCATGAGTGAGGGCCGGAAATCAATGTGCACACTGTACACTGTTTACTCATCCTTGCATCCAGATGAGAAGGCCATCTGACTCCTGCACGCAGCCACCTTCCCGGTAGCAGCATGGTGCCTGTCCCTCTCTGCTCCAGCACGGCCATTGAAACAAGCCAATACAGACTCAACGGCGCCAGCAAACCCGCAATAACTTGTTTGTTGCCACAGTGCTTCCAGGGCCTATCCCATCACCTATCTCCATTCACACTCCTCCTTATTGCTCACCTGATAACGATAGACCTGACCGTAATTGCTGGGCTGTGCTACAGAGCGGCAGAGAAGCGGATAACGAGTATCTATCCCTTCTCTCAGCACAAATGTGTAAAAGTTTGTTCAAGGTTTTATGAGGCAAAGAGCAAAACAGCTGCTTTCACTGAGAGCTGAGGTGTTAACTGCTGAGGTACAGTGCGATGGCTCCTGCCAGCCCGCGGTGTCTCCCTGGACAGCCCAACACACAGACTTCTGTGTCGGGCTGAAACAGGTGTTAGGAAGGAAACTACTTCATGGTGGAAGGTGGGATGGAGGCAGGGATTTCTTGAAGTTTTAAAGGGCTGGGAAAAGTTGCTTTCAATTGAGGCTTCAAACAGAAAATAAAAGCTTGGGAAGTTAAGGCTTTTCCTGCCATGTCTCCAGTTCTCCATCTCTGCCTGGTGTTTCTGGCCCATTTCTAACACTCCAGGGGGAATTCAGCTGACTCCAGATCCATAGCATCTCCTTCCAGGCTGTCAAACTGTGAAAGTGGATTCTGTGATGCAGTTGCAAGTCCTCTAATGACCAAATGGAGATTTCTGACTCGTTTTGTATATAGGCCACAGAACAGCTGTCATGTAGTAAAATGTCTCAGGTGCAGGAGCCAGGCAGTAATCGGATGAGAAAGCTGTGATTCTGAGCACAGGCTCTTATTAGTGGGCTTTTAATAGTCAGTATCCAAATGTATACACACAGAGGGATATTTCTAATGTTTACTGCACATTTAGCCCTGTCACCTACAGAAGGCAGGTGTTGTAAGCTCCATTAAGAAAAGCCAAGAGGAGGATTTTCACCTCATTTTGTCAGTACGTAAGGCTTATTCAAAGAAACAGGCTAATCCTTGGCCTCTGCCAAGGCTGGCTATGAAATCAGAAGGAAGGTGAGTTTTTGACGGTAATGGCCAACCGCTGGGTTAAGATCTATGAGAGGCACCTCACCAGGGCTACCAAACATGTCACTAGGACATTATAAATGGAGGAATCACGCTGGCTAATGCAGCTTCCAGCTGTGCAAACAGACTCCTCGAAGCTTGTGTTGCAAACCCCAAACTAGTTGGGGAAGTACCTCGGAGAACTATTATCCTGACCTATCATTAGGTCCCTTTGTTTTGCAAAGCACCCAAGTCATGAAGGCATACTGAACCACTGTTCAGCCACCATGTGCTGCTGGACTTATTGCTGATTTAGGATGGTACAAACAAATATCCCAATGTCTGCATAAGAGGTTTTGGCATCTTGTTTTTCTCTCTCTAGAAGTGATATGTCACATATAAGACACTACATAGCCTTAAATCACAGCCTGTTGCTGACTCCCTTCAAGGGACAAACTAAGTCACAGAAACATGGGACTGTGGAAAATGGTCAAGAGACAAAAGGAAGGACTGCAGATGCCATAAAGGTGAAGAAAAGTGGGAATTTTTGTGCACCACAAGAGTAGGAGATAGTCTGGAAAAGATGGTGCAAAGGGGACTTTGCATAGAGTGTGGGAAATTGAGAGAAAAAGAAAAAAAGAAGAGGAGCAGTATCAGAACTACCCAGTAATGGGAGGACATAACACCCTAAGACAGGTGCCTCAGACTTCAAATAAGCACCAGTACTGCAGGAGTATGAAAGGTCTGCCCTTACCCTGTCATAAACGAGACCAGTTCTGCACCAAGGCTGGAAAATACCACCTCAGGGCAATAAATCTCCCATTGATAGGGTCTGGCAAACACAAGCTTGAGAAAGGTTGAAGTCAGCTCTGAAGTATATAATGACTCACTTAGGATTGAGGGAATTAGAACGAAAGGCGACACTCAATCTAACAGCGACATTAATAAGTAATCACTGCTGCAAATGTCTGGGCAGTTATAAAACATTGGCAAGAAAGACTCTCTTAACCTTACAAGACTGGCTCAACTGCATACAGCAAAATGTTCTTTATCAAGTAACCCCGGGAAAAGTCCTCCAAAGGATCTATGCTGATAGAAGATCACAGGTGTCTGTTACACCTCAGCCCACACCTCCATAAAATTCCACCGTTCAGAAAAGTCAGAACCCTTCCAGCGTCTCCTTCACAGTCTTTCTGAAGATGCTTGTCTGTTCTCCCCTGCTTTTACATTTGGTCCCATAAGGGAAAATTATTCCTGGCCAACTCTTGCATTTTGTACTGTACTTTAAACAAACCAAGGTGCTGGAAGCTAACACATAGCATTGGTGTAATCTGAGAAATGAGATTTTTGGTCATTAGAAACGCAGCTAAAACAAATAATAAATATAGTGTGGTGACATTTATGGTGAAAGCCGCCAGAGCTTAGGAGATTTCCCTGCCTGGTGCCATAAAGGCCTTCCCAGCACCAAAGGCATTTAAAGCTAAATTAAAATCCTCATTAGCTGCTCTTGAGTGTATTTGCATTGATGAGGTCCCTGGTGGATGTGGTTTTATGGGCGTGGAGGTAAACCTGTGTGGCATAACTACAGAGAGAGCTTTCAGCTGCAGTGATGTAACCTGTATGTGATATGCCAGTGAATGAGATATTCCATCGTGAGCCAACCTCCTATGAGTGCTCCATGCCACAAAGGAAAAATAAACAAACACAAAACCCACAAACAATTGTCACTACGTTATCTGATTCAGAGAGGAAGATGTCAGTTTAAATACAGGCAAGGATGTTTATCTTCATGCCCCTGATACATGAAGATCTCAGAGCTACCGTTAATGTTTACAGTAAAAAGACTGACCAGTACATTTTGTTCAAGCCTAAATGTGAACTGGATATAACCTGTTTGAATGGAAAACACTGACCATATCTGCCCCTGCAGAGTCTCTCACACCACATTTCCTGGCATCAGTTGGATTTTTAATTTAACTTCGTTTAGTGCTTTCATGTGACAGTGATAGGTCATACATAAAACCCTCAAAAAGATAGACTGGCATATGAAACATATCCAGCCAGCTGCAAGTCACAGTTAAAAGAAAAAGGGAACACCAGAAGAGTTCCTGAAGCACCTTTCCAAGAAAAAGAACTCAAGGTGTGAGCTGGGATGAAAGGAGGGAAATGCTGTGAGAGGTATTGCACACAGTGTAGAAACTATAGGAAAACAAGCCCTTTGGGAACCTCTAGATGTGTGGTTTGATACAAAACCCCAAGATAGCTGTTTAAGTGTGGGTGTCTAATTTCATATTAGAGAAGCTCTGTATCTCGCATATACATCTCCATTACCATGATGAAATAATCCTCTCAACATCCTGGCGAGGTACTGGAGATGAAACTCCCTGCCGGGGGATATCCAGTTGATGTTATGCCATCTTGTTCAATGAAGTCTGAGTCAAATCATATAGCAGGCACTGTAGTGTTTCTGCAAGAGAAAGCTGATGTTTAAAATACAGTTCAGCGTAATTACATTCTATTTATTCCCGGTAGTACTTCGATTCCTTGGGATACAAGACTCTGCTTTCTGTCTAAAGAGTCTCTGTACATTTTTATAACTAACACCAGTTTCCATTTCAGATGCAGCTGCCTTTCTGCACAGGATAAGCACCTGTGAGAACGTATGTGCTCAGGTTCTACATGCACCCTGCTTCATACCGCTGCAAATGGGTTTGTGGTTTGCAAAATGGTCCCATAAATCATTAATTAATGATAATACAAATATGAATAATGCAGGAGCAGAAGGGCAAGAGTCACCACTCCATCTTCAACACCATCTCGAATGCTTGGATAAGCAATGTGCCCACAGTAGTCTTCCCTGCCAGGAGGACCATTACATACAGAAATGCTGAAGAATCACAAAAAGGTTGCAGTTTGATCCATGGGAGATGGAAGGACTTCATCAATAGCAGGCTAATGCAGAGGACTTTAACCCTTTAAATCTTTCTGCCTGTTCAGACTCCCCAGTTCCTGTTTCCTCAGAAGTGGTCCACGGAATGATAAGATACTGCTCCATCCCGCTGTTAGAAACTGAACTGCAACTGGTGAGCAATTCATAAGTTCACAAAGGGAGTTTTCCAGTCTTATCTTTATTAACTGCGAATTTATCTCTCTTCCAGATACAGTGTTGAGAGAGGAGGTGAGCTGGAGGGGGTCACTCCTGCTGTACAAGGATCAAATGCCATAAACGGCCCAAAGTGTGACTGTGCTTCGCCTGTGCCCTTTTAATTGCCCCCGTTAAAGCACACATTAAACACGCAATCCCTGTGACCAAAGGTAAGAGGGAGTTTGGGTGTAAGCAAGCAATCACTCGATAAGACAACAGCATTTCAAAACACCATAAATTAATTCCCTAGGCTAATTTCCCTAAGAGCAATGGAGATAATAAATCTCATTGTTGGCGTTAAGGGTGACTGAAGAATCTGCTTCATGTGCCTGCCAATATGCTACCGGAGCAATGCCACAGAACTGAGTTTTGCTGGCTTCTTCCAGAGAGGAAGAAAAATGAAGAGAGAAGACATGTAAAATCATGCCTGTGCTGCTGGGGCAGGTTACTTTCACTGGGGAGGAAGAGGAGGGAAAAATAAAGAAAAGAAAAAAGAAACAGAAGAAGTACCACCAAATCTATTTGTGCAGCGAATCAAGCAGAGAAATTTCACATGGCAGACTGCAAGAGATTTCCTAAAAAGTGGAAGAGAAAGTCATCCTTGAAGTCACAAGACATAAATCTGAATTACTGTGGACTAATAAGTCAAGAGGAACGGGTCAGAAGGAGGAATTTAAGGACACATAACTGTGTCCATGTGATCCATGCCCAGAACTGACCTTGAAGTTTAACAGAAGACCCTTTACACAACGAAGTTCCAAGAGGTCCATAATGCCTACTCACTCTCCCACACAAAACAGCTCACCAGCTGTCTTTCTCAAGTGGAAGATGACTATCAAGTATCCCATCTTCACTTCCATCCTTCCAACATACATCTTTTGAGCACCGAAATTCAGTACAGAGCAAGAGTGTATGTTACAACTTAGAAAGTAGTCAGATTGCCTCCTGTACGTGTATACTGAATCCATTTTTCTCCCACAGAGGTTACCTCCTTTACAACCAACAGCTTAAACTAGAAGAAGTGTAGGCACCAAAAAACAATACGGTAGCAGGATTAGATGCAGCTCCTCCTGAGTTACAGCAGTTTACGGAGAAGCAGTTAGCAGTCACAATGTCTCTCCCTTCAAACCAACAGTCTGTTGTCTATATCTGCCTTCACTCCAACAGACCAAACAGCAGACTATATTAATTCACTGTTCTTGGAGTTGTTCATCAGAAATTATTTTAAGCATTCTTATAATCGGAGGGCTGGCAGGGAGGCAGAGGTGTACAAGTAGAACACAACTTGAAGACAAAACATAAATGTTCTTTTCATAGTAGTGCTTCCAAAAGTCTGATCCAGTTCAGCACATGCGATCCTCGGAAATGCAACCAACCCTTACTGTAGGCCCAGAAATCCTATTAAAGTCGGGAAGTGATGATGAGAAGCAGCCCTGGCACCTGTATGCACTGTGCAAGAATAGAGCTCTGCTGCTCTGAGACCACATCGGCAATGATTTCGTTTTGAAAGCTTTTTATTCAGAATTTTTTAGTCTATTAATAATGTCAGTAAGGGCTGAACAGCTTTGTATTTCTGGCAAGTATTTGGATATCTGTGCATAAATGAACAAATAAAGGAAATCAAAAGGAAAAACAGTATATTTTCTGTTTGTATATCCATATATATTAAATACACAAGCTCAGGGGCATATATCACCCTAACCATATTGTGCATATCTGTATATTTCTTAGATAGGCTATGATATGTATATATAGCACTGAACATTTTAGAAATAATTTATAAAATTGGCTGTTTTCCTTACTGTTTAGCTTATATGCTACAACACAGTATATTTCAACTACCGTGGAAGTTGGCCAACTTTCTAACATTTAAATATCTGTGATGGATCATCACAAACATTTTACAAAAGAAAGAAACATACAGCTAGTTTTGTATTCTTTCCAGGTAGGTTAAATCCAGACCCTCTGATACATTCATGACCTGCAGAGAATCCTGCAGTTTCCTTGTTTCAGATGCACTGCCTCTAACTTGGAGCCTTTCACTGAGTGTTTGTCAACTACAATGAAATAAGTTGAGTAATTTCAGAGGCCTGAATTTAAATGGGTGGTTCAGCAAGAGTGTTCAGGTGCCATTTATTCAGTTCAAATTGTAAAAATAACACACACATTGTGAAATCTATAAATATGACTTTTATTTAAGGAAATGGGGGAATTACAAACTGAAAGCTAGAAGTTCTTGCTCAAAATTTTGAAAATTTCATTCAATAGAGAAGTTAATTTGATTTTGAAGGAAGGCGATGTCTTCTAGATAGAGGTTAATTTAATATGAAGTTAATGTTCCTGTGAAGGTGTTTCTCATTGATTTTTTTTTAACCAGCGGGATACTTCTAGTGCTCTGATAAGGCAGGCACTGTGATGTCAAGATATTGCAGACTGTAACATGCAAGACACAATAAGCTTTGGTTCTTCATTTATACTTCCATCTCAGTGTCACCAACTCCTCAGCAGCTACCTCCAGTTCTCTCCAAAGAACAAGAGCACACACTAAAAGTGAAAAAAAGGCTCTTCCTGCTGAGAGATGGATGGCTGCACAGGCTGGACTTGGTTAGTGTGTGACTTGTGACTTGTTTTGAAGAAGTTTTGAACCTCTTAGCTTTCATGAAGAGCTGAATCCAGGAGCCAGCACTGAGTGAAGTGTGACTCTGGTGTCTAACAAAGGCATGAGTCAACTATGCAATATTCCAAAAGGAGGACAAGAGAGAGGTCAGCAACTGACATAAATCGAAGAACTAATGTAGGAAAAAGATGACGAGTAAAAATTAATTTGATGTCATTTCAGAATTTCCACAAAGACCAAGATGCCAATTAGCACAGGAGGAGTCACACACTCAGCCTCAGTAGTTTTCTCCTTATCGCAGGAAGGAAGAGCATATTTGAAGATGTAAGACAATGTCAGACAATAGACAGGCAATTCCATAACTGGAAACTCACCAAGTTCAGAGGGAGGACAAAAGTGCACTATAATGTTAATTATATCCATGCGCAGGATAAACAACACAGTTGTCAATCTTTCCATAAACATATGCAGGATTTTCCCTGATACTGACAGAACCAGGAATCCAATAACAACATTTTCACTTCACTGGATTTTGGATTTCATGTCTACCTTCACATTCTCGTGATATTTTTTATTACCAAAATGAAACTGTTTCAAACAGAGCTAGAGGTTCAAAACAGGTTTGGATTCAGGATGTATTTACCTTTCCTGCATTCATAAAGTTTTCCTGTTTTCTAGCATTGCCATTGCTTATATATATTCCTACAGAATTCTCAATTTCTGTTCAAAAATGTCCATTTTAGAAGTTTACCCACATGGGTGAGATGGATTTTTAGTGAAGAAAGAAGGAAAAAAAGGAAGAAAAGAGATACAGAGAGTAAGCACAGACCATGAGCACGCTCTGCACACGAATGCAGCAGATATGAGCGACCAACTGAACCCAAGACTCTGAGTTTTCACTCATGAGTACCAGTGAAAGAAGCTAAATTTAGCAGAGTAGCAAAAGTCACAGAAAAACACAGTGCCTCAGTACCCCTCTCTTCCCAATGACAGATGAAGCTGTATAATTCAGGCCTGATGCTTTGTAGTTCAGGGCTGATATCTATCTGAATTCAAAAATAACCTCTGAATCTATTCATATGGGTTTCAAGCAGGCTGAGATATGCCAACCATGGAGGACTGCAGAGCATCTTTAAGTGTATTAAACCCCATGGTAAAGAGATCCAGCAAAAGTCCACTCAAACTTGTAACAAAATGTGGAATTAATTTTAAAGACTGGGAAGAAAAAAAAAAAGAAAGCAACCAATTAAAAGAAATAGAGAAAAGAATTTGAAATAGCCCTTCCTAAAGCATTATAACTCACTCACAGGAGTAAAATAAGTTCATCATATCTGGCACTGCACCATGCCTGCAGGGATATACAATGGAACTCTTTGCTCAGGACCAGGTAAAGGATTTAATCTGTCTGAAGAACAAAATTGCAATGAGACATGAAAGTGTACCTGTTCAAAGATTCCTTCTTCTCTGCACATACCAAACTAATTCACCCCATTTGGCCTGCTCACTGAATCTCTCCAACATTACTGGAGAACCTGCCAGAGGGACACAGCGCACGTGTTGGAAGCATATATCTCAATCCACAGATATGTCTTTAAACATGTTTTACCCTGCATCATCTGCAGCAGTAAGACAGATGTCAGCTGATGTGACAGCTGCTGGCTGCTTTCCATCTGCAGTCATCACGGCACTCATCACGACTTGTTGCAAATGAGAGAGCTAAGATGCTGCAACCCTCTAGTCAGCTGAGCTCAGCTCCACATGGACAATGTGATGGGATTCTCCTTGCCTACAAACTACCAGTTCTTTCTTTCTAAGGAGCAGAATCTCAACAGAAGGCAGCAGTTTTGAGGACAGGAGGTTTTCTTCAGCAGTTACCACAGTGCAGCTAGCAGGCACAGTGACTCTCATCCCACAGACACCACCCTTCTTCTGTAACAGATCCATTTTAGGGGAAGTGACTGCTGGTATTGATTTATATATCACCAGCACCTTGAACCTTGCAGCTGATGTTAAACGTACTGCTCTGGGCGTTACACAGGGTGTAAGGTAGGTGCAAAGGACAGGAGTGGAAAAAGAGGAACAGAAGCTGAAGATTTGTTGAAGGGAACTGGCAGAGATAAGCACACGGAGCAAATAATGCACAGTGCAGGACAGCTTGTTACCTGTGTTCACCCACACTTAAATCCCTCCATGGGATTGCAGCTCTGCAGATGGAAAAGCTGTGCACTAAGGTGGGACAGGCATTAGGTGAGCAGGTTTGGCCTCCATGTGGCAGGAGCAAGTGCTGTACAAATTGTGGAAGGGCCTTTACCTATCGAGTCCTTCAGAAGTGATTTAAGGGATTCTAAACTTAGACCATGTGATAATGATCTCAAAACACAAATTATCACTTCCTGGTTCTGCTCCTCAGACAGAGCACACACAGACTGAACAGCATTGCCAATGGCTGCACATACAGCAAACAACACAGACAACATTACCAGAGCAACGTAATGAGGTTTCCAACTCCTTTCTGTTTGCGCCGTTAAGTTCATACTGCCACACAGCCAGGACCCTTCTGATTACTCACAAAATAAAGATTCACTAACCTCACTGCCTTAAATCAAATTACACTGATGCAAAGAGTCTGTGAAGGCTTTCACTGCTGAGCTGGTCTACGTCCTTGAAGACTGATATTTCTTAATAATCACAGTGTAAAGAATGAATGTTCCACACGTGAAAGGTGAAACTTATGCTGTGCTTCTGTAACAGTTGCTCAGAAATAATATGCAGCATACACAAAAGAACAGTGTTTAAGTGGAGCATGATAGGGGGAAGAGGTCCAATAACTTGAGAGGGTAGAGGACAGAGAAAGGAGAAATCTATTTGTATCTTGTTAGCTAAATACCAATGCTTTCATCAAAGGTTACCTAAATCAAACCACTACAGAATTATCACCTTACCATGCCACTAACCTTATTGGCAGCATCAAACACTCCACTGACTGAAACAGCCATAAAACATGCACGTGAATGTAGAAAACGTATTCATAACATTGCCACCACATTCACTGTTGAGTTTCAGTTTTTTACATGCCTGAATGTCAGATGAGAGTACTACAAGCCAAGTTTCCAGCTCACAGGTTACTGCTGTAAGTGGCACCTGTGTCCCTGTTCTCATGAATTCTGCAGGTCTTCTCATACCTCCAACCAAGTGAATGTATGACAACACCTACAAGAGCAAAAATCAGGACTACAGATTGCCTGTGTGCTTCCGAACCTGCTGCCAACCAGTGTCACTGAAATGGCACCTGCTGGATGGCACAGGGCTGTCTGCTGCCCTACAGTATCCATGGGGACCTGGGCCACAGGGAGCAGGGTGGGGGCTGCGCAGTGGGGCTTCTTCTGGGTCTGGTCCCTCAGCTGTCCTCCTAAGCAGGAACAGCCTCAGTATGTTTCGTACAACCTGAAACAAGCTGCTGTTGGTAGGGCGGCAAGCCATTTTTTCTAAGGGGCCTTTTAGGCACAGGCTTACACACACTGCAAGTTCCCTAACCCTTCCACCTTCCCAAAGGGTCTGTTTCATTTCCTAAGGTGCCTAAGCATCACAGGCCAGGCTCACCAACAAATTAGGCAAGTTTCAATGTTCTTGTTCTTTTCCCAGGGAGATATTTTCGCACAGGGGTCAGTGAACGAGCAGCGGCGTGCCCTCTGCCCCGCGCTCCCCCCAAAGCCTGGGGGTTCTGGGAATCCAACGGTAAATGACACTACCAGCTGAGACGGAGTGGTGCTGGAGCTGCAGCCGTTTCCTGTCTAGCAGGAACCCGAACACACAGGAATGTGGGAAGACTCCAGCGAGCCTCCTTAAGCGGACAGAGTGGGCTGGGAACTAGAGAAAAGATAAGGGATGCCCTTTCCTCCTCCACCCACTGCAGCAGATAAGCATCATACGCCTCAGACATCTTGTCCACTGATCTGGGTTTTTCAACTGCGCCTCAGTATCTCTGGCTCTACCTTCCTTCCTCTGCCGCCGAGCACACCCCTGCTTAACGAGCCGTCCGCCCATGGAGCCGATAGCCATGAGCAGTGATGGGTGTGAAAGGGCTTCGCAGCCAGGAGACACCTGTCTCTCCTGGGGAAGGAACACGGATAAGAGATGCAGGCTCCGCAGAAAGCAAACGTCAGTGTTTGAGGAGACAGGTGTGCTCTGACACACGGAGTCACGGGCTGTTTATTCAGGCACCATCCGCAGGCCAGGCTCTAAAAGCAATTGATTTATAGCCTGTTTGGAAAGCAGCACAATCTCATACAAATAAAAGGTTAAGTAAGATTGCCATGAAATTGCCAGACCTTGCTCAGCATACCGCAGCAACGTGCCACTGCTCATCAGGTGGGTGACAGAGGCTGGTGAACAGCAGAGGGACAGGCACCAGCCCATCCCAGCAGCACAGGGATGCTGTCTTTCTCCAACAAGGGAGGGACAAAAGCTGCTTCCGCGAGTCTGCTATGTGGTGGGAATGCAGAACCAGGGCCAGAGGGCAAAGAGGAAGGCTGTAAGATAAAAATGCAGGAGGCATCAGAAAGAGCTGATCACAGATTGCACATCTTCTGCCTCTGGAAAGAGGGCACTAAATAACTGACTGCAGTGCTTGAAAACTTCAGGACAAGATAACGACAATAACGGAGGCTGCATGTCATTCCAGTGCATCCCCTGATGCTGGGACAGAAGGCAGCAGCCAGTCAGGCAGTAGGGGAATTTAGGGCCAGTGGGAACTGAAGATAAAGGAGAAAAATTCTTCAAAGAATGGATCTGGGGAACTTTAGGTTCTGTGCCCAAACCGAAACTACCTTTCCACTTACTCATCTCGCCAGCAGCCTCCCCCAGTAAAACTAATCCCAGAGTTAGTTAAGATAAAACAGTCCTAAATCTATGTGGAGATTCAGAGGACTAGAAAACCACTACTTTTTTCAATCTTCTAAGGTTTACTTGTTGCCTCTTTAAATGTTTGCCAGGGAGCCTGAAAAAAATTCAAAGGAAAGAATTCTGAGTCTCTGGCTTATCACTGGCCCTGCTGCAGAAGCCAGGAGATAGAGCAGTCGGGACTGTCCCAGAGAAAAGGTTCAGCCCTCACACTGAGGTTTTCCTTCTGGAGATGAATGGCTTGAAAATAGCAAATGCTGCTTTGGTTTGAAAAGAAAATAAAGAACAGATTCAGCAGTGTTACAAGGTTTTCCTTCAGATGACAGGAGGATTTTACTTTAATACTGTCTTTCCACTTTCCTCCTTGCTAAAGTCTTCCTAGATGAGAAGCTACAGCATTTCAACCCACGCTCTCAATTAATTTCTTCTTCAAAGTTTCATTATTAGTAAGGTGGAAAAAAAATCAGCATTCTGGACACTACCTTGTGTTACTGTCTTGCCTTCTTACTATCCCTTGTCTTGAACTCAATGCTCAACATGTTCATAAATAACTGTCCAACCTGGTGAATTTTTCCTGTTCTAGGCTTCATCTGACATAACATCAGAAAAGCAGAAATATTAAGAAAGAGGTGGGTCTTGGGAGCTTTCTCATTTGTTTTTGAACAGACAGCTTCAAGGAAAGGACAGTATCTGATCAGTTCTTCGCATCCTCTCTATGAGCTGATGCTGAACGATGATGTACTGGCACTCTTCAGCTCTACCTCGTGCTCCAGTGTGTCAGTGAGCACACAGGCCCAGGCATTTGAAGTGGTACCCAAAGAGCTCTCCTTTAAGCAAAACCTGAGCCCTTCCAGGACCAGCCAAGTCTGTTCCTAATAAAATTCAATTCAAAATATATTCATATTTCCACAAAAACAGTTCACTTACCACTGACTGCACATTTACAGCACTGTCTTGACAATTAGGACAGTCAGCGCTGTAGATATCAGTGGCATTTCGCTGTCTCTGTCTGCCCCCTCTCCCTTCCCATATACATGCACACACACCCTCCTTTGTCAGCCTCTCATTTGGCTGTGATTGACAGACTCCTGAATTATGAAAAGGTAGAAAGAGCCCCAGAGAAGCACAGAGGTATTTTTATCACAGACTGTGCTCCCCCCCTCATATATATGAGAACAAGAATGCTTTTACACAAGGAAAAAAAATCTATAGAGTCCTCGAAGGAACAGTTTCTATACTCTTCTCAACAGCCTGTCCACAGTCTAGCTCCCTTTTCAATGGGCTGCTGGCTCCTAGCTGTCTGCTGATAGGAAGGATTAGCTACAGAAATGGCATAGGGATAGAGTCAAAATCAGAGGGGAGGAGAGACCTCCAGCCCACCCAAGCAATTTGCTTGCATTCAACCACAGTTCCATAAAAGAAAAAACTGCAGGTGCTGCAATATTGGCATTTGCTGTGGCCATGCCATCTGCCATAAAAGGCCAGAGACAAGTGTGCAGAAAAGGCTGAGAGGGGTTAAAAATGATGAAATAATAACGTTAGTAGCATATATAAGCTGGCCTCCTTTCCCATCATTTTTAGTTTCAGAGGCTATGCTTCCACGCTGCTCCTTACAAATATGGACAGGCATTTTAATCTGTTTTCACACTAAACGCTGAGGGACAGAGTTTTCAAACACAGATGCAAAACCAGACTTTGTAACCTGAGTTGGTCATTATCCCCAGAGCACTGAGTATTTCCACTGCCTTCCACATGCTATCCTGAGTTAAGCAACTTCTCAGCTCAATCTGGTGATCCCATTAACCAGAAACTGGAAATAAAACTGAATTCACTGTGAACTAAGTGCGTAGTTTTCATTGCTTGGTACTTGAAAGGATGCCCAATAACAAAGGAAAAAAGAGTTTCTTCAGCATCAAACACTCAATGTTCAAGTTGTCAGCCTCCAACTATTCCTTCTGCCCGCAAGTAAACATAGAAGATGGCCTGGGGTTCCTCTTAAAATGACTTTTCAGTGCAGTTTGCCAACAGCCTGGGTGGATCCTGAACCCCATAAATATCCTGAACTCTGAATTGAGGCTGTCTACAAGAAACATACATGTGTCAGATCTGAGGAGTGCTCTGGACCGAAGTTCAGTGCAAATATCTCCAGAAGGACTTCGTCTTGAACCCCTGCTTAATTTGATGACTATTTCCACATCCTGCACAGATAACTGTACTTAAACTGGCCTAAAATAACGTGAAGAGAGAATTAGAGAAAGGACACCTGTCTTCAGTCTTTTCTGCATCCAAAAATCAGTTCAACTTCTTCTTCATTTCTCTGCCTTTTATCCAACATCCACTCAGCCCCATGAAGAAAGAGAGCTCCATGACATAGGCTCCAAAGAGGGAGAGGCAGTTAGCTGCAGAGTTCATATAACAGGATACATAGCAAGTTAAAACTTAATGACTTAGGCTTGAGCAATAGAGGCTCAACTACTAGAAGCTGCAGTTCCTCTGCATCCCCAGGAGTAGGAACATAAGGCAAGTGGGAGCGCAAAGTCCTGAAGTTCACACTTTTCTCAGGATAAAGTGGAATCAGCTACCTATAATAAGCATTTTACTATTTGCATAGTAAATCCTCCACTTTGAAGGTGCTTTCAGCCTAGCTTACCTTACCAGACTGAGAGAGAATTATTTAGAAACTGGGTAATGTAGTTACTACTTTGGTTTGAGAAAGAAGAACAGATCTTTCAGATGCTGTCAGTCCTCTTGTGCCTTCTCACAGCTGTTCCACATACACCAGGAAAAGAATGCTAATGCTTTGGTCAAACAGAATTATGCCACACTCTCCCTGACACACAAGAAAATTTAGAAACAGCACCACAAGCATGGTATTTCTGTCTGAATATACAGATATGAGCGTAAACCAACATTGATCTGAGTGCCAAACATCACAGTCAGATGAGCAGAGACAAATAATGTTTCCAAGACAGAGTTTAAGTTGCTAGCAAAGCCAGAGGCAGAACATCAGGGTTTCTGACTGCATAGGACAATTTCTTCCCTCCCTAAATGCTGATTGTTCTACACTTGAGACATTAAAAAAAAAAAAATTGGAAGTTTGACCAGTTTGCCATGGTGGTCATGTCTTTAATGAGACCCTCCACAATGCTTTGAAGGAGAGCTCTGACACTAATTCAGCACCTTGCAAAGGAGCTCATATCCCTAGTAAACATGCTATACTCCATCAATCACTCAAACCTTTATGATGCTTGTTCTATTATATCCATACTAATTTTCAAAGCTTGCCATGATCAATCTATACTGCTGAATCAGCTCTGCATCCCAAATAACAAAGGATTTTTCCACTTGACAGAATTATTTGGTGGAAAGAGTTTCCAAAAGGGCACTTACATGCCTAATTTCTGTCAAAGATCTATGAGGCTTTGGAGCTTATACCTTTGAAATTCTCTCTTGGCTACTGCAGAACGGTTGTTGCATATACACTGTGCAGTTTTACGTTTATTTCCCAGCAGTGTAAAAAGTTATCTTCTCACCCATTTTAAGTACATGAACACAAGTAGGCCAAGGCCTGCCTTCCTGTTTTAAGAAGTGAAAGCGCTAGGGCAGACTGCCAGAGAACTTAATATAGTCTTAGATCTAAATTTAACAACAATAACATGGCTCCAGTCGGACCCTACAAAGAAAAGTTTTGGAAAAAAAAAAAAAAAAAAGCAATTCTTCACAAATTAAGAAAACAATAAAGGTCCCTTTCAAGTGTCAAGGAATATTCTTAGCCAGCCTGCAACACCTAAATCAAGAGAGAGGTTGTTAAAATGGCATAATACCAGGAAATTCGCCTACAGGGTCTACTTCCTCCTTGGAGACTGTGGCCCAGAGTGCCGGAGTCAGTGTGCTTATGATGGGGGAGGTGGGAGGGACAAACAGGGATCTGACTAAAGTGACTCTACAAAAAGAAAAAAAAAAGCCAAAGCTGGATATCAACACCGCAGTCTCTAGATCTAAAGATGATACAACCAGTCTTCCTGGCCCGAGATTCCGAGTCACATCAATAGCCTCTTTAATCCTTTCCCACCCAACATTTCCTGACACTGACCACAAAAGTCAACAAGTTCAAACCCGGCACAGAAAATTAGCACTTGCACACAATACAGCCAAGTGATAATGCGACTGTATTTATAGCACAGAGGCAGCCCCCTCAGAGGAGTTATTAAAGATCCTGGTGGGAAGAAAACACAACTAGAAGAAAGTTATTCAAGTAAGTTAAAGATACACCTGAACCCTCCCTTCCTCTCCCACCCCTCTCTGAGGTCATAACATCACAATATTGTCTCCCAAGCGAAGGACGTTCCTCCGGGACACTCTGATAGGGAAAGTGTGAACAACAAAAGCCCATTGTTAGCAGCGAGCGTTGGTGCCACTTAGACCCTCGTTAAGTTCCCTGGGGGATGTGGTTTGCGTTATGCAGGCTTAAAAATAAAAGGCACTAGGACAAGGGATAAACAAATAATGAAGTCATTTCCATTTACCTAAACCAGCAAGGGGGTTGCCAAGCAGGGTAACCGGTTATTGCTGGGTGTTAGCAGCATCTCCACCCTGGGACTCCCACCTCCTCTACTCCACACTTTCCACAGAAATATTTTCACACCGACTCTCTAATCAGAGTTAACTCTGACCCAGAATTCGACGTGGATGACACCCTCAGACTGATATTATTTCTTACACATCTTTTGAGTTTTTCCTTCTAATGCCAAAATTGACCCCTCTGCCTGGGAATCTATTGATGCTCCCCAGAACAGGAGTACACCTATTGAGAAATTCTCACTGCACATTCCACCTTAGGTCAGGGAAAATTTTTACAGGAATACCTTAGCTGTGTATTGCCATTAATTTATCTACCCTCCAATTACTATTCCTGAGCTATAAAGATGAGCAGTTATATCACCTAACAATATATTGATTCTTTCCCATTCACTTGTATCCACTTTTCTATAAAATCCAACAGCATGTTGCTGAAGGGCTTAAATAGGGTCATCCTGGATCCAAGACTGAAGTAGATGTGTTAGTAGCTGATGAGGTGCATCAACCCAACATGAGCATTTCCTCTTGGATCAAGCCCTTCGAATTAACAGCATGGCCTCATTTGACAGGAGAGTTCGTTCATGTGAGTGGACCTCATGTTAATTTCAGTACACATGGCATGAGCTAACCTTGCAGTGATGATGAGTCCTTAGGGCTCAATAGGGTCTAACTGCAGCAAATCAATACAGTCTCTGTTGCCCCCTATAAAACACAGGGCATTTATCAATTTAGCCTGGAGAGTTCTCCAGTAAAGGTAAAACTTGGGTGGTAATGAATCCGTACACCCACCTTCACATCACACGTACCTCTGGAAGCCCTGAGAGGAAGTATTTCTGCATTTAGAGTGATTAGCAAACACTTAAGCAGAAGAAAACTAAGATGATATCAATTTATATTTGGTATCTGCGCCGGCTGCTTCAGTTTATATTGGGAGCAATCTCACACAGTACAGCATCATGAGTTTCCTCCTAGTCCTGTCTTTCTCAAACTGTGAAACCTGTAACATCTCTGGAAGCAGTGCACATGTTATAAGGAGGTCCTAGAGGCATCAGTGCTACACTGCTTCTTTCCTGCAACTCACTCTTCTGCGTGGACTGCCAACTGAAATCCTCCCTCATTCACAGCTACTGGCACTGATATGCCCTGAAGTGTTGACCATAGTTGATACGAAAGGATGTTGCTTCCCTGCAGCTGCAGTTCTTCCCACTCCAGGCTTACCTTCTCCCAGTCAGGAAAGAAGAGAGGAAAGGCAATATTTCTTTCCAGAGAGTCAAAACAAACAAGCCAACAAAAACCCACCACCCTGGACAGCTTAATAACACCTCTCTACCCCAATTCAGTGCTGGTTGTTCTTCCTTCTGGCAGTTTGCATGCTTTACAGTAGGAGACAGGACTTGGATGCAAACCTGAGACAGCATATGAACTTATCTCCAGTCAAGAGGGCACCTGAACAGGTGACACAAATATGTTTTAGTTAAATCACTATTCACTCATAGTTACGTGTGAAAAAATATTTTGAAGATTAATCTCTTTCCTGGTAACAATTCATAGTTGTAATTTCATTTTGATGACCACTGTCATGTTTAGCTCGTGTATTTTAAAAACTAGCAAAAAAGAATCAAGGCTTCAAAATCCCATAGACTGATTCCAAAGTTGCCCTTCAATGTCAGTGCAGACAGCACTCAAAATTTTGTTTCAGACTTCTCTTCCTTACAGTATTGGTGCCTGGAGTCATGTGATTACACAAGACTGTCAAATTTCATTCAGAAAAAAAAGGAAAGGTTTCAATCCTCATGGTTTCAGGGGACAGTTTGAAGACCCACGAGGAAGAAAAATCAGATGGCAAATGTAAAAGGCAAATGTAAAAACAACAAATGCAATCTTAGATACATATATATATTTAAATCTCATCATTTTTAAGCCAGTCTCCATTTTGGAAGGCCTGATTCATGTTTTTAAAGGCTTGTGGTTTTCAAGACTGGAAGGCTTAAATGCCAGACGGGCTCTGTGAATGCTGGCAGGTCTAAGCTAGCTGCTGGCCAGCTGCAGCTGGAAAGTGTCCACATGTCAGTTCTGCTGGTAGCCGGTGTGCAGCTCAGTACCTAGTCTGTGGGTTTGTACACTGAAAGAGGTCACTTTGCAATACAGTGTGCATGCTGTTTTCCCATTCAGCCACCCTTAAAACAGAACAAAATGAATGTTCACCGCAACTGAATATTTGTGAAGCGCATTTAACATCTGATTTCAGTCCAATCACAAACCACTAGAAAATCCCTTGTGCCATGACTGTTGCCATTTGTCTTAAGATCACATATTTCAATGTCTGGTTATTTCCAGCCATAATTGATTATCAGTAATCATGAGAAAGTTGCCTACTTTAATCCTGAAGTAAAAGCATAGAAGTAAAAGCTGTTCTACCCAAAACTAGTTCTCTTTCCCTAGCAGCACACTCATAAGTAGCTATAATACAAGACTGCCATAAAGACATACAGTAGTCTGATATTCTACTCTCAGCTCTTCTATCTTCAAAATGCTTTGTGATCCAGAATAAATCATTTATTTTTCCCTCTCCCTCAGTTTCCCCTTCTATAAAACAGTATTTATTTTCATCTTGGGTGGGCTGAGAAATATAGTCTTAGAATACATCAGTATGCAAATAAAATATTTATAAGTGCTAAACATTATGCCATTTACTATTATATTAGTACTAGCAGCTGTGTCAGGATTAAGTCTGCATCACAGTTTTCAATTAGTGGAGATTTCATAACGTGAGAACACCACACTGTGCATGTTACCTTTATTCAGCCCTATCACTCTAACAAAAGCTGGAGGTTTGTTTTGCCTTTTCATTTAGGCTGCTTTATACATGCTGACAGTTAAAAAAAAGCTTTCATGTGCATGTAATTCTTCAAGTCTCTTTGGTATTACCTGTAACAGGATTTTAGAAGGAAGGAAAGTTGGGCTCCAAGCTTCAGATTTGTTCACAGATCTGTAGAGAGTTTAAAACTGTTCACTGGGAACCGAGCTGGCCCTGAAAGGGTTCCTGTAGGTAACAGTTTGTTTCCACCCATCATTTTCAGTCCTTAAACCAAACATCTCAAAGAAGATCTGCTCTTTCACATTGTAGTCCAGTTCTTATTTGTTAGCCACATTCTGTCTGACATGCTGACAAGCATAGCCATGCTTTCAAAGTCCCCACCTGGCACCTATATACATTTCTTCATACAGCTCTCACGCAAATGCAGCAGAAATTTGGGGTACAGAAGCTTGGAAAACACTGCTGAGCTCCTTTGACAAGGAAAGTAAAAAGAAAGGCCATTGTTTATGGACAACTGCCATAGACAACACAAGGAACACCTTGGGTTCATAGGTCCACCATGGGTATTGCACAGTCAGAAAGGGAAACAGAAGCCAGGACTTGAAAAAGCTGCATTACTTTATCTTTTACATTTTCATTTCCCTTGGAAGCAAGCCTCTGGACTTCGAGGTGCATTCCCATGCAGAGCCTACTGCAGTTCTGCAGTCAGCAATGGGGCAGCGATAAAGAGCACTCAGGGATGGCTGATGATTCTCGTGCAGTTCCGTTTACATGGATCAAATAGGCCACACAACGAAGCAAATTTGCTAAGGAAATTGACACTGCTAAAAAAGAAACACTTTGCAGAGAGCCAAGTAACATCTAAGACTCCTTAACCCAATTAGCTAAACACTCTTCTGCCACTACAAAAAAAGCACCTAGTGAAACTGAGATGAGCGGGTTTGGGATAGAAAATGAGTATCTTGATAAATTGTTGGTATCGCTGCCTGCCAGAGCTATTAGCCAAGAGTCTGCTGAGTCTAGACAAAGGTTTGATTTTGAATTGAAGAAGGGAATCATTTGCAGAGAGTAAAGCAATTTAGGTTTTGAAAAACAACCATGAATTTTTAACTATTAACCCAAAAGAGAGACAAAGAGCCTCCACAGGCACATAAGGCTTTTAAATATTACCCACTGCTTCAGGAGGTCATTGAGATTTGAGCGATCTTCAGAACAGAGAGCTTCATTAGGCCAAAACATTCAGCTTACCGAAGGGCTGGAAGGAAGACATGAGATTGGTGGGGCTAGCAAAAAGTAAAGGGAATATTTTGCATTCACATCATTTGCTGGAATTGTTGGTTCTGCTCCATGTGATACTAACAGGCAGCAGCTGACAGACATGGATGGCGAGAGTGGTAGTAAGTATCAAAGAACAAGGCAGCCCTTGTTTCCTCCATGACTGCACGTCACGACAGGGCTTAGGAAGCTTTTTCTTCATTGGAGCACCTGAGTGGATTTAGATATTATTTTCCACATAAGAACATCTTCCTTGCCACGTTTCAATAGAAAAGTTTCAAACAGAAGGACTGCACCAGGTTGCAGACACCCCCAGCCCAACTCACGCCGGGTATGGTGGAAGTGATAACCAGGCAGGGTTGCCCTGCTCTCAGAACACCTTAAGTGGAAGAGAAAGGCAGGAGGGCCATCACTTAGCACCTCCACCACGGATTGGTGTTCTTCCTGCAGAGAATTCCAGTAGGAACTGACTCTTTTGGGACAGTTTCTTCAGACTATTCCATGAATAGCAGAGAAAAACACTTTCTACCACACAGAGGGAAACAAAACCAATGAAAGGCAATAACATAGCCAAGGAGATGCATCTAAGACCCTGGGAAACACCAACCCCTGTCTCAGCATCAACACAAAGGAGAGAACTTGGTGTCCATCAGATCTGCTACTCCCACTGAAGCAGAAAGGGGTCCCTGGCTGGGATCAGAATGACAACTGGTGTGGGCCGGGCTCCTCTTCAAGGTTTTGTGTCTGTGGAAACCAAATGTGAAAGGGTTTTGTACCGACCTCACATGTTGTATGCTAGAGCCATTTAGGCTTGTAAAATTAGCACATGCCCTTTTGAACAAGTGGTTGTTTTCTTTCAAGCCCCACAGCAAAATGTTATAGGAGACTGCAGATGAGAGCAGCACAAAATAATGGGAAAACAATGGAATAACAAAGAAACAGATTCTCTTTATCTTCTGTGATTTTGCATCACACAGAGGAGCCTCAGGGCATGTGGTTTGATCTTGGTTTCCTAAAGCAAGGATGTGTTTCAACTCATCTAAATGCTCCACACTACATTGGCCAACACTCCACAGAACATTAATCGCTTGGCAGTGGGGAAACTGAGGCACTCAAAAGGGAAGGGACTTCCGTGGTGCCACTCCAGAAGCAATGGACTCTACCCACCGACTCTGTCCACTGTACAACAGTGCCTTCTAGTGGATAGACACCATTTATGCACGAAGAAAGGGTCCAGGAGCGAGACACCATAACACAACATCTATTCAGCACAAAACTGCTGTAGGCATGTATCTCAACCGCCGTCCTCTAGGAATCAAACTGCTTCACATATTCAGGCAGATTATTTGAGACAACACGGAGTCACGCTGGCCTTTGAGGATCCCCAGTAATCAAGGATCAGGAAGTTTTCATTTTAGTTGCCACCAGCGGATCAAGTCACATCGTCCTCTAAAGGTCACAGCAGTGCAATGGGACAAATATATTTTTCAGAAGGCACAAGGCATTCAGCCTCTGCTTTTGTGTTCTCATGACAATGATGGTAATGACGCAGCTGGAGTGGGAAATGGCCCAGCATAAATCCATCCTGGCAACAATACTGTGTAACAAAAACTGTAAAAGGAGGCAGGCATGTTTAGGATAAGTTGGAGATAGTAATCTGGTTATTATTCAGAGGCCCCGCTTAGACTGTACACTGAGGAGATCCTGACTGTGTCACCTTGGCCCCATACCGCACATATCCTTTGCTTGAAGAACAATGTAGACAGAGTCTCTTGAACCATATTAAAATGTGGGTGATAATTCTCAAAACAGGAAATTACACTATGCAGTGTCTGCCACGGTCTCTAATGGGGCTGCATCATGCAGACAAGCAGTTAAAATTACAGCTCAGCCAGCACTGCTGAAGTCAACAGTTAAAAAGATTTGAATCTTTTTAAAAAAGATTTTGATACTGTCGTGAACGAGGGCAAGGAAGAGTTCTGAAAATCAGATCTTCAGACGGCTGAACCACTGGAGAGAACATATTTATCCCAAAGAGGTTTTTTACGCACTATTGTATAAGTGACTTTTTTCCACAGCTGGGAAGAGAAAGAAAGCCAACAAAGCCAAAGCAGCTGGTCAGAGGAAAGCTGGTCGGAATTTATTGATGACAGGATCTTCTCTTGAAACAGTCAATTGGTTAAAACAGAAATATGATTTTACTCCAAATATAACAATAAGAAGAACAACAGTGATAATAATACCTCATGCAAGTATAGAGATGTTTTATACCAGACCGTTTTACTTACCATACAGGAGCAAATAGAAACAATAGGAACAGTATCCACAACAAAAATACTTGATCACTTTACCCATCACAAATTATCCAGAACAAGGCAGATTTCTAAATAATTGCATGATCCTTGTGCTGGAACCCCAACACAAAGATTTAATTTTCAGAAGCAACCAAGAACTGTCAGCAAATGAAATAGCTCCCATGGAAGACTGAGATTTCCTGGGATATCCTGAAGGGAGCTCACTTGGGTGTGCAGATTTTGTAAATTGAGTATCTCAGAACTCTGATCCACAAATCAGAATTTCCCCACTCCCTGAGGAACATGCTCCATGGCAGGGGCTAATCCAGTGTAAAACGGAACCTTTCTCTGCTCAGCAGTGCTTTTGTAGAATTTGAAAAGTATGAGAGTGTGGCTGACTGCAACCACATCCAGAAGAAGTGATTTCTAATGTGACCAGGTGATTTTTTGTGCTCTTGATACTATATCAATACCTAAGCAGAAAATAAGAGAAAACACTCCGAAAACATTCCAAAACAATTCAACTGCCATTCCATTCCCTGCTCTAACATAATAAATATAGCCAGTAAACCTTAGGAGACCATGTTACACAGCTTATGAGCTGCCAGTGTCTCAGACTGACAGAGCCTCTCTCATGAATCACATAAATCTCTGCTCGGGCTTCCTTCCCAAGTATTAGTTTGTATCGCTTTCTTTCCAGCTTATCTGTCTACCAGTGGATGTAGTGTAACTGCTACGGTATTTCAGCACAGATACATGAAGTTACTTCTGCTGGCACAGTTTAATAAGCCCTTTTTAATATTGCTACCGCATTAACCACATGGAATATGTGCTTTCTACCAAGATGTGAAGTAGGAAAATCTGAACGTTTGTCCAGTATGAAACAAACAAACAAAAAAAAACGTCCTCTCTACATGCCTCCTCCAAAAGCCATTAATTTTTCACTCTTTTTAGACTACAGGATGAACCACAACGGAGAAGGTTTCTATGTTCCCAACTTTGGCAGCTGTCTGTTGCCCTTGGACTAATTTTTCCGGATTTGCATTTCGTGCAGAATATTGTCGGCTCCTGCTCCTTGGCCGGGTCCCTTGCGATACAGAGGAGGTGCTAATCCTCTAGTAATTAGCACCTCATTGGGAGGTCAAGAAGAGGTCATGAAAGTGGGCTTGTTTATTTTTCAGAAGGATTCTGGTTCGCTCCTTGTTTTCATTAAAGCTGTGAGATCTTGAGGTGTTCCAGCTCCGTGCATGCTGATGCTTTAATAACCTGCCTTTGCTCTAGGCATAGGCATCATCCAGAGCAGATAAACTCCAGAGTAGAAGGGATATCAGAACAGTAAAGCAGCGATTAGTCTCATTTTGACACCGTAACATGATGGGGTCCCTGATATATCTGGCTCTCATTTCTGTCCAGGTCTGGTTTTCTCCAACTTCTTATGTACAAAGAATGCTTGCATGAAATTTGTATTATGTAGTAGACCAAAATATATTCACTTGGTCAAAAGCCTCATGGGATTTGTGACTCTTGTTTGTGAGCAATTGTGTCTGCTATGATTTACACAAGTGAGCCAAATTTTCTTAAGAAAATATAACAATAAAAATGGATGGAACAATTCCACATCATTTAAATAACCAAAGAAAATTCCATTCAGCTTCAAACCAGGCAGCAAGGTCATATGAGGAGAACTTCCTTCAAAAGCTTCCTCCAGCTTTCTTCCTTCAAAAGCTCTCTTTCTGAGCTCTCCTTCATCAGATGATATATCTTGGATGAGGAAATCAGTCCCTGGCTGATTACTACTGCCTAATTCTCAAGCAGAGCCAGCTCTTCTCCACATCCTCAAAAGGCCCTTATGCCTTTTCATTGTTTCTAGAATAGTCATCAGTAACACAAGGGCCCCAGTTTACCTTCATTGGCCACCGCTGTCACAAATACAGTTTCACTGGCATCACACGGTAGATCTCTCAGCAAAACAGACCATCCCAAATGTGACCGGAAACCCACATACAGACTCCACCTGTACTCAGCACTGGTAAGGCTGCACCTCAAGTACTGTGTTCAGTTTTGGGCCTCTCGCTGCAAGAAAGAAATTGAGGCCCTGGAGTGTGTCCAGAGAAGGGCAGAGAAGCTGGTGAAGGGTCTGGAGCACAGGCCTTATAAGGAGCAGCTGAGGGACCTGGCATTGTTCAGTCTGGAGGCTCGGGAGAGACCTTACTGCTCTCTATAACTACCTGATGTGAGGTTGTAGTGAGCTGGGGGTTGGTCTCGTCTCTCTTGAAACTAGTGATAGGACAAGAAGGAATGGCTTCAAGTTGCACCAGGGGAGATTCAGACTGGATGTTAGGAAATATTTATTCTCCTGAAAGAGTGGTCAGGTGCTGGAATGGGCTGCCAAGGGAGGTGGTGGAGTCACCAGCCCTGGAGGTGTTCAAGGAGCATTTAGACATTGAGTTGAGGAACATGGTTTAGTAAGAACTATTGGTGATAGGTGGATGGTTGGACTGGATAATCTTGCATGACTTTTTCAGTCTTGGTGATTCTATGATTTATAGCAGTCCTCTAGAAGCTCTACATACAACTTGCATATGCCACACACACCTTATCTGTATGTGGGTTTCTGGTTAGGTTTGGAATGGTTTGTTCTGTTGAGAGATCTACTCTATGACACCAGTGAAACTGTATTTCTGGCAGTGGTGGCCACTGGAAGCAAATTGGGGCCCTCATGTTGCTGATGAGTATTCTAGAAACAATAAAACAGCACATGGGCCTTTTGAGGATGTGGAGAAGAGCTGGCTCTGCTTGAGAATTAGGCAGAAGTAATACACCCATGAAAGCACAAAAGGATAATTCGGACCCTGCCAATATTCCTAAAAAGGCCAGTTGTCTGTTTTTACGGAGGGAATTTGGTCCTGCAGTAGTGCTGACTTGGAAGGTTATATCCACCACTTATAGCTACTCTGCATATACTATGTATTCGAAGGAAGGCTCTGCAGTCAACACACACAAAGGACATATGAATCCCAGTTGTATTTGTGCCTACAGCTCTGCTCTAATCACAGATAGCCCTGCCAGGTTATGTGTCATACTGCAAAAGGGCACTTCTCAGAGGACCTGAGGCATCCACGCATCTCTAGTCGTACCTACAGGATGCTTACTAATGCCAACTAACAATAAATGAGATACTCATTTTCATGCAAAGGCCAGGACAATTGCATTCTCGGAGGGGTCAAAATCCATCTCTATGGCTCCACTTGAATACTCATTCTCTAGAAATTTCTCATTTCTCTGGAAACTGCAAGCACTTGTACACTCTTCCATCTAAAAGCTGTCTGTCACAACCACTCTCACTCCCACTCCCCCGTCCATTCTCAAGCTAATCCAAAGAGACTGCAGACAAAGAAATGCTAGGACTTAAATCAGCACCAGTGATGCCAAGGGAGCTGTTACTGCTAGAATCCACTGTTACTGAGTGGTCTCTATTAAGATCAATGAACCCTTGTGCTAGGCCCAGTACACAAATTATTAGCTAGCAGACACGTTAACTATTACTGCAGTGTCTATAATGACACAGCATCCGTGGTCACTGGTTTCCATCAGGAAAAAATCAAGCATACTTAGTATTTCCCACATCTTCTCAGCAAGTTCCCTTGCTATCTATTATGTGAAAATCATTTTTAAATATATATTGTATAAAGCACAAACTTAAATTTTATTTTACAGATTTGGCTGGTTTTCAACAATTTAGTGTATGTGGAACGATCCAAATATGTTTTCAATCTATTTCAACACATTCCGTTGTCATATACAAGCCTGTATATTTTACTTATTAGTAAAACTAGCCAAGTATGTGCTATTTTTCAATATATTTACTGTATCGCCTCATATATTTTAAAGACATTATTGTGCAGCACATTTTAGGAAAGATATTACAAATGAAAAGAGATCATTTTTCTCTTATAGAAAGGATGTGGTTTGCTAAATCACTTGGAAGACAGAAGACAACCTGAACTGGATTGCTGTATCACCTGGAACAGACTGAGTATAATGACTGGGAAAATAACCAGACCAGAGATTTCTTCAGTGCCCAGAGCAGTCTGTTGATACACTGTCTAATCCCTACAGTATTTGGAAGAGCTTTTAGATGCAAGGCTAAGGAGCAGAATAACCTGTCCAACGTGGAGTTTGGGTTCAAGAAACATGGAAAGATGTGTGTTAGAGCTGACTTTATCCATTTTCTTTAAAGTTAATAAGCTGGCATCACAGTGGGACTGATTGAATGAGGACATCTGATGCCCGCATTGCCTAGTGATTTCACACTCAACTCAAACTTCCCACAAACTTCACATTCACCAAGCAATGAGAAAATCAGTAACTTGCTCAGTAGTGGGAGAGGACAAGGAAAAAGGTGATGAGTTACAACGAGAAATGCCTCCAGATCACACAAAGCCCTTGGGTCAACAAACAACTTTTGAATGTTAAACCAAGGCTGGAGGGATAAAGAGCTGACCCAGTCTGTCAGTATGCTTTTTAGACTTTCAAAGGATTGGTAAAGTCAAGTAAGCAGGTTTAGTTAGCTGCATCAGAGCTTGTTTAAAAAGATTGCTTTTAGGTCACATTTGATGTTGCTGGTTGTGCTTTGCATTGTTAGTGGAAGCTTCTCAAGTTTTCTCTTGATTCCTAGACGTTTACACACATTTCGGTCCCATAACCGGGCTCTTTATCTCTCCTCCAGATGACATCTCAATGCCTATTTCCAAAAGGTTCTTATGGTTAGAACTCAGCACATAACTAGGAGAGGTTTGAATTTTATCACTACTGGAAGAGATAGCTCTTGGTATTTGCATGTGAAACAATTCCACCACGACTCTTGAAAAAGCGCACATGCATCTAACTTTCAAGTACTACACCAAACCTAGATGAAAAAAGCATCACTAAGATGATGCAAAAAAGTATTTTGCCCAATAGAAAATATTTTTCCTTCATTTATTTATCTTATCTGAACTGAACAATCCACTGTTTTTCTTTAAAAGATCAGAGCACATGCTTGCTGCAGGTATGAGCACAACAATCTAAAGGGAAAAGTCCAAACCAAAATGCCCAGACCCGTCACACAATGGGGAGTACAGTTAAGGTTTTAAGCTTCAAATTCTGATATGTCCATGGAATTCTCTTCCAATTTGATAAAGATTTACAAAACAACTGTTGGAAATGACATGGTTTTTACTGCAAAGACAACTGCCAACACCTGTCAAACTGTTGTGTTACCTTTTACACTTAGGTCTCACATTATTTTGGCCTGGTCACTTGGATCAAAGGGAGCCAAGTTCTTCAAAACAGCTCACATCTGGGTTTCCAGAAGCTCAGCAGCCAAGGTGAATGCCTCATGACCATAGCATCTTACATGGAAAGCTTATCAGGGGGAAAAAATGCTAACAAACCTCAGGATCCAATCTTATGAACCCTGTTTTGTTTGGGTGCATGAGTGCTGAGCAATTTTGCAAATCTGGTGCTTGTTATTCATTCAATTTCTCTAACTATTCATCTCCTCTCATCTGAAGGAATAGAGTCCCCTGCACAGGAAATGATGCCATTTCCTATGTTCTTCACCACTGCAATAGCAAAAAATGGGTAGGGGGTGGGTGGGTAGTTCCTTACCTAAAATCTACTAAGCCTCCAAAGATGCATTCTCTCTATTAGATTAAAAATAAAGAGTAAAATAAAAAACATTCTCTAACTCTCCAGAACTTTCAGAGAATATGTGTTTGTAAGGTACAGAAAGATATTCATCTTTCAACTTAGGAAAAAGAAAAAGACAGATTCTTACATCCAAGACTGAAAGGGAAGCCATCACTGGAAGAAACCCTAGCAGGGAGTCATAACCCTAAGGTCTTTGCCACACCAGTTGCATGGCCTTTGGGCTTATAGATTTTAATGAACTGAGACTCGAGTCCTCTTTGGATGTCTGAAAATAACACAGGCTGCCTGTCGCCTTCCAGGATCTCCTCCAATTTGTTTCCTTCCTCTAAGGCTGACAGGAGTAGAGCTGGCCTGACTGGAAGCCCCAGAGCGATGTGATGAACCACATGATACCTCTGCACTCTGAAGGCAAATGCTCCAGCACCCCAGGGACAAGAAGGGTCATTAGAAATCCAGGAGTAATGACTACAAACAATATCATCTGGTTGTGAAATGTGATCAATAAAAGGAGTAAGGATGAAACACTGGAAAAGAAGCACTTTTCTTCTGTTTAATCACCTTTTAGTCTCCTCTTACTGTTTCCCTATAGAGTTTGCTAATCTGTAAGAACAAGAATACAACCTAGCAATACTGAGGCACTGATAAAGAAAGTCCATCCATCCTTCTCTTATTCCTCTCCTGATCCCTGGGTTGCATTTTATGTAAACAATATTTAAAATTCAAAATTATAATTACGTTCTGACTCTTCAGGAAGAGGACAGAAATTCTGAAGAAGAAAAAGAAGTAAAACAAAATAAATTATGCTGTTCTTACTCTGTTTTGCCTCTTCTGAATATGAAACTAGCATATCCTTAAATGACCTGGTAGTCATGCCTATAAGGCTATTGATGGCTATAGTCTTTTTTTTTCTAGACTTTCAAGTTCATTCTACAGTGGTTTTCTCAAGCTGTAGTGATTCTGACACATCTACATTTAATCTAAATGATAACTCTCCATCTCGTTGCGATGAGTTCTTCCACTCTAAATCTCATGGCAGCATGACAGCTGTTCCCACTCCTTTTTCATCATAAGAATGGCTTGTGTTGCAAAAACATTTGCAGACTTGTACGGCAGTTTGACTGCTGCAGGTACTTCTTCCACAGGTTAGCATTAACAAGTAACATTCAGGAATATCTTGTTTCATTGGCTTTGTCAGCAGTCAGTGTTTGCTAGGATTTCATTTTATGGAATGTCATCAGCACACTGTCACACTTCTGCTTATCACAGCTGGGATTATATTGTAGCTAACAACTCAACTGTTTTTGTGATTGAACTCATCATTAGACTAGAAATAAGGCAGCACATGCACAGGTTGGATGGCCAGTACTTGTAACTCAGCATTTCCATTCAGCTTCCACACAGATCTTTGCTCTATGTTGTATGACCTTGTTTACTTGTCAAATATTCTCACTGTGGAGCTCACCAAAATGATGGCTGTGCCATGTTTTCTGTACCACTCCAGCTAATTGCACTCAAAGACTCCAAACTTGGGAACTTAAACTAGTTCAACAAGACAAAAATTATTTGCTGACATGTCCTCTGTTCAGAGCAAACCAGTAATCTTACAAATGCATATCTTCAAAATAATTTGAATTATCTGCTCAAGCACAAGAAACTAAAGAAGATTGTCTTGTAAGTACAATGGAGATTTCTCTTCTACAGCAATGTAAAATCAAATGACGAATTATAGAATTATACCTCGAAGAGATGTCTTGAGTGCATGCTGTTCTCATCTGGATTTATAATTTTCATTTATTTTTTACCGATTTTTGAACATTTAGAGTTAAAATGTATTAATGTGCTAGTGTTGTCACCATTTTTGTGACTTAAAAGTCAATATAAATAATGTGGATTTATTTCCTGGAAACCCTTAACTGGATAAAGCCTGGGGAAATTCAGTTGAAAAGTTAGGTCACATCTATACAGAATCAAAGAATCACTGGATGGTTTAGGTGGGAAGGGACCTTTAAGATCATCTATTCCAACTCCCATGCTATAGGCAGGGATACCTCCCACCAGGCCAGGTTACTCACAGCCCCATCCAGCCTGGATTTGAACACCTCCAGGGTGGGAGCATCCACAGCCTCTCTGAGCAACCTGTTCCAGTGTCTCACCATCCTACCAGTAAAGAATTTCTTCCTAATGTCTAGTTTAATCTACCCTCTTCCACTTTAAAGACAAGAGTTGCTTGTCCTTTCACTGTTGATGAAATTCACAGAGGTTCAGAAAACTCAAAAGACAACAAAATCTTTAATAAGAGACAAAGGCAAGAAAAAGTAAAGTAAAAAAATAGAGGGATGCCCCATTTCTATCCCATCTTTCAGCAGAAGTCACCTTCAGGACCTGAATCAACTATGTAAAACAGACAGAGAAAATAAACATAAGCCACAAAAACCTCAACCCTCACAGAGACCATTTAGAAGGAGAAACTCACAGGGCTTCTCCATTCCACCTCACCCTGCTCATCAAATATTGATAAGAAACAGCAGTGGCAGTTGTTAGCTGGAGCTAGTAACGGAAGCATGAAAAGCAAAAATCAATGGGATTTTTTATTTGACAAAGAAGAAAGGGAAAAATGTGTGTGGTGTGACTGCTGCATGTGCCTGATAACTATTCCTGTTTGCAATACACATGGATATTATCTGGTGCATACACACGCACCATAATTTCTCTGAAGTCCCATTTCTACATCCATTGGTAAAACAGACAAAAAGAAGTGATGCACTTTATTATACATCTGTGCAGCTGTACATCTTGAGAAGGTCGTGTTCAGGCACAGTCATGGGGGACATACAGCAGTCAGCTGGGCTGAATGGGATTATATTTATGGTTTTGTCTGTGGCAGTGTTTCTTGCCCTAGGTATAAAGACACATTTTAATTTTATTGGTTTGCAAAGGCACTCAGGAAACCTCAGACATTCTTTGCCCTGCAAGTACAGATAATGAGTTCCCTGATCTCTAAAATGCACACATTTAGCACTTTCTAGCTAGCTAACTACTAAGCCCCAGCTTGCAATGAGTGTCTTTGTGTACTAATATTAAAGCAGAGGTAGTTAATAGCTATTTACCGTGTAAAAATTTCCTTCTTTCAATATGATGGCAAGTGAACCTTCGTAGCAGTGAGGATATCACTGGCTCAGCTGTACAGTGTGAGCAGCTCAGTAAGAATTTGCTGATCTAAAAGGAAAGCCAGAACACCTTTCATGAGATTTATGTTTAGTGTCTCTCCTGTATCACACACAACAAAACACTGAGGGAGCAGATTCTTCCATTGGCTAATGGAAGAGTGAGGTCTTAGGTTCACATACTTCCTCCTCCATCTCAGTCAAAATTACAGTAATCACAGTCTTACAATAAAGTTGTTTTTCAGACTGGACTGGTTTGAAGTAGAAAGCTGAACTGAAGGTGTGAATCAGCAGGCAAACTGATCTCCTTCAGTTTGGGGAGGGACTTTTGATAAGGGCAGGTAGCGATAGGTCAAGAGGAAATGGCTTTAAACTGGAAGAGGGTGGATTTATACCAGACATTAGGAAGAAATTCTTTACTGGGAGGGTGGTGAGACACTGGAACAGGTTGCTCAGAGAGGCTGTGGATGCTCCCACCCTGGAGGCGTTCAAATCCAGGTTGGATGGGGCTGTGAGCAACCTGGCCTGGTGGGAGGTATCCCTGCCTATAGCATGGGAGTTGGAATAGATGATCTTAAAGGTCCCTTCCAACCCAAACCATTCTATGATTCTATAAAATATTTGGATGAATGAACACAATCTAAATTGTGTGTGCAGAGTCAGTGCATTAGGTAAGGGCAGCAGCTTTGAAGAAACAATATTCTGTAATTTAAGACTGCGGAACTGTCTTCTTCCCCTTATTCTGTGGTCACAGATGCTTTACAAAGCAGTACTACAAATAAAATGTGGGAGTAAGAAAGAAGAAAAATAAGACCCAAGTTGACACAATAACTCACTTCATCCATTTCCCATGTTTGGCACTGAACTAATGGAGGAAATACATAGAGAAGAAAATACTTTGTCATAATGCCCTGATTCCAAGACCATTGAAGTGAGCAAGGACTCTGGATCACTTTTGTTATGGGCAATTAATGCAACAAAAGAGAAGAAGCAGTCTTGCTATTTAGAGTCCATTAAAACTGCAGCTTTTCTTTGTTTTTCCAATTCAGGAAACAAGAAAATGCATTTTCTTTTTGTTTTTCACAGAAGGAACCTCCCAACAACCAGAACTGAAGTAGGGGTGTTCACTTCAGAAAAATTGTAGGATATTTTTCTTCCTTAATGCAGTCAGTAAGATTCAAAGGTACAGGAGAGACTCAGCGCAATGCAAAGGGGAGTTTCACACTTGAGAAGTGAATTATTATTGGTGAGACTTGGGCTTGGTTTATTCCACTACAGGCACAGAAGCTGACATAGAAGTGCTTGCAGAGATCCTGCCCAAGATCCCAGCTCTACATTTTAACTATAGAAGCATATCCATCCATACTCAGCAAAGTATGTACCCAGCTGTAAGCACTTCAATCTTCTGAGTGCAAGTGTATTGCTGATTCAGACCCAGGTGCTATAAAGCAAGAACACTCACAGTGCAGTACAAAGTTATGTTCACTACAGTGGATTACAAGAGATATCTATTCAACTCAAGAAATGAACTTAGTGAATAAGGAGCCTGCTGTGATATGATCTTCATAACCTCAATGTGGTTGAGCAGGGAGAACTTTGGCTTAATCCAAATACATTTGTCAGATTACATTTACAGACAGATTAAACCAAACTAAGACCACAAAGGGATAGCCTCACTTCTCCTAACTACATGTTCATGTTGCTTTCTTTCCATCGGCCACTACATAACTAGACAACTCAGCCTTTGGATCTATGAATTAGCATAGCAAGTAAAAAATAAAAATAGAAAGGAAGGGAGTATGGATGATGCTGATGTAAATATATGCATGTAAGTTTGTTAGCTGACTCAAGGGAAGGCATGAAAACACATATTACAGTGAAGGAAAATGAGGGAAAGAAAAGATCATGAATGCAGTCTTAGACTCCACCAGCTATGCAACCAGAATAGCACTGCACTGCACTGCACTACAGAGATATATCCAGAGTGACTAGGAAAAGGAGTTGATCAATAAGTAGAACTCAAACTCTCATGCAAAAGGTATTTCATATGCCCTGAAGGGCCTGCCAATAGCTCAGGAGTAAATGCCAGATTATCTGAGAAGAAGATGCAATGAACCTGTGCAAGTCATAAATCGTTTGACAAGGAAGACTGAACTGAGAGAAGAAAAGCCATGTACAGCATTTTTTAAATTACTTTTTTTTTTTACCTTGTGCAAGTCTGGCCCAATATATCTTTGATCTGAAATGGTCTGCTTTTCTACTAAGCTTATAAGCTATCTTAAGGATGCCATATTCTAGAAGTTTGTGCCTGCGTGGAGGAGGTAGGCATATTTTGACTGTAAGTCAGAACTGATCGTTCACGAACTTGGGATTTGGAACTTAGGTTTTGAAACAAATCACTCCAGAGCTTTCACTCGTTTTCAGCTTTCCTTAGTAAAAGTGACGTGCTGTCAAATGAGTTTAAAGGCCTCATACATCAGTTCTATGATTACACTTTGAGAGAAAGAAAGAGGCAGAGAACTTCAGATGCCTCAGCCTTTCACCCACGAATCTGCTCATTGTGATAATTCATAAAAAGCCTAGATATCAGTATATTAAAATTTAATTTTAGAGTGAAAACGTTATTTGAATTCAGTGGCCTGTGATATATCTATCCATTCAGAACATCTACCAAGAGTACCTATTAAAGTACTTTCTGCAATTATTATTTAATATTGAACATTTTATACCAGCAGTGCCTTGAGGCCAAACAAGTCAACGCTGTGTTACATACCACATAAACGTAACATTATTATAACAGTCCAAGGATGATCATTTTAAAGTGATGTATGCGTTGTTTTGTGCAGCACTACAAGACCCCAGTGACTTCTGTGGTTATGGTCCATCTTCAGGAGGGACTAGGGACATGAGCACATTTTTATTTCTAATGAGAATAAAATTATTCTCTGTCTTCCGATTACACTTTCCCTTCCTTCCCCTTTGGGAAGGACTGATCTGCATTAACCCCTTGATCTGGATGAAAACCAATGGCAAAATGAGAAAAAAAAGGATTCTTTCAGTAGAATCAGGAGATTTGTTTTCAAATCCAACTCAGTCACATAATTACTCGAGCTCATTCAAAGATGACAGGTACACACAGGCAGGGATGAGGCCTATCTCTGGATGAACTGACCTGCTTCATAAAATCACAGTGTCTTAAGTCAGTCATGAAACTGCATCTCGAATTATCTGATATGTGGGCACTCAAGACCCTTTGACCTCAACACACTGAGAAGAAGAAAGCCTAAAAACACTTGGAAAATCCAGATTTTTTAGGTCAGGAGACCTCTATGTCTGGATTTGAGGGACAGGGTATTAATTCAGGTGAAATCAGGGGCAACAGAAAGCCCTAGTCAAGGCTGTAGTACTGTGCTCTTAAGCTCCTATTACATGGACTTTCCAAACAAATGGTGGTAACCATGGAGTGGGGTTTCGAGAGGAATCACCAGCTTGCTACTAGAATGTATTAGAGGCTGGTGTACCATATCATCTCTGGTAAAGTTATTTAACATATTATAAATTCATACCTCCATCTGACACATCAAAATAGCTACACAATACACATGTCATTTCTCCTTGTAGGAACTCTGCTCTCATCACAGTACAGACTTAATTAGACTTTTCTGGCCTATTTAGAGATTAAAGTCTTAGAAGCCTGGATGATCTCTAATTGCGTGTAGACAGCACACCTCCTAAACCAAATCTGAATTGAGGTCCTAACTGAAACAATTATTTCTGTGTATAACGTGAACTTTCTGCAGCGAGGAGACTGGACATTTCTGGAGAGAGTAAGGCTGAGATTTAAAATGTATTACTGGCACAGAAGATAGCCAATTAATCTAAAAAAATATTGATATATATGCATTTTTAAATGAAAATTTCTAATACATAGCCATTGAATTGTAGGGTTTCACTTCCCACGCCTGCCAAGCTGCACTGCAGAAGAACAATTTATACGGTAACAGATTTCCTTGAGAGCACAAACAGAACAAAGGATTTTGTGAACAAATTCAAGCAAACTATAAAGGACTGTCATAGCAGGTCACACTAAGACAAAGAACTGCTCTTCAGGATCAGGACAGATGAAGACAGATGAAGATAGGACAGACAGATGAAGTTCTCAGAAGACTGAGAACTTTGACATAGTCAAAGTTAAATACATGTAATATGAACATAATGGATCAAATAGGCAAAATACCAAACAACAACCTAACCTCCTGCAAACAGAACTCTGAGCTTTGTAACAGATATCTGAAAGATGCCACTATCAACAGCAGACCTGATCCTAATGCAGTGCAGTACACTGGAACATTTCTAGCTTAGGATTAAGGTAAAACTTGTATTCTTACAAAGCAAGGAGTAGAATTATTGGTCTACTTAGTCATACCAGCCTAACTCTTTATGTATTAAAAACAGAAGACAGGTATTTTGCCAAATCTATAAAGTAGAAATGTTCAGTGTCTCCAGTTCCAGCATTTTCGTCATTTCCCCCTCACATTTTAGGAGTTTACCACCTAAAGGACCACACTGATTTGACTAAAACAGGTTAGACAGTACTAACACAAGCATCTCTACAGTTAAGTCCAAGGCAGCAGTCACCTCCAGTATGAGTTGTGTGGGCAAGGAGCTAGAAGAGGGTAAAAACATAATAAGTTGTTCCATTGGCACAGACCACACATTTGCCTACAGAAAAGACAAGCAAAAATGTGTGTCAATAGAGACTGCAGAGAGAGTGTATTCTGTACAAGAAAGAAAAAAATTAACTGTATGTATCTGCTTTGTCCTTCTAACTATACCTTTCTGAGAGGTACAAATAGCAGTTTTAATTTTACCAGAAGTTTCTATGTAAACAAGCCTTACTAAAATCAAATACATTTAAGTCTCCACCTCCAGAAGTTTGATGGGACTTTTATAAGAAAGAGTGGCACGCACTGCCACCACTACTCCTCCCGGCCTTGCATATACACACCAGGACTCATCCAATTTCAGGGCACTGAACATGATCATAGCCTTAGCCAAAATTTTCATATGTTGAAGACCAGTAAATCTTTGGCCACTAGAAAAGCTGAATCGTTGAAAGAAAGAATCAAGAATGGCAAGGCAGAAAACAGAAAGAGCATGAAGAGGAATAAAAGATCATTATCAATTCTCACAATTAATTAAACAAAGCTAAGGAGGAAGAGGAACACAGCATTCAGTAGTTCACTGCTGGGACTAGAGGCAGGGGGGTGGTATTCTCCAAGGCCTTTTGTGGGTTACCACAAAGAGAGTTCACAGATCTTCCACTCACTTACTTAAATATTTGATATGAAATTAAAGCCCTGTTCCAACTTTTATGACCACTGTCTCCCTCACTCTCCCCTCCTCCTATTCCCAGCAGACCCCTTCATCCTTCACATGCCTGTCCTCAGACCAAGACATCAGCACAATTAGCACCAGCCCACTGGCGCCAATTAGCAGCCAATAGTGTCTATATTCTGGGAGGGGGGGATGGAAGAGAGGGTCCTGTGTCTCTAGCCTGCCTTCACACTCAATTAGATTAAGTGGAGTCTCCTGGCTGTGGTTGGTTGGACAGTTGTTGCAGTAATTGTGTCTTCTCTGTTGCTGCAGGCAATCTCCTCCCAGGCTCTCCGATACCCCCTTTATTGACTCCCTGCGTTGTCCACTTACATCAACACTCACTTCTTCAAAGAGCAGAGCAGGGAGGGGAGTGAAGATGGAGCAGAAGGGGGCTAGGGATAAGAGAGAGAGACCTCAATGTCTTCATTTAAAACTTTTGAGTCTGAAACTCCAGAGCCGTGTCACTTTGACCTCCCCAGGGTTCGGCCGTCTTTGTTCATCGTGACTGTCACATGCCTTAGCTCCAAGCAGGGACAGAGAAGGGCAGGTCCAGTAAAAAGCCTCACTAGTGATCCAACTCTCTTGGCATTTCACAGGACAGTGCCAACATCTTTGTGGGAAATGAAACACTGAATAGAAACACTATTAATGTGTTTTTAGACTCAGAAATGAGCTGGTTGTTTCTCATTCTTGATCTTGGATGTTGGCAAATGTTGGAAAATGAGGAGGATAATTGGAAGACCAGGCTGAAGTTACATTCATGTAACACTGGAGCACTTCTCAAGATTACTTCAGCATTTTTCTTTGGTTTAGTTCTCCTTCAGAGCAACGCTTGGCAGACATCTGATGAGACTGAAATTCCAGAATTTTCAATACGGAAGTAAAAAGAAATCTATTTTTCTATCTATTCCCAGTTAATTTAAGCTGTTTTATAGCACCAAGTTGAGATAGTGCACTACTGTCAGTGCTATAATAGAACATACTCTGACAGAATACTCTGCTTTCATTTTATTTTTAAACTCATGAAGGACAACTGCTACTTAGCACCAATATAAATATTTGGGCTTCTTTTGTAGATTCAAGTGTCTTCCTGTTTTTAACAGGACAGTCTGATTCTGAATAGGTTTCATTTCTGTTTTGACACCTATTTTAAGATGGGTTGAATTATGTTCTGTAGCTGCTGACCTCACACTGACTTCAGAAGAACTCTGGGGCCTATTTTAGATTAGATGGAAGATCTTCTGACAACAACCAAAATGAGAAAAATTCCACCCTTAATGTCACATTGCCTATTGCTGTTATTCCAAGAACTGATACTGGCACGCAAACTAAAAGCAATCAGAACATGGAAAATATGTATGAACCTCCTAATAAAATACTTGATACTAAGGAGAAGAATCAGTTTTCCAAAGTAAGATTTTTCCAAGTATTGATGATAAGAGATATCCTCTTGGAGAGAAAATGGCCCAAAATTTTGACACAAATGTGTGTCTAGAAACTGCTCATGCTTCTATAGTAAATCTGTTACAGGGAAGAGATAGAGAAGTAGGTTTTCAAGGAGTATAAAGCTATAGTTTAATTCCTACATCAGAGGCAGAAGTGCTACACAGTCTTGGTCCAATCTTCTTACCCCTGTAAATCACAGATAATATTTGCTATCCCGGCAGAGGACTATGAAGGTTTCTTAGCCAGTGTTCATAATTTGCACAGTATTTAATATGGATTCCCTTCTGCTTTGGGTCAACAATGAAGTTTTTCCATAAGATGCTGGCTGAAAGGAAACTATAGGATTGATGTGGAAGTTTTCCATTTGTTGTATTTGGTGTATTTGGTGAACTTACATTAGCATAATAGACTTTTCTGGACTGAAAATGTCTGCTTAAGTATTTCAGCTAAGAGTAAGGAACCCACACCTAGAAGAAGAGCTATGCCCTTTGTCATAGCTCTGCTACTTTCCCAAGAGCCCAGGGAGCACTGGCAATGTCTTGAAATTATTTACTGCAAACTTTCATGGACAGGTAGGTGTGCAGAATGAAAAAAAGAACTATTTAACAAGAACACAAGAGAATGCACAGAGTATTGATGAAAGATTAGGTCATAGACAAGGACAGTTGAGTAGTCCAGCACCAATTTGTGAAGTCTCTTATGAAGAAAAGGCTTAGATTTAAGTAGATATAAGTAGAAGTTTCATCTCCTGAAGACTGGACTTCTTGGAGCTAGCTGGTTTTGAACAATCCTACTGACACACTTAATTTGAGAACAGTATTCTTTGAAATTGAGAGTAAGATTTGTTAAAAAATAACATTTGAAACTACACTGTGCTGTATTAACAGCAAATTCTTGGAGTTTTGTTTTAGTTTGTTATTTTACAATCTGAATTCATTGAATTTGAGCTATGGGACTTACTACATGAATGGCATTCTGCTTATTCACAACGTCAAATATCATTTTTCCAAGGTATTTGGATCAAATTCTGCATTATACACTGGTCTGCAAAATTCCCTTCCCATTAGTGATGCTCCCTACTGAGATCAGAAACTCCTGTGTAGAACCCAAGTGGTGTCAAAGAGTGTAATTGGGGACATTTCTACAATCAGATGAGCATTTCAGCTCAGAGAGTAGATTTTCAAATCTACTACAAAGCAGTAGCACAAAGAGCTTTTTCAGAGCTACTCCAAAGCTTACCTTGGAAGCTTATTGTCAGATTCTAGAAAGAGGACACATATGATAATGAGCATCCAAGGCCAAGTCTATCTTGTGTTTTAGCAGTGAAACCAATGAACAGAGCTATCAGTCATCTATGCTGAAAGATTCTCAACTCAGCTTGCTCGATTCCCATCCCTACTCTACTCCCAGGGCATGTTCAAACCAGAACCATGCTGCAGCAAGAACCATACGATGCCTGATTCAGGTTCCCTTTTTACACTTCTCTTCCTGTCTTTTAACTTGAAGTGGGTGTCTTAGTTTTATTCTCCAGTCAATTGACTATTTCCAAGTTATGATTGAACACTTTATATTAATGTCAGAAGTACTTTATCCCTGCCTCTTCTCTATGCCCAAGATTTCTCTTTAAAGGTGTGTCCCATCTTTCATTAATCAAGTTATTCAGTGAAATGATTATTTTAGGTTAAACACTTCCCTCCACCTGTTAGAGCATTCTTCCTTCATTTTTTTCTCTTTTTCTTCTTGCCTGTTTCCGGAGTGCTTTCAACCTTTCTTATCTCATGTCCTCTCTCACCTATTTCTCTGCTGCCATTGCTCTCCATTGGAAAATCTGTGTTTACTCTCTTGTCATGTTCCACTTTCTCTTTTCCTTCCTTTGCTCTTTCCTTGTCCTTCTCCTCTTTCACATAACTGCTCTTCCCATTTCTTCCCTCTCCTTATCCTATTCCCCAATTCTTTCACATCTGACGTCCACTTTGTTTGCCTCTTGTCTATGAGTGGGTTGTGAAGATTACTGGCTTTTTGTTGTGATCAGGAAACATTTATTGACATCAGAAACATCCTCATTAGCTCAGGACAGGTGGGAAGCATCTTTGTTTCCTGCAGGCACCATCGACTGTCTGCTCAGTAACCCAGAATGACAGCACCACGGCTCTGACGTGGAGATAGCGGCTTCTCTCCACCCTTCCGTCTCCACCAGTTAGTAGGGCCCCAGCTCAAAACCCCCCCAGGTGGAGAGCAGGAAGAGGCTGATGGGCAAAGACCATCCCAATTAAATCCCATTAAAACTCTTTCCTCTCCTTTTGACTTTGCAGGGTTTGGAAGGTCAGGCTCAAGGGCTAAACATTAGAAAGCTCTTGCATCTGACTATTGCAAAATGACAGAAGTCAAGCAATTAAGATTGTGAGCAACAAACAAAGGAAAAGAAAATAAAATGGATTCAAATTATTATCCACATATAGGCAGTAGAAAAATTCAATTTATATCTTGATTTTATTGTTGAGCACAGGTCAATTAGAAGTTAAGGTCAATTAGAAGTTAAGGACCTGGTTCTAAACTTGCTTATCACATTCTAAGTATGAAAACTTCAGGAAAGCCAAGTACATTTTACAGATTTAAACTGATGTCAGAACAAGACAAGTCACCTCTTTTCAGAAGACTTTCATTGCATAGTGGACGCATGGTTTCTGACAAGGCATTGGGAGGTATATACTCAAACGCACTGTATTATTATTATCTCTAATGACAATTTAATATGGAAAATCTATAAATTTCTTCACACTACTAGAAATTTCTAACATTACTTCGATTCTTAACTAAGGGACAGTACATCAGGGGACTCTGGGCCAATAGTTCCCGCTGCAGTCTGACCATTTCCAAAGCAGTGCCTAGATAGTTGAACTAACTTCAAACATTCTGACTGGGAAACCCAAGAATATGTGTCTGCACATCAGCAGGGTGAATTGCTTTGCACTGTGTTCATGATACCACTGCTATATCACATCAAATTCTCTAGATAGATATAGTTTAATTTAGAAGCATCTTCATTGCTTACAGACAATGCTGCACTGACTCAAAAGTACATATATTCTTTGAACATGAAACTCTAAGCTGGTCTGATTTTCACACTACCTGCTGGTAAACCTAGTAAAGCAAGACTGCTTTGCTCAGTGCTGCCTCCAAATTTACAACAATTCTGAAGGTAACACTTAAACACTGGAAGTCACATTTAAGGCAACTGGTTCTTCCCATTGATTTTTTTTTCCTCAGAAAGAAGTTAAATGTTGGTTAAAGGATTTAGTGATCCATATATATTCCTGATAGAGAGCCTACTTCAAAATCTGTTCAGAAGAAATGAGTTTTTCCTGGTTTCAGCTTATTTGGAACAAAAATTATGGATCAAGGGAAGAAAGCAGAATTAAACCCTCGGTTTCATCTGCCCATTCAGTCCTTATGTAAGTAAGGGTTTATTCCGTACTTACTACTGCATTCACCCCCTCCACCAGGCTGTATCCTGCTGCTCAGCCCCCCACTACAAACCAGAACATCAACTTTGCTTCTGAATCAGGAACCAGGAGGAAGATAACTCTCGTGTACCTAAATGTACTGCAAGGATATCTCAGACACATCTTGTCAGCACTTAAACATCCATGACAGGCTTCCCACAACATTTTCCAGGTGAGCACCCTCGCTCCTTCTACCGTGTCACACGCTCATCATTCACCACTCAGACACGGCGGGAGCAGCCTGTTGACATGGTTTCTCTCACTCTTCCTGGCCCCTGCAGCCGACCTCCTGTCTCCCTGGCTAGATCAAATCCAGGAGACTGTACTTAAAGCTGGGTCACTGGATGGTGTTAAAAGCCTTTTTCTTCTTCTCTCAGCATGCGAAGTTGGAAGGTGGCAAGTGGGAGAGAAAACACTTCAAGTTGACTTTTCTTCAGGTGATGCTTCTTGTCAGATAGGAAGGGCTTCCAGATATAGGTGAGGGTCAGGAGTCATTTACACAACTGCATATTCATGTTTTTGGAGGTTTAGGAACCACAGTTAGATGTGCAGAGGCAGTGATCATATTGTCAAATTTTTTCTTTCTCTCAAGAACAGTCACAAAAAATCACTATGAGCAGTGCTGTGTGAAAGACCCTTTCTCTAACTTACTGACTACCTAAGAAATTGACAGAACACTTTTGCAATTCAAACCAAACATTCCCCTTTTGTATCTCTGGTAAACTAGTCAAGTATCTCAGTCAGTTTAAAAGGGATGTGTTTAACTGAAAAGCTACTCTTCAGCTTTCTGTGCAGAGAAAAGGACTGCAAAGATTCAGACTCCCACTTTCATGACCTGAGTGTACTAATGGATTTTGCCATCCCTGGACAGCCTCACATAGGACCTCCACCCATGCACCCTCTGTTCCTCAGCCCTGGAGCTTCATGTAAGCCCAAGACCTATGCTCTTTGCCTGAACTACAGCATAGAAACACCTGTGTCCCTCCTGTCCTTTGGTGCTCCTGATTCACTGGCTGGACTTCCCACTTTAACCTTAGACACTACACATCACTCTGCACTTGTCTGATTGTGCAAATTAATCTGTGAATGGAAGGTGCTACTGTCAACAATCCTGTCAACAATCCTCTGGTACAGTGGGATTATGGTCACTGGTCCTACCTGTGCTATGCTCACCCTCACCTCAGAGTACAAGTTTTATATGGAGTGGCTGAGGAAACTGGGATAGTTCAGTCTGGAGAAGAGGCTTGGGGGAGACCTTACTATGCTCTACCAGAGACCTCCTCAAAGGAGGTTTTAGTAAAGTGGGGATCAGTCTCTTTTCCCAGGTAACAGCCATAGAATAAGTGGGAATGGCCTCAAGTAGTGCAAGGGGAGGATCAGATTGCATATGAAGAACTATTTCTTCCCAGAAAGAGTGGTGATGTACTAGCACAGGCTGCCCAGGGAAGTGGTGGAGGCACTGCTTTTGGAGGTGTTGCAAAACCACGGAGATGTGGCACTGAGGGACATGCTCAGCTGTCATGGTTGTGATGGACTTGATGATCTTTTCCAATCTTTATGATTCTATAAATGTAATTGCAGCATTCAGATGTGAATAATCATCTATTCAAACAGAACAGGCCTTGCATCCATTTTGTGACTGGTGATTCAACCATTCTGCTGTCATTTCCATCTTATTTGAAGGGTGATACATAATACTGCATTGTAAGATGACTGACCAGCCCACAGAAGAATCCCACAACTCAGTTTCACATAGCAAAGAATTAAGCAGAATGAGTAAAATTTGACTGGAGAAATTAATCCCCTCTTTCAAATTCACTCCAATTAAGAGACACACAATTCTCACCACGGAACTGATCCTCGGTCCAGTCTTGTTCAATGTCTTCATCAGTGACCTTGATAAGGGGATAGTGGCCACCCTCAGCAGGTTTGCTGATGATACGAAGTTGGGAGGATTGGCTGACACACCTGAAGGCTGTGCTGCCATTCAGCAAGACCTGGACAGGCTGGAGAGCTGGGCAGTCAGAAACCAGATGAAATTTAACAAAAGCAAGTGTAGAGTCTTGCACCTAGGGAGGAATAATTGCATGCACCAGTACAGGCTGGGGGATGAGCTGCTGGAGAGGAGCTCTGTAGAGAGGGACCTGCGTGTCCTGGTGGACGACAGGTTGACCATGAGCCAGCAGTGTGCCCTCGTGGCCAAGAGGGCCAATGGCATTCTGGGATGCATTAAAAAGAGCGTGGCCAGCAGGTCAAGGGAGGTGATCCTCCCCCTCTACTCTGCCCTGGGGAGGCCTCATCTGGAGTACTGTGTCCAGTTCTGGGCTCCCCAGTATAAAAAAGACAGGGATCTCTTGGAAAGAGTCCAGCTCAGGGCCACAAGGATGGTGAAGGGCCTGGAGGATCTCCCCTATGAAGAAAGGCAGAGTGAACTGGGTCTGTTCAGCCTTGAGAAAAGAAGACTGAGAGGGGACCTGATCCAGGTGTATAAATATCTGAGGTGTGGGGGACAAAGTGGTGAGGCCAGACTCTTTTCAGCAGTGTGTGGAGACAGGGCAAGGGGGAACAGACAGAAACTGCAGCACAGGAGGTTCTGCACGAATGTGCCCAAGAACTTCTTTACGGTGAGGGTGACGGAGCACTGGCACAGGCTGCACAGGGGGGTGGTGGGGTCTCCTTCTCTGGAGATATTCAAGACCCACCTGGATGCCTACCTGTGTGACCTGGTGTAGGGAACTGCTTTGGCAGGGGGGTTGGACTCGATGATCTCTTGAGGTCCCTTCCAATCCCTATGATTATATGATTCTTTGTTTCTCTCCTGTGTCATATAAGGTTAATTATATCCATCTATAGTGAGCTACAGTGGTAAGGTTTTCATTCTCTATCTTGTTCTCAACTTCAAAAAGCACTGTCAGAGATAGACTCTCCATTAGCCAGGGACAGCACAGAGGGATAGCTGCAATTTGGCCCTGCGGAAGGTTAGACCGGAGCTTACAGTCACATATATGAGCTGAATGACAATGACCACATCTAAGTGTATGGCAGTAAAATCACAGCTACTCAAGAGATTATTTTTACTGTGATTCAAAGAACAGTTCTTCATTGAACACAGTTCTATTAAACAAACTCGCTAGCTAACTCGTTCTGTGATAACAAGCACGGTCTCTTTAAATACAAGGCAATATGTTAATTCTAACATATATTTATATATATATAATATCAGTACTGATGAAAGGACAGATTGAAAACACCATCACAGTATGGAACAATTTCAGAGCTGGAACTATTGCTAAGGTGTTATTTTTTCTTTTTTCTTTCTTTCTTTCTTTTTTTTTTTTTTTTTTTTAAGAAAACAACTTCTCTTTGGCCACTGTAGGTAGAAGCATTTCCCTTCATGTAACAGAAAGTGAGTCAGCAGCTGATCCTCACATGAGCAGAATTTTTTACCCTGGCCAACAAGCTCTACGTCACATAAACCCCCTAACCACAGCCTACACATTCACAGGTCTTCTCCTAGCTATCTCTAATTCCACATGTTGCTGCTTGTTTTCTATGCAAAACACCTGTTCATAATCACTGAAAGAATCTGCACTAAAAGTAGGCTTCCCCTTCCCAGAAGCTGTAATCAAACATTTCTGTGGAAGCCATCTCCTTAAACGTGGCTTCCTCTCTACTCAAAATGATGTGGTTGGGATGCTTCATTCAGTTCATTGATCTCAGCACTTTATAGCACAAGCCATAAAGCATATTGGCAAGTGAGCAAAGTTGCAAGCACAAGTGTGTCAGCGTCCAGCATGTCAGATCCTTAGTGGGTTGGCATAAACAAGGAGGGTAAAAATATCCCATCATTGCAGCAGGCGTAGAGATTTCTCAAGTGGCTTTTTTTAATAGGTCATGTGCCCCATTCAGCAGCTCCAGCTGATGCTTCCAAAAGAAACCCATTAACAGCCTCCCCTATGTGCTCCTTATTGTTTGCACAGCTTTAATGGCCCCATCTGGCATCATCTGAAAGCCTCCTGGTCAGAAGCAAACAGCAGCTTCTGGTTACAATGGTACAGCAAGTTGTACTTTTCAGTCTTCTTTCTTTATTATCAAGATCCTACTTTCAGAATAAATTTATTTTCCTGACAAGGTAAAAGTTTGAAGGTGTATAAGCACTGTAGTCTTAGTGACACCACTATGATATCAAACTTAATTTCTCTTCCTTAACAATATACCAGTGACTGTACCCTTATCTGTTGTGGTATCTGTCTGTACTGCCCCGTAGAGACTCACCCCATGGACAAAGAGAAGACAAAGCATGTCCACAGTGAAGAGCAATGGAAGAGGCCATCCTCTGCAACTCCAGAACCTGGACAGGGCATGTTTCTGAACAGAGAGCTGTTACCATACACATCACCTCCCAGAAAAACTTGAACATCTGCGTATCATCTATTTTACTTGTTGAAGAAGACTGCACAGATATGACACCATGATATTCCCAGGATAGAAAGTGGTCAGGTTACTCTAGGGAGCTCCCAATGCTGTTTTATTTAGGCAGATCCCAGCTAGCATGAATAACAGCAGTGGTAAAGATAAGAAGGACAGGCTTCAGTGCAACTGAGAAAAGCAGAGTGAGTATCCAATAGCACCTGCTGTGTTTGCCAGCACAAACCAGTGTGACTGCCTCAATGATTTATTTAACTGCACTGACATCCTCTAACCTGGGAGAAGTACCTCCACTTGGGAGGTCTCAAGATGGCTCCTGGGCTTCCAGATAAACACCAGTTTATTGGTAACAGATGCTGTTTGGATACTCTTCTGAAGGCCACATCCTCTCTAGGTTTGACCCAAGCTTGTCTTTGTTACAGGAACCAGGCACATGTTTTTGAGGTAAGCCCCAGCCTAGCCAAGCCTTTAAAGAACACACACTCCTATCCTACATGGGCATGAATTCCCTTTGAAAGCCTTTAGGCCACAAGCAACTTCTGAAAACCGGCCTCATGCCATTAGGAGGTTCCCAGTGTGCTTCTGGAAAGCGGAGCCAGACAGCGGGGCTATTATGAGAGCAAGAGTCAAGGCAGGAAGCTGACAGAGTTTGTTTTCGGCCCTCTCTTCTTTCTTCTACAAAACAGTGTTGCTGAGCGCTAGCTGAAAGGCCAGAGACAGTCTGCAGTCTGCTGCTCTTTACTAAACAAAAGTTTACTTTCATCCACTGTGCCGCAGCCGCTGGAGTCACTTCCTCCTTCCTCTGGCCTTTCTTAGAGGCGAGAAAACAGTCGGCTCTTTCACCACGTTAAGAAACCCATTACAATCAATTTAGCCAGTGCACAGACAGACTCCATGTCTACTGTATTCTGTTACCAGCGGACGGGGATGGGGGGAGGGAGAAGACCTGCTGCCCAACCTCCCCTTGCACTCCCTTCCATAATGGAACGATGCCGGCGCCACCAGCTCTTGGAATCACGCTAACAAATGAAGCTGTCATCAAACACCTCTTGGGGGAAGTGGTGGGCAGCAGGGGAGAGTGCGTTCTGGTGCTGGAGCTGCCTTTGCTGCAGTGGTCCTGCTGGCTAATTGCTCAGTGTGGAGAGCGCACACTTAAAGCGCTATCGTCCTCGTCAATAATGGGGTATTAGGTGCCTCCTGCTCAGCGCAGCATTGATCTGTTCCAGCTTTCCCCGCTTGTTGTGTTGGTGGGTTGTGTTGTTTTTTCCCCTCCCCCCCCCCCCATTTTTTTTTTCATTTAAAGTGTTTTCTGAGCCTGTGTTTAGCATGAGTGCTGCTTAAGTGCTAATTGTTACACCACAGATTGATTGGCGACAAGATGGCTTGCCAAGTTTCTTCTCCCATCTCCCCAGGAGGGGTGTGGAGGAAGGACAGAGGGTGGGGGCCAAGAGGTGGGGAGAGAGGGAATCCTTCTGCACTCACCAACTTCCTCCCCCACCGTCTTTCTGAACTGGAAAATTGTGGCCTTTCAGACCTCCTCTTGCCAATTTCCATTCCTGTTTTGTTGTTTTACTCCCTGCTGCAGCAACTGTATATACATCTCTCCATTATTTGACATTTCCTTAAGAAACCGTCCTCTGAGCTAGATGACTTGACGGTTAAGAAGAATGCTGTAATGACAGAATGGTAAGCATCTTGCTTTTTCCTTCACAGAAGAAAAAAAAAAGAAAGAAACCAATAGCAACACAAACCAAAACAACAACAAAAACAAACGAACCACCTCTGAAACCTTCATTCCTTCCAATGGTCCCTTCCTCCCCATACTTATGCTTCCAGAAACTTGAACATCTGAGGCCAACAGAGAGATGGAGTGAGAACTGAACAATAAATGGCACAGCAATAACATGGCTCCCTAGAATCCTGAAGCATCCTGGCAAGCCCTAGAGCAAAGATTTGAAAGCATTACAGACCTAAACCATGCAGATAGTGGATTCAATACCTACGCTATTAGTAATTTTCCACCTGGTGTTAGAAAAGTAAAACTCATTTTCTTCCAGTATATTTAAGGATATATAACCATACTGCACATGTGCAAGAATTCCCTCTGGAAACCTTTAGGCTATAGGCACCTTCTGAAAACCTCAGGAAAAGCTTATGAAAACCTCAGCTGGAGAAGTCCACCAAAACCGAAATCCATTACTTATATCATATTACTCTTTTATATTATGGTCACCAAACATTCATAAATTGCTATAGTATAAAAAAAAAGAAACAATATCTCTGTGAAATGTACAAGTCCATAGTATAATCCCCAATTCATTCATAGGGAAACTGAGGCAGGAATGAAAGCTTAAGGACACAGAGTTCATCTCAGAACTGAAAACAGAACTTAGAATTTCCTGAACATAGTATCTGAACAGCAGCCTCTCACACTGCATTAATTACACCCTCAGAAACTTTTGAGAAAACCAGTATTCCATGGCATGGCATTTTCTGTCAGGCACTTGTCACTGTTGTGTATCCCAGCCTTAGTCTAAATGAGCTGAATAAACAGCTTAGCACACACCCTATATTCAAACACTGCCCTTTTTTTCCAACTTCCCCAGCAAAGCATACAGCTGAATACAATCATTTTGGTTCCTACCCAATACCAGATGGTTAAGCTGCTGGGAAACATGATTTTTTAGCATATCTACAAATGAGCAAGTTGTGAAATGAAAAACAAAAAACAAACAAACAAACAAACAAACAAAACAGCAATGAAATGTATTAATTCAACTTCTATTTTTCCCATTATAATTTTGAACATAAGGGTATGCACTCCAGATACACCAGTTTGCACTGGATTTTCTTAGGGTTTAACATTAAAAAGTTCTAACAGAAGACACAGGCTTAAACTTTTTTTTTTAATTAATACTCAGGGTACTAGCACTTCTGTACACTTGAACATTACCAGAAAGCAAATGGAAGCTACACAAGCATGCCTGAGTTGAAGTTTGCTTTTGAACAAATTCACACAGGCATTATTTTTTCAATGATCCCTCAAGCTCTGTTAAAAACACAGAGGTCTGGCCCTGGGATGGCTGCAAGAAGCAGCATCAGCATTACCAGCAGCAGCTCATGGTCATTCATTGCCCTCAGGAGCTTGAGGACACAAGGGTATCCAACAAAAGCAAAGCATGCTCCTCAGAGAGGAGCCAAAAGAATTAAACAATTGGTCAGTTAAACAAATTGGTCAAACCAAAGGAATAAAAAATGGCCCATTACACCTTAATGACATAACCTCCTAGCTGCACATGTAACTCGCCCATCTCCGGCTCCATTATGGACAACTGGATAAAATGAGAAGTGAGAAACATTCTTAAAAATTGGCCAACAGGTTGTCAAACGCAGACAGAGGCAGACATGTAGAGTGAGAAACAGTACATAAGGATCAGGGGAAATTAGACCTTTTCTAATTTCCTATCAGGTATTCTGTAATCTATTCCCTGCTGACCATATATATGATAGTAATTGTTACTAGCTGATTCTAACCCAATTTTCAAAAGACACCAAACACAAAGTTTTCCATCACCTTCAGGAGATGTACAGAGCTTCAATGCCTTTGAAAGTAGGTCATAAAAATACACTGACAACATCTAAGATAAGCTCCAATAGGATAAGAAGGTCAGAGGGGAGGGATGAGAATGAGAACCTTCTAAGCAACATTCGCTGTGGTAAACTGTCACATTGACAACAGTAAGTCTGACCTCATTTGGTTGCTAAACCTATATACATACTCTAGCCGAAAAGTTCTATTATCATTTGCAAATGTTAACTTCCAAAAAAGCATTTGTTCAGATCTTCTGCGAGGCAATACATAGCAATATCATGAAGAAGGAGAGCAGAAGGTACAGCTGGTCAAGTAGGATTTACATTTAGTTTTAATTATGTGCACATGTAACTGGAACAAATAACCCAACAGACATAAAGAAACAAATACACACTGGAAGAAAGGACGGTCATGCTTGGTGTGCACTTGCAAGGGAAACTGTTTTCTAAGTTGCCCTTGTCCAAAAGCCACAGAACAAATTGCTGAGGCCTTCCCCTACTGCACAAAGTGCCTTTTAGCATCCAAGATTTTCTCCTGTGGGACAAGAGAGAAAGGGAAAGACAACTGGCGTCAAGCTGCACACTGTCTGAAGATGCTGTCAAGAACATCATAAGGAAAGAGCTGTGTCTGAGGTCATCAGATTAGAGAAGGAACAAGGAACAGAATGGGGGCTGGGTATGGCAAGGGAAGGGGGAGGCAGAGTGACCTGTGTGACCTCTACTGCACTAACTTGATATAACAAATAGTTCCAAAAAACCAAATACTGTTAACCCTTTTAAATTGGGTCATTCCCTGCTGTGGATGGCTCACAGAGCAGGATCCTTAACTCCTTCCTGCCCACAGGAGGCTTTCAAATATCTCCAGCTGAAAGCATGTTAGGACATACACAATTTATAGCTCTCACTATCAACAAAACCATTTTAAAAAGAATCTCATCCTATTCAAATGAACATATTTCAATGATTTCAACTCCAAATTTTAGACAGCTAATTCAAGGCAAAATGAAGCCTTTGCAAGCATAAAGGCTTCTCGTGTAGAAAAGCTTAAAGACGAAGGGACATTCTCAAGGTACACAGATCACATTTACTGAAAATCTCTTTCATGTTATATGAGAGAAGGAAAAGGCAGTTATGCTCCACCTCTACCTTGGATTCCATGAAGCACCAAGTGCAATCTGAGGAGGGGAAAATCTTCAAGGCCCCACTCTTGCACTTATAGGGCCTTACTCTTGAAAGATCCCTTTGCAAACCCTTTGCTCACAGCTCCAAATGCTAGAAGAAATTGTGAGGTATCCCAGACTCCCTGGTTCTATTCCCAACCGCAAATTAAAATGGAAAAATGATCCAGAAAATTCAGAACCCTAAAAAAACAATTTTAAATTCCACTCTGGTTTTGAATGCAGATAACTATTTCAATATAGATTCTAAATTTTCAATTACTACTCTCTTATTCCTGATGAAAAATCTTCATTTTCTTATCCTACCGTTACTGTGATAGCCACTTGTTAACATGAACACCACCGTAGCAATGCACACTTTTCCACTTGGGTGCCTGAAATGAATTTGCAATTTTGAGATACCTACAGCAAAGCCAGTCTAATTCTATTCTAAGACAGGACAGACAGTTTCCCTGTGGCACAGTTCCCATGGCAAGGGCATTTCAGTAGTGAGGGCTGGCAGCACTGCAGCATCCGGCTCTGCACAGCCCTAATAGGAAGGAGCCAGCTCATTATTGCAGGGGACTGTGAATGGTCAGCAGCATCCTGATCTGCTGTTCTCCACTGCTTAGAGCAAAGCACAGATCAGATGGCTTCCAGAAGTCCCTTCTGACTTGAATTATTCTATAGTTCTGTGAAGAGATATGGATTGCTTTGAAGAGCTGTTTCTCCAGTATCAGCTGTCTACAAATCAAAGATGAGTGTCTTTACAAATATTTTCCTAAGTGTTAACAGACCAGAAACATGTGATATTCTCATTAAGTTGTATTTTCCACCACAGTTAATGTATAATAAGGTATAGAAATTACTCCTGGAAAGAACAATGCACTGTACTTTGTAGAAAGTGTACAAAAAATAAAACAAAACAAAACAAAAAACCCCACAAAAAAAAACAGAAAAACCAAAAAGCCCTAAACAAAAACCAAACCACAATGGATACAATTCTTCCTGTTTCTAAATGCAGAAAAAATGTTCAAAATCCAGGATTCATTCTCCCTGAATCTGATCAGGATTCTACAAAGTCCATTGAGCTTTGTCCAGTTTATACCATGGTTAGAGTTGAGATGAAAATCCAGTCTGTGTCCCATCTTTTCATTTCAGTAGGAGAGAAGTAAATTCCTCCCAAACCTCTGACTCTTCTTGAACAGTCTGCTTTCAACACAGCACTCCCAGAGACTCGAGAGACACAGGAGACAGGAGCCCTGAACTCTATCTGTCAGGCCAATAGGAACAAGGGAGATAAAGGACGAGGCTAAGTGTATCGTGCAGCTTCATAAAACTTAGACCAGTAGTATGAGAATGGAGAACAGGAAAAGCTAATGCTTCTTCGATTCTGTTTGAATACAAATATCTGAATATCTTGAAAATCAAATATCTTGAAAAAAACTGCCTAAGCCTTTCACGTAGAATATTCTACACCCAACTTGAATAGTACACACTACTGAAATGGTTCCAAGACTTACTGGGGTGTCCAAACACAACCGCACAGAAATACTGAATCTAAATAGAAAGAATTTTTGAGTTTAACATAGATTTGTGTTACACTTCGGGTCAGTCACATCAAGAAGGTAAGTTCAACAGAAAATTTAGTCATATGGAGGAGACTTTAATTTGAATTCAGCAGCTCTGAATTCTTGAGTAAGGGAAAAGGAGAGTACTACAAAAGTTGGAAGAGTCTCCTAATTCCCCAGCAGTAACCAGGAACTCAGGCAAATACAGTATTCTCACAGGTTAATGGTTCCCTCCTCAGTAACACCTGCTTCAGAGCAGCACATACATCCTACCATCCATGTCTTTGCACTCTAAAACGTCCTATAAAGTTTTGTAGTGTATCATAGCACTCCAGCTGCAAAAAGGGTGATGTGAGCTGGTTCTGCATTTCTTCTTCTTCCTGTTCCATCAAGAAATATCTCCTAAACCCAGTATGTGAGGAGATCTCCTTTGCACTGCCTTTCTAAACGAAGAACAAACTTCTCAGCTGCCTATTACGGGATGATTAAGGGGGAAGGGAGAATCTAAAGCAGTCTGATGAGAATTTACAGGTCGTTGGCTCCCTTTCCCGCTGTCAACCAGGGGGCAACCCTTAATGGGGTGAAACGGCTGCAGGAGAGCACAGGACTCGTTCTTCAGTTCAGCCTCTAATGAGGGGCGATCGGCTCAGCTAGGTCAGCTTGTTAGAAAAGGAAGAACGCCAGAGCAGAATGAGAGTCAGGGATTGAGATTTACAATAGCTCTTGAGGGGCCATGAGCCTAAGGGCTGGAGCTCCAGGGGAGGGGGCAGCAACCATGTCGACTGACTACTCCTTGCCTCTTAAAATCCCATTACCTTCTTTTTATTTCATGGTAGAGACTGATGGGCAGGGACAGGGAGGGGGAGATGTCCAGGAGGAAGTGACACTGTCTAGTGCCTTCCATCCACAGAGGTCGGGCCCATAGGATCAATTTTTTCCCCTGTGTAAGTGATTTTGTCTCTCTCTCTCTCTCACTCGCTCTTCTTTTCTTTTCTTTTCTTTTCTTTTTTTTTTTTTTTTCAAACAAGAATACAGGCACCAGGCTTACAAGAGGTCCTCAAGAGCTGTCAATCAGGGCATGAAATATTCAGAGAGCTTAATCTTCTTAGGGGATCTGTAGAGACCCCCTTATGGGGTCTGAATGCTCTTCATGAACTCTCAAAGAATGGGTAAGGGGAGAGAGGAAAATAAACACAGCTGAAAAGAATGAAAAGAAAGACATCCTTAGACAGACACCCTCATATCTTGGTGAGGGGCATATTATAAGAATTAAAACAGAATAGAAAAGACCTTTTAATACCCAATTAGTGGAACAGTCTCCCTTCTGATTGGTAACCCAGATAACCACCTTTGGGTATTTTTCATAATGGCTATTTCTTTCTTTTTTTCCTCAACAGGTAGCCCAATTCATTGGTATTCCTAGCTAAATCGTGACCTAGTTTTTGACCTTGTGTAAATTACTACTTCTCTACTTTCTGTGGCCTGGTCAATGCACAGAAATTCTGTCAGTCTAGTTAGTTAATGCTTCAGGATCAGACAGACTGACCTAGTGAGTAGCTTGAGTAGATTTCATAGAATCATAGAATCGGTCACGTTGGAAAAGACCTTCAAGATCATCAAGTCCAACTGCAGCCAAATCATACTACTCAAGATCTCAAGAATCAAGTGGGAATTTTTCAAGGTGCTCACATAGTTAAAGTATGATGATCTTCAGTTACTCCATTACTGATCTGCACTGTAGGAATAACAGCCTGTACTTACATTAAAGCATCACTCTCTGCATAAAGGTACCTTGAGATGTAACTCAGATATGTGAACAAGAAGAGCCCACACATATCTCTAAGTCATATGAATTCATTTTAATATAGAAGAGCAAGATCGAACAACTATTTTTTAGACTATTCAGAGGCAGGCTTTTTCCTACCCAAAAGACTCAATGGGCTCTCTGAAAAAATGAATTTTCCATGTTTATCTCTCACTTACACATCTTAAGGTAATTCCTTGTGAAGAATGAACACTACAAGTAAAATAGCTTGTATGAAGTTACAGTCATCACCAAGTCTACAGTGTCTCTAAAAACTAAATCTCAGAGTTCTGTTGTTTGAAGGACTACAAATAGCATCTCTAATAAGTCAGTGCCATACCCAACACTCAGCACCTTCTTCTTTGCTAGCATAGTTGATCCATTAAGAAAAAATATTGTTAACATGAACAAATATAGAGAAATCACCTATATCTTTTCCTTCCATCAGTGTCTAAAATGCAGAAAATAGATCTATTGCTGCTGCTGCATTTAAGGACGTTGTCCCGAATTAGAGGCATGTAGAATATCAGTCTGAGTGTCTCTCACTGGGCCACACAAGAAGTCAGGGAAAAAATATGACTTTCTTCTTCTAGCTGGTTCTGTAGATCCTAGTTTGGGAAGCAGCAGTCTCTACCACCTGAGGGTTTGGCTTTTGCCTTTCAACTCCATCTCTCACTGACATGTTTTAATGTTGATAGAAAGGAGAAAGTACTTTTCTCTTCAGGACACACCACAGTCTACCAGAGAAGGCTTACTACTTTCCTCCCTCCTAGCCCTCAGAGGGGTATGCTGCCTTCATGGCGTCTTAAAAAACTGTGGTGCACCACTGTGCTCATGACAGCTTTACATCTGGAGAATACAGTAAGGTTGGAAGCGTTTGCTTGTTAATTTGAAAAAGTATCATTACAATAGCTGCAGCTAGGCAGACAGAACAAAGTGTAGAAGGAAGAGAAATCCAGTAACCAGCTCATTCAGCCTTCAGGGGGAAGGTCTGTACAATGGCATATAGGAAGAGAAGGTGCTAGTGTAGAAAGGGAAAGAGGGCAGCACAGGAGCAAAGGCAAGGTATGTTTTTTTTTTTGTTTTTTTTTTTTTCCAGTGGTAATAACAAATCTAAAGAGAGAGAGAGAGAGAGAGAGAGAGGCCTTCTTCCCCCTCCTCCTCTTCTCCTGCACCTGGGGTCATGCTGTGACCTTTTAGAAGATGGGATGTAAAAGTGACAGTGTGACAGAGCATCCAGCCCAGGTTTCCGCAAGGAGACGTGGGAGGCCTACAGGCAGTGCTTCTTCTGTGGGCAGAGGTCCTGACCTGCAGAAGCACACTCGCAGGGCTGTCAGGGACAGGCTCCCTATCCCCAGTTGCTCTGCACAAGGAAACACAGATGAGAAGACAGGCTAGCAGATAAAGTCTGGTCTTTAAACTTTTTCATTTTACCTATAAGTGGTATTGCTTGGGAGCTCTGAGACAACGCTCCTCTCTTCGAGTCTCAAAATAATCTAATGAAAATGCCACAACCCTTAACAACCTCGAGTTGCCTTCAAGAAGGCAGAGGTACACCTGCAGTCCTCTCAAAATAAAAACAAAGGGAAACAGGGCCAGTTTCCTTGCTGCTTTACATCCACTGCTTTATAAAATCACACAACTCAACATGCTTAACTGGGTGTACTGAAGAAGCACCCAACAAAGGAATGGTCTTGTGGGCAACCTTCTCCATCTTTTCTCTAAGAATGTGTATTGCTAAATGCTCTATGTTCATAAGATGTACCTGGCCATACCAGGGTAACATTCAAACATTTTCACAGTCACAGTTGCTCAAGAAAAAAGATTCCAGCAACAAGACAAACACCCGTTTATTCCAAGTCAATCAGTTCTAAACAGCAAACCAAGCAAACCCTGGAGGACACAAAGAGAAAACATGCTAGGAGCTGTCTGACACTGGGTCAGCCCCACATGGAACACCACTGCTCTGCTGCCACTCACAAGGACAGGCACTTCCTCCTTTCCTACCCTCGTCCTGTCTCTTGGCTAACATATAGCAGACCTTCAGAATAAACAGATCTCTGTTGGACATGCAGTTCAGGTGCTGGCTGCTCCAGCTGTGAATCCCTCATCTCCCTGCTATGTCCTGGAGGCATGAGAGGGCAGAGGAAGCAGGGCAATCTTTAGCCTCCATCTCCTGCTGCCCCACGACCTCTGGGCTGCCACTGTTGACCCTGCTGGGGTTGCAAGGGGTTGACTAATTTGGACACGTTCAGGCAGTTTCTATCATCAGCTTCCTGCTTTGTTGATCAGGGAGGATTTTTTTTGTAGGCAGGAGTCAATTATAAGGCAATCTCAGGATGATCGGAAGAGACTATTAGTGTTTGACATTTTAAAGGGAAATGGAAAACAGTCCACCTCTCCCTTTCTGCCAGCTAAATCAAGCACTTCAGATTAAACTTTGCATAGCTTCTTCTGTATACAAATTAGTTCAACAACTGCTGCTCTTCTACTATATCAATGGGCCACCTCAGAAAAAAAGGCTTGACCATGACTCCTAACCTGCTGTCACAGAACATGGCCATCTGGACTGCAGCAGAGACTCCAGAAGCCTATGTGCAGCAAAAATCCCCTCACTGGAAGACATAAAAAGAAACTGAGCAGAAGATCTGTGTTTGGAAGTACCCACAAATTTGTCAAAATACACCAAAGCAGAAATTCATGGCATACATACAAATTTCATCTGGATCTGACAACATGTGGATGAAATATGTTTGAAGCTTAAAAACAATATTCCAGAGAAAATCTGTGCTAAATGGAAGTGTGGTGAATTTGAGAGCTGTTAATAAATCCTTGCAGTTCATGAGAACAGACTTCGACTTTTCCAAAGACTTTTCGAAAGCTTTATCCTAGATTTCTTTATGGGTTGAATTACCTATGCACTTCTTCCCAAGATCTGTTTCTAGGGATTTGTTAAACATTTATGTAGAAAATATATCTTAAATTGAAACTGTGGAGTGCTTGACAGTTCAATTGGTAAGATAAGCATTCAGAAGTCATAAAACAGTAGACTTGGTTCCAACCATATTTAAGAAATAGCCCTTAAAGATAGAAAATAATATGATGGGACTCTTGGACAACAATTTCCCCACAACTATTAGAACAAAAAAAGTGTTTTCTCCTGACTGCTAAGATAGGATTTGCAGCTCAGGTGTGTATCTTCTGTCTTTCTTGAGAGTGGAGTATGTAGTATGTCTATACCACTGGTACAGTTTTGCAGGTATATGCAGAGACCCAGTCAGAATTCTTTAACACTCACTCTTTAACGTTTCTTTAAAACTACAGATTCAAGTTTGAACAGTGGACTTAGATAGACTAACATAACAGAGCCTTAGATAGACTGATGCCAGTAAACTCTGAAAATCACTAAGTATTAACAACCTGCTCACACTGTACCCCAGAAGGAAAGCTGAAGCTGAAGGTCATAATTCCCAATACGAACTGATACAGAAGAGCTACTGCTCCAAAGCAGTTTGAAGGCCAGTTAGCTACAAAATACCTGCCATGGCTTACATTCTGTAAAACAGAGAGAGGAAGAGGACTTTAAAGTTTCAAGATGTCCAGGTTCCCCACTGGGGAGTGAGCGCAAACAGTGACCTTCTTGCTCTTGAAGAATGACACGATGGAGTCTAATGAGAAGCCTGTTGGTGGCAGATTGCTCTCTCTCCAGCGCGTTATTACTGCCAGTATCCAGTTGGACCAAGTACCCCTGGGACTGCCCAGGATTTGTCTGTATGCAGACAGCTCTGATGTGGCAGCAGGGCAGACTCTAAGCGGTGGTGTGATTTAATAAACAGACACTTAAGGCAGTTTACGCTGGAGTCAGCCCACTTTGGATGGCCTTCTCTGCTAATTTAACACTGGCTGCAGCCCCCAAGCTGGCGTCTCCCTGCTCATTAGGGAAAAGGGGTGCATATGCATGCATGTGGGGGAGGAATTCTTGTTTCATATCGGTGTTTGAGAGACTTTATTATACAGGGCAGCTCATTTCACTCACTACACTGCAGAGAATTTTTATATGGATGGGGGGAGGTAGGGTATGTCAGTTAGGATGCTTCCCTGTTGTTATTTTCATTAATTTTCTTCCTTCTTGTTTTGGTTGGGGGGGATGTGACAAAAAGGGACAATAATTGCCATTTGCCGCAGACTTTGAGGAGTCCTCCTCAGCCATTACAGATTAAATTGCATTCTGTACAAGTGTCCATCAGGCCCCAGCTCCAGACTCCAGGCTGGTTAGAGGGCAGCTGATTCAGCTGCAAGAACATTTTGCTCCACTTCTGATCTGTCCTAATTATAAAAAGGATGCTCTCTCCTTTAACCCCTACAGTTCTCTACTTCCTATTAGTAGGGTACTGTCCTTCAGCCAAGTATTCCTCTGGTTTACACGAATTACGTGGACTGTCAGCTGCAGAGAAGCTAAATAGATCCATACTGCCTGAGCATGTCATTCCTGTTCTGTAGCTCTCTAACCAACAAAGTATTTCAGATTTCAAATAGAGAGTGGCAAAATCAGAATACATTCTGGACCTGAAGAATCTGTATGATTTTTAAAAACCTTAAAACTAAAGAAAATGCCTACAATTCCAGTTCAAAGCATAAACAGCTTGAATACACGACTAATTTAAAGTTGATAAGCATCAGTACATTTAGCAGTACAGCAGCAGGGTGAAGCAGTTTACCACACTTTTTTTTTTTTTTTGAGAAGATAAGCTTATAGGACCACGTGGAGCTTATTACGGTTCTGGCAATGCAGCCACCGAGCTAACATATGTCTCAGCAAAACTACACAAGCCATGCTGACAGCACTGCAATGTAGATACATAATAAACATCTGGACTACAACCAGGAAGTAGTAGGCTGTCATTTCCCTCCAGCTGGTAAACAGCTCCATTTTAAAACCTCTTACAGCAGGATCTTTCCACATCTTCTGGTACAGAGTAGTGCAACAAGACTAAAAGCAAAGAACAACACAGGCCGGAAGCTGGTCACTACAAGCTCTGCCTTGATGCAGCTCAGACTCTGACTTCAGTCAAATCACTCCTGACTCACGCTGGTTTATGGGAGAGAAGAATCAACCTTTGTTTGATCTTGCCCCTTACAACATATTAAATGAAGTTTATGCTTCAGGGAGATTCATCTCCTCCCCTTCTACCACCAAGCTCTGTCTTTCCCCCGTAACAGCTAGTTCCTACCCAATCTGCAGCTCCTCTCCTGAAGGAGGAACAGAATTGATAATCTATGTATTCCTGAAAACTGGCATTGTTTTAAATTTGCTCAGAGTGCCATGAATAGCTATGACCACACAACACCACCAGCAGAGCAAGGCTGGAGCTTAGCATCACACTGATCTGTAGATATAATACAGGAAAGTACCAATAATGTCATATGGTCTGAACTGCAAAACAGACTTCTCAATACTCATTTAGGGAAAGAATTATCCTTCCCCACTACTTAAAGTCAGTACTAAAAGCAATATTTCATGGTTGAAATTCAGTATAGTTTAAGACAGACATGAATTCTCCTTTTGTACACTCCACATGATGATGAATCAACCACATCCTTATGGCAGTCTTTTCCAACAGCATCTTGCTCAACTAGCTAAAATCTTGCTTTTATATTTACAACACCTCTTTGTCCTGAATAAGAGAAAGTGTGTGGTTTAGAAACACCTTGCTTTGGGGATACTGGCAAAACCAATTTACCCTGACAGACTGTTAAATGATATGTTCGCTGATAGGATCTACATGGTTATTTTTCTTTTTAGATAGCTCCTTTATTTGTGTTAATCCCTTTGCTCTTCACCAAAATTTCACTGCATTTTTCACTCTTTCTGTTTTAGTGAGTCTGTTTGCTTGTTTTTGTTGTTCTTATTTCTTTGTTTTCTAATGAGCTTAATTTCTGTAAAATATATCTTAGAATCGACAGTCCCCTAGCCATGGGCAGTATCTTTCAAATGCATTAGTGGAAAATGTAAAAGAGGAGTAGAAAGAGAACTTTAGAAAATTAAAAAAGAAAAAAGGAAAAGCAAGCACTGTATCTGTCTTCTCCAACTAGTACTGGACAGCTCCCTCCAACCAGACTCCCACTCTGGGTATAGTGAGTGGTGCAAGGAGCCTTCTAATACTCTTCAAATACAGAATATAACACCAGCTGTTACCAAACCCATTTCTCTGTTACTAACAAGGACTATGACACAGCTAAGGAACACTGTGCAAAAATCTTGCAGCAAAAATTCTAGAGAAATATTCCTTACCAAAAAGATTTCCCCTTTCTTTGAGAAGTGGCAGGGTCACAACAGGTTTGAGATCCCTAGCAGGCAGCTTACTTTTATAAAGTTCCTTACCATTTTACTTGTGAAACTTTATTATGTCTTTTTTCTAAATACCTTTTCATGGAGAAGTTCCCAGCATACTTTGTCCAAATCATGCACTACAGCGAAGCCACTTCATGGTCTACCTATCTGCATACATATAACTTAGAAGACAGAGGTGCTGATCAGAAGCGGGTACATATTTTAGTGTGGATCTCACTGCCAAGTCCTTTAACACATTGTGGGTGATCTCCATTTTTTTTAAATTGTATCTCTGAAAAATAAGAAATCTGCTGCTTTAATGGAGAGAACAATGACATCCACAAGACCTTAAAATAAGTCGAATAAACTCTATTCAACATTATAGTTTATTCCAGAAGTTTTTGTTATATGTTGAAATAAGGAAGAGTCAACAATCTGTGCAAATTTCAACGAAGTATTCCACATAGGGATGCAGGGAAAGCTCTGGATTCAAACAAATATTCTGGCAGAAAGATAGAGGCTAAAATAGCACAAATCATTTTAGCCTTCTTTTTAATAGCGATGGTTTATTGGTAGCTGACAAAGAGTTTAAAAATACCTTTGAATAAAAACAGAAATCTTGTAGTGTTTTAGTCAGATCTTTTATAACTGAAGCCAAACAGACACCAGTAAGTGTAAAATCAAGACCATTAAAAAATACTGTAGTTTTCTGAAGACTTGATGATATTTCTTTTTAAAAGGTATTTAATATCTAGATCTAAACCATAGTTTGCAAATAATAATAATAATAATAATAAGGGCCCTGAGAAGCTTCTCTATGCATATATCTTCTAGTGCTCATGCCAGCAGTACTTAGAAACTGCAGCAATTTACTGCAGGTGAAAGCAGTATAAACTTCCTATGGCAGACATACACATAAGTACTTCTTCATGAAAAGGGAAAAATGATCATTATATCAATGTAATCTTATGTTCAAAATAGATGTTGAACTTTAGTAAGTCACAATTTAAAAAGATCACATGCCTAAGTAAAATATTTATAATGGTATACATTTTATGCGTGAATGAAGCTGTAAGGATCAAATGCATGATCAACGACTGGATGTAAACAAGGTAGTGCATTTTACTGAGGCAGTCAGCTGAGCTACTGCAACTGCTCCTGTGCGTCTTTAGTTCATCTTCATGTTTAAAAACAACCAATTGAAATCAATAGCTACTTAATGAGTATTGTTTCTTCATACATTGCTGCTAGTGCCAGGAGGTTGGGTAGAGGGAAGAATGCCGTTAAGTGTGAGACATTTACTCAGGGAGTTTCAGAGGTGAGGAAATGCTAAACAAGACTACAACAGGGGATGTAAACCGACTCTGAAAACAGCAATCTAAAGCTAATTAAAACAGGTGAGGATGCTATGAGGAAAGCAGCAAAAATTAATTAGACAGTGTTATGGAACCATCTCACAGTCTCTGCCACTCACACGGAGAGAAAATGCCCCAGAGAAAAACTACCAATGCGTGTGAAGAGCTCCACCTCAGTGAGTTGAAGAAAACATTTTGACCAAAAAACAAGTGTTTATTCTCTGAAGCAATGCCATCATTTCCCAGTCACATCCTATGAAATCAGGTCCCAGCTTAAGGGAAATTCCTTCTCCTTAGTTTACCCCACAAGCATGTTGGAAAGATAAATATGTATTCTAGGTGGAAAGAGAGCCCAGTTTAAGAAAAGGAGATAAAGGCTGAGCCTTCAGCCATTTTGTGCAGGAGTTTCCAGTGCCCTAGTACGGAGCTGATCGTGTCAGTATCTCAAGGTCCCCAGAGATGGTAATCTTATGTGTTCAGAGAGGCTTTAGTTCATGCAAGGTCAGAGTAATTGTGCATGATTAATGGTTTATCTCTTCCTGAAAGCCTTACACAAAGGCTCCAAACCAAGTTAGCCGTAATTCCATACTCCTTACAGTCCGCTTAAAGGAGCAGCATCCTATTTCCTGTTGGTGGGGCCAAGCAGGTTGAGTTTATCAGAATTGGAAGTGTGCCATGTGGCCTTTCACAGGAGGCCCTCTCCCTGTTCAGATCTCTAGGTAATGTGAGTACACTGAAAAAGAGTCCAAGTCTAAACCACCCCAAAGTTTAAAAAAAAAAAGACTTCTCTGTGACTACTCCCAAACCTTTTGCTGTGAGATTTTCTACTGAATTACTCCTTATCGTGTTGCCAGAGCTGGGCACATTAGAATCACCTCAGAATGTCATTTTTTTTCGGCTGCAGCCTTATTTTGTTAAGAAAGGGATCATTTTTAATCAATTACAGCTTTGTGACCATGGGCAGCCACATAAGCTGATTAAATTATGATTTGCAGATAGTGCTCATGCTTACAGATAATTCCTTAGGGATAGCTGCAAATTTAGCCCTTCTTTTTGTTTGTTTTCATAAAGCATTAAAGAAGCCTGATGGCTTTGAGCATGCACCATCTTTTGCTGGAGATTTTAACTAGCTGTTTTCAGACTACAGAGCATTTGTGAAGTGCTATTTAGTTATACACTGTGTAATTGGGCACAAAAGTCATATGCTGTTGTGTCTGCTCTGATTGGATGTCCAAAGCCCTTTCCACAACAGAACAGTAAATAGATCTGTTCATGTACCAAAATCTCTGTGCTCTCCAGTGACCAAGACATTCATATCAAGCACAGTGTACTCTGTGGTTTTATGCGAATGAAACTTGCTCGTCAGGGTTGTTCACTAACAGCAGATGACAAGAGACCACAAACATGGCTGAATTAAAGCAGCAATATTCAGTCAAATATTTTTGGTAAATGCAGTTCCCACCATCTAATTAGACTGAGCTTTGATTTAATTGAAAAGTTGAAATATTCCATGTGGATGCATCCTCCCTGGAGGCATTCAAGGCCAGGCTGGTTGGGCCTCTGAGCAACCCAGTCTAGTGAGAGGTGTTCCTGCCTATATCATAAGAATGTGAACAGAACTAGATGATCTTAATGGTCCCTTCCAACCTTGACCATTCTGTGATTCTATGTTTTGCTGGGGAGAGGGAAAAAAAGCATGTAGTATAGTTAAAAAATCCCACAAAAAAGTCTCCTCTAATGGTCCTTGCTTGCCTTCTTAACTAGACAATAGAAATGCAACACTGCCAGACTCAGTCTGACTACTACATCATTAAGAATAGCTTTTTCTTTCAGAAGGTGGAAGAACTGAACAATGTCAACAGCTATTAAATCTCTTCCCATCTAATAAGAACAAACTGGCTGAAAACTGTAACCAAAAAGTAAGTTGGAGAGAAAACTTTCTTCTCAGAGAAAAGGCAGGTTAGACAATGAAACTGGACTACAACAAAGGGGATTCTACCAAGCTGGGGGGAAATTGGTAGAAACAGAACCTCTTAGACTTCCGATGGGAAGCAGTGTAAAGTTGGCACTTAATGTAACAGACTGTACAGTACTAAACTGATGCAAGGTAAGTGGAATATTTCTGATCTTAATTGACTCCAAAAAAATATATATTTATATATATAAATCTTCTCTCAGAGAGAAAGGGAAACATTCTAAATTGTCCAAGCTGTCAAACAACTTCCACACTTCCACGAGGCTTGGAACAGCACCTACTCACACAGCCAGAAATTAGGGGGGAGCAGCACACCTCTCACAGTGTAGGAACGGAAGAGGAATTGCAGAACAATGCCTATGCTCCATAGAAGCCACATCCAGGTCATCCTAAGGTACTTACATTTAATACATTCAAGTATGTAAAGTCTAATGAAATTTGTCCTAAAGCAATTCAAGAAGTATCTGAAACAGTTAACCTGTGAATAGCTAGTATTCATTTTGATGTGATTTTTGAGAATAAGGGAGTTTCTGGAGAAACAGTGGGCAAAAAACCTGCCTTTAAAAGCAGGACTTAACTGTACTATCTAAAATGATGTAAGAAAAGTTAAAAAATCAGTTTAAAAGTAATCAGAAGGAAATAGGATGTTTAAAGCTGCCAATACAGAATGGTCAGGAACAAACTATTCCATCTTTTATGTTATGTCTAATGAGGTAACAGTTGTGGTGATTATGGGGAAAGTATCAGAGCTGATTTACTTCCGAAAATTAAGTTAAAAAGTAATACTTTTAATTTTTTTCCACTTAATGTTTTAAAAGCATACACAGGAAATCTAGGATTCTGTGAAAGGAAATCAAATGTAGCTTAAAAACATCGCGACTTGTAGGTAAAGCTATTTTGAAAGTCCTATTAAATTACTGGTACTTTTCTGTCTAACTGACAGGACACTTCACATGGAGTTCTTCAAGCGACCATATTAGCTCCACTTTCATTAGCATAGTAATTAGCACAGATAGCCCTTAGGGTTATGCAGCAACCACTTTGGAAAATATCATTATAAGTCAACAATCTCAATAAACTGGAATAAAATGATGGATAGTATCAGGATGAAACAAAATAACAACACATACTAAATGCTCTCTGTATAAAAAAATTAAATAGATATCAATAAGTGGCAATGTTCAGAGAAGGATATTCAAACTTCTAAGTAAATGCAAATTGAATTTTGATCAACAATTTCATGTCTCAAAAAAAAAAAAAAAAAAAAAAAGGGAGAGGAAGACATCCCAAACCAGAACGTACTGACAGGTGAGGAACAAAAGGTACTTTTCCCTGTTTGTACTGGGCACGGCTGAAATTAAGCAAAGACATCCAATTTAGGCCACATCACTGCAGAAATAGATATGTGAGCCCATTGCAACTGGTAAGAAGGTTCAAATACAACACTGGAGGGAAAAGATTGATGAAACTGGACATCCATGTTCCGTCTAAAAGAGAATGTGATACAATTAATCTTTTGCAGGAAGCAATGCAGAAGTGGCCATGAATAAGATGGTGATTATTTTTTTTTTCCTGAGTCCATTTGTGGGTAGAACATAATGTAATCAGCATAGCATAGCTGACAGTGAGAATATTTGGGTATGATGTTAACAAGAGTTTCACGATTTAAAATAAAAAAGTGCAACAAAGCATCTACATAGAAAGGAAACAGAATTTCTTTCAAGGAAGAATTCTGAAGACAGATTCATCTCGGGGAAAGTCTGAGTATGCAATCACAGACACTAGCAAAAGAACCCTCAATTGACGGGCCCTAAATTTATTGTGGAGATATCTACTCACCTGAAAATGCATGTCCAGCTCTGAAAAGAACCAGCCTAGTACCTCAGGATTCAGGCTTGCAGTTAAATAAGCAGTTTGTGATACAAGATGAGCAAAGTCTGAGTGATTAGCATTAACTGCATTAAGCTACTGTCTGCAGATCAAAAAGCCTTCCAAATGAAAGATGCAAGAATAATCAAAAGTATCCTGACTGCAGCTCCTGAATATGGCAGGTGAGCTCTTCCTGGATAAATTCTGATTCTTGGCTTACCCAGCAGTTAAGTTCCCTACAAGGACCTGAACTAGTACAGTGATAGTTCAGCAGCAGGCAGGCATTCAAGGTTTTGATTTGACTAGCGAGATGTAGATTTGTGAGATTCACCAGGAATACAGAATGAAGAATCCTGAATCAGCTTTCAAGTCCTCTGTCAAAGTCCCTAGCAAGTTTTGGATCTGACAGCACAGAACCCAACAGCGCCATACAAGGTCACAGTGCAGCATTTCCTCTAAACATAGTGTTATATCTCAATGTCATAAGGCAGCACTGTCTGGTATGTGGTCAAGCTCACAACAAATGGTGACCTGCCATGTCAAATTTCCCTGGTTCGATGGTTATAAAGTTAGCATGTGATGCAGAACAGATTCAGAGAAGAAAGAACTGCTTGCATCTTCAGCGCACATTTTCTGAAGCAGACCTGAATTCACATAAGCAGGCTGCATCCTATTCTTTGCAAAAGGCTTCTATTCCATTTCCCTCCAACTATCTCAAGACTGTTCTGAATGCTCCCTGAAACAGCAGGCAACAACTCTGGTGTGGGATGCAATGCCCTCTCCAATATGGTAGAGATATTTCTTTTCAAACACTTAAAAAAATACAACAACAAAACTACATTAGTTACCAACAATTTGAACAACCTACCTCACAGTTGCTGTGGAGTCTGGGCCTCAGTTTCTTTTTCCTCTTGTCTATTTAGAATAAAGTAGATTTTTATGCCAGATTAAGTAAAGTGCTGCTCTTCTTTGATCTGCAGTTCAGGCCACAGTTCTGACTGGAGAAGGGAAAAATAATTCACCAGGGTGTTCCTAACTTAGCAGCAGCCAAAAACGCTTGGGTTTCCAAGGTTTCCCCTATTTCCTTTTCAGAAGGGATATCAAGAAAATAGTAACAAGTTAAATATGTTGAAAGAGGTTTGCTTTTCATTTCTTTCTCATGTTATAACTTTTTCTACAAATACCATCTGAACGAGTATTGAGCTTAGAAAAGCCCCAGCATGCACCATCTGAAGGAGTATAAAATACCTGAAAATTACTAAATCTCAGTAAATTAAATTAATAGTCACATTATCCTAACTCTCAGTTTCCCTCTTCTCCTTTGTCCCTTCCTGCCATCGTTTCAGCAGGTGGCCCTTCGCAGACCACGCTCAAGCAGACCTAGCATGACCCACACATCAGTGGGTTACGACTCAAGCAACATATATCATGGACCATAGCACCTCTTTTGTACAGCTTCCCCAACACCTATTTAGTCCCACAGGTAACACCTTTGAAATCAGCTGAACTCCTTATGTAAATTTCATTTAGGAATTAACAAAGTCAGTATAACGGAGTTATCAGATTTTATTATTTTTCTTTATTATTTCTCACACCAAATCTGTAAGGAGGGAAACTGCTAGAAAAGTTAATTCAAGCTGGCACAGAAGAGAATATATAACAGAACTTATCACATTCCTCAGATCTTATACTGAGCTTCAAACCTTCATTGACTAGCTAGCATTCAGCAGTCATTATGCTTTTAAAAACTGTAACAATACCTACAACTACAGTTGAAATGAAATATTTCTATGCTGACACCTTAAGTCCTTCAAAAAGAAAACAAGAATAAAGTCACACAAAGAGGCTGGATTTAGGGTCCTCCTGCAGTGCGCTTGGTTATTCTAGTATGATGATAATATCTGCTTACTTGTGATAAAATTAGCATTAAAGTCTGCATAATTCAGGCACACATAAACAATACCAGGTGCTTAAAGAGCACTTAGTCTGGCGCAAATTATATCACGTGTGAAACTCTCAGCTCCATCTTTCAGTAGAGCAGTTGCCAAGAAATGAGTGGTGGCACCAGAGGATTTGGAAACAGCTCATTAGTACTCCGTAGGAAAAAAATAAAAGGATTAAGTTGTGCCCCAAAACATCCAGCTCACAGTTACAAAGCCATTCAACTAAATTCTGTGCTTTTCAGAACCGTCAGAGAGTGAGAATTTGATATAGGTAAATGGTAAATGTTGAGAAAGAAAAGCAGCATGCTCAAAAGGAGCAGGAGCAGGTGAACTTTACGTCAGTGCTGCACGGTACTTCAGATCAAAACCTGTCTCTCTTCTGTAGCACTACAACTCCTTTTCTCTCACTATTTTTCCAGTTTCTCTCTATTTAGAGGTACAGAACTCCATTTGTAGCTTGGCTGGCCATCAAGCTCAGCCAAAACACATTTCCAAATATTCCTGTCCTTCCTGTGAAATAGCTCAGCTGTTTCTGAGCTAGTCCTGAGGTAACCCCACCTTTCCTTTTCTCTTAAATGGAAGCTGTGTTCTCCACTGGAACAAACTGATAACAACAATGCAGGTTGTTACTCTACAGTGGAAAGAGCAGTATATGAACCAGTGTTAAAAATCTACAACTCTATATAGTGTAGTCCAAGTCTGGGACTCCATTCAGGACATCAGAAAGTGATTTATTTTTTTTCTTGTGACAGTATTCACCATGCAATGAAAGAGAATAGCTCATTTTTTTATTTCTTTTTAAAATTTATTTATTTGTTTACCACACTAAAAGAAACAGCCATGTCAAACCAAAATCTGATTTTTTTCTGAGTGATACAGGCAGCTGTTGTAATCAACATATGAATCCAGCTTATAGACAAGTGATATGTATATGCTGTAGGAGATTTTATTTTATTTTTTCACTCCACTGCTGAACACATTTTATAATGAGAACTCACCAACATCTAAAATGCAGTTTATGAACACTGAGATACCAAAGGGATACAACCTGCTTTGGAAAGGGCGTGGTGTTGCAGAATGTCAGAAGCACGTAGTTTGAGATGGCCCAGAGAAAGCTAATGTCTTCCCAGGGATGCAGTCAGTCTTCCTTGAACTGTGTAATTCAAGCTTCCTGTTATGGGAACATTCCTACCTGCTCCAAGAGGGAACTCTGCTGTCTCAGAATGCCCTCCTTCAGGTAGGTCAGCAGGAGCAGAACGGTGCTCAACAACAGATGCCTCTATGAAAATGAGAAAGGTATTACCTAATCCATGTTGTTGCACATAAGACCATGGAAAGCAAAATGATCATAAACAGTTGATTCAGTACCTTACTGAATTAACAGAGGCTTAGAAATAATGACTATTTGAGATAAAGTATTCCAATGTTTTACTAAGCAGAAAACACAAAAACTCCAAATAATGTACTAATTATTAAATTCGGATTCCTTCAGCATGCATATACACTCACAATCAAGTTGCATTGCTAGGTGTTAAAATAGGATAAGCTAAATGGATTGAGTAAAGCAGTTATTTCCTAATATCTAAAAAGAGGAAATATTTTCTCCAAGCATGTGCAACATTGACATACTAGCCACAGTTTGATAGGCATGATTTTGATAGGACAGCAAACACTGCACAAACACATTTCATGTTTTGCCTTTACATATGGTACTGAAGGAAATCTGTTAACAAGAACATAGGAAACTCCTTACAAATTGGTAGCATTGGCAATTTCCTGCAATAACTTAGAAGATTTTCACTTCCTTGGTTGGGTTGATACCTCATATCCTTAGGTTGAAATTTAAGAACCGAAAGTCCTGACATGCAATCCAGTGATTAATAATACAGACTGTATACAACAAAAACCAAAAACATCATATACCTCAATTAGGCATAACAAAAATTCCTTCCAGACAGATTTTTGATTTAAAGACACTTTCAGAGAGTTTGTTACTGGGGAAGAAGCATAGAAAATCGACTCTATTCAAGTAAACACACAGCTGTCAAAGAGAACTACCTTCCAGAGCAAAGAAGTTGCTGAGGAAAGACTTAGGATGGGATTTTCAAAATCAATTGAATGATAGGGGGCCTATGGAATGTGGTTTTGGAGACAGGAAGTATTAAGGCATCTTGCTTCTGTCAGCTTTTAAGGTTTTAAATTATTTATTTGCCATGTGTAAAATTTCTCAGCATAACTCAAAACCTGCTGAACTCTTCAAAAACACTAATGCTAGCTTCAAGCACTAGAAAAGCTAAGTCCAACTGGGTGAGTCCTATATGGTTAGCAAAGAGCACTCCGTTTTCAAAAGAACTCTCTACATGATTGTGAGTTAACGCTGAGCTCTTCCAAAAATTTACTCAGTTTACTCTCCAGCTAAAATGTTGAACGTTATATGCTGAAAACACTTGATATGCAAACATTTGTAGATCCTTCTCTGATCATCTCCAAAATTCATATATTACTGACTGGAATTAAAAAATAATATATTTGGATTAGTAGATTTTTGTAGGAACCTACGTACCTTTATATTTTTATTTTTTTTTATGAGCACAGCTTTAGTTGGTTTTCAGAAGAGAAATGTTGCTATATTTAAAAATAGAATATATGGCCACTATGTAATACAGATGAGGAAAACAGGAGGAGAAAGAAGTTAGGAAAACACCCTGAAATATCTGCTGTGAACCAGATGCTTCCACCTCACAGCTTGACACGAACCACATGGTTTGATGTCCAAGGGGCAGCATGTCATGCTTTAGTGTTACATTTTTCTCCCCCATAGCAGTGAGTTGCATTACAATCTGTAAAGTAGGAAACACACATACACCATTATAAATAGCTACAGAATGCCCTGGAGTGACTGCAGCAGAAGTGGATCTGCACTCTGAGCCCCTCAAGGAAATTTCAGCTGTGGCTTAACTCTAGGGACATCGCTTATCCTATCAGCTGAATATCTATGAGACAGGTAGATGTGGGCCTTCACACAAGATGTGACAAGGTGTACAGCAACTTCAGTGAATCCACATTTGCTGGGAAAAGGCTTCAGGGGACTTCATTCTCCGAAAACAGCAGTCATCTCTGCACCATCTAATTTTCCAAAGTCTGTCTCCTACAGAAAATCAACCTTCTCATTCGAGGGAGGAAACCGTAGCTGAGGCCCAAGCTCAAGAGATCATCTTGAAAATAAACACAATGCAGACCTTATTCCCTAGCCTACCTGATGCAGTTCTTACAGATTTCCCACTAGAAGTACTCACAGTTCCCATGAGCAGCCCAAGATGCACTTACAAGCACCTATCTTGCCCCACATACCTTAGGGAGAAGCACACAGCACACAGCCACCAGCTGCAGGACACTGCTCTCCACAGCTGCTGCGTGCCCTTGGAGCTGCACAGATTCACAGCCTCTAACACATAGGTATGACTAAAATTTCCTCCAGGTGCCTGTGGAAATGTGACTTGTGCACTAGTTGCCAGGAGCAAAACACAATTGTCGACAGTTTTCAGCTCATGCTGTGTCCATACACCCAACCCCAGCTCTTTCAAAGTGCAAACACAGCTTGAAGAACTCTGCACTTTTCACCAACTGGTAAAGTAGGAATATACACCTATCCTGTGGGAAGTCCTCTGATTTCCTCAGTTTCTTCACTTCAATTTCTAACACATACTACAGTCACTAGAATGGAACAAATTTCAATTCTTTCTGTGTTTGTGTCAGCAAGCATCTTGTCCTGCAGAATCAGCCTAGGAACTCCTCCCAGGTCTTTCCTGGTTTTGTGGGTGACAATGGCTATTCAAAAGCTAGAGAACACTCCCAACATCTGAAAATCATCTCATATTCTCACATAACTGGGCCTGAGATTGACAACTATTTTCTTTTTGCATTTATCTTTTTTTTCTCTCCACAAGTCCACTTGGCTCTTACTCTGAGCTTTTATTACTTCCTGCAAGAACCTGTGTGGATTGATGCTCTGCCTCATGAGCTCAAGGATTCCAAGAACTTGTTCACATGGCAGACTTGGTATGAAGCCTCAGGCTGTAGGCTTCAGGTGGCCCAACTTTCATCAGGCTTTACCTGCAGGCCTTACCTGCAATGGAAAAAATGTGTTAGGCCGATGCTATCTTTGTTCACAAAGGACAGTTCAGGACCAGGCTGTCCCAGCAAAGCAGTATGCCCTCGAGAACAATTCCTCTTACACTGCAAAACATATCCATAGGTTCTGCTGTGTCAGGCCCAGCACATGGAGGACACACATAAGGGGACTGAGCCATGCCATGCTCTGTCTCTGGCCTCCTGAAACAAGAGCAGAGAACAGGCTCCTCTGGTCACCCAGGAATGAAACAAAGAATAGCCAGAAACTGTCTACCATAGGCAGATTTGCATTCTGCTGCATTTCATTTCTTAAACCACCTCACATGTTCACATTCAAGACAGAAGCCGCTGTCAGCCCACAGACAGGAGCCTATCCACGTCCATACCTGGGCAATCACTCCACAGACGGCACAGTGTTCGTGCCTCCGTGTGTGTATTAAAGTGCCGCAGCCAGCTAATTCTTTACAGCTTGCACTTCTTAGCCCTCGTTATGGCAGACAGTTGGGCGCCCCTGTACAGTTAAAGATCACAGGCCTTGATAACCTGGCTCTTTGATTTATGACAGCCCAGACCTCAGTGATCACCTAATGAGGGGAACCTGGAGTGTCAACCTGTTTATTAAATACCCAGAACCAGCTGTAGACCCAGCCAAGGAAGTAAGTTAATCATATTTCTCATTTATTTTGCGTATCCCTCCCATTCCCTGGCTCTCCCCATTCTCTCCTCCGTTCTGCCTGGCTCCCTCTTTTCATCTCAGAAGGGGAGGGATTTCGGACAGGTCATTTACGGAGACTGTCAGGGGGCCGAAATGTTTGTGATTTCCTACTGATTTCTTAGGTGTTTAGAAGTTAATAATATTCAGCACCTCATGATTCTTTCCTAGATGTCAAACAAAGACATGAAAGGCAAGGAATCCAAGAGGAAAGGAGGGGGAAGGAGGGAAAGAGATGGAGAAGCATGGGCAGCAGGAGAGCAACTTTCCCCACAGTTTAAAAAAAAGCTAAGACTTTAAGTCTGGCACTAGTCCTAATACTCAAAAATATATATATTTCACATAAACACTGTGTAAACAATCCTCTGTTGCCTTTAATGAACACTGATTTCTTTTCTCATTCTGTGAGACCCTGTGCAACAAAATCTAAAGCTCCAAATGCAAAGATTCAACCTGTAATTACTTCAGATTTATGTGATTTCCCTTCTGCCCCAGTGAAGGGTTTCTACTTGTCTAATTAATCGAAAATGTTATTTCATACTTCAATCCCTTTGAAGAAACTTATGAATGATGAGACTTCTTAAAAATCACTGAATCCATCCACCTGGTAGGATACAATTCAAAAATGCAGGGAGAAATACTATCAGATACTCTAATGATATCAAAAACCTGAACAACTTAGATACAGAATTGGGGCTCAGAGAAAATCCACTCATGTTGACATTAACATACTATTAATATTATAATCATTAAAAATGTAAAAAAGCTCTGCCATCACTCATTCAAATATTTTCATTTTCCTTTCTCCACGGCAGATCTCTTTTTGAACCAGAAGAATGTTCATCAAGAAAGTTTGTCTTATCAGTGATCACAGCTTCTAGTATCTCATAAGATGAAGCTGCCCCCAACAACTGTGAACGTGCCTCTGAATGTGCTGTCTCCCACATCTGGGTAGTTGAACCCAAAGAATGGAGGGAATGTATGTCCTCATTTGTAAGCACCTCAGGGAAACAGAGAAGTGGAGAAACCCCTGATAACTGATCCCACCCCATAGTGGACTATGAGTCAGACCAACCACTCTGCACGAACCTCAGAAAGGATGAACCAGATGATATAGAGCACCAGAAAACCAAAACCTTAGTGTTCTTCAACAACAGTTTCCTATGTTTCACTCCATCCAAGCCAGCAGCATGTTACTTGAATAGCAATCAGAACTCTTCTGAAAAACTGAAGTACGTTTCTGCATACTAGCCTAGAAGTAACCATGTGTGGATATCACAGAGCGTAGTTCTAAAACCAAAAGAAATAGTTTAAGTCTATGGGATAACTGTCAGGGAAAGAGGTATTGCTTGCTTCTCTTGTCATCTCAAAGTCCAACAGAAAAGATGGCTATGGGATAAACCTACGCTTTCGAGTTGCAAATGTCAGATACATATCTTTACTTCTGGCCAAGCAATAATCAGATCTGTTTCCTAGGCTTGGGTTGGTCTTACAGTAGTTGCTGCTGCTCTACCTCTGCTTCTAACAGAAGCTAGGAGGGCAGTAGTCAGCTTTTCAGGAAAGGAGAAATGGGCCAGAATACTACCTTCTTGAGGAATAGGATTTGGATCTTTCTAGTACTGTCTTCCATAGTCTTCAAGCCACAACTTTTCCCATCCTTTCATAGCTGTGTCAGTGAAAGACAGGCCCTTCATGGCTGAACTAAGCGAGAGAAGAGAAAAAAAAACAAACTATTATAATTCCTTGTAGCATGCAACTGCAGAAGAAACAAACCTTCTTAGGTACCTATCCTGAAAACCCCCAAGAACACTGCCTGGAGTTCCAGCCCTGAAGCTTATCAGATATTGCTGCCTTGGTGTTTCAGGCTCAACATCTGCAGAATTAGATTAAGACATCAAGTCGCTCTGTTTACAGAGGCTCCACATCAAAACACAGCATGGGATGACTTCCAAGTGTATCAGACATCTGATCTCAGCTGAACTCTGCCATTTCAGCCCAGGTATTTCAATGTTGCACCCTCTCTTCTCACCTGAGGCAGTATTTAATGTTACAGGCAGCTCTCCTCTTGGTATGCACCTGCATCTCCTTCTGCATCTTCCCGGGCCTGCAGTCACATCATGAGCTTTCACAGTCTGAGTTCTGGAACTCAGCAACCCTCCTGTTAGAGGACAGGTTTACCAATTGGCCCCACTGCCTACTCTCACAGGACTGCTTCAAGCTGCCTAACTACTGCACGCCTGTACCAAGGGTTTGCCTAAAGCTTCCCCACATCTCTTTCATATACACCACTCAGAAAAACCCATAAAGGCAGCCCAGTCTATGCTTTCTCTGGTGTTTTGTCCAGATTACTCGGAAAAGATGGGGAATTGCTTCCAGTAGCTGCAGAACAGCCTGATTTCAGAAACCTTAATGCTTTGCTTGGTTTCCTTTTATCTGCCTCTTTATCTGTTTAAATTTAGCCTGGTTTCTATATGCCGTTTCCCAAGTCTGAGCCAATATCAGTTACCCAGCACCCAAGGGGGTGCCACGTTCCTTCTTCCTTCAGCTTCACTCATTCTCTCTCAGGAACTGAGGCTCCCTTGATCCAAAACAGCTATCCTGCTGGCAGCTGCTGCTACCGGAGGTAAGATATCTTCAAGGCATGATAACAAGGAGTGCTGCAGAAAATAGAATCACATCCTAAAGGCTGCCTGTGTCTATGCAATGCATTTATTTAATTGATATGCTCTCAGCTTTCCTTAATAGAAATAGTCAGAAGCATCAAGCAAAATTGCCTCTTGCTATTTACAGGGTACCCCAGAGCAGGCAGGTAGCAGATGGGGATGGGAGGAAATTGCTAACTACCCTTATTGTGTGGAAATGAGCCCGCAAGCACTTGCAGGAGAAATATTTCAAGGTTCAACTGAGAAGTAATAACATAGGCATTGCAGCAAGCAGCTTAAGTGGGAAACAGGAGCAAAACAGGTTTGTGTTGAGAAGGACTTGAAAGGAAGAGAATGTACCAAGCGGCTGCTTGCATCAAGAGGCAGGCCTTGGGGGTGGCTCTCTAGCTGGAGATACTGGAGTGGGGAGAGAATAAGAGAGTTGTTTTCCTTCCCTCTGCAGCCCCTGCAGCCAGCATGACTGGCACCTGTCATTCAGCGCCTGTCTGCTGTGCTCTCTTTCACTCAGACGCCCTAGCTGGCATTGAAAAGAGCAGGATGTGTAAGGAAGCCACTCCTGGCAGCTGCCTCAGCCGCTCTCTCAGTCCTCAAGGCAAGAGAGAGAGAGCAAGCAACACACAGAGCTGTCAGTGGCCTGCTGACAGCCGGACAGTCACAGCTCAGTACGGCCTGTCAGATCGGGATGGCTCCAGCGGGTCAGCAGGGATGTGCCTCCCCCTCCTCTCTGCCATGCTTTCTGCCCTTAATGTTTCTGACTGCAGTGCAGCTGCAGGGGAATGAAGGCAGCCTTGTGGCTACACAGCCCACGCTCTTTCCCTCTCACAAGCCACCTTAGGGGAGGAGACCAGTCTAAATCTTACCCGCATCCATTTCAGTTTACAGCAAACCCCTGTCATTACTCTGCTGCTTGGTGGAGTTTTCTGCACAATGTGCTTCACAGATCACCATGCCTTTTGGTTTTAATCCTTCAGCAGGCCTGCCAGGAGAAAGGATTTTCTATCCTAGATGAGGATTTATTTCCATAGTTCTCCAGCAATTGGATCTGGGACAGCTAGGCTGTGGGGGCAAGACAAAGAGCTGAATCTTTACAACTGGACATGAAGGAAGCCAGTTAAAAATCCTCTTATTCTCCTCACCCATTCTGCCATGCAGAATAGCGGATGTATTCTGTTAACATCCTTTCAGAATAATAGAGCATTATCTTGCAAGAAAGCCTTCAGGGCCAGATATGGCTGTGAAACTGCAGTAGGAAAAAGAACTGTGGTGGTGTGGCTCTTTCAAGGCTTCCAGTGGGGAAGCTGAAGCTTCCCATGCCACATGGCAAACCTGGGCATTAAGTCTGTTTGTAACACAGCCCTCATGGTGGCAGAGACCTGAAGGTTCTTACAGAGCTTTAGCAGCAAACAGAACATTGTCCCTTATCCTCAAAACCGCCAGACAGATGAATCTTTGAAAAAAATGCTTTAGCTACTTGGGCACAGAAGACCATTGAGTCCATTCTTTCCCATTCTTTTTTTTTTCTTTCCTGCATTTCTATCAACTCATGCTTCCTTTACTCTTATTCAAACACACTGTTGTTTTTGTCTTTTCACACTGATCACTTTATCCTCACCACTAAATCTCCTTTGCTGTGGAGGGTGGGCAGGAATGCCATCTTCATCCTTCTTCACTGTTGGTTTTGTTAATGCACACCAAATGCAAAGCATAAGTAGGCCATGCTGGGTTTCAAGCAAGTCAGTAATTACGATGTAATGAACCCCTTTTGTCTTCATGTTTACTCATAATTCTGTCAGGCAGCATTTTCAGAAATGTCCATTACACTGTCACCTTCAGCAAGGCAGAGTTGGGCTCCAAGTTAAGATGGACTCCCAAAGATCAACTCCTCAAAGCTATGTAGGCAGTCTAGGACACACACCTTGGACCAACCTTCTTATCTCTACAAGTCACTTTGAAGTCAAGAGGAGACAGGTCTAACGCACGCTTTTGTAAAGATCAGCAGGCATTTCAGATATCTAGAAAGCTCTGTAAATCTGGCCTCGAGGCTCAGACCCTCCAAAAAGGCATTTAAAGCTTCCAGCCTCCACTGCCTTCAGTAGAAGATAGGCACCTTAATACGTTTGTAAATCCAGTGCTCATGCCTAAATCACCTTTGAAAATGGCACACAGTGAAAGTCAACACCACACAACAGCACACAGGGCAGAGGTCCCTAAGCTGCTAAATCCACCACACAGCAGAGCTGAGGGCTGCCTGGGTGCCCTGCAGTCCAGAGCAGCCCAGCTACATTAGCAGGATGCTGCATTCCCTCTAATAAGCCCCACCTGGTGAAGATATGCCCTGGGGCCTCTATGTCACTTAGGTGCTTTTAAAATGTTGTCCTTCCACTAAATCCAGCTCCCAATCAGTCTAATGGCAATTCCACCCCTTTGGCTTCACTTCTCAGGCATTTATGTCACTGGAATTTGCTCACACACGCACGTCAGTTGTTTTTCTCTTGTAAATATAGATATCCACATATAAATCAAGGTATTTGCTCAAGAAACTTCCCCAACAAACTTGTATATAGAAACACAATTACTTGAGGGAGTCCTGACAAGCAAAAATTCAATGCAAGATTAGTAGGCAGCTAATAAATTTGGCTCATTTCTGTCATTCTCCCTCAGTCAGGAAGGAACCCAGCTATTTTTAAATCTGGATTCATGTATGTAGCCAAATATAATGTTCCTTCTTCTGTGAAAGAGAACAGGAAAAGATTTTAAATGTCCTAACATTTCCTAGGCCAGCTTATCTCTCTGTCACTCTCCCCAGGAGAGACCCACTGTCTGCCCTGTCTGTTTAGACTATGATTTTTTTTTTTTTTTAGTCAACAGCCTTCTTTTACTACGTGTTTGTCCAATGCAATGAGACCAGCCTACTCAGGGTACTGCTGTCATAGGAAGAATAAGTCTGTGCTGGGGGTGTATATGGCGACAAGATCCTTGTTCCCCTAAGGGATTAACATGCAGGTCTATGCCAAGAAAGCATGCCAAAATGTCACTACAAATAAATAAATAATACCAAGAAATAGTCAAAGCTTCCTCAGATATGGGAAGCCTCCATACACCCACATACAATTTCCTGGGACCCCAGCACAGTATTCTTCTTTGGCAGAATTGTTCCCAGGCTTAAGTATAAACAAGCATTTTTGTACTTTTTTGGATCGCAGCCCACACTGTCTGGCAGAGTGATAACTCCCAAAGCTGATGAGCTTGGTGTGAATGCCTAGACATTGAGGCAGCCAGACCCAGGCCTTTCAAAACACATCATTATTAAGCAGAGGTGTGGGTGGGAGGAGAATTCAGATCAGAAAGACACACCCAAGGTTACCACATTGTGTTCTAATTTTAACACTTCTTATGACCCAGCATCAGTACCTCTCCAGCTGTAGCTCATAATACCCACAAATCCAGGAAGCCATTACAATTCTACAGGGTCAAAGTTTGCTTGCATTGTAATTCACTTCCTTCTTTGGAGATTTAATTTTGGAAATATTTTTAATTGCCATTGTACATGACATTGTCTTTCAGATAACCAAGGAATGATTTTCCTAATTGTCCACTATGACTCAACCAATCAAAAGAAAAAAACAACAGTACTCTATTTGGAACAATCATTTAACAACCTTTGCAGAGTGGCTGTTCAACAGGCTCAGCACTCAGCTCCAAAAATAGGAGGGTGGTGCCTCTCATACCTAGGGTGTAAGGATTAAGTACACTGACACACTGTCAGTCTTGAAGTTCACTGTAAGCAGCCTCCTCAGTCATCAAGATCTCTCCTCCAATTAGTGGCTGTTCCACAGTCATGGAGATAAAACTTTTCAACGGCGTTGAGCAACACCAGCTATTCAGCTCCTTACTGCTCCACCTCCTGGAACTTAATGCTCATATGTGCCAGGTCTGACTAGGAGCTTCTCCTCCCAGAACTCCCTGATTTTCCTTTGTCCATACCTTCCTCCCATGTTAATTTACATAACTTGTTCTTTGAACTCCTACTTCCTCCCTTTTCTTGTCAACCGATAATAGCCTGACCACTATCCTCACTTCCATTTATGTTTTTAACACCGAGGACCTTTTAGCAATGCCTTCTTAGAATCACTTACAGAATTGTGAGGTGGCTGATGCTACAAAAGTAAAAAATAAAATGGAGGTAGAATGTTATCCAAAAGAAAAGCATCTGACCCTTAACATAATCCAAGTTGGCAGGAGCTGTTTAATTTCTCATTTTGCCCTGATTTCTTGCACCAGTAAGTTGATCGTTTTTGCTATTAGTCATTCTTTTTTCATGGTACCAATGGATCATAGAGGATGCACTGTGCAAAGACTCAGAAAGGTACAGGTTCCATCCCAGGGAGCTGGGAAGACGAAATACAAAAAGAGAATAAGAGTGAAAGTGACTCAGACAAGTCCTAAGGTATGGCCATGGCTGCTCGAAGAACAGAAGCTGCTTTTCCAGCCTTCCTACTCAGCATGGCAGGCTGCAGTTAGTAGTCTCTGAAGCTCTCTGGATAAGGATCAAACAATGCTGACAAATTGTATTTGTTTTCAAATGTACAAGAACAAACAATGCATTTGACTCGCCCTATGACTCCATTTCCCTGATGTGTGAGAGAAACAAAGGCTCTTTTTCATTCATAATATTCTTGTTCATCTTTATTTGGAAGACAAAAACATCACAGAAGAGAAGCTGAGTTTGTTGGTTGGAACCCACTTACCACGGTGGAACGTGAATCTTCCAGTGGGGTCAGGAGGTGCTGTTATTTGTAAAGAGAGGTCAGGATATAATAGATCTGAGCAAATACGAGTAAAAAAAATGCATTCAATACAATTTAAAGAGATTTACATCCTTCTGCATCTGTAACTTTTTTGTTCCACCCTCTGTCAGGAATTAATGCTTTACTTAAAGAAAATGCTGCACTCCTTGCAAGCTTTCAAGTGCTAAGGACTAAATCCTTTCAGACCCTCCCCCTCCCCCCAACAAAATCAGCCTTTAGGATTAACAGCTAACCCCCAACAGTCCGCCCAGTTGTGCTGCTGGCAAGGAGGAGGATTGTAAGGGAATTAAAGCACTTTCAGCCCTGTTGACACCAAGAACCAAAGAGGGGGGGTGCGCTGAGGAGGAAGTGTTACAAGGCAGACCCTGCTGGAGAAAGTGTGAACAAGCCAATTAAATCCTGACACTTCTGGACAAAGAGGTCTCTTAGGAAGAAAGAGATTAGCACCTCCTATTCATCAACACACAGCAGCCAGCCCGGGCCGACTGCAGGCGTTGTGGCCGCAGTTTTCCAGGGGCTGCGGAACTTCCAGATGGATCTCAAGTAGCAATCCGAAGGAATGCTTGCCCTGCTGTCGTCGTTGGATGAACGCACCCACCTCCCCTCCCAGCAGAAGGACAGCCGGCACTGCAATGCACTGCAGCTTGCCTTTTTGCAGCTTGAGCGTGGGTAAAGGATAACAGTGAGGAGATGTCACTTCTGCACCTACTTAAGTCAAGTCATACTTTGCTACCATGCTTGTATTAATTAGTCCCATTCCTTTCACCAGTAGTGCAGCAGACTTCAAGTCCACGATCAGTAGACCAACACAATTAGAGACAGCCACAAGGATCCAATGTATTTGGAGGAATTTAGGTCTGGATGAGTTTTCAGGCCCTTTGATGGATATAAGGACAATCACAAAATATGAAGCTTGTTCAGAAATCACCATGATGCATGCAGTAAGGATGTACTGGACAAGTTGGGTTTTTAAATGCTTCGGTTTTAACACAAAAACCAATGGCAGGAGGTGTAGCATTCCTACAAGAAGAAAAATATGCAAACAAAGGCATATAAAACATCTGTTAGGGCACTGTAAATGAGGCTACAGAAGTACTAGAAACTAAGCTTCTTGGATACGCTTCATTTCCGATTGCATTTTCATTCCAAGAGTACAATTCCCAGTATCATACACTTGACAGCAACTGTTGTTCACCAGTGCAGCTCCACTTCTTTCTATAAACTGCTATACTTTCCACTTGTTGAGATACTAACAGTTGCAAATTTAGCCTGAATTTTGACAAGACTCAGCAAAGCCTATGTCCAGGCTCTGAGATGGGGATGTTTAAGGAAAGGGTAGGTGCAGCATGTAGGGACATGGTTTTGTGAGCAATACTGGAGGTAGGTGGATGGTTGGACCAGATGATCTTTGAGGTCTTTTCCAACCTTAATGGTTCTGTGATTCTGTGATTCCATGTTTACCTAATCAAGGCAAGCTGCCAGAATGAAGAGGTGATGTGGTTATTGGTACAGGAAATACATACTTTTTTGTTGTTGTTTGTTTGTTTTTAATATTAAACACAGTGCTAGCAACTTAATTTTAAAAGCCACAATCACTTTGAGACTTCTTGTTTGCCTTTTAGTTTCACACTCACCATGAGCTACCTAATGCCACCAATATCAGTAAGATTTTTAAGAACCTTTTTTCCTTTCATTCAATTAGTTACCACAGAACATATGCATATCAATAGAAAGTCATTGCCCAAGTAAGATTGTCTACAATTCAGTTCCAAAATTCATATACAGGTCAGTTGAGGTACTTTCAGACAAGTGACCTTTTGATTAACTTGCTCAGTGACAAAATTATCTTCCATGAATTATCTTCATGTGCCCTGGGCTCAGATACTATGTGTATCTGCCTGTGTTTGTTCAGCCTCTGATAGAGGTCTCAGGTGAACTTTCTACAACCTGAGTTAAAAGGACATGTACCATTTGATGGTTTCCTTGAACCTCTCCACACCTCATTCCCTTGCTTTTGACATAACGCCAGAGAAAGCATAAAGATGGAAAGCTAGGTTATTAATGTGAGTAGTCAAGAGGAAGTGAGAAGCCTGAGCTACCAACTACTAATGAGAGCTGATCAAATGCTTGACATTTTTTGTGGCTATTCAACTCATGAATTCATTTTGCCTGTGTTCTTGTTCCTTTGGGGTTCACTTTCCACGAACAGCCCTGCCAACCAGTTTCTTGGCAGGAAAAATCACAGAAGCAGCCAAGTCCTAAAGAAATGTTTAGAAAAAACTTGTGGAAGAGGAATTTTTAGGTTCTCTTACTCAAATTTCATCCAAGCAATTGGGTCCTAAGTTCTGTTGTATGTGTTCACCTTGTCAGGACACAGAAAGATGCTACGTGGCCGAACTATACAACCAAATGAGTTCATTTCTGAACTTCTTCACATCCAGATGCTTATCATTTGCCAGCATTTTCCAGACAGTTATTTAAAAACAAAAACAAAGAAACAAACTCCAACAACAAAAAGTTTTCAAAGATCAGAAGCTATTTGCAAAATAATTTTTAGAAAATTTCACTACCAATCTGAGCTTTGTCCACAGAAACAAAATCTAACTTCCCTACTGTGACAGCAGCATTAACCAGCTGGAAAGGCACGGAGTAGTAATCCAGGCCTAAAATGCTGAAATGTATATTTTGTAGTATGGCTGAGACAGTCTTCATTTGTAATTTTAACTACTTTTGCCATCTTACAATTCTGCCTGTGGCAATGAAGGACGGTAGACCTTTCCCTTAACACCTTGGGAGACTTTCTGAAGTGGTTCTTATAAAACACAATGACTTGCAACATTATGGGAACATAACTAGAACAAAAAAGCCTGCTTCACAATTTGACTGCTTGTTCTAGGCCAACTTCAGAGAAGTACCTCAGCTGTAGATAACTTTAGTGACCTTAAGCAGAGAAGCAAATATATTGTCCATGTCTAAGCTGAGAAGCTCTTTCAACACCTCAGTTTTCTGAAAAGAAAAAGTTTCCTTCAATCAAATAGATACACCTTGTATTAGGTGAGCATAAAGAGAAGAAATGTATGCAACTGTACAGTCACTTTTCGTCTTTCATTTGAACCAATGGCTTTCTATATAAGAGATCATTAAGGAAAAGTGAGTTCCTTTGGTCTGTTTGGTATTTTGATTTAAAACCTTCGAAGCCTTTCTCCTTAGAGCATGTGATCACTGGGTCTCACTGTGTTCGGTTCTTTTCCCTTCTCCTCTTGCATTTAATCACAACATTACTAATGAAAACAAAAAAGAAATTCTAGCTGCGCCTTGCATGATTTAGGGACCAAGTAAACAGTACTTAACAGTTCTAATTGAAGGTCAGTAAATCCCCAAGAGATTAAATGAATCCTGCAGCGAGATGTGTAAATCTCACTGCCTTTTACGGCGTCCCAGCCAAGACCTTGTGCTCAGTTGTGCAAGACTTAATAAACGTGGTATGCACTTAATCAAAACCATTTTGCCACCAAAGGGGCAACGAGTGTAAATCACAATTACTCTTGGCACTAAACCATTGGCACAAAGAGGCCCACCGATGCCAAATATCATCAGGAGCTGACTTCTAGCGCCTAGTTAGCTGTCTGGCACTGCTTGCAGGTCTAAATGCCCATTTTGCTGCTCAGCAGGGGGAAATCCAGATGGGGAAAATAAAACACTAGAAAGGATAGTGAATGTATAGGCATTTTGCTTCTCTCCATCTCACACTCTGTTTGCCCTCTGCCAGCTCTCACCCCAATTTAGTAACTATTAATAAGCTGAAGCATGGAGTTTTTGCAACAGCCTAACTATTTGCAGTTAAACTTTCGTAGATTTAAACTGTGATGGATTTGTTATGTTCCAAATTGTATTTCCAGGTTTAATGGCTGGTGCACAGAGAATACTCTTGAAAATCTCATAGTGATTTTGGTTTCTTTTTCATCCAGTCCAGAACTCAGAATGGGCAAAGGAACACCAACCCACGGATAGCTCATGCTGGTCACCTTTGACCTTTTACCTGTGCCAAGATCAGCTACTGAAGTAGAATTCTGAAACAAAAACACTTGATTCCTCAAGAGTATAATAAATTACAGGAATAGGTAAGGGAAAAAAAAAAGGATCTGATAATTCGCTTCAGTGCTGAAGGTCAAAACAGTTAGAAAAGGGAAAATCATATTTTACCAAAGTTATGATAAAGGAGAAGCCACAGAGATGCTAAGCAAGGAAAATATGTGAGAATCCCAGACAAAGCTACAGAGGAGTGTAGCAGCTGTAGAAACGTCCTTAGTACTCAAGGAACTAAACTGGAAAGGTAAGTGAGCACAAGGAATGCTAGGATGTGGGAAAGTTCATCTGCTCTAATAACTAATAAGTCCGCTGTTATCTCAAAAGCTTGAATCTCTTGGCACTTTGATGTCCTAGGGTGCTGATCAGGATCTCTATATCTGTTCTAGTAACTCAGAAGCATTTTTTGTTTTCATGGCACAGCAGATGACATACATGCCACCTAGCTTTCTGAGTCTTCAAATTAAGCACTAATTACAAGCTATCCATTGTGAAACAGGGGTCTAGATGGATCTGATGAGTGGTTCGTGAAAGTCATTCAGTGTTTCTGTTATTTATAAAGGAGCCTAAGGTAAATATTTCAGGCATGCTAAAACTGAGATATGCACAAAACCCTATGCAGCATCTTTCTTCCTACATATGATACTAAGATCAACAATAGGTTCATGGATCTTGATTATAGCCTCAAGACCAGAAGTTCCTAATGATTGCAAGATGAGAGTTGTTATGTAGGGGTTGTCAAAGAGTCAGAAGAAATCCAAAAATTTATTCTAGCATTTGATATCGTGAGCATTTTTGAACAGAGTCTTACAACCTAAAATACATGCATGACACTATTCTGCACAAAACCAAAGCAAGGTATACTTGGCAGTGTTTTGTAATTCAAGATAAACTAACAAAGGCAACATCATGTCTCAGAAGAAATAAACTAATGCCATACATTTGCTAGATTATGTGCCTGTGCTGCACCTTGTCCCTAGGGGAATATGACAGGTATCATCTGTTACAGCTTTATGCAAATCCTTCGCCTGTCTAATACCATCTTTCGTGCCGAATACACAAATCTTATCTGTTCTGCTTCTTAAACAAAGTTATTTGCATACAGTGTTGAGCCTAACCAGAATATGTTAGAAGAACTGAAGGCATTGGTGCCTTGCAGACATCCAGGGACAGCACTGCAAGGCATTCTTCTCCTTTCGGGTCCTGCCCATGTACCTCACCATTCTGCAAAGCTGTTCTTCTCCACTGATAGTGATTGTAGAACAGCAGACAATTTACATGTGTTGTTCCCTGAAATTAGGAATAAATGCATTGTCCAAAAGTGTAGTTGGTAGATTGGGACAATATGATCATCTTCCCAGCAGCCAGCAGTAAATAGCTGAAAGTGCACAAATCATCCTTACCTTTTTGCTTTCCCCGCTCTTTTTGCCAGCTGTCTCATTCTATCGCTTCCTCTCTCTCATCTCTCAAGCACAATCACATGCTCATTCCATAATTGCCTTCACACCTCTTCTTTCTTCAACATTTCTTCCTCTAAGCTTCACTATTCTTCCTTCTAAGACATTCTTACTTTTTTTTCCATCTTCCTTCTGACTTGTCCTATACTGTTCTTATTTCACATTCTTTTCCATTTTCGCTCCCCTCCCCCCCCGCCCCCTTCTCTTTCTCTTCCTCCCTCCCCATTATTTTACTTTTCCCTTCTACCTTTTTTCTCTCCTCTCCTCCCCCAGTGTGCCTGGAGCTCAAGCAGAAAGTCGGCTGGAGCCTTAATTGCTGCTCCCCTGGCTGACGTCAATTGGAGATGACATCTCCTGAATACAGAGCTGCAGCCGTCTTTTTGCATATTCCCTCTGTCTGGGTGCATCAGGAGAGATGTCACAAACAGAAGGCTAGAAGCCATCGAAGAATCAGGGAGCCACAGAGATCATTGTGAAGCTAGCATGAAACATTGAAGAGGTTGGTAAACCTTGCTTCCACAACTGGTTCTTCCAGTGCTTTCTGCACTGTTGGTCTCAGGCTCAGAGCATTTACAGGAACTGACATTTCAAAAGTTGCACAGCAATGTTACACCAGGGCTTTTAAACAAAACAAATGTTTGTGTTCAACTCCATTATGGCTCTGTGGCTCCCTGTGGGAGGGTGACTTTCCAGTAATTGAGCAAAGATGGTATTTCATAGCGTAGGGGAAACTGAGCAGTTACAGTGTTTTAGACCCAGTCTTCGACTGTGAAAATTAGATGCTCACAACACGGGGAAAAAGAACTATGTAGACAGCTCTGTCAGTGCACTCAGTGTCAAGACCTGACACAGAAGCTTCTGTGCATGCTTTCCCAACAAGGTGCAGACTGTTTGCACCTCAGCTCTCACATCCTCCTGGATTTCCTTCAATCTCTTAAAGTTATTACAGTGCATCTTGCTCTTTCTCCTCTAGTCTCAGTTTTCTACTTAGCTCCTTAAATCCAATTTAATCCCATAAATAACACTGTTCCTCAGATCTACACAAACTACATAAATGTTGGGTGTCACTTTGGTTCACATCAGCATACTGAAGAGAACTTACAGCAGTGACTGGAAGTTTTCCCACAGAAAATCCTCCTGTAGCTCATATAGAACAATGTTTCAGCTTTGACCCTCAGAAATATTAGGCCTAGCACTCTAAAACTGTACGTGAGAACACAAATAATAAGGAAATCCAGATGTCGAGTCTGAGCAGGAGCATTCCTTCATCATTGTTCATATGCAAATCAAGCACACAAGCTGCCATCATTCTGGTACACTAAAGAATGAATTTAAAGTGCTGGCAAAGAACACTTTCTCACCAGATGAGCAAAAACTTTGTAGCAGTTACAGATTCTATATTCTATTTCAAGGCTTTGTCTTAATTTCATAGAATTGTTTGAGTTGGAATGGACCCATGGAGGTCATCTGGTCCAAGCTCCCTACAGTGAACGGGGATGCCTTGAACCTGATCAGGTGCTCAGGAATGTGGCATCCATCACCTCTGGTCAACATGTGCCAGTGTATCAACACCTGTATCATAAAAAAAACCCTGTGTGGGCTAAACAGACAACTGTTGTTCAAATCTTCCATCTTATTTGCATTTAAGAACTCAAGTTCAACACTTGAAGGCCTATCCTGTCCACAATAATATAAGCTGAACTACTTTCAAATTTATTTTTAATATACACCATCTCCAATCACACAGACAAACACAACATATGCTCATATGCATCAGCAACTGCACATGGTTCACATTACAGAAGAGTCAAAAGTAACATTTAGAGCAAGAAATGTGTTTTATTTGGTGCCTCTGAGAGATTTGTTTTAAGATTTTACCTGAAATGGACAGTAAATGAATGTCATATTAAAAGAAAAGCCAAAAATACTATAATTTCACTTTTTTTTATTAAAACCAAGTGTCAAAACTTCCATGGTCCAATTAACCACCAGGCTACAAGATTTGCTTTCATGATTTTTAATGATTTTTTTAGGATTAAAACATATGAACACGCTTTCTCATTTCCATGCTTTCTATTTTATTAACCAGAGGCAATATAGTTAAGAAACGGACACCATGCAGGCATAAGATCACTAAATACATACTGGTCAGAAAGGGCTTCACAGAGCAAGTAAGTATCCTTAGCACTATACTACATATGAAAACACTGAGACACCAAAATGTGCTGTATGACCACAGGCAAGTTAAGAACTCATGTTTCCTGGCTCACAAGTCAGTATTAGTTCTCATCATATCAGCTCTGAAAATTGCTTCATTGCACAGAGACTTGAGACCAAGGCTAGTGTTTTGAGTTGTCTGAGCTTTCAGTTTTTGCCTGCCGCTATGATTTACAAGCACAGCTTTATAATAAAAATTAGACAAATGAAGTTAAAATATTTGAGTTATCTGAAGTATATCCACCTTATCTAGCTGCTAACTAGCCATTCAGTAGCTGTTCTCCTCTACTTTTGCTCTGTTCTGAGCAGTTTCAGATGGATTTTATCATGAATAGTAAAAATCAGAAGCAGATTTATGCAGTTCTGTGCTATTAACAGGTTTAGAACCCATAAGATATGATTATAAAAAGAAAGAAAAAAACCTATGAAACTAGCTACTTGAAACCCAGACACCTTAGCAAAGCTGGAAGGAAAAAAGAAAAATGACTGGGAGCAGCAGCAAATCACCACCTTCAACATAAGCAGTTAAAGAAGGGCATTTACTGTGTGTCTGCTCCACATAGCTGTCCAAAGTCAAAGTACAATGCGCTGGTAGCACATCTAATGTGTCTCCTTCCAAACAGAGTTAAGAGATTTAAGGCTTAGAGCTCTTACTGGGGTAAGGGCTGTGGGTGTCATTTAGCATCTTGGATCACTGGATGGGAATGCTGTGAGAGTGAACGAGAATGAAAGTTACTGACAGACTCGATATTTGCTCTGTGCTAACCTTTTCTGGGTAATCACGTCTAACAGTTCTGGGTAGAACTATTTCCTTCACTTGGACGTTGTTCTGGAGCACACACCTCAGACAGTGTTGACTTGAAACACCTATTCACATTACATTAGCAAAGCTAAAGGAAACCATTGTAAATGTAATCTGAAGGTATGTAGCTTTAATTCTGCACTCAACAAAGAGCTGGGCAGAACTGACTGTGAAGGATGCAGCCACTCTTCAACGTTTTCCAACTCCTCCACTAATGCCACTGAACACACAGTTTGGGAGCAACAGTGCAATTTAAAAACTTAATCATACGGGGATGTAAAGCAGTCCTGCCATCCAGTTTAAAATGGGAATATGGGACAAGGCCTTTCTGATTCCAGGAAAAGTGTCTGTTATCACACTACCAGACAGAAAGAGAAGGATTTCCATAGCTTGCTTAAGCAAGTAGAATAAAAACATACATGAAAACCAGAAAAAAGAGTCCCTGAATGAGACACTACCATTTCTTGCAAAGTCCCTCAGCTTGGCCTAGGAAATGCAGCTTCAGTTTCTGGAGAAAAAACAGTCAAGTGCAAAATAAAACCCAAAACGACCCCATACTAACAATAAGATAAACGCACTTAAGAGACTCTGTACTGAATTCAAAGGATGGATGTACTGGGTGGGCGGGCATGAAGACAGAGTGGTCTTCAAACAAAACAAATGTGTGCATATGCATAGGCACAGATGTATGTTAAACAGAGAGATAATTAGCATGAACCAAGTAGAACCAATGTTTCGTCTACACTGAAATTCAGTCTTTTATGATAATCTGATGCATCACCTGATAACACAGAGACAGTTGTTTCAGGCTGTGACCATATGAACCCAAACATACATTTCAGGAAGCTTCAATTAGACAAGTAGCACTAAAGCAAAAAAGAAAAGATGAGATAGCTGTTTTCCAGAATTGGATAGCCTTAGGTTCATAGAACAGTATCATACAGTAACCCAAGTTGGAAGGGACCCTTTTTTTTTTCCACCCAATCCTAACAAAAGATGAACAGATGAAATTGTGAAAAAATGTAATCTAATAAGTCATGAAAAGAAAAAGTTTGCTTAGATCAGTTATATCATCAGTTGGAAATTCTGAAGCGTTGCGTTTAGGAGTACTGGCTTGTTAAAAGATCATTATACAAGTTTACCAAACTTTCAGAATAAGACTTCATTTGATGTTAACAGTGTTTTATTTTGGAAACACTGAAACAATAATAAAATTGTTATTGTTAAAACTCATCAATAAAGATGAGTTGGAGCTAAATTTAAGATCATGGGGAAAGGATCAGTTTTGACAATTTTAAAGCTTCTTTCTTTCAACAATAATTGTTACCTTCAAAAGATGATACTTAGCTTTCATAGTTTTATTCTAACATCAGAAATAGTCAGGAAATTTGACTATTACATCTTCTTATAAAACATAGCAGCCATATCAAAATGATTAATTTCTTGTCAGCTCCATGTGGAGCAGCCAACCAGGATGAAGGCTGCCTATCTGCATGTACACAGAACAGCATGTGTCCCATTATTCTACTAACTATAAGACTAGCATGGAGCTTTGCAGTTTAAGGTTCTGAATTCAAAGATCACATTTTTAATGCTTTAGACAAAGACTTAAAATCTAAAATAAATGAATGTCATGCAGTATTTTCCTAGCTGTACTTCAAAGAAGAAGAACCACTCTTATTCACCTCAACTGCTTTTAATCCTCAAGCCTCAAAAGGATAATGCAAATATTAGTCATTTGTCTTACTTCGCTGATGGTCATTAGTCAAATATTTTTGTTTATATCTATGTCCTTCATCTAAGTCTTCATCTTGCGGCGAGGTGGAGATCACACTTTTAACAGTGTGGGACAGTAACAGTAATGGGACAAGAGGGAATGGCCTCAGGTTGCATCAGGGGAGGTTCAGGTAGGATATTAGGAAATTTTCTTCCCCAGAGGAACAGGCTACCCAGTAGGGTGGTAGAGTCACCATCCCCAGAGGCTGTAGGGAAAGGCAATTGCAGTACTAAAGTAAAACCAGTTCTAAAGTACCCAAAAAAGGGTGATGGTCACAATCCAGCTAAAGAAAGAAAGACCTGCCTGCCAAGGATCAAACCTCACCAAATACTCCAAAAGGAGTAATCTACAGCCAGTGATCCCTCACTTATGACAGCCAGCCCTTAAATGAGGCTTATGGTTCCACCCATTCTGGTCACACAGATGAATTGCTCCCACCTCTGCTTCCAGGGCTGGTTGTGTCCCTTCACCAGGTACTCTATCACTGGCTCAGGCTGTGACTTAGCAATTTCCATACAGAGGTGTTTAAGAAATGTGTAGATGTAGTACTTAGGGACATGGTTTAGTGGGCATGGTGGTAGGTGGATGACTGGGTTAGATGATTGTAGAGGTCTTTTCCAACCTTAATGATTCTGTGATTCTATTGCTATGGTTTCACAGACTGGTATGGAATTTCTATGCGAAGTCTAAAATAGAATGGTGCTATCCTTATCCTCCTTTTCCCATCTTCTTCACCTTGTCTCCCTATCACCTTTCTTTAACTCAGCATGGATGTTAAGGTAGTAGATCAAGTAAGAGAACTTATATGGACTACTGCTAGTTAGGCAAAAATAATTAAAAAAATAAATTAATGAAGTGTTTGGTTTTAGGTCATATCAACTCCTTGATCCAAATTGGTGCATACTCTTATGAACAGACAAGCAGAGACAAGGACTAGGGAGGGTGATACACACTTTTCCGTGACAGTTTTGGCTTTAAAGACAAACTACAGGGTGTGTGGGGGCATGTGCATGTACATGCATATTCATGTACAACACATGCATGTGCATGCATCTTACAACTAAATGTCAGAGTTATCAAACGTCAAATGTCACTTCCAGCTGAATCTTCTCAACAGGAACTTCAGTTTTCATACACAAGATTTTTATTCTGTGCATGAGGCTTCATATTCTTGTTGATAGAAGGAAGAATCACTGAAAATCATAGAATCATTAAGATTGAAAAAGACCTCTGGTATCATCAAGCCCAACCCCAACCCACCCCCACCATGCCCACTGACAGCATCACTTAGTGCCATATCGTCACTGTTCTTGAACACCTCCAGGGATGGTAACCCCATGACCTCCCTGGGCAGTCTGTGCCAGTGCATCACCACTCTTTCAGAGAATAAACTTTTCCTAATATCCAAGCTGAACCTCCCCTGGCACAACTTGAGGTCATTCCTTCTCATCTTATCACTGCTACTTGGGAGCAGATGCCAACCTCTGCCTCACCACAGCCTCCTTTCAGGCAGTTGTAGAGAGCTGTAGAGGTCTCCCCTGAACCTCCTCTTCTCCAGAATGAACAGTCCCAGTTCCCTCAGCTGCTCCCTGTGAGATTTGTTCTCCAGACCCCTCACAGCTCCGTTGCCCTTCTGTGATCACGCTTCAGTGCCTCAGTGCCTCAGTGCTTCTTGCAGTGTGGTGCCCAACACTAAACACAGTACTTGAGGTGCATCCTCACCTCTCAGGTTATGGCTGCCTGCAACTTACACTAGCCCTGGCCAGAACCTCAGCATGAGATGCCAGAACAGACCCACACACTTCTTCCCCACCAGTATTAGAGTCAGCTACAGAAACTAAACATTAGTGACAGTAATAAGTCAGCAAATGGAGTATTTTGGAATCAATAGTATAATAGAAAAAATATCCTCAGGTGGGGTAAGAAAAGGAAGAGATTCTTGAAGTAAGTCATTTCCCTATCACTGACAGGACAGTTCAAAGACTTAAAGTGAAGATTTGTGTATTCAGGAAGGGAGAGTAGGCAGCTGCGTACAATAAAGCCTAAAAATGTCTCAGAAATAGAGTTAGGCAATTTGTTCAGTCAACTCAGGCTGGAAGACCAAGACCACACAAAGGGATGTTTGTCTGGGATTCAAGCTCAAAAATCCTTGCCTACAATAATGATAAAAGACAACATGTTAGTTTAAGAAAGTACCCTTACTCTCCCTTGGCAAGAAACCTCTCCAGTCACCACTGACATGGTAGCACCAAGCAGGATTTGCAGCCCAATGACAGGCAAAAGTTACAGTTCTGAAACCCTCAAAAAGAGGAGAAAAAACTGAAATAAAGCTATATTTTAGTTAGTCTAACGTTATCTTTTTTGACCAAGTTCTGAAAGGGTGTTAAGGTGAATCCTCCCAGGCAAACACTCAACAGTATTTCTTCAAAAGCAAGAAATACCAGTGGATTGTAGCAGTTGCTATGCTAGGTTCAAACTATAGTCTACCTAATGCAGTCTGTGACCTTTAGCAGCATCCAATATCTAGGGAAACAGAGTAAAAGTACAAATCATTAGACAAAATTACCAGGCTTAAAGTTCGACTCAAAATAGCAAATGTGGAGGCAGTGCTAATGCATTGCTGCAGTAAAATTCCTTGGTTTTAATTATGTTTATCTCTGTTGTACTGAGCATCTTCATCTTAGGAAGGACGGGGATATATTAGTAGTTAAAAGTGCCATTAAAAATCAAGTGCTCGTACAATTAAGGAAGGTTGTGCCATGATATATTTTAGCTCATGGTTAAACTCTCAGTTCTTCAGTTCAGCTTCTGTATTTGCAACACACTTGAAAGCAAAGCAAACTTGCCAATAACCATCAGCATGCTCTCTGACTCCCTCAGTCCTCCATTCCTGTTCACAAACTCTTAATGCAGACCTGATCATTGTGAGATAAAGCTCCTCTTAGGGAAGTGCAGAAGGCCGTACCATGGATCCTGAGGCTGTCCCTTTGTACACAGGCCCCCAAGGAATAGCAGTCCCAACAGCCTCACTCACTAGAGGTATCTGCACCTGTGACTCTGAGAGAAGCTATGAATCAAGGTCTCAGAGTAGTATTAGTGTAAGTGTTAAAGGGAGTGTAAATGCACATCCATTACACCATGCATGATAGAACACACAGGACATAAGACACCATACTTACGTATTCACCCACACATCTGTCTACTTTCAAGCTATAAAATCTTATTCCCTGAGGTTTCTAAAATCTCACTAATGTCCAGCAAAAGCAACACTGCACATATCCCTAGATGTTGAACTCCTAGATTCTTGAGCAGATTTCAGAAAAATTCCACTGTTTTCTGTATTATGCAGCGGGATTAAGGTGGCCTTCAAAAATTTCACCTGGTGTGAAATAGTTCATTCTGTCCCCATCCGCTGGGATCATAGAAAATTATCAGCCTGCTATACATCCCATTACTTGCTTTCTTCTTTCTCCTTCACTCCCCTCTTAACCCCTCCCTGTCTCCTCTCAGCTCCCTCTGTCCCAGACAGAGCAGCTAAAGACGTTAACTGACAGACACAAAAGGCGGCAGAAATCAAATAAAAGGCAAATGCAGCAGCCGCAGGTCAGCCTTGTATAAATATTTATGCTGGAGGAAGACTCAGTGCCTGAGTAATGACCTTGTGGCTGGTATTAATAGAGATAATGTGAGTCTGTAAAGACATGCTGCCAGAGAGAGGGAGAGTTTGGAGGGTTATAAATCTCTGCATCAGGCTGCAGTGATAGCTGACCTTTACTCTGCTCTCTCTCCTGCCTTCCATCATTCTTTTCTTTCTTTTAATAAAAGAAAGATTGGTAGAGCACATTAGCAAAGGGAAGAGACCCAAAATCTAAAGCAGTCACAAAAGAGAATTTGGATTAATGACGGATTTTTACAGAAGCAAGAATCAAAATGCTGAATCCTACACTTGCACGAGTTCTCCTGCATTGCACATAGAGACTGCACAGACTCTTCCACATGCATGCCTATGTGCTGCTCACGTTCTGTGCACAGAAGCACATTTTCCATGACTTCTCAGAATGTATGCACATACATATTTGTATCTGTATTTATATATATATGCAAATATCTATGTGTATACAACCAACACCCTGGTACCACATACATATATGCTCAAGACATTAAGACACTCATACATATAAAAACAATACAGAGAAAGGAGAACTGCAAATAACATTAGTGAAAAATTAAGGCCACGCTGAAAGAGCTACAGTCTCTCCTGAGTTTCTGCCACATACAGACTTGCAGTGGGAGTTTTCAGGAGCTATGGCTGCAAGTTTCACTAACAGCAGAATATTTCTGCAGGTAAATATTTCTGCAGTGGTAATACCATTGCAGATAATACCATGAATACCATTGCAGATAACTGTTTCTGCCATGGTAGGAACTGGGGACAAAAGCTGTAGTGTAAATTCTCATTAGAATGTGAAGACACTTCCCACGTGAACAGTGGAAGACAAGAAAGTAAATCTCAGGGAGGAGTGGGTCCTGGTGCCTGGCACTGGATGACTGCAGCAGGAACAGACTGGTGCAGAGCCATTAGCTGTGTTTTGGTGGTGTTGCTGAACATCAGCGCTCACAGCTTTCATTGACATTTCCCATCCTGATTTCAGAGATTGAAAGAAATTGAAGAACACATGCATGCAGAACTGAGAGGAAAATCTGACTATGGTAGGCAGGTCCTTGCAGTAGAATGAAAAGAAGAGGTAGGAGCAAGGTTTTGATCCAGGATGTTGCACATGAACATTAAGCATTTCTGTCCCTTATTGAGGGCTAGTCCTACTGCCATCAAAGTTGTAGAGGAAAATTCCAACTGATTATGAAGTGAACTCCAAAGCAGCCACAGTTCCCTCTTGGGTGAGCATTATTGGGACATTAGTCTCAAGTCTCTGTAAGATTAACCCTTTGGCTTTCATCATGCATCATGATATCTGTACATTAGTCAGGCATCTAGAAACTAATGCTACAGAAAACAGCAGCATTCAAACTAGAATTTAGGGGCTAAGAGGTGGAAGAGTGAAAATAGTTACTTTGTGGATTTTGCTGGCTTTCCTCTATAACACTTGAGTAAAAAGAAAGCAAGAAACCACAGAAAATGTCTACAAAGTTCCATTTGGTAGGCACTTTGCCTTTAATGTAGATTTATGCCTCTTGGTATTTTTCTTGTAGAAAAAAAAAAAATAAACCATACAAATAAAACAGCCTACCTTTATTAACATTTGATGAAAATAAAAAGTTATTTGGTACAAGAAAGACTCCACAATCCTCTTAATTCAAACATCGAGATGGCAGCTTTGTTATTTTATTGTACACTGATTCAGAGTTGGGACTGAGCTCTTCTGGATCACAAAATAAGATAATAAAATGCACAATGTGGTGTGGGGATGCACCATGTCATGATGTTGGTGTGGAGTTTGGCAGCTAGAAACCTTTGAAACTCAGAGGCATTACTGGACCTAGAGAGTGGGTTTGGTATCAGTCAGTGCTATTTTTTGAGGCCAGTCAGGTATCAGTTACCTAAGAAAAAGTTTTAAGATGAAGGCAAGCTGAAAAGATACCACAAACTTCCTCAGAGAGTTAACAGAAGGCAGACAAAGCTGTATGAGTTCCACTGCGGTCAGATATTAGAATTGGAGTTAGAATAGCACATGCTTCATGTGAGAACATTGAAGAACTACTACTCATGTTACTGACAACACTTCCATCACCAACACAACATTCCACACAGACATCACTTTATCCTGTTTCTGGGGTGTTTGCAACACTGGTATTTGCCTCTTTTTTTGAGGAAGTCTTTGTAGCAAAATCCACAAAACAATCTCTAAGTACATGAGCGGTCTTTCTATTCCACATTTAATTCTATCTGAGCTTCAATGAAGGTTTAACATTGAAAACAATAACCATTTCCAACAACCTTGTCCCTTCTGAAAGGATAATACGTCACCAAATCCTTGATCCAGATTTCATCACTTGCATTACTTGGAATCTGACTTGTTTTTCCCTACAAGGCATTCATTCCATGTATGACTTGTTTTGATTTTTGAGCTATGCTGTGATTACCCTGCGGGACAGAATTTGCAAGATCTTCCCTAATACATGCAGACATTCTTAGCCCAGGGATATTGCAAGAAGTTACTACCTACATAGATGTCTGTGAAAAATCTGGTCCTTTGGTTGGTATATAATATATGGTTAATGCCTAATTAGCCCATTCATGGATAATTCATGATTAGTTATTAACAAAAGCAAGAACAAACAAGAGCTATATGTTAAAGCTCTTAAATCACAGAAGTAGACATGTCATACAAAAAGGAGAATGTATGATTTATTCAGGAAGGCAAATGTGGAGCCATGCGACCACTGGGCAGCACAAAGCACCTCCACTCCAAGAAACTAAGCTTGTCAGTCACCCAAGATATACAGTAGTGAATGCCTGATTAACAGACTAGTGTATATGGCAACTTCAGAAGATTTAGGTTTGTGGCTTAGTTCTGTCTCTTCTGAATAGGTCTGCATAAAAGAGAACAGGATTGTAATGGGTAAACAAAGTGGCCCCAAGACATTTGACTTAGAAGCTGACACACTGGTACATCTTAATGGATAATGTAGGGACTCTATACTCAAAAGTACTTTGATATTTTTTGTCTGAAAAGCAGCAAGCCTACTACACATTATCATGTATGCAGAAGGATAAAGATCTGAGCGCATCATCCAGGACAGGGAGCACCAGTGGATGCACACTCCCCTCTCCAAACATTACATTCCCTCTCATAAACATTGTTCCCCTGTGTAATTCTAAGTTCACAGTAGCAGACACAGAAAAGATAGCCCACAACAGAGGATCATTTCTCACTTTACACAAGTGAGGAATTGCTCTTAGTGGCGGAATTTTAGGAGCTCAACTCCAAACCACCTCAAACCTTGAGACTATGACTCTGAAATTCATTTTTCTGCACCTAGCTCATGTCAGGATCTGAGCAGTGGAACAGATATCTTCTGAGCTTATTTCATAATTTCTGAGCCATGCTTTTGACACTTAAGTTTTATTAATTTTTTAGATGGCTGTTTGAGCAAATACTACTGAGATTACTTCTCTCCTATGCAACTATTTGCATTGTAAAGCAATTGTTTCTCAAGAAAAAAAAAAAAAAGAGCCAGCCCTAAAGATCAAGAAAGGTTTCTCTAACAAGCTTAGGTTGCAATATCGCAGAACAGTTAATAGTTTTTGTTTCTGTTTTTTTTTAATAAAATTTCAGGATGTCGAAATGCCATAGTATGCACTACAGAACGTGAACACACACTCGAAGTCCTCAAGCAAATAATCAGTGAGAAACAGAAGAAATTTGTGCAAGAATCACCCTATAGGCAGAAACATCTCCATATAAAGTGGATGCTGAGCAATTTCAAACAATGAATACATTCCTAAAATATGTCTACTTGTGCATAATTCATGAACAGAAACAAGTACTAAATCCATTGGATAAATTGTGGACTATGAATCGTTTGCCCTGCTCTAATTATAATTCCATTTCAGCCTACTAATGGTACCATAAACAATTTGAGTTTCACTCTTGTGGTTTATTGCCTCATTAGCTCTCCTTTGAAGTAATTAATGCATTGTCAATTTACCTGAATAGAGCTCCCATGGTGGCTATGGGTCAGATCCAACCAATTTTATGCACCCAACAGACCTAGAACTTCTGCTCAAGTGGAGGACTTCAAACTGTTTGGGACAAAGGCTGTTTTCTTGTTCATACAACACTCACCATAACATGTTATACATACATCACTGATTACTATTTTGGAATGCTTCAGTAAGAAACACTTAAAACTAGATATTAATGACTATATGTATTCGACAATGATTTCAGGATTAATTACTGAGGGGTCTTTCACAATTCAGCCAGCACTTTGCAGTGATATAATTTTCTCTCATAAACCCTCTTGTGTAAACAATGGGCACTAGATCCTGGATTGGTTAGTCCAGAGTTAATATAATAAGCTCAACTCCACTGGAACAACATCTAATCTTTCCCCATTCCTCTTTTATTCAGCTAGCCAGAAAGCTTGCTGTTCTGCCTGAGAGAGGAGAATCTTAGTCTTGGCACATGAAAACTTAGCAAGCCCCATCACTGGATTCAAACTGGACCACACGTGAGAAATTCAATAAACATCATTTGTCAGAAGCCTTTGTTGGCTCACAGCTGTATTTATTTATAGGCTTCCTTGTTATTTATAGGTCCTTGTGCTCTATATAAAAGCTTTGCAAAGGAAAAGTGGTCGTGATGCAGGGGGAAGGGAAGACCAACTGTTTTACTGCTTATACCAACACCAGGGTCTCTTTCTTAGGAGAACAAACAGCTGAACATCTACTTCATTTCCCATCCCCTTCATGTGGGCAGTGGAGCCAATAATTGTCAAAGCCAAGTCAAACTACTTTCAATTGAGTTACAAAAACACTTTATGAACTACGCTGGTTTAAGAGTTTCCAAGCTTGGCATGCTGCAGACCCCTATGAAAGGTAAAAAACCTCTGTACATGTTACCTACCATGGGATCTTCTCACTCAGTGTACAGGAACCTTTGTATCACCACCATTTCTCCTGCCACCCAGTTTACCAAACCTTATATCAGGCAATATTAAGAATGTAAATATCAGCTGAGTTTATCTTGTGAAGGATGAAGTAGCACAATTCTATGCTGGTTCCTGATTATCTGTGTTGTATCAGTTCTTCGGCTTTAGGTTTTCAAACACACTTTCAATGGATGTTGTCTAAATGTTGAGAGTCTTTATGACTCCCAGATTTTTTTAATTGCATCTTTGTGTTTAAAAGACCTACTGAAGATCAAAATTACAGAACAATTCAAATCTACTGAATCTTCTACATAGAATTGATGCCACTTAAATTAGTGCACTCTGAACTTTAAAATTAGATTATAACCTTCCCCCTCTTGACCGGAGGGTTTTATTCCCCCTGTAAAATCCAGATCCGAATGCTCAAGTTTCAAGTTCAAAGAATTTTTCCAGTTTTAGAAGATGTTTTAATGAAGGACCGGAGTTTGGCTCTGTTGAGGAGGGTTTGTTTGTTTATTTTATAGTGGAGAAACTAGAGTAATAATTATGAAAGTAAATATGGCTGATATTACATTTTTGAGAAATTATCCATTTAAAACAACAAATCAGGGCTCATAAATTCACAACTGAGAATAATATCTGCTAAGGATAACAACACAAAATAAGTGTTTATGCCTCCATAGCTTTGTTAAGCACAATTGCTTTCCTTATTGACTACTAGCTGCAGTGAATCTGATCAACCATATACATTTAAAAAATAAATGACTTTCAATCAGTTCTTTATACTAAAAATGTTAGAAAGTAGAGTTTAAGCAAAGCAGAAGCACAAATAAATCATATTATGTCTGAATTCTTATGAGGACTTTACAAGACAGTCAAATTATACCTCCAAAGTGAACATATGTTTTCTAATTATTATTTTCTAAAATCCATTTTTAAAAATAATAATAGAAAGAGGAAACATTTATGATGTTCAAAGCATTACTTCTTGTCCAAAAAAGGTCCAAAAATTTACTGGAGTTCTTAGTATAATCCAGTGATGTTCTCACATTTTCCTGCTCTAGAGGGAGGTATCCCTGCCTATAGCAGGGGCGTTGGAACTAGATGCTCTTAAAGGTCTCTTCTGACACAAACCATTTTATGATTCTGTGATTCTATCAGTTGCAGTCTTTTATTGGAACATAAAACAGATGATTTGAAGGAGCATTTTTATGTGCTGGGTTGCTAGCCTAATGAATACAGGACAAACTGAAAAACAATAAGAATAAGAATAATCAGCCACAAATTCTTATAAACTACATACACCGTACAGAACTGCTCACCTGAAAAATCCATAAAGTTAGATATAGATAACTGGTAATTCAGACCAATCAATTACATTTTGAAATTGAAAGAATTAGTAAATGTTCCTTTTAGTAAAATAGCAACAGGAATGTTCAGAAATCTTATTTTCTAAATATGCACACATTAAAATGGGAAGAACACTACAAAAACTTATAAAAAAAAGAGACAAAAGGGGAAAAATAATCAGGTATTAGATTGAACAGATGAAATATATCCATAGTTCACTGCATGTTCTTCTGGAGTATCTGTAAGACTGAGAGATATGACTAATGCAGACTTTTTAAGTCTATAAGAACAAGTTCCATTGTACAATTTGTGATGTGTAAGTTAAAGAGTTAAATAGTTTTCACCCTGCTGATTCTCTGTGAAGCTTTATATTCATTCATTATTTCAGATCATCAGTAAAAGCTGTCCACTACTATTGTCTCATTGCAAGTCTACAGGCGTTTCAGGCTTACTTTCAACTGCAGATCCTGCAAGAACTTAAAATCTAGACCCTCTTACAACTTCTCTTACGGCCAGAAACACTACAACCAACGGATCTGAACTTCTTTGTCACTGAATTCAACTGTTCTGAAACAACTTCTCTTCAATGGACCCAATTAAATCTTGGTGCTGAAAAAACTGAAGTTGTGTTTTGATCTATTTAGAAAAAATAAATCAAGCAAACTTTTCCTTGTCCAATGCTACTATACATTTAGAGAGCAGATAAGAAGGGAAATTCCCAGTCTTTCTATTACGATATAATGCAAATAAGATTAGAGGCACGAATAAATGAATTAATTCTAATTCATGTATTCAAAAATACCCCATGCACAGTATTTAATTCAATACACCCACAAAGAATACTTAATAATCTTCAGTTCCTGACCTTATCAGAGTTGGATTTGTGGTGCAAATCAACAGTCTTACTGTAACTCTATCATATCTGATAAACAACTGAAACTAATATAGATATTACTAATATAGCAACTAATCAAACAATAAATCCATTTAGGATTTTCAATAAAGATTATGTAGTTGTTTGAGGAACAAAGAGGATAAAATAAATTACCACACTGTTGCCCTACCAAATATGTTAAATTGTAGATGTCCTTGTCTTTCTGTTCTTTCACCAAGGGCAAAAATTGTAGCAGGAAGAATATAGCTCTGGTTCAAAATATACTCCACAAGCTGTACCTTGAAGGATCAATGAGAAAGCAGCAATCGTATTGCATGATGACTCTACCCATACATCTTATTTGCACAATGAAGGAATATCAGTGTCATAAGAGGAGAAAATCTTTTACATTCATCCACAGATATATTATTTCTAGTCGGCTGTCGGCTTGTACTGTACCGTACCTGTTTCTTTCCTATGAACTGTTCCTATTTGTAAGATCAATAAATATCCCTGAAGTAGCTGCTTGTTGCTTTCAAAAAAGAAAATTTGTAAAAGGCTGTGGTTGGAAATACCCTAACATCAAAATCTAGAGTTGCTCTCAGTGGGTAAAGTCAGATGAGCCACCTGTGAGCCAGATTCTGGTGTTAGTTTAACAAGGATGGAGCCACAACAACTCTACTGAAGTGGCCAGAAACATTCCAGATATGTACTAATAGAACTAATATCACAGACCTGCTTTCTGCTAAGAAACTCTTTTGCCTTACTTTGTATACATCCCACTGAATTAGAATTGCACCTCCCTGCTTTTCCCTTCCCATTAGTCTGACTTCCATGAAAGCAGAATCTTTGTTCCCTAAGGATTATGGGTTTCTTTGGCCAAAATATATGAAGACTTGTTCTTCTGTGTCAGTTCCTGCATTCCCCACTGCTTGTATCCGTTGGTAGAAATTGGCAGCAACACACAAACGTTCTTTGGTTGGGATGCAGGACAGTAGAAGCAACGTTTGAAGAAATATTGGCTGGTATTTTCGCGGTATTTTTGGCAGGTGTGCATTTTGCTGAAACAAAAGGCTTAAGCAGGTACTCCTGGAGCAGCATGGCCTGTGATGTTACACGGTGAGTGAAATATCAGAAGGCCTGTGTGTTTGCTCAACAGTAAGAAGAGACTCATTTTACAATGGCTGATTCTGAGCTTGCAAACAGCATGACAGAGAGTTCTGCATGAGGAGTTATAAAGCAAATACATTCTCTCAATGCATTATTGAATACAAGGCATTTTTAACCACGTCCAGAAGAAAGGGAAGCTGTATTGCAAACATCACTATCCCAACTCCAATATCCTGATCTATATACACTGCTGAAAATGCCATGTAAGATCTACGCTGTCTGTAGTACAAATTCTGCTCTCAGTCTGACTGAGTTTGGCATTTTACTCTTGCCCATTGCAGCAGTGTGATTCCCAGTATGATTCTTTATACAAGTTTAAGCAGTCAGAGCCTTAAGAATTGCCTCCATTTCATCCTGAATTAGATGGGCATACCTGCAAAACCAGTGCATGAATTCACAGTTCCATCAATCTGAAAGTCAGTCAGGGGATCTTAAAGCCAAAGAGACAAACAAAACACAACCCATAACTATGAATTACGAAAAGAATGAAAAGGTGCAGGGGCTATTTTTATTTGTCTTCTGTTTTCTCAGCCACTATGACACTTAAGGATCACACTTTCAAGTTATTCTCTACAATCACAAAGACTAGAAATTTGACTCTTTAGACAGATAAGATTTGAATGAAATTCCAGGATACAACAAGCCTCAAATAGCGTAAGATTTCCTAACAGTTGAGGCAGATGCAAATCTAACATCACCTTTTCTTGTCAAGCTGGTAAAGATGATAATAGCTCATGTGGACATAATTTTATTTGGTCTGTATACACAGCAGGGTAATCAAATAGTTCTAGACTCACATCTTGCATCAGATGGAAGTTATAGACTGATATCTGAGTCTAGGGCATCAGCAGTAACCTTGTTACCTAACTTTGTCTTCTTCTCACTTAAATGGGAAGGAAGAAAATGAGTAGGAGAAGAAAGAAAACAAGGGGACAGCAATACAAAGAGAGCTGAAAATAAAGAAATTAAGGTGGATGATAATAGAATACTGTAGTTTCTACTACTGCACTTTCTACTTTCCACAGCTGTTGTCTGTACTCTACCCCATCAGAGGAATTAAACACCTTAGTTGAGGAACTGAATTCTCCATTACCAGGATAAAAGGAGGCAGAATACTAGAGCAAGAGCTCACGCTGTAAATTTAAGGCACATGCAGCTGCCAATGGATTTTTAGAGACCCTCAAAGAAGTAGCCACTGGAGGAGATCTTCTTTTAACAATAGTAATGGTTAGTCTTGTATTTTGTCACAATTTCACTTACTTGCCAAATGAACAACACTATTTTCTGAAATGTTTTTGTTCTCCTCCAGAGTTAGTGGATGAAGACCTGGAGAGTACTTAACATGGTTATTATCTAGAGCATCAGATGTTATCAGAAATTATGCTCACATGAATACTGGTTTTCTCAACCTCCGTACCTTGTGCTAATCACATTTGGAATCCTCAATACTCATTTGCCATTATCTGGCACAATTTCAAGACTCATTTTTCACTGAAAAGTAACAACAAAGAGTCCATGTAATGAGGTTAAAAGAACTGAATGGGGAGAAACAATCAAACAAAAGGAGCTCAAGACAATCAGCAAAATCTTTTGTTTGGAAGTAAAACTTTCCTAACAAGAAACAAATTAATGCTGATGTTAAAAAAATGTTTTTTATGTTCAACTGATTTCTCTGAACCATAGGAAACTTGTCCTTTCTAAAGACATGTTCTGTCCTTGCTAACTCCAAACCAATAGCAGTAGTGTATTTCTCAAGCAGCTGGTGTGAAAAATTAGAGAAGCAGGTCTACTTTGCAAACAATTGCAAACAACCAATATTCACAAAGAACTTGCTTGCAATATTACATAGCATAACCAATATATACCAATACTACAATTATGCTGTATAGAGCATAATTGGAAGACAATCAGACTGTCTTTGCAACTAATTCTTAATTTTGAGACACACACAAATCAAAAAAGCAAAAAAAACCCAACCCAAAACAAACAAACAAAAAAACCAAACAAGTGAGACAAAAGGCAATTAAAGAAAGACTTGGTGATGCTTTAGGGAAGAAGACATACTAGGATACCATAAAAATTTCTCCAATCAGTTTTGCAATCTCTAGCACACTGCACAACATATTTTAACATATTCTAGTTGTTGTCACTGTCTACTACAACAAGTAGTGGCAGCCACTATTAGCATTTCTATTAAAAACCTCACACTGCCTTTGCATGTATATCTTCCTTTTCAACACATTGTGTTTAAGCTAGCACTTGCTGCTGGGAGAAAGCCGATGGAGGAGTTCATTTACTATCATGTCAAGCCAGACTCACATACGATTTCTGGCAAATGTTCCTTAACAAGAGTTTCCAATGAAGCTGATCCAACAGCAGAATGAACTTGCAAACAGTATCATAACACCTCAAGTCAGAGTCAGAGACCTCTTTGTATAAAACGATTAAGCTCTTTTTGTTTGAAGAGAAGACTTATGCATACATTTTCAGAAGTAGCAAAGCAATTAGAACACAAGTTCCTTTTTAATCAGTCCACATTATGCAAGCCAGTTCTACATCTCTTCCCTAAAGCCAGCCTCAGTGTTGCTTATTAGCTAAGTGAAGTCCTTTTAGACATATATTTGAAGCAATCCTCCTCTTCTGGGTTTGTTTATAAGGATCAGGCCCTTAGAAGAGGGCAAAGTATTTCTCTTGGAATACTGAGAGTTGATTCTGTGAGCTGAGAGCTGTTAAAAGAAATGAGGGAGTAACAAGACAAAGAGCAAGTTTCTTGGCAACCCTTGACTTTAACCTTTACTAGTGTGTTTGCTCTGCTCATACTATTTCCTCACCTTGCAGGGGTGTTGGGCTAGTTACCTAATGTCTTCACTGTACAAAGTAAATGCTGACTATTATTTTTGGCATATTATGTACTACCAAGTCCCTCTGCTCAGTAGGATAAGCAATAGTAGGTGGGAAATTGCAAAAGTAACAGCTAAAAGCTTATTCACTTCACAAGTTCCCTTGATGTTTTTGTTTTCATCTGTCAAACTACTTTATAATAAGCAGTTCATCTAAACAACCATATACAATTTGGTTTTGTTTGCATCTTAACCTGGAAACGGGTGTCTCGTCTTTATTTCACGTCCAAGTCAAGTCTGAAAAGAAAAATGCTTGCAGAAAATCCTGTAATTACCGGATCTGATTTTCATTTGAACTTTTCTTTTGTGTAGTACCAACAACATTCCAAATGCAATGAAACCAATGTAATTACAATTCATATGGAAGAACAAGTGGGAAAGTTTTGGAAGGGTATATATGTGATAGACTCTATAAGAAAAATGTATTTATAGGATAGCTACACAGTCATTAGGTCCGTAATATTTGAACCAGCTTTTCTGAGGAACTCAGACTCTATTTGGGCATTAAAGTAAGTGGCTAGCTATTCTAAATTCCCTAGCTTCCACCATGCTGAGCAATTTTGATTATATGGCCATAAAAATGTCTCCGTGAGAACTGCTGGGTGCCAAGCACTTTTGGAAATCTGGGCTCAATTGTGGGCTCCAAGCATTTAAGGAACCACTAGCTTCAAATGTAAACAGCAGTTCTATGAAGCAGTGGGTGAGGGTCATATAAGAAGCATATACAGATTTGAAGTACCTATATTTTTTCAGTTTCCTTTAACTGCTGTAATCTGTACCATCCTCCTGCACGTTACCGCATAAACAAACATAATCATTTGCAAATCTTTCTATTGAAATAAAAACAAACTTCATAGTTAAGGTAAAACATGCTCTAAATATTTTCTACTTCAGTGCATAGTCTTTCAGGAAAAATACAATGATGCTCCTTAAAAATGTTCCAACTTTGTCAAAATGATGCAACGTTTTGCCAGTTGAGGATAAAATTTATTAACATGAGAGAAGAAGCCATGAAGTCAGTAACAGCTGGATTGTGATAGACAGAATCCATCACACATCTGAAAGTGATGCTATCCTTCCAGTCCCTTTGGAGAATAAAAAAAAAAAACCCAACAACAAACACAACACAAATTCACAATAAAATAATCACGTGGTCGGAAATCACTAACACTATTTCTCAAACTCATGCCATAGTGCACGTTTACAAGAAAACAACACCCTTTGCTTTTTGAGCAACTGTAGGACTGCTTGAATATGCTCCGCAGAGGAAGTTCCAGGTTGTTTTAGAAATGTATTCACAAAAACTCAAATTCTCTAAACAGATCTGGTGATGCCAACTCATTCAGTGTCAACATTTTAAGAGTGCAGTGACAGCACTCACCCCTTCATTCCCTCCTGTGGATCTCAGGACATGCACTGCAACCTGCTGCTTAATGCTGTTAGGGAAGATTTTGAAAGACACTGCTGTTTTGAGGCCTATTGATCCAAGTACTCCAAAACTTCAGTATGACCGAGGAATATACTTCCCCAGTGTGTCTGAAAAATGTGCTGAACAGTTCAGGTGACTCTGTACTGCTTGGGGAATGCCACTATATCCTGATCCCCAGAGAAGAAGAAGCCACAAGAGAAGTTCAGCAGTATTTATGATCCTTTGGAGCGTCCTATGTAAACACATGTGCCAGAAAATCTTTGTAAGGAAAATATTATAAGGAGTTGTGCTCCTGTACTCTGCACAAGTGTTTGTTCTGTCAGTGTGCATGTAGCCTTGCTGATTAAGGATCTCCTGACATTGAGGGCTCCTGAAATTGACAAACAGAAAAAATATTGTGTGACCTACAAACAAACTGAATTCAAGTTTTTGGGTAGTCCAGGAAAAATTTCTCAGAAAACTATCTGCAAGCACCCCACACGCTGAAATATGGTTATACACAACATTTTTGAATGTTTTCTAATGACATGTATAATTGTATAAACACTTATGGAACATTTACAGTCAAAGTTTGCCACCACGAGCACATCATTTTGCTCGCAAATTGTTTTTTTCCGCCTCAATTTGAAGTTGAATTACAATAACATCCCTAACTTCATCACCTTTAATCGTTTACAAGCAAGTGAACAAATTCCAACCAATTCAGAACGCTGCAAGATAAACATTCGCAGTGGCTTTATGAAAAGTATGGTTTCTGCTAATCCTACATGCCAGTTACTTTCATTTTGTAAAAAGAAAAGGAGTAGGAACTGTTGCACAGTGCCCCAAGGGACTCTGCAGCTTTGTGTAGATGCTGCTAATCTCAATAGTCAGGCCAGAATCACAAAAAGAAATCAAACACCCCACACAGACATAGCTTCATTAAAGATTAAATTAAACTGGCATCAATGAGAAAAGCACTGGTTAGTAATTTAATGAGAAAGATGGACACAGAGAAAGCAAGGTAAAACAGGAAGACAAAAACGTAAGTGGGGAAAGAAAGGAAGAGTGGCATAAAACATTTTCTTCAATTGCTTTCCACGCTCTTAAGAAGGGAATACACAATTCAATGAAGTAACATTTGAACAAAGAGGGTATTTTTGTTCCAATAAACGCTTCATTTCCTTCAAATCTGGATGGCAATGCTTCCTCATTCAGAAGTGCCTCCTATTGATTCATAATAGTTAATCCCCTCATTTTTAGGTGACTCTTGTCTTTGCAAAGGAAAGAAAAAAAAAATCAGGAAAAAGCGTTTCTTATTTTGTTTCCCTCCCTGTTCTCTAAGAGCTTATGGAAAGTGCATTTCTATCCCTAACAGGATTCCTAACAACTGCAATTTAAATGTGCTAAAAAACAAATAACAACTACAAAAACAAAAACAAAAACAAAAATCCCCCACTATTTTTACGCATAGGACCGTTTCTAAATTAAAACAAAGAAACTTCTGTTGTGAAAGCTTTGGCTGAGGTCTGTTTGCTTCCCTCTTCTTCACCCTTGAGCCTCCTCCCCTGCCTCTCTCTCCTGCTCTTCAGGTGCTTAAGAAATCAAGTGGCTGTTCTGTGCTTCCACATAGCAGTTTGTAATGCAAATGCATCGAGTAGTATAGATTATGCCCTTTAGACCTTCACAGCACAAAATAGTTTTTTTCCTTTTTAACCATATAAATCAAACATTTCTTCAAAGTGTGACTATCACTAAGAGACACCAAACACTTCTAATCTTTATCAGTCAAAACATAATGCTCATAGGCCGAAAGAGGACTGGCACACCCACGCTCAGCAGCGTTAATTAGGATGAGGAAACTGTCTGAAGTTCAAGTGTGCAAAGCATTTGGTAGTTTTCTCTTCCTAACACTGTCAGCTGTTTGCAGTAACATCTCTTGGATAGAAAGGGCTCCTAGACAGCAATGTTCAGAGTGACTCTGCGGTGAATCTGACTGTGGTCTGCAATCAATTGCAAGCATGCTTAGTCAGATGGGGATGCAGAGAGCAGGTTCGGATCAACCACCCAATGCAGTACAGTCTGTATCTGGGCAAAGCACAGCAGCCGTGTCTGCAGTACCCGTGGACAGCAAAGACAGCAAACCTGGAGTTGCTGAATGTCAGGAAATTGTGTGCTAACAGGCAAAGCACAGAGTTCCTTTCTATTATAAACAAAATTTCTGGGCAAGTCCCATTTGTAGGCTGCACTTACCTAGCTACAAGTCATAAGTGATCACCACTTGGCAAAAGGAGCACTTTGCAAACCAGGACTTAATAGCCCTTGTGTACAGCACTTTTTTTTTTTTTAATTTTTGTCTGAAGTGCCCTTGCATTCTGTTCCATTCCGCGCAAAGGGACAGATTTTCAGGCAGGCTTAGCTGATATTTAGGCTACAGAATTACTAGAGATTTTATGAATGAACTAAACTCTTTGGAGACATCCTGGATGGCGAAAATGCATTGAATCCATCATTTATGTACTGAGGTGAGAATGGAAACCTTGAGAACATCTGCTTTCCTTACACTGGGTGGCAGTCAGAAAGGTACTATGGTTTGGTCTAAGGAAAACAAATTATTATGAATTAGGCCTGGGTAGAATTAGTCCAGTATCCAACTTCTACTGGATCAGAATTTTCAAGATAAGTCATCGTCACGAACTAACTTTATAAACTGATTGTTAGCAGAGATTATCTTTTCCCACTTCATTGCATGACATCACACAGCAAATCCTGTAAAAGTTAAAAATTGAGAAATAACTCTACAAACTGCTGTGTATTTTTCAGTGCAGCATTAACTATTAGGCTTCACTGTAGAAGGAGCTGCACATTAGAAGTGATTGATTGAAGGTACCCTACATAATCCCAGTCTATGCAGAGTGGCTATGGTGCCTTCTTTCTATCACAAGTCGTAAGCATATATATGCAGAATCTTTTGTTTCTGAAACTTGGGACCACTAGACACAACAGGAGGTTCTATTGGTAATGGTTTTTTTGTTTTTGAGTTATGGACTAAAACCATTCACACACACAGGAAGGTGATACAGTAATTAAAATGTCCCAGTGTTGATTTGCTCGATTTCATATAATTTTGTTTGATTATTATACCAAGAGAATAAGAAATGCAGTTATCCTCTCTACGCACATTTTTATTCACGTTAGGTCAGAGGCATAATCTTGAGAATAGTTCTAGATTTTTAATATTATATTAATGCTCATTAATAATAAATGCTATGGAATTATATGTGGTATTAATTGCTCATTGTGGGCACAAAAGAGACACATCCTATAAAGGATATGCTATTTTTATGTATGGACACTTCTGATGTGCAAAGACGAAGGGCAAGGCTATTTTATCACCCACAGAAAATAAAGATGTTCACACATAAGTGCATGTGCCTGTATAAGATGCATGGAAGTAATTAGTGCTGTTTGGGTGTCCATCAGCACAGCCATTAAGAGATGTTGGAGGACATCACTGGAGCCCTTTACAGCACCAGTTTCACTGTTGAAAAACGTAAGTTATACCAAACCACTAGTGGCCTTTCAGAATTTCATGTTATGTATTCATATGGCTTCAGTGTGTGAGACTCCATTTTGTTCTTTATTTCAGTCCTGCAACATAGAGTACATTAACTCTGCTGATTTGTCATTAATTACGCAGTGTTAAATAGAGTTTAATCTTGGAAACTCTTCACATCAAGTCACACCAAAAAAATTAAAATGTAAATAAATGCACGATGATTGTAATTGCAGGAGGAAAAGATAATAATGTTTCTCAATCAGTTGTTCTCCTTTCACAGTACTTGTTCTTCTCAGAGGCTTCACTGCCTTTTAACACACAGCGTTTGTGAAACTTTGCAGAATATTTGAAATGAAAGGGAACACGAAGTGTGAGTTTGTTTTAAATCGGCCACAAGATACTTCAACATATGCTGAAGTGTTTTATTCCCTCATCCCCCCCAAAAGAAAGAAAAGCAGGTTGAACCTGCCCTAAATATTGATTAATTATTATATTCTTTTATATTCGTATGCACGTAGGATCCTATTTGATCTCTACTGCTTTTCAAAGGGAGCAACTTCATCTGCACTTCATAATTAGCTGCCAGAAAACAGCCACAATGGATCTGTAGCGTATATTTTTTTTGTCTATTTTTGAATGCCACAAACATTGAAGGTATGTTTGCATTCCATTTCCTCTGTCACTTGCTTTTAACCTGAGAAAGAGCCCTTCTCTCCTGTGTACTTCTGTGATTTGAGATATACGGACAGAGAGGGTCTGTTTAATAGGAAATTATTTCCCAGTATTTTCTGCTCTGCTTGGATTTCCTTTCTTTCTAGTATTTTTAGATGCCAAGATTAAAAAGGAAAAGAAAAAGAAAAAGACAGAAAAGAAAAAAAGACAAAGCAAAACACATACACACTTGGTTTATTTGTATTGTAAGACAATCCACCAAATAAAGCACGGATCACTGGGAGACTTTCTTCAATGAAAGGTCCAGTTGAACTGGTTCACTTTTAATTTAATGAATGGCTCTTTCCCTCAGACAAGGGGAAAGCCACAGACGTTTACAAAGACACAAAAGCCAACCCTGGGCTGTTTTATGTTAGTTTCTTTTCTTAAAACGTTTGTTTTTAACTTGAAATGTTCAAGGCAGAACTTGCAGATACAAATCCTTCCCTTATAGAAACAAAAGTGTTTATATAGCCCATGGTAAATAAACTCTAATTAAATGTATCCATCAACTCTAGTTCTTTTATTTCGCTTATTACTTGTATTCAGAAACTAAGATGATGTTCGATGGAGACTGAAAATTAAATCTTTATTTCATATTGAATTTCATTTTTCTTTAGAACATTACCCACTCTTTTCTTCTTTAGGAAGATACCATTCCCTACACGTGCAGCTTCTTACCACCAACTCCAGGACAATTTTCTGCCCTGTTTGGAAGTATTTGGACAGAAAACATAATTACTTGATGCCATCATTTGCTGCTTCCAGTTCAACCCAAGTGGCAATTGCTGCGTATTTCTACAAAGGATTATTTCCTCTTTTCTTCCTCCCTTAAAATGAAAATGCTAACAGCTCAGTGAGTATAACAAAAAATAAAAAATTAAAATAAAGGGGAGGAGAGGAGCGGGAGGGGGAGGGGGGGTTGAGAAGAAACACGCCATCTAATATCGAACAGAATCCCTTCTATTGTTTTTTACAGATATTTACAGTGAAAAGACGAGGGAAAAAACATTTTGTTGGGTTTTTTTTTGTGTCTTTGTAGCAGTTTGTGCTTGTTGTAGAAATAAAATATTACAAATAGAAAACAGAGAGAGGTCGGGGGTGGGGGGGAGTGGGGGAAGAAAGCTCGTTTAGTTTCCCTTTTTCATTTCCTTTGCTGGAATAGTGTCTCGGAACATCTGAAGACAAAAAGGATTTCCAATTTGGGTTCGCTCGCGGCTCCACGAGCGGAGCGCCGGTGCGGCAGTGGGTGGGGACACAGCGCCCCCTGGCGGCCATAGGGCGTCACTGCACCCGGAGCGCTGCTGCGCCGAGCTGAGCTGGGACGGGGAGAGCCCGGGGGGAACCGCTTCCTCAACAAAAACTCTTTTTCTCTGTAAACTCACGTTAGTCGGGGTCTGACTTTGGCTCCGTGGGGGTCACCTGCTCTGCGTGTATGTGCGCGAACAGCGGGGTGCTCAGAGTTGGTCAGTATCTTCACAAACTGGATTGTTTTTCTGATAGTTTAACCAGTTACCTGAAGCTGCTCATAATCTTTTCAGCTCCTTCCTTCAGTGGCATCGGTAAACTCGAAGCAGGGAGAGAGCTCACCGACATTCACAGACATCTCTCATACTCCTGTATAATAATTTTAAAACTTGTGCTAAGTACAGAACTGACAGTCATGCACTGATCTCATGATTTTTATTAGGAAACCAGTGACTTGAAAGTGGGGAAATTCAGGTCCTTTTGTGCAATAAAAATATCCAAAGCCTGGAAGACAGTAAGGATACCATCTTTCCTTCATTAGGACGTAATTCACTATGTACAGTATCTCAGGGAATGCAAGACAAAACTAGTCATGGCATTATGAGGCATTAAGGTCCTTTGGTACAATTTTTTTGTTTATTTGACAGAAATTGAGATGTTGATAGAAAGACTTAGTTACAGTGCTTTGATGTTTTAAGATGTTCCACCAATCTCAAGTACAACCCGATATACCCTTAACTTACTGTTGTTATATAATTTCAGTGTTGTTGTCTCCAGTGTTCTTCTTAATATTGTGTAAACTCCTCCATCCCAAATCATTTTTTTCCCTAGTGAGTATATAGTAGAAGCTCTCTTCACCAGGAAGTATGACTATATATATATATATATTAGCATTTTTTAACCATTGGTGTATATATGTAATTTTATTGTTAGTGGTAAAGAGAATACCAGGTTCAGTCATAGAATTGTGCTGTCAGATATTTCCTGTGATTTTGATAATTCTGGCAGGTATTTTTTTTTCTCTCCGACATATATTTAATGCATTCTTCTTCAGGTAAGACAGATACTTTATAGTTTATTTGATATTTCAAAATGCTTATGTAAAATTTATCGGCGTAATACAAATAATGTCTCAGAATGGGAACAACAAATATTGTACATCCTTAATACTGTCATTCTACATAGGACAAGTCAGTGAGAAACATCCATCTGCACTTACAGCAATGCTTTTTCAGTATCATGTAGGACTCTAAACAAGGTTTAATATATAATCAATGAATATGTCTGCCTTGTAAGCAATTTGTTAAGTTATAAATGTAGAAATACATGCACATATGAAAGTGTTTCAAATTCTGCAGACGAAATCATGAAGTAGAAAGAAACCACTATACCAGATAAAAGCCAGTACAACTTCACGATCGTGTAAGTACTCACATACACAAGCATTAACCACCTTAAGAATACTACCTGAATTCCTCTTCCACACTAAGCAAGGAACAAGCACTCTGTCTTCGGCTCTTGCACAACTAAAACCTCAATTTCTTGCATGCTTTTTCCAGCTTACTGCATCTGGCTCTAACCTAATCAATGCTCTGCTAAGGAGACAACAGATCTTGTTCTGATCAGATTCCCTCACTCCTACCATCTGAGTGCTCAGCTTTCAAGCCAGTTCCCCTGCTTCCTAAATCTGCTGTGAGACGAAAAACTGACCCCGGTGGTACTAAATTGAGTAGAAGCAGAAGAGACACTGAACCCCAGAAATAATTTGTACAAAAAGGCGGCCTGAATGAGAGATAGTGTTCCACCAGAGGAGGAATTCTTAGATCTCAAACAGTCATTATTTAAATACCAATTGGAAATTACAAATCAAACTTTCCTTCAAGACAGCTGGAATGTACAGGAGATCCTTCTCAGAAGTTCTGCTCAAATTTAGATGCTATTTTCCCAGTGGCCAATATTCCAGCTGCACAGATAGATGATGTTTGCATGTGTCACAACATTATGGAAAAATTTTGAGAAATTAAAGACAATTTTTGAAGGTTATGACCCAAGCAAATAAAAGCCAGGAAGCACAGCCTTAGGATATCATGTTCTTACCTCTCTCATCATTGTGCTTCTTCCCACAAAATCACTCTATGGTTGTGTGAGGCAAGTAGGAAATATCAGCCTTAACTTAGACGTCAGGGACTCTTTCAGCTCTGTCCAAAATCTTATTATTACCCAGGCACAACTGAGTCCTTTTCTATCTCGGGTCTGTGTTCTGCATGCATAAACACAATATGCAACTCATTGTGGAAGTAGCAAAAAAACCCAACAAGTGACTTTTCTGCATGGTTTAAAAAAAAAAAGAAATCATTTTTATTGCTATGATAAGAACAGCAATAGCTATCAAAGAAAAACAGGTAATTTTCTGTCATTAATACTGCACAATGCCTCGTGTTATTAAAAAAAAAGTAGCATTTTGGATTACATTAAATACCAAAGGTCCCAGTTCTCTAAAGGTTTTTGCATAGGAGTACAGTTTGTGAAACAAACAGGTACATCCGAAGCATTTAATCCAAAACAAAAAATCAATTAAAAAAAAAAAAAAAGAAAGAAAAGGAGAAAAAAAGCAAAGAAGACAAAAAGAAAATGAAATAAAAGGGAATTGATAGCTTGAGTCTATGACCATTAGTTTAGTGCTTAATGCTTCAATAATACTGTATGATGAAAGACTGAACATACAGGTTTTCTCCACGTTGATTCTCTGCGAGTTCTTTTGCATATTTTCTTCATCAAAATGTTTAAACTTTAACTGTATTTCAGCAGTCAAAGCAAGATATATGTGCATGTAAAACTTTGGAGCGTGTACATAGTTATTCATTAAAACAAGCTTTATGGCACTTGCAGATTATTTCTGCATTTTTAAGGTGCATGCAAAAAAAGGAAAAAAAAAAGCGTTTAAGTTGGATTTCATTGAATGTGTCATACACCTTGACATTTTAGGTACTTTAATGGATTTTTTTAGCTACAAAAAGAAGTTCTTGAAAGAGGTTTGCTGGGGAGGGGGAAACCCTTTTAGAAGAAGGCTTGGGGCCAGGGGGGTGCAATGGGTGAAAAGACTTTATTTTCTACAGCTCAAATTCCAAAGGAGGAAGACGGGGAGAAATAGGAACTGAAACTAATTTACCTGCATTCCTTTGTCACTGCTTGGCCCTTGACTAGTAAATGATTCCTTTCACTAGCCAATAAAACCAAATCAAAAGCAGGCTTAGGGAGTAGAGGGGGAAGGAGGGGGGAAATAAAGTAGAAGAGAGAATAAACTTAAACTCTGACACACACACACACGCACACACAAAATAAAAAATAAAAATAAAAATAAAAAGGAAGAAGAAGAAGAAAAATGGAAGAAAGCAAACTCACTGCTCATACTTTCCAAAAGCTCTCGGGAGCTGTGTGCCTGACCCCTTCTTCCAACTTCTCAGCATCAGCACAGTACAAAGACGTCCTCTACCTGCTGTCTTGCAGCATTACCTGAGGTTATTCCATTGTTATGCAGGATGGATTGAGTTGCTTTTGTCTCCTTGTAAAGCTGGCCCCATAAGCTCAGCCAGTTTAGATCCAGTAGAAGGATTATACGACTCTTTCAGAGATGAAGGGTATCCAAGAACAGGTTCATTCTGCACAATCTTGGTGCCCAGACAGCGTGCCCCTGAGATTTGGTAAATGTTTCATTCAGAAAAGTGCTGCACACCAACATGACAGAAGCATGGAGTAATCTGAAAAGAAGTGCATCTGGTACTGCTGGACACTACAAAAACATATCTAGCAGTAGCTTCTGCTCCTTTACATCTGAGAGAAGACAAACATTCAGAGAGTGATGCAGGATGTATTGACATAGTCGCATTTTCAGAGGTGCCCATGCATTAGAGGCATATAGAAGTCCACTGAAACATACTTAAATGTTTGAATTTAATTTTTACCCTATTAATCACTTCTAACAAATCCAAGATCATACCATTGAGTTGGAAGGGACAGATGAGATGACTTCATCAAAAACTGACAAGCGAATTTTTTTGTTGTTGAAACTACCGTATCATCTTTTTAGCTTCAAAAAGGTTTCCTTGGAGCTGAGTAGATATTATTTTTCATGATTGGACCCTAGATATTTCTTCTTCCATCCCTATTTTAACTAGAAAGTGTAACTGGGTAGCAGTCAGTCAGGCTGTAAGCAGACCAGTAAGAGTATAATGGAGGAAAAAAAAAATCCAAATGCTGGTCTTCCAGCTGTAAACAAATCTCTTCAAGTGCTACTAACAAAGTCCAATAAAAGTCATGAGATACAATCGTAAATGGAAATACAGATGATCTACTAAGATGGGTTAGGATTTGGGTTAGGTTTTATGTTTCTCAAGATCAGGCTTATTTAAAAATTCATGTATTCTGTTATTATTATTCGTTATCTGTTTACAGAGAAAAAAGCCAGGGGGTATGGACCTACTCTTGTCAGACAGAAACAGAGAACATAACCAAGAGCTCTAGAGCCCTGTATGTGTTGTACATAGCTGCAAAGCCTATACCAATGGTAGCATGAACCACACAAAGCCACATGGTCAGGAGCAGAAGTGAAATTACATCCAATTTTATTGATACTAGCCTTACACACTCTGCATTCAACTGAAATCTCTCTATGATACAAGTAAGAACAGCAGCACAAACATTTACACCTTTTCTTCCTCCCTTTGAGAACTGTGAAAGAATATACCAGTCAGCCTCTTTTGTCTGAATATGTTTCTGGGCTGAACAAGAATGGCATGTAGTCATCCTCAACACAGAACATTCAAGATATATGTCAGCACACTTATATTATGGTATTATTCATATCTGTACTGTAAAATAGAGAGGCCTAGAGTGTCAGGGAACTGATTAATTTCTCTTCTACACAAAAGAGTGAACTGTCCTAGGACAACATGCCACTTTTTCTAGCTCTAGTAACCCTCCTCCTTAGGGAAATGGTGACTCAAGAAGTGGATTCTGCATTCAAATAACAGGTTAAGAAAATATTTTTTCCCTTTCAATTTTCAGCCTCAGGAAACAGTCAAGATTCCCATCAAACATCTTTTGGAGTTGCACATGGAATACAGTAAATATACTTCTATTTAGGAGAATATATAAGACAGAATTCCAAGTCTTCAAAACTTTCCTTTTTTTACTGTGCACATTCATGTATCTGTGTATACATAGACACATATGAGCACCAGTTTTACAGCCCTTGTTTCCCAAATGCTTAAGCAATATATCATAGCTATCACAGGTATGGTCTAGGTTGCCTTGCTGTGATTCTTAATAGAAGAAGAGAACAGTTCGTATCACAGAAGATTTTATGGGCTCTAAATTAAACAGATCAATAACACTGTACTGGTGAGGACCGATGTTCTGTAATAGGGGGTTTGTTTATCGTAATGAAATAAAAATAGAAAAATTAAATGTCTTGGTGCAGCTATCCTCTGTGCTCTTACAGCCACATCCTGCTCCAAGAGGAGTGTACCATTGAATGCTTCTGTTAGGAACCAAGAACTCAAGCAGAAGATGATTACTTGCACTTCAAAGATTTCTAAGAACAAATAACATTCTACAAAGCCAGATAGCTGTAAAAGCTCCCAGATCTTCCAAAAAAGAATATGTGGAGTTTAAGATTATAGGAGTCTAACACATAAGATACCTGTTGTTTCCTTTGGTATCTTACTTGGAAAGTATGTCACTCTTAGGCCTTAAGAGTAGAAAGTAAAAAGTGAAGCAAAAGGATTTGTCCTGTGCCACATACGGAGCTAGACTTGGACTCATTCCTTCGGATAAAGGTGTCTCAAAATTAGAAAAGGTTCTGTCACTAAGATTCTCAAGTTCTGCAGTGTGTCAGCCATGCTCTTTATAGAAGGACCTGAAAAATTAGAGTAAGGATTGAACATCTATTTCACATGTAAACGATTTTTGAAAAGAGACTGCAGCGATTTCTATAATACATACATGTGGAAATCTGAACTGCACCTGCTAGCATGCAACAGTCAGCACAGTAATATCTAATGAGTATTTCTTTCCTGCTTTTTGTATCACCTTTTTCCTCCTGTAGCTAGATTTTAGAGTCAAAGCTAATCTACAAGGGGAAAGAACTTCATAAAACTAATACAACTTGAGGTATCGCACTTCCACAGTCCTTGAATGGAGTTTGCTCAATGGAGTTTGCTCCCAAAATGAGAATCCTTTGATGCTGTGCTGTGCTGTTGTATGCATAGGTTCTGGAAGCATGCTCAGAGAGCCAGCAACAGCCACTAGGAATAGTGCTCAGGTCATATGTTCTCAGCTTCTTGGAGAGCTCCAGGTAGTGCTGTCCTGAGTCTTCCTCAATCTGATTCATAATCAGAATCTTAAAAAAATAAAAATAATAAAAAAAACCCCGAGAATTACTATCCATCTCACACTAAGTAAAACCCTGGCATGCATGTTCTAGAGAACCATTAATTCTTGTGAAAGCAACTTCCCTCGCAGCCCAGCACAAAGGAGGTAATGCCTGTACTTCCAACTTAGGTCTGTGGCAGACACCATGAGCTAGCAAGCTCTGATGACAATTAGGAGAAGCATGAGTGAAATAGGTCATAATTACCAAAAGATCTAAGATATAATGGTCATAAAATATCAGAGATAGATCAGTGACGTTTGTGTGAAGATTTGACAGTGACATCTACCATCTTTTACCTCTGCATTCAATAATAGCTTAAAACTCAGAAGTAGAAGCTGAGACATGGTGATAGCCTTGGCCAAATCACACTGAAGAAAGGCTGCATTTCAGAAGTTCCATAACTGAGAATGGACTTGATTTAGAGGGGGAATTTCAGTTACTTTACTCAGTAGCCCTAGCATCAGTCTCAACCATTTAATCACATATTGCAGATTGTCTGAGAGCATTAAAAAAAATAACAACAAAACAGCAAAAGAAATGTAAAACAAGAAAACGTAGAAAACAAATAGAGCTCTGTGGTGGCTGAAAGAAATACATCACAGAAATCTTAGCTTCGCCAGTGTGGATGCAAACAAACTAAGATTCTTCCTTTTCTCAGAAAACCCAGACTTAAGGTATCACACATTCAGACATATCTGAAGGAATAACAATAAGAAACAACCTAAAACATAAGTTTAGTCAGTAACAATATATGAAGTCTGTTGGTCTTCTGGAAAGGAGGTGGTAGAAGTTAGGTTTAAATGAAAGGTGCTAACCTCATAGTGCAGTTGTATAATGTGAATGGCTGGAGGCAGTGCGTATGTCAGGAAAACCCCGTGGAGACCTTGAGAACATTTGAGACACTCCAGAAAAAGAAAGTGGCGAGAGATGGAACATAAGGAACAGTCCAAGAAGCAGCCCGAAGATCTCCATGTGAAATAACCAGTTACTGTATGCATAGAAAAGCATTGTCCAGGCAACCAAATTCAGTCCACACCGAGATATCGCTGTATGGAGTGTGGTAGGAACATACATTGGTCAGCCTGAAAGTAATACCTCCTATTTATTTCCATGGAAATTACAATAGATACAAAGAACAATCTGCACCAGAGGAGGTGATCCACTACCACTGTTGCCTCTGCAGGACACACAACCCACTCCTCACTGTGCTCACATCCACATCCCCAGGATGGTGTCCATAAACATTCAGGAAGCATCAATGAATGTCAATGGGTGCCATTTTTTTTTCCACATGGAAAAATTTTTCCACATCTTTGCATCATATACACTCCCATGTCAGATCGTGTTGTGTCAGACTGCCCCTCTGCTGTGTCTGTCATATGGCAACAGAATGTAATGGGGTATTGATGGGAAAGTTCAGCCTTTACTACCATACCAACATCTGCCTCTGATCTCATGGTTCAACATAATAAAAATAGGAGGCATCATTTTTGGAGCAGCCTTTGTTCAAGAAGTCACAGCCCCTGTCTTGAAGTATTTATATTTACTGATATTAGGAATTCACAAATGTAGAGTCATTAGCATTGTTCTATGGTCCATTTTGTTGTTGTTGTTGTTGTTTCTTTCTTTGTTTGCTTTACTGTTTCTCTCAAATGTGACACCAATCATTTATGTTTATACTCACATGGCTGTATAAACATATACTGCTTTCTGTATCCTTGGTTATAAACTGGCAAGGTGGAGCCAATCATACATCAGTTCTACCAGTAAGAACTTCAGCATATTTAAGGTATCTCATTTTTCTAACTTAATTATTCAGGTTTGTAAGACTACCAAATTACAATGATAAATTGTTGCGTGGAATAATCTTCCTTGCTTTCCCTAATCTCTTTGTCTCCACTGAGTCTATAATTTAATGGAGCAGGATGCTTCAAGATGTTGGGAAGGCCATTATCTCTAGTTGTATTAATAAACTTGCCCTCAGGACACGCCCATATTAACACTACCACATGCACAGAGTATAAGACCTGCTTGACACAGAAGGCACACAAAATGCCTTAGCCCCCACAGGCAATGTCTCAAAGTACTATGCAACAGAATTAGGCAGGGCATAGCAAACACAGACTTACGCACATGCAAAAAACTCTCTGATGCACAAGAAAGCAGGTTGTGCAACTTATTTGCCAAGCTGTAAGTTTCCTCAAGCAAACAAGTCAGCAGGAGACTCCTCAGACAAGCCAGAGCTGGTCACGCAAAATGTGTCTACTGCAAAGTAACCCCTCCCTTTGGTTGTTAACTTCCATAATGGGGCAAGCCCTGGCCAGAGGGCTTGAGGAATAGGAAGGCAGTAACAGAAGATTTCAAGATCCAGCCCATGAAATATCATAGGGAAGACTGTCTACCAGAGCACAGAAAAACAATAACAAAACAAAACAAACAACAACCAAACAACAAAAACCAAGTCTATAACTGGTAATAACTCCTGCAGTAGATATTTAGATCTAAAAGCATAAAATAGTTTGGTGAGTCAGTCTTCCCAAAGAAGTATAGAACTTCTTTTACTGTCAAATGTGATTTCTCTCAGGAGTATGTAAATGCACTGCAGATTAATGTTGTCATACATACAATCATCTAAAAGGGCACTGAAGTGAACGCTGTGTTCTCGGTACCCAGTATTTAGCCTGCTTGCCACCAACATGCTTTTTGGGTACCATGGAAGAGATGAGGTTGATCGACTATAATCAGACCTACAAGGGGAAAACACAATTGATTTCTGCTATACATTTTTGATCCATGTTGCAGTTTGAATTTTTATTCACTGAAAACACTACAAAAACTGATAAAACCAAAGTAATGCCTTTCTAGCATTAAGTTCCCACTCTATTCTACTTTATTTACAGACATACATATTAAGCCAGTCTTAGCTTTAGGTAAGAGCAGGCTGATTTGCAAACACGCAAGATCTTCCAGCTTCTTTCCTTGACTTATGATGGTCATGCTGGTTCTCTTTGCTGGCTATTAAACATATCCACTAATTCACATCAGGTCACCTTCCCTCATTTTGATGCCTTCTGCAGCATATGGGCAACTAAACCAATGGAGAAGGCAACAACTTCTTCATTCTCTCTTCATTCAGCATCTTTTGCCATTTGTGTAGATGCTAGTAACCCAGTGCAGAAGATATCAGGCAGTTTTTCACTTGTTCATTACTGAATTAAGCAACGGCAATGATCTCTCTTCCATTTTATATCTCCATGCTTCTTTCCTTTTATCACTGGACATTTTTGTGTTCCTATTCTTTAGCATCCAAACATCCATTCTACTCTTGGCTCCTCCAAGATGCTGTCCACTTCAGAACACCTACCTACTAGCAACTATAGTATAAATAAAAGTGTCATGAATCTCAAGTTAGACAAACAGAAAGATGTGCTGTTGTGACCCCATCTCCTTGAGCTGTGAGATTTAGCCCAGTTTATTATTAACACATAGGTCCCATACCCATCATATGTCTCTCACTTCCCTCACTTTGTCCTATGAAAGAAAAAGCTGTAGATACATTCTTTTCCTGTCAGAAATCCATCACACTAGGCACTCAAGAGTTAGGGCAAGGAAATATATTAAAATAAACAAGTTTTGCTCTTTGTTTGTATCTGGCAAAGGAAGTAGTCCCCATACCATGCCATTTCAAGGCCTTTCTTTGAAAATCCCTTCTCTTCTTTAAATAACAAGGGGTAGCAGTCAAGGGAAAGCACGGGCTACTTGATCCATTGTTTGGCCCACAGCCAGGTACTGCTGGCCCCGCTTTCCCTCTCTGCCACCCGTTTTTCTATCGTTCCTGTAATTTGGGGAGATTAAGATGTATAGCCTGTAAATTGGCTAAACTTTTCCAGGCTGCTTTAATGAGACTTCATATAATAGAGTTGGCTTTTTTTTTCTTTCTTTTTTTTCTCTTTTTTTAATATTTTCCTTAACGTGACCCATATGGAAATAAAAATATATATTTCTTAATGTATGCTAGATTATGGCCGACATTTTCCCCAAATTAAAATCCATGCTTCAGCAGCAGCATACATTTTCAATGATGTCAAATGTATTTTTTTAGCCAACTGGCTGGGGTCACCGTTATAATTCAAAGTTTAAGTGTGCTGGATAATCAGTAGAACATGTGAGCCTCTATGGGGCACTGTGGTTGCCTCAGCACAGCAGCACTCACCTGCTAAGAAGCACACTGGACCTATTCTACTCTCAGGCAATCAGACAGGCAGCACAGGATAGTGCAAAGCTCTGCCTCCAATGGGCTGACAACCACATGGCTCACAGCAGGAACCATGTGGCAGCAGGTTATGTCAACATGAAGATCCTCCAGAAGAGATCGCCACAATGTGAGCATCATGCTCAGTAGCAGACTAAGCTTACAGTCTAAGCTAACAATGCTAAGCACCTCCCTGTCAACTGATGAGATGCCTTTCACTTGGGGATGCCACTCAAGCCTTGTCAGAGAGTGGTGTTACCATTCCATTGTGAAAAAATTCCCCTTGGAAGCAGCCAATTCATAGTGTTGTTACAGCATGTACATGCCTACATACTGATTTCCCTGATTTTTCCCACCTTAAAAATACAAATAACATAGGAAAATTGGTTACAGATTAGCAAAAGATTGGGCCCGACTAATAATGTTCTTTAAAAGAACTCATGCAGCCTGCTATTATGCAAGAATCAGAATTTAAGTGAAAATCTGTTAGCATATCTGGATAGTCTAAATTCAAATAAATTGTAAATGGATTAATCAAACATTAGAGCAGAAGAGGAAACTAACGATTTCCATACAGATATTGATTTTTCTTTCTATTTACACTGCTCTTTTAATTAAAAAAGCATCTAATATCAAAATTATTTAATTGGGGTCACAGATGGAACACCAGGCTTCCAGTGATTTTGTTTTAATATTTTCATATTACAGTTTGACATTGAACATTGCATTATGATCCTATCCAGTCAAAAATTCCAATTTCCACCAAAATAACATTCATTCAGCTTCCCAAAACAATGTGTTCTGACTAATTTCAGAGCTTGCACAAGAACACAATGATGTTTTACGATAGAAAACAAAGACCTTGTCCATACCGAAGAGTGCCATGTGGATGTTTCCAGTTGCTATGCGTAGAGACTGTTACCCCAGTAACCCCAGGATGGATGCATTTCAAATGAGAAAAAAAAACCCAACACCATTTTGCTTGCAGCAGTTATTTTGAGGAGTGGAAAATTCTTATCAACTGTGGCAACAAGTGCTTCTTTCATAATGGAAGTGACCCCACTCAGAAGATTAAGCATGTTGGCTCTGTTGGGTTATTTACAGTGGTAAACTCTCTGCAGTTAATGCATAAACACCCACCAAAACTTAACTGACAGTTGAAGTGGCAGATAATTTAGGCATGAAGGATGATGTTACCTCAACCCAGATTTGAAGAGGTTATGTGATATGTGCCAGGCTTCTCCTGACAATACATTTGTTGTCACACCTGCCTTGCCCAACCCCTCCAACTTCCTATCAGTGCTGTGTTTCTCACATCCGACATCTGCTGAGTAATGTTTCATCGTATGAAATATTCATTTCTCACCTGTGCCTCACAGGCAAGGAACCCCCATGAACCCTGCTGTACTGCTGCACAGCCCACCAACAATGAGCTACCACTAGGCAGCTGCAGCAGGGGCATGCTGGGGGAGTTGTGCATTCAATGAGTCCCAGCCAGGTATAGGACCTTCCAGCCCTGCTGGCAGGCAGGGAGGTGCCTTCAGGAGCTGTAGCCTGTAGATACAAGCTGGGGGAGGAAAATTGAGAGTAAGGAAAAGAACTTGGGGGTACTGGTGGATGGAAAGCTGGATATGCCCTTGCAGCCCAGAAAGCCATCCATATTCTGGGCTGCATCCAAAGCAATGCAGCCAGAAGGAAGGGAATCTGCCCCTCTGCTCTGCACTGTGAGACCTCACCTGGAGTGCTGTGTCCAGATGGGGAGCACTCAGTGCAGGAGGGACACGGAGCTGTTGAAGCACTGCCTGAGAGGTGCCACTAAAGTGAACCAAGGGATGGAACACCTCCCTGCAAGGAGAGGCTGAGAGAGCTGAGGCAGTGCATCCTGTAGAAGGAAGGACTCCACGGAGATCTGAGAGTGGCCTTCAGTATCTAAAGGGGCTGTGAGAAAGAAGGGAACAGTCTGCTTTGCAGGGTCTGTTGTGAGAAGACAAGGGGAAGTGGTTTTAAACTAGAAGAAGGGGAACTTAGACTGGCTACAATGAAAAAGGTTTTTATGATAAAGGTGGTGAGGCACTGGCACATGTTGTGCAGAGAAGTGGTGTTCCTGAAGACACCCAAAGTCAGGCTGGATGGGCTCTGAGCACCTGATCAGCTGCAGGTGTCCCTGTTTATTGCAGCTCAGTTGTATTAGATGGCCTTTAAGGGTCCCTTTCAGCTTAAACATTTCTATGATTCTGTGATTCCATGATTCTGTGATTTTGAAGCAGTTTTGTGCTACAACATTGAGCACTGGAACTGAAACTGGGGAACAAAACATTGCCTCCCAGGTGTCCAACCTTTTGGCCTGCTTGGGTCACATTGAGTGAACAGGAATTGTCTTAGGCTGCGTCTATATAGGTCACTGTGCAAGTAATATCTTCTACTTGTTTCTGTGTAAACTACAACCAATGGAAGGAGCACAGTAACATTATTTGATAGGGCGCATTCTCACCTACAGAACACTATTTTTCAACTTATTCACCACTTTTAGCTATGCATTTTTGCCAGAGATGAATAAAAGCCTGCATACAGTGCTTCCACGTCACGTGGCATTCTGTCACTGTGCTGCCGTCTGGCACATGGCAACAAAATACAATGGGACTGGTAGGAAAGTTCAGTGTTTCCTGTCGTATCATCAACACCTGCCATATCATGGGCCAACATTTGTGAAATAATGCATCAGTCTGGTTCAATGGAAGAGCTTGCAGTTCTTGGCGAGTTCTCAAAGTGCTCATCAGAGATTTCTGATGAAATTTTACTCTTCACGCCTTGACAATAATTGTTCATGAATGGACATATGCCACTAAGCAAGGACATGAGTAAAACATGGCTGTGAAGTGAATGATATTTCTGGTAAGACAGGTCTTATTAAAAACTGTTAAAGAGACACATCCGATTTTTGAATTGGATATCTGAAAGCCAAGCTGCTACTACGTTCAGACTTCCAACCACTTGTCTGGATGAGTTGATGTAGAAGAGTGATAATGGCTGATATGAATTATGATTCAAAAACACTGTTCTCAACATTATCAAGCAAAAATATTTTGAAAGGCACAGACCATTGCTGTAATTCAGCAGCACAGTGCTACCTATCAGATGAAATGCTTTTTTGCAGTCCTAGCTATATAGGATTAACCTTAGGACTTCATCTCTGGAGGGCACTTTTGCAAAAACACCTCTGCACAAAATCCTTTTCTGTATCATAATATCAAACTGTTGTACTTTGCTAAATGAAATCTAATACGCTGCCATGAAGCAGAGAAGCTGATTTCTGAGACCTCTTCAGTTGTGGGTGGTCCTCTTATGGGATGGAGGGAGTTCCTTAACACATCCAGCAGGTTGATTTCAACTTATTTCACTTTCTGCAGTACTCAGAAGAGAGCTTCCTGAAGAAATGTGGGGAAAGAGGTGCTGTAGGCAAAAGAATAGAGAACAGTTTTGTCAACGTATCTGATTTTTGGAGTTACTTCTTTGTCTGCAGAAATATGTAACTTTTGCAGATATTCAAAGCCAATTGCAAACAATAGTACATGTATAAAAGAATTTCCACTCCCAGTAGTTAATTTCTTTCGGCATTTCGGACTGCCATTTTCACCACTGGATATGTTATTCTGCATTGTTACCGATTGTCACTGAATATTGAAATCAAGCAGTTTTCAGTGACAGAGAATGGCTACTTCTGCAGAATCAGGTACGTAGTGAAATACAGCAGAGGGCAGGTGCTGCATTCATTCACAATTTAAATAGATCATTGATACATATGTTATTCTGGTCATTGAAATTTTTTGCACTGTGTAATAGTAACAAATACATGAATTTTGCAGCCAAATCTCCTCATTATATAAATAAAACAAGAAATCCCTTCTGAACTTTAAACAAAGAAATCATATTGTTTTTCTCAAATCACATATAGCTTTACTTATCTCCAGGCTTCACCTGGGAAGTAAAGAATGGAACAGAACTAAAAGCCCAAGAATGGTACTTCTGAACTGACAAAGATTAAGGTATAGCAGAAATCTCATGAAAACAATATAATTTATGTGAGTTCCAGAGAGTGCTCTCAACCAAAGATGTTCAGAGAAATACTCAAAGCCATCCAAGTGGGATAGAGAAAATGTGAAGAGAAGAAGGAGTTAAGGTTTTTTTTTTAAGAGATTTGGAGATGCTGAACAAGATAAAACTTAAATGGGTAATGAAAAAAAAATGAAAGAAAGAAGAAGAGAGAGATCAAAGTTATTGCTTTTGTCTTCAGCAATAGATATTACAGAAATACCCTAGTTTGGCTAATATTGGCTAACGATAGGTAAGGGAAGGTGCAGAGGACTTGCGAATACTCAGACATAAGGACTGAACCTCTGCTCTCTTTTAAGTTTGCCCAGGCAATGGAGTGAATCAAAACCTCATCTACTGTCTGATACAGCTGTATTCATCCATACAGCCACGTATAAAAACTTTCATCTAGCTGCCAGGACACCCGGAGCGTGAAAGCAAGTAGAATAGGCTCATGCCACCTGCCAGCCCTGTACTGGTGCACAAGTGATGCAGAGCCATTGCAGCACAATGCGCTCGTTTCCCCTGTGTAGATACTCTGCAGTGCTCCTGTGAAATTGTTTCAAATGGTCATTCAACACTAATAAGTGCTTCAGTTTGTTTGTTTGTTTGCTTGTTTGTTTTCCAAAAAAAATTGATCTAATGTTCATTATAGCACTTCAGGAATGAAAATAACTGGAGCCAAACTAGAAAAAATTATATTGAATGAACAAATATCAGTTCTACCAGACAACTGTAATAACTTCTAGTTACGGGGCTGTGGACAAACTGACAGCATCATTTCTTTGGGATATGATGATGTCACAGGGCACAACTCCAGTCTGTTGACTGAAGGAGATTTTGTATTCCCATGTATCTTATCGTCAGCACTTTCCAATCAATTTTATCCTTTTGAGGAAGGGAAGTGAGAGTTGGAGGCTGAGTTTTTATTAGACACAGCTGGTCTGAGGGACGTCATTTGTTCCTAAAGCAGGGGTTGTCTTTCATATATGAAACTGTTAGCAACGGGGGTAGACGGTGGGCAGGGGGAATCAGTGGAAGTAGTTTCAACAGCTGGGGGCCAAATTATAGAGAAAAGTGGAGAGAAGTGAAATTTATAATCTATAATTTGAAACCAAAATAAGAATGAGACAAGCTTATTTGAAGGACTGAAAGGAAAAGGATGTGATATATGGCCTGATACTGCCAAGCAAAATGAACGCTGCCATTGCACTATTACTTTGCGGACAATCCAAAAAACCAAAAGGACCAATTAAGGCTGCCTCCGTGGAAATCTAATTAGGTCATACAAACAATCCCTGTTGTTAATATGACCCTTAAACTGTACGTGGGTGCCTTTAGAAGTCTATAGCAGAGATACAAAAGATTGTGATCCATGAAGGGAATAAGAATGGAATTAGAGAGAAAGAATAACAGATTAGGAACTGGTGTAGAGGAAAATTTATAAAGAGAGGAGCTAAAGGAGCAGGAGTGGAACATGAGAGCCAAACTGTTCCCCAGATATTACATTGTCCTGTTATGGGAGAACTCGGAATCTTCTTTGCTTGATTTAACTTAAGGGACTAGAAAAGAGCAGTGGTAGAAAACAATGCATTTTGAGGCAAAAAGTGAAAGAGCTTCCAAATATAACAGTGTAGGAAATAACATTTTAAAACTATGTGCTTGTCTGGATAGAGTACTGATATCAGTGATTGCACATAACATCCCAGTGAAAGAGACATAAAAGAAGGATCAGTCTAAATTAAAAATAAACCATTGGGACTACTACTGGCTTCAGGAGAAGAAATGTGTTAATAGTATGTGGATCCTCACCCACTGTAAACTGTACTAGTTAAGATAACAGTAGCACAATGGGAACTAACTATCCTTATACTGAAATCATGATCTGTCTTTACTCTCATTTGCTTTTTTTCACTCCAGGTTCCCAAGTAGCAACTTTCACACCTAATGTTCCCATTATGCCCTAATAATGTTGTGACTTCCACCATGACAGAGAACTCCACACCTGTACTTACGATGACTAACTGTTGAGCAAAACTTCTTTGAATATTACCTAGAATTTTGAATAATTGTAAACTTAAACATAGTGAGATACTGTATAGGCTTTTGATGTTCAAGTTATCTAGCACTGTATCTACAGAATGAGAATTTAATATGGGAATAATTTCAGAAAGCACACAGTAAATGGTACAATCTGTAACAAACTTGTAATGCACTGTTTCGTAGACAGTAAGGGTACAGTATTCACATCACATGAGCCATGTAGCTAACCCACTTTGGGTAGATTTACAGATGGGATATTCACAAAGGGAGAGTTATGAGCTATTTGCAATGAAGAATAATGCACCCCAACATTTACAAGTAATAATGCGTAATGTAATATTTCACAATGTCACAATCCACTTTACAAATTGCTCACTAGTATAAAGGATCTAGTTCTGTACTTAAAGTCATACAGAATCTTCCTATAGACTTCAGGTCCCACTGATTCAGATCCCCAGAGTCAGAACTTGAGAAATAAATACTTTAGGCACTTCAGTAGGCATATGCATTCTAATCCAGCAATGTAGAAGTCCTACAGCCTTTATTAATAGTATTTGAACTACTTAATATCCATATGAGAGAGGAAATATAGTACTTTGTTTCTTTGGTGTTGAATAACTTCCTGAAGATTGTGTATGAGGAATCTATAGTTCAGCCAGTATAAAAACAGCATCTCACTCTCCCCTGTTCCTTCACTCACCATCCGTCAAGGAACACTCCAAGTATAGCTGTACTGTGGAAGGAAATGGATTAGAAGAACAGTAAGGATTATTTTCTACCCTGCTCTCTGTGATTTTCTCAACTTGTTACTTTGGATAGTTTTCACCAGTATCTGTTGCCTAAGAACCAAAAGCTAAATTTGGATGCTGCCATTCTCAGGAGGAGGCTGTGAATGAAAATGGCCTCAATAAAGGTAGGTACATGAGGCGGAATTTCTTTAAACTTAGTAACTATTTCTGGGCAAGGGTTAATAGAATACTGTCCTAATTATGGAGTATTTTCTTTATTCACAAATCTGTTATTTGTATATACAAAGGAAGGAAAGAGTTTTACGGGAGTTCAACTTGCCGTAACCAAACTGCATTTCATTTTGGGTTGAGAAGGAACTTGTTTACAATAGATTTTTGCCTGTTGCAAATAAAACTACAAATGTTTACTAGAAGGGGATTATAGAAGGCCAATATTATAAGGACAAATGCTATTTTTAAGCATTTATTAAAATGAGGCAGTATTATATTCAGACACCCTGTATATCAGCAGGTGCCATCGCACATAGGAAACTGCAGGCAATGATTTGGTAGCACACTAACTGAATTGATACGGTATTTTGCTGGCCCCTATGACATCATCCTTGCTGGATGGCTCTTTAGAATAAATAACCTCTTCCACATGTCCCTAAGCACATGGCTCCTGAAATAAATTTCAGTTGCTGTAAGGCTCAAGGACGTCCTAAATCACCTTGGGTTAATAAGCAGCAGGAATAGAGGAGGAGGGGATCCTGGTTTTGTTTTCGTTATTCTATCAGAATTATTTTAGATGAAGTCATTGTTAAATGCACTAGATAAGATGCAGGGCAATAGAGAAATAAAAACGTGAGGGTGGGAGTGATGTTCATATTGAATGTACATACAGAAAAGCTGTGGGGCATGGTGAGGCAATTCATGTATTCCAAAGGTTTTCTTGGAATCATGATAGCATTCAAGACAGACTGATGTTCAATAACCGTTTAAAGAGCAGTGTGTTTGTCAGGCATCTCTGGGAGATCTGTGCTAAGAGAAATTCTTCAGAATAAAGAGAAAGTTGAATTCTGCTGTTTGGCCTAATCCAAAGTTTTGGAATGTAAATGGTACTTCAATCTGAACAGACAAAACTGAGAAGGCCTGAATAGGTGTGCTATGGTTAAATAATGAAGAACTGCTGATTTAGTTAGAAGTAATAAGATCAGTTACTTGGTCTTCCAGAAACCAGCATGAAGATAAGCCCATAGCCTGTTTATGCTAATGTCTTCTAAAAAGTTCAAATGAACTATTCCAATGCTGTCTTTGCTTACCAGTCCGTACAGCAGAGAAAATCGTCTCTTGAGATAACTTGTGGGACACTTCTATATATCTGTGCAACAAGAGGTAGGCACTATCCAAGATACTCAGCTTACTTTTCACTGAATTTTTGGGAGTTTTGAGTATGGCTTCTAGCCATGCACATGTGATACGCCATACAGAATCATAAGGTTGGATTCCCTAAAATTTTGTGGCTTAAATTTGAATGTGACTGTTGGTTGAGTTCTTTTACTATTCCTCATAGCAGCACGAAATAGATCTTGCCCCAGTTAAATAGAGAACTTTTGGACATTTAATTGTGTTATTGGAAAACCCTGTAGCAGAGTTTCCAGAAACCTGTTGCTCTCTAGTAATTTATTGCTAACAGTGTCATGTGCATTTAGGTATTGACTCCAAATTGCAGAGCTCTATATATTGTTCTGATACTGAAAAGCTAAAAATTTAATTCTCTTCCTTTCTTGCATCATTCATAGGTCCAGAAGAACTCATCTAAAATGTACAGATAGAGGTACCTTCAGGCTGAAGGCATTGGAACTGGTTTCATGCTTGGCCAGAGAACCCATACGTGTTAGGACAGAGGAACAGATAAATCCTCTTTAACCTGGAAAGGGTTGTTTTGATGATGATGGACCTCATTTTGCTTATCAAATTGATTTTGTGAAGTGCAAGAGTGATGAATATGGTTTCAGAAGTCACTGTTGGTAACTGTGTAACCTGTTGCTATAATTGGTCAAATTGACTTTGAACTTTATGGCATTCATGTCAAAAGAGATGTACTGTTTTCCTACAGTGACTTAAAACCTCCTGTACAAGGAGGGATTAAAATGTGTTTATTTGCATCCAGGCATGTATATCCTTACTGCATTTAAAATTTTATTTTGTGCTACTGCAATTAAAAATAACAGATAAACTCTTGTGTGTTACATGGCGAGTTATTTGTACTTACTTTCTTTGCTCCCATATCATATTTCCTCTGTTCTACATACACAGTAGTTTTGGAAGTTTGACAGGACTGGCCAGAAGAGTAGGGGGACCTGCAGTAGCACTGACTTGTTTTGTGTCTCTCTCTGCTGCCTTTCTATCACCTCACTAAGCTGACCTCACACAGACATTCCAATTGATTCAGTATCATAAGCTTCCTCAATGTCACCTCGTCACCTGCAGAAGAGGTATCTTTACATAAAGTCAGCCTTGGCTTTTCAACCCTTTCCCCACTGTGTCTGAATGTCTGCAGTGGAATACTACTATATGACTTTGGTCTTTCCAGGAAAGTGGAGAGCTGCACAGAAGCAAAAATTCACAGACTGTTTGGTCAGTAAGCAAGAAGAAAAGGGTGAGTGTAAGTACACAGGTGTTGGCAAGTTGCAGGTACACACAGAATGTACAGAGATAAGGGAGTTCTCTGAGTGTGTGGGAGGGAGAGGCTGGGAATTAGAACTGGGACGGAGTGACGATGTTTTCTGAACCTAAGGGTTTCCTTGTTCTCCCATCTCTCATTATTATTTTTTTCTCTGTAGACCAGATAATAACAAGTTACAAAAGCATAAGAGCTTGACCAGAGCAGTATTTTCCTTTCAAGAGTTGTAAGGGGTGCATTTACAAGAAATTGCTACCTCTGTTTAACAAAACAAACAAAAACAAGATAAGAAAATGGAACAGCTTATCTGCCTACGATGAGAAGAAATAGACTGAGTTTGGAAATGCAGCGGAAGAAATGCACTGCATCCAGAAACAGTTTTTCCCAATCTTTTTGTATGTTGTACACAGCAGCCCTTATACTGACCTGAAACCAAGTCCCCCCTGAAAGTAATATATCCAATATTGCAAAACTCAGAACAGTTTGGAGAGTGAAGTTCCAAGACCTTCGTCTGTCTCCCGTTAATATGCTCTTGAAACAATGTCAATTTTGTTCATGGCAGAAGATAAATAAGACGAAAAAACACTACCCTAAAATGTTGAGTGGTTCTTTGGTTGGCATCAGTTGGTAGGTCAAATGCTGTACAGATGAACTGGTCTTAGAAAAGCGATCTTTCAGAGAGGGAAATGTAAGATAAAAGTCCCACTGGATTCCCTCATGTACATCCTTGACATTGCAGAGTGGTTAATCACAGTTCAGTATTTTCTCTTGTCCTCTGTTCAACGCACTCTTAAACGATACAAACAGTGTGGTTTCACAAATTCCTTGTGAAGTCACTCATCATTTGACATTTCATCCCATCACTGCTCACTAAACTGCTCCAGAGGAGCTGAGGCAATATCTTCCATGACATGTTGGTTGGATGCTGGTGTGTTCAGCTAACCCACCACAGCCAGGTCAGCTGTCAAAGGTGGTGGCAGCTGGAAAGCAGTGAAGGAGAAACTAGAGGGGAACACCTGGCATGATGAGATCACACTAGTAAGAGCTGGTATAAAATTTCTGTCAGTGATGGGCAGTTGAGAGACACTTGACAGTTTTATCACAGGATAGTGGAGCACAAGGTAATTTCACTGTTGTGGTGTCATGTGCTTGCATTTTACTGGTGTTTTCTATCTATTTGAGCACTTATCTGCCACGTTTCTCTGAATGCAATGACTTGGTTCATGAAATTGCTTTGCACTTGTTGTCTCTCAGCCTTAATAACACATTGCAATAGAAATTCAGTACGAAGGACCTCCATTTATATATCTAATCTCTAAGAAAATACTCTCAGAGGCTGGATGTTTTAAACTATGTGAACAGCATAGGAGTTTGAGGAACAACCCACTGTAGCCATCTCAGAAAACAAACAAACGAACAAACAAAAAACCACTTTGTTTTAGATACTCAGGCCTTCGCTGAGCATTTCATCAATTATTTGCTATGTGGAAATGGTTCCCTCTGACCCTGGATCTAAATGCTGCCATCCTCTGCCTCAACCCCTCCCCCCTCCCCCCCCCCCCCCCCATATTTATAGAGCATGTCAAAGTCACACTGCACTATTATTGTGCCTGTCACAAAGTAGATATGCCTTTCAGGATTGTAGACACTTCATGTAGGAACAGCACTGCCTGAGAAAACTATGGTTGCCATTATTTCTATCTGGATGTATTTGCATTGTATACCTTATGGACTATGTAATGGGACAATTAACAGTGACAGAGAGGTGCTTTCAATAATCTCATCAGAACCAGGCAGAGGTTTCATCTTCATGTTTTAAAAGCTCCCAGCTTGGTTGGGATATTATAAAGATCCCAAGCCACATTCTACTATCATAACATCCTTGAAATGATACATGCCACTCACATACCCTTGACATTGAATCTCATGAGGCAGAGGGACCTTGACAATCATTTCTGAGCAGCTGAAGCACTAGAAGATGCATGCATCAAGACAGATTTTGCTAAGTCTGAACTTGCTCCACAAACAGTAAGGATCTCATTCGGTAAATGTTAAGTATGCCCTTCAAGATTACTCTCAAGGTTATTAGCATGTGAAAAAGTCTGCATGCATTTCCATAAAAGCATGGCATGATGCGTGATGCATTGAAACAACCAAGTTAGTGGATGACCGATGTGCTCTCTCTGACCTCCCAAGGAGAGAACCCAAGTGAGTCTCTGACAAGCCTTGTCCTTCACACCCCTGAGACCTTGCTATAAGCACTGTTCCTGCAGAGCAGTAGGGCAGCAAGGGGAAGGCTAGGACAGAGGACAGCAAGTCCAGGGAAGTTTAGTTTAGCAGACTATAAATCCCTCTTCCCCTCCTCCCCTCTTTATTGCCTGTCTTTGGAAAACACAATCCGATATAAACCAGAGAGAGTGGAAGCAGGGCAATAAAACTGTACGGCAGGAGTACCGAGTGTCGCAGGGGTGTTATATTACTGACATTCCAAGTGGCTGATGTCAGGCAGTGAGCACTAGGGCCCACAAGCCACCAAGGCAAAGAAATTTCCCAAATGGCCATTGCAGTCCTGTGACATCCCTTCTGCTCAGATCTGTTCTTGGCTGTTATGCTATTCATGTCTTCTGCCCTTTGCTACTTCTGTGTCCTTGAATAATGGCATGAAGGGCTCTGGTTTTGAACCACTCAAGTTAAGCGCTCAGGCCTGTGGGCTGCAATGTTTTGAGTCAAGAGGTTCTTAAAACACATAGTGAGATGTCTGGTCAGTTTGTCACATGATCAGCAATAACACACAGACAAAAGATATTTCTTAAAATTCACGTCTGGCTTAAAGTATACCTACGGATTTCCTCATTATTATTAAAAAAAAAATGCATGACTCTAACTCCTTTTATATAGGGCTAGGAGTTTAAAAATAATGAGCTGTTCTAAGTATATTAAACAAGCTCCTTTAATGAGTGATAACTTTCACAGGACAGGTTTCTTTCAGGTATCTTCAAGATAGCATAAATTGGGCACTTAAAGGAGACAGTGTTTCCAGTTGTCTTCATCAAAGTTTGCTGTGAAATACTGAAGAAAGATTTTTAACCACAAGGCATGAGGTGTATTGCTCAGAAACCCAGACCTATTTATATTCAGAAGAACTTGCACCAGTCTGGTTTCTTGGGGTTAGGTTTTTCTCTTCAATTGTCTGACAGTTAGGTCTTTGCTATAAACTAATTGGCAAAGCTCCCATATAGCTAGTAAATATAAGAAATATCTCTGAAAAACAATTCATCCTGCTTTTAGAGGATATGGTTGCACAATCAAAATAAAGCCTTCCTAAGTCACATGCAGTGACTCTTCTGTAACTAATCTTTTCCCATCTCTTATTGTTATTGTTGTTGTTATTGCTGTTCAGATTTGGTTTTGGTTGGATCAGTTTCTTGACACAATTCGTTATGCGGCTGTATGAAATCCTCCTGGCACAAGGCATATGGCAAAGCATGCAGCTAGGGAGAAGGGAATATGAGGTGAACTTTATTGTGGACAGATTGCTCCTGAGCTGATGTAAAGCAATCCTACAATGGCAGTCTCGAAGATGCATAGCAGGGTGGTTTTATTATGATAGAATCATTAAGATAGGAAAAGACCTCTAAGAGCATCTAGTCCAACCATCAACCCATTTCTAGGGCTGTGTATCTCTTTCCATTGGCTAGGTCTAGACTACAAAGTTAGACTAGAAACTTAACATTAGACAGCTGAGGGTAGCTGAAGTGAATCCCACCATTATTCATCATTTAAAGTATATCCCTGTTCTGAGGAGTGCTCAGCAGCACCAGTACTCTCATGAAAGCTGAAAACTCTTAATGTATATTCAGATCCCTTTCCCCTGCTCTAGGTTCTGAGCCATCATATCAATATGGCCTATGCACGCTGTGGTAATTTATGAATGTCAGGAAAAAATAAACAGATTAACTTTTGAAGTGGACTAATTAAAGTGTAGTAAATCCCTATGTAGACAGACTTCCTTAGTATTGAAGAGGCCTTAATTCAGGCCAGCCAAATTTATTTTGAATTCAAGTAAAACAAATCAAATAAAGGTTGCTTTAATCCTAAATGAGAGTGCCTGTGCAGGCGGATGGAGGGGGCTTAACACTATTCAGAATTTAATAGTATTTGATAGCAATTACTTATAACATAATAATCTCCTTTATGAGTTTTTTGGACCCTCCTCTAGCTTTCAGACTTATTGTAACAACTATTTGTTAAATTATATTGAAAATATTGATAACATTGAAAGTTAACGTCCAGAGGGTTTTGCATACAGAAGATGTGGAGGTTTACAATGAGCAAGGCAGCAGGAAAAGAACATTTGTCTGTCTTGTTCTTGTTGAATCTGCATTGGTTTCTACATCATTTACTTCTAGACGTTTCTGCAAGTCTGTGGCACTAGGTTTTAGATCTGAGCATTTTAGTACAAATGAACAAACCACTTTTAATGAAAAGCTTTTAGATTAATGATTGAGTTTCCTGATATATAGATGAGGGGAAGTCCCCTTCCGTTCACTTCTCCATAGCCATGTATATTTAATGAACTGAATATAATCCTATTTTGTACTAATACATAACACTTAATCCTGTCATCTCCAAATGCCTTTTGAATGTCAATGAACAAAGCTTCCCCACTGATCCTGGGAAAATTAGGTAAGTGCCACTGTCCTGATTTTACAGATAGGAAATACAGGATCCTAAGAAATGAATTGTCTTGCCTATGGTCATGCACAAGGAGAGAATAGCTGCATGGAATAAAACAAATGCATCTAAATCCCTGCCTCGTGACTCAGTCACAAGACTGTCCTTTTCTATTGTTTTATAATAAGCTTTGATTACTCTATCTCCATTTCCAGAAATTCTGCTGTCAATAAAGGCCTTTTTGTGGTAGCCACATTGTCTGGCGCTATCTGTTACGAAAGATGGAGAAGTTACAGGTCATACGGTTTAGGGCTGTCCTGGCCCTTCAGTATGGTGGGCTCTTTCTGCTCCTAATCCATTGTATTAGCTTCTGGCAATTCAAGCACCGTCTACTGAATTGCTAGGGGTGAAAGGTCAGTGCATTAAGCATAGCAGATTAATACACTGCAGTAAATCCCAGAACCAGCACTTTAAGGAGCCAGTAATATTTCACACATGATTGTTCTACCAATTGATTGCACCATCTTGTGAGTGGGTATGTGTGTGTGTATTTCTTTTACTCCATTTACGAGTTTTCCCAAGCTCCCCTGTTTAGTGGAGATTGCTGTGTCCCACACTGGTTACACTTTGATCAGGGAAATTCAATACCTGAGGTCTGGGCTTTATAGGAAAGCAAGGTCCAGATTAAGGGAATTAGCCACAGTATATCACAACTAATAAAAGAGTGATTGAGCCCCACCACAGTGCTGCCCCAGGGGACATGAGGAAAAAGGGGAGGGGGTACAGTTAGCAGAGAAGGGGGAGGATAAAGCCATGTCCATAATTAGAAAAGAACAAACCTGCTATCAGATCACACCTCTTATGGTCCTAGGAACTAAAGCAAAAATATGCAACAAAATGTATCAGCTACAGCGTTTGCTTTCTTTTTTTTCCTGATACACATACAATTCTTTTATTTTTCTTCTTTCTGTTGGCATCCTTCCTTCCCAGTTTTACAGTATAAGTAGCTTTTAGGAAATGTATGGAGAAATACATCACATACTGATTCCACAGGTTTTATGTCCACACAACATGCTGGTTAAATAACTTTCACACTAGGAAACGCTGTTTCAGACAGTTCTCACAAGCAGGACCAACACTGAATGTTAGAGTTTCTCTCTAGGGGAACCTGCATGTACATTTGTGAAGACCTACTTGTTTTCACAATAAATGAAATGAGAATCATTAATCTTCTCTGCGATGCTTGAAAAGTCAAATCAAGTCTGAGTATATCGTTTGCCCTATAGCTTTGGCTGAGTGATTTTTTTCTGAATGCTTTCCCAGTGATGTGCCTAGACAGTCTAACATTTGCATCTCTAAATCAAGAGATAGTATTTGTTTCTGTATCTATTTTATAGATAGTGATTGAGGGAAGTGATGAGCCTGCTATCAAGGAGAATCAGATGGCTGCATTATCACCATTATTCAGTAGTAAAAATACTTTGCTTAGGATATGTGCTTATTTTCTTCAGATGGGAACAAAATCCTATTTCCCTGCCCCTGTTTTTTTTTTCTTTTTATTTTTTTTCCTGAGTTATTCATCCAGACAAGCCCTTCCTTTCACTCTTTACTCAAGTAAATCATCAAAAAAACAGCAACTTATAATCACAGTGTCTGGCATATCTGTCATTGTAAATGTCTGTGGCTCAGTACACTGTCATTGGTGTAGTGACACATGGGCAATCTTGACTCTTTCCCAAAGTCTGAGTATTTTTGCCCCTTATACTTGTTGGAAGAGCAAATATAGAAAGATAACTGAATTTATTGAATCAGCTTGCATTTAGACATCTGTTTTCAAAATAGATATTTGCATTTGTTAATATAAATTTACCCCTGTGGAGCAAAAGCACATAAGCATGTGCTTAATTTGACTGCAGCGTGCTTTAGGTTCTTAAAGGTCAAATACAGGGTTAAGTTATTTGGAGAATCAAAGCCATAGTAACAAACCTTTGGTGTCATTAAATATGTAATGTATTAATTACACTTAATGTCTTACAAAGAGTAAGACATTAGTGATTTCTGAGAGCTGAATTAATATCAATCCCCTGTCCAGTAACAAATTCCTCTCTTGTTCTAAATCTCTTAATTTCTGTACTCTTTACCATTACAATACAAACAGTGGCAAATACTAAAGCCAATGAAAGAGTGAACTGAACTGTGAATTAGTATGATTCTTGTATACAATATTAATAAATAATATATTAATAGTATAAAGCAAGTAGCTGAATCCATAAATACATATTCTGCATAGTCGGACTGGTCTGCCTCAAATCCCTGTTAATTTGCCATATAATGCATTTTTCACTCTTAAGCGCAATAGTTTTGATTAATCATAGTAAAACATTTAATTATTATTTTTTAAAGAATTTATGACCATGCACAGTACTTGAAAAAGAATAAGAAAATAATTTTCTCCCCTCATGCCTCACTGTTAATTGAGTTTGTCACAGGTTTTCAGAAGAACAAGAAGTCAGTTTTTTCTAGGACCAGTGCTTCCTACTTCTAAGTAAGTCTGGAAAAGACTGTAAAGATGATCTAGTCCAACCATTAACCTGTCACCACTATGCTCACTAAACCATGTCACTCAGTGTTACATCTAGACTTTTCTTGAAAACTTCCAGGGACAGTGACATTTCCCTGGGCAGTCTGATCTAAGCCTGTAGTGGTGCATGGGGTTGTTGTGACTGAAGCGCAGAACCTTGCATTGGTCTTGTTGAAGCTCATATAATTGGTTTTAACTTTTCATGAACCCACGCTGGCTGGGCCTGCTCCCCCAGTTGTCCCACATATGCCATGTGGTTGCGTTCTCTATGATCTGTTTCATAATCTTCCCTCATACCAAGGTCAGGCTGATGGTCCAGTAGTTCCCCTGATCCTCCCTCTCACCCTTCTTGTAGATGGACATGACACTGGCAAGTCTCCAGTCATCTAGGATTTCCCCCATTGACCATGACTGATGAGAAATGCTGGAAAGCAGCCTGGCAATTAATTCCACCATCTTTCTTAGTACCCTCAGGTGGAACCCAACCAATCCCAAGGACTTGTGCCAGACCAGATGAAGCAGCAGGTTGCTAACTGTTTTGTTCTGAATTGAGGGACTTTTATTCTGCTCCCCATTTCCATCTTTCAGCCCATGAAGTTGATTTATCCTGAAGATAACTGATCTTACTATTTAAGAGAGAAGTAAACAAGACATTGAGAACCTTAGTCTTTTCCTCATTCTCAGTGGTAATGTTCCTCGTTGCATCACATAAAGGATGGATTAATTGATTTGTAAAAACATTTTTTTTATTATCTTTAACAATAGTAACCAAATTAAGCTCTTTCTGGGCTTTTGCCTTACTAATGTTCTCTCTACATATCCCTGTACTCATCCCAAGTTCCTGACCCTTCTTCCAAAGACAGTAAACTCTTTTATTTCCCAGAATCTCATCCAAATTCTCTGTTCAACCAAGCCAGCCTTCTTCCACACTGGCTCATCTTATAGCACAGGGGTACAGCCTGTTCCTGCACCTTTAAGATTTCATTCCTGAGGAACATCCAGCCTTCCTGAATCCCTTTGCCTTTTAGGACTGACTTTCAAAGGATTCTCCCTACCATTGTCCTAAGCAGCTGATAGTCCACCCTCCTGAAGTTCAAGGTAGCAGTTTTGCTAACCTCCCCTCCTAACTTCACCAAGAATATAGAACTCATCATTTTCTGGTTGCACTACTCAAGACAGCTTCTGTCCAGCACATCTCCCACCAGTCCAGCCCTGTTTGTACACTGCAGTTCTAATGGGCGCTTGCCCTTGTAAGCTCTTACCAGCTGTTTGAGGAAGTTATCTTCCCCACACTCCTAGACTGCTTCCTCTCTGCTGGATTTTATTTCCAGCAAATGTCAGGTAAGTTGAAGTACCCTATAGGTTGCAAGGGCTAACGATTGTGTGACTTCTCCTAGATGCTCATGGAATACTTCATCTGCCTCTTCATAGTGGTTGAGTAGTCTGTAACAGTCTCCCAACAGGATGTCAGCCTTGTTGGCCTTCCTCTTGATCCCACAAATGCTCAACCTTATCATTCTCAGAATTGAGCTCTACAGCATTAAAACACATCATGACATAGAGAGCCACCCCCACTGCCCCTCTTTCCTTGCCTATCCCTTCTGAAGAGCTAATAGCCATCCATTGCGGCACTCCAGTCATGTGAGTGATCCCACCATGTTTTGGTGATGGTGACTAAATCACAGCTCTCCTGTTACACAATGGCTTCCAGCTCCTCCTGTTTGCTGCCCATGCTGCATGTATCCATGTAGATGCACTTCAGCTGGACTATCAGTCTTACCTCTTAGCCCTAGAATTCTGTCCCTAGGTTCTTTTCTAGGTTCTTTTTCTAGTCTGGTTTTATCTTCTTGCCCCTTCAAACCTAATTTAAAGCCCCCTTGATGAGCTCCACCAACTGCCTGGCTAGAATGCTCTTCCCTATCTGCAGCAGCAGGCTTCATACTGAATAAACTGCCCCATGATCAGAAAAAAAAAAACCACAACAGAATTCCTCCATTGGCACCAGCTTCCCAGCCATGTTTGTTGATCATGTGTGTTTTCCCTTTCTCTCAGTATTTTTCACTGCTGCTGAAGGGATATACCACCTGAGCTCCTGCTCCTTCCAGTTACTGCCCCAATGCCTTAAAGTCCCTTCTGATAGCACTCAGGTTTCTCCCTGCAACTTCATCTCTCAACAGGAACTAGTAGAACTAGGTAATAGCTGGAGTGCTGTACCTGGCCAGGGAGCTTCCTAGTAATGTCCCTGACCTGGGCCCTATGAAGACAGCATAATTCCATCTGAGTGAGGTCCAGTTGCCATACTGGGCTCTCTATTCCTTTCAGAAAGGATTCTTCTATGTCAGTTATCCTTCTTTTGTTCCTGGCAGAGGCAGTGTTGAGGTATGGAAGTAACTGGTTCACCCTACTTTTGCTTTCTGTAATAGGAATCTTCATGACAAATATGATGTTGATGCTTATTCTTAAGAGAAAGCACGAATATGTTTCAGACTTCTCAGCCTTGATATAATTTCAAGTGGTGATACAAAAAACAAGAAGAAATAATACAAAATTCATATTTGAGGATGTTTTGAGAACCTGTCACTAATTCATGGACAAACAGTTGGTTGACAAGATCAGCTAATTTTGGTTAAATATCTGTTCCTAGAAGCATTATTTCCTGACACAACTGAGCCAACTGCTTGAAGTGCCTGTGCAAAGTGGGCTAAAATTAATCACAGAATCACAGAACTGTAGGGGTTGGAAGGGACCTCTAGAGATCATCTAGACCAACTCCCCTGCTGCAGTAGGCTAAAGAACAACAAAAAAAGCAGGTTTAAGAACAAAACTAGACATACTAGCAGTTTTCCCTGTGCTAATCCTTATGATTCTGCCATTGGTTAGCACATGCTGATTTAGATTATCCACATTAGTAGTTTTATTATTCACCAAAAGAAAAAAAAAGAAAAAAAGAAGGAAAAAGAAGAAGCAAAAAAAAAGAAATGCCAGAATGTCATATCTGTCTTGTCAGATGATGCCTTTAAATACCATGACCCATGTATGAGCAGATCACAAAAGTGGATATAGAGACAAAGTTGTCAAGGGAAATCATGTCAATAAACATATAGGGAAAATTGTTGAAGAAATTCATTTAAAGTCATGGAAATCAGAGCAACTTAATGCACTAATTTATTTTCTCATCATCTCTAGACAATTTCCTGATAACGCTCCAATTTACTTCACAGTCCTAAGGTACTGAAATCTGAATTAGGTAGAATTTTGTCCCAATGAAGATAAACACTAGGATGTCAGTGATGTCCAAGTAAGAGCCAAATATGAAGATCTTTATGTATCCGTCTTTTTAACATGCAATACTAGCACAGAACTCATAAATTGATCTCTTTCAGAAAAAAAAAACAAGAAAGATAACACTCACCAGTTCCTAGTTAAATATTAAATCCTAGTTAAATATTAAAAGCTACTAGAATTATTTTTTTTACATTCATCCAGTAAAAGATTATCAGAAGAAGTTTTCCAGTTTTTCTGATACTTTTTTCCGTGATTTTTAATGATGTACACAACGAGGGCTGAATTCCTACTTCACGATTATTTTTTCCTTCCTGCTCCTATTCAAGTCACTGGTAAGATCTGGGTAGATCTGAACACTGTACTATCAAGGCAGGAAGAATTGATATAAAGTCTGCTGAAGACTCTTGTCAATATTCTCAGTCTTTGAAGCAGGATCCCAGATGAGTGTAAACGTGAAGCAGCTCAGTGGGATTATTTAGAATAACTCCAAACAAGTTTCTGACTGTAACTTAACCCTGTTTTATAAAGCAGCAGGAAATGAAGACACTGTTGATGGTCAGAGCTCAGGAAATTGATTAAAACCCTCAATCTCTGCTTTTGAGATCCATCGCCAAAAGCAGTGGATGAGCGTTACAAGTGATGATAAAATACTGATGAGCAAGGCCAGCCCACACCAACTGCCTAATAATGCTCTGCCAGATGAACAGAATGGTTATCAGAGCAGCAGGATATGAATGATTTGCCAATAACCATATGTTTAAATTCTGGCTCGGTGGGTTCCTTCCTCACATCTTAAGACTGGAATTTTGACTTATGATCCCTGCTGAGAATATGATATAACATGTATAAAATAGAACTAATTGTAAGTAGTTTCATTGGGTAATTGCTAGATGGTAAAATAACTCTGTAAAGATAACCTGAGCTGTACTGAGCAGTTGCTGCATGTTGCTGTGTTATAGCCATCCATACAGGACATTAAATTATGCTTCTGTCATCTCTGTGTGGGCATGAAAGTTACTTTTATGAGACTTCAGCATCCACTCAGTTAGCAGGTATTCCCATTTCCACCTGGACTTTGCATTCCAGCACACTTTAAGTCCACTCTCAATTATCCAATAAAACACATCTTTCATTTGAACACTTTTCATCCATTTATGTCAAAACATCTTACAAAGGAAGCTCATTTGTCCTTATCATTCCATAGAAAAGGACTGTGATTTACTCATGATCTCAAAACAGTTTATTGACAGAGCCAGTAGTACATGCAAAGTGATTACTTTTCTGACTCAATGCCCTTACACTGAACTACACTCTACTAGTCTAATGTTCTGTACCACCTACAGTTGCAGACAACTGCGATTATCAAAACTATAATTATGCATTATGCATACCAGAAATGTAGTGCTTATAGAGTGTTCAGCTTTTCAAAGAAAAGAGACTCTAACAGATATTAGGTATAATAGCTACTGTACCCCAACTGTATAATATTGTAGTTGACATCACCCCATCCTGTGCTGCTTATTAATCATTCATTATCAAACCATTTTACTAAAGTACAACTTAATTTTACTAGGGAGATTTTGACCTGTTCAGTGTTAATGTTATTCTTCTTTTTTTTTTTTTTTTTCTGTAAAGAAGTGTCTTAATAAAGTAGGAGCACCATCTATTCCAGTCTTTTTCTTTGTGGCAAGTTGTCAATCTGAGCTACTTGTTCCCCTTATATGCACACCAGGCGTAGTTCTTTTCTGTATTCATAGGAAACTGTGAACTATTGTCACTTTGACAACTCAGTGGAGTCCTTTCACCTGTATAATAAAGAGTTTTTTTCATTCTGTACTTGAGCTGGCATCATTTTATTCTCCTACAGTTAACATCTACCACATCAGAGGGTATACTAATCACAAGCTTACTCTACATTAACAAATTAACAACTACGCCATCAGGCCTCCTGTTTTTCCAAAGTGAAGAAGAATAGAACATTCAAGACTGGGGTTGACAAAAGGCAAACAAAATGCTTCCCTGGTCAGCTTGGAATAAGGAATATTTCGTATTCCCGTTTTCTGAGAGCATCTCAGAAGTTATTCAAAATGTTTTCACCATTTCCTTATATAATAATGACAGCGTACAAGGAGGTTCCTTGGCAATCACAGTAAAGAAATCCTTGGTTTGGGAAGCTGTCAGATCTTCTACCATAGAGATGACTATCATTTTATCCTGGCAGCTTCTTGTTCTAGGCTGCCACATTTGGCATGGCTTCTGATTACCATTATGCACTAATAGACACTATGCATAACATTTTCTAGCCAGGTTGCTGTGATGAAAAGCCTTCTACATACATATTCTGGCTGATCTCCTTTTGCCCCAGGGTAATCCTAACAAATGAAGTGCTGCGGTCAGGAGCAGATGTTGGTATACACACATTCAGAAAGGGTAGGTATATTATTTAAGATAACATAGAAATAATACAGTGGAGCGTGCATCTAAGCACCCCAATGCCTTCAGATTCCTTCTGCAACAGAGAAGTTATGTACATAAAAACTATTTTAACCTTGTATTATTTAATTATTTTGTGTTCTTCCATTGTTTGTAGCTACTGTGCCAATAAGAAACCATGTGAGTATCCGTAGATAGGCTTAAGATCTCTTTTTTCTCTCATTCTCTTGAGGACAAATAGGATAGCAGAATTTAGGAGAGGACAGAAGCCTCATCACAAAGGTCTGAAAGTTGTTTGCCCTAGGTATTTTTGGTCTCATGGAAAGAGGGCCAATTTGGACTGGAGGTTGAGGTGCCAGTGACTATAATAGGGGATACTAGGGGGATAAAGATCTGTTACATTTTCCATATATCTAAATTTGCCATTATGTTTTCATATCAGCTGGAGAAATACAGATTTCTATTGCACTGTATAAATAAGGAAAATAATTATAGGGAAATCTGGCCTAGCTGTAGGCATAGAATGCCCTGAAGCAACAGTAGAATTACAGTAGGAAAGTACAGAAAAGACTAGAGGAGATGCCAAGCACCAGGTGTGGAACATCAGAGGATTTGAGCAAGCCTCAAAATTCAGCAAACTGGGGATAACTAGTACCTTCCCTTTCATTCCTCAGAAGGGGCTGTGACCTCCATGCTTACCTTGCCACTGAGCTTGGCAGTTCCACAGTGCCTTCACACCAAGGTGATAGCCTTCAAGGCAGTTCTTTACAGTGAGCCCCCAGGGCCTAGCTGAGATAAAGTGAATGCTCACCCCTTCCTTATGATTCCCCTGTCTAATTTTCCAGTAGGCAGTCTAAAATATATTCTCACCACCCTAGAGACAAGTTCTTAATTTCCTTCCTGTTCCACACCACGTCTCACTCTTTTTTGTATTTTTCACTTATTTTGAGGGTAGGAGACTGGATTTTTATAGTGGACATGTTAATCGTATCCCTGGTAGCCACAAAGGAGTTTAATAAAAGGGGTGGGTGGCTGGTTTAATTACTTTTTCCATTTGTATCAGTAGAAGAGTGTTTTAAATAAATACAGCTTCTTGGAGCAGAGGGGTTGCAAGGGTATTGTTGTTTCCCTTCTTTATTCACCTACCACCCTCCTTCCCCACCCCCTGGTTTATTCCCTGTTGTGGAGACAGGTGACTTGACAAGTGACTTAAATTAGTATTTTTTTTGTTAAAGATGTCTCTTCCCAGTGTTTTCTTTCCTGAAAGGAAGATGAATGTCAATAAAATGTTTCCAAAGGTACCTACTAAAAGGTTTAGTGAGTTTTCTAATAGCCCACTGCATCAACTTTGAGCCTAAGTCCTTTCTGTACAGCAGGAGCACACTTCAAGCCAGCACTGAGGCTTATTTTGTTTAACAAGGCTCTGGTTTAGCTCAGGTTTCTACCACACAAATTTGCCAAGCCTTAATTTTAATCAACTTTGTGTAACAGTCGCTGGGCAGGGAGTCTTACATGTTAAGCACTGAGCTTGAATGCCTTGGGCAACGGATCTTAATATCAGATGAGCTGACCAAGTTTTTAATGTTTTAAGATAGGAGTGATTTTATTATTATTATTATTTTGGGTTTTATTGTTTCACTACATTAGTATCTTTAGAAGAGACAGTAAAAAACTCAGGTTCTTGCTGCTCTGAATAAAGTTCTTCCATCACTGACATATTCATTTATTTTTATAAGAGCTAGCATTAATTTCTATTTTATGCTCAAAATTCAGTCTGCTTCGCTAAGTGTTGTACCCACTATCATTTTGCTTTCTTCATAGAGGTCAATACAGCTTACTGTACACATACTTCATGCTAATACTTTGTAATATTAAAAATAATATTTTTTTTCCTCCAGTACTCTAGGGTTAGAAATTACTGTTGTGCAACCTTCATTAAGGGAATACAGGCACTACAGTGTGGTGGCCCAGACACGTTTACCATTCCCACTTTAAGAGCAATTAATTTAGCATCATGTCATTTGCTTTTTATAAACTCACCATACTGCATCAATCCCAAAGCCACAGGTGAAACCCCCACCTTTGGGTCCTATTCTTCCTTGGGAAGAACCATCAAGGTTGATAGATTAGAAGTGGAGGTTGACAAGAATCAGAGTTTGGTGTTCGTGTGGAAACTTCCATCCAGAGGAAGTGCACACAGTCATAGGCATATCAGTCCTACAGGGATGAGGCCCATCTAGTTCTACAGGACGACACAAACCAACACAGCGCTGTTTTTAGACAAAAACTCCTGCCAGGAACAGTCCTAGAGGAGATTCTGGTTTTTCAACACTGGTGTTGAACCTGGCACAACTGTTAAGCCTGGAGTCTGTTTATGCATATTTTGCAGCTGGCTTCCTGTTACTCCGTCTGAAGCAGAAGAGTACTTCGGTGCCTTCCAAAAGGAAGGAGCTCTTTGTGGTTCTCTGCTTCCCCCAGGTGGAGGCAAGTGGAGGTATCTGTGCTAGCAATTGGACTGTAGGACTGGTACACCATTTGTGGTCGAGGAGGGCATAGGGCTAAGAGCAAAGCTAGGGGAAGGGGCAGTTTTATAGAAACAGGGTAGGTGACAATGTTGCTGATGATTTTCCTGGGCCAAAGAAGGGAACAAACCATATGGGGAGTCACTGAATCAAAATATATTAAAAAAAATTAGCCCCAAACAGAGATAATGGTACAGGTAGAGGCAAGTAAGTATAAATTCTTAAGTTGTTCGACATTCGAATGACCAAGATATGATATTATCTGTCTGCTACTCTGTATGAGCTGGAGACAGCCTCGGTCTCCACAGACCAAAAATGCTACCTTCTCATCCCAGGGTGAGCTCAGCATTACCTCAGTATGGATATATATTACTTCTAAAGGAGTTTTGAGAATGTGTTCACCACTTAGATTAACTCAGAGAGAAAAAACTGTTCAGGGAGAGAGAAAAACCAATAGGATTGTTGAGAAGACTTGGAACAGAGAAAGGAGGCAGCAAATGACCTTAGGTGATTGGCTTCCTTTCAAATTTTAAAGTTAGCTTATTTGTTTAAGCCTTGATTTACAGTGTCTCATACAATAAGCAGGACCTCTTTATTATCTCACATTGTAGGACAAACCAGTTAGAGTGCACACATGCTTTCATGTCTGTAGTAGGCAGGTCACTCTATGAAGCTTGCCTTGGAGATTAAGTCATTCAACTTGTGAAAAGATGGAGAAGTGTTGAATCCCCAGTGGAAAAAAAAATGAAAGAGCCTGGAGGAGGGGTTAAAAGATATTTCAGAAATGTAATCACTGAGAAATGGCAGCAATATCTGTTGGAGATGTGTAAAGCACAGGGCCACCTGAAGAGGATGACATTGTGATGTACTGAAAGAATGCAGAGAAGTCTTGGGATATAGTCCTTTTTTGCCACCTCAGTCACCTTACAGCTAGAAAAATATATGAAGATACTTCCTATGAACTGTGGATGAAACAACATATTACTTAATACTTTCAAGGTACATTATTCAATGCTATAGCTATGGGAGCTAATTGGGAACAACAGATGATCCTAATTTTACCAGTCTGCTTTAAGAAAGTTGAATCACATGAGTTTAATTGACTTCAGAACTTGAACAGTAGTCCAAGAAAAGTTCTTACTCACCCATAGCATTCCTCAAAATAAATCTAGCTGACACATTTTGTTCAGTATGACAGCAGCGTTGAAGATAGGCCATGATTGAATTTGAGATACTGAAGAAATCGTTGCAGGATTGACAATAAAACTAAGTGGGAACTGGCATATTCAAAGTAGTTGAAACAGTTCCATTCCTGACTTCCCTGTAGCTAAGGTGTGATACAGTTGGTTTAGGACACCAGCTTAGTGATAAATAGTAAATAGTGCTGCATGCTGTGACTTGGAAATCTAGGTATGTCTTTGATAAATATCTTGTACATGTTACTTGCCTGTAGACCTGGGAAGTGGTTAGCACTCAGAAAGTTATTTGGTCCAGTTCAGACTGTTATTTGTCATAGAAGTTGGAGGCTGAGAAAAAAACAGATATAGCACCCATTATACCCTGAGTTCAGACCATTTAAAAAGTCTTCAGCTGCTAAAAGAGCAGCAAGGTTTTGCCTGCCAGCATCCTCTCAGAATGGTCTTTTGTACAATGGCATCTTGGAGTTTTTAGTTTCTTCATTGTCACACATTGGGGGATTTTTGTTTACATAGATCTGAGAAAATCAAATCCTGGGTCATAGGTGCACCAGTGTGACATGGGTGTACTCTGAAACATGTATGTACAGTACTGGAATCTGGAATCAGCTCCTTCCCATGCTATTAATGCCAACTTTCCTGCTCAGAGAGAAGCTGATTTCAAGGACAGTCTCACGTGTGTAATAAGCACTTCAAGTTTTGGCCCATAGCAGTAGTCATAAATCTTTATTGTTCATTTTTTTAAGAGTCTGATTCTTCATTCATTAGAGTTAATAGATAAATTCTTATTTGACGTCATTTAGGAGGAGCAGATCCCAAGGTGCTTACTCTCAGGAATATCAAAGAAACTATTTTGTACTGAAAGTGAATTAAAATGCAGTATCCTTATGTTTGCCAGGACTGTAAATCTCATAGATCAAATCCTAGTTGCACATTCACATTAAATACTTCAAGTAAGACCTGGGACAGTGGTGGATAACTGATCTTTTCAAACTTTTCAGAAGTAAGATTGCTCAAACTATGTGAAATTACTTTTTAGTTTCTGAAACACAGCGATTTAGATTTAAACTAGTTATAACAGAGTTTCAGTTTGGAGTTTCTCTGTATCTTCTCAAGGATGCCCGAAGACAGAATGCCTCCTGAATGAGCTACTCCCTACACTATCCAGTGACAGGACAATTGACATGAGCATCCTTCTGGAGGGCAAAACTGATAAATCTTTTTAGTTAGAGTCTTGAAGCAATGTTGCCATGAGAAAAAAGTTCTTTATGAAGAATAAATGAGAGAGAAAACAAGAATTTCACGGTTACTTCAGCTTTCAGTGGCAGAAAAACAAAATAAAATTATCTCTGTTCACACGGAGTTTCAGAAAAACGCTAGGATATTCAGAATTATTTTCAATGCAGTACTTTTAGAACATTTTCTTTCCAGTCTAGCAGCACATATTCCACTTGAATTTTGTTCATTTAAAGGTTAGAACGTTCCTGGTCCTGTAAATTCATTAGAGTGCTATATATCTTTATTTTAAGAAGGAATCGGGATTTTTGCTTGTCACACTGTGGGCAATTTGGCTATCTTGAGTGGCTTGCATTATTTATTTGCTGTGGAAATCTTATGGCATACGTGTGCATGTGTGTGTGTACAAATGTATTTATAAGAGAAACAGAAATGAGTTTCTTTTCTGTTTTTCCCCAAATTCTCTTTCCAGGGAAGGCAACTATTTCTAGGTTTTTATAAGCTGATGGAAGAGGCTTGTCAAATAGTCTTTATGAGAGAAGAAACAGGAAGATGGCTTGGTTTGCAGACAGAGGGTTATTGGGCAATTATGTTTTTTATTGAGCTGTTGTAGGACAAATCACGGGCCTGCTTTTGCCTTTGATGCTACAAGGCAGACGGCCCAATAAAGATCAGAACAAGGGAGGGCAAAGGGGGTCAGGGACAGAGCCTTCCCTTGGGGTCCCGCTTCTGCCTCTTAGCTCAGAAACCAGACACCTCTTCCAGATGCACTGTAGCCTCTCATCATGAGGCTTCATTGTGACCCTGCTGATGGGCTGTGCTGTGAAAACTGGGGACTCCTTCAGAAAATTTTCATCCTGTACAGTTGTTTGTTTACATGGATAGTCATCAGATCACAGCTCTCTACGGTGTTCTCTCACATCCACGCATGCTGTTTGTTGCTGTGTCTAAAAAGCCACTGCACAAACTGAAGAAAATTATTCCAACTGTAAGAGAAATAATCACCTTACGTGCAGTTGTATGACTGGCATAATCTCTCCCTGCATGTGCTCCTTGTTTTTTAATATCAGTTTCCTTTTTTGTTGCCTGAATTAATTTCATAGTCATTCTTTAACTTCCCACAGTTAGGAAGAACTTTAATCAGGGCTAGCTGGCCTATCAGTTTTAAGTTTTATTTCCCCTTCATCTTCACATCTGGGACAAGTCCTTCTCAGATGAAGAATCTTGGATTAGGTAAATGAGAAATAAATCTCACTATGCCAATTCTTTTATATGAAAACAACATTTAATATATTCTCACCTTAGGGATACCTCATATGCCCAAATGGAATACACTGCTAAAATGAAATCCCTGAAGACGATATTTCACAATGTACCTACTCACACATATCCCACAGCTGGCATTTGCAGATATTCCAGCTGGGCAGTTCAGCATACAGTAGAGAATAAACTTGAGAAGACAGAATCAGTTGTACATGTAATATCATACTTTCATTACTTTTAGCAGCACATGTTACAAACCTGAGCCACTTCTGTTATGATTTAATTTTCTTCAAGATACTTTGAGGACATTAGTAATGCAGAGGTTGTGTTCATATGAATTTATGACTAGAGTTGTCACTGAGAATATTCTGCCTTGCTCTCAGGCAAGAAATTGGGATGTGTAAGGTGCAAAGGAGGAAAGCCTAAATCTTTGGTGCTTGACTGACCAAAGCAGTTTATATGTAGGTAACACCTAGGAAATGCTTTGAGTAATAAATATATTCAAAGAAAATTGTATCATAGAGTTAAGATCATGGATTATTTAAAGACAGATAGTTCCTGTGCTGATATATGTTGTAGGTTTCTAAATGCGTTTTGATCACTTCCACCATTTTTTAAATCATGAGAAAAATGTGTTTAAGAACTGAGAAGAGGAAGAAGAGGAGCGTAGGGGTAGGACAATCAGAATCATGTGGCTACATACAGTTTATATTACATTTGTGGAAATGAAAATACTCAGAGTAGAGCGTTCTGATCCTTGACTTTCTCTGTAGAGAATATTGACCTCCTCTCTATTCATGCTATCACTACATAGTCTGTTTTGTATGAACTGAACTTGGCCTTCACACTGCCAGGCAGCTTTGTGTTAATAAATCCTTTTATCCACCCTCCCCCACTCCAGAACATAATTTGCCAATGCGCCTGTTAAATACCAGTGGGAACAGGGAGGAAAGTGTATTATTTGATGAAACTCACTGATATCTGATGTATAGTTTATTTGCTGAATGCTTCTCTTGAAGAGAAAATAAAATAATCATAACAGTTATGGAATATCAGGGAGATTATTTAAGTAATACATAAACAGTGTACAGATCATTCAGTTCTGCTTACTGTACTTCTCATCTTTAGTATAACTAGTTTTCCTGCTCGATAAACCTGTAATCTAACTATCTACTTTCTCTGTCATCAGTCAAGGTTAGGCATTCTCTGACACATCAACTGCTTCTCTGTGCATCATCCTTCAAATGACAGTTTGTCTATGGCTGATTCTACATTTAAACTATATAGAATTTGCAAGACAGGCTGGTGTTCCCTACTGTTATTCAAACCTCAGCATCAAAACTAAGCTTCATTCTATGCTCTGACTATTTGAGGTAGATTTCATTTGCAGCACTGCCACTACCTTCAGGTTCAGACAGAACCCTGCAGAGCATGAGGGCTCTATAGGATGCCCAAGATTTATGTGTCTGTACTCCTACTTCAAAATGTAAGATGTAACCAAAAAGTAAGTAAAGTTTCACATATGAGAAAGCAAAGGTTTGGGCCCAGAAGGCCCTTCTTTATGTGTCTATTGGAATTCTGAAAGTTTTGAAGACGAATCAATATAGAGTTTGAATCTTTACTTCCTAGAGCTGAGAAATTCCCTTGGGACCCATTGCCTGAGCAGCAGGTCCCTGATTACCTGAAGAATTCCAAGAACTGTCCCTTAGGCCTCTTCCAACCCAGTCATGGGCAAGAGCCAGACAGAAGCACCAAGCACTATGCCTGAGACATCAAGAAGACATAAAGGAATTATAACTGCATATTCCCTGCTATCCTATCTGCCTCTGCCCCCAAGTCACGTTTGACTCTGTAATTCGCCTGCCTTTGGAAATCTGCAAAATCTCACCTGTGACAGCTCTGCTGACAAACAGGGGAGATCAGAGTCTTTCATCTGGATGATGAACTGCCAGCCTGTCAGAACGGTAGAGGATCTGTACTGTGCTGAGACAGGTCAGAGCTGCCGTAGGGGGTCTCCGCATTCTGACCTTGGAAGGAGGACTTTCAGCTGTACTCGTTCTGAACTCTCAGGGTCTACAGGACAGTAAGTATGTATGTTCTTCTGAGAGACAAACGTACTGATAAGCAAAAAGCCACATGCTCCAGTGCACACGTGAGCTGGAGAATTTTATGGAGGTTGGGATTTCCAACCATCTATGATCAACCTCCATTTCTCAAATGAGGGCCTCCCACAGTGGATGATTAATTGGCAAATAAGTTCTAGAAACTGATAATGAGGTAATTACATGTAAAATTAGGTCTTTTAAGGAGCTAAGTACGAAGCCTAGAGCGTGGTTTTATTTACCCACAGTTCTTACCCAGCCTTATTTGATCAATTTGTAGTTCTTTCCTTTAAAAAGATCAACAGTGGCATCTTGGGTTCTTCAGTCTAGTTCTGCTTTCCTATGTGCAACAGTGATACTAAAAGAAAAATCTCTGCTAGGTACTGACCCAGGATGAGGGGAAGGAATGGAAGTTCTTGGTTTTTTTTATTTCAAATAATGTCCATCTGCTTTCTCCTGCACTAATTGCCCTCAGCACAGTGACCTAGATAACCACACACAAGGTTCTAGATTACAGCTTGTTACTCTTGAAACATTTATTGAAGCAAGTAGGAGAGTGAGTAGGAGAAATGATAGCAGTAAAAGAGGAGCATAAGAGCACGACTGTTTTTTTTTTTTTTAATCACTGCATTGTGGCAGCATTTATTTTTTGTTTGTTTTATGATCTCTGTACTCTGGCTAACAATTCATTTGGTCCATTAGCTCTATCTAAATTTAGAAGATGGGGAATAGATCACAGTCTGACTATATGCATTCAACACTTCCATTAAGAAGGGACTTGTTTTAAGTATCTGTGTGCATTTAATTTGCTGAAATTGTATTTTTCTGATTATTCTCAATCAAAGGGATATCACTTCCCATTTTTAAGCCTCCATTCCTTAGTAGCACACTGGTGTAGATAGCGAGACAAAAGAACAGCTGCACTCTGCCTGAAACCAAGCAAAATAGGTACATATATTAAGTACTGTACCTATAATTATCAAAGGCCAACAATTAATATTATGGAATTGTTTTTGTTATTGCACATGGCTTCAACTCAACACTTTCTAAATAAGGAAGAAAAAACACCCAAAAACTCACACTAAATGCTTTCAGTCAAAACAGAGTGAAATAATTAGCTCCAGCAGATGCAGCCACTGAGAATGGTCATATACTTTTAATTGAGCAACTTCCAAGAGGTCTCTGGCATATGAGCTCTGGAATATTGCTCTGCATGACACCTTACACATAAAAGCAGTGCATGAATACTTAAGGAAATTCTCAACATGTCCTCTTCCAGCTTCAGTGGCCTTTGAAAAGGGAAAGATCTCATCTGAGCATTTTGCTAACTACCTGTGAGGATGCATGCAGATTTGGGTTCTCTCCATGATCATTCCTATCGGGATCAGTTTGCTCAGTAGCTCATTACTGAGTATTACGATAAACAATTAACAATTCAGTACTCCTTGGCAGGAAATAGCTAAACTACCAATTGAGAGGAGATTTTCACAGCCTCTAGCTCCTGTTAAAAAACACAGTATCTCCCACGTTTAAGCTCTTGAATTTAAAATTTTTTGGTCTGACAGCCAAATCCAAACAAAAAATCAGGTTTGGATTACAGTGACTAAATTATTCATTTTGCTACTAAATGAGGCAGAAAGTTCCATACAGTATTAAAAAAGAAATATTCCAACTCAAAACAAAACATAAGTTCTTGGAGGAGAAAGTGGACATTTATAGAAGAAACAAAGAAAGAAAGCCCACTTTCATTATCCTTTTCTATCTGAAGTAATCTGAGCCCACACCTGATCTCACCCAACCTAATGATTTGACTGGTGTGCCAAGCTAGTCTTTCTTGCACCTAGGCTGAATTTCATAGAATCATAGAATCACAGGGGTTGGAAGGGACCTCAAGAGATCATCGAGTTCAACGCCCCTGCCATATGTATATATGTGTATATAAATGTACACATCTATATTTAAATAACAGAACTGAACTAGAATGATCAAGAGCATCTCTATCCTCAAACATTCAATAGATTTGTCTCAGTGCTTTCATAAGGAAGATGTAAAATACAGGCTTAAGAAGGGAACAAATGCCTTTAAGCCATATTATTAGCCATGAGGATGAAGTCTTCATCAAGTGGTCAACTCTATTTTAAAGCCTCCCTTCAGCTGATATAATTTTATCATCTCATAAATTTTATCATCTCATAATTACCTTTTGTCAACACATAGCAGCTTTCCAGTGAAAGTAACCCAATTTTAACCCATTATAGATGCACAACCCTTGAATGTAATACTCTGGTATCAACCTGGAGACAGGGGAAGTGGGAGAGGTGGCTTTCATTCAGGTAAAAGCCTGTAATAGGAGCATTTGACATCTATTTGTAACACTGGTAGTTCCCAAGGGAACTGACTTGCAATGAAATTCTTTTATGCTTGTCCTATTTGTAATAACCTTTCCATTTAAGTCACCATCTGCGGGGTTATTTAAATCAGTGTAAGTCACATTACACTTAGGGACAGGGCAGAGTGGTAGACTTGGCAGGGCTAGATTAACGGTTGTATTTGAAGATCTTAGAGGTCTCTTCCAACCCAAATGATTCTATGATTATCATCCACTAATGACCATTGCAACAGACAGGCTGCTGGAACAGATGCAACTGTGATCTAGCTTGGTTCTATTTGTGTCCAAACCCCCATATCTCCAGTGAGAAGGTTTAAAATATTTACCAAATTTCAATAGGCTGGGTTGCATGAAAGCTCTCCACAGAAAGACAGTGTCTGTTCATCTAAAATGGAACTGGGAGGCCTTTCTCTCAACAAAACGCAAGTACTACGGTTCTTTTTCTCTCACACTCCCTAAATTTAAGACGCTGAACTGTTAAGATCAGTTGCCTCAGGATAGAATGTTTCTTAGTGATATAACAGGATACTCTTCTCCTGGGGAAAGTACCGTGTCTAACTAGTTAGTACCTCCTTGTTTTTGGTGATTTATTTATAATGGCAGATGACGGAATTCCCCTTTCAAGCTTTCCACAGTGGAAAGGAAAACTTTTTTCACCTCCAATACTGTTGAACACTTTCTAAATGTATATTTGCTCATTCATAGCAATTTAGTACTTTAACAACTTCTTACATTTTCTCCCTTCTCATTTCCTCAAATGTACAAAGGAAGTTCACAAGTTGTAACTTACTATGTGGGTGCCAAGTTAGCTGGACCAACAGTAAAATTCAAAAAACAGGGCACAGTCAGGTACTGATTATGGACAGAATTGGTTATAATGGCAGAAGGTAAGCTTCAAAAAGAGAAAAAACCTCAGAACTTTTTTTTTTTTTTGATTTATAGATATCTCATTATAACTCAGAAAGTAACAGCTACTTACAATTTCAGAAATAGATTGATCACTCTGAAAGTAATGATGTCTCCTATTTATTTCCATAGAAACCACAACAGATACAAGGAGCACGATAACGCTGTTTGATAGAGCATGTTCTCAGATACAAAACACTGTTTTTCAACATAGTCACCACCATTATCTGTGCATTTTTACTGGAAAGGAACAAGTGCTGCATGCCATGCTTATAACAGTCTTCACCCCTGGAGGTGATGCACAGTCACTGCTGAAACACAGTACTCACTGCCTCACTGTGCCCACATCTGCTGGTTGGTCTCCGTAAATGTTCTGCAAGCATCAGTGAATGTCAATGTGTGCAATTTTTTCTGCCTGGAGGACTTCAGTCTCATGCCTTTGCTTTCAGATTGTGTATTAGTATAAAGTTCTCCAAAATAGTGGTCAGGCACTAGAATAAGCTGCCCAGGGAAGTGGTAGAGTCACCATCCCTGGTAGTGCTCAAGGAATGTGGATATATGGCACTGAGGGGTTTTATGATTTAGAGGTCATGTTGGGGATGGGTTGGTGGTTGGACTTTGGTATCTTAGAAGTCTTTTCCAACCTTAATGGTTCCATGATTCTCCATATCAGATGACATTCTGTGAGACTGCTTTTCTGTTGCCATCTGCCACATAGCAACAAAATGCGGTGGGATATTGATGGGGAGGTTTAACCTGTATTGCCATACCATCAACGTCCACCTCTGATATCATGGGCCAAAATAATAAAATCAGAAGCATTACTTTTTGAGCAGCCCTTGTAGAATCTCTGTTTCATTTTGAGCCAGTTCTGCTGCCCTCCTGGTACAAAACATACTTGCAGAACTGGCAGAAAAACTGCTGCTTGAGAGGGCTTTTCCTCTTCACCAAGGCCCTAAATTTAGCTCACTGAAATAGAAGAGAGATGGAACATAAGTACAACACCAGAAAGAAGGATGTGAAAGTGCTGGGCTGGATCTACACTAGTGGTACAAAGGAGGCTTTAGCAAGCAGGTATAGTTAAAATGGAATGTTAGTATCAAGATCAGTATCTAGTATCAAGGGCAATGTGTAGTGTTCCATATTCATCCTCTCCATTAGCAAAAGAACAAAAAGTTCACCTAAGTTATTCTTAAAACTTCCCTTGTAATCTTCCTTTCTAATTGTCTCTTTAATTACTTAATCTTACAGATATCTCCCACACATTCTGCAGATAAACGAAATTTTATACCTGCAGTGTTGTGGAATCAAGAGAAAAGACTGAAGGGAATATACAGTGTAAACTGTTCAGTCTGCTGCTTTTCCTCTTATCTCCCTTATTCTACCTCTAGCAGATATATAAATTACACAACATTATACTCCCTGTTGCTCTGGGAGTAAAACTAAAGTGCATAAGGCAGAAAGTGGGAAGGAAGAAGGAAGGGAAAGAATATGATATTCTTGTCATTAAAAAGGAAGCAGGTTCAAAGCACTGCAGGTTTTACAAGAAAAGCACTATGTTCTGAGTCACTCGTATCCTGCTAGCTGTGTACATGATACAGAGCAATCTCTGTGAATGCACTTTGTGGTCATTGTGTTGTGACTGAGCTCACTTATTTAAGTCAATCCAGACCCTATATACTTTATTTTCTATCTCAAAGGCTTTTTAACAAGCATTCATCTGTGTGATTTGCAAATATCTTCTCCAGTCATACTCGGCTGCCAAATGAGTGGTGCTTGCTCAGATTTGCTCCAGAAGAGAGGAAGATCTGCCTTGTTGCCCTGTCATTTAGGTCTCTGCCACTAGACCCAGGTGCTGATGTGAGTACAACCAACTGGGTCTGAGGCTACAGCTCGTTTGACAGAAATTAAAATACATAGATAGAAAAATCTCAGGGGGGCAGCCAGCCCTCTTTCCCACAACTAAAAGCATCAGAGAGGGGTTTTCCTATACTCTTTGTAGAAATAAAGGACTGAAATCCCATTTCACCCTCCTGATCAGGACTGCCTGCCTGTACCTGCTCCTCCTGTCTCTGCTGGTATGGTGTGTGTGTGTTTGGAATGAAAGATTTTCCCTGCAAGCCACCCTGAACCTCTTCTCTGGCCTGTCTGTCAGACTCACTTTTATCAGCACAAGTTTCTTAGTGGGCCACAGTGATTTACTGTCCAAATAGTTCTGTCCTTTGTCAGAGACTGTGATTGAAAAGCCTTATTTTGCAGCTAATAAGAACCTCTTCCCTTTCCCTCATTCTTGCCTTTCTTCAAATATTGTTTTACGAGCCTGTTGCTTGCTATCTGCTTGACACAGAAGCTGCACCTCAGGGCATCATTTTCTCACCACGAAACCAGAGGGTTGCTTCTTTGGCACTTGGTTAGAAAAACCTGGAAAAACTTCACATAGGGTATTCTACCCTATCCCCACTGGGCAATCTACTCTTCTGAGGAAAGTGTCCTTCATGATTCAAACTGGCATTCTTGGCTGTTTTTTCCAAATGAAACTATAAGACACGAGTCTTTCATTCTGGAATCAATCTACATGAAAATTCTGGGCCTACCCAAAGCAAGGAAAGTAATGTTTCTGGAAAGTCCAGAATTCATTTAAGTCCAAAATGAGAATTTTTTCCCAGTTCAGAATTGGCACAATCTTTTAAATTACAAGGAGTTTCCACCCCCCACAAAAACTATACTATAACTCTCCTTAGCAGTGGTCTCAATTCTGTACTTAAATTAAAACTAAATTTAATTTAAAATTAAATTAAAAGAAAAAATCAGAATTCACATCAACTGTTTTTAAACTAACTCAGGATTTCTGCTTCTGAGTTGGAAGTTCAGGGTCTACGTCCAGACTTGGATAGTAGTCTCTAAACAGAGCTGGAAATATGTCAGTCTAGCTCTGCTTTAGATCTATTAGCAAAGACACATGCTACTCATAACAGTGGGCCCTGTTTCTAAACTTCATGTTGTTCCAAATCTAGTAAGCTGGAGAATTAGAATAATCTTAAAAGATGGAGAAAGCCATAGGTGCTGGATCATCAGTTCAAGAGTTTATGTGAAAGTCTAATGCACACCTGAATTACATATCCAAAGACTTGTTTCATTTTGGCTCTTGTTAATTTGAGTACCATCAGTACATGCAAATCCTTAACCTGGTGCGACACTTATTTTCTCTGATGGATGCAGTAGCTCTCCGTGTGGCATGGATGCCACTGAGCTCTATATTATTTTCATTGAAACTCAAATAACTGAATGACTCTTTGAGAAATACTTAGATTAACTAAGAAAACCTGGAAAACAAGCAATCAGAAATTTATCCTAGATTTTTCAATACATTTCTAAGTCTTAAAGTTCATTCCTTTATCTAGCTCCTTAAGAGGAGTTGATGCCCTATACCTGTCAGTATTCTTGAGGCATGTGAATCATGTTCTTAACTTTTGGTTATTCCTGAAGCAGTCAGGGCTGAACCCTTCCAATTCAGTTCTCTATTCAGTATTTGGTCTTCCTTGACGTTTAGGGAACTGTTTCGAATACCTTTTTTGTTTTGGGGCACACAGGCACACAACAAAGATTAAAGACTGAAATAAGAACTGAACTGAATATCAAAACATTTTGTAAAGGGAGAGGACTTAACATTTATCAAATGCTAGGAAACGGCAACATCAATGGGAATGGGGAAATGCCTATAGTTTATTGCATGTATCTGAGGTTAAACTTCAAATAGTTGGGCACTTTGCTCTTCAGAGGTCAACACAGCAATCAGGGAAGGGGGTTCTGGACTGTGGTATACTTGCAAAAAAATAGAAAAAGACAGCTATCCTCTCAATAGCCCACAACTTGAATTACTACCTGTCAAAGTCCCACATGAATAAGAAAGGTGATGTTTTGACATTGATCTCAAGGAAACCAGAAGACTTAATGCTTTGTTTTCATTAAGTTTCTCACTCGTTGCACTATTTTCAAAAAGATCCTGTTCTGTTTCTACCTAGAAAATCGCATACTGAACATACAGCCATAACCCTGAAACAAAATCTTAAAATTCCCTCAGCTTTGTAGGAATGTAACAGCTGATAAATGGAAACTGTAAATGCTTTATATCATTAATTCAAGTACACAACTGCAGATCTGACACATTCAGATGATGATATTTCAAGCATAAGGCAATGGAGATGTCTAGACTTCTCACAATTCCACTCTAAATTGATTCTTTTTTTTTTTCCCTTATTCTACATTGGGGAATGCAAGTGTACATTTCACTATTTATCTTCATACTGTAAAAACGTGTATTTTACCTTATCATTTTTCTCAAATGCGTGTTATTTGTGTACACCTGAACAGCGATTTGACAGCCTATCATTTTCACATGTTAGAACACATTTTAAAATGTCTATTAAAAGGGCCTGTTCTTAACACCAACTTCATTCACCCTTCAACAGGGCTGCTTATTAATCATCATTCACATAAAAAGCTGTTTCCTTTGACTATGCGGCATTACATTCACAAAGAAAAGGGCAAAAGATAAAGACACATGGATTCTTTGAAATTTAGTTAAGTACAATTGTAGATTGCATGCTATCTCAAGATGAGATTTTTTTTGTCAAATTCCAAACATTTAAACAGGTCATTCAGCGATAAGAGTTTCAAGTAAATGCAGCATTGCAGTTAGTGATGTAGATCATAAAATCCATTGTGTGACATGGTTACTAAACACCCTGCAGCACTCTTTGCAAGTGTAGAAGTGCTAATCCTGACATTATGCCCAAATTCCAGCTGTAATTATATTCTCTTCCTTAATATGTCATTGAATTTTCAATGGATACTAAACTATTGTCAGCACCAGTCCATCACATTGAATGGCTGCCAATTTCTGCCCTGAAGGTGCCTTCATTTAAGTGGTGGATTAGTGACACTCCTTGTTTGACCAAAACCAAGCTTAGGTCCTTGATGAAACAGAACTTGTTTCAATTACTCTTCTTCACTGCTTAGTTCTTATAAGGAAAAATAAACTTGGACTTCCCACCTGCCTACAATGTTATGGTACCAAGAAAATCAAGGGTGCCTGTCCACAGTATTTGCCCTTTAACTAAAGGTCATCATGTAATTTGAAATGGGCAAGAGTATGTTACTGACATGAGGTGAAACTTAACAAAAGATCACATGAATAGCTCTCCATTTATTTTCTCCCTAAGGTCAAGAAACCTAAACTTGAAGTAATAAAATAAAAAACCCTTAGACTGAGTAAAAACTCTTTAAAATTTATACTGAAGCCCATAAAATTCTTTCCAGTTGATTTCAGTGAACTTTGACTTGTACTTCTTAGCTTCCCGCACAAATTTGTTTTGTCTCATTCAGTTGTAATGTCTTCCAGCTAGTTTATGGCTGAAGTAAGAATGACATGATAACCACACTGTTGTTGTGTATAAGAAGTGCAACGAAACATCTAGCAGTACAAAGGAATAAAATGCCATCTAAAATGCTTATATTTAAAATGCTTTGACTTGGATGAGTGACTCAGTTTCCCAAGATGTGAGGCCAGAAATGAAGGCACTCTTTGAGAAGTGATGTTTAAGTGAACAGTGTTAGAAAAATGTTACTACCAGCTAAGCACAGGGAAGGCCTGTGTAACAAACTCACACTCAAACTGAAAGATTGAAACTTCCACTGCTGATATTCAAAAGGCCAATCAAATAAAGACTGGGGATTTCTTTATATGGCATTTGGCACTGATATTATGAAAGGATTGAATAAATTTTAGCGTAAATCAAACAACTAAAAATACAGTTCTTGATTTGGTATGTGCAGCAAGGGTGGAAGAAAAAGAAATTGAAAAACATCCCTTAAAATACACAAGAAGACAACAGTTTTCCAACTGCTGAAATCTAATAGCTGTAAGGTAGAAAAATCCTCAGTCACAGATAGCTAGGTGTCACATCAGGATGCAGCTGAGCTTCTGACATTGTCCCACTGTACTGAATGCTGCATAAAGAGATGGAGACAACACTTCTTCTGGGTGATGTGACTTGTGATTTCTCTCAGCCAGAGAGTGATCACTGCATTGTAGCTCTGAAGATTCCTCTGCTTTCCTTCTCCAAACCTGCACATCTATTTGGGAGCAGAGACAGTCCAAAACTGCATTGGTAGAACAGTTTTCATATGAAGAACTGACTCTTACGTTCTTCATGATGCTTGTCAGGTGAGTAGGCAAGAACATTTATGGTATGTGCAGTTTTGTTCCTCCAAGTCAGATTTGAATTTGTTCTGTAAATGCTAAGTATGTAGTCTGCCTGGAAATGTT